>NC_072017.1:23690000-25182500 GCF_027791375.1 Indicator indicator | reverse complement strand
ATCTTTCTGTGGAAGTGAGAACAACATCCTGACAGCATGATGTGGGTTGTTGAGCAATTTGTGCTTCCTGGCTACTGACATGCCATGTGTATCCCTTGGTGATGCCTCCAAGTATGTTGACTCAAATCTCATTTCCTGGCACTGGATATTCTGCAGGAAAGCTGCCTAAGAACTACGACCCCAAAGTGACTCCTGACCCTGAGCGGTGGCTTCCAATGCGAGAGCGTTCCTACTATCGTGGACGGAAGAAGGGCAAGAAGAAGGATCAGGTTGGCAAGGGGACTCAGGGTTCAACTACAGCTGGCTCCTCTGAACTGTAAGTACCAGTGGGTGCAGGGCTTGGGATGGAGAATTGCACCTGGGCAGCTGGGAGGGCTGGGTTTGTGCTGCCTTTCTGTGGCTGTGTCACTACACCAACTGCAGGTAGCACGAGTGAAGCTGTACTTTGCCACTTGAACCTTCTACCAGCGGCTCTACTCAAACATCCTTACAGGTTGCTGAAGACCAAAATGATATGATAGGCTTGCTTGAAGGTGCCAGGATGCAAATAAAATTCTCATAGCCTTTCCATCTGCTTTTCTTATCTTTGACAATGAGATGCATTGTGCATGCTTTTTCTTGAGCTATTTGCTTTGATGTCTTTTGGCAGCTGGAGACCCATTAGCCATGGTTTAGGAAAATACTATACTTCCTTCTAAGTTCACACTGATTATTTGAGCTGAATTGGGGTTTAGCATTGTGTATGAGGCCTGACAGCAGGATGGTGGCTTACTAGCATCTGAGAGAAGGAAGTGCTTCTAAAATAATAGCAATAATTTCTCCTTACACAGCTATCTTAAAATAGAAGCATGAAAAGCTTTTTCTGGCGCTGTTGGCTTGAGCGTTGTTTGCTAGGAGAGCTGGCACTAAGATGCCTTTGTAGTTAAGGAGAGAGAAAGGATGTTGGGTTTGCACTGCTTAAGTGTGGGGGCCTGAAAGGCATCGTGTGTTGCATGAGCTGTCACTGTCTGTTCAAAAGTTAGCTTTGCTTTCATTGTTGGGGACTTAGGCTACATAGTGAATATCTGTTAGAAGGTGATTGCTGATTGCCCACCCTTTGAGACATGTTCCTGTCATCCATCAGCCGTTCTGTGTATGTTGAAGCTTGTTTAAATCTCCTTGCATGAGTACCCTCCTATACATAATGCTACCTAATGCTGTCTTAGGGGGCAGCTGCTGTTTGTCAGCTTCCTGTAGTAGTGCCTCATCTTGTAAGTGGTTGTGAATCCATGTGGTATCTCTTTCTCTTGTCTTACCTGCAGGGATGCCAGTAGAACTGCCAGCAGCCCACCTACCTCCCCTCGGCCTGGCAGCGCTGCAGCTGTGTCAGCCACAAGTAACGTCATCCCTCCAAGGCACCAAAAACCTGCTGGTGCCCCGGCCACCAAGAAGAAGCAGCAGCAGAAGAAGAAGAAAGGGGCTAAAGGAGGGTGGTAAAAAGCAGGATGTGTAACCTTCCTCCCTCAGTAGGCGATTCCGGTTGCAGAATAAAGGTCAAAAGCAAGTGCTGGTGAAAGACTTTTGGCATTCACATCTCTGTTCTGCCTGTCAGTGGTCTGAGGGTAGATGGTCTCACACAGGCACCATGATGTGTTTACATACCAAGTTGCCCTCACTGTTCTCACATTTGCCCCCACTGTGATTTAAGGTGTTGCCATCAAACCCAAATGCAACTGTTAATAAACTTGTCCATGTTGACAAACATTTGGATGTTTGTCCAAAGCTGTGGAACAATCAAGAACTTGAAGTGTAGATTAATGCTTCTCCTGCACATGTTAGTTAAGGCCTTTAACAGATTTATCTGACATGTGTCTGTGTGTAATGCAAGCACTTGTTTCTGTCTCATCCCAGTCAGTCGCTGACCACCACACAGCACTGGTACAAAGGGTCTTGGAAAACAACATATGGGCTAGATTATACAGGAGGAGATTATCTGAAGGGGGTTGAATGATGTTGTTTGGAGAAAAGTAGCTAAGTGTGTGGCAGCTGCTTCTGTGTCCCCTTTTCTGCAAGCCAGCTGCTTAGCAAAACAAGTGATAACACCAAGTGCCTGGTTGTGGTGTTGGGCTGCATTGAAGATAACTTGAATACTTCTCAGATGGGAAAATGTGTCTGTTTTCCTAGCAACCCACCAGGTAGCCCTCAAGCATCTCAAACTTCTGGTTTGATCTGAGTGTTGGAAAACCATTTTTCCATACATGGACTTTCAAGGGGTAGAAATAGCACCTCATGGAGGGTTGTCAGATGTCAGCCTCAAAAAGCAAAGGCTTTGCTTTGCATTGAAGCAAATGCCTGAAAAGGTGGGGGGCAAGGAAAACTTAGCTGTGGCTTAAAAACCCCAAACTCCCCAGTCACCATGGAGTTGAAATCTTAGTGGAATCCAGTTTTTATTGCCTTAGCTGTGCACCAGGAGCATCTGGAAAGGGGGCTGAACCTGTGCTGAGCCCTGAGTGAGAGTAAAGAAGAGTAGAGCATAGAGAAAATAGCTTTATGAGTGGCTGACAGAGTCTTGCTGCCGAATGAGTGCTGCATAGAAAAGATTGTTCTAAGTGACTTGCCTGATGGTGTGCCTCTGTGTAGCCATCAGATGGTGACTGTAGGAGAGAGAGCACTCTGTCCTGCAGTTTCTGGAGAGTGGTTTAGAAACAGGAGATACTGGAGGAAATGGCAACTGTTCTCCAGGTGCCTTCTCTGGCCGAACCTGGCTGAACTGCTGGCATGGCACTGTTGGAACGCTTACAGGCTGCCTGGGCAGGGCCTGCACTGCTTTTCCCGGAGATGAGGTACCCAGATAGAAGCAAGCTGGGAGCAAATCCCATTGCGAACGGGAGGAGGGCCGCAACTGTGGAACAGCCGACTTCCTCTAACGGCGCCGCGCCACCTGACGCGGGGCGCCCAGCCAGAGGGGAGGGAGCCGGGCGTTCAGGGCTGCAGGGGGAGCTCTGTGCGCGCCCGGCTCTGCCTGTGTCCCATAGCGGCACAGCCATGGGCACTCGCCTGCGGCTCGCTGCGCTCTGGGGAACGGCGCTGGCTGTAGCGGGCGGCGCGGCTGTGGCGGCCTGGGCCTGGGCCCGGGCTCGGGGCCGCCTGCGGAGACGGGCAGCGCCGCTCTCCGCCCGCCCTGCCGCTGTCGCCGCCGATCAGGTACTGGGACCGCGTCGGAGCTGCGAGCGAGGCCGCTGGGTTGGGGAGCGCAAACGGCGTCCCCCTGGGCCTTTCAGCGGGGCCACGTCGAACCCCTCTTGCCTCGGTGCAACCGGGCCCGGCCCCGCCGCGCCCTTCGCGTTTCACGGAGGCCCCAGAAGGCGGCTGTGCTTTAGGCCGGGCCAGGCGGCGGGGCCTAAGACCGCGGCGGGGCGGGGCGGGGCGGACAGGCCGGGACCGCTATCTCCGCTCTTCTCCCGGGCTGCGGGCTGGGGCTGTGCGTGTCCCTGCTCTCCCATCGCCTCACCTGCGCGGCGGCCAGGAGCCCAGCCGGCACCGTCCCCCTCCTGACTGTGAGGCGGCTTTGGCTGTTCCTTCCAGACCCCTTGTTATCCCACCTTTTTCCGTTCAGTCCGGCTTCGCACAAGTCCCAGCTGCCTGGCTAAGTGTGCTTCCCCTCACTTTGCAGGGTAGAGGACACGGCAAGCAGATCCTGGTGCTGGGCCTGGATGGGGCTGGGAAGACCAGCGTTCTCCACTCCCTGGCAACTAACCATGTGAAGCGCAGTGTGGCTCCCACCGAGGGCTTCAATGCCATCTGCATCAACACTGAGGAGTCCCAGCTGGAGTTCCTGGAGAGTGAGTGAGCCTGTGTTACTGTGGAATGTAAAATAAGTTCCTATCCTGTGCTCTGGGGATCAGGTCTGTTTTAAAAGCTTCGTGTTTTCCTTATATCTGCTCCGATAATGTGAAAGTTGTGATTATTTTCTCCTTGGGGATTCTGCTTTCCCACTCTGCTTCTTGAAGGAGATGAGGAGGTCTGTGTTCATTCAGCCCAGTCCGCTAGGGAGTTGTTCCTGGAGAGAGTAGGGTAACAAGGCTGATTGCGTGAAACCAGCCCAAAGCAGAGTTGTTCCCGTTGAGCCCTGTGTTATGGCCCATAGCTGCTGTGTATTGTACATTTTCTTGATGGTATGCCTGGCACATGACAAGAGTGGAAGAGGCACAAAAATAAAATGGTTAAAGAAGAGAGGAGGAAAAGAAAGGCTTTGTACCCTTTCTGTTCAAAAGCCTCGTTGGTGGTGTTTTGTAGTCTTTAATGGTTTTTGAAGGTCTGTAATTTTTTGCTAAGCATTGTGATGTCCTTAGCACTGATTTTTGGGTATTGCCTGTGCCTGCAGAAAGCATCTCCCATGGTGGTTTTGGAGTGTCACAGCTGTTCTAGGTGCAGCTAGCTAATAGGGAAGATAGAGGCTGTGGAGTGAGGTCAGTCCCTGGTACAGAGAGGCTGCTATCCTAGCCTCATCAGTGCCCACCTTCTGTGGAGGCAGAAGCTGCCCTTCCTGCTGTTTCTGCATTGTGCTGTGCCAGTGCTAACTGGCTTAGCTGGCAGCTAACCCATGGATACCTCCATACCTTTGTCAGCAGGCCTGAAGGAGTTGTGCTGTTCCAAGGTAAGTCTTTGAGATGCATGGGTGAGGCTGCCAAGGCAGAGTTTCATTCCCAATCCTACTACCAGAGGAGTCTCTGGTGTGTCTTGGCGAAATCATCTCTATAGAGATTCTTTTAGTATGTGCTCATCTCCTACTAGGTAAGAGACACCTATGTTTCTACCTGGGAGATGCTTTGTGTAGCTGAGCCAAGAGAAACCCACAGTATCTCTGCTCCTGCCTGGGGATGGCCTAGGCCCAGCTCTGTGCACCCCACCACAGAACCTTGTTGTTTCTGAGTCATCCTTCCCTCTCTGGTCCAGGTTGGTAGTGACTGAGATGTGATGGCTGCGATCTCACCCATGGGAAATGAAATGTCTCAGGCCAGTTTCAGCCAGGTAAATCCATGCATGGCTCTCTAATCTGGTTACTTATCCAGTCTGTACCATTGCCTAGTCCAGGGGTTAGCAGCCTGTGCTGTGATCACATGGCACACGATGATCAGCTGACAGCAGGGTTTTTTATTTTGCTGTCTTAAACTGAAAACTGTTCTTTTTGTTTGTACTCTCATATTAGATAAGTGGGTGGTGTCTTGCTTATGCAAGAGATAGGAGCTCCAGGTTTCTGCTGAGTTCCTATTGGTTTATGGAAAAAAAAGTTCTCTGTGAGGTTGCTGACCCTTGGGTTATGCTATGCATGAATGCACTTAACAGAGGGAACAGTGGTTGAGCCCCCAAAATGTCGCAGTATAGAGTCAGAGGCATCTATCCCAAGCACAATGTGTCAGTCAGCCTTTTGGCTCCTTTCCACGGTGGCAGAGTTGAGGTTTTGTCGGGGCTCTTGAAGAAGAGACAAGCAAGCCCTAGCGGAGATATTGCTTCCTTTTCTGCGTTATTTAAAGTACTGAATAGAAACCAAAGTTGCTTTGAAACAGAACAGCCACTAAGGGCAGTAAAAGGTGTCTGACAAGCAAGCCAGTGTTGAAAAGAGCTCCTGTATAAGGCAGGAGACAATTATGGGGAAGCCCAGATGAATTGCCTTGAAAACTTGCTACTTCTGGGAGACTCGCTAATGCTTTTTGAACACCTCGCTGCTCTTGAGTGAGTGGTTCTGTAGTGTACCTAGGAGAAGACTCAGTGAGCTGAAAGCACATCTGAAATACTTAATATACTGCTATCCGTTCCTACTGCTATTAAATTCAACAAACTACCCAACTCTTTTTGTCCCCATATGGGAAGAACAATCTCAAGAAACTTGCTGCATATTGTTTCACCATGGAACTGTTACAGGGCCTGGTTTTGAAAGCAGACTTCTTTCTCTGTATGTAGGAGAGAAGAGCTTAGGTAGAAATGGATCCTTGACAAATACGTCTCCCAAGGACAACCTGAAGCATCTGCTGGGGCTTGATTTTTCTCTCTTCCTAAGCACCTCTGGTTATTGATGGTATCAAAGCTGTAGGAGTTTTGAACTAGATGTTAGTGTCATACAAATCTGATGAAAATTCTCCCTACCTCAGTGCAAAATTTCTTTGGAAATTGTAGACTTTATCTTAAGATGAGATGGGCATGCAGAGATAGGTTATGTGAGGAAACTCTTGCATGGTGTTTATAGACACAGAATCTCTTTCTGCTCTCCTTATTTACTTGAAACTAAGACCCAGCAAGGCAGAAAGCAGCCATAAAAAAACCCTGAACTCAGAATTCTCCCAGAATAAGGCTTAAAATTGAAAGGTTGGTGGGTATTTTTGTTTCAATTGTTCTTTTTTAATTTTTTTTTTCATAGAGCATACATATATGCCTGCATGGGACTTGACTGGGGAAAATAAAGCTATTTCCAGACTCATATACTGTAGCCCAAATACTTTGATTTTTTTGGTAACCCAAATACCTTGGGTTTTCAGACCAGGGCCTGCTTTCTGGCACCTCTGGGAGCAGTGTTGCTTGGTTTACTTGGTGAATCATGTGCTGTTGTCTTCTCTTCCAGTTGGGGGCAGTGAGTCTCTGCGTTCTTACTGGACGATGTATCTGCCCAAAGTGCTGCTGTTAGTCTATGTTGTGGACTCGGCTGATCACGCCCGACTGCCTACGGCAAAACAGCTGCTTCATCAACTGATCCAGAACAACTCCACCTTGCCAGTGGTGGTTCTGGCCAACAAGCAGGTAAGGGTTCCCTGCTGCTAGCTGAGCTTGGGATGACAGCAGCTCTGAAAACAAAGGAGGCTTCATGCCTTTATGGAAGCTACATGTCTGGGAGCTGAGGGTCTTTCTGGAACACCTGTGAAACTCAAAAGAAAAGCTGAGGTTGTATTTTGGATCTTCAAGATGCAGGTTCTGTCCTCAGAGACAGATTAGTCAGAGCTGTGGGTGGACATTATGCTAAAAGCTAATTGCAGAGTTAGAACATTCAAGAGCTCCAAGGGAGACCCCAGTTAGACCTGACGTTAGGTTTCTGTTCTGAATGTCTTTCTAGAAGTATTACTTTATCCAGCAGCTGCAAAGTGAAACACCATTATTTGCCTTCAAATTGTCTGGTTAGTTGCTCCTAAAGTTGCTGCTGAATCATGAGAGAAGAGCAGCTTTCTTTCCTCACAAGGCAGTGCTCTCTCCTAAGATCTTTGTGAAAGTGTCAATGACTGGTGCTGTACTTGGCATAGAACTGTTCCTGTGGTACATTCAGGTGACAGAATAGCCCAGGGTTTGTAAGCCCAGATTTTCTTTTATGAGGGCTATGGGTTCAGTTTGTTCTGTGTTGTTACTTCCTAAATTTCTAGTAACTTAAGTATGTTATTAGTAGTCATTTGTGTTACTCTTGAATGCAAGTGGAGGCTTTGGCTTCCTCAAACACAGGTGCTACTACTGAGTCTCTAGGTCCTGGAGTCAAAAACACTGATGGCTGAGGATGTATGCAGGGAATGACTCTTGTATGTTTGCCCTGTTCTTTTAACTCTGTGTTGGGTGCCTGGAGTCTTAGGTCTGCAAGACTTTTGTCTGCCTGATATCAATGGTCTGATGTTATTATTGGACTCCCTAGAATTAGGAGAAACAGAACTGTATCCTTATTTCTTTGGGAAGAAATTAGATTAAGGATAAACTTTTCTTTTTCCCCTAAAGCATTTTAGGGCATGGCAACTTGATCTCATAGAAGGAACATTAGAATAGTGCATCCAGAGCCTTTGAGACCCCACCCCTCCCTGGACAAAGTTAGCAGCTCAAAGCAGGAATGGTTCTGCAACCTCTTGCAACTAACAAGCTTGTTCTGTTTTTGTGTATCAGGACCTTGAAGGAGCCTATTGCATCACCGATATCCACGATGCTCTGGCACTGTCTGATATTGGGGATGAGAGGAAGATGTTCTTGATTGGTACCCATGTGGCAGAAGATGGCTCTGAGATCTCCTCCAGTATGAAGGATGCCAAGGAGCTGATAGCACAGCTGGTTTTGGAATCACAGTGACAGCACTTTGCCTGCAACATGACACTGCTAGTTAAGGGAGAGGTGCTAGTGTACGGTCAGTTTGCTTTGTGGCAACTGAAACGTATGGGTATTTTTATCTTGTGGGTGTGGAATTCCTCTGAAAATGATATGTAGCTGGTAAGAAAATGTAATTTATAGTGGTTTGAAAGTACATTTGAAAAGTAGTCTATTTTTTAGTGTATTTGTAGGGGAAAGTCTCTTGGACAGCAGAGTTGAAGGGATGTATAGCTTAGATGGGTGGTGATAGCTTCTTGTCAGGTGGAATTCAATCTTGTCAGGATTTTAGTGAACACAGCTGTATCCAGTGAATTTAGCCTGGCTTGATGTCTCAGGATTAAATGGAAATATGTTTATTTCACGAGTTTTACAGAACCCTCTTAGCAGTGTTGTTCTGTTAAAGATGAGACCTCGCTTCTTGATGATGTCAGAAATCTGAAGTGCTGCTTGTGACTGTGACTTTGACAGTGACAATTTTTGTTGTTGCTTTATCAGAGGCAGCTTTCCAGAGAGTGGCAAACTAACCTCTGGAAATTGGGTTAGTTACTGCTGCTTTAGTGGGTAAGAACAAGAAAATGAAAGTGGTAAGACATTATTTTTTTGTCTACAGGGGAAAACCAAAACAGTGCAATTTAAGCTAGCGAATGGAAGCATTTAAGTTGAATTGGCACCAAAGACAGGAGACTCCATCAGGCTCAGTGGCTTATGTGGGTTTATTCAGGTTGTCCTCCAGAAAGCAGTCTTGCATGTGAAAAACCTGTTTTTTTTTTAAAGAGATGTCTGTTAGCACAGCAGCAGGTGAGGAAGATGAGTTGCTGATGAACATCACTCTCCCAGTGTCCTTCTAATTACACTCCAAGAATGTGATCCAGAAGCAGAGATGTGAAGGACCTGCTCTGTGACTGCGGTCGTTGTACGCAGGGTTGACCGTTTTGTCCCTTGGAAGAGACACATAAAGCAGACGCTGTTACCCTGCCCACGGTCCAGGCTTCTTTTACTCGCACGGGTGCGCTGCAGGAGGCCATTTCTGGGCAGCTGCCTGTAAACGTGCATCTTGCCCGGCTGAGCTGCCTTCCTCTTGCAGGGGCCGGCGCCTGGCTCCCTGGGGTCTGGCGAGAAACGGCCTGGCAGGGAACGTTGCTGTGACAACGGGAGCGTGTGCCATAGTGGTGGGCGGGTGAGCAGCACGCGGGTGTGAATGGAGGGGATGGTGGAGGTGTTGCTGCGGAGGCGTTGCCCTGGTAGTGCAGGCGTCGTTGCTCTAGCACTGCGGTGCTCAGTGAGTTCCCTGAAATGGCACTTGGCCTCCCCATAGTGCCAGTGCTGTCACATCTCTGCCCCCTTCCTCTCTTTTAAAAGCCACCAAGCTGGTTCGTTCGGTCACAAAGTCCCAGTTTCATACAGCCACCATTGCTCTGTGGCCCTCAAAACGTCACTTTGAGGTTGCTGAAGGCAATGGCAACAGGTTGCTGTTCAAGCAAGGTCTGTACTGGCTGCAGGTGCTCATCCCAGGAAGAGCATGCTGGTGAGGGGATGAGGTCCTGCATACCTGCAAGTGCTCTGCTGTGCTGCTGCATCGGGAAGGTACCGGTGAAAACCAGTACAAGTGCCTGCCAAGCAGTTGTATCCCAAAGAGATGCACAAAGTTCATCTGATTTGTGCTCGTTTTGCAATGAAGAGCAGGCAGCCCAGGCTGCAAGTGTTACTGAGCTTTTAAATTCACCTCTGCTTCACTCTGGAGTTCCTTGTCGCTTGTCTGCATACTCATGTGACAGGTAAGAAACCCTCCCAGCCCCGGCCTCCTGGCTGAGTGTCCAGGCCATGCCCCACATCTGTTTGGGAGGGCTTGTTCAGGGATTTACGCAGAGCGGCAAGTTGATGTATCAGATGGCACTCTGATAAACAGAGGAAATGGTGCCTGGGTTTGTCCTTCTTCCTGCTTCTCTTGATAAACAACATCTGACTGTCCTGTCCCTTCACAACAGAACCCTTTTCTTTACAAGGAGTTGATCTCAAAGGGAGCTGAACCCCCCCTTATGCAATGGGTCTGTGTGAGCTCAGGCAGCACAGGGGAGGTGTTCCTGTGTCCAGCTGCACAAGGCCTCTTTCTCTGCTGAGAAGCATGAATTGGACCAAATACAAAGGTTCTTTGGGGTCCCTTTGTCAATGAAGTGGCTTAACTCCAACCTGCAGAGTTGCTGCAGGTGCATCCTGTGTAGGGATGCCTGTCTGTAGCTTTTGCCACGATAAAAGACTAGAAAGTAATATTTTGTAACTGGAAAAAAATGAACAACTTAATAATTGTCAAGCGAGTTGAGTGACTTGATTTGGACATACATCTGACTCATTCCTTGGCTGGATCATGATGCAAGTTTTGCACAGCAGTGTCCAAGCCAGTGGTGTGGGACTATAGGACCACGTATACTTTGTGCTAGATTTGACTGTGACTATGTGGTGGATCCATGCCAGTGGTGGAGGAAAAGCAACAAGCTTGCCTGCAGGGAGAGGATGCAACCTCTGTGATAGAGCTAGGCTGAGGGGACACTTCCATGTGCTAATCCTTCACCTTCACAAGGAGAAGCCTCTGAGGAGCTGCTTGACAGTGAACAGCTGAAACTGTCTTTTTGGCTCCCAAAAATGATGGCTGTCTTCCAGAATGTGTCCCATCTTGAAGTGGTAGCAGGAGGCCAATCTCCCACAGGCAGTTCCCTCAGTGGGAGCTGTGTGTTTGCAGTGCTGTGACCAGTGGTTAGGAGCCATGGGGAGATAAATCAGCAGTCATCTTACAGGGAGTGTTCGGTGAGGATGTTCTAAGAGCAGCCTGCCTTTCCAAAGGTCTTTGTGGTGCTTAGCTCTCTGGCAAGCTTTTGGTGGGGCTCAGCATCTCACTAGATATATCGGCCCCATCAGAGAAACCACAGGTGTGTCTCCAAAGCAGAGACCGTTTTCTGTCAGCAAATACCTCTGTCTTGGTGTCCTTGCTCCCTCTAGGACAGTACTGCCTTATTGTTGGGTGATACTAAGCAGAGAAGCAATGCCCTAAGCACTCACCTTCTGTGCCTTTTCCATGGTTGGCCACTTCCACAGCTGCCCACATTATATGGTGGTTTCCCAGCTGTGAGGAACATAGCAGTCTCAGTGTGTGGTACGGTCTTCGTCTGTGACACCAGGGAGTTCTGCAACACATTTGTGGCATTGGCATCATCTTGTTCTTTTCTTTGTGCTCAGGCTCACAAAGCACAGGCACTTCTTGCCCATTGGGATTTCAGGCCTGGGATATTTGAGCAGCAGGAGCAACAGCAGTATCTGATCTTCCTGAAAGGTTTTAGTCTGATGAATAGTCAGTAAAAAAAATTTCACTGCTGCTACCAGGGCACAGACCAGGCATATTCCTAAGACCTCTGTACTAGATGGACTGAAATAAAATGATAAATAGAAAAACATGTGTTCACTTGTGATCCTAAAGCCACATGGGAACAGTACTGTCTCCATGTGCCTTTTTAGGAAACCACAAGGATGTTAATAACAGGTGTTTCTGTTCATTAGGTATTCTGTAGGCTGGGAGATCATCTATCTCCTACCTTCTGGGGTTGCATAGCATGTTATTAACCAGAAAAGTACCTTCCCCCACTCCCTTCCTTGTCCCAAAAGGACCCTGCAGTGTGGGCAGAATTGCAAATTCATGTCTCTGCAATCCAAGAGATAGCACAAAAATCCGTGGGCTGGTGAGTTCACCAGATTAAATGGATGGAAAGTTACTTGGAGAGAGGGATCCCTTAATTGTGCTTGCAAGGGATGCCTCGTGAAAGAATGGGTGTTCAAGAGTGTGTTATGGCTTGGAGGACAGCAGTAGCTTGTTTATCCTTTGTTGGTTTAACAACATGTTTGTACTTTTGTGCAGTTTTGACAGGATTAAAAACCTTGCAAAACCCAAGAAAGCAGCTTGTGCACATGATCCCAGGTAAGGAGATGCCCAGATGCTCCTCACTTAAGGGCTGGGGATTGCTATGGCCTCAACTGCTGCAGGCCCTTTGCCTTTGTTTTGCTACTACTTTCCTCTCAAGAGCAGAAGTGGTGTGTGAAGGGCTCTCTTCAAGTTGCATTTTCATATTTCCAATCAAAAGACTGGACTTGACCCAAGTCTTGCCTTAGCTGCCCCATAGAGATGTTGTGGGATAGGATGGTGCTGTGGTGCAAAGAGGCTGGACCTCACTGGAGCTGCAGGCTGCTATATACTGCAGCATATAGTCCAGCTTTAGGAACAGAATTTCTGTCTGCATTACAGGGTCAAGCTATGGCTTGACAAGCCAGGACAACAATCTCTTGAGAATGTCTTTTCTCTGCTGTCTGGATGGGTGTCACTGGACTTGAGAAAGGCTTCAGAAGCCCATCATCCTGCTATTCTGTGTCCTGACTACTCCAGTATCCTTCCCCACCACAGCTTCTCTCTCAGTGGGGGATAAGCAACTCCAATTTGCTTTGGACACAGAAGAGCAACCACTAACATGCTGCAAAACCTCACCCACTTTCCATGGCACACCCTGACCATAACATTATTGGGGTTTTTTCTGTCATACCTGTGGTGCAGTTAGGTGGTAATGGTGAGGCAAGAAAAACGCAATCATGAAACTCCCCCAGGGGTTTCAGAGATGTAATGAAATGACCCTTTCTGCACACCCACTGGTAACTGTAATAGCAAATTCATCACTTGCAGTCTTGTCTCTTTTTTCAATTGACAACAACCACCTGGACAGAGGAAATTCAGTGCCAGAGATGGTGAGGGATCTGGAGATCTCAACAGCACTTTACAGCTGCAACAAACCATAGGGAGTCTGTGTACCACATTCTAGGCAGAGAAGGGTAAACCCCAGGAAGCACATTTCACACATGCATGTTTCTAAAATTTCACATCCTTGCTGTTCTTGCTAGGCTTGTGTGGGGCAACCAAGAGACGATCTGGCCCCTCTCACGAGGTGCTGTGACAGCTCGACTATTCCCAAGAACAGCAGCACTGGCCAAACCCAAGAAAGATTTTAGCAAGAACCACTGCAGGTCAGTGAAGCAGTAGCACATCCTGGGGTAGCTGAAGTAGCTCAGAGGGTGTTCCCTAATCAGGGAACGCACTGGCTCCCTGGGCAAGGGGGGATGCTATCTTCTTTCTTGCTATTGCTGCCCCACAGGGAGCTCCATGCCACTGAGACCCACCAGGCTGTACTGGTGATTGGTATAGGGGCCATCTGTAGCAGAGAAGAAAGTGCTGTGGAACCATAGTTACCCTAAGTGCTTGAATTCCAAAATGAGGAGGAACTGGAGCGTGCTAAATTTTGGTGCCCTTTTATTTTCTCACACCTGCTTCCTGGCTGTGGGAGGGCCTTCTGCAACATGTGGTGGTTGCTCTGAGTTTGGATCAGCTGCCACAGTAGTCAGTCTTGATCTCAGTGTGTAAGCATGTGGGACCATGTTCCTCTGATGTGACCAAAAAAACCTACCCAACTAACAGCTTTGTTTGGGATGCACCTGGCCTAAATCTTGAGGATGATAGGACACGATATAAACAGAAAAATCTTGCAGCATCCTGCTGGCTGGAAGGAATCCGAGTCTCTTGCCTTGAGTTAAAACTCTCCTATTGCTACATGGTGGAAAATCTAGTCCATATTTGGGAATAAGAGTGAAAAATTATGTAAAAAATGTAAACTTCAGTGGCATCAGATGATGCTGCATTGCTTGATGCAACTCATTTGTAGCTCTTTGGGAGGAGTTGAAGCTTCTTTGTAGACAGGATGGTGATTGCTTGTCTGTAAGAAGTCCTAGCAGTGAGAATGGAGACGGAATGGTCTTGCCCTCTTGGCTTTTCTCCTCCTGGAGGGATGTCAAGACACATGTGTTTGTGGTTTTTTCTCCCCTCTACTGTCATCTATTCAGAGCCTCTCATCTTCCTGAGGCCTTCTGCCTCTGACTAACAGTATCTGTCAGACAGCTCTTTTTGCCTTTCTGCTCACCCCTGCTCATTCTTTCCCTGGTGACAACAGACATCTTCCAACAGTTGTGGCTGATGGAAAGCCGGATGAATGTGCGCTAGGGAAGATCCCAAGATGAAAGGATCTGCAGGAGCACAAGGTGCTATTAAACCATTGAGACAGATTTCTAAATTGGCAGAGCTGAACAAAAGAGATGCTGCCAAGTTTGTATTGTGGAGTATTTTCTTGAAATGGTGAATTTGGAAACAATGCACTGAGCATGCTTAAAAGAGGACTTTGCATATATAAACATCATTTACCTTTGAAGTCAGGAAATCTCAAGTGTACGTGCCCATTTGTTCATGGCTTTTCCCACTGCACTGATGCCAGCTTTTGTACGTGCAGCAGACATGGATGTTTAACTGGACTTAGCAGACTGTCTGCCAGGATCACATTCTCTGTCAGTTGCCTTTTACTAACTCTTCTGTCCTGTTCCTTAAGACCCCTCTTCATGTACAGCTGTGGAAGGGAATCAACGATCTGGGAGCGTCCCCCGATAGCGGATTTTGGCTTCCTTTCTGATCGGCTGCGGAGGTTGTCTGAACCTAAAAAATGCCAAGCTGCTTACCTGCAGCAAAGGTGAGAGCCCAGAAAGTCTGTAGGGTGCTACAGGTAGGGTCTTGGATCCTATAGCATCGATGCAGCTTCAAAGTCATAAATACAGCAACAGAAGGTGGACGTTAACAGAGGATAAAATGCAAAACAGGAGCTCTGCATAGGGATAGGATATCTGAATTCTCTTACTGGTTTAGAAGGTTCTACCCTAGAAATGGCCACAAGGTAAGGCTGCCTTTTACTGCAACAAACGTGAGTCTTAAACATCCCAGCTGCAGCGTGGTTTAACCAGTGTGTAGGGATAAATGTGAGTAATGATGCCACAACTCCCTGCTTCCAGACCTCGCCAATCCCCTGAGTGGCTCGTGTCACCAGCTGCGCGGGGGTATAAGGCCTCCCCACGGATCCTGGAGCTTGCTCTGCCTAAGGTGCTGCACCCAGAATTCCTGCCAGCCAGAGAGGTAAGGAGGTGGTTGAGTAAGATTTGGAGGAGACAGTGATGCAACAAACTGTCCTGAGTTTTTCCACCCTGTTTCCTGCCCCTTGATGTGCCCAGTATGTGCTATGGAGGGAGAAGCTATCTGGTTCTGCTGGAGTTTGCGATACTGAGAGAAACTGCCTTTTCAGAGCAAGATGCTGTCTTTGGAAATCTTTCTGCTGAGAGGCAGAAAACAGTCAGACTGGAGCAGCCTAGAATAGCAAGAGAGCCAATGGAAGCATCTGGGCTGCATCCCCTGATAAAGCAGCCTGGGAAAGTGGAGAAACTTGATGGGAATTACATGTTTAGCTCCTAGGGAGCTAAACATGTCGTGTTTGTAGTTGGGCAGCTGTGCTCCTATTTGTGTATCCAGGGAGCATGAGCCTGCAGACACCATGTGTATTTTAACAGTGTTTTACCAGAAGCCTTATGTAGAGGTGCATTTGTTAATTTGATCCTTTCAGGCAGGTTCTTACATTGGCTGAGGTGAAAGGCTTGGGGCAATTTCAGATTGCACTCATTTCCATGGCAAAAGCAAGGTTTTCTGGCTGCAGTCTCTGGGCTGGGCAGTAAGGGAGGCTGTGCTGGAGCCTTGGCATCAGTCACCACTCATCAGGCAGGAGCAGTAACCATCTTTGCTGTAGAAATGCAGTTAACTGCACCAGCATTTTCACTCAAATCTGAGTGTTTCTGCTGAGCAGGAAGATCATTTGATTCAGCCAGGAAGATGAATATGAAAACATTACTCTGCACTTCAACCTGGCTTCATAGGCTCTCATTACAGACATTCCTGTCCTGGCTATGAGTGGGTGACAACTGGGCAAAAAAAGTAATATTGGCTAAGACCTACAAATCCCAATAGCACCAAAATTACCTTATACCTCAGATGAAATAAAAATAATAGGCACTGGGAAACTTGTGATCATGTATGCAGAGGAAGGGTGCTGGGGGCTCATCCTTTTGAGGGGGAGCGTGTCTCTGTGGGCTGCTGTGGTTGACTTCTGTGTTTGGACATCTCTCCCCCATTCTGAACCCATGCAGGTGCCAACACAGGTTACAAATGCTGTGGCCTTGGCCAAAGCATCCTCACGTTTACAGCTTCTTGCAGAGCCCCAGGTCAGGGAGGTGACCTGCTGCTATGAGAACAGCTGTCCTGAATCTGTCATTCGTCCAGTAAGTCATCATCACCCAGGACCACGCATGGTAGAGCGGTCAGGGCACAGGTTGTTGGTGTCCCTCTTCATGGCAGCCCTGAATGTGCTGCTGTCTGTGAAGCTGGTGTAGCTGCTCCCTGGGCTGCAGACCAGGACTTGTCTTCCTTTTGGAGTGTGAACTGACTCCCAGCAGATATCCCCATAAAAGAGCAGACCCATGCCTAGCCTTCAACTGTGGGCATGGGGAAAGACGGGCAAGTATCTAACTGAGATCTCCAGTGCTGAGGGATGTGTTGGAGAAAGGGCTATGAGTAAGAGGAGGCTGAAAGGCAGATTATGTGACTGGCCACGCAGTGATTTCTCCTTCCACAGCTTGTGTGGTGCCTGACATGGCTGTGGGAAGGATTGTGTCCCATCTGTGTGAGGTCAGCGACTGTGAGCCTGGATACACTGAGTTGCAGGATAGTCATCCTTGAATGCCAAGAGAACCTGTGAGGATCTTCACATTTTTCCACAGGTTTCCAAGTTTGCTCTGGAGGCAATTGCAAGCCCTCGGATCCTGGAGCTGGCTAGGGCGAAAGGATTGCATCCTAACTACATGCCCCTGCGGGATGTTGAATGGCCAGTGACAAAGGCTGCAAAGCACGCAGTGGCCACACCAAGGCTGGTGGAACTGGCCCAGCCTTGCAAACGGTAGGTGCTGCTTTCCTCCTATGGGGAAATGACTGCTGGCAGCCCATTTGGTGCATGCCATGGCACCTTGCTAATTTGCATTTGGCCAGTGTGATTAAGTCCCTGCTCTTCCACTTCTAAATATATAAACTGTATATGGCTGAATGTGCTAATTCTACATGGATTGTGTGTTGCCGAGCATGCAACTGGCCTCAGCCTGAGCTGTGTGAAGTGCTGGGTAGGATGTTTACACAGAGTAGGGGAATGCCTGGCCATGGTGGATGTGGCAGCTTCAGTGAGAGATGATCAATCCCTCTCACTAGTATCCTGGTGACAGCAATGGAGACATGACTGCTTTTGTCCTCCCTTGAGAGTGAAGAGCAGGGTTCAGGTGGAGGTGTGTCAGCTGGCAGGCAGTTTTGAGAATTGTCCCTGCTCCCATCAGAAATGACCAGCTCTGTCCTCGCTTCCCCAGGCCTCCTATGAGCTCAGCTCAATTCAATCCAGATGCATTCACAGTGAAGGAAACTGCTAAGAAGGCAACTTGTTCTGCTCGGATCCAAGAGCTGGCTCGTCCAATACAGCGCTGATCTCCTTCAGAAACACAGCCTGCTGCTCG
This sequence comes from Indicator indicator, assembly GCF_027791375.1. Lineage (NCBI taxonomy): Eukaryota > Metazoa > Chordata > Aves > Piciformes > Indicatoridae > Indicator > Indicator indicator. Next base: position 25,164,923 of record NC_072017.1, on the reverse strand, counting down.
TGCCAGCTGTCCCCATTACCCCTTGGAACATCACCCTCTTTGAGCTGTGTTGGAAAACCTACTTGAACATGGTACAGAGGCAGCACCCAGCAGGAACACTTTCTGGGCTGCTTTTACTGAGCTTATCCAGGGAGTTAAATAAAATGGTCATTCCTTGAAGAAAATAGTCACCAGGGGAAATGAACAAAATTTGACTTAATGTGGGAAGCCTTAGTTTATCACTGCTTATTTTTTTCTGTAATAGTTAAGCAATGAAACAACTGCTGGAGGAAGCCACCACAGGAACTGTTCCTACTCATAAATAAGTGTGGCAAACTGAAGCCAATCATGTGCAGTAGATTGATGCAACACAGCACCTGACCTTGGGTTTCAAAATCTTTGCTAAAGTTTACTTATGTGCTTGTGACAGAAGTAGCAGCACCAAAGGCTGCAACATTTCAGATTCATGTCTGAGCTGATAAGGTGCAAAGCTTTAGTAATGCTTTAGTAAGGTGTAAACACTGTAGAAATGCTGGGGTGGCATGTGCATTGGAGTTGAGCTTGGATTTGTGGCCCATTTTCTGAAGTGTCTGGAGAATGGTCAGATCTAGCCTCTGGCTTTGCAGGCATCTTTGAGCCTGTGTGGCTGAGATATTCAGTTGTGTGACCCTGGGCAAAATAATAGTGCTCTGCATTGTAGATTTTGGAGCCTAACTCAACAAAAGCACAGTCCCCATCAGTGTAAAGAAGAAGACATATTGCAAAGACCTTAGTCTTAAAGAAAATAGATTGGTGCCAGACTCTGCAAGGCAAACTCAGCTCCAGTCAGGTCTTGGAGTAAATCAGTTTAGCAACTGGATTGCAGCAGAATGACACAGCTTGTGTGGGACATGGCACAGGGAGATTGCTTTTATCTGATTCCTAGGAGTTTGCACTGGCAGCCTGACCACTGGTAAAGATACTGAGGCTAGAGAGATGCTCTGCAGCAAGGGACAAAAGCCATAAATGAAAGCATGTGGCAGTTTCAGTGCCAAGGTATCTTAATCTTCCCTGTGTTAAGCTGATTCTCCTTCCAAAGGAGTAGAAGCAGGTGACCACAAACCAGAAGAGGATTAATCAGAGGATTCACTAATTGATTCAATAATCCACTAAGAAGGGGGATTTTTTAACCTTTTTGAACAAGGTTAGGTCACTGGACAATGGGTCTGAGTATTTGCTAGCTCAGGTATTGTCCTGTACCAGAATGGATGAGAGTCTGGGTTTTGTGCAAGATTCCCAGTGCAACTGCATCCCTCAGGATTGAGAATGGCCAAGAACGTGGCTGGGGTCTGACCCCCCTTACTGCAGAGAAATCCCAGAACCACCATCCTTTGCCACCTTGGGACTTGAGGGTATGCACAGAGCTGTGTGAGCTGCTGTGGATGGACCCATGGATGCCCTAGAAAGGAGGTTGCCCATGTCTGTGGGCTATCCCTGTGGTGAGAGGGAAAGCCCATGGTGCCCAGTAAGACTACTTTGGAGAAGTGTTGCTCTTCCAGAGGAAGGAGTCTTCCTCCTGCCATCAAGGCAGGAAGCACAAGCATAACACAGTTCCTCTCATGAAAAATTTTTGTTTTTTATTAATCCATTGGGGAAAAAGAAAAGGCCAGTTCTTTCCCTTTGGTGACCTTTAACAGAAATGTGAGAAATGCATTCAAGGGGAGCTTGACTTGGTATAATTATGGTGTAGGCTCTTGATTTGCCAATAGCCAGAGCAGACAATCTTGAACTAACTATGATCACCTGAACAGCACATCCAGTTTTCCAGGTGACCTCCTCTCTGCATGATCTGTAGAGCTAGCACATGTAGTTTACCTCTGGCTAGCATAAAGAAAACAAAACTTTTCTCCTCCCTTCTACCTTTAAACCTTTCATGGCAGCTTTTCTGCAAGCCTGGAACAAAGGCATGAGACTGCCTTGCCCTGTGCAACCACTGTTAGGGATGGGAGTCACTAGGCAGGTTCTGCAGCCATCAGAAGTTGTATACACACATAGATAATATTTTTTCCTGGTTATGTACATTTTAAATAAAACTTATGTTAAATAGTAGGGTATTACTTTGTATCTCAAAACCTATTGCAACAAAAGAAACCCAAGGAAACCCGCTCTGAAGAGCTTCATCATCATATATAGCAGGCATGGGGATCGGAGCAGCATCTTCTAGTCCCTGACAGACCCGCTCTCTGAGGGCAGCCCTTCAGACTTCCTCCACTCTGCCAAGCGCTGCTTGAACCATTTCTGGGGAAAAAACAAGCACAAGAGACTGAGTGCACTGGGCTGAGCAAACAATGCAAATATCCTTACTAAAGGTGCAGATGTAGTCATTATGTGGGACCTGGTAACGGAAACTCATGGTACAGCCATCTTGTAGGAAGGCACCACACTGTTCCCAGGCCGTGCCAGCTGCAGGGCAGTTGCTCTTGGCCAAACAGTCTTGTTAGCTATGTGTACATCTCTTTCAAAGTAATTCTTGCTCACTTCAGACCTTGATAGCACAGGTGAGTCCTCATTTTATTGTTGAGTCCAGGTTTTTCTTGCAAACAGAGTTAGAGATGGGCTAAGAGGCTGTGGGATGATGTCTGTTTAGATGGGTGGAGCAGTGAAACAATTGCTGCAGCTCCAAAAATGATAGGAATCAAAAGCTGACCTGCTTCAGAAAGGATGAGAGAGACAACACAGTGGCTCTCAACAAATTCAAGAACAAATAGATTTTAAAAATGCATTAAAAATTACTGTAGTTTTCAGCATGTCTAAGACAAGTTTCAGAGCTGCAGGTGCCACTTCACAGCTGCAGTGTCAAAAGTTAGATAAAATGCAGCCTCGCTCCCTCTGTAAGAAGAGAGCTCTAACTCGTCTGTGCCAGAAGCACAGCTCGGCTTTTTGTTGGGGAATGTGCCTTTGATTTGCTTTGCTGCTGCTCGTTTTGTTGCTATATTTGTCCATGGCTATTTCTGAAGCTATTGTGGTCAGTAATGATATAACTACGGTGCTCTCTGCAAGGCACTCCTGCACTAGCACAGTCTTGGACCACATCCAGTCACATGATTGCCTGCTTAGCCTCCTCCCCAAAATTCTGCTTCCTGTCCTAAACCATCATCTCCTGTTGACTCAGGACATCTTTGCATCTCATTTTTACTGTGTTGTTTTTTTTTTTTTAATATGAAAATGGCTGCTATATCTAGCCTATAGAGCACTCCAGATGTTGGGAGCCATGATTCTCTATTGCATCCAATACAGGCACTTTGAAGCTCATCATCTCTGTCCCTAACATGACCTCCATCTCCAGTTCTCTAGGAGCACCCTGGACTCATGGAAAAAGATAGCTGTCAGGGAAGAATTTAAGACATCATCAGAGGTGTCCTGGGAACATATGGCCTGTCTTTATAAATTCCTTTAGGAAAAAAAAATAAAAAGAGCAGTTCCATTCTAAGAAGGTGGAGGTATTTCAAGGGTATTGTCTCCTTAGTGCCTCAAACAAGCAGTAGAACCTGCTTGTCACCAAAGCACAGTAGGGGAGGGGTCTGATTTTCCACTTAACTGTCTGCAGTGGTTGTTATACCAGCGTCCTTTCCTGCAACAAGCTGCATGCTGGCATTGCCTATTTGGCTCTCATGCCCTTCAGCCTTGTCAGGAAAAGCCAGGCTTGGCAGCTCTTTGAAAACTGCTGCTAACTTTTCAAAGGATTGGATTTCTTTTTTATATTCAAAGCTGCTATGGGTCTAATAGCTTCTAAAACACCTGCATCGAAAATGGCTGCACCACAACCTGAAGGAATTAGGAAGGAGTTGTTTGCTTCTGAGTCCAGTGTAGCCTGCAGCCTGATGGACCACAGGTCTTGGTGGAGGGCTCTGACAGTGGTAGCCTGTCCTGTGGAGGGATACTTGGAGACCTCTTTATCTCCTGGAGGTGCTGACAGATTTGCCTGTCATCTGGTCTTGGGGATGCTGAGGTAGCTAAGTGGAATGAGGGGGAGCGTGTGCAGCCTGTGCTTGTCCCACCACACATCCTGTAGGAGTTCCGTCTATCCTGTATCTGTTTTAGAATGACTGTGGTTTCTTCAGACCATAAAGCCTGTAGTGGTTTGGACACCTGAGACTATTAGAAACAGGTTGGAAGGAAAGGGCAGCATGCATGGGTTTTATATTCAGGGCTTCCTGGCCAGCCGGCAACTCTCAGGCTGTGCCCTTGTTCTGGCTGCGGGAAGCAGTAGCCTGATCTCCAAGCCTAGGCTGGGACTGGGGCCCCTGGGCAGGGGGAGTGCAAGGATCCCTGCAGGGCACAGAGCTTCTGGGCAGGAGATCATGGCTGTGGGATGAAGAGGCTACAATTACAGAGGAAGGGACTTTGAGGATGCAGGGGCAGGAACATGTGGGGTGCAGGGAGGTGCAGTGGTGCAGCAGAGCTCTCTGAGTACAGTGTGGGCTCTGGGGTGCACTGGGGGCTGCACAGGAGACAGGTACAATAAGTAGCATGTGGGGCACGGAGAGTTACAGGGAGTGCAAGAAGAGTATATAAGGCACAGATGAGTGGGGGGTGCAGCAGGAAGCATGTCGGGGGACAGAAGGGTGCAGGGAGTAGCATGATAGAGAGCTGGGGACAGGCAGGAAATGCGGGGGGAGCATGTGGGGCACGGAGACATGCAGGAGGAGCCGGGTTCATGCCAAGACCAGGGTTGCATGCTCACCAGAGTCTGCTCCTCAGAAAGCCCAGTCTCAGCTGCAATGAGGCACAGCGTGGTGGGGTCAGGATGCTTGTTCACCTTGCAGAAGTTGTACTCCAGGATCTCCAGCTGCTCCTCTGTGGGAGTCACTGGCTTCTCCGTGGCCATCTCCTGCTGGGGCAAGGCTGTGGGGCCAAGCACTGCAGAAAGGGGCTGGTGTCATTGCCCAAGCTGGGAGTGGCCAGTGGGGCCACACCTGCAGAGCCCGAGATTCGCCATCCCCGTGCCCACCAGCTTCCCACTCCCCAGTGGCCTCTGCCTGCAGCAGGGTGCAATTCGCTTCCCAATGGCATGCTAGGGATCTCAGCTAGGAACCCCAGCCACCCGGCAACTCCTGCCTCAGTTTCAGCACTGTGGCAAATGCACAGCAGCGGCACCCAGCTGAGCTGTCTCACCATCCTTGGCTGGCAGGAAACTGCAGCCTGTCCTCTGTCCCAGCACTCCCCTAGTGCTGTATTTATAGCCAGTCTGAGTCTCGTGGGGACGATTCCTGTTTACAACCGTATTTAGGCTTGGGCGTCACTTGGGAGTGATGTCACAGCAATGGGCATGTTCTGGGGGTTAATTTAAAAATGTTAATTAAAAAACATTATTTATCCTCTACATAAGAGGGCAGTGTCTTATATCCAGATGAGTGTTTTGTTTTGTTTTGTTTTATCTTCTCTTCAGTGACCAGGCAAATTTGTGCAGGGGAGTCACAAACCAGAAGATGCAGGATCTTTTGGGAGTATGGACTTGGACCCAGCGATCACCCCATTTTCCCTCCTGATCAGTTTCCTGGTCCTTCTCTCAGCACCATGGCCAGACATCACACAAAGCTGGAGATGAGCAGGTGAGAAGCTTTCTTTTTACTAATATTTAATGTTGCCATGCACGGGCATAAACATTCATTAGTGTTATTGCTGAACTGTTTGTCTGGGGTTTGGTGTACAACCGAAGAGTCAGTTCTCAGAGGACTGTACCACATGTTTGTTGTTGCCCAAGCACTCACTGCCTTTGGCTATGGTCAGTGCCAGTTGTTCTACAATGGCAGAGGCATAGAGCCCACGTTCTCTTCAGAGTAATGTTTGTCTCATTTGTGCTTTGCACAAATCTCTGCAGACCTGACACAAAAGCACAAGCAAAACACCTTGGGCATGAGAGGTCTCACACCTCTCTTCTGCAGGGCTCCATGTTTTCTCCCATATGGCAAAAGGTCAAGCCTGCCAATTCAGCCTAGTAAACCCGAGGTATTGCCCCACCAAGCATGCAGAAGTCCCTTGACTCTGAATCATTTTGGTGTTTCCGAAACCTATCTGTGGGGTGTTGGCGGGGGAGGAGCTTGATGCAAAAATGTGGCCTTTCTTGATCTGCTCTCTTGCTGTCCGAGTTGCCCAGCCCAGTTCTTTTGGGTTAGGCTGGTTGGTGTTGCTGGCTCTCTAGTGCTGCCAGGAGCCCTTGGCCTGAACTTGGACTCCTCTGGTCTGTCCACTGCAGACCTGCCCTGCCTCCACCTTGCAGTCCACCTTCTCCTTCCCTTTGTCTCTGGGATGTAACCCAGGCACCTCCATCATGCTGCACCCCTACTGCATAGCTTCAAACCCAAATGCTTTCCTGGTTAACAGGTAACTTGCTTTACCCCACTTGGTGCCCTGAGGTGTACTGAATGCCCTAGGGCTCTTACTTTCTGACATCGCTTCCAGGATGGGGCTCAGTTCCAAAATTGTCTTGCAGCTTACATGGAGCCAGCTCTCCTATTCATGAGAGCTTCACCTCAAAACGCAGAGGCCCTACTGTCTGCAGGAGGTGCTCTGTATAATGAAAGGATCCTTTGGCATTTGAGTAGGGGCTTATAAATAGACCAGGGCTGGTTGTGAAACAGCCCACTCTGCTTGAGTCACTTCGTAAATACATATTGTAACACTGTGCTTGCACAAGGCTGGAGCACCTCTGAGTGTGATGGAGTGTGCTGGTGGTGGATGGCATCATTCACCACCCCTCAATGGACTGGGCAAAGGCCATTGTTAACTTTGGATTCTACTGGCCTCGTCTGCAGAGTGTTGTGGCCACAGGTGTATGGCAGCAGCTGCCTGGACTTTCTTGCGGTCAGCTCCACTCATAGGTGTCCATATAGGAAAGGGGTAAACAAAATTCAGTACCTCATGCATGGGAGCTGGTGGGGGTCAGGTGAATGCAGCTCACCTGTCTTGGGTATTTGGAGACCTCTGGAAAAGTAGCAGGAGGGGAAGGAGATCGACAGGACTTGAGGTGTTGCTCTCTAGCACTGTAGCTGCCAGGCTCTCCATGAGGTCAAAGGGCCAATAAGGCCAAACTCAGGCCACAAGTCATTCCTCTCCTTCTTGATTAGCACCCTACTAAGCAGCCTGCCTTTCTTCTAGAAGGCCTAGTCACCACAGGGCTCCTCATCACCTCTGGCTCGTGCATCTAGCCTGGGCCACCAGCAGCAACATGCCCTGGCAATTTGTAAATTATCATTTGCAGCCTGCTGCATTAATGTACCTTAATGTGTGTGCATTGATTTACATAGGGAACGCGTGCTTCAGCTTTCATGTTTCATCTACACAGCTGTTTCTGATAATCTCCATGTTCCTGAGGCATTTCCCTGCAGGACACAGTATCTTCTACCTGATGGCAGCTCGTGGTGCCCCATCATGCAGGATGTGATGTCTGGTAGTTTTTCCTTGACTTCCCTCTATGTCTGCTCTGGAGGGAGAACAGTTCCTACCTCTCAAGGCTCTGAGATGGCTTTCAGAAAAAGGTCAGACCTCTGCTAGTGGTCCTCAAGGGTTCTGCAGGTCTCCCCACATCGATCCACTGGCACTTGGAGGTTTTTAGGACTCATGCAGGTCTGTGCAGCATGTGGCACTTGCACATAGCATCTCTTGGGTGTTAAAAGTTGGGTATATATGATAGGACATGAGGGTACCAGGAGTCTCTAAATATGTGGTTGACCACATATGGACTGTTTCTCACCTACCTGCTACTTAAGTGGAGCTCCATTTAAGCCCAGGCCTGAAGCCTGACTTTCAGGCTGCACAGACCCTCTCTCCTGTGCAGAAGGAAGGATTTCTTGCTTACATTTCCCTAAGGCTAGCAGGAATATGGAGAATCACAAACATTTTTTCTTAGCTGCTGAAAAGCACCACTGCTTACTGCTGTGGGGCTGTGGTTGTCATTCAGGTCTGTGAGCAGTCCCATGACGACTTCTCTCTCTCTCTGGGCAGCTCAAGGATGAGAGTTTGGTGGCTACTAACCCAGGTAGAAATGACAATGTCAGATGTGCTGCCACAGCGAAACCACAGCACCACTGACATCTGCTCTGTCCTATGTGTCAAGCTGAAGAACCCTGGGGAAATTGTGCTTGGTTCTGGCTAATTGTCTTGGGTTTAGATGGAGCAGTGTGAGAGTAGCCACCAGCTGAAGCTTGCAAGGGGTTCATGGGTTGCCTGGGCTGTGCAGGCAGTACCTGGTTCCTTTAGTGGGGCTGATGGGGCATTTAAATACACCTCCAGAGCCATTTTCCTATGAGCAGACAAAAGGCAATGGCTGATGAACACAAGTTACAGCAAGAGAAAGTCTTATTAGATGTTGGGGGAAAAAAATCTTCATTGTGCATGTGTGGGTCCAACATGGGGACAAAGACCAGAGAGGTAGGACCACCTCCATTCTTTGTAATATCTAAAAATTTGCTGGACAAGGCTCTGAGTAACCTGACCTAGATATGTGGTAGGAGCAGTGGTGTGGAGAGAGACCTCTCTGCTCAGTTATACTATCTGTGTCCTGTGGTTGCACCTAGCTGCCCAGAGATACCCTGGGGTTACTAGCAGATCTTCCAGCAATGGCCTGAGACAGGAGAGGACATCTCTGTGTCTCTCAGCATGCCTGCCCAGCACTGCTAGGGCAGTCCACATTTACTATCCTATCAGAAAACAGCTACTTTTCCAGAAAAAAAACATGATCTCTGTTTGCTCAACTTTGCTTTTTTTGAACAGCAGACATAACAGCTGGCTGGCTGTGCAGCTTTCTAATGATTTACTGCACCCAAACCCCCTGGAAAATGTTCTGAGCAGTAGCTCTTGCCCAGCTGATGGGGCCCCATAGACCCTGCTGGGTTTCTTGACCCCTTCCCAAGTGCTCTCCCCGCTCTCAGGGCTGGGGTGCAACTGGAAGCATCTGTGTCTGGTATTAGCTTGCTGCTATTTCCTGCCCCTGCAGAGATCAAAATAGCAGTTCTCAGTGCAAAAGAGCCCTCCTGCCTTCCCCTGCTCTGCTGCAGAGCCATGGCCTGTCCCCAGCTTTGCTTGGCCTCCTGCTGTGGTGTGGCTGTGGATAACATCAGTCAGCACGGTGCACAGGATAAGGTGGGACAGAGGCTTTAAAAATAAAACAGACCCAGCCATAAATAAGGAAAAGCCACCTGTCATGCATCCTGTAAACTACCCGTTCAGAGTTTCAAAAGCTAACATCGGATGGGGGCAAAGAAATAAGAGCACTGCAGCTGCTGAAGCAGAGGCAGGTCTCCATAGTACACCCAGCCTGGGGTGTCTGCCTGCTTGTGTGTCCCTCTCCCTGTCCCAGGCATGAAGCTTTCCCACCACAGCTCTGCTGGATGCTGCTCTAACCACTTTAGCATCAATAAACGTAATTCAGCTCCTCCTTCAACTCCCCCCCACCATCCCCAACTGCAAATCCACCCCAGCACCCCCAGCTCAACGCCTGCACTTACCTGTAGCTGCCAGGGACCAGAAGTGGGTAAAACAAGAACCCCGCAGGTCCTTGGGTGACTGCTTAAATATCCGCGTGTGTGTGTGACAGGCGGGGACCTGAAAAACCTGCCGCGAATCGCAGGAGCTGCTGGGATCCACAGCCACTCTCTGGGCTGGTAATTCAGGTTTGGCACCCACTCTCCTTGGCAGGGCTCAACGCATGGTTGTAGGCGCTGCGGGGCTCTCCGGGTGGCACAGGAGCCGTCGGGGCTCGTCTCGCCACGCTCGGGGCTGGGGATGCGTCCTGTGACCGCGGGCGGGGACCGCTGCGGCTGTTCCCTGCGGAGTTACAGGAAGGGTGAAAGCAGGATGCGGGGAACTTGCCTTCAGCTGTTCATCTTCACTCCAGCCCAGCCTGCCTGCTCCTCTGGAGACCTTGGGGTCCGCAGTGCTGCCCCTTGGGCAGGCTGCCACCAGCTCCCCTGCCGTGGGGACCCCTTGCTCCTCACTTTGCTGATGGAGTAGCAGCAGTCACTGCTGTGCAGAGTTCGCTTCTCATCTCTCTTCAGCCCCTTGCAAATGATTTGTGCAAGCCTAAGGTTCCTGACTTTGTTGTTGCCTTAGGCAGCCTTGTCATCCTGGGTATAGGGGCAGGACTGGATCCTAGATCTGACCTGCTGCTGCAGTCCCAGTGGCACAGGGCAAGAGCCTGGCTGGGGACTGAGTTGAGAGCAAGGCATCCTCTACTGCCAAAGACTCTTCTCGATAAGTGCCTGGGAACCTGCAGTTCCCAGTAGGGTGGGGTGGGCTGGAAGTGTTAGACAGGAGTTTCAGAGCCATCTCGAGGGGTGCAGTGGGGAGGAGGTGATTTTTTCTCAGCTTACAAATAGCTGGAAGGGGATGATGGAAAATCAGAGGGCCTAGAGAAAGGACTCATAAGCAACTGACTACGGCTGAAATTATCTGCCAGAGCAAAAGGAAAACTGGCACTGAATGCAAAAAGCTGTCAAGCTGGCTGGAGCCAGAGGCAGAGACCTTCCCCTGGGGAGAAGTGGCTGGAGAAACTCAGGCAACAAACCTGCCATATGTTTAGCAATGAGCCAAAACTGTCCTGAAATTTGAGTGGTTTTGTAATGTGGGGAAAAATGGGCCAAGGCAGGGGGATTGCAAAGAGACCTGTGCCAATTTTCCTAGCAGGATGATGTGATCAAGCAAGAGTGCTTTTGCTACAAGGATAGCCTTAGTGCGTGACAAACCAAGTGATGCTGTTCAGTGGCTGCCAGAGGAGGTTTTTGGGAGAGGACTTGATCCTGCATGCCTTGGGCAAGCACCTGGTTAAGGGGATATGTCCTGTTTCTCACTGCTGCTAAGAGACGAGAACATGGGAGAAGTGCCTGATAGAATGGCTCCAGCAGCCATGGATGGGAGGATCAAGATGAGTTCATGTCAGCTGGAGCAAACCCTAGCAGCAGGACACATCCCTGGATTTTGAACCTGTTGTGGGAAGTTCAGGCAGAGGCTGTGAACTGCATACTGCCATGTGCTTGGGGGAGCTCTGGTGGGTGTTGCTGCTTAGTTGCTCTGTGTCTATGTTCTGCTTTGGCACCTGCTCTTGGCCACCTTTGGAGACAGGACATGTGGAAAGATATTCTGGCTCAGAAAGAGTTTCTTATGTTTGTATGCTGTCTTTGATTTTCTTACATCCATGTGCCCCAAGCATTGCAAAATGTGAGTAATGTGGCCTGCAGGAACAGGATCAGCTTCTCTTCCCTTGTTTATTACTGTCAACAGCAAGAAAGTCTTTTATGTGGAAAAAACCTTTTCCCATAGCTTGTGAATGCAGCCCGGACTTGCATTGGGAGCGCTAGCAGCGATGTATTTCAGGCTGAGACATGCCATTGAAATGGATTCAGAGGCACTGGGAGTTCTGCAGTGACAGTGTGAAAGTAACATCACAAATCTGTCCAAGTTTGTCTGGGAAGTGCTGATCTGTTTCTGATCCTGCACTCTTGTAGGCCACGTTTCTCTTCCTGGGAGAGGGTCAAAGTACTGCTGGAGTGTACTCCAAAGTACTGCCTTACCTGGTGTAAGTTGATTCTGGCCTCAGAAGAAAGATGTCACTTTGTCAGAAGGGTTAGATTAAATGGAAACAAAATACAGGGTTCATCCAGGTCTGTCAGAGAGTGTTCCTCTCTACAGAGGAAGAAATTCAGCTGTTGTGACATGTATGTGACAACTGTGGATGGTACTGTGGCATTGCAGTGAGAAGCTGGCAGCTGTAGCCTGTGTTCAGCATCCTACTCCTCGGGATCCCTCTTGCAGAGGCTTGAGTATCATCCAGGGCTTGGCCTCTGGCAACGTGTTGCAATTACTTTGTGGGGGGCACTTGGCAAATAGCTCATAACCATCCTGGCCCAAATGTTGTCCCTCTAGTGCTGTATATAGACAGGATGGAAAAAAGATGGAGAGGGGCAAAAATTGTCAGAGAGCAAAACCTTCCCTTCTCTGTCTGAACACACCAATGCAAAGGAAAACCACAAAAGCTGTCTTCTGTTTTTTTCTCCAGTTCTTTTTTTTCATGATGTGTTGGAGTTTTCTGGCTACTAACCCAAAAAATGTGGCTGGAAACAAGGCTTTACAGAATTTTTTGGCTTCTGTTCCGTTAGAGAAGAGTTCTCTAACCAGTCAGTACTGACTCACAGGAAAAGTCTTGCAGCTAATCAAATAAGATTTCTACCTGCAAAAGCCACTTGCCCCCTGAACAGCACAAGAGATCAGTTGCTCTGCAGGGTACAGCTATCAATTGCCTTTATTGGATACCCCAAAATTTAAGAATTGGACTATATTGTTGATTCTTTGATCAGTTTTTCCCTGGGAGAGAATCAACACTAGCTGCAATCCAAGAGCCAGCAGCACACTACTTTCTCAGATCATGCCCCAGGCAGCTGAGAGAGCAGGAGTGGGCACAGGTAGCTTGCTGCTGTCCTTGTTGCTGGAGTAGGGCTGCTTATGGCCCACTTGGGCTTAGCAACTGCCTCAGCTGCACTATCCTTCATACATTTTCCTTTTGCTTTAGTGGGCAGGGTTCAGCCTGTATTTCCACAGCAGCAGATACGAATCAGATGTGACTTCCAATGAGATTGCTGCATTTTCCTTGTCTGTAGGATACAGCCATATGGATGGAAATTGTGGTGTTTTATTACTCCTCCAGTTGTTTCAATAGTTCTCAGAGAAAAGTGTCATCTCATTGGTATTTTCATATGCAATCTCTGCCTGGGGTACAATCTTCCTCCCTCCTCTCCTTCTTACTAACAAGATTGTTTTGAAGTGACTAAACCAGGCGCTGATATGTGCAGTTCCTTGCCAGGAGGCTTTTCAGCAGTGCTGCCATTGCTTGTAAGCAGAGCGTGCCCTAGCATGTGGAGAGAGCTGGCAGTGCATCTCACATAAAGGAGCTGCCCACTGTGCCCAGCCCAGGAAAACATGGGCATCAGCACTGGCAAGAAGCAAGGAAGAGGCTAGAGAAGACATGCTGATCTGCTCTCTGCTTGTGGAGTGCCAAAAGGATGTGATGTGGAGCAAGTGCCCTTCTAGAGATTTGGATGGCCATATACTTTCTAGGGAGCAAGTCAGGGAAGCAGGAGGCTGGAAAACACCTTCTGAAATCTGTCCTGGTCAGAACCTCTAGTCTGAAACTGCCATCTTTCAGAAGTCCTGATTCAAATGCCTGTATATATGTCAATGAAGTGACTTTATCCCTCCCTAGAGCAGGGATAGGCTCTGCAAGACCACTAGCATGCCACCATCATGGCCGTCTCAGTTGCAGCAGGCATGCTGTCCTGAGGCCCTATCCTGAGGAAGACAAGGGACCTCAGTGGGGTGAGCATGGTTGCAGACCAGCCTATAGCCCTGCCATTGGGCCCAGCAGCTTTCCTCAGCCTTCACTGTGAGGGACAAGGACCACATTTTTCCCTTGTGCTGCACCAGGCTGGGCAGCCTATGGGTGCTGCTCACTGCAAGGGCCAGGGAGGGTGCCCCTGGTTTGGGAGATGCCTGGCCCCTCTGCCTGCCTTGTAGCAGTAACAACATACAGCTGGCAGCAGTCCCTGTGGTTTCTGCTGAACCAGTTTGGGCAGGTGGTGTGGGGCCACAGTTGGCACCCACTGAGAGCTGACCCTGGCACTGCCAGCTGCGAGGCACCACAGGCCCTGGGACTGTGAGCAGGATGGGTTGTCTCCATGCAACACACACCACAGTCCCCGGAGCAGCTGCAGAGCCCCTGTGGTACTGGCAGATGACCAAGATGACTTGCAGGGTGACAGTTAACAGGGAGGGGACACAACGGAGAATGACCCTCTGCTCAGTCTGCCAGGTGTCACAGAGTGGCTTCAGGGACCCTGTGTAATTCACTTATAAATATTTTTCCCTTTAGCAGCCCAGGGTTTATGGCTCTTGGGAAGCTGGCACTGGCATTCCTGGGTGCTAGTTGTCAACAATCTTCTTTGCACAGCTGGCCATGGGGACAGCTGGGTGAGCAAAACAGAGGTGCTCACAGCTGTCTCCCTCCTTGCTCTGACAGCCTCACCACCCCAGGGAGCAGGTCATCCACAGCAGGACATCCCCTGCTGCTGGGAGCTTCCCACTGTGGGTACTCTGCAGTCAAAAGGTCAGCATGACTGACAGAGAGGCCCCAGGCTGGAGGAAGATACTCCTTGCCATCTCTCTCAGGTTCCAGTGACTGGGCTGATGGATAGGGGTACTTTCCAGGAAGGAGCAGTGGCAGCTGGGTGCTCTGCTGCTAAGGCAATTGCCAGGGAGTGCTTAACCCATGGGAGAGCCCAGCAGGCTCAAACAAGCACAAACACCCTAACAAACCTGAGCTAAAGAAGCTGTACCTGCACCATGGCTTAAGGAAGTCCCACTCTTGCCTGTGGCATGTGTTTTTGCTCCCTGTCCCGCGGGAGGGAAGTGGTTTCAGGGACACAAAGAGGCTAAGGGTGCCGGTTCCCATCGGCAATGAGGTCAGGTCCTGGGGGCTTGATGCCAAGGCTGTTTGAAGCTTTTAGAAGCAGAAGGAGGACTTCTGGTGCTGGCATGGGGTTGCCTCCCCAGATCTTTACCTTGGCTGATCCAGGCCAATTTGCTTACTGCCTTCTCTTATTTGACTCTAATGTGAGTATTATCTAGCACTCAGCTGATAATGATACATACAGTCAAGCTTTCAATTTTGATTATGGTGGCAAAACTACTTCTAGACACAAAAATTGACACAAACTGCACAGTCTCCTGCATTCTCCTGGAAAAACTAACTGCTCATGGCTTGGATGGGTGTACTCATTGGTGGGAAAAAAATGGCTCTCTGGACAGGCCTGAAGAGTTGTGGTGAATGGATTTAAATCTTGTTGGCTGGTCACAAGTGGTGTTTCCCAGGGCTCAGTATTTGGGCCAGTTCTCTTTAATATATTTATCAATGATCTAGAGAAAGGGATTAAGTGCAGACAAGACCACGTTGGTTGGGAGTGTTGATCTGCTTGAGGGTAGGAAGGGCCTGGACAGGCTGGATTGATGGGCCAAGGCCAGTTGTATGAGATTCAACAAGGTCAAGTGCCAGGTCCTGCACTTCAGTCACATCCACCCCATGTAAAGCTAAAGCCTGGCTGAAGAATGTCTGGAAAGCTGCCGAGGAGAGAAAGGGCTGGGGGTGTTGGTCAACAGCTGGCTGAATATGAGCCAGTGATGTGCTTAGGTGGCCAAGAAGGCCAACAGCATCCTGGCCTGCATCAGAAATAGTGTGGCCAGCAGGAGTAGGGAAATTATTGTTCCCTGTACTCAACGCTGGTGAGGCTGCATCCCAAATACTGTGTTCACAAACAGAAAACAATGATATTGAGGTGCTGAAGCAGGTCCAGTGAATGGCAATGAAGCAGGTGAAGGGTCTAGAGAGTAAGTCCTATGAGGAGTGGCTGAGGGAACTGGGATTGTTTAGTCTGGAGAAAAGGAGGTTCCAAGACCTTCTCACTTTGTACAACTACCTGAAAGGAGATTGTAGTGAGGTGGGTGTTGGTCTCTTTTCCTAAGTAACGGATGACAGGACAAGAGAAAATGGCCTCAAGTTGCACCAGGGAAGATTGGACATCAGGAAAAATTTCTTCTCCAAAAGGGCTATTAATCATTGGAACAGGCTGCCCTGGGAAGTGGTAGAGTCAACATCCCTGGAGGTGTTTAGAAGACTGTAGACATGGTGCTTAGGGACATGGTTTAATGGTGGACTTGGCAAGATTAGGTTTGTGGTTGAACTTGATGACCTTCAAGGTCTTTTCTAACCTAAATAGTTCAATGATTCTTAGAAGATAAACGTAATCATTGATGTGACTTCCTATTCACAATCATTTCATCACCACTTTGTCCATTCTAGTTTTATTTATGTCTCCTAGGGTAAGTTTAGGGAAGACAGGAACATTGTGGGGCAAATGTTTCCATAAATTTACAAAACACTACCTACTCCATGAGAAAAAAACAAATGAAAAACAATGACAACAAAACACCCAAAACCGTAACAAACCAACCAACCCCAAACAACAAAAAAACAAACCAGAAAATCTCTGAATCCCATGTAAATCTAAAGCTGATTTTTTAGAAATTCACAGAGAGTTTCCCAGTGCTCACCAGAAGGTAAAAGTAGCAGATAGCTATTGCAAAGGAGGCCCAGGCTTCATAAAGGACACACTCCCTAACTTTGACAGATGCTCTTCAGAGACTTGCTTCAGGTGTCCATTTATGGACATCTGCAGCTTGCTGCGTATGCAAAATATTTGAAGGGGACTGGCAGATAAGAGAAGGGACTTTGAGGAAACCCAGGACCTTCCAAGGAAGCAGGCTGGGGCTTTGCACTGGACTATTACTAGACAAGTTCAGCACCTCAGTTCCAGCTCTATTCTCTGCTCCAGAGAGCCTCATGGTAGGATTTCTCAGTCTCTTTTCCTCTGTCACTGGGGAAAGTGGAACAGACCAGCTTAAGTAGGAACAGTTTCAGGTCAACTCTAAACACTTTTGCATCTAATGTCAGGAAGAAGTGTTCACATATGTGTAAAAGGCGAAATAATACAAGTGTTCCAGAACCTTATGTAACTTCTCACCTGTTGATAAAACCCACTTAATTTAAAAAAGAGACTCAGTCACAGAGGAAAATTACTTTTTTTCCTGAGTTATGTAGTTCCGAATGCTCTGTCCAGTAACTTATGCTGCATCTACAAATATTTAGTAACTACCATGTGACCAGATGGAAAATTGTAAAGCTAAGATAAAACCCAATACAGCCCTATGCAGTGAATGCTACAGGTCCACCTATAAGATATCTACCTATGGAATAAAATTTTCACAAAATGGTGTGCTCTATAGTCTCTTGCAGCAAACGTACTTGGAATCAATGATCAGGGGAAAAAAGTAAGTCTAGTTTGCCAAGTAAATGAGATTTGTGGTGTCTCAATGACACTAATTTTGCAGCTTCTAACAGAAGGCTAATGCAATGTATACAAACAGCAATTACTAATAAAAAGCCTTTTCCTGTACCCCTGCCCAGAGCACAAAACCAGATTTAAAACAAAAGCTGCCACCTAGTGAGCAAGGTGGAAATCTACAAGTTCAATAAATTCAAACAAAATACTCTCCAACCGTCTGAGCTGAGTCAAAAAAGAGATCCTTTCACGTCTTGTTCCACAGTCATGCCATTAAGCTGCTATAACCCCTTGTTAGCCTCGTGCAGATGTGATAAGCTAATGAGAACACTTGGCATAAGGTTTGTTAATGTCTAAAATTTGCAGTGGCATCCTCTATATTACTGATTTTAGCCAGCTCATAGATGCTGCACTATACTCTGAGCAATCGGAGCAGTCAAAGCATGGATTTTAATGCTTCTGAGAAATCAGACATGGTGGTCACCAAACACTGGTGAGTAGTCCCATACCAGTCAGTTTATAAGTTCAAGGAGGCTATGATTTTGCCAGTTCCTGTCAGAAGAATTCCTGTCAGACAAGGCATGGGTCAGTGCTGAGTTGCCAGGAGTGAAACCATTCCTGCAGCCAAAGAAGCTGGGTGACAATATTGGGAACAATTAGGTTGTTGTCCAAATTTTGGGCAACTAGAGCATGTGGAATCATCAGCGCTGACCTATCCTAGCCAGTGATACAAGACCAACAGACTGTCTTTCCCTCTTTGTTGCTTTATTTTACTACTCTATCACTCTGTCATCTAGACAACTTCCTACCTCATTTGTATGTAAAATGGACCTCTAACAGGATCACTGAAAGCAATCAGATGAAACCACAAGAGTAAGGACTCTTGATACCAGGAAGCCATATAGTCCTATTCTGGAAGAATGGCCAGTCCTACTCTTCATATGAATAAGGCCAGCATTGGCCTAAAGGTAATGTGCCATTTAAACTTTAAACAAAAACCAAGCCCTTCATACTGAAAGTGACCAGCTTTTTGAGCTATAAAGCTTCATAAACACCCAACTGAAGTACATGACTGGTTTTTTTTCTGAGTTTGAGAGAGGATTTTTTTTGGGTGAAGATATATAATTAAACGTTTCCAACACTGTCCCACATGTGCCACAAAATTTTGATTTAAAACAAAGTTTATGACCACCACATTGAAATTCTGAGAGAATAACTTTTTGATCTAGAAAAGTTCATAAATGCCATATTGAAGTACAACTCTGATTTGTTTTGATTTTTTTTCTTTTTCTTTTTTTTTCCTGAGCTTGGGAAAGATACAAATTATGTTTTCCATTTAGCTCTAGAAGGATCCAGTTGACAACACTGTGTTTTATTTTTCTGCATTTTAGTTTTTGTCCTTGAGAAGCACTCCAAGAAGATGGCACCACATAAAACAAGAATACAACTCCTTAATCAAATACACTATAAGAAATGTTGAAGCATTACTTTAAAATGTATCAAATGCCTGTCAAAATTATTTCAGACCATGACAAGGAAACTTCTGTTCCTACGTGGGAATCCTTCTGCCTTAGTCTTTGTAGACATTAGTGTAGAAGTTACTGCAAAGTGGTGGGCCCAAAAATTCTAACATGTTCCAGACATTCCCAAGCAGAGGAACTGTTCTACCCACCTACTCTCTAGATCCCTGCTGAGTAAGAGTATCTCATGGTGGGTTATAGCAGGAATAAGTAGGATCTGTGGCATATGTGGACAATTCTTCACAAATCTTGCTGTCAAAAATTACCTGTGAGAATTGCCAGAACTTTTTAGTGTACAAAAAACAAAGTACAGGTCTTAAGGGCAGATTTGGTAATAACATGCAATGCTGAATTCACCACTTTTCAAATATGCAGAGAAACAGGAAGATTTGAAGTCAGCTCCCAGGGAGGTGGTGGAGTCACCATCCCTGGAGGTGTTCAAGAGGGGATTGGACGTGGCACTTGGAGACGTGGTTTAGTAGTCATGAGATCTTGTGTGACAGGTTGGACTTTGATGATCCTTGAGGTCTTTTCCAACCTTGTTGATTCTGTGATTCTTTTGCATCTTAAGCATTCATATTCTGGGAGCAGTGCTGTGGAGTGATTGTAATTGTCAGCCTATATGCTGTTCTATGTTTGGATTTGTTTCATTTAGTGGTGTTTATAAAAGCACCTGTTTTTTCTCAGCTTTGCAAAATAAATGCAATGCTCTGCACACTTTTGTCAATTACTGAGAGCATGTTTCTACAACTAACAAGTTTGGAGTTGTTAAAGTTCCCTTGTAAGCACAAGTAGTTATCAAAATAGAAATGCAAAGATAAACAGCTTATCAGCTCCATCCACTTGTTAATTTATAGCATAGCACACAACTGCTTTGGCATTTGGTACAATTTGAAAAAATGAAAAATTCCAGATCTGAGCGTAGAAACAACAGCTAGCAGCACACAGGAACTTGCTTAAATGGATTTGCCAACAATAGTGAAATTGATTCTCCATCCACAACTGATATCTTGTTGGGAGGCACTGACCATCTTTGTTTTACATGTACATATTCATGTCTCCACATGACTGCTTTATCCTAAGCTTCCAGCCCTCAAGTTGTGCCACACCTGACATCCCTCTGTCTATGACTAGTCTTTGCAATATGGAAATGAAGGCAGCCATGTGCTGGAAGAGAAGGACAGGTTTGACCCTTTAAAGGAACTGTAAGACAAAAGAGCTATTGTTTTTCAAAACCAAAGTCACTGACCTGTGAACGTCCATTAGGCATGAAGTGTGCTGCACGTCTCTCCCTGCACTACTGCTGCCCAGCAAAGCCTGACAAAACTATTGTCTGAGTCTAGGGCTAGAGCCAGCACCACTTGGCTTGGATCAAAAATAGAAGCCATCTGTGCATTTACCAATGCGCAATAAGGCAACCCAAATACAATTCATTTAACATGCAGAAAACAGAGGCATTTAGCAGAACAGAAGGCAACAAACATGAGAAAGGCTTTGTGCCCATGTACACAATTGCAAGGAAAAGATGGGACCCCAGTGCCTGCATGCCCTCCCTGGAGGAAGGGTTGCCAGACCCACTCTGGAGTGCACCCTTGTATGCAAGTCTTGAGTTTTCTAATTTTGCCTTGATGTTTACTGTGGGAAGTGTCTCTTGAGTGCCATTCCAGGATGGTGACATGAATGTCCCATGATTGAGGGGTCATGGCTGCCCTGACTGTGCTTCAGGGAGCAAAGCCCACAGGACTGAGAGTCTGGGTGGCAATGTGTGCTGCCTGTCTGCACCTCCTGCGGTCCCAAACAGCCCTTACTTGGGGTGGGAGAAAAGGCAGGGCAGAGGCTTGGTAGATGTCAGGCCTCTGTCACCAGTTTGGTAGCCACCACAGGAAAACCCTCTGGTGGCTCCCCACAGGGCCTTGGCATCTGCAGGCTCAGATCCTCACCAAAACAACAAGCAGCTGTTGCTGCCACCATTGTCTGCTGCAAAGATGCTGGGGCCTCCTTGGTCTCAGGCAGCGCTGTGGGAATGGCACTGGGTACCTGTTCATTTCCTTCTCCAAACCACTGACCTACTGGTATACAGTCAGGACATCTCTTTCTTACCCTTATGACCTGTCTTGCATGTGCACATAAATCAGACTTCAGGTTATAAGTGTACTATGGCTAAGTTATAAACACTGGTTTTAATACAGTAACAATACTTTGTTTAGACAAGCAAATTTATTTTTTAAGACAGGCTGCATAGAAGGTACATTTAAGGCATTTTTTCCATTTAGAATGTCTATGTCCCTCAGATTTTCTTGAAAAGTGGCCATCTGTCATATCAGCATCTTCCTGTCTTGGAAATTTGCACATACTTTTTATTTTCTCTGCAAGCAGAAGAAAAATATTTTAGAAAGAAAAATTACATTTGAACAGAGGTGTTTTACAAAGTGGACTCCCTTGTGTTTTTTTACATTGAACATTAAATGCAGCGATGCATTTAATTGCATAACTTAGAGCAAACATTACCACAAAATAATGGTGATGCAAAGATTTATGAATCACACACAGAGAGCAAGTAACGCACCAGGACAGCCTCACTCAGGCTTTGTTACCTATAAACACCTGATAAAACCATCTGCAAATCTAAGAAATATCAAACCACAAAACAAATTTCACCATGAGGTGAATGTGTCTATTACAAAGTGCTAATGAAAGTCAAACTTCACAGTCCTTAAAGTGGGAAGCAGTTCTAATATGTACAAAATTTCCCCCTTTGATGTGGAAAGTCAGTGGGAAGAATGTGCATCCTGATGCATCTCTGCATCCAAGGCTACACTAAAATTTGGATGTGTGTTCCTCTGAAAATTGGAATATTCTTTAAAGAAACTTTAAGTCTCCCTTAGTGTGGGAACATGAGATTTTTTGAAAAATCCCATACATGGTACTTTGGAATGCTCCATTTACAAATGTCAGTTCACTATGGAAATACAAAAAGAAAATGACAGAATCCAGACTGACATAGATCTTCCATTCACTTCGCTATCTTAACAGAACCAAGTTGATTTACTCCTCAAGAAATTCAGAAGACTTATGATTACCCAAAAGCAGAGACAGCCTGCACTAGTAGTTGTATTGAGGATCTTTTAACCAGAAGGTAGTGGAGCAGATTAGAAATACGAAACAAAAAATCAAACCTAGGGGATGTAACAGAGATGTAAAGATGTAAGGAAAAGTTCTGGCTGAAGGATGGCTCTTAAGCCACACCTGTGGGATGTGCCCATATATCTGTTTCTACATCACGATACTATGCTATTTATCTCAGCAGCTACTGGTCATGAAACTTAAGAAGAACAGAAAGATCATTTTGTTCTCCTCTCCTAAGGAGTGCTGTGGCCTGTACCTCTGACTCCTTGAAGTGAAATGACTGTAATTTATGACTATGAACCATTTTTCAATGCTGAAATTCTTCCAATAAAACAAAGTGTTTTATCCTTATTGCATCCATGCCAAGTCAAACACTTCAGAACAACAACTCCAGATTGAACTAGAAAGCCATTGAGTGTGCCAACAATTGAACTATTAAAGAAAAAGAATCAGGATAGTAGCTGATCATCCTGTGCCCCTTCAGGCAAAATACATGTTTCTGAGCATGTAAGATGCCAGCAAAAAGAGATGATTAAAATAAAAATCTGTCCTCTGTATGTAACTGGATTAAATCCCATGTTTCACACAAAACATGCATGGTAGAAGCACCATCCCTGGAGGTTTTTAAAGGCCAGGCTGGATGTGGCTCTGAGTAACCTGATCCAGTGTGAGGTGTCCCTGCCCAAGGCAGGGGGGTTGGAACTGGATGGTCCTTGAGGTCCCTTCCAACCCTAACAATTCTATGATTCTATGATTACATTTCATACTAATGAAATATAAACCCCATCATAAATAACTTAAGGAACTGAGTAGAAATAAACAGCAAGTTTTGCTAGAGGACCACTTGTGCTTATTCAGGAATCTATCATGCACCCATCTGGAACTGAGGGATCATGCCTATAAAGCTAAACATCCTAGAATTGTGAGGCTGGATCTCAAAGCCCATGATTCTGTTCTGAGAAAGGATCAAATATACTGTTTGAGTCATGAGACAGTAAACATGGCATTTGGCTAGGGTCTTTCATGTTTTCTGATGGAGAGTATGGAAGAGCCTGGTGTTATGGTAATGTGGCACTGTATGAACATGACAAGCAATCTCACTCTGAGATACTCCTCCTTAACAATTACAAAGGTGGATATTCAGCACTCCCAGCTAACTGAATCCAATGTAAGCCATTTACAGATATCACAATAAAAGTTGTTGCAAAGGATTGACAGTTGAGAGGACATTGCAGTTTGTCACAGAGTTGGAATGACCCAAAGCTAATAACCTATTAGTTAATTGGGATGCCACAGAGAATATTTAGCTTGCATACAGGGAAGGGAAGGTTAGGATGCCAATTTAGTCTACCTGTTTGAAAGGCAGAGCACACACTCATTTGCGTAAGTCTTTCCATCAGTCCCACAAACTGGATTGTAGTCCCTTGGACATCCAGGCACACCATACGTGTGGCAGGCAGGCTAGGGAAGACAGGAAATAGGTCTCTGATCAGCTTCTGATTTGAGAGCTTCTAAAGAATGCTCAGTACTGGCACAGGAGCTGGCACAGCATTATCAAGTGCCACATTATCTTTCCTGCTCTTATGGGAATGTACTGTGTAATGCTTGGCTTCTACAGCCTGGCATGGCTTGAGCTGTGGTGTCAGGACATGTATGTGCTACAAAATCCAGGTCCAGTCAAAGTCTTAACATCAGCGTGACAAACTGACAGCAAGTCCCCTTGAGGGGCAGCCGCAGATGGAGCAGGCAGGAGAATCACCACAGCCTGTGTGTGGCAGCCCTTAGCAGGCGGGTGCCTAGCTTCCCGGGTCTCTCCCGGGCTCCGGAGCCAGGGCCAGACGCTCCTGCCGGGTATCAGGTCTGCGGCTCAGGGGAAGGAGCCACCCTGCCCCGGGAGGCCCGGCTGGCGACAAGGAGGGCACGTGCGGTAGTCCTTCCCGAGCACTCACCGGGTAGCTGGCAACGGCGCCGGGACAAGAGAGGAGCCCTGTGGAAAGCAATCAGCATTAACGGCGCCTGGTCCCGCCCGGTGTCCGTTATCGGTCCCGTCCCCGAGCAGGCAGTGTCCGCTACCAGTCCCACCCCCGACCAGCCAGTGTCCTGTCCTGGCGTCCCCCGATCAGCCCGTATTCGGCACCGTCCTCTGCCGATTCTTTCCCCCGGCCCTTGATAACTGATGCCCAGTACTGGCTTAGATTCCGCGGCCGCCCCACCAAGCCAGCCGGTGCCCGATACCCGTTTAGGTTTCCCCTTCCCTGGGACGGGACCGGCCGTGGCACGGAACCGGCCCGCTTCCCCGGGACTGGCTCGTTCTCCTCGGCCACCACTGCCCCAGCGCCGTGCCCCCAGTACCGGCGAGAAGGGTGGACAGCAGCACCAGCACCGGCAGCTGCATGTCGGCGAACGGAGCAAGGGCGGCGAGTGGGACGGGACAGGACGGGACGGGACGCGACGGCGCGACGGTTGTGGGACCGCGCGGGCGGGCACGGGCGGGCATGGGCCGGAGCGCAGCGCACTGGGCGGGCACGGGCGGGCACGGGCCAGAGCCCCGCGCGCTGGGCGGGCACGAGCAGCGCTTCACGCCACGGCGGGAACCAGGCTTGAGGGGTCGTGAGGCTGCAGGCACAGGGATGTACCGGAGAGACAGGGACTAAGGACTCACCAAGGCGCTGGAGGCGCCGGGAGAGGTGGGGAGGGATACGCTGTCGTCTCACTGTGAGCTTGGGGGCACCTCCAGAGTCACCTTGCGGGGGAAGAAGGGACAGGGACCGTCCCTTGGAGTGCTGGGGGAATGTGGGGTCAAGATGCCCCAATGCTGTCTTTGTCAAGCAAGCTCATGCCTGCCCTGCCAGGAGGTCCTCATGGGGTTGTTCATCCTTGCCATTTTCATGGGGAGCCCTCCAAATACCAGCAACCAACCAGGTGGTTGCTTCTGCAGTACACAGAGCAGTGCAGAAACCCTCCAGGGCCACGCTTAGAGGATGAAAAGCTTCAGTGCCAGGGCCCTGCAGAAGGGCAGCAAAGTTAATGGTAAGCACCTGGCTGTAATCTCAGCATTCCCCAGGCTTCTCACCTTGACTTCACTTTGTCTGATTGCAGAGTGCCTTGGGCAGTGCAAGGAAGTCGGAATTACACTTGCAGTGCCATGTGGCTTTTAAGGTCATAGCCCTTGTCCCATCATAAAGTGGCTTGTGCTGATCTGTGAATGCCAAGAGGAAAGCAAAATCAATAGAGCCCCATCAATAAGGCCAACCTGCCTGCATCTGAAGTCATGGGAATCCAGGCCAGTGCAGGCTGGAAAGGCTTGGTGGCACAAATGGGGGTTGGGGCAGTGCAGATCTCCAGAGGGTCTGATCTGTTAGTTGCAGATAAGAGTGGTTATCTTTGCAGAGCCCAGGGATTAGCTTTATATAGAGTCTGGCTCTGGAACTGTTCTTATGTAATTTCCTAAAATCTAGGGTATGGACTTGTAATACAGCTGGTGCTTGTGCATATGAGCTAAGGTTTAGACCCATCAAGTGTTTTGATATGTCCTATGTAAGTACAAACACAGGCATCACACACATCCTTATGTCTCTGTCTCTGAATCCTTTCAAGCATGGCTTTTCTTCTCCTGTGGGTTTCTGACAGTGTTCCCTGCCTGGACGGCATCATGGGGAGGTTATTTTATTATCTATTGCATATGTTCTCATTCCTCCAGGTAACCTGCAAACTGACGGTAGTATGAGATTTCCATTCATTGCACACCTTCACACATTCATTGCCCCAGATTTGCTTGCTAAGCCATTTGAAAAGAAATTGCTTTTCTTCTGCCTTTCTGTTGTTGATGTGGTGGCTAGATTTACAAATCTTTAGGTCCCAGAGAGAGTTCCTTGGGAGAAGGAGTGTCAGTGGGTTAAGTAACAGAGAGTTGGACTGGGATGAGGTCTCTGCTGCTCAAGGGTGAGATTTTTCAAAGGCAAAAGTGCCTGCTGATGGTGAAGAAAGTAAAAACCAAGGCAGGAGTTCTTTCTTAAGTTGTTCCTGTCTTAATTCTCTATCATGGAACAGTTAAGTGAAAAGCTCTTGCACAAAGCTGTGTTTTCACAGGAAACAACCCCAAACCAACAAACCAAACAGGAGCTCAATGTCCCAGGTGTTGGTAGCCCAGACAGGCTTTCTCCTCAACAGCTTCAACACAGCAAGCACAAGACAGATGTATACTGTCATGGTATTACCCAAGAGAATAGTTGCCTGCCCCACCCCAAACATTCTCCACACTAATGTATTTTCCATTGAGTTAATGGCATGTTCATCAACTTGTTGCACTCAGTATCAGATAAACAGGGTGAATGGGACCGTTTTGGTTTAACATTGCTTCAGTTGTCTCTCTGTGACAGCAACATGAACTCATTCACAGCCATGTGTTCTGTCCCCAATGCTTCCCCTTGGTGTTGCAGAGAAAATAGGAAAAGTAATCTGCAGGTGCTTTATTAACTCTCAATGTGACATTCATTTTAACTTGGTGCCAGCCCAGCCTTCTCAGGGCAGAAAACATTTTATTTCACTTTCTTAAATTCTTTCCACCAACAGTGTTAACTTTATCTTATTTGAATAAAATTTGAGAAACAGGTCTCTAGAGAAATCAAAATGAAATAATTGAGATTTTAAACAGAAGAAAAGATAATTTACACAAATTTTCTTCTGGCAAGATGGAGTATTTGTTAAAAAATACCTATTTTCTTCCATAAAGTATTAAGAAGTAGAGGCAAGGAAGAGGGTAATTACACAAAGACTTTCTTAATAGCCTTTGTATCCTGTTAACACATTTCTGATATGAATGCTGAGTCACTGGAAAAGAAAATTGCAGAACTATTTGCATATCTCCTGGAAGTTATCTTTTTGTTACCATCAGGTAGCTGATTAATAAACATGGAAGATAATAATGATGCAGGTGTATAGGCTGCAGGGAGCAATATGTAATAAGAAGTTACATCCTTACAGAGAAGGTCTCTTTCTGCCTTATGCTAGTTGAACAGCAGACACTCTTCTAAGTAAATGTATATGGCTTCCTGAACGAAAAAAAATTCCTTTAGTGAATTTATACGTACTTCATATTCTTCTGTGATTCTGTGTTTTCTGTGATTCTGCTGCCCAGCAGTTAGGTACTAGCAAGTCTGTGACCCAAGACATAGACGTTTTGTGACTGAGAGATGTTAAAAGCAGCAGAACTAAGGGCAGGTTTCACACCAGAAGTATGTGCCTGTGCGTGGTGGTTTAACCCCAGCCAGCAACTAAACACCACAGAGCTGCTTGCTCACCCCTTCCTGCTCCCAGTGGGATAGGGAGGAGAAGTGAAAACTCATGGGTTGAGATAAGAACAGTTTAATGACTTTTTTTTTTTTTAAGGTAATAAAAAGCAATATAATGAAAAGAGAGAGAGAGAGAAAACCCAAGAAAAGGACAAGTGATGCACAATGCAACTGCTCACTACCCACTGACAAGATGCCTGAGAGATGATCCATGCCTCCCAGCCAGCTCCCCAGTTTATATCCTGAGCATGATTTTCTGTGGAAGGGAACATCCCTTTGGCTAGGGTGGGTCAGCTGTCCTGGCTGTGCTCCCTCTCAGGTCCTTGTACATCTTCTCACTGACAGAGCATGGGAAACTGAGAAGCTAAGATAAGTGCTACTTAGGAACAACTAAAACATCAGTGTCTTATCAACATTATTCTCTCATGAAATCTAAAACACAGCCCTGTACCAGCTACTAGGAAGAAAATTAAGTCTGTCCCAGCTGAAACCAGGACACTGTGTCCTTCCCTTTACTCTCTGGAGTACAGAAGTGTCATGTGAAAGTCTGTGTTTGGACTGGAGAAAAAAGGGCATAATTCAGAGCCTCAGGTTCACCTAAGAAGAAAGTGATGGTATAGGAAGGAGTTACTGGATATTTCTCACTGCTTCCACCAGAGGTGGCCTGTACTCTGTCTGCATTTTGGAAGAAACAAGATAAAACAAGTTGCTGAGCAAAACCTTTGGGGTTGAAAGTCTGGTGCTCCATGACCCTGCTGCTGCTCCAGTGAGTGCTAGCCAAGTGCTTCTGTGATGTATCTTCTGTAAAGATTGGCCATTGATTGTGACCACCCTAGTGATGCTGACAGGAAGGTCCTTTTACAACTCCACCTATATAGTTTATCCTCAACCATTCATGACTACCTTGACTGCTGGAGATGCTCAACTACTTGGGCCTCCCATGGGAGGTTTTCCTCTCTTAAATCTGTATAAATCAGCTAGGTGAGTGAAGACCTACTGCTAAAATTCCCCAGGTACACCAGGCACACTGCTATGAAGTGGCAACTTCTGGCACAAGGTCATGGTGTGGGTACATCCCGCTTATTCCAGGATGAGAAAGTTTGTTCCCTATCTCCTCAAACCATGCCAAGAAAATAAAAACAGGAATAGTTTTTATATATAAACAGTAATGAGTAGGTCTTTAATAGCCAATGACTAATGTGGATATCTGCAAACTGTAACAAAAAGAATTTGATTGAATTTAGAATGGGTTCAACATCAAGAAAAGCTTTTAGACAATGAATGATAAATGCCATTATCTAATGTTCCTCCTAAAACATCTGAGTCCTTTTATGAAAAACTGAACTTGCCCCACTCCTGGTGTTCCTTGGAAAGAAAATGTGTTGAAGATTTGTGGACTCTGACATCTTCATCCTTGGGATTTACAGTACTCAGTTAAATAATGTTACAACTTCACTGATCTACTGTTGGCAGTAGTCCTGTTCAGAGTGGGAGCTTGGGCAAGACACCCCAGAGTTCCCTGCCAGCCATCACTGCCATGACTCTGTGTCCCTGTTCCTGGAATCCGTTCAGAGATTTCATCTCTAGATACATACTACATTTTTGTCACCCATCTTCCTGAAATCAATGGGCACCAGGCAGTGGAAGGATGGACACATCCAGTGATAGACAGCCCAAAACTCATACCTATCCCAGGAACTTTTACCAGTATCATTTTGCAACGTTTCAAGACCAGCAAACCACCAGATACACGGCTTAACACAGGTATCAAAAATGCATTTGGTGGAGTCATTTATTCCTGTTTTTTGAAATGGTATCAGCTTTGTTGGGAAAGGGGGTTTGGCTGGCATGCCTGTGCCAGGATGGAAGTTGAAGGGAAAACATGTTGTTATTTGTTGGGTACTCAAGAGTATATCAGTGAGATGCAGGCAATTTCCGGGAACACTGAAATTCCTGCATTGCAGAAATTGAAGAAAGGTCTTCAATACGTTTCTTACTCTTTTATCACCCTGGAAAAATTTGGTGCGGATCTGGGTTATAAACCTTAGGAGTGTTTTTGGTTATTCTCTGATTCATGAAAATCATTGAATTAGTGGATTAATGTCTACTTTAGGCCTCTCCCAGTACCTCTGACAGTAAGGTCACTGAGCCTAATAAACCCCCGCATTATTTCATGAGGATGTGCCAAATGGAAAGCTGTTTTGCACTGTTTACTTAAATGTGGTCTCTTTGAAAACAGAATCAGGCTTCTTATAACTATGCTCAAGCACAAGAGCAGCATGGGCTTAGGTGGCAGGGCAAACTGGGAACAAGCTAAGAGAAACCAGTTCTCAGTACAAAAACCAGTTTGCAATATCTGAAGAAGGATAATATATCTATCTATCTACTTAAAACAGATATAGGGAGATGTCTTAGACTGGGATTATAATACTGGGAGGATTGGAACTATGGTGCTAAATTGCCTGCTACATTAGATTGGAGGATTCAGTAGTGTGGTGTGGAGTATCCCCTTTGCCACAGGTGGTTGAAGCTAAAAGTCTAAAAATAAGAGAATAAAATAGTTGCAGAGCAAGAAACCATAAGTGGCTTTAATAGCATGAAAATTCCCACCTGAAGAAGTTTCTGCACTTTCTGTAGGCAGAATGGTGACACAGGAGAAGTCTGGGTATATGCATTTGTTCCAGTTTTCTCTTGGCCACCACTGCTGGCCTTTCTTGGAGAGTTGAGGCTGGTGTGAAGGATGCTACAGTAATACATAACCTGCCTTCAAAGTTAATGTCCTCTTGAAGCACTTGGTCATATGGGAAAGGAAGCACTAAAGCAGAAGGATGGTGCAGCTGGCTTGCCCATGCTGTTTCAGGCAGTCTGGCAGGGCACAGTGCTTGGGCAGGGCACAGTGCTTGGGCAGGGCACAGCTGTGCTTCTGTCTTGCATGTTAGTCTCTTGCCCTTAGTACAGGAGCTTGTATTTCTACCTGTGTAATTACCAGGGTGAAAGCAAGCAATGCCCTTGAAGGAACATAGTATTATGTTCAATAACGACAATAGGGCGATCAAAAGTGCTCCTGAGCTGCTTTGCAACATATGAGCCTGGAGTGGTACTGCTGAAAACCTCTGCCCTAAGGCACTGGAGGGCCCCTGCTTCTAGTGAGACTGGGAATGCCCTAGAAATGGTTTGGCACTTGCAAATTGGCTGTTTCTGCCAGCTTGAACCTGGCACAGCAGCAAAGTAGAGGACAGAGGAGAAAGAGATAATTTCCTAACATTTTAGTCTCCCTGACAATGATTTCTACTGGGAAGAAGTCATCAGCACCAAGCAGACTAATAAGCTTTTGGTGTAGATCTGGGTTTGTTGTGTAAGGCAGGTTGGTTCCAGTTGACAAGCTGCTTCCCTGGCCAGGTCACAAGTGCTAAGATGTGGCATCACCTCTAATTTTGGTAGACTCTTCCAGGCTGTTTTATAAAGGTTAAGTGCAAAGGTTCACAGATGTGCTCCTTATCTCATCCCGTTCCCTCACCAACCTGGCATTCCCACCCCTACACCAATAAGAGATTGCTGTGGGGGTCCTATCTGCCACACAGAGACTATGAATCATTCACTTCAGCTGCGCTCCTGCATTTGCCATCCCACACAGCCCAAAAGACATGCTCCAGGCCTCAGGGATTCAATTATATACACACTGCTCAATCTCTCCTTCCTTGATTCCTCCATGCCATTCATTTTGCTCCATCCGGTGATGTTCTCTGCTGTATCAGTCACAGATGGGTAATTTATCCTCTCCTGTTTCCCATATGAACCCCATCACCTGCCTGCCTTTGAAATTAATTTACTGGCTGGCCAACTGCCTGCTATGTGTCCCTGGATCCCTCCCATCTGTGTGTAACATGAAGGGTGCTGCCTGCAGAGGCGGTGAGAATCTCCAGGTGACTGTGACCCTAAGGAGTATTGCTGAGCTGGCGGTAGTGCTGCGGGACAGGACTGCTGCACGTCCTGTGGGACACTGAAGAAAAGAGCTGCTGTGAGTTACCCATATGCTCTCAGAGGCTCTGCTCATGCTGTCAATTACCATCACAGCACAAAACAGGAGCAGTCTTCTGCCTAAATGAGAAATATATGTGGATTGCTGTGATACTTTTGAACAAGGCTTTAGTAGTCCCTTGAAGCCTCCAGAAGACTCCTGAAGGGGTGTTCTGGTGGACAGTATTCAATATAGTTTTCATTTTCTTTCTCCTGCAGAGGTTTCTTCCTTCTCTTGTTTTCATCTCGGCTAAACTCATAGTCTACTTGGTCTGTCATGGACAGATTTACAAGTGCTGGCTTTGACTTCTGCTGTCTGTGTACTACTTCAAGTGATGCATGGCAGTCCAGGGCCACACATCCTGCTAGAGGGGAAATGCAGTTCATCTTAGTGATATGCCCTGGGATCATAACCACTTTGGAGAGAGAAAGCTGGTCCCAGTGGCATTCCTATGTCAAAAGTTTTCTCAAAGACCAGAAACTTTGGAGACAGGGTGTGAAAGCATCTTTTAACTGCTGAAGCTGTTATGACATGAGGATATAAAGTTAGGGGAACCTGCCTAGAAGGCTGCTCATATTTTTCTGGGTGCTAAAGTTAAACCCCATAGATGACCTGGAGCTATAGAGCAACAGACAGGCTGGTGGGTCAGCAGAATCTGTTTTCTTCTATGCAAGGGCAGAGACTGTCCATGGGGTGGTAGCAAAGCTGCTGCTGAATCAGTGTACTTGAAAGCTAATTGAGCCAACAATGCTTCTCTGATTTCTGTATGGGAAGATGTTTTGAAAACTCAAAGGCATCTTCTTTAATGGCCACATATTTCTCAAAAAGTGAATGGTTTCACCCAGAGCATTGTTGTCCATCCAAAGATGCTTTCAGAGACAGCCTCACTCCCTCTTCTGTCTCTTCACTCTGCAGGAAAAGGCATTGTGAATGGACTTGTCACCTGAGAAATGCCTAATCCAGGCAAAGCCTGTGTTCTACATCTTGGTTTCAGCAGAGCTTCTATAAAGTGCCCTTGGACTGTGTTTGTGGAACAAGGGGACTGTATCTGATCGGTGCTAGAGGGAGTCACTGGTAACTGTCACCATGGCAGAGGAGAGCAGGTGAAAGGGAGAACAGGCAGTAGGATCAGCATTTTCTCTTTGGTGTGTTTATGCAGTGCTGTGCCCTGAGCATCTTTCATAACAATGTGTGCTGAAGCTCTCTCTGACCCCGTAAGTGAAGGTATTCTTATCTTGGGAAAGCCTGGGAAAATACTTTATGGTCTCCAGGATGACCTGCAAATAAGACTTTCAGAGCTGGCCAGCATATCACAGTCAGGGTTAATCAGGCTTTGATGCCTGCCTGCCTCTGTTTCGCTAGGCTATGGTGGTTTCTTTGCAAGATATGTTAATGACTTGGAAGGGCGAGAAAGGTGTAAGAGCAACAATTCCTGATCAAATTAATTGATGAGGCAGAGACATCATGTGGCCATAGCTGGTTAATGAAATCAGGGCTGGTTGGAGATGTGAGGAAGTTATTCCCCACTCCTGCTCTAGCGGAGGTGTTTGCAGGCTTCTTCTTGTACCATATGATGGCAGCCTTGCTCACAGAACGTCCTCTGTGTTGCCTACTTGCACGACTGCTTTTGTTAGCAACATTTTTTCTCGAGTGAAGAGCTCAAAGAGCCGTGTATGCTGTGAGTGGATAATACTGTACTCTAATGTAGTGTGTTCATCACCACAGTATCAGCAATGCACAACGGCTTCCTTTCCTTGCTGTGCTGGTACACTATAATTCAGTGTGAAAAAGCCCATTCTGCTGGTGCACCAATATACACTGTCAGGGCAGCAGTGACAGGGCTGTGCAGGTGTGAGGACGTAAGGATATTTTGGGCAAGTGAGACTTGAGCCAGCCTTTCACACCCCTGCCTGACAGTTCCAGGGGCAACCAGGAGCTGTGAGTAAGGACTGGTAGTAGGCAGCAAGTGCCATTCCTAGCTGAGTCCCTTCCACTTTTCCCTGCTAATTCATGCAGGATTTGTCTGCTCCATATGGTGTCTCACTCTGAGCCCCATTTTTGAGGGATGGGGTCTCTTTGACTCACAGGTCTGCCTGTGCTGGTGCTTGAGAAGAGGGAAGAGACAGGTGATATTTGTTATTTATTAATGTATTGATTGAGATACAGTGTTGTGTTTGGTGAGGCTTTCCAGCAGCAAGGTTGTGGGCAGGCTCGGGATTGAGTCACCAGGCAGCAGTGACAGTAGGAAAGGGAAAAGATAAATGTTTCAACTGTTGCTCAGCTTTTCCTGATGAGAACCAGACACAGGAACAAAGTTTACTTGGAGTGGCAGAAAGCATCTAAACCAAAAGGTCACCTGAGGTCATCTGGGGACATGGCTCAGCTGTGATCTCCCTCTTGAATCTTCATGTGTCCCTGTCACCAGGTGATGTGGAGACTTCCTGGCAGATGCATACAATGTTGACAGGAGAATTTTCTACCTGTCAGCTTCTCTAGCTGCCAAGAATTTCATGAGGCTGATGTGGCCGTCCTAAGGCATGTTAGCTTTAGTGCAAGCTGGCCTTACTAGAAATCACCTGAACACTTCATATTTAAACAGAGAAGCATTTCCTGCTGTAATAAAAGCACCTGCATGGAGATTGCAGTGTGCTGCAAATGCTTTAATCTTCACTGAGCCCTAGCAGAAAGGATGTGTGTCATTTGCAGCATTGGGTTTTCCCCCTTAATTTTGGCTTTCACTGTTGTTTCTAATCAGAGGTGCATGTATGGAATGGTAATTAGTTAGGAAATATATCTTTGACTTCATTTTGGCAAATGCAAGATAACTGCTGGTGTTTTCCCTCTCTGATATATGCTGGCCAGGTGGCTTAAGTGAGGGAGCTCTGTTCCCTCCATGTTTGTTATGCTTCTGCTAACTGTGTCACAGGGAGGACTGGTAGCATGTGGGCACATTGCCATTCCTGTGGGATCCTGCATATCCCAGTTTTCCTATGTTCAGAAACCCTGTTGTTTGCAGGTTCTAACTCCATGATAATGACTCTACCATCAATATCTGCAAGGAATATGGCAGGGAGGGAAGTAGACAGAAGTTGATCTTACAGCATTTTTCTAAATATACATTTAAGTTATTTGGAGAATGAGCCTGGGCTGGTGGCTTTCTTTTTCAGCTTACTGCACAGAAGGGACCCTTTGCAGCATATCTACTTAGTATGGGTGGCTTCGAGCTTCAAGTGGAGGGCTTGGAGCTGGAGCTATGAGATCAGTTTGTTGTAGGAACCAAGTGCAGTGCAGTAACTAATGACGGGATAATATTAATAAACTGGGGAATTAACTACAATTGCTGATGGCAGCATCTCCATGTGCAAAGGACAAAGAAGTTGTGGCTTCTTACTTGTGATTAAGTAAGTGGTACTGTGCAAAATTCTCACCCAGGTGTATTGGTGCAGGAGGAGATGCTCCCTATTTTACTGTGCTTCTCAGTTTCCTTGCATATTGCTAGGTACTTACTCGCACACTACCAGACTTTGGAAGCAAACTGGTCACTAATGCTGATGTTGCCCCTGAGGACTGTGACTATACTATCTGCAGGAGAGACAACGAGTGACCTGTCCTGTGGAATGGCACCCTTGAGTGCATTCAGGATGTGGGAAAACTTCTTTTTGTGAGTAGGTGTGTGGAGGAATGCTGGACTGGAACCAAGGCCTTTAGACTACACCCTTCCACAGCTATAGTGCTCTGACCTTCAACCTTGTCTCGGACCAACTGTGTTTGAGGTGATCAGGGTTACTGACATTCTCCTCAAATGTTGGGCTTTTGGGAATGGCAATGTTAGAGAAACATGGCTGAGGGGTACCTCTAAAAGTGACAATGCAAAGTCATGAGGGATATGTCCTAACTACTCAACTCTGACTTTCTTTGGTTGCTCCCAGATTTGAGTCTAAGCAATTGGTGACCAGTGTCTGCAAAGTCTCAGCCACTGCAAAGAAAGCCAAAAAGAGGGGAGGGAAGTCCCAAGGTCTGCTATATTTCCAGGATGGTGCGGGGAAGAAAGGCTTCTTGTCTGTGCATCTCAGAGTGATCTGTGTGGGTGAACAGGACATGCAGCAATCTTCAAAGGTGAAATGATGTTCTGTTTACCTTAGTTGTCTCTTCAGTTTCTTCTTTGTGTTCTGCATGCCCAATCCCATGGTGATCATAAACACCTCTGCAGTTTCTAGGAGATATCAGCAAGCCTCTTCCACAGGCAGCTGGGGACAAGACATGTAGCAGAAAGTGCTGGGACTGGGCCAGCTGTTCAGAGCATCTTAGGTATTGGTTTGAGCCTCCCAAAATTCAGTAAGGACTAGAAGGGGGATGCTTACACTCTGTGCTCAATCTAGAGCATGCACCCAACCAAAAGTGTTGCTGAAAATTAGAGCTTTGCCCAGAAGTTTTGTAGAAATTAAAAATTTTCACTCTGAAGTGCAGCTTCATCCTTCTAGATAGTGGAGCTTCTAGCTGCTACCATTAAAGCAGAGAGGACAGACTGACCAAAGCCTGTCCTCACCAGGAGCCTATCCTCCAAAGCCTATCAACACCAGGAGACAAAGAAATTGCTATGGAAACTGTAATGAAGCTGAAGCTGCAGGGAGCTGTGGCAGGCTAACAGGTATGGCAATGTAAATGCCACTCCCGATGCTGGTATCAGGCAGAGCTCTTCAATTCTGGGGATTCTCCTCCAAAGGTGAATGTTAGAAAGGGCCATAGGATAGGTGTAATAGGATGCTATGTAGCTTTTCAGTTGCAGGTCTGCCCACCTTGGGGAGCACAAAGAGAGGCATAGTTCGTATCAGAGTACTTTCTCCACAGGGAAAGAGTGATGTGAGTGCCTGTTCCTTGGTTATGTTATTCTCTTAGAAAGATAAATGAGCAAAGCAGGTACATTTGCAGCAGTGGAAGAATGGGATTCTGCATGGAGTGGGAAGGGGGATGGACCAGAAGACCAAGGAGCAGATAATTTGCCTAAGGGACAAAGAGAATGAAGCAGGTTACTCACTTTCTTTCTTTCTTTCTTTTTTTTTTTTTTTTAACACATGCCATAGACTAATTAAGGAATTGATGCAATGCTGTAGATCTCTGAATGCTTAATGGAAAAGCAGCTAATTAATTGCCATTACAAATCATAACCATTAAGGAATTAATCTTTCATAAACTTAATTAGGAATGGTGAATGAATGGGTACATGGGAGGATGACTTTTGGAATACAAGTTATAGATGTTTCTTTCCAAATCACTGCTAGTTAATGAAGACACAGAGCAATATTACTGAGCAAACAGTGCAAAAGGGAACAAGGCTGTGTGATGATCCCAGCTAGAAGTGGTAATTGATTTGTTTATTGGGAAGGCTTACAAATCGAAAATGGCATTTGGCATGATTGTTCTGTTGCTAGAGATGACCATTTCCTTATGGTAATAATAAGGGCTAAATTGTCCTTGACTGTCTTCCTGGAAGGCAAAACTTTTGACTATGGCTGAGCCTTTGTATCCAGTTCCCAGGGTTAGTTGTGGTCACTGCCCATGGACCTCAGGGTTTCTCTCATCACAAGCTAATATGATGTAGATGACAAACAGTTTTCAAAAAAGGGAAATGGCCACATAGTGCTTTGTGAGGGAGAATAAAAAGCCTGAGGGAACTGCAGTGGTCTGGACCATGGGATTTCCTTACTTATGATTTTCCTAAGGGGTGTGTGTTGGCTCAGCCTGGATTTGAAAACTCCAGGTAATGCCTTCCAGGGTGCAAAGATTCACCTGCAGATTTCCAGACTGTTTCAAATATTTCTTTCATTTTGTGCCTGCATTAGGGATCAGCACCCCAGCAGAGCTCCTTTCTGCACCACAGTGGTGTGAATGTGTCGAGACTGCTCCCAGTGGTGCCAGGCAGAGCTCTAAGAAAACAAAAACCCCTGGCTGTGGTTTGCAGCATTTTCTGCCTTAGTTAATCAGCTCCATTTCCTGTTCAGTGATCATTTGGGGGCTCATTCTGCTAATAATTGTTCTTTAATGCGGCAGTTCAACAGACAGACAATTGAGTGAGTCTAAGGACTCATTTTTGTGAGGGAAGAGGCATATCTTGCTGGAATTTATCCTGGGCAACATGTGCTAGTGAAGTTACACTAATAGAAAAAGGAGGGAACATTGTTTTCATTTCTGACATGGATGCCTAGTGCCAGGTCCCTCCAGGGACTAGAAAGCTGCAAATTGGAAGAAAAGTTAAGGAACACTCTCTTTTCTTGAAATACGACTTGAACTAGCTGGTTAGATAAACATTGCTATGATAACACAGACCTTCAGGCAGCAATTGATAGATTTCTCTTTCATCAAAGAAGCTCCTTAAAATCTTATTCTCTTTTTTTTTTTTAAATTTTTAAAAATGGATTGTTTGTTCTGGATGCAGAAAACAACTTATGTCAGAGGCTAACACGGTGAAAGAATAAAGAATGCTTATGGATGTCATTCTTCACTGAACATTTCTTTCTGATGCTGTGTACCTGGTATTAAGCTGCATGTCTACACAGACATCTGCTTGCATTCTTATCTTCCTGCAGAGCGGGAAATGTGTTTTTCAGGTGGAAGTGGTAGAAGGCACAGGATCTTCTCAGGACTTTGCTGTTCCATCTCCCCTTCTGCGAATAGACAACAGTCCTAGCCAGCCTTATCCTTTGGAATGTAGAAACTTGTTACATAGTACTTGTGCAACACACAAGACAGAGGTAGTGGAACCAATCTTTTGGTTAATGGATGGTGAAGTGGAAAGAACCCAAGCTAGTCAAGGACCTTGCTTACCAGAAGTTGCTTTAATTTAGTGCAGAAAGTCCAGCATGAACAAAAGAACAAACTCTTACAGTTTGAGGATTAGAGATCTTTCAGACTGAGCTTTATTCTGAGAATGAGCTCACCTATAAAGTTCAGATTCAATTCTGGAATGAGCATGTGGACTGTTACCCCACAGAACCAAGTAGCATGTGACTTTGGAGAGTGTGCAATGGTCCTTGGCATTATTTTGTGCATGACAACCTTTATGTTGGCTGGGAAGCAACAAATGCCAACACAACTAACCTACATGCAGGAGTTGTATGCAGAACAAAGCAGCGCTATTTTTTTTTTTCATGCTAGGCTCACTGGACCTTTAGCAATAGAAGACTTCCCACTTTTGCAAGGAAGGCTGAAAAATTCATTTAAGTAAATAAAGAAGAAATAAATGAGAGCAGATTCTATTAATATGGATTTTAGACTTCTAGGTGCCTTGGTGAATTTGGATATTAAATAGATTATTTAGATATTAGGCAGGATCAAATGTTCATAACTCACATCATGACTTGAAGGGATGGATCAGCCCCATGTATTCTTTATGGGTTTTACTAAAAGAAAACAGTGAGCAAGTATGTGCTTACCAAGCACATTATTAGGCTAATTTACTACAGCTTCATGAAACTAATTAAAGAGGAACAAGACAAGGATGAAAACAAGATCCTAATTAAGACTGAATCAATAAATCACTGGATTCAGCAATTTCATACAGCAAGTAATTGAACTGAATTATGAGTTTGGCATCAGAAATAATTACTTTTTGTGTAAATCCTGTTGGGGGAAGATAAAGAAGTTTCAGCTCTCTGACAGTGCAGCTCATTTCCTCAGGGGTTAGTGCATTCACTTTGCCTAGGGGAACCTGAGAACTTGATCTATCATAGGCAGAAGTCTCAGTAGGATCTAGGCACCAGGTCCTGTCTCAGCCCCTCACAAGGTTGCTCAATGCAGGCTGCTCTTTGCCCAATAAGCCTCCTCAAGAAGGAAGCCATATGAATGTCTAGAGCAGCTCCACCTTAACACACTGTCCTTGAATATTTCTGTGCTTACATAGTTTTATCTTGGTCCTTATTTCCCTCTTCCAAGTTTATGGAAATATAGAAAGGCCTTTTCACACTCTTCATACAAAAGGAATCACCAAATCAAGTTGACAGCAGTTTCAAGCAACGATCTTTTAAAAACATCTACATTTACTGGGAAAGACCTGCCAAGGTCTTTTTGTTAAAGCAAAGGTGAAGATACCTCAACAGGTTCCTTTAGGCTTCAGATGGTGTTGCAGAGACCAGGAATTCACTTTGAATGTGAAGCTTTTTTCTGAAAGACTGTTAACAAATGCATACAAATTTAGTATTTCTTTAAATACTCAATAGTATTTATCAAAATTATCAAAATGACAAAAAAGCTGACTGGTGCAAATAGTTCTTCCATAAATATATTAGCAATTGCTACCAAAAAAATTTGCCTGTTGAACCTTCTTCTACAGTGAATTGCAGAAGTTTAGAAAATTCCAGGAATTCACCAGAATTTTCAACTCAGAGCTATCCAGATTTTTTTCACTTCATCATATGATCCACTACCCTGACACTAAAAATGAAGTCTTCCAGAAGTTCCAGTCTACCTAATCTTTCAAAATTTTCTCTGTGGCTTATTTTCTACTGGGTGGTTCTGAAGTGTTAACATACAAAGTAAGGAACATTGCCTATGAGATTTCAACTATTTAAAAAAATAGATTAAATTTATCTTTATCTATTTCACTCTGTTGTAGCATTGCCTTTGATCAGCTGTCTCTGCCCTGGACAAGTCTACAGTCACTGGTGAGGCTTACTGCCCCTTCTGATATTTCTGGGCTTGCTGCTTCTGCAACTCTCTCTTTTCTCATTGCGTTAATTAAACTTCATGTGGGAAAGGTAATATGTTAACAGTAATAAAGTCCTGATGAATCAGCCAATTCCTCTAGTAGCCAAGTGTTAAATTTATGTGTTTCTCTTCATTAACAGGTCTTCAAGAACTGCAGTGCTGTAGATTATTATTACAGAACACTTGATATTACACCCTTACAGCAAATTTCATGCTGAAATGAGTGACAATGGAGTATTTATATGAACTGGCAACTTTTAATAGTTACTTTCTACCCAGTCCAGTAGGACTCTTGATTCATCATTCCCAGATTGACATTATATTGGAAGGTTGTCATTGCTCTGGCTGCAGACAATGAGATTGTGAGGTTAGGAGTGTACCTTTTTGGTGCTGGCATCTGTGAAGCGTGGGAAGAATGTGAAAACAAACCAAACTTGAATGGCAGCCATGCAGTACCAAAAAGAACTGAAAACTCACTTTTGTTTCTAGGCTAGCATTCTTCAGCAATGGGCCTCTTTGCAGCTCACTCACCTTA
The DNA here is from genome assembly GCF_027791375.1 of Indicator indicator. Lineage (NCBI taxonomy): Eukaryota > Metazoa > Chordata > Aves > Piciformes > Indicatoridae > Indicator > Indicator indicator. The sequence continues at coordinate 25,124,835 of NC_072017.1, read as the reverse complement.
AAAGATTATTTTTGTCCCAACAGAAAACCAGCTATTGCCTGAGATTTTCATCTATCTAAATGCTATCAAAGAAAAAACTCTGACCACCTCCAGAGTTGTTTCTGCCTGAATCATGGCAGTTTCCCCCACTTGTGGTTGCAGCATGAGTACAGCTGAGACTTGCACTACCATACCCATTTGAGTCCATCCCCACAGCTCACTGTCAGGCTGGTTTTGCCTTCTTCCATCTCATTCCTCTGGCTTCTACCCCCAGAATATGATTCACATGTAACTACAACTCCCCTAATGAGCAGGCAGCAGCATATTGTTCAGGACAGTTCTTGCCATCCCTGACATCCCTTGGCATCATCTTGTGGATGAGGGGTCCTTTGCTTCTAGTCTCCAGAGTATTTTCCTGGGCATGAAGGAGGTAATGTAGGCATCAGGACTCTGGCAGAACATGGTTGCAGCAAGGCCTTTTCTGAGCTTTAACCTCATGTGCCCCCCTTTAGTCAGTGTAATAGGTTACCAACACTAACACTTCTAATTGGTGCAGGTGCATTTTTAATGGCATTGGTGCAGGTGCATTTTTAATGGAACCTTGGCCTCTCTCAGATAGAAGGAATTTAAAATTAATTCATCAACAAGGCAGGATTTGGGGAAAGAATAAGAGTGGCTTTTGGTTTTGTTGTTGTTTTTGTTTTGGTTTTCTCTTCTCAATGTATTGAAAAAGAAGTTTGAAGCATGTTCATCAGACTTGTAAAGTTACTGGGCTTTTCAACGTAGCTGCTATTGATGCCACTGCTTCTAAAATGATTGCTCTCAAGGAGTCAGCATTTTTACTGATTTGCAGCAGCTCAGAGAATTTGTTTGGTGTTGCTAAGTTCCCAGCCCAATTTCAGAGATATGAAATCATCTAGGAAATTGTGAAACTACCTAAAATAATTTGTTATTAATAGTCTCTTACTATTGGAATGGCTCAGACCTCTTTCTAACTCAATGGGATTGAAATGGGGGTGGGATGGGGGGAGAAGGAAAACTAAGGACAAATTCAGGCTCCAAGGTCTGGTGCTGTATGAAAAATGTCACTCTTGAGTGAAATGTCTGCAAACCTGTCCAGGAGCACTGGTATATGCAACTGGTATTGCATTAGGTGGATGCTGATCTCAGCAGCAGCCCTTCAATTATAAGTAGCTCTTCTGGTTTCAGCAGAGATACTGAAGATTATTCCAGTTATAAATTATATAACAGACATTATTTGTCACTTATGTATCTTATTAGTACAAGGCAGATCTCTAAAATAACATGATCCAGAAGAAGAAGTATCCAAAACAATTGTTTGTTCCCATTTATTCTCTTCTGCAGGCAAGAGTATTAATAGGACAGAAATTAATGCAGAGAATGAATTACAGGTAAATGCCATGTTAATGCATCAGAACAGAGTACTTGCTCTTATGTGTAGGTTTTTGGAGGACAAAAATAGCTGCCAACTAATCTATCAGTCAAACTCACTTTAATTAGGTTCTGTGTGCAGGTGGGGGTCTTTTCTTCTAAGCAGAATGATGGCAGTCCCTTGCTTCTATAAATCATGCTTCAAAGGAGCCTGTGAAGAAGGATGGCATCATGGTGCTGTTCTGCAAATGGGAATGTGGAAGCAGAGGGAGAAGTGAGATTTAGACAAGTACAGATACTGATGAAGCACAAAGGAGTGTGTGGTTTTTTTCCAGTGGTCCTCTTGACCAACAGGCTGAAAAACTGTGTGTAGATTTCTGACCAGTTATTCAGCTGTTACCTGTTGAGGGAGCCTAGGCGTTGCTTTAAGTTCAAAAGGAGAGCAAGAGAAACATGGGGAAAATGCTTGTGAATCCTTCAGGAGAGTCACACACATTGTAGTTGGTTTAAAAGCCCCAGTTCCTAGAGTCCCTTGGTTGTGCTAGGTTCCCTGCTTGCAATGAAAGAAAAGGGCACATTCAGGTTTTGAAATAGCAGAGGAAAAACTAAACACAGAAAGGTTGAAGAATTCTTATTTCAGGATGTTAATAAACACAGTTTGTATGTTTTCTGGTGGGAAGTACTTAGCAAAAATAAGAAGGAAGTGTCAAAGAGAATAAAATCAGGAATATCGCTAGAGAATCCCCAATATAGGTGCATTTTAAATTTTGTGATTCTTGCAGTGGGTAAGAGCTGGCATGATTTTCCAATAACTCCTCTTCCTCTGCTCACCATTCATCTAATGTAGGCCAGGATGTAGTTTTCAAGGAAAGTGTCCAGCTCCTTTACCTTTGTGTCCAATATCACCCTCAGGGATTCTCCACCCAGGGCTGCCTGTGGTCTCAGAGGGCTCACAGATTCCGAGTGCTGTGAAAGGTAGTTCTCTCCCCTTACCCCTCTGCTAGGCACAGGTGCCTCTGACTTGCAGCCAACAGCTATCCAAGGAGCCCTCTTCCTGTTGGCATGAGTTTCAGTTTGCCAGCTCATCAGCAGTAAGTATCATCCATGGTTAAATCTCTGCCCTGTGGGAATCACTGTGCTAGTTGGAGAGATGAAGGACAGTGTACCAACAAAGATTCCTGTAAGAAAACAAAGCTTGTGCTTGATGTGCAAGCAAGGTGCTGGGACTCCTCTGATATATATGTGTGCTGACAGATGGTCTGACTTGAAATACTCTCTCCAAATTCCATTAAGCCCTGGGAAGGGAGAGGGCAGCTAGCAGTCGTGAGGAAGTAAGTGGTTTCTTATTAGCCATCCCTTCTGCTTCCTAACCCCTGCTAACAGCAGCTGGTGGAGTGTCTTTTCCGGATGTCAGTTATCTGTCCATCTGGCAGATACTTTCAAGCCTGCCAAGATGTGTATAAATAGAAAGGCTTTTAGGGAAAAAAATGGCAGACCTCTGTTACAGATCATGTATTTACTGGGTTATAACAGGTCCCGGTGGCTCTTGCTTCAAACCAGTGTTTTGCTATGGATGTTTTAATTCTGGCATGGGTGAAAATGTTTTATTTTGTTAAAAAAAATACTACTTTTTCTAAGAGAAAATTTTTCTGCTGCTTGCCTCATTTTTAAATGTTGTAAAGAATGAGCCTGGAAGCTGGGCAAACAGTTTCTTCTGATATTTTTTTTCCACCAGAGAAATAAAGACTGATTTGGTGGTGCCAGATTAGAATCAGAGTGACTAAGTTGTTTGCATTTAGAACCTCAAAAAGAAGTTTAAAGGAAATTGATTTTAGATTTTATGGGATCTGAACAATGTTGCAATCAGACTTTCTTACAAGCACCATCAGTGTACAATATTAACAGGAGAGAGGTGGCCTGATAGAGACACTTTTAGTGCTCTGCCCACATTTTTCCAGACATCATCTAGAAGAAAGACTTCTTTTGAGATGTGGATATGGTCTTGAACAGACAATGCTCAGATTTAGTTGTAGTGGTCTGGTTAGGCTGAGTGTTGGAAGGTGAGTTAAATGTCCATGGAGTGAGAAGGATAGTGGCTAGAGATCTTGGGTGCTAAGTGTGGATTTAGGTATTTAATTTCCACCTAAGCACTGCAATGTGTGCTTAAATCCACTGCTCAGTGTAACTGTTAGTGTCCTTGTTAGGATTTGTCTGTCCAGGTATCTCCGGTGTCATGCTCTGTTTCTGTGTTAGTGGTCTGAATCCCCTCCTATAAACTGTGGAGAGCTGATCACTTTGGCTCATTTCATCTACAGCCCAGACCAGATAACATCACATCCCACTAGCCAGCAGGGGAATGCAGCCATGTGCTGCTGAAATCAGGGGTGTTTCATGTTCCTTTGCCTTGCCAGAACGAGCTTATCCAAAATAAAATGTAGGCTCTGCTTTTGACACTGTTGAAAATCGAAGCCTCAAAACCAAACCCTTCAAAAACGTTTGATGGTACCAGAAAGTAGAAGTGGTATTCCTCAGCAGCTGATGCAAGACATACCAAAGGACTCTGAGACTCAGGTTTATGTGGTGACTTTTAGCTTGATTCTGAATATACTGGGTTGACCTGAATGGGAACTCTCTTTAGTACAGAAAATAATCTGTCTCCATCTATCCAGCTAGTATTTTTCTTTCTGCTTATCTCTGTGAAAGGAGAGGTGCTGGAAGATGGCTTTCCCCTCACGATCTGGATCTTAGGCTATGATATAAATCCTTGTTTCACAGTACATACAGGATGTGATACTTCAGAAGATACTCCAAAATGATCTGGACTACTCCCCTTTTTCTCTGTAACTGTGCTCCTGAAGTTACAGACAAATAAAGAATAGCCAATATGATTTCAGAGACAATTCAGGCTGGATGACGTCTGAGTATTTCACATGAGCACACACCAGTTTCTGCCAGGTATGCTTAACCTTGTTCCTATATTTAACCATTGGCTAAGGCCAACTTAGAGCTCATGGGGAAAATAGGAATGAGGATGTTTTATCAGAACAGATCTCTCCAGGTATAGAGGTCCATCAGATTCCCATCCATATTCACTGATTTCATAGGTGCTATGTTGTTAGGAAACCTGGGTGCTTCTAGAAGGAAAACATCCTTCAACAGACGTCTGAAACTACTGATACGAGGGGCTTATTTCTCTCAGTTGATTATAAAGGAAGTGTGGATGTTCTGTTCAGATGTAAGTGTTCTTGTTCAAAGATTCAGAAAATAAACCCCACTACTTCTGGCCCTAATGTCCAGCATGGTCAGTATGATGTACAGTGAATTCTCTACAATGTATGGTGATTTTTACTGTGGTGGCAGTTCCAGGGTGCACAGTTAATCCTGTGGGCTGAGATTTAGGTGAATGGGGTGCATATCCTTCTGATTTCTCTGAGTTGCTGTGAAAATATGTGGCAGATTAATCTGTGTTTTCTAAAATGGGTGAAATTGGCTTGCAAACAACAAGTGCTGAAAAAGAGTATGTCTTGCAGTACACAAGTTTTTATACTTTCACATATTTCAATCAAATATGACTGTAAAACGTCCCGTCTCTGTGTTAGCATAAATCTGTCCAGGTCCCACAGAGCCTGAGGGTCTTTGTGAAGCAGGTAACACCACAGGGTAGTGGAGTGATGAGTTTTCATCTTTTGCAGTATCATAGAGCATCTTGTCTTCTCATGAGAAAAGGTATAGATGACTCGATGCTCACCAAAAAATTGTAGCCTTTTTTGTTTTATGTATCTCATCTACAGTATTTTATTTATCTTGTTCTGTACCGAATATCTCTCATCTTCCTAGAGTTCCTTGTGCATACCACCTCTCCACCTCACTGTGATTATCAGGAGCTCTTTTCCCACTTGGGATGCCCATTAAGCTATTACGTTGCTGTCTGCTGAGTGAAAGAGAAATCCTCCAGCTAGAGAAGGCAAATCAGCAGCTCATTTGCTTATTTTCTGTATCATCTTCTGGAGGCTGAAGGCATAGCAGGTAGAGCTAGCTCTGCAGACTGCTTGTGAATGCTGCCTGTGTTGGTGGCAGCAGGCCAGCTGGGTTGCCCTTTGGCAGTGTGATACTGTAAGATGGATTGGATGGCATGTGGTCTCTGTGCTCGAGTGCCCGGGGAGCTGGCTTAGAGGATGAATGGAGCACACTCCCAGGCACGTGCTCTCCTTCCATTGATTCAGCAAGCTGTTCTCTCCTGTCTGTCAGAGCTCACAGGCTTCTCCAGGCTGCCTGCACAGCCCCTGACAGGGCAGGATGAATGAATCTCTGGTAATTACTACAGCATGACTTCACTAGAACCATATTGGTAGGGTTCAGCAGCGGCTCATTAATTAAATAGTTGCCATGGTGATGGTTGCCCTGGTAGCATGAAATCCTTTCCCCTCCTCTCCCTCCTCCTCTCCACTTCACAGAGTTTCTCATTCATATTCTTCTGTTTTACATGAATGAAGCCAGAGTGAATCACAGGGCTAGGTGAAGAGGTACTTGAGGAAAGATGATGCCCATTTCCCCACTACAGCTGTCACCTTATAGGCCTGAATGATCACTCAGCCCCGTCCTTATGTTTTGCCTTCCTTGGGTACATGAAGTCTGCCTCATTTGTTTTCCATGGTTCTTTACAGATCAAATCCTGATTATCCTGAGCACCTGTGTTATTCTGGATTCTGGGACCAGCTACTCTGATTGCCACTGGTGCAAATGAAGGACTGGGCGCTTCATTTGCAGCTAACTGCAGAGACCTGTCTGTCTTCCAGAACTGAGCCTTTGCCCATAGGAGTTTTCTGTGCTTGATTAAATCACAATATTTCCTCTGGCTCTGAAGCCAGAAAGGACCATCAGGTCCTAGGCTGGCCACCTGCGTAGTGCCAGATCAGCAACTCCCACCTCTTGTTTCATGCCTGAAAGCTTCTGGCTGAGCTGTGATTTCCTCATCAGATGTCTCATCTTTGTATAAACATTGATAGTGATAGAGAATAGTGTGCTCTGTGGCAATCTGTCCAGGTGTTTAAGCACCCCTTGCTGCTAAGAATCTGCCTCCCCAGCACGCATGGTGAGTCTTGTTTGGCATTACTTCTCCGTCTCCTGGATTTTGATTGCCTGTGGGTGCTTTCTCACAGCATCTAGCAGCTTCCTTCTTCACACAGAGCTGGGATACTTGATAGTCCCCATGGATGCAGATAGATGGTTGATGATTTGCCCTGAGCTCACCATTTTGCCCATGTTTCGCTGTAGATATTCAGAGAAGAAATACATCTTCAGTGTGTAGCAAGACATGCCTGTATTCCTTTTGTGTGAATGTTTTTCTAGTTCAAAGTATTCAAAATAACAACAGGGATGTGTTTCAGTATCCAAGAACAACGTTTTCGTAGTATGAAATTGAATGTGGTATGTAGGGCTATGAGGAAGTATACCTGCTGGGACAGTGTCAGAGGGACACAGAGGGTCACAGAGCCCTGACTGACCTTACCTGCTGTTGGGAGTGGTCTCTTCCGTGTGCAGTCCTTTGAGCCCTTTGCAGGGAAAAGATGCAGTTAATATGGATCAAACTCATACCTGCAGTGTATAAATGGTTAGGTAGTTTGGACAATCAGGCTTCTCAAATTAATTTTTCTCCCTGGATCTGTTCTATTTAACAGCCTAGATATTGCATTAGAAGTGGGGATAAAATTTAGCCCATGGGATGGATTATCTCTTGCCTGCCTGCTACCCAACTTTGTCTGAAGTATCTAACAATGGCAATGCTCTGAAGGAGATCATGGGAGCAAATGGAGTTAGAGGTCTGAGCAAAATTGGAAATTTACAGGTTCCTGACTTGGCCCTACCTGGAAATGTGAAAAGTTGCCAGGACTATAACATCAGCTTTGTTTTCTCCAGACGATGATACTTTCTGATTGACTGCCTACATTTTCAGAAGTGCATAAAACTCTTGTGAAGGTGCCATGAGAACTGGAACACCTGGCAAAGAATGGGACCTGCCTCCCCGGTAGCTCACAGCTGCCACGTGTGACTCTGTGTCAGTGTTGCTGTAAAGCTTATTGAGCACAAATGAAAGCACAAGCAGGGCCAGAGCAAATTCCTGTTGTATTCTGTTGCCAAAATACTTTCATACCATCCGAGAGTAAAGAAGGACTCCAGTTGTCTCACTACCTCGAAGTTACTGTGTGAACAACTAGGAAATGCTTGGCTCGATATGGAAAAACTTCTTTTACTAGAGATGTGAAAACTGACACTGTTTTGGCCTATCCTTCTGTGCATTGTTACTTGGTTTCTCACTGTGGTATTCCTTCCTCTTGAGTTTTCTGCACTAATTCTGTAATAACAGTTAGTGCTGGATTTCATAACGCAGACATACAACATACAATTAGAAACTGTTTTGTGTGAAATAAAGTAGCTGTGAGTCATATCCAGACAAGTGAATTATCTGTGACTATTCAGCCAAGAAGGAAGGCAGTGGTAAGCAGAGGAATGTGCACACCAAGGGCTACACATAATTATTAGCATTTTTGTACTATTTGGAAGCATTGGGAGGAAAGCAAAGCCATATACCATGGCAGACTTGGGCTTATTGGGATGCCTGTATATAAATGTATATGTGATCAAGCTCTCATGGGGAGGAATGGACAATCTTCCTCTGGTCCTGAGACTTGCACATCCAAAGGATGGGGCAGCAACCTTGCTATATCTCTTTCAGTTTGTAAAAGATTTCTGCAGTTATATGATGCAAATAGTGTGTAGGAGGACTTAGCTTAAAGAGAAGCTAAGGCTTCTTCAAGAGAAGATAGGAAAAACCCCAGATTTCCAGCACTGTCCTTGTTTGCTGTGCCTAGTGGATCTGCTTCTTTTCACTCCCTCTGTCATGTTAGGAAGGGGGTCTTGGCTGTGCAAGAAACAGCTGGGAAACCTCTGGAGACAAAAAGTCCCCAGTTCTGTGAAACAAGGTTCCTACAGTGGCCTCCCAGTGTGTTTGTTGTTTTTTGCCAGATAGACAATTCAGAGGGTGCAGTCAGGAGAGCACAGGCTGGAGTGCAGTTTGCATTTCCTGAGTGGCAGTTAGCCAGCCAGAGAGACAGTGACAGCATGGGGATAACGTAGGCAGGGAGCATGCAGGCTGCAGGCTGTCTGCTTTGCACATTTGTTGTGGGAAGGGGAGAAGGTCCTTTTTTTTTTTTTTAAGGTGTGTAGTGAAACTAGAAGTCCTTTTGTGGGGTGAGTTATGTACAGGGAGAAGGCTGACAGCATTTGCTGTAGAGCATCTTCACAATCCTCAATGCATTGCTTCAGTTATCCAGAGAAGATTGTTTTCCATCTATTGCAGAGAATCAGTTGATCCTTCCTCAGCCAGTCACAAATGCCTCCATCTGTAAAATGACAGTGAGGAATGCTTAATCTTCCAAGATGAATCTAACAGATGCTTCTCCCAGGAAATGAACTAAAGGTTGCAGCTTTGCTTGAGCAATTGTGAGTCAGGTATGAGTCATTTCTGCCTTGAAGGGCATCTGGATGTGCTTTGCTGATAAACACATGAAGAGTACAAAGCCTGGGGTGAAAGGTTATCATAGGAAGGAGAAACTAAAAAAAAAAAAAAGCTACCACAAAACCCCTCTGAGATATACCAGTGTACCCTGAACTTTCTTCTGTAGTCTACAGCACGCATTATCTGAAACATTTAAAGACATTGTTGCTCAACTTCCACTGCACACTAACTTGTAAAAAGCAGAAAAGGGCTTTCTTTTTAATGGAATTTGGGTAGTTGTATCATATCTGTTGTTTCTGTTCCTTCTGATTGCTGCAGGTGGCTTAAGCCCAGAGAACTGGGAGTTGTGGACAAAGTACAACTTCAGCTGGTTTTCCATGCTAAAGCAAAGTGGTTTGACTATAGATTAAAATCAGAGCCACCGAGTGTGATAACACAGTGTATTTGACACCTTAGTAATTGATTTGTGTGTATGAAGAAGTAATTTTCAGGGAATAGCTTGGTACTGGACAGCTTTCCAAAGCAATCATAATGAAATTAGTGCAGAAATTACTGGCCAAAATTACCTGGCCTTGTACTATGCAGATCAGAATAAGGGATCACATAATTCTGCTTTACTTTGAAAGCATAACAAAAAAGGCACTGAACTATAAAGAATTGTGTGCAGAACTTGTTTACAGAAGTAGATCACAACTGTTTTTAGACAATCCTGTTACCTCAATGGTAATCCCTGTTCCCATGGGATGTCAGAGGTAGGAAGTCTGGCTGTGGCAGCGACAAATTATCATTAATCGTGCTTCATCTGATGAAGCTAATCCTAGCCAAGTGCAACCAGACACCGATTTTCATATAGTGCCATTCTGTCTGTTTTACTATCAAGCTGTTTCTTAGTGATGTACATTTATTCGTGGCAAGAGGCCTACAAAAAGCAGCCTAGCATCGTGCATTAGGAAGCTGGTGGAGCATGGTTTGTAGGAAGAGCTCCTATCTTTTACCAGGCTGACAGCTACATCAGGGAAGAGACAAACATAGTTGCTAGAACACAAGTCCATTCCCAGGTCAGGAATGGAAGCTGCTTCTTCCCAGGCAGAGGCAGGTGAGGTGCAATTACTCTGGGTTCAACTTAATTATGCTAATCAATCAAGCAATTAGAGGGATAAGAATGGCTGACTTGCAGAAGTGTGGTAGCTAGCCTTTCTGGGGAAAGAGAGGCTAGTAATTAGATTAGTTTGGGCTGGAAGAAGAAGAGGTGGTAGGGAAGACTGAAATAGAAATTCTCTGTCTATAGCTTTAGATGTCTGGGATGGGTTGTGATTTTTAGATTTTGAGTTCATCAAGAACTTACACTTTGCCATAGTGCTATTTTTTTCTGGCTTCTGCCTGCTCTAAACTGATGCTGGTAGACACATGGAGTATCAGTGTTCCTTGTTTCTATTTATTTCTCTGTTTTGCAGAAGACCCTCTCCCTGTCTCCAGGCTAAGAAAGAAAACTCTAGCTCATTCTCTGGAACCAACCTGGCTCTGGTTTTGGGCATGGGTGTTTTCACATTTGTCATCATAACAACTAGAAGAATGTACATGGTTTGTACCATCTCATATCCAAACTGTTGTGCATACTCATGGGTTGTGCAAACATATTAGCTCCTGCCTTGGCTATTTACAAACTGCCTTTCACCCATGGCTTTGAGCCTGGCACAACGATGTGCTCCAGACTGTTCAGAAAATGACAACCAGACCAGAATGTGACCAAGATTGGGAAGTTAGCTCTTGTAGCCCTGTGCCATGGCAGAGGTGAGAGGCACAAGCCCTTTGAGGGTGCCAAATCTGCATAGCCGGGAATAGCACAGAGTCTGTTCTGGCTCAAATGTCTCTTCCAAAATGTTCTTAACTTGAATGAACCTTGACTTGAATCTTACTGTGCTCCTTGAAAGTGATTTAAACCATGTCAGTTACCTTGGCTGAAAAACTCAAGGTGAGAGAGAGCATATCCTGCCTGTGTCACTGGATAAAGGACATGTATTTGGTTTGAAATGGAAGCAGCAGACTTGGTAAATCCAAGGTGCTCAGTATTGAATTAGATGTGTACCAGTGAGGTCACCTCTGAAAGAAAAGGTATTTGATACCTTTGAAATTGAGGAGGAAAGAGAGAAGTGGAAGCAAGTGTCTCTGAAGGAGACAGATTTCAGTGTGTCCTGATAAGGAGGGTTGTAGTGGCAGCAGCTTTTCCTGCCTAGAAAGGAAAAGCATCTGCCGGCCAGGCCAGCAGGGATAACGTATTGGCCTGCTGTTTCTCCTTCAGACCCTGCTGTCACAGACTGGCTTTGACAAAACAGCAGCAAGGCAGGCTGGAAGACTTCCTCAGAAATAGAAAAGTCAAGAAGTGTTCTACTCAAAAAACAGCTTCCCAAGACTGGTGACGTACTTCAAGATGGTGAATAATCGGCCTCAACAGCAGAAGGGAAAAAACCAACAACACTATATGCTCTTCCCCCTGGCAGTCTGCAGTGCCTTGGGAGATGGCTCTGCTGACTCATTCGGAAAGCAGTTTTCAAAACACGTCTTCTTCATTTGGATCTAAACAGTTCCTTTCTCTGGGAATGGTAGCTCACCTGCCATGGTCAGCAAAGGCAGAGTGGGAAACCTGTCCTCATCCTGCTTCAGAGCTCTTGCCTGGCTGCTAGCTCAGCTCTTAACTTTCAGAGCTATCTAAGACTTAGACTTAGATAGCTCTAAGTTACCATCACTCCTTAGGCTATGCTTTTTTTTCCTCAAAAGCCCAACTGCAAAAAATGCTGGGATCTGATTTTTGGGAGTTGCTCCAATGTGCTGTTCAGCTCCTGTGCTCTGGGGTAGCAAACTTAGTAAATAAAGAATATCAAAATACTAGAAACATGACATTGAAGTGGTTGCTGATTCATTTCTTTCCTGTTAAACATTTGGGTTCTAATATATGAAGATTGGAGCATGGTGCTTCCTGCTCTAAACATTCAAATTCTGTTCCACAACGTCCCTAAGGCAAGACATAAAAGTAAGGAAGTGGCTTTGTGCTTATCCCACTGCATGTTCTGTATATGCATATGCACTGCTGGCTGCTGTGGGAGGCAGTGTGCTGGCAGCATGGCACGTAGGGTGGCCCTTTTTGTGCAAGTGAATTAGAAGTCTTTTACCTAGTTCCTAGGACATCACTGTGTCTGTCATGCAGGTGTTGAGGAGTTTTTGTGCTTATGCATAGATCAGGGAGAGCTACAGAGACAATCAGAGTAGCAAAAGGGCTGTGTTGGAGAGCAGCCCAAATATTTCCTTCAGAAGCTCACTTTGGTACCAAGGCTCTTTCCACATGGAACCTCTAGTGCTAGCACCATTGCAACCTTCCCCTCATCCATGATCATGGCGGGAAAACATCCAGGTGCAGAAGAAGAATTTTATTTACATAGCTCTTGGTAGAGTTTACTCCTCAAGGTTTTCTTAACAAATTGTTATCACTTTGGTATGACTGGAGTCAAGCTAGCAGAAGCACCTCTCCTGAGCAACCTCATGGTGACAGTGAAACCAAGACGAAATAGAAGAGCTCCCCATGAGAGCTACTGTATTACAGTTTGGGTGGAAGAGGACACACAGCAGTTCCTTGTCTGATCTGTAATGAAAGCAAGCAGGCTCTTGGACCTCAGCTCTCAGCGTGAACAAATGCACAAAGCATTTTATCCCTTGTCTCTTCCCAGGAAGTCAACTGCTCTTCCTCCTTTTGCAGGGGGCAAGTAGCACAACTTCAACTACAGTTTCTGCAGACTAACAAGAGTCTGGGGAGCAAAGAGGAGCTGGGGCCTGGGAGTCTGTTTCACGGGAGATTGGGTCAGATCTGTAAGGCTGGTACTGGCTCATCTGCCTTCCTGACTGATGACAGCTGACAGCTGTGGAAGACAGAGGGAGAGGGGGAGTCAGGCTTATGTGAAAAGAAAGGGAGCTGGGATTGCAAAAACACATTGATGATGGTTTTCCTAGTAGAATTCCAATTCTAAATCTACATGTGATGAATTAAAATCTGAAATGGTGTTTAGCAAATGCTTCTTGCCAGGCCAAATTAGCAGCCTCATTTGTTGCTACTGGCAGCTCTTTAAAACTCTTAGAGAGGGGCTCCTTTTAAAATGTGGCATAAATAGGATGTTTTCTCAACAGTAGCATTTCCTTGCTAGAACATTGCAGTAATTTTTGTACCCTTTGGTCTCCCACAGCTGGTATACCAAAAGAAAATGAAAGCACAAAACCCAGCCAAGCTCCTTGGAAATGTAAATAGACCGGAACTGCTGGTGTCCTCTTAACACAGCATCAATCACTGCTGGGTGCTAGAAGTGGCAGCATGTTTGTTACGGTCCAGGCAACCATCTCAGGCAGCAGATGGAAAAGGTTTAAGATCTAGTAGCAATGTTTTGGAGATATGCACGATTCTCTGCAGAAAATGGAGCACAGATGGGGTCTGCTTTGACCTGCTTGCTCAGTAGCTGCAATATCCCTGTGTTTTCAGACCAGCTCTGTATTTATCATGAGGCTCTGTGGCACAGTTTGGAAACCTTATGCATACTTCCTACTCATGCTGATTTCTGCTGGCTGTTAGCTAAGCTTCTTGTGGATTTGCAGCAAAGTAGTAGACAGCTAACCATGGCAGGTCCTTATCTTCTTGTGGGCTCTTCTCAAAAGAAATTAACCTGTTTACTTTTTCCAAACAGGCTATGTTTCCAGAAATAATAGACTTTGGAAACAGTTTCTGGAGGTGAACCACTGCAGCTGGTGCATCTATCAGCCACAAAAGCAGAATCAGATCCATCTGTCTTGAGGGCTTCCCATGCCACAGACTTCTTCCAGAAGACAGGGAGACTTTAGAAAGCAGGCAGGGGGAGGTGAGGGGGAGGGCATGCTGAGCTCTCTGTTGCAATGGTAGTGGTATGAGACAGTGACCTGGTGATGAAGTGTAGGTTGGCTTTACCAACCAAAGGATAAGATGAAGTCTGCTGCTGATTTCAAGGCAGAATGAGCAAATATTTTAAGGAATAAAGTGATAAATAGAAGGAATAGTGTGTTGTGCTCTGGTTTACCTTGCAGGACATCTGTCATTAGGACAGAAGTGCAGACGTGAATTCTTTGGTGTGACATGTCTGTAGACAACAAGCACCAGTCACTCTCCAGTAGATAGACTTAGACCTGGCCTGTTTCAGATGCCTGCCTCTTAAGGAGCTATCTCTTACCACCTCTTCTTTCTTACTGATTATCAAAGGAGCCTAGGACAACAAACCAGTTTCTCTTATGTGTGTCTGAAATGATGAAAAGTAAATCCCACCTGTAGAGACCTTGTCATATGTCCAAGCCTCGTGAGCTTCCTGTGTCTTTCGCTGTAACTATGTGAGAACAAAGTGAGTTGCTCTTTCCATTTCTCCTTGTGTATTTGGAGGCTTCGGTGATGGATCCATAGCTGAAGGATGTGTTCAACAGCAACTATTAACCCAGTTAACACATTAATTCACACATCAGTAAATGTCAGTTCTTTTATATAGTATGTCACTAACCTAAGCAGACCTTGGGGCAGAACATCTTTCTTCCTTCTTGTCCTTTGAGTCCTGATTGTCCTTTCCATACGGACAGACTCCCAGCAGGCACTGAGATCTGTAATTCTGGATTTCTCTTGGCTAGGTTTACATGAAACATACCTGACAGCATTCCTCTGTTGGGTAGATATTATTTGCTCCTGATGGACACAGGAGGCCAGAATAAGACTGTTTTGAAGATTATGTTGCAACTGTCGTTATTTCAGCCACATTGCTTTTGGAGCCTGTTTTATTTAAGTAGCTGTCCTGGGTTAACACAGCCTGCTCTGACAAGTCCCCGACTCTATGCATAGATGGGAGGGAAAGTAACACAAAAAAAATCTGGGTTGAGATAAAGAGAGCTTAATGAGATGATAAGATGCACCGTTACCTTAGCCTATTTTGCAGAAAAGTGCAGCAAAATGCAGAGGCAGTAGCAGAAGCCAGCTACCTCCCTCACCCCTACCCACAGTCAGCCCAGCTGAAAAGCCCAACACCCTGAACCTGGAAACAGAGAGCAGCAGAACAGGAAGCCTCTCATGTTACAATCTGAGCTCAAAGCCCCATGATACTTTGATCCAGACAGCACTCTAATTTAGAAGCTGGCATGATGGCAGTGTGGTATTGAATATCAGCATCAGATTGAACTCAACCCATGACAGCAGCTCTAGGGATGAGTTTGGGCTGTGCTCAGAAGGATAACATGTTGTATTATCCTGTGGGCCTCATGTAGGAGCATGCCAATTCTTGGATGTCCTTGTCGGATGCTTGTTTCTCAGCCAATTTCTGTTTCAAAGCTTGCTTTTTCCGAGAATGCCAGGTGGTTACAGGAGTCACTGCTTTTCAGGTTACTGTCTGTGTCATGCCATGGAACAGCAGGGGGTAGGTGATGCAGCTGCCAGAGGAACTGCTGAGAATCCTGTAGTCACTGAAGGCTAGTACATACTAGAAGTAACTAATAGCTGTGCTGAAGGATCAATCCAGGCTGCGTGAAACTGCAGCTTAGAGCAGTGAAATGCTTCTTGCCAGTGTAGGAGGATATTCACACCACCTCTGTCTTTTAAGATACTTATCATATGTTGCCTCCAGGGAGGGTGTTTGGAAGCCAGAGCCCAGTTTCAGGGCTGTTATACATCCTTTCCTCCTCCTTTATTTACAGGTGGAGATGAGGTGCCATTTTCTGACTTAGGGAATAATTTGACAAATCATCCCACCTGAAGTGTCATAGATTACTCTCAATATGTCCTCCTGCTCCTCTCCATCTCCCTGAGACCAACCATTGCCTGGGTAACTCATCCACTGAAAACTTATTTTCCTCTTCTCCTTCCCCCATGCAATATTACTTCCCTACTTTTTCCCACAAACTTTGGGGTTTATACAATTAAAATGGTGGCAGGACTAGATGTCTTATGGCAGCAGCTACCATTGTCAAAAGAAGCCATGAGTTGGGCCAGGCTTTAAATCCCAAAATATTATGAGACAGATTGGGATGGAAGGGAAGATGCTGCCTCAATTATTGCCCTGAAAATGAGGAAGGATCACAGTGAAAAAGGGATATACTTGCAGGATCCTCATCTGAGTCCTTAGAAAGGATAGCAATTGCTCTACATCAGTGTGTGGCATCACACTGAAAACTGGCTGCTGTGAGCCCTGTGAGGTTCTGGCATGTCTTACACAGCTGTACAACCTAGCACCAACAGTATGAGAACAATGAGTGAATGCTGCTTCTGCAAGAATGAATCAGCTTCTTCTTAACTAACAAACAATCTCATCAGTTTAAAAGAGATGAGGGCATTCGCCTCTCCGTGTTCTGCGAGATGGTCCCCAGGGAGGCATGCCTTCAGTGTCCTTTCTATAGCTTCTGTGTGTGGGAATCTGGCCCCACTGGTAGGCATCCAGCAATACTGGAGAGGCTGTTTGCTTCTACCTGGCCTACTTTCATGGAAACTCCAATGACAATTAAAGAAAACAAGGCATCTTCTTTGTGATAGATAATTTGATTCCACCAGCAAAGCAGAGCTGCGAAGTTACAGTTCAGAGCTCTGTCCCTGCCATTCAGTTAGCAGGAGGGAGGGTGACAATGCCAACAACCAGAGAAACAAACATGTGCTTCATCACCTGAATGTTCTGGGTGGGTTGGATGCACCCTCGGGTCAGTGCGCTCTAACCACTGGTTTCTATCAGTTCAGCTTTTTCCAGACATTGCAGCTGGCACTGTCATCAGCTTCATATTAAGCCAGCTGAATCCAAAGAGGTCCCCCATGGTGTCAGGATGTTTCACAGCCTCTTGCTTGAGGTGTCCTGACAAAGAGCTGCATGGTGTGCAGAAGGCAGTAGTTTCATGGATTAGTGGGCATGGTGGTGTTGGGTTGAAGACTGGATTTAATGATCTTAGGGGCCTTTTCTAACCTTAGTAATTGCATGATTCTATGCCCTTCAGGGTTAACAACCCATGGTAGAGCCGGAGCTGGATTTGTTACAGATGACCCTCTGCCCCTCTCCATTTCAGTATTTCTATGCCAAGCAAACATGGTTGCTGCAGCTTGGCAGCTGCTGGATCGCAGGGCAGAAGCCCTGCAGATCTCCTTTCTTGGAGACCAGTACAGCTCTCCCAGATGCAGTGTGGGAGTTGGGCAGGAGGCAGAACCTGGCTAGAGATACAATTAGTTGTAAAGGATGCAAACCAAACACTGTTTACTTTCTGCCCATGGTGGACAAAACACCCTCTAACCTTTCCCTTCCCATGCAGTGCCACAGCCATGGCTATTGCATTTATTATGATTGTTAAAAAACAGGATTTTATTGTTGTTATTTTTAATCTCCTAGCTCTGGATCTTTAGGATGCTACCTGCCAACCCTCTGTTTCAATTCACCTCAAACCTTGTTCCTGGTATCATTCATATCACAGCAACAAGCCTGCTCCTGAAAACAACAATGGTGCATTATGCAGACTTTGACTTCTCAGCTGATGGGAGATAAAATTATAAAGAGGGGTAGGTGAATCATCTGCTCTGAAGCACTGACGAATACACAGAAGGCTTTCAGATGGCAGCGCTGTGTGGTACGATGAGTGAGGGGAACAATAAGAGATTGAGACAAGCCCAGGAAAGCCAAATGACTGTACGTGCGGGTGGGAGGGTGTCTTCTGCTGTGCTCACGCTGGACTCCCCTGGCAGAACTGGAGCACTGCAACAGTGCTTTCACCCTCACTTGTTTTTAATGCTGTCTTGTGCTGAATTCAGTGAGAAAAGGCCTGGTGTAGCATGGGGATGGCAACCCTTGTCTTGCCAGGTGATTGATGTCATGCAGGCCATGTTCACTGCATCACAGAGTGGGTGAATGAATAGAGAGTCAAAGGTGGCTCAAGAGAGGAATTTGAGAGGAGTTCTGAATGCATCAAGACATGTACAACTTGGGGGGAGGGATCAAAATAACAGAGGTTCATAACCCATAGTATGTTCTTATATTTTAAGGAGATAGGGAGGACTCTCTTTTTTTCTCCACCAACTCTTTTCTTTGCTTTTCTCACCTCAAAAACCAGGGAAATATGCTTGCTTGAAGATATTTTCATAAGTTTAAAAAACTGAGAGGGTGGAAAGCTCTCTTGTTCTTTATTTTACTTCACTTGGAAGACCTGGAAAAGTCAAAAGAAGGTACTGCTTTGAATGTTTTTTTGTGTTCTGTTACTGTCCTTCAAGATATGTCCTTCAAGCTTTGTGAGCAAATTTTCTGAATTGTTATGAAAGAAACAGCATTCAAAAAACAAATCTGCAGTTTTCTGAGGACCAGATAATATCTATGAGGCAAAAATCCTGGGTAATATCAGGAACTGCTTTAGCACTAAACCAGTACTGAATCTATCCTATTAAGTGAGAAGTCCAGGAGGCAAGCTGAATATGGTATCTCCACGTGTTGTTAAAGATCATGCCAGAAGGCTCCTTCAGTTGATAGTGTCAGCCCAACAAAAATGTACATAAAAAAATAGCTATGGCAAATAAAGCTTGCATATTGTTTAATGGGGTGGGTGGTGAACCACTGGCCTGAGAAGAGAGGGAGACATCTTTCTGGTCTAAAGCTGTTCACCTAAGCTTCCCAAAATTTTTATTACACAGTATGAAGCAGGGAAAGAGGGAACAAGGATTGACTTTGAGCTGACATCAGTTTATTGCATTAAGGTTGAAGCACTTGTGGTGGAAGAAGGGTCGGCAAACCAATGTGGAGACTAAGCTGCTCATTTATATGTGTATAAATAAAACATCGTGAAGGAAATGAATGCACCAGAAGTTTTTCTGTCATTTGCAGAAATGTAAAGACAGAGAACATGAGTGATCTTATTCCAGGTGTAAAACATGTATAAAAAGGTGTGAAGGTTTTCCCCTTTCCATTGAAAGCAGACCCAGGGCAATGGGTGTAGTTTCCTTTGGAGCTGTTGTGCTCTGCCCATGTTGTACAGACAGCTGTGTTTCTGCTGGGTCACAGAGGCTTGCAGTGTCCTTTTCTATGGCACTGCCTTTCCACAGTAATTCAATAACTCATATTTATTGCACAACTGTTATTCATATCTCATTGGATTTTGGGGGCTGAGGTGTGAATGTGCAGCAATAAGCAATGTACGTTGTCATGGTTCACTAAGCTCTTGTGACACTTGACAACTGAGAGGAAATTGCATTTTTCCCTGTTGTAAAGCAGCTACAGAGATGGAAGGTATGAAATTAGTCAGCCTTAACATGCATTAATCAAGGAAAAGAACTTGTAGATGCCCTTGGAGAAAGACAGACTGAAAGGCTGGTCCCAGAGCCTGTTTTTTTGTTTTGTTTTTTTTTTTTTTTTCTGATGACACATGTTAGGGAGACAGCTGGATATGACCTCCTGACCGGGCAAGAGACAGTCAAGGAGCCAACCTGAAGGTACCATGCTGTCATGAAAGCATCTGAGACCAAGAGGCTGGAGAGGATTTCAGCACTGGGACAAGGAGGAAGGGGAAATTTGGAAACAGCAGGTCTAAGGGAGGCTTTCCTGAGCCACTGGGACTTCAGAGTCTTCAGGCTGTTCCCACTGGGAGAGGTACCATGTGAACACTGAAAGGAATATAGCTGTCTCTGCACCTTCTCTGCTCTGATACTGTCTCTGCAGGTGGAGCAGATGACTGGTCTGCACAATGTGTGTCCCTTGGCAGTGTGGATCTACAGTTACCAGACTGACGGGAAACCTGTCCCACCTAGGACAACAACACATCCTCCTTTGCAAGCACTGCTTTCTTCTGGGGTGGCTGTGACACTGAGACACAGAGGCATTCTGTGTAGGTCACTGGGATGGAGCAGGAAGAAACAGGAGAGAGGCTTGTGTCTGCTTCTTCTGAGAATGCCTGGGAAATCCCAAGCTGGCCTGAGGTTTAGTGCCTCTAGAATACTAGTAATGATGTTGGAAGCACAGGAAGATGAGGCAAGCACAAGCCAGCATATAGATAGCCATAAGCACTGTCCTCCATGCACAGCCAGAAAGCTGCTCTTTGCTGTAACTCAGCCTGCAGAATCACTGAGAGATAACAAAGAAGACCCCTTCATCCTTGCAGATTTTTTATTCAGTGTGTTAGCCTTCAACCCTGGCTTAGTGTTGTGCTTGTTTTCTCCTACATTCAGAGGTTGTGTGTTTGAGATCCTTGGCTGGAAGATGATTGTTTTTTGGTGCTGAATACAGCCTTTTGGGATTGATGCAAGACTGATTCCATTCATGAAACTTGAGGTGAATTCTTAGCTCTAGCAATAAGAAATGGGAATATAGCTCACCTTGCAGATGGTTGACTAGAATATTAAACAGTGATTCACCATTACTCACTCTCATCAGCTCATAAATTTAAAATAACTCCCTTTTCTATATATATTTTAATTATTTATTAAATAATTTTGTTTATTACATAAATAATATTTATTAAATATTCTATGTTTAGTTTTTAAATTTAAGGAAAAAGAAATGAAGTAAAGCTATAGTATGCATAACTATGCTAAACTGGCCTTATGGAGACATCTGCTAATAAACATTTTACTGGCTTCTGCCTCTTTATATTAGTTGAGAACTGGAGCAATGGGAGAGGGAAGAACTCTTGCATTCCTGTGTTTATAGAGAAAATAGGAATTGTGACACCTTTGGCAAAATAAGGGAGTAGAAATGTAAATTAAATTGTCCATTATACCACTTGGACATTGTAATCACAGGGAAGAGAAAATACAAAACTGCTGTCATGGTGTTTCTGGGCATCTGTTAACTGTTATTTGCCATTGCTCAGGAAACAATTTATAACTGCTGAAATCCTTAGTAAAATGTTCTCATAGATTTCCACCTGTAAACCAAGGAGGTTCTTTCCTTCAGCAAGCCCCTATCCCCCAGGCTGGCTACCCACTGCCTCTCTGGGCATTAGGAGAGCTCCAGCATGTATGCACCAGCCCTGCTTGTTTTCTTCCCGTTTTCTTTCCTTTTGGAATGCCCACGCAGTACTCTGCTTGCAAACCCCTGTTTCTGTAGTTGGGGAAGCTGGGTTGTAAACGGAAAAGCAGAGGATACAATGTCTCTGGGACTGAGGGGATGGTGATGGGCTGCAACTAGCTCTGAGGTCGTCTTCTTGTCAGGAAACAGTGAATTTAATCCAAATGCTGTGGAAACACAAAGATTTGGGTTTTCTTATTTGGTTTTGTTCTGCAGTAAGTTGTAGTGACTCCATGGTCAGAGTGCTAGGGATTATAAATATGCAGAGTAGGAAGCTGTCTTTGCCCAAAGGTTATGTGGCCAGAGAAGAGAACAAGATGACCAAGGTGAGTGGCAGGAACTAGAAACCTGCACTTTCGGTTTCCAAGCCAGGACTCCCTCTGCATAGATCAGGCTGCTTAATTAACTTCCCTTGAAAGGGGAATAAGTCCTGCCCCACTCCCAATTTTAGCTGCTCTTGGATCCAGCCTAGAACATGGGATACTAGGAGTTACTGAGGATTGCAATGGTTGAATTTGTACCTGATACAAGCCACCTCCCAGTCACAGCCACGGTGGGTCAGAAAGCATGTCCCTTACATGTTTGTGCTGAGACCTTCCGTGGCTGGACCAGTCCATGCACCACTTCGTGTTCCTGCCTGCCTGAGGAAGAAAAGTTGCCGAGGGATATTTGCAACATCTATGCTAACAGCAAAACTCAGTGATTTTACTGTCTTATGTCATCTTTCAACAGTTTCCTGTAGCTATAGTACATGATTTTTAACATTAAAGCAGTATTCTAGTCTTGTCATTTTGCTTCTGTGAGTGAAAGCTGGTGAGACCATAAAGCATCTCTGGGCTGCCAAAAATGTTGCTTGCTCTCTCCTTCGGCTAAATGAAAGCAGAGAGAGACAGCCCAAGAGAGCGGCATAGTGTGAGCCCTTTCAGTGATCACCAAACACTTCTGGAAAAAAAGAATGATGGCAGAAAAGTGCTGGCAATAACAGTTTTGAATAGTGGGAGTGAGACAAACAGACTAAAATCAGAGGTCCTCTCTTTTCTGGTAAAGGATAGAGACCCCCAGCTTGCAACCACTCTAGAGCCTTTCTGGCACAGGTTCCTGTCTCAGGCAGGAGTGAAGCCAGAATGTGTCCAGAGAAGACACCAGGCCTGGCCCACCAGGCTTCTCATGGGTTATACTATGCTACGAGACAGTTGTCCTCACCATGTTATGTCTTAATTGCTGTCTTACAGCAAGTCTCACCTGTAAGCTGAGTCTTACAATAGAGCCCCAATGTTGCCTGTTACCTCATCATGCCAGTAAGCTCTCTGCTCATTCTTTAGCATGGGATAAGCATGCCTGGTGCCTTTGCAAAGGATGGATGGGAATGGTCCCCTGGCAGCCCTACGAGGCAGGATTTGACTCACACTGCAGAGTGCTCTTTGTGCAGCCTGGGCTTTGCAGTGAGCTTGATGTGTGGGTATTGGAGAAGGAAAAAACCACCACTGGCCCGAGGCCCAGGCTCTGCAGGGCTTCTTTCCTAGCTTTTGCAACTGAAGATGGCCTTTAATATCACTGTTGACTCTGCCCTCAGCTCTTCTTTGCAGACCATTACTGCGCTGGCCCCGGGGTATGTTTGGATGAGGAAGGATTGCCATAGAGTACCAGAGAGGTTGCCATGCTTTTGTGCTCACATCAGCTGCACCTTTGCTGATGGTGCCTTTCCTTGTCTGAGGTGCTAATCACCTGCAAGCTGCCCAGGAACCAGGGAATTTAGGTGTTGAAAAGCAGGAGCAGAAGAGGGCAGGCAGTGGTAGTGCAAGGCTGCCCACTTCTGTCTTGCACCGAGGTTTGAGCTACCCATAGAATGTCACAGGTAGGAGTTTTAGAGCCATTGTAGACATTGCCTGAGGGAAAACTACCTGCAGAGTGACTTATTTGCCACTTGGATACTGCATACAAGAGGAAAAGCAAATGATCCTCTCTTTGCACTCTTGCCCCTGCCCTTAGACACTGTGGAAGCCTGTGAACAGTCGGGCTGTATTGTGGTGTCTTAGCCTCTCTTGTCATGATCAAAGGTAGGTCCTGTTCAACCTTGCTGTCCCTTCAGGGTTCCTGTGAAGATTTCCTGCTTTCTCCTCTAAAGGGGGGCCTAAAATGCTTAAGGAAATGACAGTTTCCCAAGCAACCACACTCAACAATTTAATCAATCAACCATAAGGAAAATAAGGAAGAGAATGGAAAGCAGATGCTCTGAGAAGGACAAGGCTATGAATGATTGATGCCATCTAAGAGACAGGCGGAATTTACTCCAGGAGAGCCTCCAGCCTGGGGCTGAGGCAACTTCCTATGAATGGGCTCACTGCTGCAAAATGATGGCAGGGAGCCAGGAATTTCTTTGTAGGTGAATGTCAAGACCAGTATATAGAAAACTATGAGACCGCAAAAGTTTAGCTAGGTTAGCTTAGAAAGGCACAGAAAGACTCAAGAGGCAAGGAGCAGGAGTTATGTGCTAATTTTCCCTACCACACGTGACAATTCTTCCACTAAGCCTAATAAATATGGGGTTTTGGTACTCCCTAGTCAATGTTATGGGTGGGTGTTATCTTTTCAAGACATTAATTTACTGCTGTATTTGTGATCATGACTGTTAGCTAACATAGCCTGTATGTTGTAATCCATGCAGACACATTTAACAACCAGCGTTAAAGTACCACCTGCATATGCAAGGCAGCTAAGGGAGTTATTGGATTTCTGCTGGAAGTCTATGATTATATTGAAGGCTGCAGAGGTTTTAACAAAATGTATCAGTGCTCTTGTTCAAACCTTGCTGTGAATGGCAATGGCAAGGGAATCACAGAATGTTAGGTGTTGGAAGGGGCCTCTAGACATCATCTAGTCCAACCCCTCTGCCAAATAGGAACACCTAGGGCACGCCACAGAGGAACTCATCCAGGTGGGTTTTGAAAATCTCCAGAGAAGGAAACTCCACAACCTTTCTGGACAAGAACATGAGGCAAAGATTCTCAAGGCTTTGGTGGTTTTCTGCAGCTTGATAAGAATGAAAATGAAAAAGTCTTGAAAAATTTCCAGAGACAACAAAGTGAAAAATGTCTTGCCATGATAGAAGTTTACAACAATAACTTTGAATCCATTCTCTTTTTCTGTGCTTTTAAAACATCTTTTACACTTAATTATTTTTCTTCACAAGGTTTTATTCCTTCCATTTCTTTCCAGATTTAACAGTCCAACTTTTATCTCTGGTGGAAGTAACTAACTGGACCGAATGATAAAGACAGCAATGTGAGTATCCTTTCTTCTATGTGCTGCATAGCTTTTCTCTATATGAATTCATGTGACAGTGTATTCTTCCTGAACGCTTTCATTTAAGTGAGTGCTGGAACAAAGCTTTTGCATAAACCTGTAAAAAATACCCAAATCATCTCTCGCTGTAACCATTTTCTGGGTAATAAATCCTTCTTACGAATGACAACTGATGTAATTTATCAGTTGATCATTGTAATGCACATTAAAGTACTCTAATGTATCTGGAGTGCATCTTTTGATTAAAGACCTCAGCTTTCTGTTTGTAAAAGCAAATGAGAAGATGCCCTCAATGGCAATGGCAAAATCAGTGTTAACTGCATTATAAAATCAGTAACTAAAAGAGCAAATTTCAAACAAAGTGTTCATAAGGAGAAAAGCTAATTGGAAACGTTAGAACCAGATTAAATACATTGTCTTTACTAAGATGATTTTACTGCCTTTAATGACATCAGCCCTTAGGCTTTTCCGTTTCTGATGCATTCGAAACCCATTAAATTTGCATTAGGGGTACCTGAGATATGAGACATTTCAGTCTTTGATTTCCTTTAGATAATTCACTTCAGGCCTTTCCTTTGTAAGGAGTGAGAAAAATTTCACACCAAACAAACTGGATTAACCAGATTTTCCAAGGCAAGTAAGACCTTTTGGTCCTTCCAGGTGCAATTTTCTGTCAGGTGTCTAGAAAGAGCAGGGACATGCATCTTTCTGCACGTATTGGGTTGGACTGGTGGTCCATGATGGTTCAACATTGCATGCATATCAAGTCCTGTGTTAGGAAGATGGATGAAATGTCATGGCCTCAGCCAGGTCCACTGGCAGCATCGCACTCCCCAGGTGCTTCACAGTGCCACACCTCTCCTGCCCCAGGATGTTCTTTGAGTAAAATCTTGTCATCTTAGCTTAAGTTTGAAGCACCTCCTGGCCAAAACTGGACTTAGCTGAATTAACTCTGATGTAGTCAAGGCCAGGAACACATCAGAGGAATGAACCTGTGCAGACACATGCCTACCAGTATGACCAGGAATACTACCAGACAGCTTCAAAATGGCTGAATTAAATAAATTTAGAGAATCGCTTTCATTTCCTGAGAAAAGTGACAAGTATTTAGTTTTGGTGCTGTTACTCAATAGGAGCAAAAAATACAGACTCATTTGTTGTGATCAGATGCTAAAAAAATCCCATTGCTTTTTAAATTAAAAAACAGTGGTACTGGTCAGGTTTCCTTTCTTTTCTTTTCTTTCCTTTTCTTTCCTTTTCTTTTCTTTTCTTTTCTTTTCTTTTCTTTTCTTTTCTTTTCTTTTCTTTTCTTTTCTTTTCTTTTCTTTTCTTTTCTTTTCTTTTCTTTTCTTTTCTTTTCTTTCTTTTCCTTTTTCTTTTCCTTTTTCTTTTCCTTTTTCTTTTCCTTTTTCTTTTCCTTTTTCTTTTCTTTTCTTTTCTTTTCTTTTCTTTTCTTTTCTTTTCTTTTCTTTTCTTTTCTTTTCTTTTCTTTTCTTTTCTTTTCTTTTCTTTTCTTTTCTTTTCTTTTCTTTTCTTTTCTTTTCTTTTCTTTTCTTCTTTTCTTTTCTTTTCTTTTCTTTTTTCTTTTCTTTTCTTTTCTTTCTTTTTCGTTTTTTCTTTTTTCTTTTCCTTTTTCTTTTCCTTTTTCTTTTCCTTTTTCTTTTTCTTTTTCCTTTTCTTAAATCAGAGGACCTGGTCCTTGAGATGCATTAGGTGTTGCTCACTTCTGAAAAGCCAGAAAAAACAAGCACAAGAGAACAATTACAGTGGCAGCATGGATGTGGACAGCCATCTGAGAAAGCCTCTGCTGTGGTTCTGCACAGTGCTAATGGGCTGGCCAGCAGTTTGGCTTTCTTTCCTGAAAGAAATGTTCTGGTCCAGGTGCAGAAAGATGCATAGAAATTTCCTTGATGCTTTCATTTAAAAGGCAAAAAATCTCTAGGCAAAAAATTATTCACTCCATCAACGGTGTCCTTGGTGCTTGCCTGGTAATGACTCTGCTCAGCTCAGGTCAGAGGTGCTGTTTGTTAGCTGGGCAACCGGTGCTAACAAGAGTTGGACCAGCTTAGAAAAGCAGTTAAACATGAGCACTCTTTGTCTCAGCTTTCCTAATTACATCTAGTTTGTGAGCTCAGTTGTGAGACCATCGACATCTCTTCTCTTGTGGCTCTGACTGTCTCAGCTTGCAGCAGTGTCAGGTTTAGGTGAAACAACAGGACAGGGAATACTCCCAGGATGTATATAGAGTTGTGTGGATGTGAGCTCTCCTGTACTGCTTGCTCACTAGACCAGACAGTAAGCCTTGACCATTGATATTTACCAGCTGAGGTAAAGCTACTGCAGAGTCAGCGTAACCTCCTCTACTGAGACAGAAGCAACATTACCAGAACAATGGAGGTTATGAGGAGGGAACTTTGGCAGCTGAGATGTGGAGAGTTGTGAGTCCTGGTGCAGATTCCCATGTGTCATCCTCTGGAGGTCCATCTCATTATTTGAGTCAGGATGACTCCTTTTCTCTTCTTTTCCTTTCTGAGTCACTGTCACAGCCTATTTCTGGTTTGTTCTTTAGTAAGAGTCAGTTGACGAGAATGTGTTAAAGAGGTCATAACTGGTACCAAGGGGTACATACCAAGATATTTTCCATGACTGGATTAGTCCAGCTGGGCTATACATGGTGGCATTTTTATATACATTGCTGAGAAGCAGATTGAGGCAAAAGTGCAACACTGTCTGGGTTCACTGAGCCACCAGTGGCAGAGCTTTTTCAGGTCTCCTGGTACCCTGGACTGGCTTGACACAGTTCCAGAGCCTAGCTTTAGCCTGGAGAAAGCCAAGAAAAGTTAATCCGCTACTCTCTTGCCAGAAAATGACTCTGGAAAGGCTGGACTGACTACTATTAGGTCACTCCCTCATAGTAGCCTGCAGCTTACAGCAAGAGTGCACATGTCATGGACATGCATTTTGATTCAAATACCTCATCTCCTAGATGGGTTCAGTTCTTCCTTCCTGGATGTCGGGCAGGGAGCAAGACTCTCTGCCTGGAAATTCCTGGCTCTGTCCAGGGACTTCACAAGACTGAGCTTGAAGGAGATGGCTGAAATCAGGTGAGAAGTCTCCCAGCCACCCTAGCTTATGAGGTGGCGGCTGTGAGACTCAACACTGCGGTCCATCTGCACCAAAGGTCCTGGGCAAGAGGAGGACAGGTGTCTGGGATCCAGCCATTAAGGGAGCAGGTTACAGACTTTGTAGAGTCTGGCACTGAGGCAACACAGGGCTAAACAATCAGTAGGAATGGTTGTAAGTCTCAAGATATGTCTCAGGTTTTCCTCTTGGGTGCTATTAGATGCAGAAGCTGGTGGTACTGGATGTGTTCCAGGTGTCTGCTTTGTGGAAACTGAAAAGATAAAGCTACAGCAAGTGAGGCTGATGGACCCAGGTTACAAGAACCATGACAGGACCAAGGTTGTTGGCAGACCTATACTTTTGGTGATATGAGTCCTGGTGGTACGAATTGTTGCAGTGTTTGAACGCAGGCTGATGGCTGTCATAACCTGTCTGAGCACAGACTCCATTAAAAATGGCATTGAGAATAAACTCCTAGCAGTGGAAGACCTCTGCCTTCTCAGGGAATGAGAAATTGCTTGTGATAAAGATATAACTTAATGTAGTGGCCAATGCAAGCTTTGAAATAGTGGTTATTGTGGCTTCCACTCTGCTCCTTTGGGAGGTCAAAAGTGAGAGGCATTGAAGCAATTAATCTTATAAAATAAAGTGCTCTCTCCTCAGTTCAGAGAGAAGCTTACAAAGTAATACACCACCAATAAAAAGAAGAATAGAAACCAGCCCTGAGAGAGGCAAATCTCTGAAAGGGCTCTGCTGATGCTCTCCAGCAGTGTATACCCTGGCCTCAGTGTTTGGTGTCAGGAGAGTCCTCCCAGTGAGCTGTTACCCTATATTCACTCCAGAACAACCATTTCCACCCTGCATGTTCATTTGCATGACCTTGATCTGCTGCCCTTCCAAGAAAGAGGCCTGAAATTGTTGTTAATTGGGCTGTAGGAATAATGAAAGAAGGCAGATGAAGGATCCGAAAGATATATAGAGAAGGCAGAGATAGAAAACATCAGGGAAGGCTTAAGGTGAGATGATTGATATGCCATGGCTAAACTGAAGTGAGAACACCTCCTAAGCCACACAGGAGAAGGTTCTGCAAAAGGCGTCTTTAATTTATTAATTTATCAGCTATCGGAAATTATTTTCTCTAATTGTAGTGCAGCATTGCTGTCTGCATGTGATGAATGCTCCTGCCTGGCAGTGCACTGAAACACAGGGAAGCAGGCGCTTGCCAAAGGGTAGCATTCAGGTGGCAGCTGTGATCCACCAAACCTGTGTTCCTGGGCTTCACACTGGGGCTTCACACCTCAGCAGGCTTCACTGTGTCCCTGCCACTTTGTGCTGAAGTGGACTCCAGGAATGGTGCAGGCTTAAAACATCCTTCTTGTCAAGAAAGAAAGGGAGAAGCAGGGCTAAGCGTTTCGATAGTGCTTCCCCACCACATTAAGGGAGTACACTGGGATTTGTGTCCTATTGGACCAGTCAGGCATTGGTTTTACCGAAACAAGAATTGACATTAGGACAAAGAAAAAACACTTACGGTTAGTGTCAAAAGCATGCAACAGAAACACAGCATGTCAAGGCAAGACTTCCGTCCCCAGTGCAATATATATCTCTTCTTAATTATATCTCCTGCAGCCTGAAAGCTCCATACAGTCCCAGCAGTGAGCTGCAGATGGATGTATGAGATGAGCCATCCTAACCCACCCACTCCACACATCTCTGCTTGATCTGTGCTGGTGAACTGCTCAAGATAATAGCAAAACCAGATGCAGGGAGAAATACAGAAGGAATTGGTCCCCCCAGCTGGTAAAAAAAAAATATTTACAGTATTATTTATTCAGATCTGCTCTCTCCCTGCCACATTGTGTTTGGTAAACATGGGAAAGATTTCTTAGTCCACCCAGGTCTTTCCATCTTGGGAGCACTGAGCACAAAGAGTTTAAACCCATCAGGAGGTTTAAGAATGACTCCCACTGGGTCTGTACCACTTTTGGTTTTACTTTCTTTATTCTGACCCAGGTCTTCACCATTCAGATCCTTGGGGAAGATCTGTGTTTCACAACAGATTTCAAGAAAGGAGAGCCAGCTTATGTGCTGTGGGTCAGGAAAGGGTCTCTCAGCCAGCCACCTTCTCAGGAGCTTCCCACTCATCAGAGAAAGCAAGGTCTTCACTTGCCAGTTACCTTACATTTTGAAGCACCAAGGGCATGCCACAGCACATGCAAGGCTAGATGATCTGCCCTGAATTTTTGGAGCAACATTGTGGTTCAGAAACCAGCTCTTTCATTTCAATGAGGTGCAATGTTGTTTCTGAGGAGGACAGAACATCCTGTCTCCTGGAGGAGAAGCCTGGAAACACCTGAAACCTCTTTTCACCAGTACTCCACCCAAGAAACTAAATTTCCTTTTTCAAGGGTCAAATCGTCCATGGGTCTGTCTCTCTATGCAGTTTCTCCTGCCTCTTTCAGACACACACAGCCTTTGCCACAAATCCCTCTGTGCCATGCTGGTCATATTTTTCAATAAGCTCACACATATACAGGTTTTGGATGAAAACTCCAGCCTGTGGTTCAGTTTGTACCAAGTTTGTGCCTTTACTGGAAAACATCTAGATGCAGTCCAGGAACACTTTGCAGTGCCAGACAGCCTAACTCTACCTGCAATAACGATTTCATTAACGTTTACAAATATGTAAAGGGTGAGTGCCAAGAAGATGGAGTCAGGCTCTTCTCAGTGATGCCCAATGACAGAACAAGGGGCAATGGGTAGAATTTGAGGCATAGGAAGTTCCATGGAAACATGAAGAATTTTTTTTTCACTGTGAGGGTGATGGAACACTCAACAGGCTGCCCAGGGATTGTGGAATCTCCCTCTATAGAGATACTCAAGAACCGTCTGGATGCGTTCCTGTGTGATCTGGTATAGGTTATCCTGCTCTGGCAGAGGGGTTAGACTAGATGATCTTTTGAGGTCACTTCCAACCCTAATATTCTGTGATTCTGTGATGATGATGATGATGATGATGATGATGATAATCTTTTCATCATCCCCATTTTCTGCCTTTCCTAGGATCAAAGCTCCTGTAGTCACCTGAAAGCTGTGTTGCTCTGAAATCCTGATTGTGAGCAGATGTGTTTTGCAGGGTGGTTTCAATAGGAATAGGCTAAAGATCTTATGCTTTCTGAAGTCTGTGGGTGAGTCTTTGCGGATAGATTTATCTGCTTTAGTCCGTTCCTAATGGAAATCTGCTTCTCACAGGATGTAAACAGCATGCCAGATGTTTCTGCAAAGTTAAGGCAAAGTTAATTAATTGAACCAACCACTCTTGCTGCCCAAGCAATTTAAAGTAGTTCTTTGCTTTTGTAAGCACCTATTATTTCCTTGGTGAAGCAAAAGGATTGTTTTTCTCTGTGAGAATAAGGAAAAAAGGGAGACCGCTACTCAGAGAAAGGTTTAGGGAAAGAAGATGAAAATAAAATGGTCTGAAAAGCTACCCTTGCTTGGCTTCCTTTTTGAGTAACTCCACTGAAATGCAACCTTTTTCTGCCAGTGGGGCTTTTTACCATTTACATTAACATTTCTTTTGTTCATCCACTTATTGAGTGGCAGAAGGAAGATAGTGTATCACACCTACATTTATTTGCTGTTAGCTGCTCAGTTCCAAATTTTGATATTCATTGCAATGAGGCATTATTGTTTCCGTACTTGCTTCATTAAAGCAGTTGCTGATAAACAGCAAAGCACATTTCTGAAGACTGTAAAGACAAATACCTGCAAAGAATGAATCATTTGCTCAGTTCATACACCCACCCTGGGATGAGTTGAAACTCATCTGGAAATAGCTACACCAGCTCACTCAGTTTGGATGCACACATGTCAGATGATCCATCAGACATGAGGGAAAGGGTTCATAAGCAGACATAATGTTACACTGGCATAACAGTCTAGGCTTTGGTTTTCCTGTTTTCTTTTTGGTTTTGAAGACTGCACCAAATGTGGATTTCACTGGTGGGAGAAAAATGAATCATAGAATCATTTTGGTTGGAAAAGACCTTAAAGAACATTGCCAGCGATTATCTAACTCAACCAAGCCTGGTGCTAAACCATGTCCCTTAGCACCACATCTCTGCATCTCTTAAACACCTCCACAGATGGGGATTCAACCACCTCCCTGGTGACCCTTGCTCAGTGTTTGATAAGACTTTCAGTGAAGAAGTTTCTTCTAATATCCAATCTAAACCTTCTGTGGTGCAACTTGAGGCTATTTCCTCTCATACTATTGCTTGTTACCAGGGAGGGGACCAACACCCACCTGGTTACACTCTCCTTTCAGGTAGTTGTGAAGATTACTGGATCCCTGTATTTATTGATTTTGTAGGTCCCTGTGGATCCTGGTGCAGCTGGAAGGCTGAAAAGCCATTTGAGTCATTCCAGGGTAAACTGGTCCTTCTGCGAGTTCAGTGGAAGGACAAGATAAATTGTTATTGATTTTTTTGCTTATTCAGTAATTGTAGAAAAATACAGGACACTGAAAATGTGTTAATGAGCAGTACTGGAAGAGTTGGTTCATATGCTTTTTTCTTTGGAGAGGAGACTATACTTTCTGAGAGGCCTGTTTTGGCTGTTAGAGGATAAAAACACCTGTGCCAAAAGAGGAGGCCTGGAAAAATTAAAGGTATCGTGCTTTTCCCTTTGTGAGGTTTTCAGCAGGAAGTATCATAGGATCATAAAGAGTCTTAGGTGGAAAAGAACCTCTGGAGTGTCTCCAAACCCCTGCACCAAGCACGGCCACCCTGACAGTTAGTTCGTGTTGTTTAGGACCATTTGAAGTAGAGAATCTCATCTCTTCTATCCTCTGGATTTATGGAACAGATCTGCATGTCAGAGCTCAGAAAGGAGATGAGTCCAAAGTGCCATCAGTAACAAACCTGATATTCATTGCCCAGGGCAGAAGTGGAGCCACTGCTCCTGGAGGTGTTCAAGCAGCATGTGGACCTCCTGCACAGGGACATGGTTTAGTGCTGACCCTTCAGTGCTGGGTTGAAGGTTGTACTGGATGATGAGGTCTCTCCCAGCTGGGTATTTTATGTGGTTCTGTCATTTTCCGAAAAGCCAATTCCATTGCTAGACCTTATTCATAATGAATCTTAACATAACGCATCTTAAGTTTGTCTCATGCTTATTTGTGACAGATGTTCTCAGGCAAACCTCTTCCCTTCATTTTCTTTTCATGATCCACATCACATGACTTGAAAGATTCAGCCTCCTCTCACATGCCAGTCATATGCCCTGGGAGGGCTCCGCAGCCACCTCTAGGCTGCAGGAAGCACATAGGATCTTTGGACCACACCTGCTTTCCTGTGCCTGCTTGGGACATCAGCTCATGCTGTGGTCTGTGCATTCCTTTCCTGGCCTCCTGGGATCTGAGTCACTGTGTCCTCTCTTAAGTGTAGAGTGAGGGCAAAACCAGTGGTGAATAATCAGAGTTAATAATAATGCTTGCCTAAGGTACTTGGTGCACTTTGCTCCCCCAAATGTCTGTTGAATGAAAACACCCTGTCTGCTAGGGACATGCAAAGGCTGTGCAGTGTTATGAGATTTAACAACATCTGACAACAGCCAGCCCCTCTGGCAAGATGGATTTCACCCAGCCATTGCTGAGCCCCTTTTTTCTGTGAAAGTACTGAAAGTCAGCTTAGTAATGTTCTTCCAGTGAATGAATTCCCCCAGCGGCATGCAGAAAAGAGTGGAACCATTCCCTGGGTACTCACCCAGGAAGTCATTGGCAGCTTAAAGGCAGAGGTCGATCCCATTACCAGGGTTTTGTAACACTTTGTTGGAAAAAATAAGCTGGTGCCTTAGGACTGGAGTTGACCTTGAATGAACAAGAAGGAAAATCCATCATGTGTGGAGCTTGTGTCTTTTGGGGCTGAAATGTGCTCCTGTTGAGATACTAATTACGAAGACAGCAATTTAGAGGAAGAAGGCAAGGTGGGAACAATATTTTGGAGGTGGAACAATTGTTTCATCAATGTCTTGATGGCCCCTAAAGGAAGGTATTTCTGTCACTTGTTGTGTCCTCTGCAGTATGACTGAATGACATCTGGAAATGGATCTAAAGCCTCACTCATTGGTGCAATGATCTCTGTGCAAGATGCTCTGGTTGTGAGCAGGTAGCAGTCAGTTGCACACATGGACAGCCTCCATTTCTCTGCTGACAGATGGTTTTTATTTTTACGTTTTTTCTTTGGGGGTAGGGTGAGTCCTTTTCATGAATGGAAAGTAGATTTTTTTTTCTTTTCCCCACCTGTAGATCCTGGGTAGATGACAATTACCCAGATGAAAACAAAAGAAATCAGGTAAGGTATCCAGCCAGGTACATGAACTGCAAACGAATCCATGCTGCTTCTCATTTGAATTTTCCAGTTTTAGTTTTCAGAGTACAAGTGCTGGGCACTGGAGGTGGTTGTGGAGAGGGGGAAGGCTAGGACATCTCTTGCTGTGCGTCCATTTGCCTTTTCTGTGGTTTGAGTGGGTCAGGAGGAGCTCCATCCCAGATAGCTACATGATATGCAAGGGGATTTGAAGAAAGAAACATGCTGTGGTTGCCACTCACACAGCTTTTGAGATGGCTTCTGGTGTCACTAGATCCTTTCTCATCCAGATCTGGACTTCCTCTGTTCTGCCTAGCAGGCTCTTTGTGATGGCCTCTATTAGATGAGTCAAAGCATGCCATTCACTTTGATGCAATAACACAAGTGTAAACTGCTTCCTGCTTAATGTGGGTCCATTTGCTTAATTTATGATGAATTAATATTTTTCTCCTGTGCTGTGAATGGTAGCACTAAGCATACAGCAGGTAGCTGCTAATTTTGTCACCAGAGCTGGTTAGAGAAGGAGATAAGAGGGGAAATAATGAATCATTGAAAGGAATAGCTGGCTCAGACACTGCCATGTTATCATCATGACTGCACAACAGTGTTTGTGCTCATTCACCTGCCTGGCATGAGATCCATTTGAGCCCTCAGAGACACACTGCAGAATGAAACTATCTTTCCTTTAAGCTTCCCAGCAACTCTGGGCTCAAATGAGCTGGCAAAGAGTTAGCTCAGTCATGATCTTCAATCACTGGGAGCCCTCATAGTGTCCTGACAGCCAAGCACTGCTTGATCCAGTATTCAGAGGCAAATGCACTGTCTGGAACGAGGTGTGAAGCAGCTTAAGACAGGAGTTACCTGGCTTTATTACTTGGGAAGGAAATTAAATCCTGGGGCAGCTCATTCAGTAGATCTTCAAAGTCCATGCACTAAGACCAGCTATCACTTTCTACATGACCCCATCAGATGAAATTTGCTTGAAGTGACACACTGTTGTGTGTGAGGGGAAAACAGGGTTTGGGCAGGTGGCAAAAATGAGGAGAAAATTAACTACTACTTGGTGGTTCTGAATCACCAAAGACCTTTGTAATATGAAGGTGAATAAGCTGTAGTAAGAGTCATGTCATCCGACCTTAGCATTTCCTAGTGCTGCTATAGTTGCATCTTCCTGACTCCTCAAATTGCTGTTAGACATTCAAGATTTCATAGTGGTGTCAACATGCTGCCATAGCTTTGATTGCATAAAATTGTCTTTGACACAAAGAAAAGGCTTTGTTCTGGGACAAATAAACCCCTCAACTCATTGGAACCACTCAGAGATAACCACACAACTTTGCTCTTATGTACAGCAGATACCATTTGATACTCTCTCAGGTCCAACACTTCCAAGATCATTTGCTAAACACCTTGAATAGCTGCAGAAGTGTAAAGTGTTTTTTGTTTTTGATTAAACAGCAGAGAAAATCTTCCTTTTCTTCATTTTCCTTCCCCCTTCTCATTCACCAGTGAAAAAAATCGAGGAGGATAAAAAGAGCATCCTAAGGGGGAAAGTTACCACATGCTGCTCTCAGTGTTAGGGAAACAATACTGAGTCACACAAATAATTTTAGATGCTTCTAAATACACTGTGCTCTCAGCAGGCAGTCTTTCCAGCTATAGTCTTGCCTGCTGCCCCTAATTCTGAGTGCATGGTACACTCCACTTCCTTCCTTGTTGCAGATGAGTCACAATTTCTCTCTGTCACTCACCGGAGCCAGGAGTTCACCAGCTCAGTGTTTGAACACCAATACATTTTTAGAGTATAAAAAGCACCCTCACAATCCAAAACAAAAAATGCAAGGTACAGTTGTCATTCCCTACTGAAATGTTGTATCTGGGGAATGGTTTTGTCTCTGTTGGTGTGGAAGAATGGAAGAAGTGGCTGGTGACAAAAGAAGAAAGTCTAAAAAGAGACAGGGCATAGAAAGAGGAGACATCTCTCTTTGGTGTCACCCAAAGAAACCATGGAAGCTCAGCAGATATCTCAGAAGTGCTTCCTGTGGATAATCTGTTGAGCTCTTTCATAGGCTTCCTTTTGGTATTTCCCTCAACCCTTTGTATTTTCTTCTATAGTAACAATAATGCAGTTTAGAAGTTTGAGAGGAAAATCTTAGTTTAGGAGATGAAATGAGACTTCTCTTGTAAAGCAAGTTCCAGCATTCTCTTGGAGTATTAGTCTGAGTCTTGCTCTTGAAGCCTGTCTTCAAGGCATGTGATGGAGGAAATCTTAGCTGTCCTTTTTGGTAAAAAAATGTAATATTTTAAATGAAATTTGAAGAATTCTGGCAATCTCAACATGGAAAAGTCAAAGAGGCAAAATCCAGTCTTACATGAAGTGATATAGTTGCCCAATTCTGTATTTTTGTCAAAAGAACTAAATTTTGCTTTGGTTTTGTTTGTAGAAGTTGGCCAAGTGAAAGCACCCCCAGATTTTGCTTTCATTTGCTGCTCCTCTCTCCTTCTCTATGCATCACGGGAGATATAATCTCGTCCACGTCTTCCAGTTATTTAACCTAGATGAATCTTTGAGATTATCCATATTTGCCCATTTCTGTGTTTGGTATACACCAAAAGAAAACTGATAAAAAGTTAATTAGAAAAAAATTATTTCTAAAAAGCTGTTGTAGGTTTTATTACCTTTGTTTTTCAAGGGCAAAAGAAAACGTAGTGCCAGAAGTAAAGATTTTGAGTGAAAATCAAGGAATGAAATGGAGAACACACACAAAAAGAGAGTGCAAACAAGAAAAGAGTAATACTGAGATGCTATGCTATGGGGAAAAGCAGTCTCTGGTAGTGGTGAGCACTCTCCAGAAGAGTAATAGGATGATGACTCAAGGGTTGATCTGTCATCAAATGTGGACCAATGAAATGGCAAGAGGGCAAGTGAACATTAAGCAATTTTAATGCACAGAAAGAGCAAGAGGTCACCAGAGGAGATGGAAGTGCCTCCAAGGGATATAAAAACCAATTTATTATCAAAAAGATGTTGAACTTAAAAAACCAACAACATTAAATGAAATGTTGTCCAAGTGTACTCAGGGGAAGGAGAAGGACAGATGGCAGACAGACCGAATAGCTCCCCCAGGAAGGCTGGAAATTGCTGATGGAAATGGCAATGACGAAAGAGCAGGTGATGAAAAAGCAGTGGATCTGAAGACAGACTGAGCTCCATGAGCAGATGGGACATTGGGCACCTGCTGGCAGAAGCTGAAGACACACTTTCAGCAACTGTTTTTCAAATAAATTGGATCAGATCTTGCCCACATTGTTGAGAGGGTAAACAGCGAATGTCCCTGTGGTGCCTGCAAGTTCTGTGGTTCTGTGAGGGGAACAGAGGCCACCTGGAGCTCCAAATGCAGTGTGAGGGTTGTGTGGCCAACCTAGGTCACAGAGAGCTCCCTCTCACTAAATTGCCACTTTGGAAAAGGTAAGAACAAATGACTGGAAAAATACTTTACATTTTTTTGAAGAAAAATGATACCAACAGCCCCCCAAAGAGTTTTTGCTAAAATATTAAAGATTAAAACCCCTAAAAGTTAGTGGCAAGAGCTGAAATTCTTTTGACCACTTCAAGTGCATGACAAGGGTGTGGGAGGAACAGGTATGATCTGGATTTTTCATATAAGCAGTGGCTTATATGGGAAATTGTTCAATGCCAGCCCCACTCTTCTACTGACTGATGGCTGAGTTTTCCCATTGCCCTATGATCTCTAATATAAGGATAAAGGACTTTATAGGGAGCAGCTCCAGGGACCCTTTCAGCATCTCCCACTCCACAGGGCTTACTCAGCCACTCCTCATCGGACAATGTCTTCCTTATGCATCCTTGTTAAGAAAAGAAGGAAAAGAATAATTACTGTCAAACTGGAAAGGCTTTACAGATCCACCTTCAAGTGTGGCATCTCAGTCTATGTGCTATTTCAAGCTCCTGTTAATACTTTGGAGAAAGGACCAAAGGGCATGCTGTTTAATTTGTGAGGGCAAATCACAAGAACTTTGACAGCAAGGATTAGAAGTTCAGCATGGTCTGTCAAACTGGAGAGATGGTCTGAAATCAGTGAGACGAAATTTGATCAAAGACACTTTGCACTTCAGAAGAAGCTAAATTCCCAGTGCCATGCTAGCTGGATGGAATTAAAGACCTTGTGAACTTGTGAGCTATGATTTTTTTATGAATGGAAAATAACTGTCTGAGCAGTATTTCAGAAAAGCATCTGAGGGTTGCAGAAGAACCCAGACCAAATGTGTGCTGTCAATGTGATCCTGCTGTAAAAAAACAAGGCAGGTGCAATGACAGAATTGTTGTCTATCTTCTAGTTAGCATTCCTGAAGATGCAAAGGAAAAAGAAACTGTGATTCAGGAGGAAGTATGTAATGTGCTGCCTGGAAAATGCATCCTCTTGTCTCCGTTAAATATAAAATCTCCCTCCTCCTAAGCTCAGGTGATGATGAGATTTCTTTGGCTAGCAGAGTTTGGACTACATAAACTAAGGACGTCGTCACAGCTCTCCAATCCTGTGAAATAAAATCACTAGGAATCCTATGAAGTAAATAATTTGCGCAATACAAATAAATGCAAACCTGCATCTTTAACATCAGAGACATTTAATTAGTCACAGGAACAACACACTGATACAGTTTGAAGGACACTTTGCCTTGTGGACTTGAATCAAGTCCAAACGGTCCTTATTTTCAGCTCCAGCTGAAGATTCTGGTCTTCCTGCAGGACTTTCTATCCTATGCAAAGCTTCATGCTAACAGAACAGAAAATGCTCCCACCAGAATTGAGAGCAGGGATAACAGCTTGTGTTGTGTGCACCTTTCCTGACAGATCAAACTGTTCTGTGTAGGAAAGGGCAGGTTTGTGCTGCTTCATTTGCAAGAGTATTTTTTGATCACATTTTTTTTTCCTGGATCACAGTGCTAAAGAAAATGTTTCTCTTGACTGGCATTGCATAGATACAGTAATGGGATGGAGCAGGAATTGCTGTAATACTTGGGTGTTTTGCATTTTGGGCAAAAGGTGAGCTGCATGCCTACTACTTTCTGGTTTATTTGCCTAGCCATGGATAACTTGCCTCTTTTGATGGCAGTAATAACCCTTAAAAACCCCCACAACCTCCTTTGTATAAGCTGCAGAAGAACAAGGTGCAGACTTGTGTTCTGGAGTGGCAGGGGAAATATGAATTGACACCTTCTTTGAAAAGCAGAACAGAGAGGATCTTGGGCATGGTGTAGGAACAGTAGGATGCTATCAGTGACATCACTTGACATCCTTGTTTGATATTACTCTGGTAACAGCTCCAGGATCCATATGATCTGGGAGTCCTTCACCTGAGATATGGTCTACATATCTAAAGTAGGGTCTGGGTGAAAATCTGGGGTGAAGTTTAGGTTAATCTCTCTTTGAAATAAACTTTGAGTCCTGGTTAGCTGTTGTCACACATAAGTCCACCTAGAAATGCATCCAGTGCAGATTTAGTAAATGAGACACCCCTGTTAAAATTTATGAGCCACTTTAGGCTCCCAGTCCATTCAAAATTACTCCACTTTTCTGATGTGAAGCCATGAGTAGTCATTGGCAGCATCAGCTAGAACTTCTTCCCTGGTAAACTGAGAAAAGGGCAGCACCAAATACTCAGAAGAGAAGACTGTTTTAGGTCACAACAGCCAATCTGTGGTGTAAATATTTCTGCACCAGCCAAGCAGAAATGTGCCTGCTGAGGTCAGTTCTGAGTCATGGGATGGCAAAATCCATGCAGGGCACCTCCCCAAATCCTTGTCTTTCAGGGAGGTAAGGGCCTTTACTTGCCTCTCCCTCATTGCCACAAGAGGGCTCTGGGAGAGCAGCCCGGTAGCCCTCAACAAGCAAACGTGTCCTCCAGTTTGGATCGTTGAGCCACACAACTGCAAAAGTCTGTAGGAATGCAACTGAAATGAGGTTGGTAAGGAGCAATATGTTGTCAATTTTAAATCTTCTATGTGGCCAAGTAGATGTTTGGTTTTGTTTGGGTTTTTTTGGTCAGGACAGTAGAATAATCAGAGCAGCTTGAACAAGGCAGGAGAAGCAGAGGTATTGGTGATTACAAGCAGGGGCATTGAACAGGAAACCTGGGAAAAACCATCCAGAGTGAGGATCCTGCCTTCTTAGGCCTGATGCTACCATGTCTCCACTGCCACACCTGAGCCATGGCTTGGAAATTTTATGTTTACAGCCTGGACAGCAAGGCCACTGCTGGGCTTTAATGATTCTGATGCCTTTTTTGCTGGAGCAGCCAATGCACAGACTGATATCTGGCTGAACTTTACTTCCTCATCACGGCAGGACAATATGCTGAATTGTGACTTACCCATGGAGAAGAAGCTTACCCTGTGGTGACAGTAGGATGGGCTAGGGCAGGAGGAGAAATGAACACCAGATGCCATTTTAGCAGTACTTGCTTGGGAGAGAAAAACACATCCTTTATTTCCCAACCTTCCCACTCCACACTTAGAAGGTTTGACTAGATATATGGTTTAAAGCATATGCATGTCCCTCTTCTTCCTGTTTCTTGAACACATCAGAAGACGGTAATGAGGAGGTAAATTTGGTACTTTGGTGGAATATTGGAATCAAACACATCAAGGCCATTTTCTTCTCTCCACTGTGATTTAGTTCAACTTACTTATTCTATAGTAATTTTAGTGAATGGCTGTAGAATTATGAACTCTTTGCTGCACACCATGTTGCAATGATGAATTAATTAAACTTTTTCTTAAGTGTCACAGATGGTTACAAATGGAAGCTCAGAATGAGGTGGACTCACTTGCTAGAGACATAGGTTTGGGAGATATGAGGAATTCCCTTCACACTTCATCTTCAATCAGCAGACTTAAATTATTCTTAAACCTTGGAAGCAGATGTATTTGGAGGGAATACCAACCAAACAGGATGATGTGACCAAAGATAACTGGATGCAGAGCTGTGTAAGAAAAGCTATCTTGTCATGTCCCAAACTAGTGGGGATGAACTTCTCCCCACTAGGGAGGAGGTGGAGGGGAAGAAGGAAGGAGTCTTACATACAAGACATACTGTTGTTCAAATCTGGATCTTAAGACACTGGAAAATGTTTGAGGCAGGAAAGAGACAGATAATGTCTCAGGAGCCACATCTTGGGAATATCAGCAACAGTATGAGGCCTCTCTCAATTGCTGTGGAAGTTGATGGGAAGCTTTTGTTGTTGTTGTTATATGTTGAATAAAACCTGCAATGTGGAAGGAACCAGACTCATAACTCAGAAACCTAAACCCCAAATCACCATCTGTCCTGGAGCTGGGACCTTCCTTCTCCTTCAGAGGGATGGCCTCTGGTATGCTTTGTTAAGGGGTGGGTTGGTGAGAAGGGACAGATTTAACTCTTCAGCATTTCAGCATCCTGTGTCACTCTGAGAGCTGTTAAATTACTCCCTTCTCTCTTCTCTGAGGTTTTCCTGTGGCTAATTAATTACAGAGAGAATTCAGAGGCCTTTGTGGGTAGTTTGTCAACTTTGTATTATGAGTCAAGAGGAGTGCACCTCAGCAAGGCCTGGAATGTGGGCTGGGCTCCATGAGGCATTCCCAAATTTGGTAGTTTATCTGGATTTTACTGGGACACTTTGCATCTTCTCTGTACAGACAGTCCATCTTGCTGTTGAGGCAGCACATGGCATGGAGCATGCGGCAAGCAAAGAGAGTGGTAGAAGCCATCGTGGAGTCACAAAGACCTTGAGTTGTCTCTATATTCACGTTTTGCATCTGTATATTCTTGTGGATCAGGCTCTTGGCACCACTGCTGTGGAAATTCAAAACAGTCAGTGTTCAGCTGCTGAGGTTTGATCATAACTTGCCAAGTATCCCCTGGGGAGAGACTGTCTTATTTGAAGAACCTCAGGTCTGTGGACAAGCTCAGGTTGTTTCAGCAGGAACTGGTCTTATTTGTGGTTTGTTATTATGCAGTGATCTGTAAGAAATGATGGGTGACTTCAGTGGCTAGTCATACAGCCTGAATAACAAATGCACTGACACTCAGATGAAGCTGAGGGTCCACTGGATGATACACACCCAGCAGACACTGGGCTGGAGGAGGAAAAAAAAAGGTTTGTAGGTAACTCACAATCAGTAAAA
This sequence comes from Indicator indicator, assembly GCF_027791375.1. Lineage (NCBI taxonomy): Eukaryota > Metazoa > Chordata > Aves > Piciformes > Indicatoridae > Indicator > Indicator indicator. The sequence continues at coordinate 25,082,917 of NC_072017.1, read as the reverse complement.
TGGTGAAATTACAGCAGAAAGAATGCAACAATTCCCATCCTTCATCTCCCTGATTACCTGAACAGAGCAGTCTCTGTTACACGTGTTTGCCTTCTGCCCTTCTTATGCCACTGCATAAATCCAGCTATATAAAATAGCCTATGGAAGGAAGGGAAAAGATTAATAGCAAATGCAAATGTAATTGTGTGTGAAGGAAAGAAGGATGTCAGAGGATCAATATTAAGGTCACAGGAGTATTTGTCATTTGGGAGCTTCTGTATTTTGGTGCCATCTATTGCAGTCTTCTTACCTGTAAGCTTTTTGGATGTGTTCCCATGTTACAATTGTTGGTCCTGGATCTCAAAATCACAAAGAGGAAAAAGAGGGGATAACAGAAGGACCTTGGTAACCATAGGCTTAAAACAAGAAAGAAACTTGGCTTGTTTGTACCAGCTGTCAGCTTCCAGGATATCAGACTCACATGGATTTAGCCAAACCCTGACCTGATCTGAGCAGACTTCAGTTGATGGTCAGAGCTGATTTGAGATAGATGTGGCTGTACTGCTAGCACACAGCAGGGCTCACACAAAATCCCAGTTCTCTCTACCCTCTTGGCTGCCTTTTCACCATGACTGAGCCTTCTCAGTGGAAGGCAGAACTTTTCCATCTTTTCCATACTTCACAGAATTGCAGAATGGTTTGGGCTGGAAGTGACATTTAAAAGTCATTTAGTCCAACCCCTTTGCAATGAGCAGGGACATCTTCAACTAGATCAGGCTGCTCAGAGCCCTGTCAAACCTGACTGAATGTTTCCAGGGATGGGACATCTACCACCTCTCTGGGCAACCTGTTCCAGTGTTTTTCCATCCTCATTATAAAAAATATCTTTCCTTTATCTAGTTTCCAGCTAAACTCTTTTAGCTTATGACCATCACCCTTTGTCCTGCTGCTACAGGGTCTATTAAAAAGTCTGCCCTCGTCTTCCTTATAGGTCCCCCTCAAGTACTAAAAGGCCACCATAAGGTCCCCCCACAGCCTTCTCTTCTCCAGGCTGAACAATCCCAGCTCTCTCAGCCTGTTCTCACAGCAGAGGTGTTCCAGCTCTCTGATCACTCCTGTGGCCCCCTCTGGACCTGCTCCAACAGGTCTGTGTCTTTCCTGTAGTCACATACCCCAGAACTGAAAGCAGTACTCCAGGTGAGGTCTCACTTGACTTATGTCGGAATCCTGGTGTATGTGAGACAGATGCCTGGAACTTCTTGCTTGAAAGTGCAAGTGTGACAGTTACTGGGGAACATGAGACTTGGGTTAAAACATCAACAAGAGCTGGTGACACTGGTGTGCACAGAATGGTGGATTTTATTCAAACATATGAGTTCAGAGGCTTATGGCTGAACCTTGAACCTGCCACCCATTTTCCTTTCAAGGATGATTTTCAAAAGGCTTTGAATTGAATGGCATTATCAGAAAGCCATTTCAACAATGTGGCCTCATATTATCAGCTGCTTTTCCTAAGCTGCCAAGAAGATGGGATGGGAACTTGAATGTGTAAACAACTCATATGTTAGGGGAAGGCTGTGAACATGTGTTGGGCTTACTTTCCTGGGGCATAATTATTACAGATACTTAAGTAGCAGAGTGGTTGCACAATACCTTAATTACTGTGTTTAGATGAAGCCTGTTCATTGTAGGAGTCATACTCTGTGGCTCTACTTTCTCTTCAAGGTGTAATTTGAACAGTTGTTGTCAAGTGCATGTGTGGCCAGAACGAACTGAAGTTTTCTGTGTAGTTAATACAGTTCATAAATTGTTTTTCTTCACTCTGCCATTCAAGGTGCAGCACTTTGTGAGCCTGTGGCCTGTTGTATAAAATGTGCCAGTTCTTTGAAGAAAGAAGGCAGATCAAGATACATGTACAATGGGGACATTGCAATTCCTCTTACAGGCAATTTCTGGTTGTTTCCTCTTTGTATCTGAAACATATCTGTGTCTGCACATGCTTATACTACCAGATATGATTGATATCCAAATTGTTAGGGGAGCAGAAGGAAATTTTTAGATAAATTTGAGCAAGATTCTGGAACAGTGCACTACAAATGCATCTGGTACCTGGTGGTACACCTGAGTCCACTGTTCTTCCTTTGAAAGTCTGAATGAAAGGAAAATGAAACAAAACCAAAACCAAAACAAAAACCAAACCAAACCAAACAAAAAAAAAAAAAAAAAAAAAAGAGGGAGAAAACCAAAACACATGGCTTTAGATTCACACAAACCCCATGATCCAGAAGAGGGGGTCATTCTACCTGTCTTCAAAGGTCTGTAATCTAAGATTGCTACTTGGTCTCAACATAGCTAGTGGTGAGAAGATGGCATTGTAGGAAGTTGTATCTGTAAACTTCTTCCCTCTATTCAGGTACTTGTCTTACCTCAACAGCAAATCTGTTGGTAGGGGAGAATTTTAAAGTCCTTGTCCTTTCTCACCATAGTATTTGGTAAAAAGTATAAACCAAGGAACCACATCCTTTTTTCACCCCCTAACTCAGCACTAGGGGTGCAGAAACAGCTGAGGATACTGGAAGAGGATGTCTGAAAATGGAAGATTGTCAGGTGGTTTCTCAGTTTTCAACCTTGGAGAGCAACTGGCCAGAGCTGTGTTATATGGGATAAGGAATCTGGGCAGGGAAATCAGTAAACCAAAAAGCATGCAAATGAGTTATGGACAGCACTTCCTAACAGAGGCACCCATGATTGCAGTCCCTGCATTGGATTTCAAGGACTTATCCCAGCTTCCCTCAGTCTCACCAATGCTATCAGCCCCAAGCAGACTCATTTAGCCATCTCTTAGGCTAATTCAGAGGAACTCAATACCTTCTCTGGAGCCAGTCCATGCTCTGTATCCAAAATGGGCCATTTCTTAGACCACACATAGGTTAATTAGGGGTGGTTCTCTTTGGGGCCCCTCATGGGAACGTGTCTTCTGGATCCCACTGCTTGGCATATGCATTAGTATCTAAGGTCTTCTGATGCTGTTTGTTCAGCTGGCTCTTCCTCGATTTTTTTTCCCCTAGCTGGACAGATAAACAAAACCACCCAATTTAAATGCTGTGTTATAATTTTTATCTGAGCAAGGGAACATTTCCCAGTAGCTGTAGCCACGTGCAAAGAGCAAGGACCTGTGACAATTAGCAAGTGTGGGGAGAGAATATTGGGTCATGTTGAGGCAGGTTTTTCAGTAATTGTATAGGGGCAACAATTAGAAGAGGCAGGAGACTCATTAGATACGCTAATCCCCCAGAGTAGGCAGTGGATTGCAGAACAGGCATCCAGCCCAAATGATTGCTCATAGCTCATGGTGTGCCTGAAGAACAGTGAAAACATCTCACCCTCTTCTGAGAGGCAGCTCATGTGGGTGCAAGTCAATGATGGGGCTGGGAGAAGCAATGTGGGTTCTCTTCCTTTTCTAGGCATAGTCCTCAGCTCCTGATGCAGACTGTTTTATCCCTAGATCATCCTCTAATGCCCAGCTCTTTGCCCTAGGGTGACATTCACAAACTGCAGTGCTGGCAGCTCTCACAAGCAGGGTGGATGCAGTCAGCTGGGATGTGAAGAGAAGCATGTGACGTACAAGGAGGTGCTGAGGGAGCTGGGCATGGTCAGTCTGGAGAAGAGAAAGATCTGTGTGTAGGGGGAGAATCTAGCTGCTGTTTGTCTCTGATGAGTGAGGGATTACAAGGAAGATAGAGTCAGACTGTTCTGCATGCCTAACAAGGACAAATCTTTCAGCTTCTTTCCTCATATTCCATGTACTCCTGGCCCTGCCTGTCTTGGTGGCCTCTGCCAGACTTGCTCCAGTTTATTGCTATTTCTCTTGCACTGAAGGGACTCAAAACTGGACACAACCCTTCAGATATAGCCTCTTCAGGGTGAAGCAGAGAGGCATAATAATGTTTCTCATTCTGCTGGCTGTGCTTTTGCCAATGTCAACTGAGATGCAGTAGAGCTTCATCATTGTGAAGGCACACTGCTAAACTCATGTTCAACTACTTGTCCACCAGAACCTCCAGGCCTTCCCTACAGAGTCAGTGAATTCCCAGCCTATCCTGGTGCAAGGGTCAGTACATCCAAGGTGCAGGAGGCTGCCCTTGCCTTGGTTAAACTTCTTAAAATTGTTGCTGGCACAGTACTCTAGCCCACTGCAGTCCTCCTGAGTCACAGCCTGCTCTGCCTGTCAGCATATTAACTGGGCCCCCAGTTTGGTGTCATCCTTGAAATCAGTGAGAATATGCTTAGTCTCATAAATACAGGTAAAGAACAAGATGGTTTACTTATTGCCATCTCCTAAAACCTCACAAGATCTAAGAGATAATAAATTCCTTTAGAACAAACTCAAGCTTTTCCACAAAGTGAGAAATAAATGTCTGTCTTCTTGGAGATCCTGGGCCTCAGGGTTTCAAAAGTTGCAGGAAATATCATGAGACCTCATTACATGTTAGCATTTAAGCTTACGGTTTAACTACGTGCCTTTTGGTGTTTTGTAGTTTTACAGTCCCTTGTTCTTTGTGGAATTACTATATATCCCTAATGCATTGCACGTGGACTACAGAGATGTGCAGCAGGGTCACAGGAAGGTGAAAGTTGTTTACTATGCCTCAGCCCTGCTCAGAACTAGTTCCTGTGATTTTCACAGCATGGGCTGTTGTTTGTTCTCCACGGAAAAGCTCTCTGGGAAGAGCGAGTGCTGCTGTTTTGAAGCTCCAGTTCTCTGGTATCTTTGGTCTCTTTTTGTACTGAAAGAGGCTAATATTAGCAATGGGCTTGTTCATATCCCTTTGCAAGAGCAAGGTGTTGGTTCATCATGAAGCCAGTGAGGGATATGCTACCAAGGACACTTCAAAAGCAATGGTCTTTGCACATCCTGTGATAGACTTGGCACTGCCTGAGGCAGTGGCCACAATTAGGACAACCACATGAAGAAGTCAAGCAGAGCTAGTGACTAAAAGAAAGATGTGAAATACACCTTGCTTGAACATCAGAGACTGACCACAGTAAACTATGGAGGATGATGCTGCATCTATGGATGCTAGAGAGCTTTCCAAGTGCCTGACTGGTGTGTGTTACTCAGAGTTAAACAGGACATCAAATCTGAAGGCAAGAAGCAGTTTCAGGTCAAATTAGCTAACAAAAGCAGGTTTAGATTAGTTGTTATTTTGCCTTCTGTTACAAGGATGTGATCTACTTACTAGGCACACGTGGGAATTCCCTTTATTAAATTCTGCTCCCTTGCAGTCACCAAGGACATTGGCAAGAACCGTCAGCTCTCTTGTTGTCTTTCTCAAGTGGGAATTTTTGTTACTTATGGGGTAGTTTATGCTTTTGTAAGAGCATTAAGGGTGTTCTATAGCTCGTGGAGTGCAACCCTGCATTTCTGTCAGGACTGAATGACTCCTCAGTGGCTGCCTCTAACTGCAGGAAGCTGAATTAGACAACCCGAGAGCTTCTGTTGTATGTTCTCAAGCCAAGCAGAGCATATCACACTCCTCTGTAGTGGACAAGCTGGCCTTCTGAACCAAGTTCCATCAGGAAAAGTTGTGTCCTGTGAGGTCCTCGGTACCAAGCTCCCAAGATCCACTGACCAACCCTTGCTGAATTGCTGTGACAGGAACAAGCAGTACTGTTTGCTCTCTCTTTACATGCATATAACCTATTAGCAGTTTTTCCTACGCTCTAAGACCATTTCCCAGCTGTCTGCTGATCTGATTGGACTGAAAATTTTAAGGCTTCTAGAACAGATCTTCTCACAGATTTGATTGAGATGGAGAAAAAAATATGCTGGAGCATGTGTAAGCTTCCTGTGTATCACAGAAGAAATAGGTATTCTACCAAGTTGCCAGAACGACTGTTCTTAGGCTGTCTGCATATCCTTGTTGACACAGAAAAACCCCAGATGCTTCTTTGAAAGGCAAGCAGGTATGTGGCAGACTCCATCTTGTGTAATACCTAATAGAAAGTCTCAGCCACCTCCCAAAAGATGAGTGTCATGTCTCCCCACCTTTGATAAAACATTGTTGACAAATAGCAGGTTTGCTGTAATTAGAAGTATAATAACTAGGAAGTGCAGCTCAGAACCAATTCAGGCATCTAACTCTCTCCAGCTGCCATTAAAGCTGATGTCTCAGGCAATCAGCTGCTAATGGGTATTATTTCCTAATTGAATCCACAGCTCCCTACATGTGAGATGTGAATGAGTGAGGTAAACACACGTGCAGCCAGCAAAACTCACAGCTGGCTGTCATCCCTTCAGTGGCACTAACATGGCCCTCATTCATCCCAGAAGCTGTGAGGATCTTGCTACAGTTTTCCAGAGGCCTTGGGGTCCAACGCAGTTAGCTAGAGTGATTACATCTGCTTTGTTTCTGGTATTTTGATTAAGGGCCTGCTTAAAAGAAGCATAGATACTCTGCATGAACAGGGGACCCTCCAACACATACCCAGGTGACGATCTGCAAGCCTTGCAAAAGGGCTGGCCTGGGACATATGAAATAGCTCTTCCAACATGCTAAATTACTCCACCTGCTTTATCTGGTCTTGGCTCCAGCCTTCATTCTACTGGAAGTTGTCCTGTCTTCCCAAAACTCTGTCAGAAAAGACCTTGCAAGAGACATCACAGTGTTAAACTCTGCAGGCAGAGTAGCAGAACCAGACTGGCCTTTCCTGGTTGGAGTGCTCCAGACATACCTCCACAGGAAGTCTGCCAGTGCATTCTGTGCATGTGAATGGATAGAAGTGTTTTACTTCTTCACTCCTGGTTGCAATGCCTGCATGGAGTCAGGGCTGTAGTATTAGTGTCCCCAAATTCTTGCAAGTGCCTCTTCCCTTCTGCGAGTGTTTCAAAGCAAAGACACCATGTCTCTGGTACCCATCAGCACAATACAGTAATGTTTGACCAGAACATGAGGAAGGATGAAGATTTCATTAGAAGCATGTGGCAGGGCTGCTTCTGAGAAGATTTCATATATAGTGTGCCTTTCTTCCTTCCATGACAAGTACTTGCTTGAGGTGTTAAATGATGGAGGACTCTCCATAGTCTCCAGGTTCTTGGCTACCCAGTTAAGAAAGCATTTGGCTTTCAGCCTGCATGTCAGGTATCCCTCCCCAACTTCTAGATTCTATTTTATGTTTGCCTACAAATTAGAAACCTCAGCTGTCAGAAACCTTCCCTTCATATGGATGCATGTAGAGGCATGAGGTCTCTTTCTAATCTAAATAGATAAGCACCATTCATCTCCTGCTGTGAGGGAGGCTTTCTAACCTGCATCCTTGCCATTTTTCACCTGAATGCTTTCTGTGAGTCAGCTAGCACTGTGTGACTCAATGAATGTACACATAGGACAAAACAGCCATGAACTAAATTCATTGCTTGCTAAAGAACGTGCAGCTGTTATTCTGGGCATCAACAAACCTTTGAATGATGACACTGGATGGATTCTGGCCAGAAAGGTGTGCTGTGCTGAAGGAAGGTGAGAGGAGGGCCTGGGAGCAATACAGCAGGATTTGGAAAGAAGAGTTGGCTTCACAGAGGGACAAGTTCACAGGACTCACAGCAGATTAACAAGAAGAGCTACCAGAGGAGGACCAAGTCTGTGGGTAATCCTAAATGGGGTAGCTGCCCCAAACAATACAGTAACTTGCCCCTTGGAGCTGTCCTCTCCAGCTCAGATGTGAGGTGCTACCATTGCTCTGAAATGGTCAGAGATACCTAAAGGCAGACTAGCTCCCATGCCACCATAGGGCCTGGCAACTTGTTAAAGCCAGAGCACAAGGTGCCCCACATGGAGGGAGCATGGTTTGAGAACCCTACATGAAAACCCTGCTCTTTTTAAGAGAAGCAGGTCAAGGTAAAGAAAAATGTACTGAAATGGCTGGGACAGTGAGATACTGATGCAAAGGACCTGATGCAATCACCTCAGCAGAGTTCCTGTTCCTCCTGGCTTGTGTGTTTCCTCAATGCATGAGACATACATTTAGAGGGTGACACCACTCCTTTCTCTACCCTTCCCATGCCCAGGAGCACTTCTGACCGTGAGAAAGTTCTGACATGCAAAGAAGACTCCTGTAACAACGCCTCGCTTGCTGTCATCTGCAAGCAAGTGACACCCTCTCTAATGACTGGTTTCAGAAATAAAGCAAATACACAAGGATTCACTCACCTGGCCCAGGTGATCACTGCTGCCTCCCATCCATGGAACTGCTGGGGCTTTTCAGCACATGTGTTGCCAGCTGTATCACCACCAGAGGACATATTCTAGCTTGGGGATCAGAGGGGCCTTAGGGACCTTCATCCTGGCACATGATGCTCTGAATATTGTGCATCTGGACACTGCTTGTGTAATGCAGGGGTTTTTGTTGGAGAGTTCTCAGTTCTTCGGTATAAAGGCACAAAATCCCTTCAAGATCATTCACTAGTGCGGGATAAGAGCAAAATGTAGCTCTAAAGCTTTCTTTCTCTATGCTTGTGTGGGTTGCTTCCCCAAAGACTAGAGCTAATTCATATATTGAAGCCCCCAATGCCACCTTTGCTTTCTGTCCCTCCCAGTACTTGGCAAATTGCCCATGGGAGCCTCTGTCCGGCAGAAGACAAGAGAGCCACATTGCACATGTGAGGGTGGTTTGGGAGCCCGGCTCACAGTGTCCAGAGGGAGTGTCTGCCACCATCGACAGCATTTCCAAAGAAAGGAGCCAAGTCCACCCACATGGGTCACGGAGACTGTGACTTTCTGCTACACACCTTCCCTCTTGCCCAGCCCTGGCAGAGCCCTAACGTTCCTCACGTGTTACCTTGCATGATGAGGACACTTGCCAATGCCTGCCAGGCTCTATGGCACATGGAGCTGGCTTCAGATTGAAAACATCTGTACAATCCAGGCATTCTGAGGGAAGGCTAGGATTTGGTTTGACAGGAGGAGTGGGAACTGTAAGGTCACTCAGAAATCTATAGATCCCCAGAATGTGATCAAGAGGATACATTAAAAAAACCCAAACAACCAACAGGAATATGTAGGCTTGTGGTTCATGGAAAATACAAAATAGAAGGAGGCTTGTAGGTCTAATTTTATGATTTTTTTCCCTATTCTCCAGATTTCCCATGTTTGCTTTCCCCATAGCCACAGCATTATGATTCTCTACAGAAGTAAAATAATCATTATTTCATTATCCCCTCCAGATGTGTTAGACTTTGCTGCAGTCTCAGAGACTGGTAGACATGGAGAATGCCCAGAGTGAATCCTGAGCAGCTGAAATCCCGTGTTTATTCATATTGTCAAAACCTGAGGCTTTTTAAGAGATCTTCCTTTAGGTTCCTTCATGGACAGCTGCTCCTCCAGAGATCCCCATGTAGCTTCTCTTACTTTGGGTGCAAGCTTGAAACACTTCTTTCAGGCAGGATGTATGTACTTCTGAAGCTAAATTAATAATTACATTAAATATTTAAAGTGCTGGTCTTCTTTCTGCACAGGGAGCCATACGTGTACAGATGCAGGAGTGCTGGCAGGAACAGGGACACCTAGAAGTGGCCAGGAGAAGCAGAGGATTTCTCACAGCAGCAATCATTCTCTCAGAAATTTAGATTCAGATCCAGCAATGTTCTTAACTGCAAGCCTAAATTTAGGCATCTGGATGAATTAAAAACAAACCTGTGTCATAACAAGCTGCAAAACGTGGCCCAGCAGAGCTTGGAGTGGCATGTTGTACACTGCTCTCTGCTTTCCAGAGAAGACAGCACATAGGGCAACAAAATCCTGAGCACCAGAGTACAAAACTGCGTAAGATCTCAGCAGCCCCATTTCTTGGCTTAATTTGGTTGAGGAAATAGGAGTAAAGAGGTGAGGAACTGGGCTTTTGCCTGTCCAGTGCTTCCCCCATCTTTGGTGTATCTGCCATCAAAGAAAATTTGAAGCAGTTCCTCAAGACTGGAAAAAAGCAAGTGCCACTCCTGCCTTCAGGAAGATTAAAAAGAAAGATATGAGGAACTACAGACCAATCAGCCTCACCTCAACTAATCCTGGAAATCATTTCCAGCCTCATGAAGGACAAGAAGGTGATGAGGAGTAGTCATGACAGACATACAAACACGGCATTGTTCTTAACCAACCTGATAACCTTCTGCAATGAAGTGCATGCCAGAGTGAGGTGCCATACCAGCTGTAAGCCATGCCACTTTTTTCATGATTTGTGAATCTTTGTGTGTCAGAGGATGCAGTGTTGGGAGTAGTTAATGGTGGATCTCAGGGTGAAATTTGAAAAGCTGGAATTCTGGGCAACTGCTCTCAAAGGGCTGGGCCTTTCAGCTGATGAGCAACTTCTCAGAAGACTTCCAAGATGCCTAGGAAGCTCATCAGTCAGCTCTCAACAGCTGTTTGTCTGCATGTCATATATGAAGAACTATCCAGCTGCTGTATCTCAGTGGTTTTGGTGCTTCCTTTGCAGTCTTTTCTTCCTTTTCCTTTAAACAGCTCCTCTTCATCCAATGGCTTTCTTGAAAAGATGGCAGGTTGTCCATCACTAGGACAGGGGAGAGATAGAGCAAGATCCTGAACCTAGGTTTCCTCTGCTATCTCTTTCCCAGTCTGTGAGGAGAACCTCAAACCTATACAGAGAGTTTCTGATATCAGCTTGTCCTTTTGTGTTTGAAGAGAAGGAAGTGAAACAACACACCAGACTTGGGTTTAGCCTTCTTGCTGGGGACAGAAGAACTACTTCTGCAGGTGAGGGACTGATTTTCGGTCTGGTCATTTGCATTTGCACTCAAAACCTGGAAGCCCTCCTATTATCCTTTATGAAGCAATCATCTCCTGTTTGGAAGGTCCTTTTTTCTCATGTATCCTTTCCTTACAGGGCCATTAGCTGGTGTCCAGGGTTCAACATCCTGCACTTCTGCTGATGTATGAGACAATGCTTTGGAGCTGAACTAAGGACTCTGGTGCTGCTCTGTCAGCAGCATGGTGGCCCTGAGTAGTGCTTGCCTGCAGATCCAATGGACATGAATGGCACTTTTTTCCCTTTTCTTTTTTCAGTGGCTTTCAGTTGCCTGACTTTAGCCAAAATAAGGATGCTGTTACCTGTCCTGAGTGTTGTGCTGGCCTAGCATCTTTCAGCTTCCTTTAGAGAACATGGTCTGGTAGTGGTGGTGCTTCAAAAACATCAGCCAGAGAAAAGACAGGATGAGGGACAACTTTTGTAAAACAGCCTGTGACCCACATTGCAGCCTGCTACAGAGATGGAAGATGTCCAGCACCAGCATATTTAGGATCAGATTTCTGCCCTTTCCTTCACAGAGACACTGCTGCACACACAGAAACTCGTCATGCAGGAAGCAGTGTCCCTGGCATTTTCAGACCTGCCTCCATCACCAAATGACAACACTTACGATCTCTCCCCGCCTCCCACCCAATTCTCATGCAGGTCATTCCACAAAAAACCTTGTATCCAGAGGGGAGCAGTCACTGCAAGTGCAGTCTTCTAGGGATTAATAAGGTGCAGATCTTTCCATGTCAAGTTTCTCAGCTGCAGTCAACCAAGTGAAAATAAAGATACGAAGCTCAGCCAAGAGCCCTTTCAGAATACCTTGTCCCACTTCATTTAAAACCCCATTCTTCCTGGTTGTTGCACATCACTAAGTGTTCATCCATCTCCTTGCTCCAGCACTGATGTGGTCTGCGTTGACCAAATTCTGTGCAAAATTTTAAGTCAAATTTGCCTTTTGTTTCTCATCTCCTCCCATTCCCTGACTGCTTTGAGCTGAACCCTGGCTTTGAGTACCTGTTGTTCAAAATACAACTCAACTGTTTGTCCAGGTGCCTTGATTAACTGAACTTTTTAACCAAAAGGAAAACCAACTTGGTTAATGAGAAGACATGCCATGTTTTAGTTAAGACTTTCATGTAGCAGCAATATTTACTGCTGAGTATCACCATCCCAGCATATCCATCTTCTTTATGGATGTTGAATCTTATCAGGAGAGCAATTTATGACACAAATCTTAATAGATGGGTGACAGAGAATGTTACTGGAGTCTTACTGAAAAAAAACCAAAACCAAAACAAACCAAACAGCAAGGCATCATTTAGAGGAAGCATCACTCTTCTGTCAGTTAATGAATCAGAACAAACCATTTCAATTATTTTTTAAATTTCCTGATTTTTCCTTTTAACTTCCCTTGCCTTCCCTGCAGTATTTCTTCTGTGAATGTCTCCCCTAAAGGCGGAGGTCTGGCAGCAGCTGCTAAGGATTTCAGTCATATGCTAACCCAGTTTTGTATTGGTGTAACTTCTGTGAACCAGAACTGTGTCAGATTTCTCAGTGAATATATATCTTTAAAAGAAGCTGAGTAGCCTTCTACATATACCTTCATCAGCACACACAAACACACCCATGCACACACTGATAATGCACAGGTACTCAAACAGTACTCATTAGAGAGAGCTATTTTCAGATGCACAGAGGTTTATTATGAACAGTGGAAAATAAAATAAACAACTATTAAGAGCAATCCAGTAGAGCTCTATTAAGTCTGCAGGAAATATTTGTCCTTTCTGACAGAATGATAGGTTTATACTTATGCCTAAGCCAGTCTGCTAATACAGTCATTTTGTTTCCACAGCTCATTTCCATGGTAATTTTAAGGCCAAAGTCTTGCTGCTTAGATTTCATTTTCTGATGCATTCAACCCCATCCCTTGGGATAGATGTGGGCAGCTCACAGATCTGTAAATTACAGAAGGCTTTAGATGAGAAGGGTGGTCTAGGTTTTCTGTGCCCCTCCTCTCCCTGACATCATCACAACCATGTCAAGTCTAATGGTGGATCTTCCTGAAGGATGAAAATGCCACCATGCCTTGGAACACTGATCCAGAATGCCCTGCTCTCCTGGGGTGGATTTGTTTTCTCCTACTTTCTTAGCATTTGCCCTATTTCATGTCTTTGCCCTATTTCATGTCTTTGCCCTGATCTCAGACAGTCTTTTGAGCATGGGCTCCTCCCTTCTCGTCTGGATTGAACAGCTCTAGCTGAGCTGTCTTTCACCTCCTTTTTTGTGACTTTCGGGAGAAGAACTATGGGCTTGTTCTAACACAAGGTAGATTGCAGTCCAGATTTAATGTGAAAAGAAACAAGGAATGGCATCTGGTCAGTAGTGTGACAAAATCTGAACCCGAGACGTGTTATATCTTCCACAGGTACCTGGGTGTGCTATATTTTCCCAATTGGACAGCTCTGTATATAGCCTGATTTTTCTCATGTGTGAATCACCTAGGTATGCTTGTTAAAAATGAGGTCATTTAATTGAAATGCTAAATATGGCCTAAGATTCAATTTCTATTTTTGCCATGTCTGTGTTTAGGACAAATAATATTTTTCCCTCACTTGATGGTGAGCAGAAGGCAGCTCAGGACATATTACATGGGAGTTTTTCTATCACTTAACAGAGCAAGCACTGACAGAAAATCCACCACTCCACTTTTGTGTAAGCTCTCCAATACTGAACTGTTTTTTAACACTTCAAGCCCAGGTTTCACTTTTGGCCATAAAAGAAATGAAACTGCATTTAAAAAAAAAAAAAAAAGAGAGAGAGAGGCAGAAGATCAACTCAAACTGCATACAGTTGTGTACACTGCATACAGTTGTGTACACTCAGACCTGCCTGCCTGACTGGACAGACCATATCTGGCAAATGGTGACCAAGGAGTCTGTGAAACCCATGTTGGGAAAGGAAGCAGGGTAACTATTTTATATGACTCCTCTGTTGCTCACTCACTGAAAACATAATGTTCTCTTGATGCCTTGCTGTCAGAAATGGGTGTACATTGCTTATGTTGTACAGATGGCACTGTGCCCAGGGAGGAGTGGATATCAGCTGGGCCAGCATCAAACATGCTTGTTGGCTGGGTGGGACAAATGCCTGTTGACTCTAAAAAACAAACAAAAGATTGGTAAAAGTGACAGACATCTATCCTAGCACACAAGACATACAGGGAAGGAAGGATATCATCACACTGAACATTTCCAGCCCAGGTCCTCAGCACTTTACTGAGACCTTTGGGATTTCTCTAGATCACTGGCAGGAGCAAGGCTCTGCCATAGCAGTGGCCAAAGAGGAGATGGCCACAGGATCTTCCTGTCCTCAGATATAGACAGAGTTTTGCATTTAACAGCAGGAGAGTCTTAAATTCAATGAAGGCCAAACCCAGACAGCTCACCTGGACAATGGTATTGGAGGAATCACAGGCCAAATGTTGAAGAGGGGTTTACATAAAACTTAGGGTCTGGAGCATGTACAACTTGCTCCTGCAGCTGAATATTCTAAAATCAAACCAAGCTCTGTTAGTCCAATAAAGCCAGAGCATTTCATCTACTTGTTTGTGTATGTCAGAGTGCAGATGGACAATGATAGGAGTATGAGAGAACGTGGCCTTCTCTCCTGCCTAGGTCTGCAGAGTTGCTTCCTTTTATCCAGACTAGATCTCTCTGCTCTTCTCAACAGAGATCTCTCAGATAAAGGTGCTTAAGAGAAAATGCTAATAAAAGAAACTGCTTGAATGCATAGAAAGACCAAAAGAGCAAAAATGTTGGAGATGTCTTCCCAATTCTAAAAATGATGTGTGGACACCCAAGCTCATCATAACAAACTTGCTCTCTTGCATAGGAGCCATAATGAACCCTCTTTCTCAGAAAAGAAGAGCCACTAGAACTTTGGATCATGGTGCATTTCTCCTCGTTCTCTTTGACCCTGTGCACATTTACCCCTTATCTATAAACATACCGTACATAGATATTTGTGATCACAGGCATCTGCAAATGTGCAGATGCAGATGAACAGCCAATCCAGCCCTGCTGCAGGTAACAGGAATTTCCACCCCAGCAACAGCAACTTTATTAATTTGCCAAATCACATTGGCTCAGGATTAATTACGCAAACCATGATAGTGCACATGGGCTCTATGAGCTTGTTAATGATGGTCATTTTAGCCTCTAGGAAGAAAAAATCAACAAGGAGGCAGGGATGGTGCCTTCAGATAAGGCAGGCAGTTCAGGCAAAATGTTGTAGCTTTCTCACCTGCCTCCTAATGCTAGCAATAGACCTTCCTCCTAGGGACTTCTCCACATCACTCACACACATGCTCCAAGATAAAGACAAAAGGTGTCTTTTTGTGTTTGTTTGGTTGGTGGGTGGGGCTTTTGTTTTGCTTTGCTTTGTTTTGTTTGTTTTGTTTGAGTAGTTTTGTTTTCAGTCTCACAACATTGCTACTGGGAGTTGGAGGGAAAATTCTTCAGAGGCAGGAACCCTGTGAAGGTCTGTGATATTCCTAGGTCAATATCCCACAGCCATACACTGACATGAGACCAGCACTACTCAATCCATCCATCCTCTCTCTGCTAAGGGCCAGAAAAAGTAAGAAGTAAAAGCATGAGACTAGCATGGTCTGATACTAACACAGGGTACTGGCCACCAGGTGTGTAGGACTGACAAAATTCCTGAGGCAGAGACTCTGTTTTTGCAATTAATAGCCCTTGATGGATTTTTCTGTCATGAATTTATCTAATTGCTCTTTGAACTTGTGTGAGCTTTTAGCATGCACAACATCCTGTGGTTTAGTGTGTCCATGCTTTAACTATGCACTGTGCAGAGATGTCCCTTCTTTGGAAACTGTCACCTAGGGTCATTTACTTCTCCCAGATTCCCTACCATCCTGGCTCATCAACATGTGAGCCAAGCAGCACAGCTTCAGGTGTGCTTCCCTCTGTGACCCTCCTCCTGCCTACTTTCCTTTAAGGAATTAGCCACAAACACACAGAAAAAACACCTTGCTGGATCCAAGCTGAATTTTAAATGGCAGGGAAAGTCAGCATATTTTTCAGACAACTGATCAGTTTTGTCATCTTGGAGATGGACTTCACTGTGGGTGTGATTCAGCCAAGTGCTACGAGTGTGCATAGCTCCGAGTCTAAAAGTTTTCCTTTTGTGGTCCTACTGTCTAATTCAGATTTTGCAATAGCAACCAACTTGTGGAATGAGTGTGTCCAAGATAGGATCACCAGAATATTTCTAGATACTAGAGGACACAATCTTTGAGCCAGGAAGAAAATTGAATAGCAATGAACCACTTTATTAAAAACAACCTCTTCTGAAGGAAGCCCAGCTCCTGGAACATGTGCCTGGGATGATACAGAGAGTCTTAGTTATGTAACTGCATTTAAAACTGTAGGCATAACATCAGTCAGAGACCTCACATCCATGACTTGCTGATAGCAGGTTGAAAAGGTACATGGTAGGTGATTTGGAATCACTAGTAAGGAGGTTGTGGCTTAATCCTCTCTTTTTCAGACTAAACTTCATACCTTCTTGGTACCATCAGCTGCAAACAACCCCTGGACACTAGCTGCAATGCACTGTGTGGTAGTAATGTGCCAAATACAAAGCTGAGCTGCTGCAATATTCTGCTGTCCTCACCAGGTTAGGAGTAGGATCAGGCAAAACGAAAGACTTGCCTTAGGAGGAGATTTGTCAACAAGCCTAAATATCCATCCTCTTTGGAAAGGTGGTTTTCTGGTGTAGTTAAAATGATCAGCTTAGCTGAAGGTGTTCGCTATTTTTCTGTTTCACAAGTAGCCTTCATTACATTGAGGTCCTCCATGTCCCTGGCTGCCTTCCTACTCAGTTTCTCTGTCCTTTCATTATCTTATAAGCTGGTTTTGCAGAAAACTTCTTTTAAGTCCTAATCCATTTGCACAATTCAGGAGGCTTCATCATGTCTCTGAAGGTGATTCATCCATCAAATGAGCTTTTGGGGCTTTCTGGGGACACCTTCAAAGGTTCTGTTGACCTGCATTTTTTAAAAATTTCTCTTGTACAGGAAAGAATGGATCACTAGTGCTGAATGTGTCTATAGTAGTTCTCAAGATTAATTTCTTAATTAAAGTGGCAAAAACTTAGTGATTTTTTCTAACTGGTTGCATTATGTATGTGGCAGCTTCCCTGCACTTTCTCCATATCCTGCTGATTTGGCTGATTTGACCTGCCCATTAAATCTCCCCACCTTATCCTGAGTGCCTGCATAACTCCCTTGGAGGTTTAAAAGCAGAATTTTGAAAAGTGTGCTTACTAGGAGCAGGGCAAAGGACAACCCTCAGGTGAGAACAATGCTCAGCCTCTATGCATTTCTGAAGTTGGAGCAGTTACTCTCACTGGAGAGAGGGGGAAAGTCAGGTAAAGAATCAGGGTCTGACTTACCTGAAATCACCCAACAATAGTGTTGTCCTCAAACAAGCCAAGACTTCTCATTTCAGTCAGCTTTGCTTATTTACATTGTGTCTGACACAGTGCAATATAGGCCAGTGGTAGAGTTAGCCCAGCTACAGCCAGAGAAGCCAATTTGATTGCATTAATAATTAACTTTCATAGACGAACATGCATGGAAAGCAAAGTGTTGGCTATTTGGGTGAGTTTTTTGTTGAAATGTGCTAAATTAGCCATCTCCTCCTTTCTTGTCTTCCCTGGCAGATCAGTGTGGCTCATAGCTTGAATAACACCTCCAGCCTGAGTCCTATCCACAATACAAGTCTCTTTGACTGAAGTGTGGTGGTGCTTAACTGTGATATGCTAAAGGCTAGTCTTCAGCTAGACTGTTTTAACATCACAAGTCCACTGTCCCAGCACAGGGCTCAACATTCTTACACTGATGTGAAGGTCTATGTGGAAGGTCAAGTCCTAGTAGCTCATTAGATGCTTAGTAAGTCTAGGCCTGATCTTGCTAAAGGTCTCCCATGAGATGGGTAATGCCAAACAGCCAATGTCTCAAAGCAGGACAGCCACACTTCTCTTGTGGCTGATGCAGAGGAGCAGGTATCTGCATCAGATGATTCATCTGAACTGTCTTAGGAAGGATGAATCACCAGCTGGCAGTGCCTGGGTCTCTCCCCTGCCTATGACATGTGAAATGGTGATCTCAGCCTGGGCCTTCAATGTCCCTCATGTCTGCAGATGGACTTCCACTGGTTTCCTGGAAGATAGGGTGAACTACCTGTGCTTTGCTGCCGTGGGAGATAGCAGCAGCCTACAGGTCCCACTATTACTTATTTCTGGGTACTGGCATGAGGAGATATCTGCCCATGCTGGGTTTTCCACCCTGAGGTACAGAAAGATAGCATGCCCCAGGGTCTGAAGGGAAAGAAAGATAAAATCAGACAGAAATTGACCCCTGGGCCAACAGCTCATAGGATTGTGGGCTTTCTATCTTGCAGAGCCTTTACCAGGCATGCATGTGTCTAGACATGACTATCAGTCTTATTACCACATGCCAGCGACTCCTCTGCCTCACTGGGGGAACAGGAGGGGTCCTGCCATTACCTGCCTGGGAAGCATGGGGCTGAGCTCCTGCCAGGTGGTGCTGGTTCTTTCAATTTTGTTTTCTTTAACAAAATAACTAATAAGTCTCCACTGTCTTTTTGTCTAAATTAACTACCTGCATGTGTGTAAAAAGAATGTCCTGTCTGAGTTTGATGAATGGCTGAATGCAAGGCAGCAATAGGAGCCCTATCATAGTATCACAGTACATTAGAGGTTGGAAGGGACCTCTGGAGATCATTGGGTCCAACACCCCTGCCAAATCAGGATCACTTAGGGTAAACCACACAGGAATGCTTCCAGGTGGGTTTTGAACGTGTCCAGAGAAGGAGACTCCACAACCTCTCTGGGCAGCCTGTTCCAGTGCTGCGTCACCCTCACTGTAAAGAAGTTTCTCCTCATGTTGAGATGAAATCTTCTAAATTTGTATCTGTTGTTCCTTCTCTTATTAGTGCACACCACTGAAAAGAGCCTGGCCCCCTCCACTTGACACCCACCACTCAGATATTTATAGACATTGATGAGATCCCCTCTCAGTCTTCTCAAGACTAAACAGCCCCAGGGATCTCAGTCTCTCTTCATAGGGGAGGTGCTTCAGTCCCCTAATCATCCTTGTGGCTCTCTGTTGGACTCTCTCCAGCAGCTCCCTGTTTCTCTTGAACTGGGGAGCCCCAAACTGGACACAATATTCCAGGTATGGTCTCACCGGGGCAGAGTAGAGGGGGAGAAGAGCCTCCCTAGACCTGTCCCTTCACTCATTCTGCTTTGAGTCAAGGCAGTGGCAGGGACTCACTGTGCCTGTGCATGGCTGAATCAGCTGATTTTATTTTTCTTCATCACCTCCTCTTTCTTTTCTCTTCTTCCATCTTTCTTTTTAGTGTCACAGCTCCTCTGTAACAAGCCATGCATAGCTGTGTGACTCCATGCTGCATAAGAAGCTGGCAGTTGCAGTCCTGCTTCATTCTCTCCAGTATCTCATTACAAGTTTCTCATATGATCTTCATGTCTTGAAGTGCTCCAATCATTTTGATGTGACAGCATTCCATCAACTGGCATACTAGTAATGTCTATCATTATTCTTCAATTATTTTCTCTTGTGCAGGAACAGTTGTGGCAGTGAAGACCTCTGAAAGCTCAGTTTCCTCCCTATGCACACATTTCTGTGCACATCTTGCCTAGTCATATGGGTATATCAGAGCCTCATCTTCTGCATGCAGGCCTGGTGCTGGCATGTTCAAGGAAGTTTTGAAGGCATGTCTGCAGCCAGTGACTCTGGTGGCTTAGATAACTTGTGCTGTGAGGTCTTGGTGCTTGCTGAAGGCTGTGATGAGTCAAAGTTAAAGGAAAATTAATCTTCTTTATCATTCAGCAGAGCAGGGAGATGGGTCACATACAAAACCAGGCTAAATAGTATGGCACCTGGAAAAGAGTCCCTGTTTCGTATTTCAAGTGACACCCGAATAACATTACCAATGCATCAGCACAGAGGGAACTCAAGGCCACGTCCAAGGACTGGTGATATATTTTACTGTCTTGTGATAGCAGTGCAGATCACAGAGCTGCAGAACTCTGTAAACCCAGATTTGCCTCTACCTCTCTGCCCCGGTTCCTTGAGGTGGATTGTTTTGAAGGATGATTTAACTCACAGTGTTCTTCTGCATGTAAAAAGCACATCTTGGGTCAGAACAGACCCCTGCGTGTTGATGGCCAGGGTGTCAAGGTCACAAAGATGTCTTGTGTGTCAAAACAAAGACGGGGCAGGATGTATCCATCTGACTTCAAAATGGGATTTACTGTTAAAGGGAAGTGGTAACGTGGCACACTTCATCCTTTGAAGGGTGCAGTACACAAGGACACAGTATTGTGCAGGAGCATGAACGCTGTTTAGCTCCTCTCAGTTCTCCCCTCTTCCCAACACCTTTACGTCGGTTACACATAACAATTAAGTACAGCTCACACACCCTATGAGGCAACTAAGTGTTATTTTACTTATTTTATTACGAATGGGGAAACAAACATGTAGAAAGGCTTACTGACACGTGGCTTCAAAGCCTCTGGCAGAACAGAGTTTGTCCGTCTTTGCTGTGTCCCCTGGCTCGTCCTCCTCCCCCACTGTTTTTCCAGGTGAGATGGGATCATTCCAGCGCCTTCCCACAGCAAAAATGTCTGGTCTCTGGAAAGTGCTCCAGGTCCTTCTTACATGGCCCTGGCTTTGCTAAGAGCATGTCCCACAGGCTCTCAGTCACTCACATGTAGTTTGGGTGGCAGCCTGTGTTAAGGTCTGCACCCAACCATGAGTGGTGGCATTGGTAGGGGCAGAATAATTGGTTTTTCTAGTCCTAGTGGGCATCACATATTAACAATAAGCTGGAAATGCCAACTAGGCTGTGTGCATGCTTGATCGATGCAGCATGATTTAATTAACTCAGTCTTACATCTGAGCATTGCCCATTAGCATCTGGTGTTAAAAAACTCTCTGAACTGTCTCAGCTTAGGACCTACCTTAAGGAAGTCACTTGACATCTATTTGGGAGATTTAATTGTGCCATTATTTGCCTGTGTATGGTGCTGAGTGCCATTTAACCATTGCCCTTGTTAGATGATTTATTACTAGGTCTGAGTAAGTAAGTGTGGTTCTCCATGGTTCAAGCAGAGACAATACCATGTTCAAGACAAATGCCAACATGGTTGTGGCCTGCAATTTGCAGCCAAAATCTGCTTGTTTCACTGGAGAGACAGAAAGTATTAGGAACTAGCATGAGCTGGAGAAGAGCAGTGCATGAGGTAAGCCAAGATGCTTTCCAGCTCCAGGGCTTTTTGAAGAAAGAGGCCAGCACTCAAAATAGCTAATGCAAATGAATTTCAACACCAACAGACTATCCCCAAGGAGGGGGAACATTTTAAACAACATACTACGGACGCCTGTGAGCCTGGACTGGCAGGATGTCTCTTCCCTTTTGCTTTCTAGTCCTCGGCTCCCAGGGTGAATGAGATGGGTCCATTCAGTGGCCTCTGCTGGGTCTGAAGATGGTGTAAGGGACAGCCCACCTGGAGAGTCAGGCAGAGACTCAGTGAGCACAGGCATGGCAGAGGAGCCCTCCAGCCTGCAAGCTGGGTGCTTTGCTGCTAAGGCTGTTATTTCTGCAGGCAGCCTCCCTCTCTGTGCTTCTCCCCTAAGCAATGCACCTGTAGGAGTCTGTCAAGGCAGCAGCCTCTGCTGGTGTCCCAGCAATACCAGCTGACACTCACTATGGCAGAACAGGCTCCAGACAACCCACCCAAACGTGAGTGAATCCTGCCCCGAGCGCATGTAGGAGCCCAGGTGTCTGCACAGGCTGTGGGTGACAGGTGGGAGTGGGGTGCAGTGCCTTGGGGCTGGGGCCAGCTGTGAAGGTGCTGGATGGTGCTGGCAACCTCCCACTTTGGGTATCTGACCCAGCACCTAATGAAGAAGCACAGGCTGGAACTGGTGTGGGCTCCTGCAAAAGGAGGTATACACGTGTCTCTGCTGGGCTGGACACCACCCCACTTGCATTCAACTTTTCTCTTGAGATAACATTACTCCTCTTTTAGTTTTTCTGCAATTAAAAAAGAAAAACACTAAAAAGACAGCAATCTGGCAGATCACAAGAGAGCCCAGCATCTCTCAAAGCCTTCAGCAGCTCGTTTCCGGTGGCAGTTTGATCAGGTTTCTATATTCATCACTGCATTTCCTGAGGGGGCATTTCTGATAAGCCTTGCATTTCGCATCCTGTGGTCCCCCTCTTGCCTCTTGTGCTCACAGGATGTTCACTACACTATGAGCAATCTGGGGCTGCTAAATTGCTTGCCAAAAATAAGTAATGGATGGGTGTTGTGGGCATCGTCCCAAGGATGGGGTGAGCAGAGTGAGCTGAGACACTGGCAGGCAGGGTGGGCTCCAGGGGCTGAGGTCTGGAAGCTGTGCCAAGGAGGTACTGGGTATTTAACAACTATGTCCTATAAACTGAGGAGAGCCCTGGGAGATAGTGAGTTCAGCCCAAATTTTGTTCATTCCCTTCTGGGTGTCCATTTGGCTTGTCTCTGTGGTGGCACCCTACTCCTGCTGAAACCAAGGAAGTGCTGAGCTGAAGGTTTCAGCGTGGACTATTAATGTACAAAGAAAGGAGGCACAGAAGTGCAGGAATTGGAGAAATAATACAAAGAGAATTATGACTACATTTCCAGATGAACCTCATTCTTTCCTGACAGGTCGATTTATCAGTGAATACCACTGATTTCCTCTCATTGCAATTCCAGCAGTGATATTTAACACTGCTGGAATTGCAATGAAGCTAAAAGTCATCTCCAAAGGGAGATTTAGGGAATTATTGTGATTCCCAAACTGAAGACTGGGGAAAAGCATACTACTTGCTCACTTAATTGACTTTCAGAACAAATGTTTATTCTTTACCAGTGAAAAACCATCTTCTTTTTTTGACAGCTATTAACATTTACATGGGATTTCTTTGACTTCTTTCTTTTCAATCAAAGCCTGAATGTTGTTCTGTTGTGCCAGTGTAAACCCAGGCCAGCTTCATTACTGCTCCCAGACTAGGCTGAGTGCAGTGGCTTGTATGGCAATGACTCTAGGCATGTCTAGAGTCCTATGAATTCACCCTCCTATGAATACTTTGCTATGTACCTACCACAATGAGGAGGGGAGTTCATATTTTTGTGAGCTGCCTTGGAAGGAGTTTTCCAGATGGGGACCTCAGCAGTGGGGCAGGGTAAGGCTGTGGCTGGGAACAAAACCTGACCAGGACCTTGGGTGCCCTTCTCAGAACTATTAAGGAGCTTAGTAGGATGGATGTGGATTCTGCCACAGGCTGCTCTCAGGGGCAGAGGAAAGGTCATGAAAAGGACCCAATACTTTTTTTGTTTTATGAGGCTACAGGTAGCTGAAGTTCATCATAGATACTACAGTTATGGGCTCATGTGAGAAAAGTCATGTCAGCAGTTGTAGTTCCCAATAAAAGAGGAAGAAAAGCCCCATTAAACAGTTTCTCATTTGCCAGAGGAGATCATGGGAAGAGTCAAATAAACAACCCTCGATTTCCAAACAAATGCAGTCTTCCACTTTTCCAGGGTGTAGCAAATAGCTGTCACACCATCCAAAACCTTGGCTCAGAGAGTCAGTGACTTAGCAAGTGCCAAATATTGTAAGCATTTGTGGAGGAGTGCATCTTGGCCAAGGGAGCCACCTCTTCTGATGGAAGCCAGGGTGCGGCTGACTGCAGCACAGCTCCAGCGAGAGGGCTTAGCTGCAACCCTACCTTGATCAGTATGTTTCTAGCCTAGGCAAACTGCCCAAACCTGCCCAAAATCCAGGAGATGGAGCTGGCATGAGCCTCGTGCTGGTTCTAGGAGTGTTCCTGATGAGCAGCATGGCCCTGGTGCATGGGGTGTTGGACATGACTGGGTACAGAGGCTGGATGCCTCACACACTTGGGGAATGGGTACCTCACTGTCCTGCCAGTCCTTACCAGCACTCTGGGCTGGGTCACACATGCTGGGCAGGTGTGCCCAGCCTCACCTCCTGGCTTGCCCGCAGAGCATGGATTAGTGCACAGACACCAGTAATTAGGGCCATGTGCACTGAAAACATAAACAGGCCATTTCATCAGCACCTAGCCCCCTGCCCTCGCTCTGCTCAGACAGCAGGGAAGCCACTCGCTGAGATGTGTGGTCTCCTTCTCCCACATTTTGCAGCCTGTGGGTAGGAACCACATTATTTCTTTGCTGGCTCAGTGGCCTGCAGGGTTTGCCAGGCACTGTGGACAGCCCAAAGGAGGTGACACTTTATATTCACCCTGCTGCAGGGGACTGTGAGCATGTGTGAGGTACACAATGGGCAGAGCATTGACTTGGGTCTTTTGTAGCTGTTGGCAGCTTTCTAGGGGAGACTTTTAAGGCTAGCACCAAATGTCCTCCATTCAGCATGAGTGGAGCTGGAGTTGGGTTTGGACATTGGCCTGCATGGAACAGGTACTGAGCCAAAGTGGGCATTCACAGCCCTAAATAGCCCTTGTACCTTTATCAGTTAAATAAGTACAACCTTCTCCTTTGTGGCTCCTCTTTAGTGAGTTTCTCCTTAGAGTCTCACCCAAGGTAGACTCAGGGTTTTTGCTGCCCTGAATCCAAGCTACAAAGGCCATAGCCATTGGCTTGAGATGTTGAGGCACTTAGTTCAATTTGGGATCTTAAGTGAAAGATTGCAACAAAGCAGGGTGAAAGGCAAGCAAGCCAGGGACTGGCTGCAGGTAAGAGGGCAGGCAAGAGCTCTTTCAGGCAGCCACAGAGATACTGCACCAGAAGCCAGAGAGGAAGACAGTCAGGCAATTACAACTAGGACAGAGGAACAAGCCCTGCCTGACTGGCCAGTGAAAGAGATGAAAGCAAGGCATGATCTGGTTGTAAGGCAAGTCCCCTGCAACATGCTTCAAGATGTAGTGGCTAAGCAAATAGGAAATACAATGAATTGGACATGGAAAATGCAATTCTGGATACTTCACCCCTGGGAATTTCCCTTGGGCAGTGGAAAAAAAAAATCCTGACACCACCATGCACAAGGCAGAACAAGCGTGCCTCTATTTATACTGCTGCCCAGGGCTGTTCCTGTGCCTGGGAAGCCATTTCTGCTTTCTGCCACTAATCTCTGCCTCAGCTAACCATTTCAACTGTGCTTCAAAACAGTGCTGCTCCTGGTTTTGGAAAGGGAGAGGTCCATGCCAGCACTGCACTGAGGAGGCGAACAGGTGAGTGTAGTCATCTGAGCACCTCCGAGAGATGTTTTTTCTTCAGCTGCATGAACGCCCTGACTCTGACAGCACCTCTCTACAGACAGGAGTGATGCAAATTAGGAGCAGCCTGCTGAAACCCATTAGCAGGCAAGCAGAATGAGCTGTTCCATCTGCTGTTTATTCCTTTCAGCTTCCTCAGGGGGAAACCTAAGCACGGGATAACAGCTTCTCAGCCCTCGACCCCCAGGGTCAGCTTGGAGCTGCTGGGGGCACAAACCTCCCTGAAGCAGCTGCACAGAGCTCACGCAAGGCCCCCAGGACCTTCTCACTGGAGTCCAGATGTCAGTGGCCTGGGGTGGTCATCACTTTGTGCCTCCAAGGAAAGCCCAGGGCTGAAGAGCTTGCTTTCTTCCAGGTTATTTCACTGAGGACAAACCCAAAGCATCACAGCTCCACAGCTGTGCATATGTGCATCCTAGAAACAAAAGCTCTGCAGTCAGCCCTGACAAGCCAAAAGTGGGTCAGGTGAAAATGCGGGAGACTGATGACTCATCTTGTGGTTGACTGGGCAATTTAGGAGGGGGAAAAAGCAGCTGCCTCTAGGAAGTGGAGCACATTTCCAACCCTTTCTTTCCTCTGCCCCTAATCCTAACATCTCTTCTTCCAACAAAATGATAATGCTAGAGGGTCAGCCCTTAACACCCTGACCCTGAGAGGGTGCATCTAAGGGCCCAAATATGCCAGCAAGGATGAATATCTGCTTGAGTGCAAGAGTCTGGGCCCCTCCTGCCACACACTGGAGTGTGATGGGCATTAAATTTTTCTGAGTGGGTGGGTGTCTGGCCTTAATGAATTGTTACACCATCACATTCTTGGCAGGGGACATGAGAAGCAATGCATTAAGTATGATAGATGGTCTGGCCTCGTGGTTGCAGGGCCAAGGAAAGGGGCCACGCTGGCTGGTGCATCTTCAAAGCACATCTCTGTTGGTCCTGGGTGGGAAGCACACAGGATGTCAAATGAGGGATATACTTGCCCTTACACCCTAATGTTTCTTCTGTGCACAGAAAGGGGGAGGGTGCAAGGCCAGGAAATTGCAGCTGCTTGTTAGCAATATTTACTCATTATGCTGAGCAAGCAGTGGTCAGTCATTCATGAGCTTGGCCAACCTTCCCTGCCGGGACTTTGTGTCTCACAGCCAGTGGCCACAGCAGCTACCCAACCTCCCTGTCAGCACCTGTGGTGCTGAAAACCAGAGAACTTCCTGCTGTGCAACGGACAATGCAGGATGTCATAGCTTCTGGGGAAAAAGGGACAAAGAGGACATTTTGACTTCCAGGGATTTCAAACTAAGGAAGGGATGCTGTAGGAAGGTGAGCCTGAAGCCAGCATTGCTGGGCAGTGAGGAGCTGTCTGCACTGCTGTGATGGTTAGATGAGGATGAAGAGGGCGTGTTGCAGACAGGAATGACCCTTGGCTGTGTGATGGCAAGTTACAAGCTGAATCTGACATGTTTTGAGTGGAGGTGCTATGGTGGAAGGGGAGCCTTCTGCTCCCTCCATTCCAGCCCTGGGTCCCCCTTCACCAGGGAGAGTCTTCAGAGAAGGGGATATGGCCACCACCCACTTCTTCCTTTCCAAGTGGGTAGGAAGCAATGTTAAGGCAAGATAAATTTCTCCTGTGTCAGGGAAAAAGGAAATGGGCTAACACAAAGCAAATCCATACTGGCTAAGCATGCCTTTGCTCCCCATGCAACAGGCACTGGCAATGTTTAGGCAGGTGTGTGCCCCAAAATGCTCACTATTGAACTGGTAAGGCTGTGGCAAAAATTCCTGTGTACAGTTGAAAACATTGGCTCATCCTGGTCCCTTTCCCCAGAAGACCCTGGCACCATGGGCACATGCATGTTGGCTCTTGCATATGCCCTGGTCTCACATTCCCAAGGAGGAAGGATGCTGTGCCCACAGCAGCAGTGTTTCCAGGGATTTTACAGTCCCTAGTGCTTTGATATTGAATTTTTTTCCCAACAGGCACACTCAAGGATGTTCAGAAAAACCCTGAAAGCATGGTATAAGAAAGAGACCTTTTCCCCCATTACCCTTTCCTGATGGATAGGACAGGGCAGGATGATATAGGGCATTGCAGTGATGCAGCATGGGTTTCCTCAGCTGTCCAGCAGCAAAGCTGATGTGTAAGGCAGGGAGAGAAGGGTGAAAATCATCACAACAGGTTTGATGAGAACTAGAAAGTTCAGCTTTGTCTCAAGACCTTTGCAATTTTTCCCTAGTGCACAGAAAGAGGGAGGCCAGCCCTTCATGTAAGGAAGCCAGAGCACACCCCTGATAATTTGTACTCCAGATACACAGAGGGAAAGTCAGGAAGGTTTGTGCTTGGCCCAGGAGGTCTGCAGGAGAGATATTATTGTCCCCCTCAAAATTTTTCTGCAAAGCAGTTATGTGGCCACAGTTACAGAAATGTTCCTTGCAGATTGTAAATTTTTATTTTTAATTTATTTATCCTTACAGATAAAAGTGAGCTTTTACAAGGCCAAACAAATGCAAATGACTGCTTGAAAGCACTCTTCTGTTGGAAAATGTCCTTTTTTCTTCTATCTTACATCACACACAAGCTCAGGAGTAGATTTGGGTAGAAGTGAAAGCAGCACATGGTGCAAGGGAGGCACATGGACAGGCACAGGGTTGCAATTGCACCTCTGGCTCCTTCAGCAGGAGATCCTAGGTGCTAATTCTGATTAACAAGGTTCCTTTAGTGTGATGGTAACCTTGTTGAGGTCCTGGCTTCTGGGTGAATTGTCTGGGTTTCCCTTTAAACAAAGCCTCCTGGCAGCTGATGCTGGCAGATGGGCCCATCCCTCCCCACCCCCTGAAAATTTCTGTGAGCTTCTATTTCTAATGGGGCAGTCTCAAGACTCCTTCAGTTCTAAAGTGTCTGGCCATCTTTATACTGCAACATTTGAAATTATACTTCAGATGAACTTCTCTGAGCAGTCCATTCAGACCTGCGGCATATCCACCAGCTAGGTATTCCTCTATTCAGGAGAGCCCCAAGGAAGTTTTAGGATGCTCTAAAGCCAGCAGCTAGGGCTGTCTTTCACAGAATGGGTTGCTTGTGTGCATGAGGAAGCCTAGTAGATATCGGAAAGGAGGTGGCCATGCTCAGGGGACCCTTGTGATTACAGAAAACCCCTTGAAGCAAAGTGTGTGGGATCAGCACCAGGTAGATGATGTTCACATTTTTGAAGGGCAGAGCCTCCCAAAAAGGCTCACAGAAGGGGCACAGAAGGACTGGAGCAGGCAGCTGTCAGGCTCCCAGTCACCAACTGGCTGCACATTGATGGATAATGCACTCTGGGGACTTGGTATTGTACACTGTCCCCAGTGCAGGGCTGGAAGTTCCCCATTTCTCACTTTTGCTTCCTCTTTTGTGTACTTTGTCAACATTGCACTGTCTGCACCCCTTACTCCTCCTCAATGCATTTTCCTACGTCAGTCTTTCCTCACACCGAGCATTGTTACTCACCATGCTCTCCCTCAGCCAGTGAGCAATGGTCACACCAGGGGAGAAAGAAGGAGAGAGGAAAATCCTGTATTTTTCAAAAGAAAAGGGAGAGCAGCTCTACTGTAAGCTTCTCCCTGATAAAATGCAGTGTTGAAAAGAGATGTTGCTGAGGATTTCCCCTGCCCCAGGACCTTGCTGTCTTGCAGCACAAGAGGGATATGGTGTGAGGCTGACATGTGAGGCGTCCTGTGCTTCCAACCTGGGCATCAGGTGGCTTTCATCTGGCATGGCTGAAATTGTGTTTTTTACCAAGTCTGGCTCCAAAATAGACAGCAGTCTATTCATGTGGGCCTCTACTAGCTGCCATCTGTTATTATGAAACAGATCACTTTGTCACTGGAGCTGTGTACTGGAGACTTAAAGCAGTGATGGTGAATCCAGGCGAGAACAAGTCCCAGACCTGACAATCTCTGTGCATACATGACTTGTCTCACCCATGTTTTGCCTCAAATGAAGAGCTTACTAGAGACTATCTGTACACTCCTGTTTGCCTTCAGAGGTCATCATTTGAACACTTCTGTTATTGTCAGCCACCAGTGAGCTTGTACAGGCAGCATAGACCAGCACAGGCCATCACAAATGCGTGTGGGCTCTCATGTCATGCCAAATTGCAAAAACACAGCTTCCTCTCAGCTAATCATATTACACCCCATGAGCTCACCAAACCGAAGCTCAGAGCCCAGAATGATAGGGCTCGAATGACCAGCAACCTGGGGAGCCCTTGCCTCATAGAAAGACTTTAATAAATCATTTCCACCCTCTGAGAAGAACATACTGCTATACGACGCCATTCTCAGAAGGCGATCTTCCGACAAAATGAGTCTTGGTGGTGAAGAGCAGTCTATAAATGCTGGAACCTGTCTATAGATCCTTCATGTGACAAAGCAAATGAGCTGCAAAAAGGGCAATATCTTCCTGAATTAGTTGAGCAGAATGACACTTTGCTCTTATTAGTTAATCCAGGGCAACACTGTTAGGTACCCAAACAAAGCAGCAAGTAAGATGCCATCTCTTCTGCTCCCATAGCTGGAGGGAGATGGGTTTGAAATGAATGTCTCTTCCAAGACAGAAATGAAAGGAACAGTGAACCAAGGAGGTGGCAGGTTCAAAGAGAGTGGCTCTGTCATAATGAAGTGTAACTCCTTGTTGCAGGATGTATGAGTTCATAAAGCACCCATAAAGGCCTTATTCATGGTGGAAAAAATCTATTAAGGGTTATTAGGGGCACAGATCCCAGCATTGGCTCAGGAAGTCCCCCAGGCATGTTGCACGAGATGGGAATAGTTGCCTGGGAAGCACTGGCTCACTACCTCTGTTCTATGCTGTTTCTGAGGTGTCTGAGGTAGATCAGCTGCACTTGCAGCCAGATCACTGCTCCATCTGGACTTTTTACTTCTCCATATTACAGCTGCAGCAGAAACAGCTTTTGAGTGCTCCCAGTGTTGTTGGACTGGCTGGGACATCTACTAAAGGCATCCATTCAGCACAGTTTCTGCTGCTGCTTCTGCTGTTCCCTGTTGGGGTTTTTCCTGATTTCTGTTCAGCCAACACTGCTGGTGCTCAGCACCACTGCTGAGGTTAAACCTTCTAGTTTGAGGGTGGATGCTCAGAGTCACCAGGTCAGTGATGGGCTCTGCCTGGCATGGACACCAAGGAGTCTGTCAGTGTTTCCTATTCTGTTAGGGGTTGTCTTTTCCCTTTAATGAAGTCATTGGTCAAAGCAGAGTGCAGAAAGAGTGAGCTCCTGGGAGAGATTTTTTGAGGGCATAAACCCTTGCCAGCCAGGCTGTGGCTATCCATCTGCATGTTAACTGCTGCAGAAGTAGATTTCAGTCATGAGAGCATCTGTTTGGCAGCAGCCTGAGGTCTCTGCTGTGCTCCTCCAAGGGCTTTGTCATGATCACAAAGGATCAGGCCTTAGAGCAGGTCCTTTTATGAGAGATACCTCACACTGACACAGGAAAACATTGAGAAGAAAATTGCAGGAGGCTGGAGCTTTGTCTTCCTGTGTTTGTCCCAGCCATCACCAGCAAAGGTCTCCCGTGTGCCCCCCCACCCCCAGCTCTGAAAGAAGGCCCAGCTTCAAAGTTCAGTGGGGGTGCTTGAGGCAAGGTCCACGAAGCCCTTCATGAGTACAACCATCTGACGCATTTTGATTGTGAGTCAATGCCTGATGCACCAAGACAGGAGGTGAATCAGTCACAGGGCTCTGCTGGGGGTGTCTAGGCAGCTGCAGTCACTTTTGACCCCCTGGGCCATCCACACTTGACCCTATGGCTGCTCCATCTCTGTTGGGGAAGAGCAGGACATGACAAGCCAAGGCCATGTGTGCCTGCCAGATTTGTGTGATCAAGTCACAGAGGGAGCTTGGCTCATCTGTGAAGCAAGGAAGGAAGATTACCTAGAGGTACAAAGGAGCTCCAGAGGGATTTCAGACTTTCTCCTCTTGGCATAGCCTCCCACAGATGGCTGTGATGCTCAGGTCCTTTGGGTCCATGGCTGCTGACACAGGGACCCTGGGAGGACCAGTGATGTGCAATTGTTTGTCATGAGACAGCACTCAAGGCAAAGCACAGACTGGAGGGCAATGTGGAAGGAAAAGACTGACTTTTACTTGAACCTGATTTGGGGTTTTGTCTCATTACAATTACAATGACTGATCCTCTGTGCCTCAGGAGTTATTTCGGGGTTTCTATATTCTCTTGGGTCTTTTATATACAGTTGCCATTATCTTGAACCCAGGTTGGCATCAGGCATGCCTGCCAAGTTAGACCCACAAGCTTGTATTAGCCTAAGTGTGGCCATTTTGGTTCAAACTACTCTGCTCAGTGGCTTTACAGCCACTTAAGAACAGACACATGGAAACAAGGCATGCCATAAAGACTCCTGTTACAATTTGTAGCCTCTAGAATATTTCTGCCTCAGCAGTCTCCCTGTGTTTAGTACCTCCCAAGGAGCTTTACTTCCAGGAATTTATCCTTTTGGCTTTGAAACCCTTTAAAACCTGAGCACACAGAGGGTCCTGCAGCACAGTGCCTTATAATCTGCAGTTGGAGTAATAGGATCATAGACCATGTGTGTCCTTACACCTGGAAGCTTCAGGGCTTTTGGAGAAAGCAGGAAACCAAAGGGGACAGGCACAGGATCTGACAGCTGACACAGCAGCACAGTTGTATCACAGATTACAAGGATGGCTCATGCAGATTCTTATATCTGGAACCAGCTTAGTGATATGGCTTGCCTGTGACTGCCAAGAAACATGCAATAGTGATCGTGCACCCAACCAGCCACCACACGCTGGAAGAAGCTTTGCTCAGGGGGCAGACAGATTGGCTCTGCACCTGCTGAGCCCTGTATCAGTGCTAGGCTTTAAGTCCTGATGATATTGAGGGGCAAGTTTACCATGTCTGTGGGACCACTGGGGTCCTAAGTCCTTTGGAGCTGAGGGATGCAGTGGATCCATGGGCTCTTACCCACCATCCAGTCCTCAGGAATGCCACCTGCAGCTAGCCTGCAAACCCTGCATCTTGTATCCCCTCACACCTCCCCTGAAAGCCAGCCAGGTCAAAAAGAAACAGCATGAGAATTTTGGGAGGGAGCCTCCCTCTTTCCACAGGTGGCATTTAGGCCTGTTGTGGAACACCCCACCCCAGCCCTAATTAATCACCTGAGCTAACCATCTAGCAGAAGCCATCAGTCTTCTTAAAATCTTGCTCCTAAATGGCTGGCCTGGAGCAGCCCTTGTGTCTCTCACTCAGTGTGATTGGAACCACATTGCCTTTCACAGGTGGAGATGAGGCAGTGGCAAAAGGCAGGGGGGTGAGAGAGAGAGGAAAACAGACCTGCAGCAGAAAATGGTTTGGGCCACTTTGCATCCTGCTGATTTGGGTGGGTCCTGCCCTGAGACTATTTGCACAGGCATGAATCAGCTGCAGCTACTGGGGTACAGAGCACCCCATCACTGTTCTGAAGAAGGGCTGTTTTTTTGGGGGGGAATAAAGGCTGCTTTTCCCATCTCCTCATCTAAATCAGAGCTGGGGCACAGCAATTAGCCTCCTGTCCAGTGGTTTACAGCCGATTTCCCCATGAGTACAAACCTTCACTCTATCTGCTATTGCTAGATCATAGAATCAGTCAGGGTTGGAAGGGACCACAAGGCTCATCTAGTTCCAACCTCCCTGCCATGGGCAGGGACACCTCACACTAGATCAGTCTGGCCAGAGCCTCATCCAGCCTGGCCTTAAACACCTCCAGGGATGGGGCCTCAACCACCTCCCTGGACAACCCATTCCAGGCTCTCACCACTCTCATGGTGAAGAACTTCTTCCTCACATCCAGCCTGAATCTCCCCACTTCCAGCTTTATTCCATTCCCCCTAGTCCTATCACTACCTGATAGCCTAAAAGCAACAGATTATTTTCCTTCTTGAGATAAAATCTGTAGGGCAGTGCTCTGGAGTGGGGACTGTAAACAGAGGCCTTGGCAGAGGGAGGAGGAAGCGGACAAAGTTCCTGGCATTTTTCATGTGCTATCAGAGGCTCAGGCTGGCATGTGGGGCTTTGGGGTTCGAGGCGATAGAGATTGTGGCAGGGTTCAAGCATGTGCTGAGGCTATCTGCAACGTGGTGAGAAGGAGCAGGGATGGCAAAGGGATGCACCCAGCCCAGCCTGGGTCAAATGCCCCTTGCAACAAGTGCAGGAGGGATGCAGGTGGATCTGAATAGCCAGTTGCACCCAGGTGCTCACTTCACTCCCAGGTATCCCACGCTTGGGCAGCTCAAGCTGTTCACATGCTTTTGCAGCTGAGGGGTAAGAAATCACTGGAAATGAACATTTTTCCCCTCCTCCACCTTCTCATCCAACCTTGCATAATTTTCCCTTTAGCCTCCCTAGACAGGTTCCTTACAATTCCTCTCCATTAATATGCAAATATGCCCTAGAGGAAAAGAGAGCTAGTATTTATTAACATGAATGTGTTAACTCTTTCACTGCTGCACTGCCCTTTGCAGACAGGAGAAAGATTTTCCCAGCCTGGAAAGTTGTGAGAGAGATGCCATGAAAGGAGAATCATAAGGTGGTTCATGAGGACAGAAGGGCACAATGACCCTGTGGCACTCTGGGAAGGCCAGGTTTTGTGGATGAATGCAGACTTGCAAGTTGTCAAGACTTTGATTCTGCCTTTCACTTCTGCCAAAGGCTTCCTGCTCATGCCAGGGCAAATGACTCAGCTCTCCAGCAAACCACTGGGAAGGTGGCAGCATTCTTACACTGCAACATCTGCCAGGGTACGGCTCTGCACTTTGTCCATCTGCAGCTGTACAGCCACTGACTGTCTGACCAGGAGGATGGAAGGGATCAAACTCTTGGGAAGACTCCAGCATAACAAAATCATAGCCCGTGTTTCAGCCCAGGTGACACAGAGGCAGACACCTCTCTGCTGGGTACCTGTGACCTGTGGTCAGACGCAGCATGCCAGGAGCTGCTGGGAGCAGAGCCTGGAGAAGCCCAGAGGGCTGCTAGGTTCAGCAGCTTACCAGCTGCTCATGGCAGCCATTGTCCACTGATGGGGAGTCATGCTTCAGCATTTCTCTGGGGAGGAAAAGCCTTTAGATAGCCAAAAATATGGGTATCTATTGTCTGGCAAATTTACAGCTTGGCTCTAATTTGGTTTTCACTGCCACAGTGAAATGAGGTGCAAATTTCTCTTTGCTAATTCAAGGTACATATTTGAAATTTAATCACCCAAATATGCACCTCCTTTGACAATTCATTTCCTTCCAGCCTTCTTCTACAATTGCCTGTTCTGGCCGGGGCTCTATAAAAGATGATTCTTTGACTCCATGGCAGAAGAGATTAATGTCTCTTGCTCTTCTCTCTTTTCTTTTGGTTGGTTGTTTCCCAGCAGG
The DNA here is from genome assembly GCF_027791375.1 of Indicator indicator. Lineage (NCBI taxonomy): Eukaryota > Metazoa > Chordata > Aves > Piciformes > Indicatoridae > Indicator > Indicator indicator. Next base: position 25,048,300 of record NC_072017.1, on the reverse strand, counting down.
ATGTATTTCAGTTTGTGCCATATAGATTCTGCTTGACAGGAATATTAGCTTCCATGCTTCTTCAGGTTTGCAAAGTCAGGACATGAAGCCTTAAGGCTTTCTCCCATCTCTACCCCTCCCTCCGTCCCCAGTGCTTTTTGTACGCCTTGCCCCTCCACCTCAGGTAATTGTGTTGCTCCTTTTGTCTAGTGGCTTCAGCCTTGCAAGTATTTCTGGTGGCTCTTGGCTGACCCATGACAAGATTTTCACAAAGCTGACTAGATTTCCTTTAGAGCTAACTGCAGTGAGGGAGATCCTTCCTTTCCTCCAGTGGTGGATTCCAGTTGGGTGGCACTGACTCAGTCTGGTCTGCATACTCTCACCTTTGGTTTCAACTTTTCCACTGCCAGCTCTCTGTGAGCCCCATCCCCCCCACAGCATCAGCTCTAACTGTGACCAGTCAGGAGCACAGCCATGAGAATGGCTGGTGTGGGTTTGCAATGGCATTTCCATCAGCCTGGCTTGTGCAGAGCCAAGAACTCACCATTGCCACACTGAGAACAAGAAGCAATATACAACGGGGAGAGGAGGGTTCAGGCACATGGAAACACTTGGAAATATCCATCAGATGCACATGAACATACACACACATCCATCCACGCTCCATCCTGAAATAATGTGCTCATCAACGTTCCGGCAAACACCCAGGAACAGCAGCTGAAATCCCCCCACCCACAGCCATGCCAATGCTGCCTTCCTCTCTCACCTCAGGCCAGCTTGGCCTAGTCATATGCTGGACTAAAAAGGCAAAAATCAGGATGTTCTGTGTCCTTACCTATCCAATTTTGATGTAAGAGCTGTAGTGCAGAAAGCATTGAAGACAGTGGGCTAGCTCATCACATGGGAGTGACCAACATCTGCTGAAGAGGAGCAAAAAGCCCAGCATATTTTGTCATCAGCTCTTGAGCAAAACTTCCTAGGACATTTTTGCTGGTCCAACATGAGTTCAAGTTCTGTTGCTACAAGGCCATAATTTTTAATGTTTGAAATCAAATTCTCAGTTTGAGCTTTTTGGTCTCTGACAGCATTATCTAAAAGAAATCATATTGCTGGCCAGACAGCATCTGCTGTACTTCAGTATAAATAGATTTCTTCTTTGCTTGTGTCTGATGCAGGTTGGAAAGGGAAAAAGGTAGCCTTCCACACTGTTGTATTAGGCAACAGGCCCAAAGACACTCATGGAGTGAGGAAACAAATGGCAGCTGTGTTTCCCCCACAGCTATCTGATTTGGTTTGGCTGGTGAATGATTGGCACAGCACACAAAAGCCAGGGGTGCAAAGATCAGGCTGACATAGATGGAGGGGAGAATGTGGCAGCAGGATGCAGCAGTGTCACACCAGATGCAGGCCTCAAACATGAGTGGTAGGCTGGATTCCTTCCAGGTAGGCATGCCCAGCAAGGTGTTACCCTGCCTTGCCCAAATAAACTGCTACTGAGCATGCAGGGGAAGGGAGGCCAAGCTGCTTGTCCAAATGCTGCCCTCTGTGGAAAGTGGGCAGGTAGGCTTGGATAACCATTGGCCCCTGGATCTTAATCCATGTCCAGGCCTACACTGGGGTAGCTGTGTGCCTTTAGGTCTCTAAAGCAGACTCACCTGGGACTGACCAGAGCCTGCAGGAAATGCCCTGAGCACAGCTGCTGGTGTTGAGGTTTGCAGCATTGCTCTAGTTTGAAAGCAGTCAAAAGGACACTTGCAGATGAAATGACTGACCTTTAGGTGGTGGTTATAGAAAGACCTTATTGGGAATCACTTCAGGGCTGTGAATTTGCTTCTTTGGCTTTTAGCCAAAAAAGTGTTCCTCCACCTGAGAAAAATCAAACCACAGTGCCTTCTACACGGCTGTTCCCCATCAGGGTGCTGTGGTGTTTCTAAAGTTCTGCGCTTACAGTCACTTGCTGCCAGGGAAAACGCGGCGGTGGCAGGTACGTATCGGCGTGGCCTTCTGGAGCTTCTGGCGGGCCCTGCTTAATGCCCCTGCTGCGACGCCAGCTCGGCCCGAGCGGGAGCCAAGGCACAAAGGAGGGCAGCAGAGCGTGTGCGGTCCGTGCGTGCCCAGCCATGTGTACGTGTGCCCGCGCGTGCCCCGCCGCGTGTGCCCGCCTGTGAGCAGAGCAGGCTGTGCCCGCAGTGTGTGTGCGCCCAGCGCGGTGCGCGCGCACGTGTACCCCGAGACTCCCGCGACCCGGTGGGGTCCCGGCGGGGGTGACACCGCGCACGGGAAGGGGCCGAGGGCTGCCCAGCGGAGACAAAGCCGCGGCGCCACCCCCACGGCCGCCTGCCGCTCTTCCCATTCACAAGCCCGGGAGAACATGGCCGGCGCAGCGGGGAGGCGCGATGGTGTTTTTTTTGTGAATGGAGGCGGTGACGTGGCGCGCGCCCGCCCGCCGCCTCCCGTCCATTCATGCGGCTCTGGCTCATGGTGAATGGGAGGGGCGGGGCGGGGGGAATGGGCGGGGGCGCGCGCCGACCGCCGCCGGGTAGTAAAGGCTTCGCCGCGCGCGGGGTTGCGCGAGCGGCACCGGCAGCAGCGCCGGCAGCGGGCGCAGGAGCCCCGCTACTGCCGCTCCCCGCCATGGTGGCCACCGAGGGGCTGCGGGAGATGGAGGGCAGCGCGCTGCGGCGCCTGGTCTGCCGCGACGAGGCTGGCGCCGGCGGCCCCGGGCGCTGCCTGGTGCTGGACTGCCGCCCTTTCTTGGCGCACAGCGCCGGCCACATCCGCGGCGCCCTCAATGTCCGCTGCAACACGATCGTGCGGCGGCGGGCCAAGGGCGCCGTCAGCCTGGAGCAGATCCTGCCGGCCGAGGCCGAGGTGCGGGCGCGGTTGCGCGCCGGGCTCTACGCCGCCGTCGTGGTGTACGACGAGCGCAGCCCGCGCGCCGAGGCCCTGCGCGACGACAGCACCGTGGCGCTGGTGGTGCGCGCGCTCCGTCGCGACACGGCGCGCGCTGACATCCGCCTCCTGGCAGGTACCGGTGTGGGTGGGGGGTGTGTATGTGTGGCTGTGGTCTTAGGGGTCCCGGAGCGGGCTGGCGGGACGTGGCGGGAGGCAGCCCCCACATTCTCCCGCCCCGTGCCCCTCTGGGGCTCTCGACTGCCGGCGTCCGGCCTTGCCGCGCCCTGTGCTCACTGTTCCTCTCTCTGCCCTGCTAGGAGTTGGGAGCCGAGCGGTGGGCGGGTGCTGCGTTTGGGGGGCGCCCCCAGCGTGGCCGTGGCGGTGTCCCCGAAGGTTGGGTCCTGGGGCAGTCGGCATCGCGGGCATCCCCCCGTGCGTGGAGGGCCCCCGAGGGACGAGGTCTGAGCCGCCTCGGGCCCAACCAGCTGAAGGGGCCCCGTTTTTCTCGCCGGAGACCCGTCCCGGACTGGGCAGGCCCGCGGAGCGGGGGACAAGGTGCAAACCCAGTGGCACAGGCCGCTCTCGATGGAAGGAGGGGGCAGGTGGATCCCCTTCTTTGGGTTCATCCCCAGCCCCACAGTGCAGAGAAGGTGGCTGTGCTTGGCCAAATACTTGTTGTCGTGCCGATGTCCCTTTGCAATGAGTAGAACCCCCCGGGATGCCTCTTGTGCTCCTTTCTGCGGCTACAGAAGCGATCAGGGCTTCCTCTCGCCGCGCTGGCAGCGTCCGCCTGTGTTAAAAGAGATGCCTGAGCAGCTGGTCCTGAGAGCTGCCGTGAAGTGCTGTAGGGAAGGGGGATGCTCACCTGGGCTTCTTGGATGAGCTCCACGTTGGTTTTTTTTTTTTTTTTTTTTTTTTTGTTTGTTTGTTTTAATTTTTTGTTTACAGCCTGAGAGTTAATTGAGTTGCAAACCCATCAGGAAATTTGATAGATGGAGGAGGTAGCGCTGCTCTTGTAGTAGAGAGAGTAAAACCAGCAGGAGCTGTTCCAAGGATGCGATACGAGGTGCTGCTGTGACAGTGCCTGAACAGCAAGGGCTCGCTGGGGAACATGCCTTTGGGTCCTTTGCTGTGAGACGTTATGATGGTGGGAGCAATATGTGCTGCTGTACTTCAAGGGTGGCCGTTTGTCAGTTGAGAGCTTTGCCCCCGTGGTTCTCATGGGAGATTTTTTTGGGTTTTCAGTCTTTTACTTTGAAGAGAATGGGCTCCTGGAGACCTTGGCTCTAGAGACTCCTTCCTCGCTTACAGCAGAGCTACTTAAAATAGTAGCTTGCACAAGAGCAATGTGAACCCAGCACGGTGCATCTCCAAATGCTGTCAGCTTCCTTGTGAAGCAGCCTGAGCGTTGCTTGATGGTGGGAGCCTGCACAGTGTGGTGCCAGTGCTGGGCAGCGCCTGCACACATAACCAGGAGCTGCACACCACTGGATGGAGCTGGTGGATGTGGTGCTTGGCTGAATAGGCCTTAGATACAATGAGAAACATTGAAGAAAAATATCTCTGGCTGTTTGAAAAGGTCACTTAGCCTTCCCAAGGACAGAGCCCATTTCTGCACATCACCCTAGATAGCTTGTATCTTGGGATGGTGCAGTGCCCACTGGAGTGGGATGTGGTAGATCCAGGGATTTTTGGATCAGACCTCCAGAAGGTGGCTAACAGGGCACTTGTATTTGGGTGCTCCTCCAAACTGAACCAGTTGGACTGGACAGGGATGTTAGGCCCTGGAAATGCAGCCTCTGTGAACTGTCCTGCTCATGTGGGAGGGACAATGCAAACTGAGTGATGCATAGGCATGGTTCTGCTTTAAGGTACTAAAACCCTTCCTTGCTAAGGTGGAGGAAAGCATAAAGGACACTAAGATGCTGGCAGTATTGGTCTCTAACTGCCTAGAGATTCCTGGGCTGCTCTCCTGGAGATGGCTTGCATCCAGTAGTCATCTGATCATCCAGCCTTGTGTAGGGCAGTCTCAGAGCAAAGGCTGAGATGTGTCCTGCGGTGTGTGCTCTGCCACCATGAATCTGCAGACAAAGGTCCTGCCATTGTGGGGAAGTCTTGAAGAGTTATCACAGGAGTTGGGGCTTGGTTTAGCTGGATTCCTGTGCTGATGGTAAAATAACCAATTCCCATTGGTTTTAAGGTTCAAGGTCAGATTCTACAAGGATGTCAGGGTTGCTGATTTGATTTGATTTGAATGAGAAGAAGAGATCTTACCAGCAGTGTTTATCTGCAGTCAATGCAGCAGTTTCCCTGTCCTGGGATATCAGTGGGGTTCATTATTTTTTTGCCTACTGCTAGGAAAATCTGGGGTCACCTTTACTTAATCCCTTGGTAGGAGCAAGCTGCTCTTTCACAGGCCACTTACCTCTATGTTCATCTTGCACCTTTAGATGCTCTCTGGAGAGCAGCTTCACTGTACCTGGCCAGTGCCAGGGCTTTCCTGACATGTTGTGTTGGAACTTCTAGGCTGGAGAGTCACGCTGGGAAAATGGGAGATGTCCCTGTGCTTTGTGGTAGGGTGAGGCATCTGGGAAAGCTGGGAACTGAGCAGTCTTGTCCTGAGAGCAGCTTTTCCCAAGAAAGTCTGAGGGTGCTGCCAGCAAATCATCTCACCACCATATCTGAGAACAACCTTGGCCTTGTGTTTTTGGCATTAGGCATTATGGGGACTAAACTCTGGACCAGAGGCTTTGTGCAGTCAAGAGAATTGCAGAACTCTTGGTCCAAGGGAGTGGTGTGACCTCAGGGATTCATCCCCTCTTGCTGCCAAAAACCTCATCCCCTCATCCTGGGGGAGGAGACCACTGTGCATCACTGTGGCACTGTCCAGGGCAAAGGGCATGGTGAGATGGGTCAGCCTGAGTGATGCTGTTCTGCAGTGCAGTGAGTGTGGCCTGGGGTAACGCCTCGTGCCTCTCTCTGTGCAGGGGGTTATGAGCGCTTCTCCTCGGAGTACCCTGAATTCTGTGCAAAATCCAAGTCCCTCAGCAACGTGTCACCCCCCACCAGTGCTGAGACCCTGGATCTGGGCTGCAGTTCCTGTGGGACCCCTCTTCATGACCAGGTATGTCTAGAACGCTGGTGCTCAGCTATTTTGACTGCTCCTTCCAGTGTTGCAGCCTGGCCCTCCTGGAGTCTCTCTGCTCTCCCTGCTCTTGAGGCCTGCAGAGCCAGAGCCCTATTCCCTCTCCTCTCATGAGCGAGCATAGTGGTCCTCCTGATCGCAGGGTGTTTGTGCTCCTTGGGGAATGGACAAGCCCAAATCTGTTAACTACACCAGCCTGTTCCTGAATGGGATGAAAAAGGCAGAAATTAGTTTAGTTAAACTCAGAAAGGCAGCTTCCATTTCCTCTTTTGAGGGCCCTAGATCAGGTGTCAGGTTCCAGCACCAGAGGGCTTCCAAGTCATCTAGATGTGTCTTTCCCACTGCTGTCCACTGGTCACCCCATTATTGGTTGCTTTTCTTTATAACAGGGTGGCCCTGTGGAAATCCTTCCCTTCCTCTACCTTGGCAGTGCCTACCACGCTGCCCGTCGGGACATGCTTGATGCGCTGGGCATCACAGCCCTGCTGAATGTCTCCTCAGACTGCCCCAACCACTTTGAGGGGCACTACCAGTACAAATGTATCCCTGTGGAGGATAACCACAAAGCTGACATCAGCTCCTGGTTCATGGAGGCAATTGAGTACATTGGTGAGTGCCTACACAGAGGAGCTCTGCCCATGTGTTCCTGGGGCTGGTGGTGGGGTTCCTACCTAAAAGAGCTGGAGCCTTTGGCTGGGAAGACACTGAGGTCCATCAGGGTCCAGGCCATTTGTTGCATTAGTGGGAGGTCAGCCACTTCTTGCATGTTTGGGTGAGGGGTTTGGCTTCTTTGAAGGTTGTAGATCTCATGTCTCATCCCATTGCGCTCTAGACTCTGTGAAGGAGTGTTGTGGCCGAGTCCTAGTCCACTGCCAAGCTGGTATCTCCCGTTCAGCCACCATCTGCTTGGCTTACCTGATGATGAAGAAGCGTGTCAAGCTGGAGGAGGCCTTTGAGTTTGTCAAGCAGCGCCGGAGCATCATCTCCCCTAACTTCAGCTTCATGGGGCAGCTGCTGCAGTTTGAGTCACAGGTGTTAGCCACCTCCTGCGCAGTGGAAGCTGTCAGCCCCTCGGGGACACTGCGGGAACGGGGCAAGGCCACCTCCACCCCCACCTCTCAGTTTGTATTCAGCTTCCCAGTCTCTGTTGGTGTCCATGCCACTCCCAGCAGCCTCCCATACCTGCACAGCCCCATCACCACGTCACCCAGCTGTTAGCTCAGGGGCTGAGGCTGGCCAGGCAGATAGTGCCAGGCGTGGAGGAGGCAGGTGGGCTTGGAGCCCTGTAATGTTAAGCAATAGTGCCGGACACTGCCAATCACCCTGGACTCAAAGTCTTTTTCGTAGAGAAATTTCTTACCTCATCTTGGTTTTTTTGATTTTAGGTTTGGAAAGCACTGAAGTTATAAACGCCACGAACCCTGACACTGTCCAGGCTCTTTAGGGGAGGGAAAAAAATAGCATACTGGGTTTCCTCAAGTGCCTGGTCTTAATCTCTTTCCCTCCCTAGTTTATTGTCTTGCTTTAAAAAAAAAAAAAGAGAAGAGACATCTCCTTCTCCCCACATTCCTGCCCCTAGCTCATCTGGGTTGAAAAGGGAGCATACCCTCTTTTTATTGAGCAGCAGACTTCCCCTTGCACAAACTGACACGGGTGCGTGCAATGGTTGCTGCTTACCTGAGCCAGGTATACTAGGTGACAAGCAGAGCTGCAGGCAGGGCCTTGGGGCAAGCAGGAGCAGCGGTGGCACGGTGCTGTCTGCAGGCAGCCTCCCTACTGCTAGTGCGCAGGGAGCTGATGCTGGAGCTTTCGGTCCAAGCCTAGAAAATGCCTCATCTTCAACCCACTGGGAGCCCTATTTCCCACCCTGCCTGTCTCCTTCTCCCCAGTCCAATCCAAGACACAAGATGCCTGTGTGGCTGATGTACATATGTATGGTTTTGTTCTTTTTTTTTTTTTAAATTTTAGAAATTATTTATTGCCTGAGGGAGGGAGAAAACACTGTTTGGAGAAAATAAAAATAAAACTGTTTTCAACAATTGTGGCTGGCACAGGTTTGTCCTAAGCCCAAGATAGAACAGCAGCTTGTGTAAAAACAGAGCAACTGTTAAAAATGTCTTTATTGAATTTTAAACTATTACAAGTATTGCAGATCAGACATTTAGCCAAGCACATTTATAGATCAAACTCAGTTGTTACAGAGATGTTACCTAAGGACCACCATGTAGGTAGGCTGAGGACCTGCCCCTCATCTTCTTTGAGAGAGAGGGTCAAGGAGGAAATAAATAAATGACATCCCAGCTCCAGGTAATTTGCAACCAAGAGAGGAAACGTAGAGGGCTAGTTATGGAAACCAGTTATACAAAAAAGGCTTAAAAACAACCCCAGGTACGCTGCCACTTTGGGCTGGCAGAGGAAGCAATTATGAATGAAGATACACAAGCTTATGGGACTGTGAAATTCCCATTTGACTTCCAAAGCTGAAGCAAGTTCTGCAGATGTTAAGAAGAAAGTGTCAAAATTGTCTTGTAATACAGAGACTCTTAAACTACATTAACGGAACCAACACTGAAACGTGCCACCAACAGGGTCAGTACGACAGAAATAGAGCTATCAAAACCAGTCAGATAACACAATCTGACGGCGGATGTGTGTGTAATGGAAAATGCATCTATGCCTCGTGTTCCCTACTGATTCATGGGCTCATCCACCTTACTTCAGAAGTTTTATTATGCATATACTGCCCCTTGATCCTCCTCCTCTCTTGATCCTTTGGATCAACTAGTTTCCAGAGCCAAGGAAGTGCCCTCTTCCAGAAGCTACTCTGTCTCATGCCTCATCTGTGACTGCTGCCCACCAAAGCCAGCAGTGCAGAATATTTGGGGGGGCTTTATTTTTTTTTTTAGTGGAGAATTTTGGAGTATTCTGTTACCAAGGAGCAAAGTATAGAAGTTTTCAGGCAAAACAAATTCCAGTTGCATAATGCAGTGGGATTCAATTGCATCAGATGAAAATGTTCAAAACAGAGGTTAGAAAAAATACCTTGCTCATTCCTTGGACCAATGCCGACTGCAGAATGGTGGAACTAGCCAGCACAAGATGGTTGAACAGTCCCTGTGGAGCTGGGATCAAAACATTGGCAGACAAAGATTAGGATGAGAAAATAAGATACACCTTATTGAGGTACTGTACTGTTCTGTTGACAGCATTCAGACTGCAATGTCACTGCACCAGGTACCAAAATTCATCTGTCTCACAGAAACACTTTCAGCCACGGAGAGCAGAACTGTCCCTTCTCTGCTATGTAGTGAAGTTTCTGTTTTGCCAATTAAGATCTTATTGCAAACTGCAGAGATGTTTCAAAATGCTGCCTCAAAGTGACATGGCAAAAAAAAAAAAAGAAAAAAGAGAAGGAAAAATCAACAGGCTTGAAAGAGAACTGTCCTTTTCCCCAGGAGACACCATGATCTGCCCCAGTGGGAATATTTTTTTCCAGAGCCAGTGAGAGGTGTCCAGGCTCCCCAGCCACTGTGTTTTTGCATCCTCAGCTCCTACCACCCCTCCACTGGTAATACAATGCTGCAAAAAAGCATCCCATTGTTAGAGGACTGCCCTCCTCAGGAAGGTGAAAATCATCTCCCAGAAGGCAGTAGCTGCCTGGTTATGGGGGTGTGCTATTTTTAAGGTCCTCTTCTGTGGAATTAGGAGGTATCAAGTTAAGTGCCTCAACTAAAGCAGAAGCATCTGTACTGTAATAATCTGGCAAATGCAGCTTTGCCATGACAGTTTTCTTCATGGGTAACTCCCATACAGATGGACAGCTCCACACTTTTTAAACTGCTAAAGGAGCTACAATGATACATGCCAGGAGAGGTGGACACTACTCCTGCACAGGTTTCTATGACACACAGATGCATCATCAGGCCTGGGTATTCCTCCGTCTGGCCACAAAAGGATATGAGATCATGCCATTAAGAGACAAAAACCACTGCAAAATTACTTCCTCGCACAGCACCTTTACTCTGCACAGAACATCAGGTACATTAACACTGGCAGTTCAAAGATACTGGACAGTATTTTTATCCTCTAGAAGTTCAAGGCTGCAGAAGAAATCCAGACTAGCCATTAGTTCAATCAGCACACAGGAAACAACAAGCAAGAACAGAATCTGGTGTGGACTTGGTGGGGTTTCTGATTTTAGGTTTGTTCCTGTTTCTGAGAGATGTAAAGCTTTTAACCTACACACCCACATTAACCATTTTGCTCACCTAAGCAGCACAACCGTTTTACCATTTAAAACTATGTCTAAGTGGGGATGGTGAGCAACACTCACTCCCAACACCATCTGAAACCCTAGTGTAGATAGGCACATCCCCCCACTCCATTCTTAGAACTAAGTTAAAAACAAACTCCAAACTTAAATGATGAATACAAAGCTTCAAAGCCTAGTGATGATCTTTGCAATCCTAACACTATTAAAAAACAAGGAGCCAAAATACAAGCACCCAATTTTAATCAAATCTTATTGACAAAAGGACAACTAGGCTAGAGCCTGGCTTGGCCTTGGAAGCTACATATTTATTCAGGTCACAAAATGAGGCAAGAATCATTTAACCACTTCCAGCTCAAGAAAAATAACCCCAAAGTTCAAGATCTGTTGGAGTATTGCTTTTTCTAAGGGCTTCTTTAGAGATATTACAAACAGATGATGTGCAGGTAGCTGGATTGTATCAAATGACTGATTTTGCAGTCGGTGAAATTCCTTTGTGAGGATAACCTGCTTCAACATTAATGTCTTAATGTTAAAAATGAAAATTTCGTGTCTTAACACTGAAAGTGAAAAGCTTTTAGGGTTAAGTTTGGTTCGTGTTTTTTTTTTATTCCAAATAGGTCAGAAAAATCCCACTTGTGGGGAGCACATGTATGTTGATAAAGCACACTATTCTGTTGTTTCCTTGCTTTAAAAGGGGGTAATACCCAAATGCATGAACTGGATCATCACATATTAAATATTGTTGGTCAGTAGGGAAATGTACAGTGTTGTGTTCAATGGAATGCTTTTTTCCCCAGCTGTTTCATGCCCAACACTGAAGCACATCTGGTATTGGTTGTTAAGAGGAAAAAAAATTAAATGGCTCAATTTTCAACATTCTCTGAAGCTGTAGGGACAACAAAAAAGAAGTGTGTTTTTACTTTTGTTAAATGCATATCTTCCATGAGGGGGACTTCTGAAATTGTTTGATGCTGTGTTATGCAATGCTTAAAAATAACTTTCTCCTACCCAGTGAAATAAGACTGGGGAACTTGCAGGAAAGGGGATTAGATCGAATAATGTTGTTCTCTGGTATACCTGCAAACAAGTCCAACTTGCCAACTGATGTTTTAAAAGTTCATTCTCATCAAAATGCCAAATTGGTATTTAAAACTATTAATATTTTTATAAACCCCTTAAGCTCTTCAGCTGTGATGTCACATACAAAGATACAACACAAAACTGCTAAAGTACACTCTCCCTTGCCAGTGTGAAACCCATTTAGTGGGTCCTGTATCACAGAGGGACATGGACAGAAATGCCTTCATGTATGCAATCCTCTGACTCCTCACCTGCTGCATCCCAGCAAAACCATACTCCTCTGTAACTGGAGAGCATTTTGCAAACTGCATGTACTTAACAGAAGCCTTGTAACATGCTCTCTTAGAAATGCTAGCAGAGGGCATTGACCTGCTTTATGAAGTTCTCTCAAGCACAAGAGCTGGCTTCACCCTTACAAACGCTTCCTAGGGCTTCTGCTCAAAGACCTGACAAAGCTGCAAACCAACACAGTTTGTTTCCACTCTGAAGCTACACTCATTCATACTATTGTTTTCTCAGAGGTGTGCAAAAAAACCCTATATTGGAGAACTTGGACCTGGCCCCTTCTTGGATGAAACTCATATTGCATTGTTAACAATTTCAGTCAAGCTGACTTTGTGCAAAATATCTTTAAGAAGGTTTCGGCTCAACTTCAGAATGCAAAAGGAAAATAAATAGTTGACTAGGACCTCTTGAAAACATAAAATGAATGGTGTATGTTGAAGAGAAAATTATGGGCTTAATGCAATTTATTTCCAAATAAAATAACGAGAGAATAGTAGTGTCCAAAATTTTAAAGTGTGAGATAGTACTGATAAAGATTTTTCATTTGCACAATAATGTTCCCAAAGTCTAGATCAAAACAACATTATTTTACACGTGGCAACTGCAGAGACTAGGAGCCTGAGATATGTTATTAAAAGGCAGTCCCTTGTAAACTTTCCTCAAAAGGAACAGTAGCAGTTGAGTATGCAAGAGTTACTCATATCTTATTCATCAAGACAGCAATGCTTTATAAAAGACAAACAGCTTTTTTCCAGGTTGTTAGGATTTTGTACGATACTGATTTTCTGAAACACGTATCCATCCAGTCCAAGATTGAAGTCACATCCTTCTTCACTGCTCTCTAGCTACTAGGTCTTTTGCTCTGCTGCTGTTGCTGTCTGTGAGGGAGCTTCTGGTTTCACAATCTGGTATGTGATGAGATACTCTGGGTATGCCTGAAAGTGAAGCCAAGAAAAAAAAAAAAAAAACAAACACAGCAGCATTGCTTTATGGAAGGGTATGCTCAAGTAAGTTCACATTTTGGATTTCACTAAACAGTCATCAGGAGAGACAGTGCAAGGATCAGCTCCGTTTGCAGAGTGCAAGAGGAAAAGCAAATTTCAAACCCAGCCAGTATTTTGTCTGAATCTACATACCTGTTCTCCTCTATAGATAACATATTCAGCATATGCAAGTCCATTCACGCTTGGCCTGCCAATGACAGAATGGTGCCCTGGAGGGGCATGAGCCATTTTCATTGTGCTGAACTGAAGAAAGGATTTTCCAAGGGTCACTCTACAGAAGAGCATTTGTCTAAAAGGATAAAAAGAAAGCATAATTTGAAAATATCTTACTAGGGGTCATATACTTCCAGAACGATTTAAAACTTTTGAGTTTATTTTGTTGCAAATTAATGTCTCAAGGCTTTTTGGAGAAACACTTTTAGAAGCAATTTCTAAGGCTATATAAAGCCCCTTATGAAAATAAAACAAAATCTTTCTCAATACACAGAAGAGACAACACACAATTTGTTCAGTGCTCACACAGAGGCCTATTCTAGTTCATTTTACATAAAACTGTTGAAAAAAGCTGAAACTCTCTGTGTTCCTGCTTACCAGGGTATGGACAGGGGTGAAAGTGCAAAACTCACTTTGATCTAACTCCAGTACAAAACAAAGCTGTGATTAGGTCCTGTTCACTGCCTATAAAACTACCTGGCCTATAGTATAACACTGTACTGCTGACCACCACTTTGCACTGCAGGTTTGTTCACAGAGTGATGGAGTTTAATTATATTTCCCTGACCCTTCATTTTCAAACTTGCTGTTGCAAGCCTCCCTCCTGAGCCACAATTCACTTTGATTTATCCTCACTGTGCTCTTAAGATGTAATTTTGGACCTTCCTGTGGGATTTTCTGCATTTTTATCCTTTTTTGTTGAAGCACTGACAAATGGAAACTGCCTTTTTCCTGCCACGGCCAAGCTCAAGTGGTTATTCTTTCCTCACAACTCATCCTCTGCCAGGATGGTAAAAACCACAACAGCCAGAATTGTATGAGGGAACTCTGTATGTTGGACTCATACCTGTGGCAGATGTAACAGGACCTGTCTTTGTGTGTGGGACAGCCTGTTCCTCCCCCTATTCCATACACATATTGATTGCTTTTTGAGGAGTTCTCGGCAAAGTAAATTCCAGCTCCAAACATTCCTCCAATGTATGCGTGTCTCTCATCAAATCCTTTGTGAATGATAGCATTGATAAAAGGAGACCCTAGAACAGGATGACACAAAAGGATGTGTTAAGCTCTACAGTGATAAGGGACTCTATGTCAAGAGAAGCCTGCTTTAAATAGACCATTAAATACCAGAAAGTGTGCTCAGTCAGCTGGCAGGGGGTGATACCCACAGTGATGTGTGGGATTTATCATTATATACCAAGATCCCACATGTGACTCATATTTCTTACTCATTTCACACATCTCATTAAGTGGCTTTTCCCTCTGTTCACATTTCTGTGCAATTTATCTTGTCAATGCATACCACTTTCAGCAATCAGCGCTGGTTAAGACGGGGAAAGGTGTCAGGAAAGTCATACCCAAAACCAATTTCCTACACAGAATCATAGAAGGATCTGGGGCAGAAGGATCCTCAGGCAACTGTCATTTGTAGGCACTTCTGGATGCTTCTAGAGAACATACTGCTGAAACTCATAGTTGATTTTGATTCCTTTTCCCGATGACTGCCTGAAGCTCCCAGGTAAAACACCTACTGCGTGCTGGTGCCCTCTCAGAAGATCCCTATCTTTTGCACAGCAGTGTAACATCCTCCCAGCAGCTTTACTGGAAATGACTAAGACACATCTTAGATAAAAAAAAGACACCCAACATTTTTTCCCCTTTTATTTAAAAAAAAAGAGACTATTTTTAACCTAATGTAGTTTTTTGAATTGCAGTAACCACACAAACTAACTCCACCACCTCAACAGCCTTGCATTTCTAGTATAGAAATACAATTACTGTACAGGATGGTGACGCAGCAACATCATCATTGCCTGTGGATCCTTGTAAGCTTTTTATTTGTTGTTGTTAAATACCAGTAGATACAAACAGAGATCACTTCCTTACCATGAAACAGCATCCGTTCATTGTGATGATTATGATTCTCCTCTGAGACCTCCTTCTGCCTGTGACAGAATCTTTCCCGCAACTTCTTGTTCACGACCTTTTGGATCTGCAGTGGTACAAGAGGTCCAACCATGGTTGAATTGCAATTGAAATGGAACCATGGTTTCACAGAATTTGCATACATTTGACAGGGAAACCAAATGGTATCAAGGCATGTCCCCCCCCTTCCCCAACTCCTTTAAAAAGACAAAAAAAAAAGATTACATTGAGAAAAAAAAAAACGCAACAAACATGCTGCAAAGTCAAATACAAAAGTTATAGATCTCTGAAATCACATGAAATCAGGCTGTGAAACGTCAGGCTTGCCACCTGTCTTCCACACCAGTTCTTTAGGCTCCTTTAAGAGCACAAGTGGATACTTCTCCCTCATTCCATGTGCAGTCTAACTTTACCATTTAGCACATGCTTTAACCCTGCTCCTGAATATTATTTTAATAAAGAATTTTAAATACAAAAGGGCGATCCATTATACCCGTTCTGCCTGCTTGCACAGGTACCAACTCGTTTTACCATGTAGAATTTAGAGCTTGGAAACTTACCCTGATGACATTGTACCTGTTGAAGATCCCACCGGCATTCCCACCGTCCCGATGCTCCCGGATTGTACTTTGCATCTACGGAAATAAACACAACCGAATGTTCAGCACGCAAAGCTTGCCAGCAAGGCAAAGTATGCACACAGTTTCTCAGTCTATCACTAGCAACAATGGACAATCTTGATTCAAAACCCATGAAAAGGTGTCCAAAAACCCTAACAAAACAACTCTGTTCTAAACTGAGCTACAGCCAGACTTCCCAGGCACTCAATGCACTTGTATCAAATATCTACACAGGAAAAAAGGAGAACAGTGGCACTTGTTATCAGAATTATGCACAACTAGAAAACCTCCATTAGTTTAGAAAAAAGCAGCATCCTTGGAAACGAGCATACAAAAAAAATAATTTTGAAGCAGTAACAAAAGTGTTTCTAATGAGCACAATTTTTATTTCTTGGTGATTAGAAGATGTACATTTTCCTGTGCCACAGAATTATTTTGTTTGGAAAAGAACCTTAAGATCACATCCAACCATGATCTAACTCTACCAAGTCTGGTGCTAATGTCCCTTGGCACCACATCTCTGCATCTTTTAAGCACCTCTATGGATGGGGATTCAGTCACCTCCCTGGGGAGCTTATTCCAGTATTTGATAATCCTTTCAGTGAAGAAGGTTCTTCTAATACCCAATCTAGACTTGCCCTGATGCAACTTGAAGCCATTTCCTCTCATCCTATTCACTGTTACTAGGGAGAACAGACCAACTTCACCTAACTCCAACTTCCTTTCAGGCAGCTGTAGAAAGTGAGGTCTCCCCTCAGCGTCTTTCTCTCCAGACTAAACAATCCTAGTTCCCTCATCCACTCCTCACAGGACTTACTCTCTGGACCTGCTCCAGCAACAAAACATCTTTCTTGTTGTGAGGGCCGCAAAACTGAACACAGTACTCAAGGTGTGGCCTCACCAGTGCTCAGTACCATGGGACAATCATTTTCCTGGTCCTGCTAGTCACACTATTCCTGATACAGGCCAAGATGCTGTTGGCTTTCATGGCCACCTGAGCACACTTCTAGCTCATATTCACCCAGCTGTCAAACAGCACTTCCAGCTCTTTCTCTGCCAGGCAGCTTTCCAGCTACTCTCCCCTGAGCCTGTACCTTTGCATGGAGTGGTTGTGATCCAAGAGCAGCACCTGCCACTTGGCCTCGTTAAACCTCATACAGTTGGCTTTGGACCATTGATCCATCCTGTCCAGGTCTCCCTGTGAAGCTTCAAGCAGATCAACCTGACAAAGATCCCACCCATCCTTCTCACCTGCAAACTTACTGAGGGTGCACTAAATCTCCTCCTCCAGATCACTGATAAAGAGAACTGGCCTCAGAACTGAGCCCTGGGGAACACCACTTGTGATTGGCCACCAATTGCATTTAACTCCATTCATCACCACTCTGGGCTTGGCTGTCCATCCAGTTTTTTACCCAAAGAGTACACCTGTCTAAGCCATGAGCCACCAGTTTCTCCAGAAGGGTTCTGTCAGAGATGCTGTCATTAGCAGTCCCTAAGAATTTCAACAGCTTCATTGTATCTTTTCCAGAAGTATTTATAGCTACAGCAACAATATTTAGTAACAGCTCAAATACATCCCAATATACCACTGCAAATAGGTGCCCCTTTCTTGTCCAAAGCATTTATACAAAAGATCTGCACAAACTCCAGCTCACAGACTTAATCAAAAATATCCCAGGCTAAGCTGGCAACAATCATGAATATCTAGACTTTAAAAAAGACCCCCAACACTTCTGTGCTATAGTGTAGGAACACTATACAAATAGTAAATGCACAGTAAAATGGAGTTTCTTCCAAACACAATGCTTTAGAAAGCCTCTTTTCTGTTATGATTTTTCTTTCAAAATGGTATCTGCTTGTCGTTTACTTAAATAAAAGAGCATGTGTGTGTGGGAGGCAAAATTACAGTCAACTCTCAGTTTTCCAAGAGCTGTTTATCTGGGTTACAGATTAACTAAGCCACCGAGACAAGAGAAAACAAGCTGGTTCACATGCAGAAAGAGCCTGAGCACAGACAATGCCTGCAGAAGTGCAACGCCTTGATGTCTTGGTCTTCACTCACACAGCCTTTGATTTTCACAACTCCACCTAGCAGTGGAAGCCCTTGCTACATGGTAACATCCCAAACAGAAAAGGCAAGATTGGGAAAACACTAAGTGAGCAATCAGACCATTTCTTAAAATTGGCAGGACATAGCAAAGTAATTTATATCACTGCTCTAAAAAAGACAAACAAAGAGCCCTAAATTTCATGTCAGCTCTATGCCACCAAAAGATATTTTATCACTTTCAATGTGTGCTATATTCCTTGGCACTGAGGGGTTATAAGTGAAAAGAGAAATACAGTGCCACTGGAGCATTAAGAAAGGCACTTGCATACCTCCTCTTCTACAGACTGATATTCCTTATCATCAGGAGCAAGGTCAAGAAGAATGGTCCCCTGACTTACACAGTGGAAAGTCAAATATGGATTGGTACCTGCAAAGAGAAGGAATGAGTGGAATAAAAATCAACAGGGGAAAACAATATCAGCTCTGTTTATATCCATCATCATCATCATTCTCTTAAGTAACCCCAGTACAGCAGGAAATGCAAAATAAGGCAGAAGCACGACCTCAAACAGACGAAGTGCTTTAGCTAGCAGCTGAGGCTTTAAGAGAGAGAAAGAAAATTGCAGGTGGACATAATTGTATTTCATTGTTCACAATTTCAAGAGAAGCAGTTGAGAAGTGTGCGGCAGCAAAAAACTCCATCAGGTCCAACCTTCAGGGTACAATTGGCCTATGTACATAGGGCATACATATGGTACACAGGGTAAATCAAACCAAAAGCTCCTGCTTGGGTGAAAAAGAGTCCCTGGAAATGGGCACAGCCTCAACAGATGCCTCAGGGGTGTCCATTCTCTGCAAGGGCAAGGGATGACTCCATTCTGTATCTCCTCAATATATCTTTACTTGTCACAATCCCCTCAGTCACCAGATCTGCCAGCAAAAACATTTTCCTGATATCCAAATTCTTTCAAGTTGTCGTGACAATGCCTACACTTATAAAAGGTGACTTCTGGGAGCCTGCTGTATTCTACACCAACTAAGCAGCAGAAATGTCATATTTACCTTGCTGCCCTCCTAGAAGTCTCTCCACACCTTTTATTAATTTGTGGCGGTGTCCATAAGCATTGATCCCAATTTCTTTAAGCTCCTCATGCCCCATGTCTGCCAACACATCCAGGGTGATCTGGAAAAGTAGAAAAACACAAAATTCACCTGCCAAACCTGGCCTGATTTCAAAGGCTGAAGACCCATTTACTCAGAAAATGGCATATGTATGTGGTGCAGCCAAGAGACAGAGAGAATGCATACACATGCACTCTGTTTTGTCACACTTCTAATTGCTGCCACCTTCTGGCAAGCCTCTCCCTATCACAGGGCCATACCCAGCTGCTACAGCCTAAAGCTGTACAAAACGTTAACTTCTCTTACAGCAATTAACGAGAGCTGGCTCTCACAGAAGGTTCTCAAAAACATTTTACTTATGTAGAAGGATGATGCAAGGAAACGCTGGGAGAAGTCTGGGAATATTTTTTAAGCATTTTAAGTTTTGCACTGTTGTGCAATTCCTTATTTTCACGACACAAACAGCAGTGAGTACCCTGCAAGCTTAGCGATAAACGCTGTTTGTTTCACACCAACATTATTATAGTTATTACTGTGTGTACACATATGCATGGGTCCACTTGCATGTGTACCAAACTAGTGGGTGAGCTGTCCTAAGTCATGCTCAACTATTCAGCTCTTTTTGGAACTAACACTGTGAGGACACACACAGCTATTCATATGGCTGCAATATATCAATGTATCCCCAATCACCTGACAAGGTTTTAAGTTTCAAGGTGATGGTGGAAGCAGAAAGATAATAAAACGTGATGTCAAATAAACACTTTTAAAATGGACTGAAGATAAAGGGCAAGTACAGCACACATTTTTTTTATTACTATAAAGTACTTGTGCACTGAGGTGATTCTGTGACAAAGATTTCATGTGGAAGAGATAATTACATAAAAGCTACTTGCAATTTTACACATTAAACTAGAATGGGAAGCTCAGCAAATTCTAGGGAACCATATAACTTGATTCAAAAGAAGCTGTACTGTTAGCACAACTGGACTTGCAGGTATGAACTGTGCCCACCACAAACTGAGTACCATTCATTCAAAAGAAAGCAACTCAAGCAAGGTATTAACATCTGTCCAACTGAGCAGAAAACAATCCCACTGGGATTGCTGTGGAAAAGGCACTGAAGACACTCATGTGCAGTGGAACAGTAAAAAAAAGAGAAGAAATGCAGTATTAGAAAACATCAGCAATGGGCTACGGCCAAAGTGAAAATTTGCACATGAAGGCACTGCAGTGCTTGGAAAAAGCATCTTAAAACATTAAGGACAATGAGCTTGTTTTCACTAGTAAGAAACTTACAAGGGTAGCTAAACAGTTTCAAAACGGTGAATGAATACAGTGAATATGATTTGCATTATTAAATCTTATTAGTAGGGAAATATATTAAAACAGGTTAAGGAAGCAGAAGTAGAACAAAACCAGCATGGTAACACCAAGGTTTGAAAAATAGTAAGAAAGAAGAAATGTGAACAGACTGTAGGCTGGTTTGAGATTGGTTTGCTTCTTAATAGAAGCAGTTCCAAACTAAAGAGATTATGCTTGATATAAAAGAAGGGGAAAAAAAGAATCATATAGTATTACAAATTTGGGGAGATACCTCCTGTAATGTTTCATGGAAATAGTTGGAACTTTTTCAAATGCAATACATTACATTTCAAATGTTTGTCTCCTGACTCATCAAATCCAGCCTCTGGCACTTGCACCTTTCACTTCCACCACTCTGCCCATCTTGCTCATGCAAACAAATTTAACTGTCACATGTTAAATTTAAGAAACAGTCCACAAAAGGAGTCTACAAAGACATTAGAGGTGCTTTTGCTCTAAGCAGTAGCCAAAGCTTGAGAAACTGTTACATTAGTTGCATTCTTTTCATATGTTGTGAATTACTGATAAACCTACAGTGATTTTCCCCCCATCTCTCAATTCCATTTGAGACTTTCTAGCCATGCCTAATTAATGCTCTAGTCCTAACCTATTAGGGAATGACTACACCTTGGTAAACTAGGTTATTATTTCAGCTTATAGTCAGACTGGAAGGTTTTCCAGACCTAACCCAAGTGTCATGTGCAGCACTACAGGTGGCAAAAGGCTTGATTGGATATCAAGACTACCCAAGTACAAGTGACATTCCAAACTAATTTTGTTACAGCCATCACATTCAAAGTTCACAAAGTCCAACATACCTCTCAAAATAAAAGCCAAACTGGCAGTCATCACGTATGTGTAAGAAAGGGAAAGGCAATGGATATCTGAACTAAACCAGACAAACAAAAATTTCACAAGTTTCTCAACTTCACCATAAAGTACCTGGTAACTCAGTTGCTGTTTTCTTGGACACACTTGTTTTTCTGTAATGTGAGGTTGGTTTTTTTTTGTTTTTTGTTTCCCTTTATCAATCAGGCAATGAAAACATGCCTCAAATTAATTACATTAGTGTCTTTTTAAAGCATACGGACAGAGATGAGAACTTACCTGCTCTGTCTCAAAGATGTCACGAAGATGTTCAAGACCCAGGCTTTTTAGGAACTGGGTAATGTTCATATCAAGGCCAGAAACTACAAGAGAAGAAAGAAGTCATTATATCCTATGTATCTGAGTTAAAAATAAATAAACTAATCAAACAATACCACTGATTCTTTCAAAATTCCCAACTCAGATTCTTTTTATGCTTAGTTTGTCTATGTCTATAATAAACAATCCACTTCCACTATGTAAAAACTCAATGTTCCCAACTCAGAATCAGCAGTTAAAAAGTGGCAAATACAGGCTCATATTGCAAAGAGAGGGAAAAGAAGAGTGGGTGTATTTTTCAATATAATCATTAATAAAACATGAATTCCAGGTACTAATCAAAGGGTTTTTAAAAGTGTTAGCACACCCCCCCCCCCTAATCATAATTCTTTCATCAAAATAATTCTCATTGGATTTTCCATGTAAAATCAACCATGAACATCTGGGCACTTGATCAGATCTGCTTTGGTAGGCAGACCTAATCACTGATAACAAAGAAAGATGGAGTGAACAATGCTCAACAGAGCATGCATCAGACACTTTAAAATGCAGGTAATAGCTAAGGCTATACAATATTTTCTGGCAAGTCAGAAACACTTCCCAGATAAAGCAAGGCCTACTGTGATACTAAGCTACTGTACTTCCAGCAATGTAAACTTGTCCAGCAGCAAAAGCACCTTCTCCTTCCTTCCTTTCAGTTCCTGCTGCTCCGTCACCAGCATTTGATGCCCCTCCTACAGCTAGGTCTGCCAGTGGCCCAGTGAGGTTATCTATACTGCTGGCAGCAGAGAGGCAGGATGGTGTAGATGCTGGTGAGATCAGGGAAGCACTAACAACAGTAGCCTGAGGTTTAAAGCAGGTAGGCAAAGCTTCTGGAGGCATCGCATCTATCAGCAGAGCTCGGATGTCATCTGCCTGGAAAACAGAAAGAACATTCAACATGAGGTTCTATTATCACAAGTCACTGATCTCTGGAAAGAATTTTTCTTTGAATTCAGTTGATTGCACTGTTCCCTCATTAAAAAGGAAACTGCCAATTTTTGTAACATGGGAATTCATAGTTAAAGAACATTCATATTCACTGCTCAGACACAAGTGAATTGGGTTCTCCTCATTTCTAAAGGTAAGTAAGAAGGTACATCCCTTTCTGGCAGTGTTAATGCCAGGAAGAGTAATGCAGCAACTTCATCTGTAATCATTCACAACCTAGGCCAGGCAATGCCACCTCATAATTCCTCTGTCAGGCTCACCTTCTAGTGAATCATTTTGCACTAGATCAATGTTTCAATGGAAAGACTAACCATTGCTGTAGGAGAAATATGAACTTAACTAACAACTGGATCTTGCCTTTGTTCACTAAATTAAAGCAGGAGTCTCATCTTCAAGAACTTCTTCCTTGTATGTCCTTATACACCATGATTAAGACATCCTTATTTTCCTCCCACAGAAATCAGATAACTTTTTTTTATGATGAATGATACAAAACTTTCTAGAGCTCAGATAGCTGGAGGATGTCTCTTGAATTCTCCATAATCAGTCACTGGCCTTAAAAGACACAGCAACCAATCTGATTGCATTATCTGTTCCACCAAGACTGGTTAACTTTGGACAGACACACACATGTAATCTTATTAAACCTTTTTAACCAGCCACCACTGACACCACTAACAAGAAAGTTTCTGGATGCCAGTTTTAGAAAAATTTTGATAGCCACCTGCAACAGTTAGAATTTTGTTTCAGAATTTGATCAAAAAAAGAACTGAGGTAATATACAGGCACTGGGAACAATCATCCTTTAAATGATCCCATTCCTCTAAAGGCCCATCTGATTTTCAATCCAAGTTAAACAAAATCTCCAGCAATGAGAAGATTGATCCCAGAAGTGAATCCTTAAGCACAAGCAAACCTTAAATCACAAGTTAAGATCTCAGGCAGAGGAAAAAGCCTGGACCTACAGGTAGAAAATCATAAACAGATACTGTGGAGATGCTCATCTCCTTTCTCCTCAGCACAACAAAAGCTGAGGACCACTGATGTCACGGAGTTATAGAAAGCCATGTAACATGCAGACCAAATCCTCCAGAGAAGTCTGTGGTTGTCATGCTAACATGAACTTACTGTTGCCAGGTCTAGTGGTGTCTGACCCTCTTGGTTCTTCATAGTTGGATCTGCTCCATGAGCTAACAGCAGAGCACAGAGCTGTGTCCTCCCTTTTTGTGCAGCTTCATGCAGTGGTGTGAACGCCCATTTATCTGTTGCATTTACACAAGTGTTGTATTTGATCAACAGTGCTGCTATATCCACATGCTGGAAAACAGAAGGACATCTTAATCAATATAACACTGGACAAATACTTTCCCTTTTCATGCTGGAGGTAATGGTGCTCAGAGACCCCTGCAATTTCCCTTTAGCTCACTTTTCTGCTTCCTGTGTCTATGTAGCAATGCATCTCCTCAGGTACCACTTTATACTGCAGCTCCACTATCACCTGTATCTGTGCACTACCAGATCATCCACCAGCACTTCATAATTGGGATTAGGCATGGAATTATATTTCTACCAAACGATCCCAAATACACAGCATGAAGGTTGTCAGCTGCAGGAGCGGACACGATACCTGATCCAGCATAAACCCAAGAGTTAGTTGTCAAAATATCTGCAGACAAATTTGAACTGGAAACACAAATTTACAGGGCTGCAACATTTGTGACATACTAGAAGCTCCAAAGATCAACGTGCTGCACTGCTGAGCTACCACTTAAATGCCTTTACACAGAAGTCTTCATTGTACTTTATTTCTTTCTTGCAATTTCTTACAAGACTTTGAACCCACCCATGGCAACACAAATTTGTTCTTTCTATAATCACGTTTTGTGAGAGAACTGTAATTGATAAAATGCATTATGAATGTTACAAGGGACAACTGCTTTACACAGGCTATGAAAGTAATAATCTTACAACCATATGCTTCCATCAATATCCTACCCTTGAAGTCTGCAAAGTTAGAGAACGGAAAACTGGCACATAGAATTTTTCGCTGTCTTTGGCCAGTTACTTGTTGAGCCCAGCTAAGAAATAAAACACCAAGTAGTTAAAATTAGTAGGTGGGAGTGTGAAACACTGAAATGACAAGCAGAAGTGCAAAGACTTGTCAATAGATGTCATTTTCTCTGTCAATGGCAATTAACTGACTCTCCATGGCTCTTGAAAAAGGGCTTGCTCTCTGAGTAAGTGTGGTTTGAAGAGACTGCTGACCTTATTTTTCCTCTCTGCCAAACTTTTAAAGCCATTGCTGCTCCTGTGACTTTTCTGCTCCATGAAACCCTATTGAGGGACACACAGCATGAAGGGACTGGGTGGAAAAACTGAAGACACTTTTGTGAAGAAAAGGTTGAGTCTGTGAAATCTGCCAGCTATGAACTTGAGAAATCAATACTCATCTCCTCTATACCTCCCAACACAGAGATCTGAATGGGCTGATGACACCTCAGAGAGAAGTGTGGGCCACCACAGAAAAAGCATACAGCAACTATTCGCTAAATAAGCTGTTAGAAAAGCACCAGACACTGCCTTGGTAACACTTTTCTTTGAAAAAGCAACCAGATTAGATTTGCATTACGATTTTCAGAAGTGATAATCTACACACTTGGAGATAACCTCCAGAATGGGCTGTTCCATCACCTTTCCAGGGATGGAGGCAAGGCTGACTGGCCTGTAATTTCCTCTGTCCTCCTTCTTGCCTTTTTTGAAGACCAGAGTGACTGTCTTTAAATCAAAGTGAACACTGTACTTCACTTCATTTGGCTCTCAAATGAAAGTAATCGTGGTTCTATTATGATCACCTCTCCAAGATTTTGCCAGGGGCCAGGTAATAAAAGACAAAACATATCATGAGACCCATCAAAAACACTACCTGAGCTTCACACCATCTGATTGTAAGCACATGGCTGGGAGCTTCCCGAGTACTGTCTTTATACAATTATACAATTATTTCCAAAATAATAATTTATCCCCTCATCCACAATTAACAGCTGCTTATAAGCAATCTATCAGGCATCTGTGCAATTGATATGCACACAGATGCTCCCTCCCAGATGGAGGAAAGAGGGCCTACCTCATCCAGTATGGTTTGAGCTGGCCACTACACCCCCACTGCAGTAAACAGCTTGCCCAGGAGGACACTCAATAGCCCTTCAACACTTTAGCTTTACCAAAAGCTCCCCTCCCACCAGAAGTCAGTTGTAACAGATCTCTACTTCTTTACATCATCGCCTACACGTGATCCCCTGGTATTGTTCTCTTCCTTTAAAGGCTTTCAGCAACAACTTGAGGTCTTTTCTGTTTTAACAGTCACCCCAAATTTAGGACTGTTCAATGCTGTACTTCTGCTTGCCTTCGTAAAAACTATGTTCTGGTGATCCTTCCAAACTTTAGCCTTTATCTGCCACAGCACACTTGAATCTGTCTTCTGAAGAACACTGCAAACAGAGCTTGCAACATCAACTTAGCTCAACAAGTACTTCATGTCATCAAAATCTGAACTATGCTCATAGCAAGACACGTGTAAAATAACTGGCTTTCAATGTGACTTCAAGGAGTTCCTTCTTGGTCTGCTCATGGCAAGAACGTCTGCACCTACCCCATAGGATGCTGCATTGTGTAGGGGGATTAATCCTCCTTTGTCTTGGGCATTAACATCAGCACCATGCTCAAGTAGGTATTCAGCTACTTCCAAATTGTTGTAACCAGCTGTAGAAAAAGCACAAGAAAAGAAATCAGATATTAGAAGAGCTGAGCTAAAGAAAAATTATTAGACAGAAAAGCTGAAGCAATTTTCTGACTGCAAAAAAACTGTATTACCTCTTGAAATACAGCTGCCATAGTTAACAACCTTCTGTACAGGACAATTCCCAGTGAAACTCTTATTCTATCAGTCGTGGTTTTGGTGGTTAACTTCTGTAGCTCTACCATAAACATACAAAAGCCTTCAAAACTTGGTGAGTCACCCACCTGCAAGATGTAGTGGTGTTGAATTTCTCCCCTGGGTGTCTCTGCAGTTGATATTTTCTTGAGTACACAGCTTCTGCACTCGTGCCAAGCACCCCTTCTTGGCAGCATCTAGCAAGGCAGCATCTCCTCGCAGTAAGTCCTGGATATCTGTGTCTCCTTCTTTCACCAAATCTAAAGGAGTGTTTCCATCTCGATTCTTTTTTGTTGGATCAGCTCCATGCTGCAAAGTGGAACGCTACTGTCACAACCATGAGCAGAGCAGTGCACATGAAAGTGTCACTATTTTATGTCACAGAATAGGAGATGGTGGATTTTTCTGACCTGCTGTCATGAAGTACCAACTGTGTAGATTAGTAGGCACGAGAATAAACCCATGGGGCTGAGGCCTAAAGCACTAAACTGCAACATAGCTGCGGATTTCCACTCCACAGGCAAGAATTGCAGCCCTCTGCAAGAGCTGCGACTGCTCCACTTGCAAATGAAATAAGTTCAAGTGCATATCCTGCATATAGCTACACCTTAATGTCACAACAGGTGCTGTACAAAAGCCAGCTACAAATACCTCGCTGCCAGCCAATCTTTCCCTGCTTCTCCTGCAAACTGGCTAGCAGCATACCTTTCTGAGCTAGTGAAGCCAGACCCTCAGTTTCATTAAATGCCACCCTGCTGTTGAAAGGCACTCCTTTTAGAAGAGAAAACAGAACAACACTAATTTCTTCACCTTCCAACAGGTAACAACATTGTCTTAAGCAGTTTACAGGCCCTGGAAAGCAGTGAAGAACACATTTTGGTGGAAATGTGAAGTAGATTTGAATGACTGCTGGAGTGTATCTGCAGTGGTAAGTACTAGAGCATGGGAGGACAGGAGCATCAATTTACATACAGCATATGGTGTGAGTCATGTCCATGTACAATTTAGTGGGAGAACAGCTCCTTCTCTGATCGTTCTCAGCAGCAGTGGGAAAAAACAAGACAGACAAGGCAGGGGCATCTGCTGGCACTAGAGTTCTCTGGCTGGCCACTTCAGAATCAGCACAGTGGTCCAACCTCCACCAGCAAGTCTACCTTGCCACTTCTCACTGGAGATGCTGGCAAAGCTGTGTTAAGGTGAGCCACAGGGAATGAGCTGGGCATATGAAGAAGAAATTAAATGCCTTGTACTTGGAAGCAGTACAACAGTGCACAGGGTGAAAAGGGTACATAGTAAGAGACAGGAAGGGACAAAGTACTGGTTACACAGTACCAGTTCTGCAGCTGTAGTGCTTTTGGGGAGAGCATTCTTTGCACAATTCCTTTTAAACTGCAATAGCTTCTCCAAGAAATGAGTTCAGATTCCTTAAAACTCATCAAAATTTGAACTATTAAAATATTCTCCAGAATAAATACCTAGATGAAGAGACACCGTCTTCTGAGACCTCTTCAAAGACATAGTAACAATAAAAAGCAATGAAAAAAGCAATTACCTCCAAAATGCCTGTACATTTTTGTTTCCTTTTTCAATCAGAACAGGGCAGAAAGACTGCAAGTCAGGAGGAATCAAGCTCAACATCCATGGCTCAGCAGAACTGACACCACTGCCAGCTGATATAAGAGACATAGCAGGAGAAGGCCTGACCAAACTGCACTGTGAGCACATATCCATGGATAGCCAATGCCTTTACAAAACTCTGTCACCCTAAGGGTACATTTAACTCTTGTGCAAGAGTGATTTCACAGAGAAAGATTTCAGCACTTTTCTACTTTTGTAGTACATCCCTTTAGGATTCTTTGAACACAAAAAATGGTTACATTCCCAGTGGAATGATCAGAAAACTCCAGAGACTTCCATTGTCAATAAAATAACAGTGTGTTTGAGAGATTACAAGTGCTTCTGTAGCCTAAGCTTGAGGTGTTATCTCCAGGGCCATCATCATGCCTACTCCACAGAAACCTCTGAGTATCTTCTGATTTCTACTTCAGATGTGTTTCCAACTGATATGCTACCCCCTGAATGTTTTTTGTGGTAATCAAGTGAAATAATTAGTCAGACGGAAATAGTGGGGCTTTCCAGCAGCAAATGAAAGGAGAAGTGGACAGGGAAGAATCTCATCAATTCTGACTTACTGTGCTTCAGATGGACACAAAGTAGGCAAGGCTAAAACAGGACATAGGACTGACAAGAAATTCTACCCTAGCATCCTTCTTTTACCCTCCTATGGCAGGACTTGACCTTACATTAAATTGCTCAAACTCATGTTTCTTACTGGCAACATGTTGGCATTACCTCATGCCTTTTACAAGTTCTTCCACTAATTATAATGAATGTTTACTCCTCAGTCTATTAATACATATTTCCTCCAGAAGCCTGATAAATTATATAAATAAATTATATTAACATAACAGATTTAAATTTCTTACATGCCAGACACCAATTAGGAGCCACCTTCAGTGGCATTTCTGTAAGTAGTTACAAAGGTGTACTTAACTGCAGCAACTGCTCCAGAAAGGGATGAATAGGATAAGTTGGGATTTTTTTGCACAAACTCAGCTGCTTTCCTAGTTTGAGCCTTAGGTCCTACTTGACTAATAATGTTAATGCATGTACTGGGAAAACTAACTGTATGGATGATTCTTTGTGAGTGAACTGGCATTACACAAGAAACCACCTGACAATTGTAAGACGAAAATAGATAAAAAGCCACCATGAAGGACTCATACATGCATATAACTACATTAACCTTCAACAAAACCAAACAAGTACACATTTCAAGACACATCTCAGACCTGCAGATCACATACTTTTAAAAGCAGCTTGCAGATTTCGTATTTTCCTTTTGCTGCTGCTTCATGCAGAGGAGTGAATTTCCACAGGTCTGCCACGTTGACAGAAGCACCGTGCCTCACCAGGAGTTCAGCCACTTCGTAGTGTCCGTAAGAACAGGCATTGTGCAGGGGTACTAAGCCACTAATCAAAGAGAAAGTATTAAGAGTTACAGAAAATAAAATCCAATATGCAATCAGATAAAAACACGATGGTTACAGAAGCCCAAACCAAAATTAATAGTGGGAGGTGGAAATAGCACACTAATATACAGTGAAGCACGTAACGGAATGAAAGGTACCCTTTATCTTTGGCATGTACATCTGCTCCATGGTGCAACAGATACTCCACTACTGATACGCGGTTGTATCCTGCAGCAAAGTGAAGTGGCGTTGAATGACGGCCTTCCAAGTCTCTGCAATTCACATTCTGTGGACTGCAAAGTTGCTGTGAAGACAAAAGAAGAAACCAAAACCTAGCACAGAACAGAAACAAAGCAAGCACCTCATAAAACCCCTTCAAAAACCAAACCCCAGATGAACAACAAACAACAACAAAAACCCAATGTATTAGAAAGGATGAGCCTCTAAATCATCAAGAATCAGGTTTAAGGCAATGTAACTTCCTCCAGATTATGTTACTGTTTCCATTTTATGTTGTCTTCAGAAATCTAGAACTACTGAGTTTGGCAGTCAAAGGACCTGCTGGTGCACAAAAGTGCTGCTGTTTGAATATGAATATTTGTCATGTTGGGAGTTCAAAACGAGAATACATGCAGAACAGGCTATCTGCAAAATATTTGCCCAGACCAAGTATGAAAGGAAAAACCAAACCTTCCTATGATGCTGGGATTCATGACCTATCTTTGACCTTCAGATGAACAGTGTCTTAAAATGTTAAGTCTGCCACCTCTTAGCACTTTTGTTTGCTTGGCTTCTGACTGAATCATGCACCTGAGGCATGTTTCTATTAGAATGTCATTCAGAGGATAGCAAGGACCACTTCAAAGAATTATGGCTACCATCTGCAACATTGCATCCGAGTCAATCAAAACCATGGTTGTCTGAAAGACTGCAAGAATGAACAACCAACAGCTCAAGAGAAACACCTCAGCACATCTTAATGCACTACTTTATAGAGGGAATTAAAAAAAAAAAAGAAAAAAAGGTTTTTGCCTTCGCATTTTTTGATTTACTATCCGCTGGGCCCTACTTTGACAACTCTTGAAGCAGAGGCTTCCACCAGCCTGACAAAGCCACAAAGTAGAAAATGAACATGAATTGCTCAAACATACCTTCACAGTTTCCAAGTCTCCAGCTTTGGATGCTTCTAACAACCGATAATCCACATCAGATGTGCGCACAGGTGTACTTTCTACATAGGGAAAAAGATGGTGTAGGATTACCTAGGATCATCAAGTGTTATTAACTTGTGCTCAATGTATTTTCCAAACTGAGGGAAGGAAGAAAGTCAGTTGTAATTTTTAAAAATGCAGCTGGGTCCATAGAATGGTTTAGGTTGGAAGAGACCATTAAAGATCAAATAGTTCCAACTAAATGCTGTGGACAGAGACATTGTTTTGTGTAGTTTTGCTACCTCCTTGCCTCCATATTCACTGCAGGAAGAAGAGAGGAAGTGAAAAGCAAATCCTACAAGCTCAACTCATATGTGAAGAAATGCTCTACAATGAAAGAAAGGCTAAGAATGTTTAGGGAAAAAGGGATAGTGGCACTGTTAACACGGCCAAAGCTGCCAGCTCATTTCCTTAAGCCTACCTCCATCTTTTGGAGCAGTTTCACTAGCAAGCAGTTGGACTTCATGATCTTAAAGGTCTTTTCAACCTCTATTATTCTATGATTTTAAATGATTGAAACATGCTCTAGGAGAAGAATGGCAGCAGGGGTTTGATGCAAATGTTAATGACTGTGAGCAGAGCATAGCATGCATGTTGTTGGAATGGGTTAAGACTTCAGCTCACACATTCATTTCATTTGCCTTCCTTTGCTCTCCCCAACAGCACACCACCTCAGCATCCTGAGGCAGGGAGAGACTAGATAAGGCTAAATCCCATACTGGATCCAAAGCTTTGCTCCTTTGCAATTGTTTATTTCTTCTCTGGACTATAGTCTTTGTCTTCACAAGACAGCCAAGATGCTGACTTTGGTCAGGGTAAAAAAGGAAATCAATCAGAAACACAATCTAATTACTAAAGAAAAGATAAATTCCAATTCCACTAGATAAGAACTTGAGTACCAAAAGGCTGCACTGAGCAAAGAACCAAACAAATCTTACTCTTCAAAAAAAGCAGAATCAGCAGCATTTTCTAATAAGCATTTGAAAAAATTAAGAAGTTTACTTAACAAGCTTCCTTACATTACATGGCCATCCTCCTACCAGCTGCAAACAGAATCACAAGCATCTAGAGTAAAGTTGTATCCACCAGCTACCACATTGTCAGAAAGCTGTTTTGTTATGTCACAGTTGGGAAGTAGCTCAACTAGTAAGTGTGAGGAAAATGTCCAAAACCACACAGAAAACATTTTCAGCTGTGATCCCATGAGTTAGGTAACAATCTCTATCTAAACAATTCCAACGTGTAAAAAAATATTTCTTTAATCCAATCTCTAAAAAATAAGCAGGCAGTAGTATTTTCTAAATTACTTCAGCACTCATTTACTGGCTTTGAAATACAGAGTGCACAAAGTGTGAACAATCCTATGATACACGCATTTTTTCAGCTTTTGAATCTTGAGTACCTTCATGGAAAGGCTGCTACCTCTCCCAATGAAAGCAGCACAGTATGACTTCCATGAAAATTAATTCAGTTCAAAATAAAATTATCATTTTCAGAACACCTGTAAGTTTACTATTAACAAATCGAACTTCTATTCTCTTCAACAGCGGGGAGATGTTTACTTCTGATTCTCTCTCTCCATACTCATACATACAGCCACAGTCCTACCTTAAACAGGTAATGCTACCCATGAAACCAGTTATGTCTCAGGACAGGGTACATTTCAAAACAGTCCTTCCTTGCACTGCTGTGAATTGCCTTATTTTGCAAGTTTTAAAGCCAACACGGTTGAGAACACTGAAGGAAATGAAGTTTGTAGCTACCATGCATGGATCTTCTCATCTGTTTGGATATCTGCCTGTCTTTGACTACATATCACACCGATGTTAAGTTACAGCTGCTGATGCAATTATTCTGCCTACTTGCAAAAAATTCAAGCGACATGGGTAAGAGGATACAAACTCTCAAGCACTGATGTTAAAAATAGTGACACCATCTTGAAAGATTTGTTGCTTTTTTAATGCAAGGTATGAACACATGGTTATCTAAACTGTATCCAGAGTACTTTCACAATAAAAATCTTTCTCTGCTGGACAAGCAAGAGATTTGAAACAAAAGTTCAAATGTTACAGCAACTATCAGGATTTCTCTGCTACCAGCACTGTGCTTATGACTGCTAAAGTATGGAGTACCTAACAGGGTGGCTGCTGAGAGGAAAAAGGTTTCTCACATGTTTAGCAATAATTTTCCAGCTGCCTTGGAACTTGATAACAAAAAAACCCCAAACTCCTGACATCTGCCTTGCTACAGTCTCCCTGTAAAGCAGCATATTTCAAGTCTACAAGCCGTTTATTTTATTCCCAATTTGCACAAAATCACTGAACTGAGCAGGGCTTTTTTTGCTTTGTTATGGTTTTCTTCTGAAAAGTATGAAGTAAATATTCTAGATGTGTTCACATGACAGCTGATGGGAGAGATGAGACAACCACTGCAATGCAAGTCTCTTGCATTTAAAAGTAAGTAAGACCAATAGCTTTGGAAAGGGAGAAGCTACATCTAAAATACACAAGGCTTTATTTTTACCCACCACTTAGAATCTGTTGCACTGCTTCATTTCCCATCTGTGCTGCTGTGAAGCCTTGTAAAGAGATGATGGAGGGATCAGAGCCATAATTCAGCAAGAGCCGACAGGTCTGCAAGTGACCTGCCAGTGCAGCCCTGTGCAACGCTGTTTGACCAAGTGTGTCCAGTGCATTCATCTGAAAAATAAGCAGCAATACAAGAAATAATTAATTATAATTAAAAGCCTACACCTGTCGCAGCCCTTATTAAGAAGAGCAATAGCAATAATTTTCCAGCATATAAATTTAACTGTCAGTACCTCTGGCATCGCAACTAAACAAACACAAAAGACAAAATCACTCCAGTGTACAGATAATTTACTGTACATGCTTCCCTGCCTTTTAACAAAGCAGGTTAATTGTTTGCACAGGTAACACGCAACACAGGATGCCCAAAACCATTCAAAAAATAGTAATCAAACCTCTGACAAATTCAATGAAGATCAACTTTGTTCAAGAAAAGCAAAACTTTCACAGAAGAGGTAAATTATTAACCAAACAATTCAAACATCTTCCAGCTTAAAGGAAACTACCATCTGTCACCCTCAGGAAGTGAATTAACATTAAAAAAAATTAAACATAACAAAAATCAAAGCAAAACGAAGGTGTCAGATTAGGAATTCTATGAAGGAATACAGGGGGGAAGTAAAGGGAGGGAGAAGTTGGATACAAGCAATCCATTTCCTCCTCATTTTTCCTGCTCTTATAGATGTCTCACTGGATACAACTCTACCCAATACAAGAGTGTAAACAGGTGAAACGGAATATTGCTTTCAAAGAGTATGATATAAAAGAAACCCATCTGTCTGTCAGGATCTAACAGTATTTAGATAACTGGATGTATCTCCATAAGTTCACTATCAGAGAAAGGAAGAAAATAATAGAAAGCTTTGAAAAGCAGAATAAATACCCCTCATGAAAATAACCTTTCAAGAAGACATTTCATACCCAGCAGCTATTCATGACAAATCTAAATGCAAATGTCTAACAGCGCTTTTGCCACTTTATGAAATACAGAACTACTCTGTATTCTCTGTAAGCAATTCACAACCTGTTATCTGCTTCCAAGACTGCAGACCATGAACTGCATACGTAACAGAGACTGTTACTGTAAAAATTCACTCTTTTACCTTCTGAAAAATCTCTGTGGTGGTAGTGAACAAAGGTTTTCCTTATTATTTCTCACCTAAAGGCAGCCTGAAAATCCTACTACCTTTCCATGAAAACTAGTGGGGAAAAAAACCCCAAACCCCATTTTTAGTAAGATTCATTTAGTTACAGAATATGCAACTTAATTAGGGAGGTAACTATGTAGAAAATACCTACTACCAGAGAGAGTAAAAAATACTTGCAACCACAATATCAAGCCACAGGAAAGAAGAGCGAGCTACCACATAAATACAGCAGAGTGTGATTTGATATTATCTGAAATTCTTCTATATCCCTGAACAATTCTACCAGCTGCTAAAGCAGGAACTTCTCAGATCACAAACCTCTCTTGCAGGAAGGTATACAGGAGAACAGTTCTGCTTCCTTCTGACTGCTCAGCTCATGTCACTCTAATGGGCTTCCCCTAAAAGTTTTGTTTTAAATAAAAACTGACTGGTACCATAAATATTAACTAGATGCTGAATATCTCAAATCCACCATTTTATTCAGATGATGATCCTCATCTGTTTCAGGACATTGGATACCTTTCACCACTGATAAGGTCACAAAGAAAAGTAGAAGTCTGGAGCTGCACAGGTTTACTGATGGTAAAGGCAGGATGAAATGAGACTACTGAATTCTGGAAGTAGCTAATAACCCAAGGAAGAATCATAATTAACATCTTTTGCAACACTGAATTCCTGTATTAAATGTTCCCATAATGAACAAACTGCTGAAGAACAGCAGCAAGACATTCATGCTGCACAACTCAACACTGGCCATATATCTGGAAAAAAATGTTAATATTAATTTGAAAAGAACACTGGCAGAGTCATCAGATCCAACATCTCACATGTCATATGCAGGTCTCCTTTCACCTCCACATAATTATCTTTGCCATCAATTGATTCTTGTGGCAGAGGAGTATCAGCCATTTGAAGAAATGCCTGCTTACTTCTGGTACCAAGAGGGCAGCAGCTGACAGAGGGGTGTGTGCTGTTCTTTCCCTCAGGAGCATAATTAAGCTTTGCAGGAAAAATTCACGGGGAGTATGTTAACTATGAGGCAGATCTGCTCTCACCAATCACGTAGCACTTGTCTAAAACCAACCCAGGAATGTACTGCACTAAGGCTGAATGCAACGGGATGTATTTCCAAGTGAAAATCAATTTGAGCATTACAAATTGAAATTTAAACTGAGATTAAACTTTCTTAAAAATCAAACCTGGGAAGACATATGCTTGCCCACTACTGTGTCTAAAAACATACATCATTTCAAATTCAAGGCTAAAGTTCAAACTCTACTTTGTAAAATGTAAAAATGTCCAAGGTGTACTGCCTCATGTTCTGAGAAGGCAGACTAGACTGTTGTGATGGTTTTAAGTGAGCTCTACTAATATAAAAAAAGAGAAATATTCACCTGGCCCCCTTTATAAAGCAGTCTGAAACTAGAAAGCTGCAACTCTGGATTACTTTACATACAAAGTTTTCTGCAAGGAGTTAAAAGTAACAGGTTTGAAAGCTTTTATTCCACAGCACAGTGGCTCTCGTTTCTTCTCACTTTAGCACAGAACCAGTCACTTCACTGCTCAAACTGCATACACAAAAGCAGAATGCAGTTATCAAATGAAGAGCATTTCAAAGTAAGGTTTTTCATGGAAAAATACCGTCCTGTACAGTATGTACTCCTGCAGAATTCCTTCTGTTCTTTCCTTTCACCTATTTTCTCTTCCCCATCCTGGATATATACAGTAGAGGAATCAAAATGGTCGTATGTCAAACACTGAAGAGATTTTTCTTCCCTGCAGTGCTGCTGCTGTCTCAGAGCAGCGTACACAGTGACTGCAGTATTCTCTTAGCTGCCAGGCACTTGTAACAGCTGGGATCTGTTCAGGAAATTTCTTTTGCAAGACATCAAAAGCATATCAGCTTCCTATTGGTATCAAATGCCTTAAATATGCTACAACCTATTGACACTACAGCAGTCCAAAATGCAACTTCTCTCTGAAATCTTTCTAAAGGACGTATGTTCTGAAAATCACAGGTGAAGCTGTGCTCTGGTAGCTGTTCCAGTATCAGGGCACCCTTCCCTGAACAACACAAACGTTCTCCTGCTGCATTTGTTCTGAAGATAATATGCAATATTTCTCGTGCCTTTGAGCGTCACTAACAATAAACAATATACGAGTGAAGAGAGGCTGGTGGTTATTTCAAGCTCTGTCAGAAACAAAAAAAGAAAAAGAAAAAAGGGCCTGGTTTGACTCTGAAAGCTCCTAAATGATCAAGCGTAAGTCCATGGCTGTCCCTTTGCATAAAAGCTTAATATTAACATCACTAAATCTGGATGTCTTCAGGAGTGCGAAAAGCTGAACCACACAATCCCAACTCTTCATGTTATTAACCATCATAGTCCAGAACCGACTGCATTTCCAAAAGGAAATTTATTTTTTTGATGCTTATTGCTCCCTGAGAAAATCATACCTCTACCTGAAATGTTGGAAACAAACGTATAACAGAGCAAGGTTATTAAAAATCATTTAATTCTGCTGTGTGAGCCTAGTTAAGACGGTGAGTGTTGTCAAATTCATGATCATGAAAGGCTGGCAACATGCTACTCCAGCACACGGAAATAATTGTATTACACAAAGATCCACAAAGCCAGGTCCTTCTAGCAGAGCGGAATGAAGCTATTTCTGCTATGGATACGAATAGGGATACTATCTAATGAGCCTGAAAAGGCTCGCTTTCTCTTCAGAAGAATAGTTTCAGCATTATCCCTTAGAAACATACACAGTTAAACAAATAGCATTCATAACATCTCCACACTTGCCCAAGATACCAGTGAACTTGCATGCTTGCAGGTCTTTCTTTCCAACAATCATTCCAGTTCAGAAAAGACTTTAATCCTTTCCTTCTGCACTGCTAGAAAGCCGAATATCTTTCTGAATATATTAGATTTCCCATGTATCTGTAAATTCAGACAAGGAGCTAGTTATAAGAGATATCCAACTACATAGCAAAACAATAAAACAGAATGAAAGACACTTTTTCAATAGTTCACCACCTTCAAATGAATTTTTGCTTTAAAAAAAAGAATTTTGACCATTTTCAAAGAAACTGCACTTGAAGATTTGCTCACGGGTCTAATAACAAGAAAAAAAAAAGTTTATCTGAGGATTCTTTAAGGATCCTCTGCTTTTAAGTTTCATAATATATTTTGAGGATATTCAATACCAAATAAGCTGTGGTGTGAAACATTGTTTCACACTGCACTTCAGGCAAACAAGTACAAAAAAGGTATGGCACAAAAAAACCCACAGACATTTATGATCAGTGTTCTTGAAGAAAACTCTAAGAAACCTCAAGGTTTCTTACCTGTGCTTTAAATGTACATTTGACCGCCAACTTCTGAAAACTCAATTAATAAGCTAATGAAAATATTTTCACTAACCATCAATCAGCATTGCTTAAACATGCCATACTGACATGCAAATGATGTGCACAAACACCTTCTTGACAGTTCAAATTACAAATCTAGACTATGTCCTCGGTACAGGCCGAGACACAGCAGGACACACTGACATGAGCAGTTTGTAAGTATAGGTTGACTCTTGGTAATGCTAATGTTCTTCAAAATATTTCTCTAAAATAAGTCTAGATTGAGCGTGTTATTCAAGCAGTCTTTCGTTTTTCATTGTAGTCTGACATTCTTCAGAGAGAAAATGTACACAGTGATGAAATTCAGGCTAATAAAAATCTTCTAAGACCATGAACTATCTCATTCATCCCAAGCAAATTCCCTAAAATCAGTCTATACTTCAGCCCATTTTCAAAACAGGCATACTTTACATGTTACCTCACTTCTGCTGTCTGACAACAAATCACTGCTGCTCCTCACGAAAACAGCAGAGTTTCTTCTCTACTGCTAAAACAATCACAAACGATTTTCAGTCTACAAAACTTCATGATTTTGTCTCCTAAATCCATTACTGAATGTCTTTTTGTGGATCAGCTGTCTGCCTTCTGCATTTCAGAAGAAGAAGGTTCCACATTTTTTGAAGCCCCAGCTACTTTTTAAGAAGTATTACTCTCTCTATAACCAGTGGTTTCCAGAAGAGAGATTAAAGCTGACTTAAACAGTACCTTTCCTTTGATGAAATGGCTGCAAAGTAAAGAAAATATGGTAGGTCTCATCCATGCACACTTCAGTAAGTATTTGAAATTGGATCACATAGGAACTGAACATATTGAAAGGAGAAAGGCTGCTCAGTGATGGGTTGTGGGATAATTTTATTTTAATTAATGATCTTGGCATAGGAGAATGCTGAAGTCATGAACATGAAAAAGTAGCAAAAAAACCCAACCCAATATTCTTTGTGTACTACAAGACTACAGGAAGGGTTGGAGTACTACTCTGTCATGATTATTAAAAAGGCAAACATGATACCAATACACAATAGTCCAGCATCTACATTAGAGATATGGAACTGCCATTATGTAAGGCAGTGAGTAAATGAACTCCACTCTTGCTGTCTGAGCTCCAAGATTTCCTCTGCTGCTAGTAAAAAGAAGGATTAGAAGGATGATTAGGAAATGGCAGTGTTCCCTTATAAGGGAAGGCAAAGCACCAAAACAAAGGCTAAGAACAACCAGTTTGTTCACTGAAAATACTTCAGCAAAGGAAGCAGCAAAATGGAAAAGAGGTATTTAAACTGCAGGACAGTGCTGTTTGAAGAACAAATGGATATTTGCTGTGATGCTGCTATTGCAGGGGATGCACCAGCTCATGAAAACACTTTCTTGTAAAAAAAGGTCAAGGCACAAAAAGAGTAAGCATGAAAAATAAGGCTTCCAGAATCACAGCAAACAGGAAAAAAAAAATTCAAACCCTTGTATCAAACATCAGGGATTAAAGCTGCCATGTGAAAACAATCAAAACCAAAGAAATATCAATGTTAGGAGTGTTTGATGAATCAAATGCCTACAGTCAAAGCATGACCAAGAGGTCAAATGGTAACATACAAGCAAGACAAACATTTTAGAGTGATCATATATGCCTAGCTAACCAATTAATACTCTAGAGCACATCCCATCTAGGAACTTCAGTTAAGACCTACCTCTGATGAAAAACTATGATTGCATTATGTACTGTTTTACAGATGGGGAACATAGGACACTGACAAAGAGGGACTTGATCCACTATAGAATGGAAATTACATGCTTAATTTCGAGTGGTCTTCTGCCCTGCAGTTAAGTGATCTGCTAGATCATAAATGTGAATGGCTCTAGGGAGCACTAATTTAAATACCTACAGTATAGCAGCAGGCTTTCCAGAAACCCCCAGTACACAGCACCTCCTTGTATTTCAAAGCAAGTAGTACTTGTGTAGCAATACGCTGGAAATTCCAGCATGTTCAGTCCAGTGCCTACCCAAGTACCATCAGTACTGAATTCATGTACAAATGCAGGTCCATAAAGCCATGAGGTATCAATTCCTATGGCAAAATGAATGTTTTTTTTCACTTTCAGTGCATAGGTATGAAGAGTGAAGCTGGGGAAACGGTAAAGAACAGTTCTAATGACTAAATCTCTGGCCCTGCTTCCCCCCCAGGAAGATTTTGTTATGTTACTACTGCATCAAGATTCTCAAATATGATAAATTCTGTCATAGTATTGTTACTAAGCTATTTTATGATGTCATTTCAGTACGACAGACATGAATCATCTACTGAAACCTGGCAATAGGATCTCACAGAGGCTTATAAATTACAATTCACTATATACAATCACATTGCTTGTACCTCCTAGCAGATCAAGAGTGACACACTAGATTACTACAGGTGTATTTCTTATTTTCTAGTTTCATTTCACCTGAATGAAGGTGAAAACTCAAAAATAATAACATGAGTCCCCTTAAAAAAGAAAAAAAGGCAGCTAGTTTATTATATTTAACCACTGTGAAGAGAGTTATCTATCAGGAAGAACGTCTGAGAAAATTGAGTAGCTAAGTATAGTATGACCATGAATGTGAATTTTGCTTCTAAAACTCGGAGAAAGATCATTTTGAAATACCTCTGGAAGACGTTTAAGAGACATCCTAAATAAAGCCAGTTATACTTTTCTCTGTCTTTAACTAATAACTTGCTGAGTCATGTGTTTTTAAGCAAGTTTGACAACAGGCTTATGACCAAGTGGGTAGATGAGGGAAGAGCAGAGGATGTCATATATCTTGACTTCAGTAAAGCTTTTGATACAGTCTTCCATAACATCCTCACAGAAAAGCTCAGGAGATGTGGCATAGATGGTTGGTCAGTGAGGTGGATTGCAAACTGGCTCCACAACAGAATTCAGAGGGTCGTCATCAGTGGCACAGAGTCAACTTAGAGGTCTGTGGCCAGTGGTGTTCCCCAGGGATCGGTACTGGGTCCAGTTTTGTTCAATATCCTT
Organism: Indicator indicator; assembly: GCF_027791375.1. NCBI lineage: Eukaryota > Metazoa > Chordata > Aves > Piciformes > Indicatoridae > Indicator > Indicator indicator. Next base: position 25,007,873 of record NC_072017.1, on the reverse strand, counting down.
ATCAAGGACCTGGATGAGGGCATTGAGAGTACCCTCAGCAAGTTCCTGATGATACAAAACCAGGGGGGGTTGGCTGACACCTGTCAGGCTGTGCTGCCATCCAACATGACCTGGACAGGTTGAGAGCTGGGTGCAGGCAAACCTCTGAAGTTTTATAAGGACAAGTGCAGGGTCCTACATCTGGGGAGAAATAACAACAGGCACCAGTACAGGTTAGGGGCTGCCCTGCTGGAAAGCAGCTCTACAGAGAAAGACCTTGGAGTGCTGGTGGGCAGCAAGTTCTCCATGGAACACCAATGTGCTCTTGTGGCCAAGAGAGCCAATGGGATCCTGGGATGTAACAAGAAAGGTGTGTCCAGCAGGTCTAGGGAAGTTCTTCTATCTCTCTACTCTGCCCTGGTGAGACCACACCTGGAATACTGTGTTCAGTTTTGGGCTCCCCAGTTCAAGAGAGACAGAGACCTGCTGGAGAGAATCCAACCGAGAGCCACGAGGATGATTAGGGGACTTGATGCTCAAGCCCTATGAAGAGAGACTGAGATCCCTGGGGCTGTTTAGTCTGGAGAAGAGAAGACTGAGAGGGGATCTGATCAATGTCTATAAATATATGAGGGGTGGGTGTCAAGTGGAGGGGGCCAGGCTCTTTTTGGTAGTTCACAGTGATAAGACAAGCAACAACGGGTTCAAACTTGAACATAGAAGATTTCACCTCAACATGAGGAGAAACTTCTTTACAGTGAGGGTGACAGAGCACTGGAACAGGCTGCCCACGGGGGTTGTGGAGTCTCCTTCTCTGGAGACTTTCCAAACCCACCTGGATGCATTCCTGTGCAGACTACCCTAAGTGATTCTGCTCTAGCAGGGGGGGTTGGACCTGATGATCTCTTGAGGTCCCTTCCAACCTCTGATCTACTGTGATACTGTGATACTTTAGTCAGCATCTACCAGCGGCTAAAGGGCATGGTAAATCAACCTGAACAAGAGAATAAGAAACAAACAAGGGCCAAGAGATGCCCGGCACCAGACTACTCAACTCAGAAGACAAAGCAACAAGAGACCCCTAAAGACCACATTTATTAGAAATGAGTAGCAAGATTCACTAAAAAAAAAAAAAAAAGCAAGCTAGACTTCTAAAGCCTGTATTCAGTTACTTCAAGAGAAGATACAGTTTTCAAAGGGGATTCCTGAATGTCTTGTTCTGATTTAAGATAAACACACTTTAAAGTTAACATGAGAAGTACAAAGCATACAGAAGAAAAAGCAATAACTATCATAAAAACTAACACCGAATTTAAGCAATCTACCTCTTTTTCTTCTTCTGGTCTTTTGCATTAAATGAAATACATTTAAGTATATTTACCTTTGCTCCATGTTTATGCAGAACTTCCATGACATCATTATGAGCTTTTTCAGCTGCAACATGCAAAGGCGTCATGAAACTGGCAGGGAGTGGGGAAAGGAAAATATTAGTTTAACATTGCTAGCGTGACAGTTTCTGTTGGAAAAGTTAAAAATGTCAGAAACCTACTCTTTGTTTTTCTCATTAACATTTGCTCCTTTCCTGAGCAATAGTTCTGTAACTTGCTTCCGCTTGGGATGCACGGCGGCCACAGCACAGTGCTGCAAAAAAAGTAAATACAAATTATATTTAATCTACACAGATGATAGAGAGTTTAAGATCCATGACTTCATCTCTTAATCATTCTGCTAAACACCAGACTACAAAATTTACAAACAGAATCACCATATTTCTGCCAAAACATGTAACACACTGAACAAAACACAAGCTAGTGGGCAATGCTAAATTATTTCACTCAGAAAAACAATTTTCACTTTAAAGCTATTTGTCACTTATGAAAAGAAGTGGTACCTTCCCAAATACATTAACAAGGTATCAGGGAAAAACCAGCACATAAAGCACAAAGGAGGTAAAGACAGAGGGTTTGAAACAGGGGTCCGTTAAGATTCTGCTGCTGTTGTCAGATTAATGTGACTTTTGAATGTTGCTTTGTTTCTTCTTTTGTTTCATGAGTACTTAACCTTTCAACCTAACGGCAACTCTGTTATGTATCAAGTTATAAATTAGGTAATAAAGAGGCAATAAAGTTCTCTTAGAGTACTTTCTTTTCCATGCTATGAGAAAGAGATGTCTTTCACCCAGTGCTCTTCAGTGCTCAAGCCTGCCCTTGTGGGAACACTATATAGCCCTTTGCCAGGTGTAACTATTCTACTGCCTGTGGCTGGGGTCAGCCTGTTGGTTCGTGCATTCAGCACCCAGCAGCGAGCACTATGTTCCCCACTTTTTACTTTGATCCTCTGTGGAGCCTAAACTCAATCTGCTCTGACATTTTCAACACTGGCCCTACTAATGCATTCCTGATGCATGAAATTACAAGCATGGTGCCAGAAAAGCTGAACTCCATGCTTTAAAATCAGTCCAGAAATGCTTGTCTCAAGTGTGAATGCCTTACGATAGCAGACTATGAGAAACAGGAGATACTGCCGAATATGTTTGTTTAAATGTTTACCTATGTTTTAATCCAGTAACACATAAAAAGCAGATCATCTCCTGCAACAGAGTTCTCAAACTTTTCAATAACAGAACAATAGCTTTTACAATGAGATGGCCCCCAAACAGAATGATAAGAAGTAGCAATAGTGCTGATAACCCAGTCAAGCAATTACTGAATAGTGAGCCAAAGACATCAATAGAGCTAAAATATCCCATTTTTGCCTAGTCATTTCTGCAGGGTGAACAGGTGAAGAAAAGCAAAGAACACCACAGGACTATGAAGTGATCATCACACAGCTAAAGAGCTGCTGATTTAAGTTAGGAAAAAAAGATAACATCATAACAAATTTCCTACTATCTTCAAATTCAGCCTCTAAGTAGCTCTCCTCTGTCTTGCTTCTAAGTTCAATCTAGGATGCTAAGTCCTCCATGGAGAGAACACAGCATGTGGATGCTTTGTACTCAACACCTGATGTTCTGATCACAATCACAATGTTTAGAACACTAAGTACACAGGTGTATGCCTGCAGCTGAGACCTACCACTATGAAGAAAATGTTCCCTTGGAATAAAGTATCATAATTACAATGGTTTTAGTAATATCGTCAGTCCCTCTCAAATCCATCATCTTCACTGCATCTGGGATACTGGCTGTGTTCTTTACTTCCACTGCTTCTTCAAGCAATGAGACAAGAGCAGGATACTGCCAAGAAAATCTTGAAATCAAGCTTTCATAGCTCATGTGAAATTGTCAGTACTATTCCAGTCCTGTAAGATCCTGTGATACAAACACAGCATCTATTTTCCCTACAATTTTACATATCCTGTGAGGAAAATCTGTAATCCTGGTATGTCCACAAAAAACATTAAGGAAGCACTGGGTTACTGGAATAGAATTTAACCCCAGAAAGACCACAGCAACTGACAAAAAAAAAAAAAAAAAAAAAAAGAAAAAGGTGATGTGAAAAAAAGCAAAGGAGAAGTGAACAATGAACAGGAATTGAGTGGCTGGAGGACTTCTGTAATCTACCAGGAAGAAAACAAAAAGTGCTGAACAATTATATGGTGTGTTTTCTATAACACTAATTTAATTTTCAAGTGTTAGATGACAAATCCTGTATCTTTGATGATGAATATATTTTCATAGTGTAGAAATAAAACTCATCAACTAGCACTAGCACCACATTTATCATAAAACAAATGGATTGACTAAACAATCTCACCAGTGCAGTCTCGTGTGACTGTGGCTGCTTAAAATTAATGATCTCCAAAGCAAGTGTCTTTTTCACTTTGGCTAGGTCTGCCTCTCTTGCTGCTTGCAGTAAAGAATGTCCTTTGAATTCATCTGTTAGAGGAAAAAGATGCATTTAATATTCAGCAACATGTCACATTTATTAATGTTATCAGAGAAAGGTAGCTATACCCAATTAAGAAAAAATAAAGAGTACTTCTCTACATTTCCAGATAGTAGCTGAACTGGGGCACAGAACATGAAACATGGTTTACTGAAATGAAAGGGACATTCTGAAGGAGAGGCAAAGTGATTCCTTGAGTAAAATCCTTACAGCTTTCTCCCTCTTACCCTCCACCCATTTGATATTAAATGCATACATGACCTCTGAATTACCTGTGTATGGGTTCAAGTGAGCATGACGCTACCACATGCTCTTCAGGAAAAAGCATTACAGTTGTTTTTCGAAAACCTCTTTATATTTATAACTACAAATAATTCAATGGAAGCCTGAAGAAATGTGTATAATTTATATATAAAACTTAAGTATAAAATATCAAGCCATTGTTCTTAAAGAAACATAACAGACTAAGCATTTGAAGCCAGTCTGCTACAAAGATGAAACCAATTTTGATAGCAGCTCTATCTTTGGAAGAACAGAGAGGTAGTTTTGTTATTTGCAGTGAAGCATCTTGTTCAGTTTACCAACTAGGTCATTTTAGTTTAAAATAATTTTTAATTTGAAAGAGACTAAAACTGTTTCTCCTAAACGTACAAAGGTAGGTTAGCAAGAATGACATCTGATCCTGGGAACTAGGGGAAAAAAAACTCAAGCTCAGTAAAAATGTCAGTATTGTACTTCTACAAGCTTTTCAAGATGGGCTTTTTTTCTTCCACCCTTGTTTTAAGATCAGGTACATTTGTGGATTTAGCAATAAAAATAACTCTTAAGTTTGTATTTCAAATAGAATTCAAATTTGTTTGTAAATAAAGTATTACTTAAAGCACAATTGCAAATTACACCATGAAATAAATGCAAAGAACTCAGTTATATACTAAACATTATTCTGGCTATACAGTATCTCCCATCAACATACTGCCAAATTTGCCGTAACATTCACATCTGTGTACACATTTCAGTAGACATTAATGGACACAAATATTTCTCCATTCCTTTCCAGGAAGTATAAATATAGAGATTTTTTTTTTTTTCTGCTAGCTTATTTAAACAAATGTTAAATTAATCTGCCTCAAAGCCATAGGCATTATCCAAGTTAGCACAAAATACAAAGAGGTAACTAAAAAGTATAACTGGCATCCCTCTTCCAGAGTAAAGTTTTCTGCTGCATGTAATGTCACCATCTTCAACCTGCCTAGCTGTTGTGAGTAGTGCAGGATCATATTCCTCGTGTGTCAGGGACTTCTGCTATACTGGAAAGGTGACAGAAAAAAAAAAAATCAAAAGCTTATTTACAATTGAGTAAATAAGCTTATTTACATGAGAATCTACTTCTCATGAATGAGTTTTCTGTAACACCATAATGCTTTGTTTTTGTGCCTGTCTTAATTAATTATCTTTTACAGTTTATAACAATAAGAAAACTAATCCCCACAAGAGGGCAAAGGCAGATTCAAGTTGGAACCAAAACATTGTTTTGTTAAAAAGCATAAGGACTGCAAGGACTACAGAAAAGGTGCTGGAATTTCCATCTCCAAGTTTGCATACTGAAGCTACCTACCTTCTGGAAGTTACTCCTTAAGGGTAAGACAAAGCCTGAATACTGTGACTTAACAGTAAAAATACCCATGGTCACCAGATGCAGCAGTGCCTTAGATAATTTAAACCTTAAAAAACTAGGCAATATCACAAACAATATATTAGAGGTATCTGTGTACTCAAAGTAAGAGGCACAGTTGCAGTTACTCTGCTGCTTTGCATCTACCTGTAAAGTATGAGGAAGCTGGCCTGGAAGGAAAGCATTCCTTTACATCCAGCAAAACCTGTCTCTAGTGTGAACACTTACAGGTCAGTCTCTCCCTCAGCTCAGGCGTTGGAGCCATATCGACTGCACTCTTGCCGTGGCAGTTGACTAACGTGGGATCTGCGCCGTGACTCAGCAGGAGGGAGCAGACCTCCACACGGTTCTTGGAAGCAGCCTCATGCAAGGGGGTAAATTGCCAGAGGTCCATAGCATTCACACAGGCACCATGCTAGCACAGCAAAGAATGATTTACATTAGCAAGAAATCATCTCCAACAACTTAGAAGCTTACAGATTTTCACTTCATAATAAAAAACGGTTCCGTTCTTTCATACATGAACACATACACAAAAAAGTAATTGTAAAAACACATGTATATAAAAACACTGTTAAGCATCTATAAGCTAGTTTTTCAGTACAACAGACCTTTCCACATAAAAATCCAAATAATTTGAATTCTACCATCTGTCCAAAGAAGATCAGGTAAGGAAAAAGCCACATACACTGACTTAAGTTGCAGGCTTATGAAATACTTTTTTCCCGTTACTGCACAAAAAAAATGGAAATAAAAAAATTCCTTTTCAACTCTGATACAAACAGTTAATACCTCATCTAACACATCTAAATCTACAGTAATTACTTTCCATCCTTCTGCTTACCTTAAGCAGCAGTTCTGTAACCTCATAGTGTCCATATGAACATGCATTATGAAGAGGGACAAGACCACTGTATGGAAGAAGACAAATGACAAATTTATTTCAGCAGCATTTTCAAAGGAGGAGGAATGATCTTCTTTCTGCTGATAAACAAAAATCAGACCAAACCTAAAATATTTAAATATTCAAATATATAAAAATTAATATTCACAAACTAATACACAAATCTAATCTTCCAAAACAGCATGCTACTTACAATACTGTTGGTTTGGGTTTTGGTTATTTTTTTTGTTCTAATAGGACACAGATGTTTAGTCTACCACTAAGATTAGCATTAATTTGCTTTGAAATTATCTTTCCCTAAGCTATTAAGGGGGGGTAAAGTCACATTTCACATTCAATTTTCTCAAGAGAAGATAGTGTTCTGTTTCTGCATAAATACAAATCTTTATTTATTTAAAATGCTATGTGAAAGGCAAAACTCTCCAGATAATGCTAACATAACTCCTGGGTATGTTATGAATATGTACAAATATCCATAGAAAGCATACTGTAATTGCTGCTCCAAATGGTGGAATGACCTGATTTTATGCCTTTTTTTTTCCGTAGAACTATTTAACTATGCAAGATACTTCTAAGAGTCCCTGTAATTTTTGTATTACTGGAGGCCATACCTAAAAATGACACTAATACAGTAAATAACAAGGATCTAGTCACAAGCACAAGATGATTCCAAATAATAAAAGAGTCGTGTAATGAAAAGGAGACGTGAAGAAGATGATTATTAGGGAGGATAAAAATAGTTTAATTTAAACAAGACAGGCTTGTTATGGTTTAACAAACTAGTATGCATAACACACTGATAACAATAACCAACCTTTCACTGTTTATGAAAAATACAAAATGATTTCTAGAACTGCAAAATTAACTCAAAGGGTGTTAAGACAGCAAGTACTAGAAAATAGGGTGAACTTAATTTTAAGGCAGATGCTCCCAGAAACAGCGTTGTACTTACCACAGGAGAGAAAAATTTGAGGGAAATTTTTCTGTTATTTTCCATTGTTGCTTTTCTTAATTATAACTTATGGGTATATGTGTGAGACAGAGCACTCAAAAAATCTGCCATCTTCCAAAACAAAGCCTTCAAGGTCTCATCAACAAAGGCAGCTAACGCAGCAGTCCAGGTATCTACTTCTGCAGCACATCCCACCTTTTCTTTTGAGCACATTGTGACTTTGTGTGCAATAGCACTAAGACAAAAAAAGGACCAAGGGACAAAGACCTGCTTCCTTGGCTGTGGCCCTCTTCAGAGCAATCAGAAGTGATGACCATTTTGAAGATATGGCACAGTCCATCTGGACTCTCTTGAAGCTATCCCATTGACGGGAATCTAACAAGTCTATAATATCAATGTAAACTAATTTAACTCCATAGACAATAAGTTACATTTATTTGTAGCACAACTGCTTATAAATTATGCATAAGTAAGAAATAGCAAGGAAAAATGAAACACCATACTGATTGTAAATGTGATGCTGCTAAAAAAGTGAGAGCTTTGTGGGATGTCAGGCACATCTAAGTATGTTTGGGTTGTTCAACACGAAGTGTATTATTTTTCCTTTCTTTCCTCCTCTCCCCATCCACCACTCAAGTTCAACTTGATTACATGTCATGATTTTCATAATTTCCAGTCTCATCAAAGCACCTACACTGGAATTTTCTACCATGTGATGCAGAAATTTTGGAAAGAGGCACGGTACCTAAAACTTGCTTAACAATGTTGGAGCTACCTGAATAGATTTACTGCGCTTTTTTCTTGATTTACATAATGTCTCATACTGCATTTCACTCTTCTAAGCAAAACATACAGACAAAAGTGCTACAGATAGACAATCTTCAGAGTTTGGAACTGCTTTGGGAAAGAAAGGGGAAGAAAAAAAAAGATGAGCGCTAGGATCTTAATTTAAAATCTCTTTAACACTAGGCTGGACTCAGCAGAAAATAAAGATACAGAAAGTGCCTCAAGTTTGCTAATGGAGGTGGAACACACAGTACTAATCTTGCCTCTATGGACTCTGAATATAAAATGCTTGCCTTAAGCCATGGGTTAAATTTCTACAATGCTAGGATTAAGTCTTCCTATCAGACCATCAGGAAAATCATCATCTTAGATTTCAGAAACATATGGCTGAGAGCGATGTACAACACATATGATTCTTTTGTGTACTTTCTGTTGGTATCTTAGGTAACTACCATCCATACTGCAAAAATAGTTGTATCTTCTACTATATCTTAACTTTTGCTTGCAACAGCAATCAAGGTAGGTCTCCAAGAACCACTAGTTATAAGCACGTGAGCATTATTGATGTTACTTGGAATTACATCCATATAGATGTGACAAGACAATGAGACTACAGATACATTTTTCAATGCACATTTTGTCACTAAGCCCATGTATCTTCTCCCCATTATCTTCCCTAAAATACTATTAGTCCATGATTTTACAGGGTAGTCTATGCCTGAAAGTAAAGAATAAGGTTTAAAAAAGAAAACTAAAAGTGCAACAGATTCGAAACAAATGCAATCACAGCTAATCTGTTATTTAGGTTCTAACTAAAGTTTACTTATGATGAAGCACACTTAGACTTTAGAAGAAAATGCTGCACTTTTAGTCAACTATTTGATATTATGCTGCCATGTGAAACAAGAGAAATAATTAATCTTGATTAATATAAAACCACTGCAGCAAACTGATATAAATCAATTATTTTCACGTACCCTTTGTCTTTTGCGTGCACATCTGCACCATGCTGAAGCAGAAGTTGGACTATTCGAACTCTGTTGTAGCCTGCTGCTAGGTGTAAAGGAGTGGACTGTAAAATAAAACAAAACAAGATGAAGAATGGAAACCACATAAATTTGAAGTCCTGCACTTGCTCTCATTTAAGCACTCTTCATTTCTATTGCACATTGGATCAAGATAAGTTATCTTCCCTTCTGTGATTAAGCAAATTATTAAACCAAGTAGAGATTACTGTCAGCATTAAACCATCATTATACAGCATTACAACTAAGACCTCACATGCCACTATTATCAAGAGTTAAAAAACAAAAATCAAGACAAATAGTCCCATGTGTAGTAAAGGAGTAGAAGGTGCTATATATTCATAAATAGCATAGATTTCTAGGAATTAACACATGACCAGAACTTGGAGTAGTCTCTATTAGGTTCTCCTGTGGTCTCAAACTTTTGCTACTTTGCTCAAGAACGAGTAACAACTTTAACACCTACCAAGAGTCCAGTGTGCCATAGAGAGGACACAGCTTGTACTGTGAAAAATGACAGCATGAGGCATCTCTAACAAAAACATCTGGGTAAGTCAGTTTATTTAGGAAAACAGTTCTGCAAGTTTCCATGAAACACGTCTTCAGAATTATCTATACTCAAAATAAGGACCTTGAATATTTCTAACCTGAAGATCCCTAAAGCATCTCAAAAGTATAAAATGCCACCACCACTGAAATGAGTCAAATCTCTAGGATCTATTATTCTATTTCAGAAAGGCTTCTACCACTGAACTAACAATTTGGACTGATCCAAAAGGTGTTACATTCTTTTCACATCTGCCCCTATTATAAAATATCTGACTTCTGCATATCAAACACTAATGAAGAAGTGGATAAAGATTATGCCACTGTTGACATTAGCAGAATGCTTCAGTGCTGTTTATTCTGACAACTGCCTTGGTTTGGTTACTATATCCAGTTTTATCAACTGAATTAATGACTCTGAAAACATGTAAGAAATTTGAAATGGACTGTAGAAAAGTCAATCTATTGAAAGGTCTAAATACCAGACAACACTGGAACAAGCACTGAATCTTTGGAACCACTGCGGTATGCTTTAACCTCACTAAAATTAAACTGCATCCATTCTTGTCTGCATGCTACTTCCAAAACATTTACGGCAGGCTTCCAAGACGATGCTTTACTCCTATTAAACATTATTAATAGGGATGTTCTCAGTAAAGATCCATCAATGAAGTCATGTTCACTGTTAATATAAAAAGATGATACAAAGACCTGGGGCTGTGCATTTTGTATTTCTTGGGCTATTAGACCTGCACTTGCCAAATAACTTCATAAAAAAAACCACTCAAAACATTTCAAGCTTATAGTTGCAAGACAAATGGCATAAGAGAAGCAAACCAGTGACATCCCAAGTCTTCAGACAACTTATACCCCCTTCCACCTTTCAGAAAGGTGAGCTACTTGTTCTTCTTCAGCAAGACCACACAGACACCAGTCCTACAAATGGACGTGAATACCATGTCTTCCCCAAACCACCAGGAATTAGTTATTTAGCTGCAGGCAGATGTCTGATGTCTCATGTGCTTGCCTTCTGATTCACAACAGCTTCAGGGAAGCTGTGTGCCATGCTAGGACTGTCTCTTCAAGGAGGAGCTAATAGATGGTCTCTATGCACATCCCTAGAGATGGGGCTAAGGTCCCCACCAGTTTGCATGCATTAACTCTGTAATTGTAAAACATGTAACTTGGAGGACAACAGAGTGCTGGATTCAGGCAGAAGGCCAGAGACCTCTTGACTGAATATCAGGCAGGGCTGAACATGGATGCAGGTCTGTGGAAGCAGCAATCCTGGAGGATTGCTTCCACCTGCATCCAGGTCTAGTGCATCAGAACCCACTGGTCAGCACAGCCAGTTGCTCTTTAGGTTGGCTAAGAGGCTATTAAAAATGTTGCACTTACATACACTTCAGGAAGGAGCAAGAAGGAAGGCCCCACACTTCAGATGTTTTTAAGGACTTACTCTCTCATGAGAAAGGACCTTCATCAGTGCTACAGATTTAATAGTTAAAAATACATTACAGGCTTGTATGCTAATTACAGAAACACTCCCTGAAAGATAATGTGTTACACAAACTACTCATTATGAGATTATTAGCCCTTGGGGAAAAAAATAATAAAAATCAAATGAATGAAAGAGATCGATGTTTAAAATTAACGTGCTATTTACACAGCTCTAGAAAAGTAGAAACTAGTTATCTCAAGCAGCAGCATTGTATACTGCACCTGCAAGGTATATCAAACTAATTGCTTAATATTAAGAAAAGAGATTTAATTTAGCTATCAATTAACCCCTCCTCCCATGTCTTGCAATACCTGGCAAGAGACTTACTAACAGGAATCCCTTGAGGGCTCTCATCTTCCAAGACTCACATTCACAGTTATCAAGCAAATCACACTGTCTTACTTGCTACTGTAATTAAAGAGAGTACAACTGCACTTTTATTAAGTGAAGAAGACCCTCATGTGAGATGCTCACTTTAAAGTTTTACGGCAGCTGTAGCTGAGTCAAAGCATGCACTGTGCATTTCAAGGAAGATCACTATACACAAGATGGCAATCACTGTCATCTTGTATACCTACAATTTATGCTAAAGCAGGTATTTTTGCCTGCAGTCATTTTGAAAATGTGTTGCCTGGGAATATGAAAAATGCATTTTTAGATTAAAAAAAATGCACATAAAGCAGTTGGATAGTTTTTTGTTGAGCCTTAGGTATTCTCGCAGTGCTTTGTTACCAACAGGTGATTTAATGATCCCTGTTCAAGGTCAGCCACCTTGGAATTGCTGTCCCTTTTTCACCTGCATCAAACAAAAGGGTCTCTGAGGAATTACTGGAGCTGCAGGCTGCGGAGCTGCTTCTACTGAAATGAGAAAACTGGTTTCAACAAGTTGTCCACAGGCTACATGGGAGAGCTAGCTTCAAGCACCATCTGTTTCCCTTCCTATAGTGCAAAAGAGTCTTCAGCAGCTCTTAGATGGTAACATTGCCACAGTCTCAGACGCAAGCTGCATTTTCAGATTCAAATTATGAATTGACCATTTTATGGGCAACTATAAATTAAGGGATCTTATATCATCTGTTATCTGTATGATCAATAACAGCTACAGACATGCAGCTACAGATCTGAGTGACCAGTACTAGGCTGCACCTCAGTAACTATTAAGAACTAATATTGCCTGTTCTTCCTACTACCAAAATCTCTAAATGCTACCCAATAACAATCTTAATCAAAGCATTTCTCATTCTCAAGCTTAAATCAACCAACAACAATCTTTTTAACATACATGTAACATCATACATCTAATTCACAACACTATACAGTGATTTAGAAATATCAATATTTAATTTCATCTTCTATGGGAATAATATTCTCACAATAAAGAGGCAACACTCTGATTTTGAGAGCCAGCTCTGGCTTTGACATAGCTACTCTCACATTCAGATGGATATGAACCAGTATGAGTGGCTCTTAAGACAAACAAGCATGAAAAAAGCAGAAAAATATCTAAGGACACTGTTACATTTATTGTTAATTCTACTACCATACCCTTCTGGCAAAGGATATTTAAAAAAATTAAAAAAAAAAAAAAAAAAAGAAAAAAAAGGAGAAAGCAAGGATTTTTAAATGCTTCATGAAGACTTTAATATATGCGATTTTTTCACCCTGTCTATAATTAGCTTCAGGTTTGGCAGCTTTAGAAACTGCAGGTATGCAGAAAAATACCAACTTACTTTTGTCATACTCTAGTTAGACCATGCAAACCACAGAGAGCAGTAGCAATAAAAATATCTTACACTTCTGTAGTTTGTCTCAAAAGCTCCCTTCAAAACAGTGTTTCACCTCCTATGAATTAAGGGAAGAGCAGAGAGGTTTCTAATTGCAGAACTAACCTTCATTTCACAGTTCTGCACAAAACTTTGTTTTGAAAGATGCCCTGACTCCTGGCATATTTCAATCTGGCACACTAAAGAAAAACCTCTAAGCAGGCAAACATCTCCCTCTTCACTGGGTTAGAATTTATGATAGAACCTTTCTTTCCAGTTACAACAGTCTGTGTCTGCTGGATGCTGCTCTTATAGACTTCTCTAAAATGACTGCATCCATCATGTGTACATCAGGAAGACAATCCGGATGTGAGTGGAATATCTCCTGTCGCCACTTATTGTTCTGATTAATGGGGTAAGGAAACAAGCTGCAACAACATCACAATCTTGAAAAGACATTCCTGAACTATTCCACTGTGGAAATAATCAGGATTTCCCTTGCTGCCTGAATACCAGCCTGCATTCTAATTTTAAGTAGTGTGCCCATCTTACATCTTCATTTTTAGATTCACTGGTAAACTTTATTTGGAAAATCTCTCATTGGCATTTGTCTAGGTGGTGCCAAGACTGGACATAGCATCACATACAAAAAAAGATTCCTTCTAGAAAAACATATTTTAAATAACATAAAATTAATTATTTTATATTCATGCTACAATGCTCTTGCACACTAGGTACTAGAGAAATAAAAGTTCCTTAATCTCGGCTAGAGAATGCTGCTCTTAGTGAACAGGAAAAGGGCTGTGCTTATGTTTATCTGCCATGTGGCTTGTCAGGCACCCAAAGTGTGCAACCTCCTTGCTTATAGCATTATTGAGTTATTTAATCTTGCTGCTGACAATTGTGTTTTAGGGACAAACTTAGAGATGCTGCTTCAGGAAAACATGTTCTGTCAGATGGCTGACTGTAGATGAGCTAGGTGCCACAAGTTTAAACTCTAGAGAGAAATAAGCACAGTGATGAAGAGATTAAAATCAACCCACCCAAACACACCACAAATGCCCCCTCCCCCAAAGGAGAATCATGAAGAAAAACAAAACAAACCAAACCACAAAAAGCCAGTTCCTAAGGACAAGGAAAGCGTGTAAGGAAGACAATTCTCACTCCACTGTGTCTCCAGTGGTCATTTAACTGCTTCATTTTCAGAACACAGCCAATAGTACTTAATTGGACTGTTCAACAGGACATACTTAGTATAGTAAAAATTAGAAAAACATCACATCAGAAAGCACTATGAAATTTGTAACAGCTAACAATGTGCAAAATGAACTGAGCAGCTCGCCAGTGTGGAATCTGCATGTCACACAGTAACTTAATTTAGAGCTCTAGTATATCAGATGAGCTTTGTAAACCAGCAAAGACAAAACCAGCTCAATTTCACATACACAGCAGTGCTAGAACAGAGCATCACTGGGTGAGAATGAGGAGTGAAATGGGTGATATGGAGAGTAAGAGTGAAATGTTTGCATTCCTTTTCATTCTGTCACTTGGCAGAAGGAAAACAAAGAAGTCTGCATTAAAAAGAAATTCTTCCTTGCAACTGAACACCTTTCAGGAATTTATGGTGGTATGATACCACCTGGATTATCATATAAAGCCCAGAGGGGGTCAGGTATCAGGAATGGCTAGCTACAAAGCATTGAAGAACATTTCTCTCTGTATTCACCTATGTAGAAACCACAGTTAGAATGTTATTTTCAAATTAGTGGTGGACATATCCAGACCAAGCAGATGTTCATAAACTACAGGAAAAGATAAGAATGTATAATAAAAGTGAAATTAAAAGAATTAACAAAATTGCCAGAGAGTTAAAAATCACACGGAAAGCAGAACAAAAATACTCAAATACACTGACAGAACAAGCTCTCATTTGGAAAAGGTTTACTTGGGTGACAGACCAAGACTCTTCGACTCCTAATCTCCAATGAGTATTCAAATCTATTCCCTCTTGAGGGCTGTCATGGCTGAATTACTGACTACTAAATGTTTCTCTAGTAGATCTGACTTTGGGAGACAAAAATTTCTGATTACATCTCTGAGCTTCAAGAGTGCATCACGAGATTTAGTATCAGTTCTACACATAAACACGGTGATCCTGTTGTACTCCAAGTCGGGCTAAGTGTTGATAAATAAGAGGCAAGATATTTACAACAAAAGATCTCTCTTGTTTTTCTTTAATCACAGAGATGCCTGCTTTAGGGAAAGGCAGAAAAAATGACAAGCATATATTGCACAGGGGTAGACAAATAACTAGAATGTCTCTAGGAGGTATGAAATGAGGGAGGAATAAGAAATGAGTGCTTTCACTTTTCTGCTCAGGAACTCTGTCACTCCTCCTGCTAGCATAGAATCAGTGCCACTACAGAGAAGGCAGGTGCATGGAGACAAACAAGATATGCCCAAAAGCAGAAGTGGATCAAGGGCAGAAGTACCTTTCCTGACAGGAGAAAAATCATGGAAGTACTGCAGGACCACACAACTGAATAAAGTTTGATCTGCAGAGGTGGGATTAAGGTGGATGTTTTAAGATGATGATGTAAAATAAACTCCAGAAGGAAAACCCAGTCAAAGGCAGGTTGTTAACCCATGTAAAAAGCTGTTCTCTCAATGGTAGCTATAAAAAAAAAGAAAATCCCCCAAAACCAACCAACCAACCAACCAACCAAAAAAACCCCACCCCACTCACACCTCAAATTGATTACCTCAGAGAAAAGGAAACAAAGTCAAACTTAAAAGTGCATCATTACCTTGCAGAAAAAGGGCTAAAAGAAAGGCTTGAAGAAAAAGGGATACTTTTTCAGGGATACAGAAGGCAGCAACCATGTTTGGAATGAACTACAAAAGCCAAGACCAACCTAATCCATAAGCAAAAGCAGGTATGGCAAAGGGATAAAGGAATCTCAGCTCCCTAAATATCAATTAGCTTATTTCCTTAACAGTTCCATCTAAGTTGCAGCCATTACTTTCACAGACTGACCTAGAAGCAGAGACTAAGAGAAGAATGATAAAGGACTGAGAAAGACACTTAAATCTTTAAATGGGAACAACACCTTGACCTCTGATCTTAGAATTTCACAAACAGTAGGTCCCAAAAATGAGACACTGGTAACCTCTGCCTAAACAAGAATTAAAATGCAACACCTCCCCCACCCTTCACCCTCCTGAAAGTCTTCTGTATTTGCATGTATTGCAACCTACCACTGATTTGGTAGAACTGTTCCATAGAGGATGTCTCAGACAAGCTAAGCAATGTACCTCACAAACCCACAGTAGTATTAAAAGATTGTTCCTTTTAAGAATCTCTTCCATTTCTACCTGTAAATGATGAAGGTTTAGCTAGGACTAGAACTGCAATATTAAAAAGAAATTTGGAGCTTCTAACCATGAAGCAGCATTTATAGTTTACCCAGATTCAGAAGCACAGAACAGACTTCTGGCAATACTCATTGACATGGGGAGATGGACTTTAAGATGGATTATATGAGAAGCAAGAGTGCATACTGTTTCTTTAGTGATAGATGTTGACAACTGAGGGAATAGAGCCTTGCTGAGCTACATCAAGGTGAAATTACAGTAAAGACCCACACTCTCTTCTCCTAAGGGAATGCTGCTAATGCTATTCAACACTTGAAAGGAGATGTATGCTGCCTTGAAAGGTATGGCAGAACAGCATGGAGGAATTACTTAAAGTATCATTGTATCCAGGCTGGCCATTTTTGTTGCTTCTTTTCATCAACTGGAATCTGTCAGAAATGCAAGTCAAAAATGCACAAATCTAAGGTGAGACATGAATGGCTCTTGCTGAGGCAAAGGCAAAGAGAAGAAACTCCCCCTGCAATGCTATTAAAGTCACGAGAGGGTATTCAAACCTGTAGTACTGCAAGGCAATGCCTGCCCACTAAAGAATAAACTCATCTGGGTTGGTGGACTGAGCACACAGCCATGCAAGACTTTCCCACATCAGCTGCTGGAATTTTAATTTGTTAACTCACACACTGGAAGCTGCGATTCAAGTTTAGTGCATGGGGGAGAACAGATGCTACTGCTGTTGGTCTGAGCAATGGGGCATGGAAAGCCAAGCTTCTGCAGTTTTTGCAAGCACCTTAGCACCAGCCAGCAGAGTCCACAGCCCAAGCGTCAGTCCATCAATCTTGCCAAATTGCAAGCTGCAAATGCTTATCATTCCAGGAGAGCAGGATAAGGCAACTTCCTCTTGTCTTCCAGCATAAATATATACATTTTAATCTGTCCTGTCAGCCAGTGTCAGAATCTATAGAACGCTATTCTTTAATTATCTGCTCAGGCTGCTGTTCTCTCATTTTAATGAAATATTTTGGTGTTGCTCTGGCAGCACAAACAACTGTTAACAAGAGGCTCCTCTACAAACAGCCTTGCCAGTTGACTGGGGAAGGCCTGCACACAATTTTAAAACAATCTGAAGAGTTTGCACACTGGAACACCAGAGAAGCAAAACTGTCTTTTGCTCTTTTATCTCTTCTTTTTCCACTTGCTATCTAAATCTTTTTTTCCTACTACAGTCAACTAACAGTCTTTTATACACTTTTCATGTTTCTTATTATTTTTACTACTTCTCTCATGTATTAACTGTGCCTCTCCTTCCCCTTCTGTCTTGAAACTTTCCAAGTTTTAGTTCATGATATTTTGATGTTATTAAGAAAGAAGATTATCAGAATATATTAATTGGACTGTTCCCTCTGCTAACATGACATTCAAACCAGCAATTCACTCATTTTATTGAAAGCAGGGTTTGAATGAATTCCTAAGAAAAATGTTTGCAAGTTGATGGTATTTCAGCTCCAGTGCTCAGTGTTAAATATCCCTTATTTTGGAATTAAAACACTAAATATAAAATAATTCACAAAATTAAATATACAAAATGCTATTTTTGCATTACAGTGATAATTTGCAAATTTTAGAATTTAATGCCTTTATAATCCTGTCAATTAGACGTCACTCTTCCTTTGAAGAAAAGACTGAAAAATACAGGAAGAAAGGCAGAGAATTTATCTTGTACTTCCTGTTACTATGTTTCAAATTTGAAAAGTTATGGTTATTAGGATATGAATATTCTAAAGAATTTCATCTGTAAGAAATAAGTCTTTTTTATAAGTAGAAGTGTATTACTTAGAAAAGACAACCTCAATTTACTTGTTCATCAATGACACATCCATCATGAATTATAATGCTTTATTTTGGCATTTTCCTCCCTTTTTATCATTCTGCTGAGACCTGCTCAGTCAGCTTAAACAACAGTTTTAGAAATGGTTATGTAAACACACCTCTGCTTGCACATAAGTATTTGTAGTTCTTTTCATTTAGAACTAAGCTTATCACTCCAAGTTACCCACACAACCTACGAAGTCAATGATGGGGCTGTATTAGCAAGTGATAACTGAAGTGCTTAGGGAAATCAGAGATGCAGCAAGGGCAGAAAACAGAAGGTATTTGAGTGACTTAACAGGTGAAATGTTTGGATGCTACCAGCAATTGTTATACAGAGAAGTTGGCTAGAGCAGCAGCAGGAGCAAAGCCACTGAGCTGGTACCAAGTAGACCCTTAGTGCAACTTGCAGTAGGAGTTGCTCTTTAGCAGTGAGTGTAACATACTTAAGATTTAACTTCTCTGCAGGAGAAATGCTTGCTAAAATAATCCAGCACAACTGTGTCAACCTTCAGAAAGTGGAGCTATGAAAAAAATGGGAAGCTCTTCTAACAATAAGCCATAGCTTTTAAAAGTAAGTGGTAGATAAGAGAATGAAGTCCTTACACAACATTGAGACTACTAACTAATAACACCATGGTAATACATATTTTTTGTTAGGAAGAGCTTGACAAAGCAAAAAACAACAGTGTGACTAAGAGCACACAAAAAGAGATTACTAGAACGTTAACCAGGCACCATTCAAAAAGCTGAATATACAAGCTGAAGAGAATCACAAGGACCATAAAGTCCAGCCGATTAAATGCAAAAATGTCATTAGATAGGAAAAAACAGTTTAAGCAATGCCTAGTGAAAGGAATTCAAACCAGCCATAAATCCTTCTTCCAAATGACCAGGAGCACAAAATCCACCAGACAGTCCAGTGGGGCAAGAGGATGCTAGGGCAAGCAATGGAGCTATTTCAGGCCAGAAGTCACTGTGGAGGAACTAAATGAACCCTTTGAATAGTACGTATCTAAGAAGCAGCAAGTAGTTCTCATACCAGGACCCCAGCAAGTAAGCATCTGTGTATATGGGAACACAGTGAAGCTCAGCAAAGAATCTGTCTGAAACTAAATTAAGCATAGAAGAGGTAATGATACCCATAATAAAAATGAACACCAACAAATTGCCAGGACAGGACTGCATTTACCCAAGAGAACACTGGAGAATGAAATAGGTGAATTGCTAGTAGTATGTGACCTTCACTGAAGAGTATCTTGGTACATGCAGATGTGAAAGCTGCAAACCAATAATTAAAATACGTTTTGGGGAATTACAGGCCTGTAATCCTGATGTCTGTATCAGGAGAAATAATGTGTACAGCTAGAATCAGTGGACAACTAGCTAAACACAATCTGCTTGGGAAGAGACAAATAGTGTTAAGGAAAATTCCACCTCTAAAACTCCCAAGAGTTTTCTGAAGCAGTCAACAAGCAGAGGCCCAAGACTAATTCAACTGCTATGGTCTGCATGGGTACTCAAAAGGCTTTTAATTGCAACCTCACCAATGTTTTTAAGGAAGATGATGATAGGTCCTGAGACAGTTGCCTGACAACACGGAGAGATGGGAAATGGTGTACAACTAAATGATAGGTCTAACAACACAGAAATGCCATGAAGTACTCTAACATCACATTCAAAAGTGAAAAGCAACAAGCAGAAGGGTTTACCTCTCAGTAACTCTCATACTCACATGCAGGGATTTCAAGAGGGCAGTGATACCAAGGGTAAAAGTGGCAGCTACAGCATTCACTATTGTCAACCATATCTGCTTTGGCAGGTGGGTTAGACTCGACCTCTGAAAGTCCCTTCCAGCTACTAACAATCTGTGATGCTGTGATATACAGAGATTGAATATGTGTACTCCATGGATTGAGCTACCACATTTCAACTCAACCACAACCTCATCAAGCTGTGAAGGAAAGGACTCTACTCTTGAGATCACAGTGGAAGGAACAGTACCCAACTTCGTAATGCTCTGTAAGCTGACAGAGCCAAATCCTGACCACAGCATTTAGTTAATGTGCATAAAATACTGAATCACAGCTCTGCCCAAATCTGCCAGTTTGACTTGTTTTCTCTTGGAATTAGATGGATAATAGGGTAATGCAAGAAATGCTCCACCCCCTGAAACACCCCTTGTGAAGCATCAAGGATAAATGGATATTAAAAAAACCTGTCCCACATCTTTAATACATTTTAAGGCTTCCTGAAGAGCACAGATTAAGACTTAAACTAGATTTCAGGATTGTTAAAGAACCATACAGAGAGAATGACTACAGACTAGCAACTTCTCTCCAGTTCAGGTGCACAATTCCTATTTGTGGACATGGTAGACTACACTTCAAACAATTTTGGAAGAAAATGAAAACACGTGAAGGGATCCCACTGGACTTTTTGGGAAAAAATATTTAAGATCTCATAATAGAAGCTTAGGTGCAGGTAGATCCATTTTACATTTTATTTTAAAAAGTAGCATCTTTGGCATCCTCAGAGGAGACTGAGGGGTGACTTCATTAATGTTTACAAATATGTACAGGGTGAGTGCCAAGAGGACGGAGTCAGGCTCTTCTCAGTGATGCCCAATGACAGGACAAGGGGTGGAAGTTGAGGCAGAGGAAGTTCCACGTAAACATGAAGAAAATTTTTTTCACTGTGAGGGCCACAGAACACTGGAACAGGCTGCCCAGGGAGGTTGTGGAGTCTCCCTGTTTGGAGATATTTAAGACCTGTCTGGATGCACTCCTGTATGATCTGGTACAGGGGATCCTGCTCTGGCTGGGGGGTTGGACTAGATGATCTTTCAAGGCCTCCTTACAGCCCTAACATTCTGTGATAGAAATTAAGCCAAGTTATCTATAGTGTACAAAGTCAGGGGAGAAATTCTTGCATCATCTACTTTGACCATGCTTGGATGATGGATGAGATGAGACCAAACAGCGTAGGAAAGACCATAACTTGTCACTATTTCTGACATCAATGAATCCTGTGAACTGTATTTTTAAACAAGTAAAATGGTGTTTTAAAGGAAAAGTACAGGTGTGACTATTTAAAAATGTTCTTTTTATGTGTGTTCTGCACTGGACACTTCTGCCCCAAGCACATCATGAATATTACAGCATTTGTTTGTAACCTTTTTTTAAAATGTGCTTTACTACCTAAATCCAGGAAGGGCCCTTAATTTTGAATACAGTCTTTGAATTAAAATATTTAACTCAATAATGGAAAAGTACAGCCATAAGTGAAGAGTGTGCAAGAATGTTTGCATCTGATTTACAGTACTTATTTTCTCCACTGAGGCGCATACTCCCCAATGGAAGAGTTGCTTAAAGGGGACTTTAGTTTATCTTCTTCCCTCCATCAGTCCCCCTGTTTATTGCAAAACCAGGGAAAGACTCTAAGGTTGTGAAGCCATTCATCCAAATCAAAGTTTAGAGTATGGGCCATACAAATATGTTATTGTGCAGCACCAAGGTATCACAGAATAACAGAGGCTTCTACAAATAAAGTCATAGTTCAACCCTCAGCTGCCCTCTTCCACCCAGTTTACTTGGGTACTGAGAATGACTTCCTATACAAGGCAGGATAATAGCATATATTGGTCAGTTCCTCTGAGGCAGCTGGCATTTGATGACAAGTTCTTCCATACCCAGTACAGGTTACTAGTGAGGCTATAGAAGCAACAACAATTGTAGCACTTGCAGAATGCAGCAGTCATTGAACATTTTAAAAAGGATCTTAAATCCCAAAATTTTAAAGCAGCAAATTTTTAATGAGAAATAGATGTGTTCTCCATTCTCCTTCAAACCCCATAAAATCAGCTTGCAGAAATAGGGGAGTGGTTGTTCATACCTTCCTCTAGGTAAGCACATTACCCAGCTGTATCTTTGAGACATGCACACACACATCTGTTCTAGAAATTGATGTTGTGTATACTTATAAGTCCATGTGTTAATTGCTTTCATTTTTGTTACTGTAGCAAAAAAAAAAAAACCCCGATACAATTGTAAAGGTTTACAATGTCACTAGCACGCAATTTCTTCACAAGACTTTCAATATG
The DNA here is from genome assembly GCF_027791375.1 of Indicator indicator. Taxonomy (NCBI): domain Eukaryota; kingdom Metazoa; phylum Chordata; class Aves; order Piciformes; family Indicatoridae; genus Indicator; species Indicator indicator. The sequence continues at coordinate 24,985,515 of NC_072017.1, read as the reverse complement.
TGGCATTTTTCTTCAACCCCCAGCTCCTAGAGCCAAGATGATTACAAGAAAATCTAAACCTCTGCTCAAGTCTGTAGGTTTAATAACTGTAAAGAAAGCGCTTGTGAAAACATGGATCGATTGTTCCCTACAGACTCAGAAATTGGAAGGCATACCAATTTTCTTTTGAACTGCAGAATTTTTCATTAAAATGGCTAAGACCAACCAGAATTCTGGAATAGGGGCTGGAAAATCCACTTACCAGCAGCAAATTGGAGACTCCCTGGTAAGAGCCATAACTCACCTGATCTTGTTAGAATTCAATTTCTATTTATCAACCCTTTGTTTACAGGCTGATCTTTCAATACGAACAAATAAACAGAGGAAGCAAGAGAAGGAATCTGCAACCCCATCAAACAGACTGCTACTTGGTGTTGTAACTATCCCATAGCAGGAGTTGAGAGGCATTCTGTCTTCTCCACAAAACACACACATGTAAGACCTTGTGCAGTGGCTGCTTCAGTGAACTACAAATCTTCTCAGACTTGGATTTCTTACATCTGTACCCTGCATCCATGAACCTGGATGATGCCATGCACAGGAAAAATGCATGTCTGTATGGTAGGAAGGAAAGGGCTGAAGAAACAGCCTCAGTAAAACCCAAGAGGCAAGTGCATCTACTATGATCAAAGTTTCATGCAAAGGCCTGCTACTGGGATTCTGCATCCAGGGTTGTGTGCATCTGGTTTGGGAAGGCATAACACCAAGTATTAAGGACTGCTACTGGTTGCTGTTAAGGACTGAAAGATGGGAACAAACAAAGGGGCACTAAGAGCCAGAAAATTACATGCTAGAAATAGCCTTTAAAGAAGCAATTGCTTATTTTTTTTCCCATGGGATCACTGCCTCATCCCCAATGTTGCATGATCCTACACTGGGAAAAAAAATGGAGATGCAATGTTTGCAGGTTCCTTAGTTGGAAAAATTTTTACACTTGTTTCTGATAAGCAAGGCAGAGAGGGAAGGTGCAGGAAGGAAAATAATGTAGTTGTGGGGGAATTCCATCCTGTGCTGATTTCTGGTATTAATTCCTGCCTCACACTGAGCAAATACTTGAGATCAGGCTATTCACAGGTGATGCCATGGTATTCTCTGCTTTTCATATGGTTCATTAAAAAAAAAAATACTAACAGAGTTGCAACAGATCAGTGAAAGCCACACTTTCAAAATATGAAGAATCCACTTGACAGATTGTTCTGTGCTCCAAAGAGTCCCAAAATCTCAGATATCTGTGCTGCTTTGAAAGAGACAAATCTTGAGAAAAGGAGCAAAAAAACCTCTTTTCAGTAACTCCTGATAGGAGGGGATGGGTTCCCTTATACAAAGAGATTTTATTCAACCAATACTCAAGTATTTCAGTGCCAGCATGATCTGAGCATGTGCAATGTAGTACAGGAGCAGGATATTATGTACCAGCAAAAATCCAACTTCAAAACAAATATCCAAGCTCCCACTGCTAATAGGTACCACATCAACTGAATGCAGTTCACTTTGAAACCTTTCACGAAGTGATGTGGGAAATGTGCCTTGAGAGAAAAGTTGTCAGCTGAAATGCTAAACCCAGTGCTTCCTTATTAGCCAGATAATTCTGTATTTAAAAAATGGAAGCAACATAAATTTATTCCTGAAATACCTTTCAAGCATCCACAACAGCTTTCCAAAGGAAATGAGAGGGCTAAGAAATGGCTTCAACTCAGCCTGGAACCAGGATACATTCTATTTTTAAGCCTGTCTCTCGCCACTAACTATTGGACTAGGTAAGCTGCGACTGTTGTAACAATTCAGAAGACAGCTCCCATAACAAAATACAGCTTTACCTTCCAGTAGCAGATACAAACCTGTTTTAAAATAGTCAAAAACCCTTTTGAAAATTGTGCTTGGTTTGGCTGAGATTGGAGTTAGTTCTCCCCATTGCATCTTTTGTAGTGCTCTGTTTCATAGGGGAAGGGTGTTGATAACACACCAGTGTTTGGGCTGTTGCTGAGCAGTGCTCACACAGCACTGAGGCTCTGCTTTTCCAACATCTCCTCCCCAACAGTAGGCTGAGGGAGGGCAAGATCTTGGGAGGGCACACAGCCAGTCCAGCTGACTCAAAACTGACCAAGGTGTATTCCACACCATATGATGTCAGCTCAGATATAAAAGCTGAGGGAAAGAAGGAAGTGTGAGGGCATTTGCAAATGGTGTCTGTCTTCTGGAGCAACCACCAAACATATTGAAGCCCTGCTTCCTGGGGAGCAGCCAGGCATTGTCTGCTGATAGGAAGTAGAAAACAGGATTTTTGCTTGCTTTGTTTGCCTTTGCTTTTGCCTTAATAACTGCTTCTATCTTGACCCACAGGCCTCTTGTTATGCATTTTCCCTCTCCCCAGTCCATCTAAGAAGGAGAGCAACAGTGGCTTGGTGGGCATCTGGCCCCAGCCAGGTCCAAACCACAAAACTTCACCCACAACTGTGTCTTAAGAAAGACACTGAAGTGGGAAAAAGTATTAGAGGGAAAGTAATAAAGGCTGTAAAGCAAGGCTGGAGCTGACATACCTCTACATAGGTAAGACACTTAAATAGGTGTCTTGGCTTTTTAAGAATGCAGAAGTTCAGTACCTTCTGTTAACTTCAATACTACAGCATTCTTCTAGAAGTCATTAATTCTGTAGATCATAAGGACCAAACAGTTTGCAAGATCTCAGAGGCTGGACAATGAAATTTCAGGCCCCTTGGGAATCCACACATGCCCCACACAGTGTGTTTTAATTTGAGTTTTGACAGAGCAAATACCTTATGAAGCAATCTAAACAGAAGTGATGTAACACATGTTTATGTTACATGCAACACTGCATTCCAACAACTCTGACTTTTTAGCGTCCTACAGTCTAGACTTCTGTGCCAAATAAACAGATGCAGTGATGGTTATCAGCACCAGCTGTAAGAGCTTTAGCAGCATGGACTCTGGTCCAGTAGGAATCAGGCTCTGGCTGCAAGTACCATACAGAATGCATTGTCATTGCTATTTCCAACCTGAGCTGGTTTCAAACCAGCAAGCTACTGTTGGAATTTTCTATCCCTTTTATCCATTCTATGGAGCACAACCTCATATCAGATGTGGTGCGTGAGAAACCTAAGAAAACATGATGTTAGTATGCTTGGGAAACAGAAAAGATCCCCAGGAAAAACTAAACAAAAACAAAGAGACACAACCTCCCCTCCAAACAACAACAAAAGGTAAACGACACACAGCAATGAAATAAGCAATATTAGCAATACCCTGACTATTCTGCTATTTAGTCATAGTGCAATGGGTGTTAGACAAATTCAACAAAGTCATACTCCAAAGTATGAAAAAAACCACTACCAACACTTGCTATACAGCAAAAAATAATCATCCATTCAGTACTGGGTCTCAGTTTAATTTCCTCCTCTACAAAGCTAAATGTTTCTCTTCTCAGAATAGTGCTGGGTGTCTCAGAAACATGCAAATCCAAAGAGCACACAAACTGGAGAAGTGTGCGCACAGGAGTTTGCGGCTGTGTCTGTACTGCAGAGCAGGAATGATGCTGAGGATCTCAGGCCACTCTGCAGAGTCTGCACTTCCTGGCCCTGAGAGATGCATTAAGTCTGTGGTCTTAAACTGTTTTTAAGTCTGAATCTTGAAAACTCAAGGAATCTGCAAAGAATAGCTACAGAATCATTAAGGGATTCCAAGACCAACTTACAAAATGGATAAATTCTCAGCTAGTGTAAAGCAGCATAGGTCAATTGGAGACAGCAACACCAGCACAGACTTTCATTTACAAGAACGATGTGCTGTATAGACTGAAAAGCTCACTTAATTTGCAGTACAGCTTAGAATGATTAAACCTCAAATGATCTTGTGCCAGTACGGGATCTGAAAATTTTGCCTCACAAATTAAATAACTAACAGTTATATAGCACACTTGCTACAATTACTTCACCTTAAACAGTCTGTACACATATGGGGGGGGGGGGGGAAAGGAAGGAAAAGAAAATATATATGGTAGCTATCATTAATAAAAGTAAACTAATCTCAATGGCAAGTACCTTGGGAGTTTTAGTACCCAGTGCATTTACCAACAACTGACCATGGGAACAAATTATTTAAGGGTCCACACTGATGAGCTTTAACTGCAATATGTATTCTGAGCTATGCGCATAATTTTTCATGGTAATTCAGAAACTGCAATACAACATAAATTTCTTCTGGTAGCTTAATACGAATTTTTAAAATATTTAAAAGCTTTTAAAAAAGTATAAGTGATGCCTATTATAGATAGCATATCTGCAAGGGCTTGTTCCTCTCCATATTGATAGAAATCGTAACTCTGCCTTTAGCCTTAAATCCGTAGTGATGGGAACTCAACTACCCAGTAGTGCTCAGTTGTATACCATCAGGCTTAATTGTATCATGACTGTACAGTGTTAATACCTAAATACAATCTCAATCGAATGGTAGTCCTAAATACCACCCACAACACAAACCACAAAATACCAGAACAACTATGGTCAATGTTTTTAATCTTAAAATATGGGGAGTATTTAATCAGTTCCGATACAGCTGAATTAAATAACCCCCCTGTTCACTTGCCTGTCCTCAGATCATAAAACTGGTTTAAAAACCCAGAAGATCCCTAAACTTTCGTCGGTGCTAAGCGTAAACAACCCAAAACCAGGCTATGTTTACTTTCATATAGTAGACACAGGCATCACAATGAGAAAACATTTTGAAATGCATGATAAAAATATGAATGTTTTCACAATAGAGCAATTTTGTTTTTTATTTTTAATAATCAGCAACATTTTTTTAATGAAAAGGCAGAATAAACTGGGCTGTCTCTGTTGATTTCAGTGGGGCTGTTCCACTACAGCTCTGGAATGGGCAGAGATTTACAGTTTATGCTATGCTCCAGCCACACTCCACCAAAACTAAAGAAAATTATAAAAGAAAGCACTGCCATGATTCTCTGTTCAAAAGTAAGACAATAAGATGTACTGCTACACATGAGAGATGAGGAATAAGAAAATTCTGGTAAAGAGTGGGGGAAAAAAAAAAAATCTCCCAACATTTGTAAACCCAATAGTCTAGACAGAGCATCATCTTGATGTCGAAAACATCAAAAAATTATAGGATCTGCTTCTCACTCCGTATGTTCTTCCCTCCTCCAGTTTCATCCTGATACTTAATTTAACTCATTCAAACAGCCTTGCCAGATAAAGTCAAAACTAAGATAGCAGATTTAAGAAAATGCAGAAGGTGTTAAGCATATCAATACAGTGTCAGCCTACACGGCAGGGCATTAGGAGCTAAGCTGAATGCCAACCGCCTCACCCAGGTAACATTCAAATACAAGTAACAATTTTCCTCCCTTAATTATTTTATTCATCTGCAGCAGTACATTTTGGTTTTCTTACAGGAAGTCTTAAGATTTCACTTCACATATATATTAGGACCTGACATTTAAAAGAAAAGACATACAAAAACCCCACGTCCGCTGATGTGTCACAACTGCCAGCATCAAGTACAACAGCATTTCATTTTATGGTGAAAAGGCATCTCAGGTTTTCCCTCTGTAAGCTCTCTTGGTATATACAGCTGTACTTCCCAAAATGGAGAAATTGGCCTTTATTGAATAACGGAAATATAAAGCAGGTATTAACTTACCTTACGTCCATCACTTGCATGGCAGTTCACATTTAAAGGAGTCAGTAAAGCCATCAGTTTTTCTTCATTACCGCTCCTGTAAATGCAGAGTAGAGGATTACAGAAAGGGGGGAAGCAACAGAGCTCTTTGCAAAACATTTGCTAAGAAGCTGGATATCAATGTGTAGAATAATAAAATTTGTACTCTGCCAGGTACAATGTCTGATGGCTAAAGGATCTTCGAAACGTTACAAAAGCAAGGATAAATATATAAAATCACATTAAATTTGCAGTTAAGTTTATTACAAAAGATCATACAAAAACACATCTTGATCTGTCTCCTTAACCTCATCCAATATTTCCCTTATCTAATTTTACAGATCCTTGGAAAGTCATTTGCTGAATTAAACGTTCTGAATTAAATAATGTTTTGTCGCATAAGGCCCATAACATTTGATACAGCTGCATACCATTATCCAGATTTTTTTTAGAAAGGTTAATGTTCTATATAAAATTGTCTTGTGATGTCAGGAAAAAGGATTAAAGCATCTTTAGAACATATGACTGAACTTTACACCTTTTGTATATAGGCTTCCTTATGCTCTGTTCTGAAAAGCCTGTTTTCAAAAATATATCCTAAGGCAGCAGTAAAAACCAAAAGAAAAATTCTAATATTTAAATTGCCCCTAAAAAAGAACAGCCACAAAACGATGAAGAGGATTTCAGCAGCTTAAAGCAAAAACTCAATATTAACCTTATAACCACCATAGTGGGGGATTTCAATTACATAAACAGGCTTTTCCATTCCTACCAGACTCTGAAGCCCAAAAGGATTGATGCTAATGAAGTGATTTGCTTACATCATTTCATGGAAAAGCAATGACAATACATTACTGTTTTAAATATCCCTTTTCCTCTCCTGCTTCCACCCCCAAAACATGCTTTATATTCTAAGCGGCACTCACCTAGCAGCTTCCAGGAGTTCGTCCTTCTTGTATTCACCTAAATGATTGCAAAATATCATGCTGTTAGCATTTGGCAAAAGACAGATTAAGAAATGCAGTAGGAAGCAAATACAGAATTAAAACAGAGAAGAGGAGAAAAAAGCCCACACCCCGCTGGGTGATGGAGCTGTGACGTTAGCCAGCTTGTGGAGGCAGCATCACCAGTACCTTGGAGACGGGCAGCAAATTGACGCATCTTCTTGTCCAATCCTCAGATGGAAAGGCTTTCTTCGGACAACCAATGACTGCAAAATCTTGTGTCCAGAAACACAGTCCCGCTGATAACAGCATGTCAGCTGAAGACAATGTCCCCACCCCCTGCCCTATTCAATATGTCACATTATACTTGGGAAGCATAATAAATTCCGAGACAAAAGCGAGGCAGTGCAGCTTTTAAAAAGGTACAAATTACCGATCTCCAAAGCTCTACCTGCCTATTTCAATGGCAGTATTATGCTGCAAGTTCTTCAGAACAGCACTGACTATTAAAAAATTTCCAAATATTTGAATCATCAGCCACTTTCCAAGGAAATATGCATGTGGAATAAAAAGCACAGACAAAAGCATGAACTCTGCAAGAGGTTTTATAACAAGACGCTGAGATTAGAGATAACCACAAGTGATGTTAAAGCTACATTTACATCTGAAATTCTGAGTTCTAAGACAATTCAGGAAGATTTTTGCATCACAGGATTATAATTCCATGTATATACCTTAAAAAAGAGTGTAAAACAAGGTGACCTGTGGAAGTAAGATGGCATTTTACAAAGCTGAATCATGGTGACATTGTGCAATAAAAAATTAGGGAATTTCAATTAACAAGTCATAAAAATAGCTTTTTAGCAGCTTTGTAAAGTCACAGAGCAGAGGGTATCCCAAGAGCTGGAAGATGCAGGTCTTGAAAAACATACCATATACCACCTGCCAGAGAATTAAAGCCTCTAACCACAACACTAATTAAAACAGGAAGATAAAGGTATCCTGCAAGAAAGAAAAATCCTTTGTGCTGCCTCCTATATGCAAATGTAATAAGCCTTCAGTGAAACTCTCAGTAATGAGACTGAGGAAGGCCATCAGGCTATGGGAAATGCCAGACTGGACTGCAGGTAAACTGGAGGCTCCTTGAGAAAAAGTATCCCCCAACTAAGAGCTTCTGGAGGCTGTGAGAAGAGGGCTAGAGTCTTCACCTATTGAAAAGAGCTTGGTACTCACCCTATCACAGCTCCTCCAGTTATCAGCAGAGGGTGACAAGAACCACAACAAAAAATCATCCTTCTCCAAGGCCTTAAGCAGCCCTGTTTAGTTCAGCATCCTGCCTTCACCCACAGGTAAGCAGGAAGAGGGCAAGTACATACAGCCCTGCACTTTCTACTCTGCCCCCATGGCTGCATCTGAGGAATTCTCAAAGGCAGAATGTGCATCTCATCATACTGGCAAATTTTCCTTTCACATGTATGTTCAAGTGCTTTCTGAAGCATATTTAGCTTTGGGAATTCACAACAACCTGCAGCAAGGAGTTCCAACATGCAACCGCCTCTCACATGATGGGTCTCTTAACAGAGCAGTTTTGTATTGCTGAACCCCAGCAATTGAGCAGATGAGCCCAAAACAAAGGTAAAGAACTGAAATTGGCATTTCAAATACAGGCCATGAAGGTTAATTTAGCTTTTGGAAGAATTGATAAATCCATCTTAATGAAAATCTGTTTATAAGACAATTATGCAAAGATTTGATTGCCTTTGTCTAGCTACCACCCTCCAAACTCCAGAGGGGCTTCCTGTCCACCACTGGCAATTGCCATTGCCTTTTCTAGCTATGGTACACATTCCTCTTGCTTTTCTTTTAATGAAGATAAAATACTGGGCACAGCTGTGAGTGTTTCAAATCAATGGTGAGTGAAAAGCTTTGGCTAGCATATGAGAATGGAAAAAAAAGAAAGACAATTTATTACTACTGCATTACTTGTGTAACAATCTCAAACAGCTGGGTTTCCTGCAGGAAAGTTATTTGCCTGTATTATATCAAAGCTTTAGGGACCTAATCAGATTAAAAGATCTGCTTGCACATTCTGGTTTGGCAGCGCATCTAGGACTCCTAACCAGGCTTCTGAACACTTTTAGGTTAGACAAGTGCACCAACATTTTCCCTTCACAGTCAGTAAGTTGGTACTTCAAAACACAAAAGCTCTTTCCTCAAATATCTTGAATAGAAAAAACATTACTGACCAACAGACATGGAAGGCTGTGGCTCTTGATTTAGAAAGTATGATTTAGAGTGCATGCCTAAGTAAGTTGATTACTTTAAAACTCTTTAAAAAAAAGTATCTACAATTCTTGAAATTCGTCACAGCTCTCCCACACTGTGATCTGGATTAGGAAAATATCATCTTGTAATCAGCTAACTTCATTACTCCCAAAGAGCCAACATTTTGCAAAGCAACACCTAACACTATACTGGCACTTGCAGCACACCATCAGGTTTGCTAAAAAAGGCGAAGTGTGCTCCATGGGATTCTGCTCTCCCGAGTAGAGCAGGATGAAGGGGAACCCCTTGGCCATTCAGCAAGCAGGTGGTGGGCTGCCACCGAGCTGAGAGCATGGCTGACAGCATGAGGGAGAACTGGGCAGCACTGCCCGCAGGACCGGCTGCTGCTGGCACAGGCTGTGCTCCCACCAGAGGGCTCTGCCAACACAGCTAAAGCTGCCTGGCTACAAAGTGTATCAAAGGCCATCCTGCAGCACTTGGCCACAGCTACCTAATAAAATATTCATTTGCAAAGCATCTGAAAACAAACCACGCATGCTTGTGGCAGAGGTGAATTCCAAGTTCTGAGATGAAGTATAGGAACACAGACAATCAACCTCACATAATATTTCTGTTCAAAGAATGTCAAACTGTTTGACTTGAATGAAGCTAATAACATCAGCTCCTTTGGGCAGGTTAGGATTTACAGTTTTGCAAAAGGGCATCTGCAGAACAAAATCTAAGTAATAGCCTGATCTACTCTTCCAAATCTCTTAGCAGTTGCTAGACAGATAAAAGCATCCTTCCAAGCAGTGTTAATACACAGGATTTTTGATAGCAATGTTTTGGATAGCACAGAGCTTGTCTGTCAGAGATGTGAAAGTTCATGTTAGACCTTGCCACAGAAGACCAAAGGTGAAACACAAAGCTCCAAACAAATTTCACCTGTTTGCTCTCCAGCCCTTCCACCCTATCTCAGTTCAATCTGTTCTTTGTTTCATTGCAAGCCTGGACAACACACTGCCACATCACAAGACACATTCTGCCACATTGGGTACATGGGAAGTTGCAGGTTGTGTCTCTGTTCTCCACACAAGAGAGTCCAGAGTGACAGACCAGGAATAGCTGACACTTTCTCACCTGGCAGCCCACAAGAAGAGTACAGGGCTTGCTCACCTCTGCATGCTGGGTAGCCCAGAGACAGTCCGTCTGGAAATTTCTGGAGGCAAGGACAGAAAGGGCGTGAAACGGGAAGCAGAGAGAGCTACACCAAAGAATGGTAGAGGTTGACAGGAGCTCTGGTTGTGCAAAACCACTCCTCAGGCAGGACCACCTACAGACACTGTGCCCAGGACTGTGCCTAGGCGGCCTGTGAATCTCTCTAAGGATGGGAACACCACAGCCACTCTGTGCAAACTCTGCCAGTGCTCTGTTCCAATAAGCCTGGCTCATTAATTTTTCAGGTAGCTATCTCTTCAGGACCTCCTGTTTCTTTTTTGGCAGCTACAAGCCTACCAGTACTGGAAGTCAGAGGTGAAATCTTACGCCATTAGAAAATATGGCAGCTCTACATATGACTTGGACCACGTGCAGACTACAGCTTGTTATAGCCTGGGCAAGATGGTGCAGGAAAGAGGGATGGCAAATGGAGATTGCATTTGAGTTGGCACTGCTACAAAGCACGCAACGTATGGAATTCAAACAGTTCAGCAAAGACAAACACCATACAATTAAAATAAAATATACTTTTTCTATGACTCTTTAGGACTTCACAGATCCACGAGTGAGACAGCAGGAGGCTTTAAGTGCTTGTGACAGATTAGCAGGGGTTCTTTGTAGGTGAACAGTATTGTTTTGTGTTTGTTTGTGGGGGTTTTTGGTGTGGTTTTTTTGTTTGTTCATTTTTAATACACTATTTCTCTAGCAAACAAATTTTATTGTCAATGTGGCTGCTGTTGGAAGGGTCCAATCATGCCATTAAAATACTCATCAGTTTCTTTTTCCCCCATTTAACTTTTGTTATAAATAAAGCAACAGGGGCGATTAAAATATGGAATTAAATCAGAGCAAGGTATTTTTACTATCCAAAAAATCACAAGGCTGTGGGAATAATTACCTGACAGCAAAAATGTTTCAACAATAAGAGGTATGTTGAAATAATACCCTTTGGGAAAAGGCATTTATAACTAACTATTAGAATTATAACAAACACATGAGAAGGGAGAGGAACAAAAATAATAACTTCAGATTTTATTATGCTATTTTACTTTCCACTTGTTTAATGTTAATTTCTTTGTCTCTTGCACTTCTCCACTCAGCTGTTTCTCACAAGTAACCAGGCAGATTTTATAAGCTAGTAAGGCTCAACCAGCAACACAGCAAGTTCCTAACTTTAAGCTATTGCCACAGATGAAAAGCACCAAAGAAACTCTAATGCATGCAAGAATGACAAAAACACAGCTTGGGAGATAACGTCTTCAATAACAATTTTCAGACAAGAGGGAATATTATCAAGGAGAAAAGGTTTGGTACCTTGATTCTGCCTCTTCTGTAGAAGATGAGTCAGGAACCATGCAGGTGGATTCAAATTAGCCATTTGGAATAGAAATTTGAAATCTCACTATTCACTGAGCTATTTTCAGCTGCTTTTAGTGACATGTTTTAAACGGGAGGTGGAAATTAAAGAAACAAGCAAACAGCATTTTGTTTTGGCCTCAGATCTACCAAACCACTGAGCTAGCAACATCCTGCCTCAAGTAATTTTCAGTTTAGGTAGACAGAGCTTGAATCCAGAGCATTCCTGATTACTCTTCTAGAAATAGGAAACTGAATCTCTTCTAAGGCCTGGCAGAAAGCAGCATGCTGGGAAACGTGCTGCTTTGCATAGCACAGATTGGCAAAATCTCTGCTAAGGTTGTAAGTGATGGAAGAGGTTCCTGTCTATTAAAAGTACAAATCAATGCAAAGCACATATATTACATAAACACATATAAGATACAGCAGTTATTAAATGTTCTCTTCATGTATAAGTATAAACTGCATGTATCTTACAGATTTTGATCACTAACAAGGATTAGGTGGCATATCAAAATGAGTCTTTGGTGCACGTGCCATTATAGCACCATTAAGTGTACACTCGGCACATTATACGATTCTTTTCTCAAAAGAGCTCTTTTCAGTCATGCGGACCTGTTTGTTAAAATATGTTATCAGATTTCTTTCAACCTGCAGTGGCAGGAAGAGGAAAAAGTTCCTTTGTCAGAGGATTTCAGAGTTCTTAACTCTTAAATCACAGGACACAAACATGAAACCAGTCACAGCAGTCAGAGGAACCTTCCTGAATGTGCAGGGAAAGGACAAAACACATCACACTGCAAGACCATAATAAAAAATCCCCTCCCTAAAAAAAAAAAAATAAAAAAAAAAACCACAAACATCCAAAACCCAAGAACCCAACAAAGCAACAGAAAAAGTACTTTAAGACACACCACCACTCTGATCCGTCTTGTCTTCAGACTGAGATTGGAAGAAGAAAAGAATGGCAGGATTTCAAGAGACTAGGAAGAAAATCCAAATCCAAACTTTTGCAATTCAAAACACAATGATCTAAGAGAAAAACTGAAGGGGCTGAGGCTCATATTTTCACTGAAGTTCAATACTCTGAGATCTCTTGTGAAATACATATTGAATAGGAAATGTGATTGTTTTTCTTCTCAGAGCTGCTGAGCCTTCCCAATCACCTACCCCTTCATGCTTAATGCAAAGCAACATTCCCTTGGGTCCAGCCTTCAATTCATTTCTTGTATTAATTCTAGCTATCAGCAAAAACAAACTTCCACTGCAATTCCCACTACTCTGGCCATAGTCCATATCAATAACTAATAAACTGTGCTATTCAATTTTCCCAACAACTATATCTAGCTTGTTTCTGTAATATGTCTGCATATGTATTTTCTCTTGGGATTTCTAAGAAATCTCTCCAAAGGAAGACAAAGGACTAAAAAATATTTTGTAAAATACTTGAGTATAGTAGATGTGGATAAACAACCAAGTAGTATGACCAGAACTGAGCAGAAGAAATAAACTACTTTCATATTAGTGCACCTTTTAAAAAAGCCAGCTTCTTCCTCTGCTCTTCCAAGCAATCTCCTCAAGCAAGGAAATTATATGATCCCCTAGAATATTCTCTAAAGAGATATTACAGAAATGCTTGTTTATAATTTACACAAAGTATAGAAGAAAAGTAGAAAAATACTAAATATAAAACCCTCAGGAAAGCCATATTGTATAAAAGCAAGCTCCAAAATTATATTCCATCATCTAATCTTTCTGTGAAAAGAACTCCCGAGTGAACATGAGCAGACTCAATTTTGCAATCTCTCCGATTTTCCCATTTTAGATAAAACATGATAGCAAGCTGGGCAGAGTGTCTGAAAAATCTATATCTGGATTCAAAACTGAAGCATTTATTTAAAAAAAAAAAAAAAATCAATACTCTTCCAGATACTGCAAACATGACTGATCTTGTACAGGTTTAAAGAAGTGGGGATTTTTAATGTTTGCTAGGAAATTAATGAGACAAAACGTAAACGTGCCAAAGCATTTTTTTTAAACCAACTGGATGCTACAGTCCTCCCTCTGTACATCTGAAGCTACCTCAAGTATCTAAACTTAATCTACAATACTGAGAAAACAGAGGCTGCCACCTTGTAAAACTGCACGGATGTTGCCACCCATCTCCAGCTAAATTACTTCTCTAACTCCTTGACAAAAATGAGGAAACACTTCCTACAGCTGCTGGTCCACAAAGTGGCAAGCAGAAGGAACTACTTTGTAACTGGAGGAAACACAGGGCAAACCTGCTGAATGCAGCAACGACACCACCAAGCTGTATTTTGGAAGTTAAAGAAAACAACGCCACAACATTATTTTTATTACTAAGAGCAGAAACGTCACTAAAGATATAAAAAGAGTCAACTTGGTTTTATGCAACACTTAAGCAAAGTACACTTAAGTGTATCCTTACCAAAAGAATGTAAAAATAGGGGGAATAGATTTTGTTGTAGTGAACAATTTTGTCACAATAAACAATTCTGTCATGCCAAATAGGAAACTAGTTTGCAAACAGTTCAGTTTAAATATTTTGAGAAATATTTAACAACAACAAAAATAGCAAAATAATGGCTTTTCCACTTACATTAAAGTTGTGCGATTCAATTTTGCCTCACTGCTATGGACAAGTTTTCCCTCCCTGTGGGTTGTTTTCAGCCAGTTAAGTCAAAAGACAGTTGGAAAATTAGGAAAAGCTTGGTACAATTTAGGGGAGAGAGGAAACAGGACATGTGGATTGATATGAAAGACTTGTGCCAGTACCTCCAAGTCAAGAAGCACTGTGTTTGACTCAGAACATCCTTCCCCTCCCTTAGCCTTTCCATCAGCTTTTGATGTAAGAAATATATACTTAAAAGTTTCCCTTGGCTTTGTCTCATTTTTTAACAATGATTTTTAATGCCTTTTCTGAACACACATTTACACTAGCAGCGATCAGGCACAGTAACTCAGAGCACAACTTGCCTGATCTGAGCAGTGATGTGGTCTCAGGAAAAGAGCTACTTGGTGCCATACATGCGACTAGGGGTGCGGTTTTAAGAGGAAAGAAAGTTTGGATTTACAGAAAATGTTCAGTGTCTAAGTCTGCAAACGATTACCCTCACTAAAAAAATATCCAGCTAAGGGAAAAATAAATTTGTTATTTATGCTCAGGTACTTTTTGCTACTCCTGTTGGAGGAACACACCACAAGATGGGAAAATGGCCATTATAAGAGCTAATGTGGATATACAGGAGGTCTAGCTGTGAAGGATGACTTTATTTACCAACAATGAAAGAATAACGTAATACCACAAACAACTCAACTTTTGGAAACATTTTCAGTCCCCTCACATCAACCTCACTGTTCTCAATACTTTGCTAGTTAAATGCCTGATAGACTACTTCGGTTGGAAGGGAAACTGAACTGACCACTTCAAACTTAAAGCACCACAAAACTTAAAGTGCGTTATAAGCATTGTCCAACTGCCTCTTAAACACTGACAGGCTTGGAGCATCAACCTCTTGAGGAAGCGTGTTCCAGTGTCTCAGTAAACAAATGTTTTCTAATGTCCAGTCTGAACTTCCCTGGTGCAGCTTTGAACCATTCCCATGTATCATATCACCGGATACCAGGGAGAAAAGATGAGCATCTCCCTCTCCATTCTATTTCACCTCTTCAGGAAGCTGTAAAGAGCAATGACACTGCTTCTCAGCCTCCTCTTCTCCAAACTAGGCAAACCCAGACACCTAAACTGCTCCTCGTAGGATTACACACGATTTCTAAAACAAGTAAACAAAAACCCCCAACCAACCTACCAACCACAACAACAAAAAATCCCAAAATCAACCCAGCAAAACCAAAAAAATGCACCCACCCAAGCCAAACAAAAGGAAACTACAAACAAAACAACAAAAAAGGGTGAACCAACCAAAAAACCCCACACCACCAACTCCCTAACAAAAAACCAAACAACAAACCCAAACCAATCACTGTTCTAGATGATGAGACTCACTACAAAGACTGGAAGCAGAAAATCACAAGAAGAAAAGAGAAAGATGACAGAAAGAAAGAGATACTAGGCTCATTAAAGACAAGAGCTTTAGTTCACTAGACTGCTGTCACGTTTCACCTCCAAAGGAGAGGATTTGTTCTTCAATTTTTCATTTATGCATACAAAATCTCATCTGATACAATACAGGACTGCCTGTTTGAGAGAAACCTTATACAAGATGACTCTACAGAAGATGACTATAGAAACTAGTCACCAGTTAACGTTCAGGTTGATGCTGTTACTACACTAGGTGCTCTTCATTTCTATTGCACGAGAAAACTTTATCCATGAATAAACCAGATGTTCCTTCTTCATTCCAGGCCAGAAATGAAATACATAAACTGCATGTACTGTCAGCAGGACAGCTCTGCAGGTTTCTCTGCAGGCCTGCAGTGCAAGGTACTTTAATTATGTTCTGCATGAAGCAGTAAAAAATACTGTTTTCCATTCTCTGTTATTTCTGTTAATTCTCACTAGATTTAAAGACTCTGCTTAACTCAAATAATTAAAAATATAATTGGTCAAAAAGTATTCTTACATTTCTCATTCATCACAACCATTAGTTATTTTAAATATCTCCAAGAAATACATTCAGATGATCCTCTTATGCAATAGGATTACCAGCAGCTCCTAAAAACCCCTGTTTTGCCAGTGGTTTTATATCAAAGTTATTCTGAGTTACATTTGATTTTAGCTTCCAAAAAAGTGGTATTTTAAATCTCAGTTTGACCTAAAACAAAAGAGAACCAGGCAAGAGTTAATGCAGGTTGTCTCCACTGTGTCCTAGTTGCATTAGTTCAGCATGAACCAACTCAGTATTACCACTCCTTCCAGAGAGCGTAAACCACTGAGAAGTAATACTGCACCTTCCCCACCCACCAGCTCACAATTCCTGATTATGTGTTTCTGTTAGAGCCCAGTAACTGATGCAGGACATGGTGAGATCTATTAGTGAGAGATCTGGTTTCCTGATGCTGACTCTCCTTTTTGACATTCTCTGAGCATACCTCAGAAGAGAAGAGCAAAGACAAGACATAAGAGAACTGGGTCTGTCTTGAGAGACTAGACAATGAAAACTGCAGGGAAGAAGACCAACTCCCAGAGAAAGGACAGCTCTCACTGTATCATACTGTGCCATTAAAACAGTCCTAGCAGGTATGCCGAGCGTAATATCCTTCACACTACAGTCATCAAAATGGTTTTGTGTTTGGATGAAAGAGACAAGGCTGAAAAGGAACGGAAAAGGAGATATTCAAAGGGATGGAATATTAAGTTTCTAGTGTCCCCTTTTCTGTTCAACAGCCATGCCAGCAATCTTGCCTCCTGCTGGTGGGCTATCTAGTTATCAAACAGTGCAAGACATTAGTCTGCCTCTGTTTTTTTTTGGACAACACAGCTTATAATATTTACTATTTTGGCCTAAACAGAAGGGTATGCTTAGATGTGGATGACCTTACCATTCTTACACGTCCTGATGGTGCTTCACAAGAAAACTCCCCTCTAAGACTCAGCAGTGTCCTGTGGCAACTTGAAACATACTTGGAAGTATGGTACTTTCAGCTTTTAGGGAGGGATTCTTGGCCTAAGAAGGAGGGTCGTTGCTAACAGTCACACTCTTTTCCTTCTCCCAGGTGCAAAGAGAAAATATCCTATATGGAAAGGTACAGCTGCTTATTATAAGGAACCACAATGCACTCAAGTCATGAATTATTTTCCCTCTGGCTTCCTAGATGTCCAGGAGAAAAATACTCAGCTACCATCTTGCAGTAACGCAGGCAAACAGAAGTGGATGAATTCTTGAGATACAGCTAACATTTTCCCCACCAGTGATCAGGAACCGGTTTCTTTGGATAGCTCAACATGATTTCAAGAGGGGGAAAAAAGATCCATTAAAGGCAAGATTTACTGGGTAATTAGACCAACAATTTCAAGAACACTGCTGAGAGTTCTCATCTAACTCCCTGAGGATACTGCATCATTTGAAAAGGAATCACTTAAAATACCCATCTTTTAGATTTGTGGGGAATAGCAATGCAAACAGATGTTATTCTCTCCATCCTTAGACAAGTATTGAATATATGAATATGTTGCTCATGTTTTTAATGTTTGTCTTTGCTCTTTCCATCCCTCTAATTTTATCAATTTTTTTAACATACGAGGGGAAAAAAAGAAAAGATTGCCTTTTATTTCTTGCAAACTGGGAAACTGGCCCACAAAAGATTTTTGCTATGATGGCTAAAAATTAAACAGAGTCTACACACCTGACTTCAAAGGAATTGTTATTTTTCTGTGTTCTGTCAGAGAAAATAAATCCTTCACTTCCAGGGCAAAGAACAAGAAGAGACTAAAGCAAAGCCACATATGAAATAGTGTATCAGTCAGAAAACAACATCTCTTCACTCAGGACCGCTTTGGCCCATATTTTTAGAATGCATTATAAGAATAAAAACCTAAGCTCCTCTCAGTTGCAAAGTGGACACCCAGGTGTTTGGATGGTTCTGCCAACTGGCAGCATTCTCCAGCACCAGATTATCTGTTCAATTTCAGTACATAATTGTCTTGAACAGGTGAGACTTATCCTGTGGGCAAAGGATAGCTGAAAGTTTGACTCCCTGCATTCATTCCTGCCATAGTCTGGTCATAGAAGGAAGTCCCTCCAAAAGTTTAATTCAGACTGGCCACACATTAAAGTAAGACTGTTCCTGACTGCAATGTTTAACAGTGGATATAAATCAAGATGCCAATGCAGCCTACACCCTGCCTCACACTTGGGGCAGAGAACTACAGACCTTTCCATTACAGTGAAGTCGGCAGGAGTTCAGGGAGGAGACATACACGAACCCACTTACGATTTTGGGATGTCACTGACTGCACAAGAAAGTAATAGGAATCATGGGGCTTAATCCTCTAAGCAGAGCATTAGAGTAGTAATTATTAGTAGTATTACTATAGTAAAGTAGAAAAAGTAACATGCCCATCAAGATATCGCTTTTATAAAAATTAGTAAAATCTAGAATTTATTAAGAAAAGATTCAAATAGTCAGTTCTCAGCTATTTACATGGGAGGTTCTCAAGTCTCTGCCTTCCTTCACTGATGGTAGGACCACAGCTGCTGAAAGGAAAGTGCACATTTCACTGAGTCTAGCTGTCGGCACAAATCTATGCAAGAGCTTTTCAGAAATAAATAGCCCAGTTTTCCTAGATGGACGCCATCCCATGCTTGTTGTCTCTTAATTCTGCTCTCTCCCATGTGACCCACCAAGAAGCAAAAGCAGATCAAATACAGAAACTTGGGGGATCTGCACAGACTAAGTCATTTGTCATAGGAAGCAGCTGCTTTAGGGCTGGCTGGGGTAAACATGAGGATCCAAGAGAGCCTATCATGTATATCAATTAGGTCTTTTTTTGTTGTCTTCACTGCAGTCATACTGACAAGCTCCTCTGCCTACAGTCATACCAGGCTTATTCTCCAGAACAGCTGGCAGCCTTGTCAGCCACTTGCATCATCTGGCTTGTCTTACGTCAGAACCATAAGCACAGCAAGAGGTGATGATGGCAAGTCAGATGGAAGCTGCTAGTAATGCTGCAGCTCTACTTGTCTGCTACTTGTATAAGGATAAAGCTATTTCTCTGCCCAAATTGAAAGAATAAACTGAATCCATGCCAAAATATTCTTGCCATTACACAAAACGAAGTTCAAACACACAAGAAAATTACTGTATTCTTAAAAGGCAAGTAAAAAAAAAAAAAAAAAAAAAGAAGTAACAGAACATTAGCAGAGGACAGGATATGGATCATGATGCTCTATGGCAAATAACCAAAAGACAATTACGTGATGAAAATGCCACTGAAAGAGCAGAAAATACAGAAGGTTTTATTTCAGAACACATGGGAACACCCTCAAGACCATAGTTCTCCTTTCTTAGGTGACCAAGGGAAAAATATAGGGCTAAAGAAAGGAAATGTGCCATTCAAAAATCTGTACCCTATAAAATAGACACCTATCTCAAAATACCTTCCAATGACATTTCATAATATATGCATGAAAATGCTAAAGTTTCAGTCCTCTTATCGCAATACAGCGTGTAGCACAGTACTGGACCATATGCAGCTTCTGTTCAAAGAACAGACACCTGACAAACAGTATCTATGAATAGTAGTCTCCAGGGGATGTCTTTTGAGTACCTTTCTTTGATTTGTAAATTATTTTAAAGGATCCTTACATACTGAGACATTTATATTACCAGTCCTATTTCCTGCATCCTCCAAAAAATCATTGCTTATACCCTTTTCAGAGTAAAATTCCATACTTGTTTTTTCCTGACACCTGAAAAATTACGCTTTTCTCTCCGGAATATAACACTTTGCTCTTCTGCCAACAAGGAAGCCATCAACCACTAGTCAGTTTTTCAGCTTCATTCACTGATTCTAGACTGGTACCTCGCCATGTTAATGTCTCTTTTGAAAGATGCTTCATCTGTGAAGTACTACAGACACTTCACTCCTACAGACAACTAGCTGCCATTTATGGATAGAAAAGACAAGCTCCTGTGGACATGTGGAGAAATAATGTTTTTAATGTTTTACTCATTTTTGCCTTGAATGCTAACTGAAGACTGTACATCCTTCTCCACTTGGCAGCACAGGTTTTGCAGCAGCTTCGCCTCAATTTTTAATCAGGATGGCAACACAGAACACATAAAAAGAGCACTTACTATGTAGAAATGAAAACTGCACAACATCCAAAAAGGGAAATCAGAGTTGAATGTGCTCCTATCTGTACACCATCCACAAATACTGAAGGAACCAGCACATAATTTTTATTGAAGGCCTGGCAAGAAACAGTCATAAATTTACCAATGTGGGTGGCATTGCTAGTTTAGTACCTCCTTTTAAGGGGAAATCAATTCAAGCACTTTCAGATCCACAGGCTTGACCTCAATAACAAATACAGGTGAAAATCAATTCTCAAAGAAAGATGACAGACACAATATGTGACAGCATCAGAAAGGTAAATTACCCAAAATGAATCTTTGATGCAATTACTTGTGGTTAAAAGGAAAACACAAGAAAAAAAAAACAACACAGCAAGAAAACCTTATCCACAGATACATCAGACATTATTAGTTCAGATAGGGATTAGTACAGGTAGGAACATTAAAGGAGCCTAAAGGGAAGACAAGTAAGGGTATTCTTGAAAGACAAACCACTGGGCTGAAAGTAGGGGCATGTAGCTTTGTACACTGGCATTTACATTATTTATTCCTAATACCTTCAATTTATGCAGTGATCTCACACAGTTGATCACTACATTAGCAACAGCAGCGTCAAGGCTGCCATTAAACTGAATTACAGATTGAATTACAACAGCAAAGTAAAAACTCCTTTTGAATGTAACCAAACCCAACAAAGCTGCAATATAACAAACGAGAGACAAGTAATCCAAAACGATCAACATCGACAGTTTGTCCCCATGGGAGGAACTGAACCAGACCAGATAAGGTTAGCGAATTCTGTTCCATGGGGTCACTAAAACATTCATTTTTCTTCCAACAGTGCAGCCTGCCAGGAAGCCTTTTGTACATCAAAATTCTTTTAGTGCTCACATCTTCTGCATATTTATATTGAGAAGTCCAGGGAACTATAGGCCAGTTAGTCTCACCTCTGTGCCTGGTAAGATGATGGAGCAGATCCTACTGGAGGCACTACTGAAACAGAAGAATAGTGAAGAGGTGATTGGGTACAATCAGCATGGCTTCACCAAGGCCAAATCCTGTCTGAGGAACTTGGTGGCCTTCTATGAAGAGGTCACAACATTAATAGATGAGGGGTGAGCAGCTGATGTCATTTACCTGGACCTGAGCAAAGCCTTTGGCACTGTCCCGCATGACATCCTGGTCTCCAGACTGGTGACACATGGGTTTGATGGGTGGACCACGAGATGGATAAAGAACTGGCTTGATGGCCGCACCCAATGAGTGGCTGCTAATGGCTCTGTGCCCCAGTGGAAGCCAGTGATAAGTGGAGTTCCCCAGGGATCAGTCCTGGGACCAGTCTTGTTCAACATCTTTGTTGGTGACATGGACAGTGGCATTGAGTGCACCCTCAGCAAGTCTGCTGATGACACCAAGCTGTGTGGTGCAGCAGACACGCTGGAGGGAAGGGATGCCATCCAGAGGGACCTTGACAGGCTGGAGAGGTGGGCACAAGCCAACCTCATGAGGTTCAACAAGATCAAGTGCAGGGTTCTGCATCTGGGTCGAGGCAATCCCAAGCACAAATACAGGCTGAGCAGTGACTGGCTGGAGAGCAGACCTGAGGAGAGGGATTTGGGGGTGCTGGTGGACAAGAAGCTCAACATGAGCTGTCAATGTGCACTTGCAGCCCAGAAAACCAACCAGATCCTGGGCTGTATCAGGAGAAGTGTGGCCAGCAGGTCAAGGGAGGTGATTCTCCCCCTCTACTCTGCCCTGGTGATACCCCACCTGGAGTACTGTGTCCAGTTCTGGAGCCCTGCATCCAGTTCTGGAGCCCCTATTACAAGAGGGATATGGACATGCTGGAAGGTATCCAGAGAAGGGCCACGAGAATGATCAGAGGGCTGGAGCAGAGCACCTCTCCTATGAGGACAGACTGAAAGAGTTGGGGCTGTTCAGTCTGGAGAAGAGAAGGCTCCCAGCTAACCTTATTGCGACTTTCCAGTATCTGAAGGGGACCTACAAGAAAGCTGGGGAGGGACTTTTTAGGATATCAGGTAGTGATAGGACTAGGGGGAATGGAATAAAGCTGGAAGTGGGGAGATTCAAACTGGATGTGAGGAAGAAGTTCTTCACCATGAGAGTGATGAGACCCTGGAGTGCCCAGGGAGGTAGTTGAGGCCCCATCCCTGGAGGTGTTTAAGGCCAGGCTGGATGAGGCTCTGGCCAGCCTGATCTAGTGTGAGGTGTCCCTGCCCATGGCAGGGGGGTTGGAACTGGATGATCCTTGTGGTCCCTTCCAACCCTGACTGATTCTATGAAGTCACCTTCTTTTCCACACTGGACTTTCATTTCCTCAACTGAGATAGCACCATGCCATTAACTCTGTGACTATTATTTGCACATACTTTAAAAAAGAAACAAACAAACTTCCAACAACCCACTAACCAAGTACCATTCACAATATGGTTTTACAAATTTTGCTGAACATTCAAGCTCATATCACGAGGTAAGGCATTTTGTATACTCTGCTACTTTGACTCACGGCCACTTACCTGTCTTTACAGTCACATTTAAGCCTCCCTCCATATTTGTGGCAAGAGACAGAGGACTGGAAGATCTCTGTACATGAAGTGCAATTGCTAGCTCCGGAACTAATAACCATTAAATAGTCATAAATATCATCAGGCTGGAAATTATTAGGGTCATAGCTAGCACAGGAATGATTTCTGAACTGGGCTTCAAACAGACCTTTTGTCCTCTAACACTTGCATGCTAGAGCACAGTCAATTTATTAAGCAGATTGTCTGTAACAACGTAGGTCTTAGACTTGATGATACAGAAGTCTCCATGGAGTTCAACATCCTCTGCATCCAGAGTACAAAAAAAAAATGTTTCCCTGGTTTTGCCAGACCTGATCCTCAAACATATGAAGACTTGTTTACTCTGCTCTAGCAGTGTAAAACGACCCTGAAGGTCAGATTTGATGATCCTTTTGGCCACCAAAATAGTAACAAGATGAACATAAAAATCAATTTTCTCTGTATTTACTTACACCTTTTATTTTAAGTTTTTCAGGTTAATTAATCTCTTTTCACCTGTTTCCATTACAGAGAAGTTTTAGATCATAAAACACCTATTCTGAATCCAAAAAAACAGCTAAGTGTGCCTAACTTAAAGCATGCATATGATCAGCCTTATTGACCTTGATATTCTCATGTCTAATGTGCTTTATTAAACTGCAGCTTCAAAGAAGGACTATCACATTTCTTTACCACAGAAAAAGTCCCTTGCTCTTCAACTCAAACATGCACTGAAATGAATTCTGGTCTGCTGCCCTGCACTGTGCCGCCATGCTCCACTGCAAACATATCTATTTCATTAAATGTCAGACTATCATTGCTCTAAAGGAAGACAGTACTGCCTGCAGTATCCCTAGACCTCCTTTTGCATTACTGTCGCCTTTTTTAGAATGCAGAAACCAAGTCTGCATACTACTTCATTAATTTGTTCAACTCATGTCATTTTGCCTTTTCAGCAAGACTGCATGAGCAGCATAAATCCCAAACAGATGATAGATTTGCAGCCACATAATCAATTGCTCTACCTAGTGCCATTATCAGAATCAACCTTACTTCTAAATGGTTTACCTGCTTTGCATAATGGTGGGGCATCACAATATTACTACTGTTAGCAGAGTTATTGGTCTATATTATAGCAACAATAAGAAACTGCAAGCACTGAATTACAAAAATAGGGACTCTCTGCAGTGCATGGAGTGACAAATCTCCAACTCAGATAAGCTAGGACATGCACTTATTTCAACCTCTACGTGATACAGACTCCATTTTGTCTGGCAGTTTCACTTCAAGGAGTGTGTACTTCAGCCCTCCAGAGACCACCGGAGAAGGACAGGGAAAAAAGTAAGGACTTGTTTTAGACAACATTCTCAATGCACATAGGTACCCTGAAACTTATGAAGATGTCTAGAGAGAAAAAAATTCTAGAGGGAAGTATGACAGGCAGAGAAAAGAAACAGAACAGAGAGCTGGTCCAGGACAAAGGAAAGAAGGGTTAGACAAGAATTATTTCAGTATTGAGAGAAACATTAAGTATCTTGCAGGTGAATTAAGGTGTACAAATACTTCGTTGGTGTGTAGCAAGCCTCACTGAATATCACCACCACACATATAAAATAAAGTATTTAGTGTAGTGACTTTGCATGAAAATCCATTCCAAACACTTAAAGACACCTTGCGATACTTACACAAAACTGGCCACTGATAAATCCATTGTTACAGGTAAAGCTCTTAGAATCATAGAATCAAGAAGGTTGGAAGAGACCTCAAAGATCATCGAGTCCAACCTGTCACCCTAAACCTCATGACTATCTAAACCATGGCACCAAGTGCCACGTCCAATCCCCTCTTGAACACCTCCAGGGATGGTGACTCCACCACCTCCCTGGGCAGCACATTCCAATGGCCAACCACTCTCTCTGTGAAGAACTTTCTCCTCACCTCCAGCCTAAACCTCCCCTGGCGCAGCTTGAGACTGTGCCCTCTTGTTCTGGTGCTGGTTACCTGGGAGAAGAGACCAAACCCCTCCTGGCTACAACCTCCCTTCAGGTAGTTGTAGACAGCAATGTAGACAGGCTAAACAGTCCCAGCTCCCTCAGCCTCTCCTCATAGGGCTTGTGCTCAAGGCCTCTCCCCAGCCTCGTTGCCCTTCTCTGGACATGCTCCAGCAATTCAACATCTTTCCTAAACTGAGGGGCCCAGAACTGGACACAGTACTCAAGGTGTGGCCTAACCAGTGCTGTGTACAGGGGTACAATGACCTCCCTGCTCCTGCTGGCCACACTATGCCTGATGCAGGCCAGGATGCCATTGGCTCTCTTGGCCACCTGGGCACACTGCTGGCTCATGTTCTATCTACCTTCACCAACAGTAAGATTCTATTCAAGGCAAATCTTGCACAAAACTATGCCTGAAAAGCAGAACTTTTAAACTATATTGATCTGACAGCTGATACATGCAAGCATACACTCACATTTGGCAATGACAACATCACATGGTGAACATATCCAGGATCTGGTGACATTCCTCAGAATCTTCACCACTCTAATTGACAGCAAGATTCATTGCCCCTGCATAAGTGCTTAGCAAACACCTGCGGAGACTGGAAGAATAAGAGCAATAGCAGTACTGCAAACTGCAGCACACACTTTTGTTTATGCAATACATGAATGACAGCAAATTCATACCAATGCCATTCCTCCATTGGTTAAAAAGCTTTGATTGCTTCAATAACATAGAAGAGCGTTAAAAATAGCATGATAGGATCAAAACATTCAGGGACAATAAATCAAGCATCAACAGAAAGAGAAGGAATGTGATGGGAAAAAAAAGCTATTCCTGTAAGAAGAAAGTACCTTTGGCCGCATATAGAAACACTTCTCATTTTTGCCAAAGGCAACGACAATCCACAAAACTACTGTAAAAGTCTAGGTTAGCTCAATGACCTGGAAGAGTCTAACCAGAGGACTCTGACAAGAGTGGCTGACAAAGCTGCCTCTGATACTTCTGAACTCTGCTGTATTTACATAAGCATTATTTTACAGATCTGGAAAAGGTTTTCAAAGTAATCTTCATCATCTTGACTAGCTGCAGTTTTGTGAATATACTGTAGCAGTCTTGGAGTGCACAACATGGATGTCCTTCAGACAATCCACTCCACACCCAAACCTAATGTACTCCAACATGGAGCAACAACTGAAAAGAAAGTGATCCTTCCAAATGCTGAAATCACCAACTGGAAATGAAATGCCTGGGACAAAGGCGGGAGCCTTAGCACTGCAATAACCTTTGTTAATATCATATTTACAAGGCCTGGTTACTTAAGAGTTGATGCTTCCCACCCTACCTCTTACTCCCGCTGTAGGAGCAAATCTTACCATTCACCAACTAACGTCTGCTCTAGACTTGATTCTTTCCACTCTAAGATCTGGAGCTACCAGCATATTACAAGTC
The DNA here is from genome assembly GCF_027791375.1 of Indicator indicator. NCBI lineage: Eukaryota > Metazoa > Chordata > Aves > Piciformes > Indicatoridae > Indicator > Indicator indicator. The sequence continues at coordinate 24,959,204 of NC_072017.1, read as the reverse complement.
TCAGTTACCATCTATGACAAAAACCCTGGACGCCCAGGCCCAGGTCGATTCTGACACTTCTTGAGCATGTTCCACTCTGATTTTCAGCTTCAAGTATTTCTACAGTTTTCTTTCCCCTCCCTCCTCCTCATGCAGTTCCCCAAGACTCTGAGTTTGGTTTAATTAAAACAAAGCTATAGCCACACAGACATCTAATCATACATTTTCCTGCCAGTAGTTTAGACATTTTCCAGAGCAGAAGTATAGCAAGAAGTAGTAGTCTTGGGCAAGCGCAACTAAGTGCTGTGACTGGTCAAACTTCGTCTGCAATATTCGGTGCTTTTCCTTGAGAAGTGCTAAAATCCAGGAATAGCAAAAAAAAAAAAAAAAATTTTTTTTTCAAGAAAGATGTTGCTAGCTGATGTCTGGAAAGAAATGCAAAGCAAATGCAACTAAAAGCCTGTTTGAGTCTACACAGTATATGAAAAACTAACCAAGTTAATTACTTAATTTCAACTGAATATCCTTCAGACAACCATTAAAAAAAATTTCTGTGGAAGCTGTCTTATTGCTCAAAGCACTTCACTAGAAATTACTTCAATCTATATACCCTATCTAGATTGAATAACTGCATATTTTGAATTGGTCTTCAACAAGTCATAGCTGAGCTAAAGTGTTCCAGTATCATCTGCTTGTCAAAAGTTTGATAAACACTATTTAAAACCTGACAGCTGGATGCTGTGTATTTGTATGGTTTCCTCAAACTCCCATCAGTTCGACACCTGGCACCATATTCTGGGGTATAACTGGTACTTTAAGGAAGCAAACAGAGCAAACACTTCCTATGGCAATGAAATATACAACTTCCAGCTGTAACCTGGAAACAATTTTCAGAAACTCAGTTTTCTCAAACTGAGGTGGACTTGCATATGAGCAGGCAGCTAGAGGCACACCTCTGAACTCAGCACAAACATTTACCAAATTTGAAGCTCCTGGTCCAGCCATGAATACATTGAAACTATTAAACAGAAATACTTGGTTTCAGACACTGACAAAACTACTTGTTCTCACTTTATTGTCACTACATCTTTCCTAGTCCATTTAGTTGGTTGTTTTTGTTGGTTGGGGGTTTTGTTTGTTTCTTTGTTTTAGTCTTTAAGGATGATCAAACACTAGATTAGGCTGCCCAGAGAGGTTGTGGAGTCTCCATCCTTGGAGCTTTTCAAAACCTGACTGGACACAGTCCTGGGCAATCTGCTCCAGCCGACTCCGTTCTGAGCAGTTGGGCTGCACTAGGCATTCCACTGAGGTCCCTTCCAACTCAACAGTTTCTGTGATTCTGAAACATCAAACCACTTTTTGAATTTCAGATGTCAACACTGTAAAGTACCAAAAGGACACAAATCCATTAACTTTGATGGTAGGCTTAAGAGAATTAATAATAAATTAATAAATGAATCTCAGACATTCTGGTTCTCAGTCAGCTTAATTTTTCTATTAAAAAAAGGCAGGTGACAACTAAGAAGGAAGAAATGAGATCAAGCAGAATTCTCCACACACCCAAGCTATCCTTAATCTCTCAGCCACAGCTATACAGATTGTAATTTCCAAATGACTAAAATTAGGGATACAAAAACAATTTTCCAATGAAGTGCTAAAAGAAGAAAGTTAAATCAACACGGTTCTCTTGAACCAGAAACATCTATACGTGCACAGAAGTCTGGGAAATTGGAAGGGGAAAGAATTAATTCACATGTTCTCTTCCATGCACTCAAAAAGAGAAGGTATTTTGTGCTCTTTTAATTTAGCTGAAAATTGTGCGTGGGTTTTGGTTTTCTTTGGTAAAGCAGTTCTTGTCCACTGAGATCACCCGTGTTTCTTACTGCTGATCTAGGCAGTAAGAACAAACTTTGTGACTTTCTGTTTGTGATCAGTTCTCAAAAGATCAAACTGTGCTGATCTAAACACAGACTTTCTGCTGCCACAAGTCATCTCCCCAGCTGTTTAAAAGGGCTAATAGATACAACAATGAAAAAGTACGAGTCATGTATGGCCTGGTAAGTTCTTATTACAGAAACAGTTTTATCACCCAAAGCTGCAGGATTTGAAGAGTCTGAAATAAAGCAACAGAGAAATAAGCTTATTATCCATAGAGGGAAGTCTAATCATAAAACATTTCAGACTAATGAAATATGAAGAGACAGCCTGCTTTTGTTATGAAAAAGAAATTCTTAGACTATGGGAATCACAGAGATAAATCCTCTTTTGTCCAAGTTTTGGGCCTGTAAGCATTTACAAGGAAATTACAGTAATGTCTATATACCACAGATAGAGCATACATATAACAAGTCTCAGTTACATAGTCTCTAGGTTACCACTGAAAACTATCCTTCTGCTCTTTAAAATGAGCTACCTTTGTGGGACAGAAGCAGAAAAACCACTGCAGAAAACAATACTGATACTTACCTGTTTACAAAAAATAATAGCACAGAACACATATATTCACATTTTATGGCCTACTGTTTTTTAATTCTGATTCTCTAAGTGCGGCAACATAATTGAGTATGATTTACCATTGTACTTCCAAAGCACCAAAAGAGTTCTTCTAAATTTATGTTAGAGCATGCCAAATGCATGGAATTTTTTTCCGTTAACAGTGTGGTAGCAGTTCAAAATTTTCTGTTTTGGTCCAAGACTGACAATGGTTTAACTATTATGCTAACATTAGAATCTGTCCAACATTCACCAGTGGAGGAAGGCACTTAATCATATAGTTCTTTTAAGCATAAGAACAGTCCTACAGCACTACAGGAGAAACTTAAAACATATTATTAAATGCAACTAAATTAGGTACAAATCACAAAGAAAAATGTCATTTTGAAAGGATCTGAAGCATACCAGAATCAAAGAGGCTTGTGAGACATGGGAAGCTGAATCTTTGTTGCCAGTTTCATGAAAAATTTAATCAGAAAGACCACAGCTGAGGTATTTCCAAAGGCATAGATGACTTCTTGCCTCCCAATGAGGTCATACTTTTAAAAATCACCTCCAAAATTATTACCTAGCGGTTTAGCAATATTATTAATATAAGATTACTTTCTGCATTATAAATTAAACTTTGAATCTTCGTGACAGTGTGATAAATAGTCATAAACAAATGGCAAATGAATTATCATTTCACAGGAAACCCTTATAGCGCTGAAAGTCTCCACATAGTACATCCACAAGAGACTGGTGATAGCCCTGACACACAGCAAAACCCTTTTCCTTCCCTACCCTCACAAAAGCAGTGCAAACCAACCAACAACAACAACAAAGTGGCAATTAGCTTCATCAGGTGGCTCTTGGATGAAAAGTGTATGAAGCTACAGAATCCACCATCTAGAGAGAACAACTCTAGCCATGCAATAAGAAACAAAAAAACCCTGTTGAACTCTAAGAAGAAAAAGTGACAGTGGTCATTTCTGCTAAAGGGGACCAAAGATAGATGTGGACAGTTAGAAAAAAAAAAATACTATTCTGTGCCTGCCTTGTGCTGCATGCAGTGTAAAGAAATCAACAAGGCTTGTTGTATGTCCTTAAACTATTAGGGGTTCCTGATGATGGCACAGTGAAGAATCACAACCCCAAAGTGGAAGACTGCAATGCAGTGACTGTAGGTGGCTGTGGAAGGAAAGAGATCCCATGTTAATCCCAGGACTAAATAAAGATGTTTGAACTGTGAGGCCCACTTTCTATGGAAAGCACCAAGACAGAATTCTTGTATCCAGGATGTTGGACAGGCACACAAAAATGACTGACTCACACAGACACAAGATGTTTGAAGGACATATCTGAACATAAGTTTCATAAATAGCCATCAGGGATAGAACAGTTATGAAAACTCAATTGTCGCATTAAAGACATGCTCTGTACAGAAATTTTTACTTAAATTTTTGAAGAGAAATTTTGCCTGTGAAGACAACAAAAATAGAAAATGCAAACTAACAGGTCTGCCTGCTTATCACTCTGCTGGGAAACAATGCTTCAACCTGCATTATTCCTTTGTACCCACACACTATGCTTCTCCTAAAAATAATTGCATGCAGGGGAAAAAAAAATAACTTAAACAAGTAACTTGGAATAAGGCTTCTTTTTTTTTTTTTTTCCTTTTCACTGCCCCTAAATCACCCATAGTACTCCAGAGCAGAACAGCACCCAATGAGACCTTCATTGGAATGACCTCTACCTTTACTTCAGGTAATGAACATTGTGGCCCTGCTTCAGCAAGCAACCTTTAAATGCCTGGATAAACCCCAGCTTACAGTGGCTCAGCATCTGGCAGAACTGAACCCTAAGGACATATACAAGAGGAAATTAAAAATTTCAATTTAAATGCTAACACTCGTCTGACTGAAAGAGTCGGGGTTGTTCAGTCTGGAGAAAAGAAGGCTCCAAGGTGACCTTATTGTGGCCTTCCAGTATCTGAAGGGGGCCTACAAGAAATCTGGGGAGAGACTTTTTAGGATAGCAGAGAGTGATAGGACTAGGGGGAATGGAATAAAGCTGGAAGTGGGGAGATTCAGGCTGGACGTAAGGAAGAAGTTCTTCACCATGAGAGTGGTGAGAGCCTGGAATGGGTTGTCCAGGGAGGTGGTTGAGGCCCCATCCCTGGAGGTGTTTAAGGCCAGGCTGGATGAGGCTCTGGCCAGCCTGATCTAGTGTGAGGTGTCCCTGCCCATGGCAGGGAGGTTGGAACTAGATGAGCCTTGTGGTCCCTTCCAACCCTGACTGATTCTATGATTCCCAGTGAAAACTGAAGTATAACAAGTGATCTTGTCACACAGAAACAGACTTGACTGTTATTCCATGATCACAACAAATAGTTAGAAAGCAGGAAAATGAACTTAATAAATCATCCACTGAGTCTGAATTTTTTAACAAATGAAAGTTCTCAAGAAACATTCAGTCTGATTTTCTTTATCTTAAACTAAACTTTCCATGTTCTTCAGTCACAGATCCATATACTGGCACCACAGAATTCAAAAAACCTGAAATGTCCAGCTGCTTCAACAAATTTAAGGTATTTTTCAGTGCTACCTAAAAAAATCTAAAATGCATTGTATTATATGAAATTCAAGGTCATGCATCAGCACTATTCACCACAGGATCTGTTTGCCTTCCAGTGATAAATTAAGATGACAAGCACTACAGAAGTAGTTTTTCTCCCTTCTTATTCCAGCCTCCTGGGAGAACAGAAATACAGTTTATTTTATTTGGGTTTTAGGCTAAGCCATCTTCTAAGTGAAGGTAAGTTGAGGATGATTTTTGTTTTACAATAATTTTAACAAGTAAATAAACAATTTAATATTTTAAAATAGTAATATAGACTGCTTTCCACCTAGCCCCAGAAAAGAGAAGATGAAACAAACACAAGCTTGTGAGACTAAACTCTGGGACTTCTGAATCTTAGCAGTCAATACTCAACAGCCACTGAAATGGCTACTTAGCTTAGCAGAAAATTAGTTTCTTCAGAATCTTATAAAATACTGAAACATTAACAGTAAACCAATGGAAAATGGCACTTCTAACAGTAACTCTACATAAAACCAACACTCATTACTTAAAACACATGAGAACTGCCTCAATTGTGTTGATAACATGCATGTGTATATATCTATGACAATGAAAATGCTCTCCACCATTACACCCTCAGTATAAAACAAACTTTCTCCAGAATTAAATAGCATATGGAAAATACAATAGAAGCAATGCATTTCTATTTCAATGTTATATGCAGTATATTCTTAAGTAGAAATATATGCACCAAGCCTCCACATTCAGATTCCAAATGTTTTTTTTTCCCTACAAATATTCTAGATGTTCCTCTGCCATTATTATAATTCCAAGTCTCTTACAGGTTCAAACTATTCTTTGCAAGTGTCCAATAAAGAAGAGGTTATAGCTATTTCCTTTAGGTTTCCTTCCTCCTCTTCCCTTTTCTTCCTCAATTTACTGCCTGTTCAACAGAACAAGTCAGGTGGATGTCCACAGTGTTTGGACACCAGGCTCATGTGTCAAGCCACAGAAACCATGCCACATCAGACCTGTGGCACTTGGGCTGTCAATATAGGCTAGTCAGACACCATTGTCATGTAACTTACACTAAGTGTAAGCTTCTTGTATCTCCTTATCCGTCTCTGGAAATTTTTGCACAGCACAAGAAAGAACTAACCTGTGGCCACACGAAAAAACAGCATCTGAGCCTGCTGAAACAGGTCACCTCAACCACCAAGTCAGGCCAACTCCATTTCAATTCTATATTTCTGCATTATAAAATGCCCTGAAATTAATTTCAAAAGACTTCAAGGTAGGTGGCCTAAGCTCAGAAACACATGAAAGCAAACCAAGTTACATCCAAGAAAGAACTTTTTTCAATATACTAATTATAGGCAGAGCTGGGAGCAATTCTGGTAGCTGCTAAGAAACTAAAGGTTACTTAACTATGATTTGAAGACTAGTTTCCATTGTAATTCTGCCAACTTTGAACCCTTCAGGCTGAAATTCTTGTCTATGTCAATCTGATTTTTAAAATTATACTAAAATAACTGCACCACATCTACAAGGCAGTGTTCGTGCTCTCCACAGAATTCACATATAATACTTCATATATTTGAACAAAACACAGAACCCCTTCTAACTTCTGAGAAGCAACTTTAACATCTAGGTATTTCAAAGCAGAGACTTGAAATGTGACAGAGCACTTGGGTCATCCAAAGTTAGAAGAAATGCCTAGCACGGCCAATCTGAAAAATCCAAGCTCATCTGAATAAACTGCAGATTGCTGAAGACTGCACCTTGAATATGACAGGTCAGGAGAAAAGACACCTAGGGAAATAAGGGACAGGAGTAAAGGAGAACACTGAGCAAAGTCCAAAAAAGGTGATGCTACAGAGGTTGGTCAAAAGTAAAACCCATTCCTCCCCTGCAATACCTGGTTAACTTCCTGTGCACACTAAACTCAGCTTGCACGTATGTGCATTCTGCTGTGACCATAACAAACTTCCCCTCTCACAGGATCCCTAACTCACTCTGCATTCAGTATATGAATCAAGATAGCACAACAAATTAAATCTTATCTGCAGGACACCTGCTTTATGTACTGCATAAATGGGAAAGCAAATAGGAACTGTTGGAAGCAAAGTCCAGAGCACATCCCCATTCAGTTTACGGCAGAGCATCCCAGGGTGAAACCGGACATCTGAGACAACCATGTGCTGTGCTTCCAACCCTCCCATGAGAATGGCAGCATTAGCAGAAGGGCAGGACAAAAATCTTAGGCATGGAAGTTTCAAGGAGCTGCATATAAGTCCAGAGAGGACTGCCATAACATTAAGTATAAATTGAAGAAATTCTAAGAAAGAATTTTCAAACATACTGTTAAAAATGGATTTCCTACTAGGTAAGAGCAATCACAATCTTAAATCATAGGTTAACGAAGCCACAGGAACTTGAGAGCTACCACAATGATTTTCAAAGAAATAAAAGTTACATGAGCAGGAGATGAAGATATTTTTTAAAGATTTATACAAAATTTTTTAGACATTTAATACCTCATAAAGCAAAAAAGGAAGCAAAAAGCAACTTCTCCTTTCTAAACACTGCCCTAAAACCATGTAATCATTTACATTAATATTAACATAGCTCAAAACCCAAATCCCCTTAAATTTCAGTAGTATTAACTACTTTTTAATGTTTTATTCTTGCCTGTGCTGCAGAGAACTCAGGATGGGCCCTGTGCCCATTTCTTGACAAGGTGTGAGCTCTTTTCAGTTGGCAAGAATAAACCAAACATCACCAGAACAAAACTGATGCAGCATTTCTGTTCAGAAAATCTCCGGTGCAGCCAGAGCACTCAGTAGCAGAGGGACCAAAGCAAGAGCTTAAGGACTGACTTTCAGCTCTTTTTCACTTTGAAAAACTAGAAGAAACCTTGCCCTAAGGCTAACATATCCCTACCAATCAGAGTAAGTAATGGATTTACTTCCAGTGATATTATTAAATTCAGTAATACACACATAGCAAATCTTCCTTAAATGCATACTTTCAAGTTTCTCAAAGCTTCTTACTAGAAAACCTCAGCTGAGTAAGGGCTTGCAAGTAGAGCATCAGAACTATGCTTCTTCCTGAGATTTGTCTAGAATGACCTTTCAAGCCACATGTACCTGGCTAGGTTAGTTATTTTGAAAGAAACAAATCCTTTAAAATAAAGTTTGCATGCAAACTCAGAAATAGCTCCCGTGGAAATGAAATAAGAAAAAAAGTTACTAGCATAAAAGAAGGAAGTTGGAAAGCTAGAAAAATTAACAATCTGAAACAACACAGTATTTGCATAGCTTTCTTTTGAAATCTGGGCATTTATTCAACAGCCTTGAAGGCATTATTTTGCTATCTCATGAAGAGAACAGAAGTCATACCCCAAACTGTCTGGGATTATGTAGGTGAAGGGAGGAAGAAGAAAATGGGATATAGAGTAAGGAAGCTAGCTGGACGGAGGAGCCGAAGTAATCATGGATTCTAGTTGAAGAATTTAGAACACAATCATGATTAGGAGCTGGGGGTGGAAACCAAAACCAAAAACACCAAACAAACAAAACCACCAAAAAGCAGAGAAACAAACCCAAACCTATAGGCCCAGTAAGAGGAAGAATAAAGGATGCAGTTGTAAGGGGTTTGCATGTGCATACGTGCAAATGTGTTGGCAGGAAGTGGGGGCCAAGCTTAAGAAGGACAAGCCCAGTTCCTGGAATTGAGACCAAAAGTTGGATAGCACTGGACAGTGTATGTAAGAGTACTGTGAGAACCAGCTGCATGAGCCAGTGTCACCAAGGGCAAAAAGAATGGGAAAACAGCCCATAGCTTCAACCACATGCTGCCTTTTCTAACATTCTAAGATTCTAACAGTGCTTCCCTGCCTGCGAAGCAATGAAGTAACACGAGCCCCTTCAAACCTACATCCTCTATAGCAGGACACAAGACAATGATAAGTTAAATCATGTAACATGCTCCACCCACTCATTTCTTACCACTGCCCTCTGGCTTACTATCACATGCAAGTATACAGTGTGAAAAGACTGGTTTGGGACAACAATCCAAAAAAGTTATTAATGAATGATGGAAAAATGTAGTAGAGATCAATGCACTATTTGGTCTGAGGAATGGCAGAAATTGCCACTAATAATAAAAAAATGTACACGTGGACTATGCAAAAAAAAAACCCAACCAAAAACCAAAGAAACCCAAAACCAAAACAAACCCTATACTTAACAACAAATAAAATTACTTAATTATAAAAAACAAAACAAAACAAAAAGAGTAAAAGATTAAGTCAGTGCTCTAGGCAAAGAAATGAATGCTCTGATGCGCTACAGAAACAGAAATACTTCTTACACATTTCTGTAATTATTTTCCTAGGGCAGCACAGAAAATAGACTTCGGGCTCCTTACTTAGGTTTAGAGATCTTATTTGCTATTCTGTCCATTTAAATAAAAACAAGTATTATTTAAGAAAAGCTTCTTTTGAGTTTGTTGTTAAATTTTAGTGTGAGTATAGGCTGAATAAATTTGCATACCTTAGGTTTCTGAAAGCATTCAAAGCATCCAAAATTCTATACAATAGCAGAGATGAGAAATTAGAGAACTGAAAGACTGCACTTAGGTGCTTTGTGAAAGCTTTGAAAGGATAATTTGTTCCTTTGACAAGTTAAGAGTTTGACTCCATTCAACGGGCTCTTAATAAATATTCCTACATGGATATCATGGTAAAAAGGAAAGCTGGAAGAATGAAAAACCTGTCAAGGGGAATGGTGTAAACCAAAATCTGGCTTTTCATAAAAGCACCAATCCTGGATCCCACAGTGCCCCTTCTTATTTAACCATCTTATTTAGCCAACAGACTACAAACTTAACTCCTTGCCTAAACAGAGGATAGGAACAAGAAGTCAATTGATCTAGCCAGACAGTGACTTCAAGACACACAACTAAGTTTAAACAAAAAATGAGGATGACATCACTCATCTCTAAAACAGGGAGCAGAGGAAAAGACAAGATAAGCTCTCATTATCCTAAAGCTAAGCTCAACAGAACAAGAACATCCAGAGCTGAAGTCACACTAGTAACAAATCCAAGCATATGAAGGTGTGGAAATGGAAAATTTAGGTGGCAGAACTTACATAACAGCTCATATCAATCCTTGAACGAGGCCTTCAGTAAGAGATTAAAGAAATTACGTAGTCATGGATTTGGAACCAAAGTACTTCCAAGGATCACACACTTAGAAGCCACTGTAAAAGTTGTGTTAAATAATCTACCATGCTGAAAGGAAGCAAACTTAAGAATTCACAATTCCTTTAGAGGTTCCCATAAAACATTAATCTCTTCTGCAGTCAGAGAGGTTAGAGTTAACTAGAAAAGAACCTGGAATAAAAAAAAAAAAAAAGCTATGAAAGCTATTAAATTATCAGTACAGAAGTCAACTGGATGTTATACAAGAGCACATTCTCTCTTGATATAACAATGCAGTGCTGGAAAGTGGAAAGAGAATCAGTGATACCAGCAGTGCCAAAGTGCTTCATTTTCACCAAAGGGAAATTCTGGGTGCAGACAGTTAAAAGTACAAGGACTGCTCTTCCAGAAAAGGAAACGCAGCAGAAATGCACACAAAGTGTGGCATGGCATCTAGAACAAAATTAGAACTGCTTTGTCTTTCCCCTCAATGTAAAAGCAAGGAAATGTGGAATGGAACTGAAATATTACTGTAACAGAACTAAGAAAGGAAGGCATTTCACTTGTATCCTGAACAGTAACCTGTGTACAAAGAAGAAAGTAGGAACAAGACCACATACTAAATGAGAATTTTTTTTTAAATATATATTTACAAATCTAAGCAGATATCTGCAATTATAATAACCTCTAAAATGGGAAGACAAGATTTATATATCCATAGACTACGACCTTCTAGATGAGTGGCACCTAAATTGTAGGCTTTATATTAAGTCTGTGCCACAAGTGCATTTTGCTCACAATTTTCCAAAGGCTGGAAGAGCAATGCCCCAGCATTCCCAAAGAAAAACTGACATTCCTCATAATTATTCAGAAACTAGATGTAAAGTGTCACCCCAGACTGATCATATGACATCCATACCCGTGAACAGAGCAGATGGCTTGTTTCCTCCTGAGTGGGCCTTAGCACAAATTATGAGAGCAGGCCTACTGTCATTATAAACAAATAAACCCAAAAGCATAACATTCAAAGCACAGACAAGTGCTGGAAAGGGCTCTTTAGACCTCTTGCTTCAAGAAATATGCCAATGGCCTCTATGAAATAAGGTAAAAGCTTTCTGCAGAGCAAGGATATTTCTCAGCTGCCACACTTCTCGCACTTTTCTCTAGGGCAGCAGACCTGTGTCACCATCAGACAGATGATGACCCAGGGAAGCTGACGGCCAAAACCGTTCTAGCAGCAGCTGCCCTCCTTACCACTAAAATGTTTCTACTTTTGCACTGATGTTTATCATACTTTTTCATAATGACAGAGGCTACATCTTGTCCAATATCCGATTTCAGAGTACACTACATAAGAATTAGATCAAGAACAGGAAAGGGCGAGCAGGATGGCACCTCCCAAAATGAAGTGCTAGTATAATTCCAGAATGCCTTCAAAGGAAATACTACTAATCCAGAAGGCAATCAAAGAAACATTTGGGTTGGAAGGGTGCTTAAAAGGGTTCTTCTAGTTCCAACTTCCCTGCCATTGGCAGGGACACTTTCCTCTAGACCAGACTGCTGAAAGCCACAGCAAGTTTGGAGACTTGAGACAGTGAAGCAGCAAAGATGCCACAGGAAAAATAAAACTAACCCAAACTAATTTATTTGCTTCCTGCTAATTTAAAACCACGTGAGATGTACCTAGGATCCATCTTCCATTCTCTAAAGTTGAATAAACCTTTTGTAGTGAAATACCAGATTTTTCCTGTCCTTACAGGCAAATTACGCATAGATGGCAATTCACTTAAAGTGCAAATATATTTCAATAAATAGACTATGCTCCCCATTTAAATTAAAAAGTTGACATGACAAATACATGTAAACATGTATCCTCATGAACATCTCTGGCAACTTTAGCCCAGCTGTACTTAAAACTCATCAAGCTGTCCTTCACATCCAAAACACATAAAGGAGAAATGCTCAACTGAAGTACTTCGTAAAAGACCTTATTTCCCACAGAAAGCAGGAAAATCAGAGCCTCTTTTAACTTTAAAAAGCAATTCTAATAACAAACAAGACATTATTTCCTACCCAAGAAATCTTCCTTTAAATTTAAAGCAGTTTATAAACTTTTGTCATCCTGACCTCTTTCAAGGGAATAATTCTGGAAACTGACATTACAAACACAGTGTCATGGAGCATTCAAGAAGGTATTATCCAACCAAAGTGCCTTCTGCTCCTGCTAGCAGCTTTGCAAATAGCTCAAGTGCAAAGAATGACCATTCATGTAGAGGTAGCATTTTCAAATAGCATAAAACATTGGTAAGTGGCAAAAAAAGCATCACTGTATGAAAAATAAAAATAAACCGTTTACATAAATCACTAACAATATTTTTGGCTCTTCATATACTGTACAGGAAAGACATAAAAGGATATTAACGTTAAAAGAGGCAATAAGCAAAGAGAATAATGAAGACTAATTATGACTTGTGGTGCAAAATCTCCCAAAGGCCCTGTTCTGGATGCAAGCCTCACAGTACTATGTATGGTGACAAAGATGAGTCCCAATCTCAGAAGCCATACTAAAGGCAATTAAACTAAACTAAAATTAACTAGGATATTGATCTAATGTGTGTAACAGCCCTGGTTTTTAGATGCAGTATGGTTTTTTTTTTCCTAACAAATTCATTCAGGAATAGTAAGGGATACTAAGGAAGGAAGAGGAAACAAACAAAAAAAAAATCCCCATCTCAATTATGAAGTGCTATAATCACACAAATGCTGTTTATCCTGCAGAATCGGCAAAATCACTGTTTCCCAATTAAGTAATAAAAATCAGATTCTCCAACTACATTACTTTTTTTTTTCCCTTTCATTAAAAAAAGTCCCTTTTTTCATTTAAAAAAAATCATTCCCATCAAAATATTAGTCCTTCGGCTGCATTATGTATCCTTTACAAAAACACAAGTTCTAGAGAACATTGCAAGAAGATGGCTGGAAGGCACCTCAGAAACTACTGCCTTATATATCCTTTCAGTAATTCAGGAGCAAAAGACGCTATACGTTATTCTAGACTATCAAGACAGAAAAGAACAAATCATTGTGCATTCATTCAGCATCTGCTGCCAGAACGTCAGAAATGCTTTTTCCACAGCAGGATTTTCCCTTTAAAAAAACACACACAGAATTTTTTGTCAAACTGAAAGGATTTTACCAATTACCAGCAAGTTTTCTGTTGAGGTGAAATTAATACCGTAAGAGCAACCTTGACATGCATGCCATTTAAAGATGCAAGTACAGTAACAATTACTGGTTGTTCTTTCAGGATCACCCCACTTTTTAAAACTATAAATATGAGCATTTCTAAAAATCCCACCATTGAACATTAAATACTGAAAATTAACACATTCTATGCATTCTTAATCCAGTAATACCTTTAAGTTCTGGTGCACTTAATTGCAAAGCATTGCTGTAGCTAAAGATTATCCTGAGCCAGATAGATCCTAAGAAATCCCTTAAATCCCCTTCTTCCAGAGGGATGAAGCAAGACCTGAAGGTAACAGCATATAGAAAACACTTGAGAAAGTAGCAGCCTAACAGAAATACTAGATAGCAGGGCAGCATCCAGAAAAAAAAAAAAAAAAAAAAAAAAAAAAGTTCTTCATAGAAAGCTTCTATTTAAATGGCATCCAGTATCAGCTTTTTCAGTTATTGTGCATCACAGCAGCTACAGCCTGATTCAAACCCTGTTTGCACAGCATGGAGCTCAGGTGCACAGCATAGAGAGAGCCCAGCATAGCCAAGAGCCACCTTGAGGACAAAGCTGATAAAACCAAAGCTGATTTTCTTGCTAGGAAGAATAAGCACATACAAAAATTACCTCTCTTTATGATCAATAAAACACCTAAACAGCAGCAGAAGTGGCTCTGTGTATGGTGTTTATACACACAAGCTGGTAGCATCCACTGGTTTCAGAAGCTTGGATGCTAATCTGTGAGGCATTAGAGGTGAGGCCAGGGACATTCTCAGAGGGGTGCTTCCAATTAATCTCCACTGGTTTGCTATTACACATTGTCCTCTCGATTGCTTAAAGAACAACGTGGTGTTTTAGTGCTCGCAGAACTCAGTGGGGCAGATGTGAAGTCAGCATCACAGACCTTCCCCTAAGTCTTCTATCCTCTGAAGTTAATTTTTGAGCACAGCCTGAAGAGCAGCTCCAAGCCTGGAACCACTGAACTGTACGTATTCCAAGTTCTCCACAACTAAAGGCTGAATGTCCATTAACACCTTTGAGGTTACCTTGACTCCCTGGTACCCTTTCTATCCATGGTGTCTGTACAAACAGACCTATTAACAACAAAAAGTTAGATTAACCTGCTTAGCACAACTAACATTAGTGTTAACACTGTAGGAACGTGTTCAAATTTGACACTAAGTAATTAAACTAAATCATATGTATTTAAAGTGCACTGTTCCAAAGGCACTCACAGATCACTGCAGAGCTGTAGATAATTATGCATAGCAGCCAGCACATTAGAAAAAAGATGAGGAACTGTTCCTGACAAAGCCAAGGGAGTTGGTATGTTTTGAAGATAATCTGAAGAAAGAATGAGTGGTGCACAGTTCATAACCTATAAATTACTCTGTCAATAAAAGGAGAGAGAATAGAGGGAAAAAATGCAAAAGAAGAAAAATAGCTATGGCTTCAAATGAAGCTCAGCTGCTCATTCGCTTTCCATAAATCTAACTGCATATATTTTTAAATCCAAGATGACTTTGCTCTAAACATTATTTCCTAGATGTCAAAAGCAGCAAAGAGGGCTATGTATTTCTTGATACAGATTTGACAGGCTACTATATTATACTTTTAATGCTTATCAATATGCTACAACAATTAGTTTATGACAAAAACAAAGCAGCAGGAAAACAAAGTTGTATCTGTAGAGTATTTTAATAAAATATATTGTTTGGCAGCTAACATCCCCTAAAAAGGCAGGGGGCGGATCAATTGGTGAGAAAGTTCTACCATAAATCACTAAGCAGGAAGAGGAAGGAAAAGGTATCATGTGAATCTGCAGCAAAACATAATGTAACTACTCATCTCTGCAATCACGAGCAGGTTGTCTTTCTCATCACAGGTACTTTTACAGTTATACAAACGTCCTTGCTTGCTGATCAGTGAAGGTCTTAAAACAACTGACCTGAATTTTGTTTCCTTCCTTTTTTTTTTCCTACTTTATTTCAATGGTTAGGGGCTTTTATTCAATCCGTATATTGAGTAGCAATTAAGAAAAACACAAAACATAGAACAATACAGAAATACAGTGAATGATGGATGATGTTAAACCACAAAATTACAGCATTAGCATATGTAGAATAAGCGAACCTACAGCAGCACAGCAGATTAACAGCAGTTGCATCAAATATGAAAACTGGTAAAAGACAGTTTTAAAATGCTCTTACACAACAGAAACCCCCAAAAGGCAGAAGGCTCTCATGATGCTGAACTTACAATCAAAAAATGAACCACAAGTAACACTGATGAGAGGATGTATGCATCTTACCTGTGAGTACAGCTTTTGCTGAAGGGTCTGCTAGATCCAGTGCAGATTTCCCATCGGTGTTCCGAATGTTTGGATCAGCTCCGTGCTGCAGCAGCACTGTGCAGGGAAAGCAGAAACAGTATCTTACCTCAGGTATACACAGATCGTTTACTGTCAAGTGTCTCCTCGGCATGATGTAGGCATAAAAACACATTGCACGATTTTCTTTATTTTTCCTTATGGGTTCCCCCCTGCCTCCACCTCTATCTCTTCTTTTTATTCCCTCCCCCGTCCCCCCCCCCTTTTTTTTTTTTCCTCTCCCCTTTTTGGCTAAACACTGCAGCAAAGGATCTTCTCCTGAGTAAGGCTAAGTTGGCAAGTTAAGATATAGTAAGATCACATGACTTTGCATGATAAACATGAACCCTGAATCTCTTGCACTACTCAGTTTTGTATCCCTCCTGACAGTTAGCTGGGAAGCTGTGCATTCACTGACTCACACTGGGAAATCTGCTGAGGAACCTGCTCCTGCCTTTACTACCTCCACTGCTGCTTGTTACCACTCCTGCTCCTTTTCCTGCCAAATACCTCAAGTCACCCCACCTCTGGTAAATCAGTAGTATTCCAGCCTTTCAGTGGCTTGTCACTTGTACACAAAATCTTAACCACAGCATACCAGCTTGCCTTCAAGAAGTCTAACAAATAGAGTAAGATGTGTAACCTGGTACCCTGCAGTCTGGCATTGAGAGGCTATTACTTTAACTGCTACTTCTTTCCCCTCCTAAGCCTATTAACACATAAAAATTCAAAACCACAAACGTACTTAGAATGCAATATGCAACCATATGGCTAGGAAGGCACCGATACATTATCGCCTAGAACAGCTCACCGAAAAAAAGGAAACCACATTTGATCAGAAACAACATAAATGCAATTCAGACCACCCCCTCTCAAGATCACAGCATTTTCTGAAGAACTGGGAAACAAAGCACACAGAAACACTAGGTCTGACAAACAGGGCCCCCAAATGTTGTGCAAAGTAAGCACAACATATCACAAATTCAGAGCAATGGTAAAACCTGTACTTTGCACAATTGTGAAGAAGACAATGTACAGAGGACCAAACATCCAATGTCAAGGAGACAAACCATAAAAACCAGCAGACATTCATGGTTGCTCATGTAATTGTCTCTTGCACTGAAGGAGTCAAGACAACGAAATAACTGCAGTTATCATAATTAAAGGTGCAAACCCACTTCATAGAGAGGATTCTCCAGGGAAAAAAAATCCAGACCAAAAGTAATTACTAATATTGTATGACATATATCACTTCCACCAGTTAAAAGTCTTTTCATAAATAGGTTTTCTCTAAATTAAATTTTTAACTGGTGGTATTGTTTTCACACTTTTCTTACACAATTCTTATTTTAAGTGCTTTTAACATTGCCAAATTTCATGTATTTCAGCTCACAAAATGCTATGCTACATCCTTGCCCTAAGCTTAATTTTTGCATACGTTTGGTGCTACAACGAAGCAAATTATTTTATTCTTTGCCAAGAAGGTGCAAAAGTTTTTTGAAAGCAGTTTGTTTGTTGTTGTTGTTTTGTTTAGTGATGGGTTGTGGGTTTTTCTTATGTCAAGATGAAGTCACCAAAATAGGGGGGAAAAAAGAATAATTCAGCTGACACGTGCTCACAGAAGCTTGTTAAGATCTGGCACCTATGTTTAGGAAGATGCCATCTGTGCCACACATGCTACCACCCCCTTAGAGATCTTACTCACAGACAGGTTTGACTCTGAGCCAGCCTCACAAGCCAGCTAGGCACACTCTGGCTGAAAGTGGTGAACAGGACTTTTCACAGATTTTTTTTAAACACAGTGGGCAGTACAGAACAGATAAAGAGGCACACTCAGTATGCCCTGTCTCTATTCTTTTGGAGTGTGCTACTGAATCAATATTCCAGAGGAGAAGGAAACCATTTGTCCCAAAAGGGATCAGGGCAAATGTGGGACCCTAAAACAGTAAGGGAAACCAAGCAGAGGCAGGCTAGGGTGCAAGAAAGGCGACTTTGAAAAATGAGAGATAACAGGTGTAGAGATCAAAGGGATCTACAACTGCCTGAGCCCAACATCAAGAGAAGCACAGATTTTCAAGTCTCGTGCAAACTAACCAAGAGCTCCTCCTGCCCTGGACATGTTCCTGTGTGATTTACTCTAGATGGTCCTGGTCTAGCAGAGGAGGCTGGATTAAATGATCCTCAGAGGTCCTTTCCAAACCCTACCACTCTGTCCTTTCCTTCCCTTCTACTTCTGCAGGATTATACAGAGTATCCAACCTGTTCTGTCATGCCAATGAACCGTGAAGGGTTTTGGCATGACTTAGAAGATACAAATTCTGTGGTTTTAGTTTAAAAATGCTGGGAAATACATTAAAAAAGAATTTACTAACACTGCTTAAGCTGGCTGCCTGCAGAACCCGGAATTACTAACTGCCTATGGAACATGCACTTAAAGTGGCCAAATTAGGTTCAGGGGGAAAAAAACAAACAAACAAACAAACAAAAAAACCCCCACAACCTGTTGGAACTCAATTGCTGTAACCATGAAATTTATCCCTTTGGTCTCTGTAATCACTATCCCCTCTCATCATAACCCTTCCAGCCTCTCCAAGATCAGAGAGTACACTCCTGCAGGTAGCTCCCTTATTCAGTCCTAGAGACAGACCTACTCTGTGAAATCAATATAGTTGTATCTTTGTAGAAGACAGCAATTATATAACTAAAGTCTGTATTAGAATGCAGATGAATAAAACCAAGCAAATTGAATTCATAAAAGCAATCTTACTGTTACATTTCTTCTATTGACTATTTGATTCTATTCTCTCCACCATTTTTAGTGCACAATCACATAAAAATATCCAGGTGAGCAATGTTGCCATCAACACAAATCAACAAAAGAAATCCAGTATTTGATGTTTAGCCTGTCAGCGTAACACAGCTGTACTTTTATACCCAGCAAACCACAGGTAACTTCTAATTGAATGTTCTCATGCGTGTTCAAACCCTATAACACTTTAGCCCAACACAAATTCTCTTCTAACCACAGGGTATTTGAGATCTAGATACAGTGTGTCTCTCCAAATTTCCCTTCCAATGCACCAAGGATGTGTAAAAATGTCAAGGTAGATCTCCTGTTTGAGAAAAGCATTCCCTTTATAATGAAACACAACAGAACAAGCCATTCTAGTCAACTGCACCTATTCTGGATTTCAAATGCTGCACTCCAGTTTTAGAGGATGGTTTCCGAGTAGCCTGAAAACGAAGTTTGGCAACAGTTTTTGTCAAGAGACTTCAGTTAACAGGCAAGCATTAAGGATGGTGAGCACAAAAACTCTCTCCTGAAACTTTGTTAATTAGCATATTTTGATATGTTGCCTTATTTCCTATGGATAATGGGGACATCAGGGTATATATATTATATATATATATATATATATATATATATTTTTCTCCATACTGCAGGCAGGGCTCTTAATCTAGCAATATCACTACCTGGCTATTCTTGCCTTTTCTACAATTTATATTGTACAGTCTAAAGAAGATCTTTTCATTGAATCTTTATCTCGTATGTGGACAGAATATTTCTGTTATAGTTTGTCTAGGCCCAACATCCACAAGCTTCAGGAATGCTGATGGAAAAGTTCACACTTGGTTTCAAATTGGATGCACAAAGTACTAGCTTTAGTAAATACTCTTTTCACCCTTTAAAAAAATGAATATTCTTCACTCTTTTAATAAATGAATACTCTTCACCCTTTTAAACTTCATCTTCTGGAGGTGATCTCTAAAAGTCCTTTCCAAACTGTATTACTACAGCTTTATCTACTTACTCCCAAACTATCAAGGTACAGAAGAATAGCTTAAGAAAAAGCCCTCCTTCTGACTCATAATAATATGCACTATCCTCCATCACAAGTTGACCTGGTGAAATCTATGGCCTCAAACACTACTACCAGCTCAGCTAAGACAGGTTGGAAAATACAAGGATCAGTGTTTAGCTTAAACTGAAGAGGGAGGGTCCAAACACTAAGCTCCATGGGAATAAGGAGTAGCCCCAGGAGGATAAGAACAGGTAACACTTCCAGGCAGAAAGCAGGAGAGTATGTAGCCTCTCTCTTACCCTCCTCATCCTCCAATTAAAAATAATAATTAAAGAAAAAAAATTACAATTTATGGACTGCAAAGGTTTGTAAAGCAGGCCTCTACAAAACAGCATTATCACAGGCTGTAGTTTCACCTAGCCCAGGTTGGCAGAACTGCCATCCCCAGCACTATGCTGCTTACCCCAGTTTGGGTGGCTGCAAACATCTGGTCAAGCAAGAAGGCAGATTATAAATGTGATCACTTCCCCAATCCAGTTCATCATGTAACAACATGATGTGCTCTGCTTGGTTCAAGAAAAGTCAGTGCAGGAACACAGACCAGCAACAAGAGTTGAAAAGGATCACTTTGTTGTAGTTAAGAGTACAACTAACATGACCAGCCAAAGTCCTGGGAGATCAATGTTGGCTCCATGCACTCCCATCATTTTGCCTTCCCTACTTCCCTTGTTCAGGGAATCTCAATTTCCCATTACCCCAGACAATGGGATTTATTCCAAATGAACAAGCATGTTGCTTTTGTTCTTTGTTGGGACCTGACAAAGCAAGAGACAAATACACCAACCACAGTAGTATGAAGTTGATGAACAGAAGCTTACACAAGAAACACTAGATTATGCTGAAACAAACAAACAAAAAACGTAAAGGGGATTAGAACAACTTTCCAACAGCATAGACAGAGAGTTTTGACAGTAGGAGAAAGTAGCAAACCAGTAGCAGACAAGAGTTCCAAAACAGCAGAAAGTATCTGACAAAAGCTAGGGACACCTGATACATTAAGAATGAAAAGGGAAACACCTGTGAAATGCCTCAAAGGAATTAGAGTGTGTTCTTTCACAAAGGTGATTCACTTGATGACCAGGCTGAAGTGCCTCTACACCAATGTATCCAGCATGGGTAGCAAACAGGAGGAGCTGGAAGCCACGGTGCAGTTAGAAAGCTACGATCCAATCACTATCACTAAAACAAAGCCAGAAAGATCACGTAACTGGAGTCCTCTTTTCTTAGATCACAAGAGCTCTTGATTTCCATGTGCAAGAAAAGAGACAAGGAAGGCAGGAGACAAACATGGTTAACTAAGGAGCTCCTGGTTAGAAATAAAGAGTAAGAAGGATATGCACAGGCAGTGGAACCAGAGACATTTTATCTGAGGAATAGCATAGGGATGCTGTCCAGATGTATACAGATGAGATCAAGAAAACTAAGGCACAGCGCGCACCGAATTTGGCACAAGATGCAAATAAGAAGGTGGCCTTCTATAGGAAGGTTGGCTAGAAAGATTAAAGAAAACAGTACCCCCTTGACAAAGTAGACCTGAGAACTAGTGATAACTGACATAAAGAAGGATGAAGTAATCAATTTTTTGGCCCCATTTTCCAGTAGTAATCTCCCTTCCCACATCTTCTGTGCCTCTGAACCTCAAGGCAGGGACTGCAGAAGAAAGTACCTCTCATTGTAAATGAAGATCAGATGCAGTACCACCTGAGGAACCTGAACATGCACAAATCCATGGGACCCAGTGAGATGTATTCCAGGGTCCTGAAGGAATCAGATGATCTAGTTGCCAAGCCATTTTCAGTCATATTTGAAGAGTCATAACAGTTTGGCAAATTTTTAGTGACTGGAAAAAGGAAAGGAGGACTTTGGGAACCACCAACCAGTCACCCTCACTTCTGTGCTCAGTAAGAGCACAGAATAGATCCTCCTGGTAAACACATGGAAGACAAGGAGTCGATCAGAATTGAAGGGCAAAACTGGTAGCCTTCTACAATGGAGTAAGGAAAAGCTAAAGATATCATCTACCCGAACTTCTGTAAGGCTGGAACAGGTTGCCCTAAGAAACTGTGGATGCCCCATGGTTGGCAGTGTTCAGGGTCAGGTTGTACAGGGCAAAGTCATCTAATGAATGCTATCCCTCCCTGTCCATGGCAAGGGGAGTTGGACTACATGACCTTTAAAAGTCCCTTCCAGCCTAAACCATTCTATGATAGCAATCCTGCAGGCCAGCTCCTGAAGACACAGTTTTAAAATTTATATGTACACTTGGTCTTACCTGGTTGTTTCTAAATAAAATAAAACTATCTCTAGTAGAGGCATGCCGCTTTGGGCAAATAAGACAATCTAGATAAAATCATAGCACCTGCCTACAAGTTTCTATTACCTTGCAATTAGATTAACCATAATAGCAACTTCTTAGGGCACTGATATATACTAAGAGACTCTACATGCAGACAACCTAGAATATGGCTCCTAGCAGAAGGTCTTCTTGCTTTATGGTTGAAATGACCATTTGGACCATCAGGGACAGAGGACATCTCACTTTCAACATCAAGGCAGGTTCTTATGCACCCACATGCTGAAAACACTGTACCAGGATGCAACTACCAATTGAACTGAGGCCCAGTAAAACACAAAATGGAAACAAAGCTTAGACATCAGACTTCACTTCAGCTTAGGTGAACAATTCACAAAATCAGGCCTCAGGGCAGCAATAAGAAAACACCAAAGCAGCATCATACACAAGATCTCACAATATCAACTTTTGTTTTGAGAGAAGGCAGCAGCTCTAGACAGAAAGAATGTTACAAAGCATCAGTCTAGAAGGACTTTATCCTATTTTCATGCAAACTCTGGTTTTTCAAAAAGACTCTTTTGTCTTAGCCTTTTCATTGCTTATCCCAGCAGAGTACTTTAGACTTCTGTCACTTAAGCTTCAACCTCTCAGCAAGACAGCCTAACTCCTGGTCTCTATGCACATATCATAAACCTCACTTCCTAACACACTGCAATGTATCCTACAAGTGAGTTTGCACTACATGTTCTAGAGATCAGATTTAGGTAATCAAAGTAAGGTAGGGGGAAAAGGATCTGAACCAGGCAACCAAAACCACAAGCATCATTGCAACTGTCAGAGCTCTCTGACAGGGCAAGAATATACCTTTCTAAAAGGTTCCCTCCTGCCTCAGTGACTGCTCACAACAGTTTCTCCACAAGTACGTCTATCTTAACTACGATTAGTTTTCTGTATGTTGGAAGCACTAAAAAATTGCTCCCTGGTATGCCAGTTCTGCTTACCAATGGTTAAATACACATAGGGAGACAGAACAAGAAGAAAGTTCCGGAATCTGTAGGCAGCACAGCACAGTGATAATATCCTACTATCCTCAGAGAGAGAGTCAGAGTCGGATGATTGCTCAGTGTACATGGGCAATAATTCAAAGCCTTGTTTTTGCCTGGACTTGAAGTAAATATTCCTTTTCCCATTTCTGGATAGAATTTTCCATTTCGGGTAACAATGAGAAAACAAACTGATATACCAGTTACGCAGAATGCAGTCTTCTAGGTAGCAACCTCAAAACCTTAGTGTTACTGTAGGTTTTTTGTTTGTTGGGAGGTTTTTTCATCATGCAAGAGATTGCTCCATCATTCCAGGAAACACACCCCAAGCACACAATCCACGCCAAAAGCTGCATAGTGTACAGAAAGATTTGGGGTTTCCACAGTGAATCCAAATAAATGCAAGAACTCCAGAAGCTTAAGTCACACCACAAAAAAAACAACAACCACAAAAAAAAAAAAACAACACCCCACAAAAAACCAAAACAAAACCCAAACAAAAAACACCTTTCTTTGAGCTAACAAGCAGTAGAAGATAGCACACTAAGTATTTATTTAATCCCATTTATTTGCAGCCATACACATACACTCCCTTTTCACTGAATCAAAGAATGGTTGAGGTTGAAGGGACCTCTGTAAATCACCAGGAACAACTTCCCTGCTGAAGCTGGGCCACCTATGGCCAGTTTCCCAGGATTCAGTCTTGGTGGCTTTTCTACAACTCCAAGGAAGGAGACCCCACAGCCTCTCTCAGCATCCTGTGCTAGTAACTGATTACCCTGACAATAAAAAGTATTTCCTGATGTTCAGAAGGAATCTTTTATGTTTGTGCCCATTTCACGCAGAGGATAAAAATCAAGTAAGAATGAGTAGTCATCCAGAACATGTATGTTGTTAGTGTGTAAAGTTGCACAGAAGACTCTTTAAATCAAACGCTTAAAAAAACACCCCAAACATTTAGCTCATTTGTAGATGGTACACGTTGAGGCCTCACCCAACTAAATCATGTTCCTTTCCTTGCAAGCAACAATTTTGCAGCTACTTAGTTTCTAAGCATCTGGTTTTGTATACTATTTATTGAACAGCTCTAAGAAATTTATGTTTTTCCATCTATATCCCCAACTGAGAACTGCTTTAAGGACAAGTCTTCATTGCTTGGTCCCAATGTCACCTTTCTCTGAACTAATTCATCATTTTAGTTCAAGTTTTGTTCAAATAAATGTCAGCTGTGATCCTGATATCCCACTTGACAGATTAAGAGCCCTGATTTCAGTGTCTTTGAAAAACAAATGCAGCCACAGAAGCAAATCAGGTCAACAAGTAGCATCCTAAAAGGGAAAGGAATTTAGGAGAGTTAAGAGAAACCAAAGACCAGTTCCAATCTTCTTCTGTTTATGTTAGCTGCTTCTGCCAGGTGAAGACTGCAAAAAAAAAAAAAACCCAGAACCAGCTTGTGGAAGTCAGATGATAGACTGCGTGTGAATGTGAATTATCTATGTGGCTATCTGAATGCACTATTTGCCTGTACACTAAAACCTAACACTCAAGATGTAACACTGAGAAGCCTCACAAGTTTCTTAGAACTTGTTCTGGATCTATCATTTTCCTGAAACAGTAAAAATGCATGCATAATTAAAACATTTTCTCTTCTTAGCATCAGGATAAATGTGCACCGAAGTGATTTAAACCCCAGCAGCAGCTCTTAAACCAACATTCAGTGAGGTGAGCACCAGAAAGGAAAGAAAAAAAGAAGAGAAAAATCAAACCAGTAAACAAAACTGTCACAGTCCAAGAGCACAGATTTTCCAGAGGTGAACTTCAGTGCCTACTAGCTGTCAACTGTACGTGACTTGGGGATGCTATATTAATCACACCCCCTACAGCACACACACAGTAACATTTTGATGCAATTAAGAGCTGAAACTCTTAAGAAGACCCAAGATGCCAAATAACTTTTGCATAAAATTTGGACCTTGTGCCAACTTTGTGAACTTATTAGTCCACAGCTAATATTAGTTACCAAGTGTTTAAAAAACACATGAAAATTAGGAATACTAAGCTGATCAGTCCATGGAATTGTACAAAACCTACAGATTAGTCAGAAGACATGAGTATTCTCAAAAACCGTCTTTCTGGAGCGTACAGCAGGAAGGTCGGAATATATTAAATTCAAGCAGATATAAAACCCTACTAACAACTGACTTGGTAGCTGTACTACATGTATTAGTCTTGGAGAGTTTCGCTAGCCCCTATCTTAGAGCAAGTGAAATAGTTACATTGTTTTCCTTTCATAAAGGACAGAGATACATCCACTTATTCTCCAGTTCCAGAACTGCTCACCATCATACCCTGTTGATATGGAACAGATCAAGTCTTACCCTATTTGGCAATAGGTCCTTGACAAGCAAATATTCCACACTGCTAAAATCTCACAATCTGTCATGTAAGATATCATCACTACCTTGAGTCTCATTCTAGAGAAGAGTGCGTATTAGATCAGTCTGAGTGGGTTCCTCTCCTGGGTCACGATTAAGTGCTGCACTATCCTTGCATCACCCCAATCAAGAAAACAAAATCAAGTTGTTGAAGCCAGTTCCACTTGGCACCTTTGTCAAACACATTCTGTATCCAATACCATATCCAGATCAAGCGCATGATGTCTAACCAAGGAATTACTTGGGACAAGACAGCACAACATGGAAGACTACACCCAGCAACATAAACAGCAGGATTCACTTCAGCCACTTCAGCCCTTCCTGGAGAGGAATAGTTTTGTCCAAAAGGTGTGTTGCTTTCCTATGCAAAAACCAAACCAAACCAAAACGAAAAAACCAACACCCAAACCCAACCAATCAAACAAAACCAAAACAAAACCAACCAACCAAAAACCCCACAAACAAACAAACAAAAAAACCCACACCAAACAACAACAAATTACTGGATTATGGGAGTCTATGTTCGCCATGAAAGACTGAAGTGAAGACTATACATGACAAGAGGCAAGCACTCAGCATTTTCAGGAGGCTTTAAACCATCCATAGTTCATTTCATACATTTACTTTACCTTGTGGAATAATCAATTCACTAAAACCTTACATTATTCACAGATCTTTAATTGCCTGAACATTTTTACAAGCAAGACTTTTATAACCTACAGGGATACTTTAATCAATGTTTTCCATTAGATTAAGAAACCATCCAGGCCCCACTCATTTATGCCTCAACAACTACACATATCTAGAGACTGTTTTTAAACCACATCTGAAAGGCATTAAGGCCACATGGTTCCTCAGAGAATCTAAAAGTAGATACTGCCACAGTCATCGGAAGCATGGTCCCATAAGATTAAGTATTTCTTCAGGATATTTAGAAAACCACTGTAAGTAGGTATTAGACATCTGAAGGCAGTTTCAGCGTCTTCAAGAGTAGTATCTGCTCCATTACTCTGCTCTGGATAATATGCAACTTCCTCTTCCCCTCTCAATTCACTAGCAGTTAACGCCAGTACTTTTGAAGACCTTACTTCCCATTAATGCCCTACAGCAAATTTTCCAGTAATGTTTTGCATATTCACAGAATCAACCAGGTTGGAAGAGACCTCCAAGATCACCAAGTCCAACCAATCACCTAACCCTAATTAATTAACAAGGCCACGCCACTAAGTGCTTCATCCAGGCTTTTCTTAAACACTTCCAGGGACATCAACCGCACCACCTTCCGGGGCAGCCCATTCCAATGAGGAATCTCTCTTTCTGTGAATACCTTTTTTATAAAGATCAAGCCTAAACCTCCCCTTACACAGCTTAAGACTGTGTCCTCTTGTTCTGTTACTGGTTGCCTGGGAGAAGAGACCAATCCCCACCTGACTACAACCTCCCTTCAGGTAGTTATAGACAGCAATAAGGTCTCCCCCCAGCCTCCTCCAGGCTAAACAACCCCAGCTCCCTCAGCTGCTCCTCACAGGAGGAGCTTTGTTGCCCTTTGCTAGGACACATTCGAGCAACTCAACATCTTTCTTGAGCTGAGGGGCCCAGAACTGGACACAGTACTCAAGGTGTGGCCTAACCAGTGCTGAGCACAGGGGCACAATGACTTCCCTGCTCCTGCTGGCCACACTATTCCTGAGGCAGGCCAGGATGCCATTGGCCTTCTTGGCCACTTGGGCACACTGCTGGCTCATGTCCAGCCTACTGCCAGCCAGTACCCCCAGGTCCCTTTCTGCCTGGCTGCTCTCCAGCCACTCTGTCCCCAGCCTGTAGCGCTGCATGGGGTTGTTGTGGCCAATGTGTAGAACCCAGCAGTTAGATGCATTAAATCTCATGCCACTGGACTCTGCCCATCTGTGCAGCTTGTCAAGGTCCCTCTGCAGAGCCCTCCTACCCTCTAACAGATTGACACCTGCCCCCAGCTTGGTGTCATCTGCAAATTTACTGATTATGGACTCAATCCCCTCATCCAGATCATCAATGAAGATATTGAAAAAGATGGGATCCAATAAAGTTACCCTATAAAGTTACTACACTCAGCTTTGGTATCTACATCCCCCCTACCAACCTCTCGCTCCTAAATAAATAAAAAAGACAGAAATACCAGAAGATTCCAACATGATGGAAGGTATAAGCTTTTTAGCTTGGAAAACAGACATTTGATGTAAGAAAAGATAGGAGGTCTGTAAAATGATGAAGGATATGCAGAGTGCAAATAGAAATTACCATTCACTATTTCTCGCTGAAGTCCTGAATGGCTTCCAATGGAAGTCATCAAGAACAACATTTTAAAGAAAAGGAACTGTAATGGTTTAGTACAAGGACTAAATTCCCTGCTCCCCCAACACAAAGTGAGGGGAAAAAGTAACACACAAAACTCAGGGTTGAGATAAAGAGATAAGACATGAGATATCATAATCACAATGTACAATTACCTTAGCTAATAATCTAATTAATCTAACAATACAATGCATGATTACCTTAGCTTAGCCTATTTGCAGAAGAAGCAGAGTGAAACACGGGAAAATTAAAAAAAAAAAAAAAAAGTCATAAAATAGAAACCCAAAAACAGCAGCTACCTGACTCCCATCCATTCTGCTGCCATGCCTGCAGGGAAGAGCCAATCCCCAAGAACCTCGAACCCCGAAGCAGCAACTGGAACAGGAAGCCTCCCATGTTGCAATCTAAACTTCAAGCCCTCTCACACTTCGCTCCAGTTAGTGCTTTCATTTTTGAAGCTGGCATGATTGCAGCATGGTACGAATAACAGCAGCAGGTTCAACTCAATTCATGACACTGCAAGATTATTAAATTCTAAAATTCTCTTGCCACAGAACATAGCCAGAAGTACAACAGCATTTAATAAGTGATTAGATCTCTCTTTTAAGAATTTTGTATATCAATGGCTATGCAACACAGCCCAGATGCAGGCTCTACTTTATCAAGTTCTTAAATTGCTGATGGTCATGTGAAAGGATACACTTAAGCCATTCACAGTCTCTGAACATTGCTACATGCTATTGTTGGAGCAAAGTGAGCTATATGAATGTTTGGTCTCACCGCAGTAAAGGCTTTCATATGAAGAAATAGATATTTCTCCTCAGCTTAACCTGCAGAACAGTCACTACCCTGATGTCACAGCATTCCTCCAAACACTCAAGTCCCTATTAACACTTTTCATTATTTCTAGAAGCAGTCCACAGACACTGAAAATGCATCTTCCTGACAGATAAGGCAATCGTAGAAACCATAAATACTAGACAACACTAACAATTGGCTTCATTGTTTCAATATATTTAGTCCAAAAAATGATTATATATAGTCAACAATGCTTTCAAATGGATTCAATTACATAGTAACTAAATAATGTATTTATTCACTGCAGAATTGTAATAGATTGTCAGCAAACCCAGTACTGCCTGCCACCCTCCATGATCACGTATACTTCTAGACCCAGCACACAAAAGCAACTGCCATCTGAAAGAGTCAAAGTGCATATTCTTCCCAAACTCAGCACACTTTCATTCTTACCCTTTTAATTCCTGCACTGTCCTATGATTGCACTATGAAATCAGTAAAACAGAACAAGAAATTCTATCAGTCATTTGTTGTCTTGCAGTTTTCCAGACTAAGTTTATGCCTAGAATGTGGAATTTCACCAGTTCTTGTACACTTATTTCCACATAAGCTTCCCAGTGGCAAGGTTTGCACCTATTAGTCTAAACTCAATTGTACAGCTGAGTACTTTTAGCACAAACATGCACACTCTGGTCCAAGGCTGAAGCTAGACACAAGAGAACTCTATCACTGTATTGCAATCACTACCTAGCTTTTGCTGGCCTTCTATGCCCTCAGTTTTCTCAGAAATACCACTATTCCTGAGTGTGCTGCACCTCTGCACTCTGTTCAGTTATCAATTTGTCCTTTTCTGACCTGTAAAGTGACCAAAATAAGCGTTCTATACCAGATATGATAAAGAAAAGCTGCAGACTGAGGTGGCACAGAAAAAGGGAAGAAGATAAATTGGAAAATTCTCTCCCATTTCATCATTTGGAAGAAGATGCCAAGAATAGGTAGCCAAAAATGCAGCTACATGACCAATTCCCACACAGTCTCACTTTTCAGACAGATAACTAAGTTCTGCAATAAATTCTAGGTTATGCCAGATTTTCAGAGATTGTTCTTCAATTAATGCTTTTTAAAAGGCATGCCTTGCTTGTTTAAAAAAGAACACTCTAAGAATATGATTTTTTTTTTTGTCCATCACATCTGCTGTAGCAGTCTACACTTAAGGTGTAAACAGCAGTGCAACACAATATATTCCACAAAGCTATTCAAGTATTCCTAGTCAGAATTCATGCCCTGAGCAATCACTGTTCCCTATGCATAATATCTTCCTTCAAAAGACTTGTTAAAATAAAATCTGGAGACCTTAATATAAAGATGATATATAAAACCATTCAAAAGAAACAGGAACTTGCCAAAGACAGCAAAACATGCCTGCCCACGAGATACAAATTGCAAATAAACTCACTTCAAACAGTAAAGAACAGGCTTCTTTGACTATACTCAATGTCCTAACAATTTTATAGAATCAACTACAAGAACCAAAGGAGTATTGTACTATGGTACATATTAAATTCAGTGTCTGGTGATCCTGCCTTCAGTAGTAACTACTGAGCTGACAGAACAAGTATCTGACTGAAGCACTGCTGGATATCCATAACTAAACTGAGCAAACAGCATCATGCTCGCTTGTTTAAAATAAAATAAATTCTAAAAAAATTCCCAGACTGTCTGCAAGTAGCTTTGTAAGGAGAAATACACGTAGTCCTGCAGTCTTGATCAGTGCCTCCACACAACCCTACAACTGCAGCAGATGGCAGAAGAGTTTTGGGATTTGATCAGTACCACATGCTGTATATTTTATATATAGATTATCTAGATACAGATCACCCCCTTAATCCAACGTCTAACATTTAGACACACAGATCAATCTGTGTATGGAACAGAAGAAAATTCCGTGTAATAAAAGCCATAAATTTGATTCTGTACCTCTGATAACCAAGCCCAAAACTTCTTGCTGAATTACAGTTTACCTCTTAAAGTTTCATTATGTCTTTGATTATGGAAATTAGATCTAAATAATCTGAAATTATTGCTAGCATTGTACATCAAAGCATAACTACATAATCTACCACCTTGATCTGACCTGCTCAATCTCCTTCAAGGAGTACCACAGAGTCTGTAGACAAACCACCCAAAGCAACACTATCTATGGTGAAATCTTCTCACAACAGTCTTTCATTCTATCACCTATGAACACAAAAGTGTGCTGCTGCATCCTCTCCTGCTTTCTAAGATATTTTTGGAAGACTAACAAAAGCAAATATTTTCTAAAGCAAACAAACTCAATCCTCCTTTACAAGTCACTTTTCTTCCCAGCCTCTTACCGTCAACCTTCTCCCATTTAATTTGTGCTTTCAAGTCAGCAGTTCCCAAAGTCAAACTGCAGTATGTAGTTGCTTTCATTAAGTCACATGCAAAACTCTAGTTCCTGACTGGAATCAAGATTACCTTTCCATTTGCCATTTCCACAGTAGACTGTTACTGAGCCCTACTATATCTGCTACATAATCAAGTATGATCAGTAACTTCTGTAGAATATTCTTCATATGTTTTGCCTCAGACACAGATGAAATGAAGTCCATCACATGCCTTGTAAAATGAAGAACTGGACTGAACAGCTGTATTTTGGCATTTCCTCCAATTTTCTTTCCCTCCATATTTGGTGATTTTAAGTAATGATACAAGTATCACAATAAAGCTAGTTCCAGATTTATCTGACAAAATTTTCCTGCCTGGAAGCAGCTCCAAGAGAAAGACCTCGGAGTCCTAGTGGACAGCAACGTGCCCTTGTGGACAAGAAGGCAAATGGCATCCTGGGATGCATTAAGAAATGCGTGTCCAGCATGTCTAGGGAGGTTCTTCCTCTAGGCTCCCCTGGTGAGACCGTATCTGGAATACTGTCTCCAGTTTTGGGCTCCCCAGTTCAAGAGAGACAGAGATCTGATGGAAAGAGTCCAACAGAGAGCTACAAGGATCATTGCGGGACTTGAACATCTCTCCTCTGAAAAGGGACTGAGAGACCTGGGGCTGTTTAGTCTTGAGAAGGCTGAGAGGGGATCC
This sequence comes from Indicator indicator, assembly GCF_027791375.1. Classification (NCBI taxonomy): domain Eukaryota; kingdom Metazoa; phylum Chordata; class Aves; order Piciformes; family Indicatoridae; genus Indicator; species Indicator indicator. The sequence continues at coordinate 24,927,485 of NC_072017.1, read as the reverse complement.
TCATCTTTATCAACATCTATAAATATCTGAGGGGTGTATGTCAAGATGAAGGTGTCAGTATCTTTTCAGTGCTGCCCAGTGATAGGACAAGGAACAATGGATACAAGCTACAACACAGGATGTGCCACCTCAACACAAGGAAACACTTCTTCACGGTGAGGGTGATGGAGTGCTGGAACAGGCTGCCCAGAGAAATTGTGGAGTCTCTTCTGGAGACTTTCCAAACCCACCTGGATGCATTCCTGTGCAGCCCACCCTAGGTGATACTGCTTTGGCAGGGGGTTGGACTTGATGATCTCTATAGGAACCTTCCAAACCCCTAACATTCTGTGATTCTGTAATTTTAAGTCCTTAAACAAATATATCTGGATTTTTGAAAATTGCATCTTGCTATCTGGATGACACATAGAATAAATCTTATATTTATGATCTAAACTGTGGTGCCTAAAAGCTTTCCTTTCCATGTTTGATAAAAAGCACAATGTTGAGAAGAACATTTTATCCAAGTTCGATGTGGGAAGAACCAGAATTGATAAAAGTTCAAAGAACTGATTTGAGTATAAAAAAACCAAACCAAAACAAAACAAACCACAGAAGTTCCCATTTAGAAAAAAAAAGTAATACTAAATGCACTGAGAAAAACCATATAAGTTAAAGACATCCTAACTGAAAAGCTCTTTATATGTTCTAGACACATTTAAAATGATTGAAGTGTTCAATTTTATTTGAAATTGCTTTGGCTCTAGGCTACAGCACAGGCACAGAAGATATATAGCCACTGTAAACAATGCTGTCCTGTAACTACTATTGGAAAGCTTCAAAAGGACTAATGAGATATTTCCCGATACTGCACAGAAAGGTTAACCATCTTCCTAACTAAAATGACACATGGAGCAGCCCCAGAGGCAAAGACTTTATCTAATAAAGCTAGTTTTCTTGAAAGCAGCCAAAACCAAACTTCCATATTCAGATTTTAAATACTGTAAGTTAACAAATGAGAAGACTTTACCCCAACCTCTCCCAGTTAGTTTTTCAGATGCAAATTCAGGAAAGCTCATATTATACACCATGAAAAATTAGTCTTAAATAATTATCACTAAACCTACCTGCTAGTTTAAAAGAAGTTAGCTTACAAGAGCAAACATATTAACAATTATACAACTGCACAAAACTTATCTGGTAAAGTCTCGATAAAAGACGTGACAGACACTTACCAATACACACATCTATCTTCCCCTTGATAGCTGCTTCATGCAAAGGAGTGTAGTTCCAATTGTCTCTTGCATTTGGGTCTGCCCCTTGACACAGTAACAAACTAACCACTTCTGCATGACCGAAGGAGCAGGCGTTGTGAAGGGGTATCAGACCCCCATCGTCACGAGCATGAACGTTAGCTCCTGTCTGTAGCAAGTGCTCTACAACATCCTTCCTTCCAAAACCTGGAAGAGAACATATTTCAGTTAATTTGTTTGGTAAACCAACACGATTTAATATTTAAAATGATTCACTCTTAGTCCAGTGTATCAAATGAAATTACTTTGTGCCTCTCTTCTACTTCTTCATTCACTTCACCATAAAGTGACGAAAATAAGCGTTCTATGTTAGATATGATAAACTCTGATGAAACAACCACTGGATGGTTCACTTACACTCACGAAAGAAGAGAGCAGTGCTGTATTACAATTATTCAGACTTGCTGATACTCCATCACATGAATTAGTTGTACAATAGGCTTGCCACTGTTTTTTGAAAAAAAAAAAAAAAAAGCTTATTGTGGCTTTTAAACATTTAGTATAATCTGTACATACCTAAAGCAAGCACCTTACATATTGTCTCATGATAAAGGTCTTCATCATGGAGAGGGTTCTCATTTTAATACTGAAGGACTCAAAGAGAACCACCTTTCCTCAACCCAAACAACATTCTTGCTCTTTTAGAAAGAGTCCAACTGCCTTCAACTGACAAACTGACAGACTAAGAAGTTATACGTAAGTAGAACTGAGACCTCAATAATGCCTCAGGAAGATCTCAGCCTAGGAATGCAGATGCTGCTATAGCCAGGGAAAGCATTACCATAAAAGCTAGCATCATTAAACTAATATGCTTCAAAACCCTGTATCAACATGCCAGGCCCTGACACCTTTAGTTTGCTGTCCACAATGAACCTGAACAGTCTGAACATGCTTCTCATTGCCCCAAATGCACACCCCTATCAGTAAAAACTGAGCATGCACCCCCAATATATGTATACTTAGATACATATGCACAATTGCACTTAAACATATACAGAACTAGAAATTTTTAAAAGCCCAGATTAAGATAAAATAGAAACTGCTTTAAAATTTTTATTTATTAATGGTATAAAATATATTTTCTTCCTGTATCCCAACTGCATGCTCTACTTTGGAAACCACTGCCTTAAAAGACAGTAACAAAGTAACTGGAGGGACAGTTTGAACAAGGTTCATTTTCATACTAGGCTGCATCTCAAAGATCAGATTGCATTTCTTCTAAACCTCAGGGCTAAAAGCAGCATCACTGGTGATTTTTAAAGGACTGTCATTTTAAGAGTTATTGTGTCTTCTGGTAATCATGTATACCAGTCAGCTTAAGTAAGAAGTATCCCACCGATACGAACTATGTGTATGAAACACCTGAACTAAATGCTGCAGCAAGTGAAATTCCATCACAGAGGTGCTGACTGACAGATTGTATTGAGCCACAGATTATGGATCAAAACCATAATTAAAGACATTCTGTCCCTTCTAGAAGGCAAATACAAAGCTCAAGCACAGCAACAAAGGAGCTGTCACTACTTCCCCAGGTAACCACATAACTCTGTCGCAAGAAAACACTGCCGAAACAGTGAGAGAAATTGTTCTCTGAAGTCAGCACCCTCTGTGACACACAACAACTCATGCATGAAGACTTCGTAAACTGGAACCTTTTATACCTCCAAGTTTCAATCCCTGGATAGGACCTTCATTCCAAGGAACTAAGCCTTCTTTTTGCCAGAGCAGTGAACTAGTTACAGCCACACAGACTTGCGGCATAGATTTAACCTTTTCCCCTCACAGTCCATAAGGTGAGATCTCTCAGCCATATCTAGCCTCCACACCAGCTTATTCAATTATGGCTAATGTTGTAACTCAACAGCCAAGCTACAGACTACCATTCTGCAGGAATTTACTCAGTGAAGCACAGAGTCCTTCAACACGCTCATGAAGGGCAAGTCTTCTACAAGCTGACTAATGATACAGAGTTAAGCAAACAGGGGCAAAACAAAAAGCCCCTTTACAGAGGCTTGCTGAGGTTTGAGAATTTCTATGACAGCTTAACAGTATCTTTACTTCTGCCCAAGGAAGTATTCTTCCCTGAAATACAAGTAATAGGGTGGAAGAACAGTCCGTGGAAGACATCACAGATACATATGCAGATGCTCATATCTAGTAGGGATTGTAGCAGGTCACATCTCAGTCTTGAATGGCCACATAGCTCAAGGGCTCCAGCTGACAAGTACAGTCTGGTTGCTTTTGGATAGCTGTAAGGATTTCCCCATCCCCATGCTACAGAGTCCTCAGCTGCTTGCAGCACAGATGCTGGACCACTACAAATCCCAAGTTAGCACCCTGAGCAGATACCAAAGTGGGTTTTCTCTAATACATAGGGCTAAACAGCAGTTCAGCAGCTGCTTCACAAGCTTCTGAGCTATACCAGCTGCAGGGAGGAGCCTGTAACCAACTCAGCACCCCACTCAGCAATCCAATTTTAGTCCATCACTGCAGATGAGTCAAAGCTTTCTGGTACATTATATACTGATCACTTCAGGTTAGAAACAACACTACAGAAATAGAAGCCTACAAATCAAAACTGATATTATTAAAAGTGATACTTATTTATCACAACAAAACTGCTATCAGAAGGCACACTTAACTGAACTGTCAGCAAGGCCACTGGTACTGTAAATCACTGCAACTTCTAGCAAGAAAACTGATTTTTGTTAGCTACTGTTATAAAAGAGTCAAGGAACATCACCTGTAAGTCTTCAAATAGAAAATAACAGCTTAAATATGTACAACAGCAAACAAGGGTACAACAGCAAAGCTATGGGGCCTGGGACATAAACAGCAAGAAGCAAGCCCTCAAATTTCCACATTTACATTGTTCATTTGATTGGCAAAAGAACATTAAGCAAGACAAGAGTCATAAAAGGATGTTTTCAACTAAACAGTAAATCAACAGCTTTTATTTGTCTTTAGTTTTTATAGACTGAACTACTAAAACCAGTGCTGAAACAGCAAGAGTTTGCTTTACATGTATTTTTTGGTCTCTCAAGGAAAAAGAACCTGGCAGTGCCTGAACTTTCAGATTCCCTTTCAAACTTGAGTGTGATTTTCAGAACTACATATATACTTCCTCAAGGTATTGCTGAACATGGAGCTATTGACGAAGGTATCTTTGGAAATGCCAGCAATAACCACTTCCCACTTTTTGGTGAACTAGCTCTTCTGTTCAGTCCTCAAATAAGCACAATAGAGGTTACTGTGATTTTATCCCATCATTCCACCAGAGAAAAACTAACCAGTTATGGGAATGGATTCCAACACCACCAGCAAATCTGTAAAAAGATGAATTGACAAAGTGCCAGAAAGTCCTTAAAACAATCACATGACCCAATTTAACAAAGCAGTTGTAGTTACTGAAACTCCTGTAGTGTCAGGGTCACCTTTTGTAAAAGACAAGACACATGCCAAGCCATTTCTGACGGAGGAAACACATATAATTTGGTTTAAACTGAAGAAACTGATATGATGTCATTTAAGATTACTTTAAAAATTCAAGTCTGGTGCATTTCCAGTGCAACTTCAACTTACAAGGTCTAAAGGAAGAGTTCCCCTGAAAAATCCTGTAAAAAAAGATAATCAAGTAGAATGTTCATATGGAAAACATCCAAACCCAGGGTAACTATGGAGAAGAGACACATTCAGAAGCCCAGCATACAAGCTTGTTTTGATATGATTCACCTGCCAGTTTTCAAAGCACACTCATGGGCAGGGTCCCTTATTAGCTTGTGCTATTTCACACAAGTAAAATGCACAAGCTTTGGCCTCATTTTAGCTTCTTACAACTTAGAAGTTTCAGGGAAGACACAGTAACTCATAAAACATTGTCCAACAGACAAAAGGAAGCAGTAATCCCATTATAAAAAGGTATTAACAAGAGAACATCTGAAATTAATGGGTGAAACACTTGTCAGTCAAACCAAAGAAAATGCAAACGTTCAGAGTAAGTGATAGGCTCTTCATTTCCCCAGTCATCTCAGAAAAACAGTTGAGGACTGAAGCTTGGCAAAAACCAGGAGATGGACATAGCTATGATGACTTTATGTAAATCAAGAGACAAGCAGACAGTTTAGAGAAACACCAGTTAACTAGTTCTATTCTTGCCTTTTTCCAAATTATACCTGCCACTTTAGACTGAAAATGAGAGGAAAATGCTTTAGGTAGTAAATTGCCAGCTTGAAAATTAAGCTAAATAAAACTTTCAAATGCCGTCAGACATGGCAGCACACAGAGACACCTCCAAATGCTTACTAACACTGCCAAGACCACTGGTCCTAGACCCCCTACACATGCTGCTCCGAGCCCACAGGCTTGTCCTGTCCCATCTCTTTTTGTGACATTGAACCTAAGGAACAAAAGTCAACAGGGTGAGAAGGCTGAATGACTAATGAGAGAAGTGATGCAAGGAAAGCAACATTATTCTCAGCTGATACCCTCTTACATGCTCTGGTCAGGGCTTCGTTGTTAGATCTGTGTTCAGTTTGTCAAAAGCTTTCACATGGTAACAGTTTATAGACAATTACTTAAAACTCCCAGAAGCCATGGATGTCATTGCACAATTTCATGATTCATTTTCAGAAAGTTTGGTAAAAAAAACCCAACCAAGAAATAAATACATGGACTTCCCACTCAAATCGTAAGAATGCTTTCCCCAGTGAGTAGTCAGTTTGGTTAGTTTAAATGCAGCTGTACTGTTTCACTCACTGTCAATTAATGTCACTTGATCACAACTCAGCATGAACGCTTCCAAATGCCAATTCCAACCTTTTGTAAAGCTGCTGTTATGTGCAGAACTTACCACATGGAAGACTTCCAACTCTCAAAAGGTGTTTTTCCTCCTCCTTTCACTTGCTCTTAAGAACACTTTTACTCCGAAAGAAATTAAATTTTACAGCAGTGTATAATCACAGGTTAAGCAGAGGTATTACTGAAGGATTACTGTGATCTTAGGCAAAGCAGGAAAGCCTCTCTTGTTAAACATAATCTCACTTGCTAGAGTATTAAACAGCTCATATGAGAATACAAGCCCTTGACGTAGAGAAGCATACATCTTACAGACAAAACCTTTTAAGAATGGTTTAAACTGCAAGAATAATGTGGAAGACATTCAAGTTAAGTCACTGTACATCTCTTTGATTTATTGCTGCAGATTCTGGGACAAGATTTTTCTCCAAGAGAGATCTTTCAAAAGTCCTTCTCCCACTTCACTAGGCAGAACACAACTAAACTGAATGATTTAACTATGTAAACTGAAAAGCCTTCAAGCTGGGAAAAAGACACATAATTCACTGTTACTGAAGGTCTAAGGCCTTCCATTTACATACTCTTGTAAATTCTTTCAAAGGATTTTAAATTGGAAGGAGACACAATACACTGCACAAGCATTGCAAGATCATTCAAAAGAACAATTTACCAGTCACAAAGAAAGCAAGGATGTTCCCTAATTGACTACACAATCTGCACTCTTTATTCTGCCCATTTGAATCCAGCTGAAAATTTTAATTATACCTGCTTTAAATTGCACAAGGTAGAACTAACCAGTGGCTTATCTTTACAAACAACTGTTTGCTTATGTCAGACAACTTTTCTGTGGCAAGGACATATCAGACAACCACAACAAAATGAGTTGGAGTAGTTTAATAATGGTATTTCTAACAAGGCTTTCCAGGGCAATTTAAAGTAACCTGTGGTACATTGCGTCACAAGTGGAGTGGTCAAATCAGGTGTCTCTGCATAGAGTGACAGTATGTAAAGTTACCAATTACTTCTTGCTGTTTCCTGGCTCTTCCTCAAGAAACACTCAGTAGCTAGTTCTGACTCCTCAGTTACATCTCTCACATATGTGGAAGCACCTTACACTTTTATGAATAATGGCTTGCAAATTGACAAATCAACCTGATCAGCTCCTTTTCCAACCTAACTGAGACTCCTTTGCCTTCAGTATTGAAGTTGTGTAGTCGAGAAATATTTCAAAGAATAATTGTATGTTAAACTTCATAAAAAGATTTGTCTTCCAGCAGTTATTACTAGTGATATCAAAAGCATGCTTACAGAAAACTACTTTCCCCAAACTCCTTTTTGTCATTACTATAGAGCCAAACAGAAAGAAAACAAAGAATATCTCTGATACTCTAATGAGTCACCTTCAATCAAGTTTCTCCAAGCCTGAGTTTTGGCCAATACCAGCAAGAACACTTCACACTACCTCTTCCTCAGTACCAAGAAGTGGGCATTAAGCCACAGTTCAGCAATTACTATTAGTACTCTCCATATTCTTAAGTTAAACACTAGAAAGAGAGTAACTGTGAAACTAGAGAAATATGTCATGTCATCTAAGAACTTGAGTAGCCAACTTTATGATTTGAAAAAAAAAAAAAGAAAGAAAAGAAAAGAAGCTAAACCTCATTTAAAGGGTATGGAACTGGACAAGAGTATGACTATAACTATAGAGAATCAACTGGGACTCAGCTTATTTCTATCAGGTCCATCCACCTAGCTGTTTCTGAAAAAAAGATGCTATTACTAAAGATTTAACAGTAACCTTATTTCAGGAGGGAGGGGGCAAGTCTTTCACAAAGCCAGCTCAAACAGATTCAGTCAAAAAGTCACAGGAGTCCTCCCCATGCAGGCATACTAAAGACAGAAAAGTCTTGGAAGCCAGTCTTTAATGGGTAAAGGAGAATGATACAAACACACACACACACACACAAAAAAACAACTATGAAAGTGTCACTGCCAACCTGCTTCAAACACACTGGACCAATACAGGCATATCTCCCACATCCTACAAACTGCATACTAATTGACACAAAGTATGAAGGCTGAGAGTAAAGTCTCACTCTACCCCACGCAAGGTATACCTAAAATGTGACACATTTTCAGATGGTTGGATGATTTCAGTCTATTTCAAAAGTCAACAGTATCCCTAAAGGAAATAAAATCTACCTCTTGCATACACACAGAACCACCAATTTATTTGGTTATGCTGGCTAAAAAGGTATTTTGTCAACTATGTGCCAACAACATCACCCAATGCAGGATTATCAAGCTAGTGTAAAAGAACAGACATCTTAGGCATAAAATCTTTCAGCCAGTGAGGGGCATGTGAAACAGCAAAGGTGTTCATAATCTGGTTAAAACAACAGAGACACCTAGAACGTTTCTGAAGGAGAAACAGTCAACACATCGTTAGATCAAAGGAGGAGTGCAGTGGAAAGGCAGGGGAATGGAATAGTTGGTCTCACTCAATGCAGTTAGAAGAACTATTAAACAGAACACAGGATATTTCAGTGTAGACAGTGAAAAGTACAAAAGGAAGCAAGTAATTTTTAATGCAAGTTAGCAGTTCAATTATCTAGTGAGCTCTTTACTGCAGGATGAGCTTCTAACATGCAGAAACTGGACTTTGCTCAGATAGTTGCTGAGCTACAAACTGCAGGACAAAGTACTACAAGAAGTATCATATATGAAGAGGGTAAGTGTGTATTATAACTCTTCCCTAGAAATCTGCTTTTGGTCACCAGTATAAATAAAACCTTTGTTCATGCCCAGCACACCTGCTTTTTACATGTTTGTTTTTGTTGTTGGGTTTTTCTGTTATAAGCAAGCTAGTTTTCATTGAAAAAAAAATTTGAAAGCAAAAATTTATACATACATTAATACTTCCACTTCATTTACTACTTCTTTTTCTTTTTTTTTTCTTTTTTTTTTTTTTTTTGGGGGGGGGGGCAGGACGTGGGAGGGATTGTGTGTTATTGTTGTTAAGTCACTCCATCACTTGAAAGTCTTTAGAATCTGCCTCCTACTCCAGTTTTTGGGTGCTGCGGGATAATACCCAAAGCTTGCAATGGTACCAGAGACAGTAATCCACACAGCACTTGAAGCACTACTGAGTTTTCCTCTTTCCAAGCATGTGTACTTCTATAGAAGAACCCCTCAAATCACTTGCAAGGAAAAAGCTGAACACTACACATCCTGAAAGACATTCAGGGTTTCAAGAGGGGCTTTGCTAGAATAACTGTCCAGTTGGGGGAGAAAAGGAAAATAATCCTTTGTTAAAATTCATCCTGTTTTCTATAGAGCTCTCTATCTCCCTAATATGACCTCAATATTACTTGCTGTCTTATTAACAGCCAATCGAAGGAGGTCATTTCAACACAAAGCTGAAGAGATTATTCCCCTTCGTTCACATCAGTTGACAAATCAGATACCCCAGATAAAGAAAATCTGGGTAACAGTATTGCTTCAACTTGACATGGCTGCACACATTTTATCTGAAGCACATAATGGACAGAAGATTCCAACTTCCAGAACCAGATTTAGATCTGTACTCAGCTTTTGAAATAGCTGTTTACTGAGATTTCAGTTCTCAATTTATCCTCAGCTTAGACATGTCCTAAGAATTCTGAATGCTCTCAAAAGTCAAACCTTTTCCCTTCTGTCACGAGGATGGAGATAAATACGATTTTGAAACTAGAAACCTCACAAACCTTAAGGAAACCTGTACTTACATGTTTTTTACAAGAACCTAGAACTAGGGAAGTTGTAATTCCCTATTACAGTAAAGGTAACTTAATTGCCCCGCATTGCTGCCAAAAAAAATAGGAATTTGCTAGGTTTGAGAACTTCATCTGCTGTTTTCCTCATGATGCAAGGACACCTTCCACTGCTGTTACAGTAATATCTTACTGACACTATCAATTTTCACCTATTCCCTTACAAAAGCTTTGTCCATTTCTTTTCTAACCAAAGTTACCACTGCAGCTTCAGTATTACAGTTTGTACTAGCACTGAAGTTATGACTTGAGATCTCAGAGCTTTAGGGGAAGCAACAAGGTTTAATTTTAAATTTGAATTCAAACAAGCAGAACTGACTCAAGATGAGCTTTCCAAAACCTTGAGAACTACACACATGCAATTGTACCAGCATTATGTTCCAGGATTCACTGAAATTAAGTTCATCTTTGCATCCTAGAAGTTTACCATGTTTCAAACTCCACTTGCATAAGGTCATGCTTGAATGGTAGAGATGAGGGATGACAAAAGAATGAAAATGAAAGAGCTCAGGCCCAAAAGTTCCCTAGGGGAATTGTGAAATGCCACTTGCACTTTGAATATTAAAACTAACCCATACAGTCTCAGAGAGTATAATCTGACTGATAAACTGATTACCACTATTCAAAGTTCCGGGCAACACTTTTAAACCAGAGCAGGGCAGATTCAGATGAGACTTTAGGAAGAAGTTCTTTACTATGAGGGTGGTGAGACACTGGAACAGGTTGCCTAGAGAAGTTGTGGATGCCTAATTCTTGGAATTGCTTAAGACCAGGCTGGATGAAGCTGTGAGCAAGGTGGTCTAGCGAAAGGGGGATCTGCCCATGGCAGGGGGCTTGGAACTAGATGGTCTTTAAGGTCCCTTCCAACTCCAGTCATTCTATGATTCTATGACAAAATGTTCATTTTTATTACTTATTTCAACACAGTGCTTTAGAGCCATACACCTGTATTTAAATACCAAGCACTCAATACAGTCTTGTTAATTACCTTATGTGTACTAATGCATCACTTCAAGCTCAGACAAGATCTGTGCTGCTTACGACATACAGTCCAATCCCATAACACAAGCCCTCAGTTTGACCCCAGGCCTAGAAATTGTGCAATTCTTGAGTTAGGGCTGATGATTAAAAGTATCCCCCTCAATTTACTTTTATCATGAAGTCTGCATGTCCTGTGCCCTCAGTGAAGACCACGACCTGTATAAAACATTCTCTTTATGGACTACACAAACCTGCAATAGCTATACTTGCTAGAAGTTAATGTTTACTTCCAGTTAAACTGCGAGGACTTCACTGTTAATTGCTTTTATGACATTACTGCTGATCGCAACTACATTTATTTTCTTCACTAAGAGCCACACTCTTTCCTGGGCACACTTGTAACTGTTATAAAGTTCAACTGTTCTACACCAGATCTTTCCCGAGCCCATTTATACCACGGACGATACAGAGATCAATCAACGGCTACACTCAAGTCAAATGCAAGAAAATGACAAAGCGCAAGGCATCAGCTTTGACACCTATCAAATCTACATGCATTGCAGTGGTCCCGGACATTCACAATACACATGAAACCCTTAACTTAAAGCCAACTCTGCGCTAAATTCCAGTTTCTCACCTCTTAAGCACACAAGTTTGCAGCAGCCTGTGTGTTAAATACAAAGAAAAACGCCGGTAGTTCTAGATCATACAACCTCCTTTAAAATCTCCTCTCCCACTTGTTTCACCCAAGGTAAAAATCTTCCATTTTGAGTTTAAAAAAAAAGGGGACATAACAGCCGTCCCCACGCAACCTACAGCAAAACACTCCCAGGGAATTGTGCTCACACTTTTCTCAGCTTAGGCATGAAATTTCCCGACCCACCGAGATGCTGGAAGTCCACTCCCCAAACCTAGAAAGCCAGCTCGGAAGCCGCACCCGCTATCATTGCTCCTGTTAGGAACGGGAGGCCGGACCGGCCCTGGCCCCTCCCCGGTCCCGGTACCCACCGGCGGCGAAGTGGAGCGGCGTGGACTTGCGGCCCGCCATGTCCTTGGCGTTCACGTTGCCCGTGTCCACCAGGCGCTTCACGCGCGTCACGTCCCCATTGCGGCAGGCCTCCAGCAGCTCGCGGAAGGCCCCACTCGAGGCTCCCGGGCCTGCCGCTTCGGGACTCTCCGCCGCCGGACTGGACGCGACTGACGACGACGCAGACGAGGAGGAGGACGAGGAAGAACTGCTAGAACTACTGCCTGAGCCCGGCGGCGGGCCCGGGGCAGCGGCGCCCGCACCCTCTGAGCACTCCGGGATCGGAGGCCGCTCCGCGTCGGGGGGAGCCTCGCCTTCGGGGCCGGCCAGGCTGTGGCGCTGCGCGGCGGGGGCAAGCTCGGCAGGTGACAGGCTGGGGCTGTGCGGCGGCGAGGCGGCGGCCGGTGGGGAGGCCGGCCCGGGCGGCGGGTGATGGTGGTGGTGGTGCTGGGAACGACGCGGCGGCACCGCCGCCATCTTCACCCTCCCCCTCCACCCCCCCTGTCGGCCTCCGTCACTGCGGCAACGGCGGCAACCCCCACCCACACTTCCACCCGTTCCCGGCCAATCCCAATGCGCGGCGCCCGGACGTGACGCGTTGGTCGTTTCGGCGGGGCAGCGGCTCACGCCTGCCCCCTGCGGGCGCGAAGGCTGGGCAGGCCGGCGAAGGAACGGTGGGTGGCAGCGCGCCCCTCAAAATCGGAGCCCGCTGTGGGCAGCCCTCCGGCTCCGCGCCCGCAGGTGCCGCACAAACCGGCTTTGGAGTAACGGTGGCGGCACCGAAGCTGAGTTACCCAGGCTGGAGAGTTAGCGCCTGACCCAGCGCTCCCCACCGCTGCTGCCCTGCCGGCATTCTCTAAGCTCAGTATCTTGGCCTCGATACAGCTCCTTCCCCAAAGCTGGAAAATGACAGAGGGAGAGCAAGCTGAAGGAGAAATCCACGTGAAGTCTGGCAGTTCTTTAAGTTTGTTAGTGGAGCCGAAAGGCTGTTCCCGCACTCATTGCAAGAGGAAAGCAGCACTGCGGTCACTGAAAAGCCTCATACAGGAAATGGCAGAGAGAAGGGAGAAAGGATCCCTTCGTGCCAGAAATAACAGTGTGGAGGGGTGGAACAGGAAGCTAAGGCACGCTGCCAGTGCTGAGGGTAAAAAGGAGAAATCCAAGGATGTCAGGGACCAAAAGAACCCTGTAAGGCCCTCTGTGCAAATGGCAGAGTTGAACTGCATGGGAATAAGCAGAGGCCTTTAATTAAGGATTTTGGTTTGGATTTGGAAAGTACCAGGAAGAGGACAAAAAAATGCTTCTGGTGAACTGGTATCTAGAGAGAATATAAACATTAGTTACAGAAAAACTGTTTAAGTCAGAAAGCCCCAATAACTGTCACCAAGAGATCTCTAGTTCACTTAATCTGTGAGCACAACGGAAATTCCATTGATAGGAAAAAATAGCAGTAATTCCTGGAGAATTCCTAGTACACCAGGTACTGAGGCTCCCAGCACTGGTGTGGCAGCAGCCACAGGTCACAATGGGGAGAGCAGTGAAGGGAGTGATCATGGCTGATGCCAGACATCCTCATCCTGGTAAACATCTGCTTTAACTGGTAAGGAAAGGGCTTTGTGAAGTGTTTGCTTAGCCCCATGAGATGTGCTGAAGATGTGCTGAGCGGGTCTAACACTGGGGGCACAGAGAATAATAATAAAACCAGTAATTCAGAAGATACTAGGTTCTGGTATAGTGCTACTAAGTATTTCTCTGCCTGGGATGAGGTAGACATAAAATCAATCCCCATGACTAGTAAGCAGTAAATGAAGATCCGCTTAAATATGCCCAGCGCAGGTATTCATGCCATGACTTTGAAGCCATGGGTCTGAGAGAGTTCAGCATGACTTCCCCGACACTTCTCACTAGATAGCTGCTGCTTCGCAGCCTTCCCTCAATTCAAAACTCACAAAAGGACTCTGCAAGCTAATTATGACAACCCCTTTCTGAGGCTCAAGCTTTGCAAAACACTGAAGATGACTGAACATTAGACTGTGTTTGTTCAGCTCACTGCTGGCTTCCAGTAGTCTGTATTTCACCAGCCAGTTGCTTTTGTGGCATAAGTGGCAAACAAATCACCTTTCTCTAACCCTCTCTATATTTCCCATAAACCAAGTTTACAGACAACATCAATTTTATGAAATGCATCAGTACACAAACTTGTTCTACTTCCTGAAGGATCTTAAAATATACAAGTAATAGTTTTTTTAAGATTTTTGTATTCATGGTGGCCTTGCAAATTAATTTTTGGTTGTTGGAATGAGTGATAAATGTTACTCTTTGGGGCAGTCTTTCCTGAAAGCTCTGCAGAAAAAAGACTTGAGGGTACTGGTAGATGGAAAGCTAGACATGAGCTGACAATATAGTCTTGCAGACGAGGAGGCCAGCCATATCCACATATCCACAAAGCATGGCCAGCATGATGAGGGAGGTGATTCTGCCCCTCTAGTCCACTTTCTTGAAACTTCACCTGGATTACTGGGATCCTCAGTACAAGATGGACATGGACCTTTTGGAGGAGGTCCAGACAAGAGCCATAAAAATGATCGCAGAGATGGAACACCTCTCCCACAAGGAAAGGCTGAAAGAGGTAAGGATGTTCAGCCTAGAGAAGAGAAAGCTTCAAAATTATCTTATCAAGGCCTTTCAATATATAAAGAGGGCCTACAGGAAAGATGCAGAGAGAAAGCTTCAAAATTATCTTATGAAGGCCTTTCAATATACAAAGAGGGCCTACAGGAAAGATGCAGAGAGAAAGCTTCGAAATTATCTTATCAAGGCCTTTCAATATATAAAGAGGACCTACAAGAAAGATGCACAAAGACTTTTACCAGGGCCTGTAGTGACAAGACGAGGGACAACAGTTTTAAACTGAAAGAAGGTACATTTAAACTAGTTATAAGGAAGACATTTTTCATTATGAGGGTGGTGAGACACTGGAACAGGTTGCCCAGACAAGTTGTAGATGCCCCATCATCAAAAGTGTTTCAGGTTAGGTTGGATGGGGCTCTGAGCAACCTGATTGAGTTGAAAACGTCCCTGCCTACTGCAGGGGATTTGGACTAGGTGATCTTTTAAGGTCCATTCCAACCCAACCTTTCTGTGATTCCATGAAAGCTGTTTCTGGGAAGAAACAGATAAAGGGATGAAAATTCATGGTATGAGACTGCTCATAGGGAAGTGGTGCCTGGCCGTGGGTTTCAGAGGTAATGCCAGGCAGTTCTGGAGATGCAACTCCTCTGCAGATCTGTACCTTTGGGTAGGCGTTCCTATCCCATTGCAGCCCCCAGTTTCCTTTCCCGTCCTACATATACAGCAGTATTGCTCCCCTCCAGAGAGCTGAGGCAAGCATCAGTGCTGCCCACCCCAACCTTTCACTTTCCTGTGCCCAAAGCATGTTCAGGATCCCTTCAAGTGCTGCCATCACCATTTGTATATGGCTTTGGCATGCCTTAGGGTAGACTCCTGTCATTTCTGCAGAAACAGTGAGCAAAACAGTGTCGGAAGTGCAGGTTTAGGCAAAATTTCCACATCCTTGCAGGATTTATACTTAAGGTCAAGGAGGAACATAGGGAAGATCTTCAGGAGTGTTCAGTCCATCCATTGCTTGTTCCCTGGCAGCCACTGACCCTTTAGAAACACGACTTTTTCGATTGATGCCCAAGTGGTAACCTGGGTTTTTTACCAACTGGACTGTGTGCAGGTGGTGGTGGGGAGGGCAAGCAGTCTCCCAAGGGGATGTCACCCTCGTTTGGGGCTTGTTGTAGCCCATGACCTTTGCAATAGCCCACAGTGCTCCCTGCATTCACTTGTCACAGTGTCTTGGCGCTTCTGTTGAGATGAATTAGGTTCACTTCCTGTCACAAGTGGCTGATTACATTTGCACCACTTGTTCTGCAAAGCCCAGAGACAGGCTCTAAAATACTCTTGGCAACTGAATGCCTTTTACCTGACCTAGGAGAGAAGTGCTTTAGATAGAAATCTTATTAATGATGCAGCTGCAGGGCTCAGCAAAGTGGAGCCACCTCAGACTTCAGCTGAATAATTAAATCACATCAATAGGACTTTCTGGCGGCCACTATTTAAAATTAGTAACTCCAAATGCAATTCTGGTCTATAGTGGAATCCACTGAAATTAGGTTTATTTATTTTTCATTTTGTTTTGTTTCTAAATAAAATTATTTATAGCATTACTGGCAGTTATATAGCCACATGCCTCTCAACTGCTGCTGACAGCAGGGAGAAGGACTTAGGGAGGTTTCTGAATATTTTTAAGCTCCAACAAATAGGAAGTTACTTCAAAACCAGCATGCTAATGCTCATGTTTAATGGATTCCTGGTATACTTACAAGTAAATCAAGAAGTGAGGAATTCCTCTGGAGAAACCCATCTCCTCTGCCTAAGCAGATGGGAAGACAAGGTATCATCTAGATCTATAGCAAAAGCTGTATTTTCTGAGAAACAAAATCTTCCCTTTCTGCAGAAAGGATTTCACTCACAACTGGCTTCTTTGACTGTGATTAATGTGTTAAAAAAGCCAAGACACATTATCCCTGGCTGTTTGAAGTGACTCACAGATTTGCACACCCTTGCAGGTATAGGAGGATAAAACAGAAGGTTCACAGGAAAGCACCAGAGCTTTCCTCACTGGACAACCTCCAAGCAGCACTGGGGCCATCTTTATACCAGCACACTGTTCATCATGCTTTTGCTGCCTAGCTTTGTATACCACCTGCAGGAGCTCATCAGAGTTTGACTAGTGCTGCATGACTATTCTCCCCCTCTTCTTTTAGCTTAAGCAGGCATTCAGCTCCTGCTGCTTTGCATATTTTGTGATAGGGGTTTGACAGTCAAAAATAAGCTGGCTGCTTGGCTGTCCATAGATGCTGTGTTTAATATCAGCCATGATCTCCAGTAGTGGGCAAAGAGAGATAAGTGCTTCTCTCCCTGATATTTTTCATCTGAATTGAAGCATCCCTGGTGGAGGGGTTTGCCCAATTTTCCCACGGGAAGTAAGAGGATAGTGCAGAATGGTAGTATCCCCAGTTACACTTGCTGCAGATCACAGAGCAACTGTAAGCATGCCCTGGCGTCAGAGGATCTGCAGTGCCTATGGGCATCATGGAGTGGGTGGCCCCCAATAATAATAATAATACTTTTTCTGTCTTTATCTGCACAAGGCGTAGGAAGAAAGAAAATTAGCTGTAAATTTGATGCCAGAGTCAATTTGCCCTGTTTCTTTCTAGAAACATCTCAATTTTAAAAAGTGATTTTGATTGCAACAGGCTGAGTGGCTTTGCTTATAGTTAGTTGGAAATGCAGCCATGGACCCCCAGTATCATGATCAGTTTGGCAAGAAGGTGGTAGGCAAGAATTATGCTTTCTCCAGGAGGAATTAATTGTGCTACTTTTGAAGTGGGGAAGGAGAGTCCTCCTTTCCACAGATAGAGAAGGGCTACTTCCCCAGTGATCTTCAGGAAAAGCAAAGACACAAAACTGGGTTAGGCAAAAAAAGAAAAAAAAATGTACTGACCCACTGCAGGGATGCTCTGAAAATAAATTAGGGCAACCATGGAAAACAGCTGTAGACAGGCAGAATTTAGCAAGAGGCCATGAAGTATGTGTTTCCCAGCATCAGGATCTGGCACTAGACAAGCAGGAAGGATGGGAAGAGTTTTATCCTCATGTTTAGTCTCTCTCAACAGAGCTTCTCGGATCATGAGTATCCATCCCAGCATTACTGTTGCCTCCAAGTCCAAGTGGTGGCTCTAGAGCCAAACCATGGGCCCAGAACCCCAGAACTGCCTCTGACAGCTTCGAGTAGCTCCTGAACCCTGCTGGGAGCTGAGTTTTACCTTTACACAGCCATGCTCCTGCCAGGACCATGAGCTTTCCTCCCTGTCCTTTGCTTTGTTTGTTTGGCTCTACCAGCCAACACTGCATTTTTTTCTCTACCTAGAGATGATTTCATGCTCACAAGGGCATTTAACTGAAACCTGGTGAAGGTTTGTTAGGACTCAAAGATGATTTTGCCCCTGCTTGTCTGTTACTAATAGGAAAGATGGCAACTGAGCCTTTGCTATCTGTAGTTTGAGTAAGTAGTAAATTTGGTAATTTAGTGCAGGGACTCCACGCTGGCTCAGTTCTATCCAAGCAGGAGTATGGTTATATTCACAGGGCCATCCAAAAGTGAAGGTGTTGTTCTTGTGAGGGCTCTCCACAATAAAGAAGAGAATAAAGGCTATGAAACTGATTGCCCCATGGCCCACTTTTCATTTCAAATGCTTTTCTTTCTCTCCATAGGTATGAAGTAATAACTTACCACCTGCTTTAGAGGTAGCGGCTACAACCTGAGAACGTGGGAGTGACTGTTCTCAGGCCCCCAAAGCGTGCTGGAGTTCTCAGTGCTGTATAAAAACAGTGGCACTTTAAAACCTCTGAACCCTTGGGCACAGTGCATCACTGGCATTCGTTAAGGTAAGGTTACACAACTCAGGAGATCTGAGCGTCCACGGCCTCCGTCAGTCTGCCTCGTGGCTCCGCTGTAGTATGTATTCCCTCTGCATCCCCCCTGCAGCAGTGGTGGAAATTTTCAGGCATATTTCTTTGAGCTCCAGGAACAAAGCTTGGTTGAGAATCCTGAAGAAGGTGGTGTTTAGGATCCGGCCAAACGTATACAGCAAGGGAAACAAAGCACGGCAGGAAGGTGGCAGCGTTGCTCTGACTAACCAGTGGGTCACAGGCTTTTGCATCCTCCAATAGGGAAAGACGCTTATTTAATGGCAAGAAGGTTAATCTCGGTTTCGTGCAGAGCTGGATGAAACAACAGGTTCTGTCTGATGCCGAAACGACGCGGAGCAAAACCACAGCTTTTGCTGTTTCTCCACGGGGTGAGCAGTAAGCTGTGCTCTGTGAGCTCAGAGGCATACAGACCTCAATCGCACCAAGCTCAGGACGAGATTCCGGGGCGGGGGTTTCTGTCAATACACTGCAGTCCCGGGGAAGCGCCGGAGCCACGGTGCAGGAGCCGCAACCTGCGAAGCTCAGGCCGGCGGCGGGGACCCTTCCTACAGAAGCGACGCAGCCGGTGTTGGATAGGCGGGGGTTCCCTGACCGGCCAGTGCATACTGATCACCCGGTAGAGGCCGGCTCCCCCCGGGGCGCTGCCGGGGCGGGTAGTGCACGCGTCCCGCCCTCGGCGGGGCGGTGGCGGCGGCTACGTGCTGGGGGCGGTGCGGTACGGCTGCCAGTGCCGGCGCGGAGCCGCCGGCAGCTTGGAGTCTGCCGCCGCGGCGGCGGTGGTGGTGGTGGTGGTGGCGGCGGCGACGCGCAGCGCGGCCGCGCCCATGGCGAGCAGCAGCGGCGGCAGGTAGGGACGGGCGGGACGGGGGCCCGCTCTCCCGGTCATGGCGCAGACGGAACCCCCGAAGGCGGTGCGGCTGTGGCGCGACGCCGCCCTGCGCGCACGGAAGCTGCGGATCGACCCCGGCGAGTCCGAGCCCGAGCTGGAGCCGGACGCGGGGCCGCCGGGGGGGCCGCCGCCGCCGCTTCCCGCTGCCCCCGCGTCTCGTCGCCCGCCCCCGGCGGCGGCGCTGGGGGAGCTGGAGGCGCTGAACCTGAGCGGGCGGGGGCTGGAGGAGCTGCCCGAGGAGGTGGGCGCCGCCCTGAGCGGTCTACGGGTACTCAGCCTGCGGCGCAACCGACTGTGCCGCCTGCCCGCCGCCGCCCTGCGCCACCTGAGCCGCCTGGCCGAGCTTGACCTGAGCCACAACCGGCTGCGGGGCCTGGGGGACGGAGGGGCGCTGGTGGAGCTGCGGGGCCTGCGCAAGCTCAGCCTCAGTCACAACGAGCTGGGCGCCGAGGGCCCAGGCCTGCCCCCACGCCTCGCCGAGCTGGGCCGCCTCGAGGAGCTCGACCTCAGCTTCAACCGCCTGCGTTGCTTGCCCGAGGGCCTGGGCCGTCTGCAGCATCTCCGCGCCCTCGACATCGACCACAACCTGCTATCCTCCTTCCCTGCCCCGCTGCTGGAGTTGGCTGCCCTGGAGGAGCTCGACTGCTCCGGCAACCGACACCTCGGGACCCTGCCCGAGGGTATTGCCGCTCTTCGCCGTCTCAAGATCCTTTGGCTGAGCGGCACCGGGCTGGCAACCCTTCCCGAGGGCCTTTGCCAGCTGAGTGCCCTCGAGAGCCTCATGCTGGACGGCAACCGGCTGCAGGCCCTGCCTGCCGGCTTTGGCAGCCTGCAGCGGCTCAAGATGCTGAACCTTTCCTCTAATCTGCTGGGGGAGTTCCCTGCTGCTATCTTGTCACTGCCCAGTTTGGAGGAGCTCTACCTGAGCCGCAACCAGCTCACCCTGCTTCCACCTCGCCTCTGTCAGCTCCACCAGCTCCGCACCCTCTGGCTGGACAACAACCGCATCCGCTACCTGCCTGACTCCATTGTGCTCCTCCACAGCCTGGAGGAGCTGGTTCTGCAAGGCAACCAGATTGCCATTTTGCCCGAGGGCTTTGGGCAGCTTTCCCGCATCACCCTATGGAAGATCAAAGACAATCCCCTCATCCAGCCCCCCTATGAGGTGTGCATGAAAGGCATCCCCTACATTGCTGCTTACCAGCAGGAGCTGGCCCATTCCCAACCTGCTCTCAAACCACGCCTCAAGCTGGTCCTCATGGGCCTAAAAGATGCAGGGAAGACCTTGCTGAGACGATGCCTAATGGAGGAGGATGGGCAGAGGGAGGAAGTGAGGAGTCTGGAGGTAGGGAGCACCCAGCCCAGAGGTTGCCCTGGACAGCAACAGGACATTGGGACAGTGCAAGTTGGGTGTTGCCCCCTTCTGGAGCCTCAGGACACTTCCTTAGCTTGGGTACCTGGTATGCACCAGCGGGAACATCTTCCTGTTGAGCAGCAGAACATCCCTTCTTGTGTGCCCTCTTGCCGGTTGAAAAGGGAAACACTGTGCCCTGCACCATCACTGCCACCAAATGCTCCCCAAGTAGCATCAGGACTGGGACTATTGGGAGGTAGCAAGGGCATTGAAGTGATGGACTGGACAGCGGATGCAGAGAGGGGCCTGACATTCATTGTGTATGAGCTGGCGGGGGACCCAAGCTATGATGTGATTCAGTCTTTCTTCCTCTCTCCTGGAGCCCTGTATGTACTGGTGGTGAATTTGAGTGCCTATGTCCCTCAGCACTTCTACCCATCTGTGGGCTATTTCTTGCACTGGCTTGGTTCCAAGGTGCCCCATGCTGTGGTCTGCATGGTGGGAACCCATGCTGACCTCTGTGCAGAGCGAGAGTTGGAAGAGAAGTGCCTGGATATCCATCACCAGATTGCTCAGCAGGAGAAGAGGGATGCTGAGGGGCTCCAGAGCTTGGTCCAGCAGGTGGATGAAGCTCTGGGACAGGACTTTGACCTCCGCTGCTCCAGCCCACACGCTGCCTTTTATGGGGTCTCGGACAAGAATTTGAGGCGAAAGAAAGCCCAGTTTCAGTACCTTCTCAACCACCGCCCGCAGATCCTGTCTCCAGTGCTGCCTTTCAGCTGCCAGGACCGTTGCCAAGTGCGTCGCCTGCGGGACAAGCTCCTCTCGGTGGCTGAGCACCGCGATATCTTCCCAAACCTGCACCGTGTGTTGCCCAAATCCTGGCAAGTGCTGGAGGAGCTGCACTTTCAGCCACAAGCTCAGCAGCTGTGGCTTAGCTGGTGGGACTCTGCCCGGTTGGGCTTGCAGGCAGGCCTGACGGAGGATCGGCTCCAGAGTGCCCTGTCCTACCTGCATGAGAGTGGGAAGCTGCTGTACTTCGAGGAGCACCTCACCTTGCGGGAGTATGTGTTCCACAACCTGCCGCGGCTCATCGATATCCTCAATGTCTTCTGCCAGCGCGATGGCACTGTGCTGCTCCAGAAACTGCTCAGCGACTCCCATGTTGATGAACTGAGGGCCACTCAGCTCCATCATTATGTGGAGG
Organism: Indicator indicator; assembly: GCF_027791375.1. NCBI lineage: Eukaryota > Metazoa > Chordata > Aves > Piciformes > Indicatoridae > Indicator > Indicator indicator. Next base: position 24,905,568 of record NC_072017.1, on the reverse strand, counting down.
GCTTCTTGTTGCATGGCCTCCTCCCTGCCCATGTTATCCGTCTTCTTCTTAAGCCCCACATCCAGAGCCGGGAAGACCTGCAGCTCATCCTGGAGCTGCTGGAGAAGATGGGGCTCTGTTACTGTGTCAACAAACCCAAATGCAAGCCCCTAAATGGGGCAGCTGCTTGGTACAAATTTCCCTGCTACGTGAAAAACGAGGTGCCCCATGCAGAGGCATGGATCAATGGCAGCAGTCTGAGTGGGCAGTCCTTCGTGGTGGAGCAGCTGCAGATTGAATATAGCTTTCCATTCATTTTCCCGCCCGGCTTGTTTGCACGCTACAGTGTCCAGATTAACAACCACGTGGTGCAGCGGTCCGATGGCAAGTACCAGGTCTATGCCTACCGGGGTAAGGTGCCTGTGGTAGTGAGTTACCGGCCTGCCAGAGGAGCTCTGCAGCCAGACACTCTGTCTATTGCTAGTCATGCGTCCCTACCAAATATCTGGACGGCTTGGCAAGCTATTACTCCTTTAGTGGAAGAACTGAATGTCCTGCTCCAGGAATGGCCGGGCCTGTACTACACTGTGCACGTCCTCTGTTCAAAGTGCCTTAAAAGAGGGTCACCCAACCCCCACACTTTTCCAGGTAAGGCACAGTCCCACTTGCCTTTCACTTGTATGATGTTAGTCTGAGCTCTGCCTTTTTTGTGTGTGTGTGTTTCTTTTGTTTGTTTGTTTCTTTTTTTTTTCCCTCTGCCCTAGCTCCTTTCTCTGGTGATTGGAGTCATGAGAGAAAATATTAGGGTAGCTCCAAGGAGACAGGCTTAAAATAACCCTATTCTGTGATGAGACTGTTACATCCCCTTTTATCTGTGCCTTTTCTCCCATCTTTTTGGGGTTTGGCCCTGAGCATTAGCAGTGCCATTGTTGAAAAGGCTCTGATCTGCCCTTGTTTTGATTCCTTTGAATGGCACTGCAGTTTTTTTCCTAATTGTCTTTTCCCTGCAGCTTTCATTTCCTTAAGATTATTTGTCAACCGCAGATAGAGATGCCTGAAACACCACAAGTGTCCCATCTTTGCCCCCTTCCAACCCTTCAGCCCCCAAACCTGGCCTGTGTTGCACATTCTCTGAATGCAGGAGCGCTCCTTTTGGTAGACAATGGGTATGTTGGTGTGCTGTACAAGAAGTGCTTTCTGATATGGGAGCCCCATCTCTAGAAGAATTCCTCTCTGAACAGAGGGGAAAACACCATCTTCTTTGTTTGATGGCTCACCTAGAAGTGATCACCAGACTGTGCCTTTTGGAGCTATTCTTGAGAGCAATTATTTCCCTTCTTCTTTCTTCATCTAGCAAAAAGACCTGAACACCCACCATAATCTCTCTCCTTTGGAATATGACTAATTGTGGTGCTTTTTAAAACTGTCATATCTAAAGTTATGGTTTTGTCAATGGTGCTTTCCTGCAGCATCTGTTTGAGTGCAAGTTCTGCTTCCTAAACCATGTTCTCCCTCTGCTGCTGCATTTGTTCTGGGGCCTGTGGGGGCCATGGAAAAGGTGCTTTGATGTGTAAATCTATGTGAAATCCAAATGCGTTCTTAACTGCAAACAGTGCTCTAGAAATGGGATGTTTTTAATTTTATTTTATTTTTTATATACACACATGCATCTCTGTTGGAAGTATGTTGGAGCGTGTTTTTATTTGCAGGTAGGCTGAAATTGCGAGGGAACTGAATTGTGATTAAAGAGAGCAACGGTGCTGAACTAGTTCATAGGCAAATATGAATAATAAGGTGTGTTTTGGGGGATTGTTTTAGTTGTTGGTTTTGTATTGTTTTCTAATTTTTTTTTTTTCTCTGCACCTTGAAAATAAGGAGATGCTGTTTGCTCCTCAGCCAGTGTCCTGGCTCTGTCAGTTGCACCTCCCTCTAACTGTGCTAGCTTATGTAAGGACTTGGGGTGGGGGTGAATCCATGCTGTGTGAGTTGCTGAGTGGTATCTGCATGCGGGGTCTTGCAGCTAATGTTGTGCTTGGGGCAACGTGAGCTGCTTTCCAAAAAACCTCCAAAGACTGAGGAAAAACACAGAACCCTTAAAAATCCAAAACAACCCAAACAAACAAACAACCCCAAAACATAACAACCCCCAAATCAAAACCAGCCAATGAAAAAAACCTTCCACCAAAATCATCAAAGACAACAAACTGTATGTGCAGGTGTGATGTGTGGCTACCGAAGGGTTAACTTCTAATAATTCAGTTCTGCAGTTGCATATCTGCCGTTTTTGTTCTATCTCTTTCTGATTTGTGGCTGCTGCTTTTTTTTTTTTTTTAATTCCCTGGTGTGCAGGTGATATTTTAGAAGTGAAATGTGAAGAAGAGCCAAACTGTGTACAGATGATTGACATCTTTCCTAACCCGTGACAGTCAGAGAAGGTCTGGAAGCATAAAGGGGGTACACTGAAATCAGAGGGCACTTTTCTTTGGATTTGGCTGTGCCTTATATGTTTCCTTAGAGGTAGAGAAGGATTCCTTTCACCTGGGAGCCAGGGTGAGTTTGCAATGCAGTGATTGTTAGTCTTGGGAGGAACAGAGGCTTTCGTGCCAGGCCTCTGAACACCACCTGGGTGGTGATGCTGATAGAAAGGGAGCTGCAGTGTTTCCAGAGCTCTAAGGGAGAAGCTGGGCTTTGCTACCAGGGACAGGGAGTGACTGTCTCACCGTGAATACTATGTGACTATAGCTGGTAGAAGAGTACATTGAGAAGATAAACATGTTTCAAAGGCAGGGCTCGTTTCTGGACATGCTGAAGAGTGACTGAAGGCTGCAATTAATTGAGAAATCTGCTTGTCTTCTTGGATGATGCTTTAAGCTAGTCCAGCTATAACTTGGATTGTATGAAAAATGTGAACCATCACTTGACATGAGATGGCCTGTATGTATGCATTTAATGTAAAATATTCTTTGCTGTGTATCTGGTCTATAAAGGAAAGACTGCTTTGGAGCCCCTAAACAGCAATTGTGAATCCAAAGACTTTTAAAAAAATCTTTTCCTCTTGATTTTGTGGCTTGGGAGATGTGTGTTTAAAGTCATGCTGCCAAGCCAGCTCTTGCACAAGTGAATCATGGTTGGCATAATTTTTAAACAGGGTGCAGGAAAGAGATGGGTCTAATACTACAAAAATGCATAGTAAGGGAGGTACCTGTTTCTTTCCAGGCTCTTCCAGTGGAAGTCCCTGGCAATTATGATGCTTCTGATTCTAAGAATAGGGATGTGATCTTTTTAGAACTGCACCAAAGAGCTGCTTTGCTGCCCGTTGACCTTAATAAGGGAAACATTTATGTGGAGACACTGCCAAATTCGTGCTCAAAAATGGAAGTGCAGTCTGGTTGTGTCTCTGGTTGTGCAATGTGTGTCGTCATTCATGAAAGTGATGGTGCATTCTTCAGTCACTCAAAATTTTCATTGGAATGCCCTTTAAAGAAGGGACTTCAGTTTTTCAGGAGTAGAGTATGAATCCTTGCTTTTTCTCTCTGTCCCTTCTCTCAGTCCTGCATGCATGCACTCTGTAAGTTCTGTTGATAATGTGCACAGAAGTTACCTAAGAACAAGCTAGGGTGCATAGAAATGGTTATTAAGAATTGAGATTCTGGATTCAGTCTTCAATGGGTGAAAGAGATAGAAAATTCCTCGACAGGGTCCTTGTAAGGAAGTTTTTGTGTTTAAAACAGCTTTGTCAGGTGGGTGAGAGAGTAACTGAATTGGCACCTGAGCTGGGATGTGTGCTTTGAGTCATCTGCTTGGCTGATAAGTGGTGTTTTGAATTATTGGTTTAGGGTTTTTTTTTTTTTGGTTGGTTTTGTTTTGTTTTTTACATTTGCACTGTATAGAAATAAAAGTATCCCCACCGGGCTAAGAAAGGTATATCTATGCTTAGAGTGGCCAACAAAAATAGTTCATCACACTAAGGTAATGAGACCTCAGCTGGGTTGTTGCAGCACTGTGAAATGATGTGAGTTTTGTATGCAATGTTCTTTTATCCCCTGAACTAAAGGGCTTTTGGGTTGTTGATGTCCCATAAGCTATTAAGTGACTTTGGAGGGAAGGAAGGATGGAGGTTGTTTGCCATCTGTCTGATGGTAGCCACATTTACTTTGTTTAGACAAATGTGACTGGATTTTGCAAATGTGCCTTTGTGCGCACCTGCTAACTGCTCTCCTCTCTTGCTCTGTGCTGGGTTGGGTCTGGGTCACCTCAGGCTGTTCCAGGCTGTGGTGTGCACAAGATGTCCTGATGCCTGGTGTGCAATTCTTTTGATGTTTGGTGTGGGAAGGATTGCATTTGACCAGCCATTTTCCTTTATTCTTGCCTACGAAGTTACCTGTATGAAAGCAGCCATAAGAAAGCCAGGGTCTTTGTTGCAGAAAACAGGCAAAATAGTGTCACAAGCACAAGAAGAGTGGTTTGGGTTTTCATAGATTAAAAATGTGACACAGGGAGCCATGGGCAGACAGGGTGTGTGTGATGCCAGTAACCCCTCTCGAAAAGCACACTGCAAAACTACTGGGGAGCTTTGAGAGGTGCTGGAGGACTGTGAAGGTCTCCTGTAGAAAGTGCACATCTTACACCTGCCTTTCTGCCTTTCTAAGGTATCTGAACAGGGAGGAGATCACAAGACTCTACTCTGCCTGTCTCCTAAATCAAAGGTGAGGAGAAAAAAGGATTAGATGCTAATAATCTTTAAGGTACGGGTGGAGGTATCATGGTGTTAATTTCTCTGTGATTTGAAGTGAGCCATGCTCACCATCACTGCTCTGGAGTCAAAAGCAAGCATGAACTCTCATGGTGGTTGGGGTAGAGTCAGGAGATGGAGAGGTGGAAGATCCCATGCTGCATCATGCAGTCAAGTGCCTTGCAAGCTGAGGAGGAAGCAGGTGGGACTGGTTTTGAGAGAAGGGCTCAGAAGTTGCTCCAAAATCTGAGCTGCCTTTCAATGAAAGGCTGTTGTCAGGTATCTAATTGCTCTTTGTAAGTGGCTTGCACTTTGTTGTAAGTGGCTGGGTTTTTTTTTTCCACAGTAATTGAGATAGACCAACACCTGCTTGTTACAGAGCCTGACGCTAGCATTTAGCAGCCTTTGATTTTCCCCATTTGAGGGCGGAGTCTTTTTTGCCTGACTTTCAAAGTAGATGCTGCAGCTGTTCCGAGTCTGTTGTCATGCTCTCCTGAAGGCTCTGGCTTCAGCAGGGTACTGTGTTGTAATTAGAGACGTTAGGACAAGGCTTGAGCAGAGTGGGAGCACTGGACATGGATGATCTAGAAGGAGAAAGCTGAATGAGGCTCTGTGACTTAGGAAAAGAGAACACATCAGTTGCTGAAATTGGGGAAGTTCTGATTATTTATGTTTAGCTTACTAATGAGCTGAAGTGACGACCTTAAGTGGTGTGACTTGCTGTGCATCATGGTGTGGAAGCAGGGTCTATTTACCACCAGGAATTTTTAGTGGTTTCCTTCATGTTAAGCTGTGTGTTGCATAGTGAGTATTTGAGGTCCTCTTGCTTTGTGGTTGTGATAGCACATCCTTTAATTTCAACAACATTTCTAGGAAAGGGACAACAGAAGTTTCATGATCTCAGAGAAGGAAGAGCATGATATGCAGGGTGGATGGCTGCCATGGCACTGTGCCTCTTGAGGTGTAGGTGTGGCAGGGAGTCCTTGGGAAGAGCTAGCGTAGCCAGCACAGAGCTGAGCTTGTTCTTGTCTGGTTTGGGGTGACACAGAGGCAGGAGGAACAAACTTGACTGTGTATGGCAGAAAAGAGACCGAGGCTTTGAATTGATGCCTTAAAGCTGTCCTGATGTCTGCATTGCCTGGTTAATTTATGGTGTCTGCATTGTTTTGTACTGTGTTTGGGGTTTGGTTTGTTTGTTTGTTAAGGCTCCTAACACAGAACTTGATAAATGACTTAAAATTAGAGTGACAATGTGCATATTTAACACTGAAGGAATCCTCTTCCTTTTGTAAAAAGTTGCTATACATTTCTGCTAGATTTTCTGGTATGTCAGCTTAGTGCAGGAAAGTTCTTCTGGTTTGTTCCTCCACAGCTTGTCTTGTCCTTCCTCATTCATTCCCCACGGGAGCAGTGTCTGGGCTTGGAGCTTCTAGACTTTGAGCTGCCATGACTGAACCAAGGAAATACTTGATTTGGTTGAGTGGATCTTTTTAGTGTGGTTAGTGAAGCAAAGCAGGGTTCTTGGCCTTTAAAGCATTCCTTACATTGGGTTCTGGTTTTAATTTTTACAGTTACTGAAAGTTATCTTTGCAGGCAATGACCTGCAAAAGAGATGCTCAATACCAAAGATTCTTTATTTCATCGCATAAGAACGATTTAAAAGCTACTAACTGTTAGGGTAAGAAAATGTTACTGTAGGTTTTTACTTCTCAAAGTCAACCGATTACATGAGTGCTGATTTGTGCTCTGCTTCAGCATGCTGTGGATACAGATGTCTTGAAATGTGCTTTACTTCCTGCTGTATGTACTTCTGGTGGAATGGTTCTGTGCTGGATTTGAGTTCTTGGAAGTCATCAGAATACAGTTACTTCCTTTTATCGCCTTCTCCTTGCTTGTGGTACTTGTGCTTCCTTACACAGATGTGGGCAGATGTGAGAATAAGCAGGCTGGTTTATGTCAAGTAAGGTCACCTCTTCTCAGGTGAGCTTGCAGAATGACAATTTAAGGATGTGCTACTTGGGAGCACCCTGTAGGGATGAGGAGTGGGGAGGGAATCCTTGAGGTACCATGTCAATTAAAACATCCAAACTCCTGCTGCTGAAAACAAAATGTGCTTTTGGCTAGCTGATAACATACTTATATCTGAGGAAAGCAATGCAGCTGGATTGTAGGAGTGCCTCCTTGGTCTGCCATATGGTGATCTCCTTGCTTGCAGCAGGATTGCTCATGGGATTCTAGTGACCACAGCATGAGGCATCTGTGGTTCATACAGAAGATGAGGACGTTGTGGCATTTTCAGAAGCTGTTAAAACGAATGTAGTTTACAGCCTGTAATGGGAAGATCACCTGCATGGATGCAGCTTTTGTTCCAGCTGAGCTGTTGGGAGAGATTTGTCCTCTAGATGTTTCATTGTTGGGGATCGGATGTAAAAACCACAGCTGGGGAGTTCAAGACCTGTGAAATAACTGTCTAGTTGACTTTGGGAGAAATGTGATTTGGGGTGTTCAGCTGGACTGTCTTTGAGGGCTTGTGGTTTTGCCTCAGAGGCTGCTAGAGACTAGTCATATTGTACTTCTGGTATTTTTCTGGCTAAAGCTTGGTCCTGAATGGGCTGATCGAGTTGCTGACATGGTCAGTGGCAGCACAGTTTAGGATTGAGGCCAGCTGCATGGTTAGGGGTGGCCTATCTGTGGCCAGTGGATTGGAGGCTGCATTCAGACCAACCTGTGACTGCTAGAGTGCTTGTCTGCTTGAGTTGGCTGTGGTTTAAAGCAAAACCTTAATTTCAGATTTTTTTTTTTTTTTTCTTTACTGGTCATTCTTAGGAGCTCTGTGCTTCTCCCAAAGGCATACTGAGTACACCTACTTACTGGTTTTAGCTGTGGTTAGGTTGGACTCCAGAGGATGTCACAGAGGATCCAGACTTTACAAGGTAACATTAATTCTAAATTTGCAGTTCAGCATGGCAAGCTCTGCATGAGCCAGAAGACAGCTTTGAGGTGAGCTAGGCACTTCTGTGAGGAAGTCCATTAGATTTAGTGCTCTGTGAGGGTCAGGCTAAACTGAATGGTGGAGGCAAGTAACCTTCAAAGCAAAACAAAGCTGCATGCCCAGTTTTGCCACACGCTGAGTCTGTGGCCATATTTGAATACTCCAGGAAGGAGCTGTGTTGTTGTTGATCTAGGTTGCACTGAATTGTGCTGATGAGACGACAGTAGACTTCTGTGGGGCTTTTGTTGGCAGGGTTTCATAAGCTTGGCTATGTGATCTCTATAAGACCCTTATAGAAGTGATACCAGGATATCTTCCCCTTTACCTGGTTTCACAGTGGTGCTTGCCAAGTGTCCAGTTTAGATAAGCATTTTTGTTTGTGTTACATGAAGGAACATTCTGGCAGAGGTCCCTCCCTCCTCCTTTGCTTGGTATCCATCACTTTCTGTAGAGTTTTCAGGCTTTCCCTGTTACGGCAAAACAGGAATGAAACAAAGGAACAGCAATGGTAGGACAGGATTTGCGGATGTCATGCTGCAAGGTGCCGCTACATGGTGCAGTGACACCCAGCTGTGTCTCTAGCTGTCATTGCTGACCATTTAGTACTTTTCTTTGTTTGCTGTGGCCTCTTGCTTAGGTGAAGCAGTCAGGTACGGACGAGAAGCAATTCTTCTCTGAGTAGATAACATTATCAATGCATGGAACTGAAGTGCATAGGCACAAAATATATGGTGTAAAGGCTTCTATTATCTTGTCTGAACAGTTACATTTTCATTGCTTTCAAGGACCCAAAAATGGGATAGTGGCCTGGGATAGTGATCCATTCTGAAAAGCATTCATCTCGTGTTGATCTTCCTGATACTTGCATTTGTATCTTCCCCCCTCCCTCTGTATTTATGTGTGTTTATAACTCATGTACAATCTCCCTAGTGTGTAACTCACTAGTCTGTACACATATTCTTCTCTACTACATCATAGGAAAAAAACAGCATAACTGCTAACCATTGCACTTTTCACGATTATATCCTCAACAGAGTGAGATGCAGCTGTATTTCATGCAATGTATGATAGGGAATATTTCAAAGTATTTATGCCAAAGTAATTTATTTTTTTTTTCTTCAAAAAGGGCTGAGAAGCTAGAGCCTTGTCTATATAGGCACTAAGGGGTTGTGGTGCAGCCACAAAAGTTAATGTCACCTTCCTTTTGTAATTAGATGTCTAATTCCTTTTAGCCTTCCTCATTGTCTTCTCTGTAGAGCAGGGAGTGGCTCACAGGAGCAAAGACCTTCCTTTGCAGGAACATTTACTCATGATGGAAGCTGGAGCAGAAGAGGTGATAAGGAGGCAGCTGAGCTGCCCAGCACACATTGGGAAATCTGTAGCCTGAAAGATGTCTTGCAAACTGCAGACACCCTAGAGTTGCCTAAGGGCATGGGGAATTGTAATTCCAGACAAACTGGTGTGAGACTGAACAACAGCTGTGTGGTGCCAGACTTTCACTCAATGGTGAGCTGTTCCTGGGCCCAAACTGGTTTTTAAGAGCACTGTAGGTTGAGAGTGTAGCTGCTGGCTTGTCCTCCACTCTGCCTTAATGTGGGCTCTCAGCCAGCCAGCCTCTGTCCCACTGTTACACCTTTTGTATTACTCCATCTTGCACCACCACTGCATCACTGGTGACCCTGACCAGGAGCTAGCAGGGAGAGCTGACATGATCATTGCTGGCTCAAAGCAGTCCCCAGGTATTCCCTTGGATGATTTGGCTTTCCTGAGGAAGACTCATCTAGACATGTACCTTCAGGAAGCCAGCATTTTGTGTCTAGAGATAAGCAAGCAGGCAGACCTCTTTCCATGATGCTGCGGCATCCCAGACTGAGAGAGAGGCAAGTGAGGCACAGACTTATCTTATTGATAATGTCTGTGCTGCTGCATTAAGGGGAGGTCTGCATGGTAGTTCTTAACCCCTTGCTCTGTGTGGCTGTATTTTGCAGGCAGACCTGCTGGATGGGGTTGAATGTGCTTGGTAGCAGGTTTCCAAACCAGGGAGTCAGCAGCAAGCTCCAGGCCTACTTACATATGTTGCATAACCAGATAAGTTTTTCAGGTCCCTATGCGTTTCTCTACATCATCCTTTTTGATCAGGCTCTTGCTTTGTCTGAGAGAGATTTTGATGATTTTATTTCCGATAACGATGCACACACTGGCTATGGCAAATTCTTGTGTCCAAATGACTCTGATTTATCAAAGCAGCTAAATTTAGGAGATCTATCAAAAAAGAGCTTCCCCTCTCCTGTGATCTGACACAGTATTTCATGGTTGCTGTGATATTTCCTAAGGAACAGCTTCAGGGCTCTGCGGGCAGACTGCTCATGCTGAGCTTGTGCCAGCACTGTGTCAGGGCCCCTACGCAGGCCTGCTCGGCTCCCTCAAGCCCACTTGGCAGAGGGTCTCAGGGGCTCAGAGCTCTGTTTAAAAAGGCAGCAATAAGCCATTTATTCTGATAGCAGTTAAATTCTTCAGCATCTTGGAGGTGTAGTGAGTGGCAGTGGTGCTGGATTGTAGTGCCATGTGCCCACCCACGACATCCCCATTATCCAGATTCTAGGAGGGATAGTGTAGGGAAGATGGTGTTTGCCTGGCACTCAAGTAGGCAGGCAACTGCATGTACAGTTGGGGTTTGTGTGGGAACCAGTCATGCCTCTGTTTTCACAGGTCTCCTTAACATGAACTTCCTTTCACTGTGCCTTGCTGCAGACCAGAATGGAGCCATTCCAGGCTTACAGATGCACTGCTGTAATCATGCCCCATTGGAGCACCTTGAGCTTTTGGTGTCAGGAGCATATAGTTTGGGCTTTCAAACTTTTTTTACTGGTTTTGGGGATTGTTTTTTTTGTTTTTTTTTCTTAAAAGCCAGCTCCTTTGTTAAAGCTGCCTTTGAAGCTTTGAGATCATATTTTAATATAGCTGATTGCTCTGCTTCAGCTGCATTCTGACTCATCTCCAAACATTCCCTGCCTGCTTTCACAGTGTGTTGTAACTGAAGGCAGACAACTGGGACACTGGGAAGAAGTGCCATTGCTTGCTTGCTGGCTGGCTGCAATATCTTGGAGATCTGCTGAGCAAGATTTTTTTTTTTTTTTTTTTTTTAATTCTGATGGAAAGTTGTGCAGAAACATTGAATGGGTGAAAATGGAAGAGATGGGAGCCTTGCTCTAGAACTTGGGTCATCTCCAGGTGCTTTTGTCTAGCTCTGTGACAGTGCTAGAGGGCAACAAAGAGAATGAACCTCCTGTGTGCTTTGTCCCCACTAACAAGTCGAGTCAGATCTGTATGCCTGAATTTGTATTCTCAGGGGAGGTTGTGCAGGGAGTCTCCATCCTGCTGGTGAAGAAGAAGCTGGTGATTCAGTATTGGTGACATTTTCATACTAGCCTCAGTGAAAAGCTTGTAATTTCTCAGAAGAGTGTGCATGTGCCCAGAGGGAGCCCTGCAGACTCTGAGGTGACCATCACTGGATTTTGTTAAGATCTGAACTAATGCCTGCATGGGCAGATAACTCAGCTAGTGGATGCTGTGGTCATCTTCCTAGAATAAGATGCTGAAATAAATTATCAAGAGTCCAGTCTTGTGCATTTGTTCCTAAGCAATGTATTTATGCTTCAGAGGCTTAGCCAAAGTAAAGACTTTTTGTGGATGAAAGTTTGGGAACCTTCCTTTGGGATCAGAAAAAAAAGTACCTCTCTCTGTTTTCTTTTGTAACAGAAAGCTACCATGAAGCCTTTGAAGGTGCTTTTTATTTTTAACTTGTTCCTTGTCCTTCTTTGAAATAAATCACATCTTTCTTCTACAACAACAGAAAGCCTTGCAAATTATGTACGTACGCATGGGCACTTATTTTGAATGCCTTTAGTGAAAGTAAACACAACCTTAAGAAATGTTGCCAAACAAGTCAAGACTATGCTTCAGTTTAGTGACTCACACAGGGATCTGATTAAAAAACAAAAAATGCCAACCCAAACCACTGGGCTGAGGAAGGTATGATGAGAGGAAGTACTTGATGGGCTGGTTTGGGGAGTGCAGTGGGCTGACTCCTGAGTCTGTGGCTTGTATTTCTGTCACAGCACTTTGCAGGTGCTGAAAATGCACTTGCTGTTAAGACAGCAGCTGCAAGCATGGCTAGATGTCTTCAGGCAGGGCAGGCAGAGCGTCATCTCTGCTGGCTTACTCTAGGACTGCTCCTGCCCCTGGACAGTAGGGTGGATGCTGGCAGTGTCACTCTTGCAGGGAGGTTGGGCAGCTTGAGTGCAGTTCTTGCCCAGCCTCTAGTTCATGGCCAGTTTGGCATGACAAGTTATGTTTAATGGCAGACCTTTGGCCAGGCTCCAGGTCAGTGTTTTCTCTTACCTGTTTCCTGAAGTTTTTAACTGTAGTGTTCTCCTGAAACAGCATCTCTGGTTTAAAGCCAGGTCACAAACCTGCCTCTGCTCTGTGGCTGCTCTGTCATCCAAATCTTGTGCCATGGTTCTGCTTCTCTGAGATATACCGTGTACACTCAGCCCCATCTGAGCCTTACAGGTGAATGACAGAACTAGGAGCTGCCCACAAAGATGTGGCTGTTCTGGAGACAACATTTTTGTCACTCTAGCTCTGTGCTGCTTTTATTCCTAGTTGCATAATGCAGCGTGATGCGGATAATCCAGTCATCATTACAAAAGGATTTAAAACTCCTTTTTAATCAGAAGTCCTCTTTAATAAAGCTTTGCCTTGCTTGGAGGACTGTTTGCTTGACTTGTGTGATTAAGAAAAAATGCAGGAGGTTGAGGCAGGCGGGGAACCAGGTCACAGAGAAGGGACACTGGTACCTCTGGCTTCCCGAAGGCTGCTGGTGAAGTCCAGAGCTGTGGGACACGTTTACCCTGTCACCAAGCGTGCAAAATCCTCACATCCAGATAGAAGCAGCCAGTAGGTCTGTGTTTTTTCTGAATTTTTCCATTGCAGAACAAACTTTTGGCAGTGGTAGAGGGAAGAGGTGGCTCTTTTTATTCTATTATGGCTTGTGCTCCCTCTTTATTTAATTCCAAAAGTCTGGTTGTCGTCCCAAGATAGATCCCTCTGAGGGAGTTGGTGCTGGGCACATTCAGAGGAGAGCCAGCCAGCTTGCTGTTCATGTGGTTTCATGGTTAGTGAAACACCTGAGGAAGAGGCAAGGGCTGTGTTACGATGACCCTGGTCAGTAAGTACTTCAGAGTTATCTCCCTGGTGGAAAGCTGCCTGAAGAAAATGGGGGATCAGGAAGGAGTTCAGTTGTGTCCCAGAGTCCCATAGTGGAGCAGGCAGCTCCTGCGAGGGTGCAGGGGGATAAGGGAGGTGGTGGTGAACCAAAATGTTCTCCTGGCGATGCTGCTACCTCCCTGGGAGGCTGATGAGTTCTTCACAGCCCCTGAGCAAACATGACTGCTGTAAAAGTGAAGTTTTTTAAATGGCAAAGATGGATGCTGCAGTTTATTTTTGGGCACTGAGAATGCCAGACCAGATGGCTTCTAGCAGGCAATGAAATCTGCAGAAGTTAAGCAGCAAAGCTATTGTTTCTGAACTCCCATGACTTACCATTGAAAGGTATTCCAGTGGAAGAATAGGAAGGAGTAAGAATTGGTTCTAGCAGAAGTAGTAAACCAGTATAATGTTAAATCCATAAGTATGTACTTTTCCTTGGGGAAAAGTTCTTCGTAAGCAAAGCTTAGTTACCTGTTTGAATATTAGGGAACGAGAGGGTTCAAAGAGGAATAGTTAAAATTCTTGGAAATGCCAAGGAATCACTGAAGGGGAAAAAAAAAAAAAACAAACAGGTCTCATCTGCTCTGGAAAAGGGGACAAGTGTAATCTCTTAATAGTGAAAGGACAGACAGCTTTGTTCTTGACCATTGAGCAGCGCAAAGCCAGCAGCCCACTCAGACTTCAAAGACAGCAAGTTTGGTAACGACAAAAATAGCTTACACCAAAGAAATGGAGAAGATTTTAAACCAAAATCAGTTCTGCACCTCTGTTGATGTAGGGCAACTCTGGCTCAGGGCTTGGTGGAAGTGTTGCCTGGGCACTGCAATGTATATCAGCAATGCTTTTATAGAAAATACCAGCCTTACCTGTGAGACCAAGAGAAGAGTTGGCCCTGCCCTCAGTGCTCTGCTCCTCTGGTTTCATCTATATAGCTTCACACAAATCTGTTTCACAAAGAAGAAGTACTTGACCTAAGGATGTACTACTGAAGCCTCAGTGTAAAGGGGAAAAATATATGCAGAGAAGTAAGCTAAAATGATGACCTTAAGTTTGAGGATGCTTCTGTGATCCTGCAGGCTCCTGCTCAGCTGAAGCCATACCTGTGGTCAATGTGTAGTGCGGTGTTAGTTACTAAATAGCAGGATGGGGGTGGCTTTGTAGGAGAAGCACTAAGGAGACATTTTTCTCTAATTAAGCACAAGTCTAGAATAATACTATGATGTACGTGTGAAGTAGCTTCAGTAGAAGGTCGTGTTAATAGATCAAAGTAAGCATGAGTTCAAGTTGGCTCAATTAAAAGGTAAAACACTTACTGGTCTAACATTTGAGCCTGAGTGAGACTTTTGGCGTTTTGACTTTGCTCCTTAGACTAGTCAGTGGTGATGGAGGAAAAAAATAAGTAATCATTCCTTTAAGTGGGCTTTGTGGTCATCTTGCTGAACAGGGAGAGTTTTAGAGAGAACAAAATAGCTTTATAGAGGAGTATAGCACATGGGTCTCACCTTAAATGATCTGGAAGAGAATGCTTACCATGCAGGTTTGAAAATACAGCTTTCTCTAATTCAATTTGCTGAACACACTGAAGCCTTGAAATGACCTTCAGGCAACAGCAACTCATGGAGCCAAGTTACTTTTAGACAGGAAGTAGTTTATATAATCCTAGGGAAATCTGTTGGACAGCACATACACATGCATGTCTTGCATATATGTTTCAGTTTGTTCTTTCTCTTGGCTGGCACAAGGCAAGTCAGTTAAGAAAACAAAAACTCAAACAAAACAAGCAAAACCCAGAACACAAACATAAAAATCCAAACAACAAAAACCCAGAACAAACCAAAGCATCGTGGCAGAATGTAAAAATCTGCTACAAGGGAAACTGCAGGTCATTTGCTCCCCAGATGGACTTCACTGAACACTTCTTCAAGAAGAAGGGCTACATAACCAGGGTCCTGCCTTCAGCTGTGACATTCGTGGACATCTTGTGGGCAAGGAGCAAGCCAGCTGAGGAAAAAAATTGTCCCAGATGTTCTACGAGCCTTTGGTTATCTTCTTCACTGGGATTGCTTCATCAGTAATAGTTAAGAACACTTTGCCAGTTACTGGTCCATTTTCTTTGTGAAGCATTTGTGAGCTTCTTGAATCAACAGCATGTTGCAAGAGGGAGTTTTGCCTGTGTCAGTGCTTAATTGAGTGCAGCTCAGTACCTGCAGGGGCTAGGAAACCTACAAGCTTCCCAGTTCTTGCATTGGAGGAGGCATAAAAATTATCATCCAGTTCTGGTTGCAGTGCTGCAGCCAAACTATTGTGAGGTAAAAATGTCTTGCAGACTTGCCTGATTCTCTAAATTTAGCAGAGGGACAGGCTGAGACTTGGGCCTGCCTCATCAGTTACATAAATCTGGAAATCCATGGGACTGAGTCCTGTTAAGCACATCCCCCTAAGACAAGGGTTGGCTTTTCCTATGGCAAATTATTAATGTGGTGTGACCCAAAACGCAACAGAGAGCCAGGGCTGGCAGGATGCTCATCAGTCCTGATATTTTAATTTCTTTCTTTCCTTTAGCGGGACCTGCAGCATGCTAATCATCTGGGTGAAAGAAAGCTCAGCATCTCCTCTGTGATGGAAGTGTAATAGCTTTGTAATTAATGTTTGGAAAGGTATGCTCAGGGCTGATGGGAATTGTTGCTATATGGATTGGCTGCAGCTGGTGGTGTCTAGTGTTTGGGTGGAGGCTCTGAGTGCAGTTGTGCCTTGCTGTTACTGGGTGAGAGCAGACACATCAAGGCTGTCTGTAGCCTTCTCTCCAGCTGCTGTCTTCCCTTGGCAGAATGGAAATGTGCTCATGGCATACATGGCTGAAGGGGTAGAATTAAAAATAACTAAAAGGTAGAGTCTAGGCTTGGTTATTCAGTGACAGGCCTGTTTCTATTCTGGGATGAGGATAATTCACACTGAGCTCATTACACCATGACTCTCCGTTAAAATGCCTTGACAGTCAATTTTGTTACAGCTAATAAGGTCCTAAAATGTTAATGAAGCAAATCAATTTTTCATGCCTTTGTATTGCAGTCATCTGAAAGTGCTGTGTTGCAATCTGCTAATTCAAGGAGCTTTTTAGATCTTAGAAGGGCAGCAAAATATTCAGCAATTTGGACCATCTTTATTTTCTGTTTCAACTTTTCCACCGTGCTCCCTCTCATTTCCCGAGCCCATATGCTATGCTGTTTGTTTGTTCTCTTTGGTCACTTAATTTCTCCAGTCCCTGTTCTTGTTACTCATAGGTGGAGGTGATTTGCTCCCACCTTCCCTGTTGCACAGGGAGAATAAAGTTGGAATGGCCAACAACAGGTAGAGATGAAGCTGGAATGAGGGAAGCTAACTATTTCAAATGGAGTTTGATGGGACAGAGTGGCACCATGTTCACCCTCCCTCTTCTTTTTTGGAGGAGCTGGTGGTATCAAGTCACAGTCTTCTTTCCTTGTGGCAAGTCTCTTGCTGAGATGGCAGTGTTAGCAGACATAAGTGCTCTCTGTGATCAATACTTCATGAGCTGTGGAAAGAGGAGAAAGATGGTGCATGCATCATGTGGTGGTACATAAGCTACTTGCACAAGCTTAGGAATTAGGTAGCTGTCAACCATCCTTTATTTTTCCAAGCTGTTTATTTCATGCTGCTAGAAGGAAATGGAAGGCTCAAACTTTTGTGACTGTTCCTAGAGTTATTTTGATGGAGTTATTTTGATTATTTGCTACTGCTTTCTCTATTCTGGTTTGTGATCATGGAGATAGGAAGCACTGACTTGTGAGGTATGGGGAATGTACAGGCTTTTATGTTTTGCTCTTAAGTGAGTTCCAGTTCTAACTATGATTAACTTCATGTGCCTTAGAAAAGGATTGTTAACTCATTTTTTGGGACAAACATGGAGTTTGCCAAGTTTCATACTTTGAAACCTTGTACCACCGCAGTGGTGAGGGATGATGTCAAATAACTCATGTTGGGGGAAATCCATGGATGAGATGTAAATTGGTATTTCAAATAATTACCCTCCTTTAGCTGCTGAGTTGAGCATCTAAACTCACACAAATTCTCTGTCTTGGTCTAGTGCTAAAATCTTCACCAGAGCTTTTGCAATCACTGAAGGTATTGTCAATGTCCTCTTTTGTTGTGACAGTAGGGGGTTAAGAGCTAGTTGACCCTGTCATGACTTGGGGAAGAAGCAGCATATTTAACCCCCTTAAGCCCTCCAGTCTCTAGCTGGTGTTTCTGTGACCTCTCCCCTGAGTGGCTTAAATTAGAAATAGCGATTGCCAGGGACAGCTTCTGTCTCCTTGTCTTCTGGGCAGGCCTTGCAGGGCACCTGACCCTTTGGCATGGTCCTTGGCTTCCTGCCAGGGTGATAAGCCTGGTAGCCTCCTTGGGTAGGAAGCGAAGTGTAGAGTGATCTCAGTTCTGGTGGCAAGACCTGTCTGTAATCAAGCTGAGCAAAGTGCAGCTTCTGCAGCAGATCTGAGGTTCCTGGCCTGGGGAACTGCAGCTCTAGCTCCTGAAGCTTGACCTAGACCTGTCAGCTCCAAGTTGAAAAGCACTCCTGCCTGTTTCCAGAGATCCACCATGGAGGTTGTTCTGTGTTTCTGTCATCTGGCATCAATTAAGAGCCTTGGGAAAACATTTTCCTGTGCAGCCAGCTGGGAGAAGGGTCAAGGTAATCCACATACATGGCCACATCCAGAGCTGTGAGACATAGAGGTGAGGATCTGGCTTGAGAGGCAAATGATGCTGTGAATGCAAGATCTGGAAAGCTCTCTGGTGCTTGAGCCAGCCAGCAGTGCCAAGGTTGGGCCTGCTCTTCTGGTAGTTTTGATGCCCCAGAGTGGAGCTGAGTACCCATAGATGACCGTGCTGTGTTCAAGGAAGGTGTTACTGCTGCCACTTTTGGACTTGAACCCTTCAAAGAAGAAATGGAAAATTGCCATTGGCTCCTTTTGCATGACCCTCTTCCTTGCTCTCCATATCAGTTTCTCTGTGCTGTCAGCTTCTGGTCTTGGAGACTCATCTTTGCAGGTTGGTCCTGAGCCTTGCAACTGACCATCTTTCCTACTCTGCATTTCCAGAGCAAGTTTTGCTTTTTCTTTTTAACCCTCCCCTTTCTTTGTTTAACTATATTTAATCCTGGTCTGATTGGTTCCTGAGCACGTGCTGTACCTGATGAGTGTCTCTGCTCACCAGCCTGCTTACCAACAGACCTTTTCCATAGCTTTTCTCCACAGTGCTCTCCCCCACTTGTGGCACTTTTACATGATGGGATTTTTGTTGTTGTTTTTGTTTGCTAGAGTTAGGCTTCTTTAACCAGGACTGCAATAGGAAGCTCATGAAACTCTTGTTCATAATGTGAGTTTCATTCTACTTTGCTGCCTTTTGTGATGTCTCTGCTATCAGCTTCTTTATTTTTGCTGTGTTTTTAGCCAGGAGAGTAGCTTCCAGAGAGAAGAAAATTAAGATTTAACTTGGAGGTTTCTGCTCCAAACAGGCCAGGTAGATAGGGTCATTCAGGACTCCAGAAATAAATCAAGGAAAGTGTAGAGTTCTAACTTTCTGGGGTATGTTTTTGTGCGTGACATGCAGGCAGTGCTGTGAGGAGCATATTAAAAATTAATGACAATACAGAGCAGTATTTTCTGTGCGCAGTGCTTGAGAATAACCTTGTGCATTATGCACAGCAACATCTGCAGGAAGCAACTCATTCTTTTCATCCAAGTAGAGTGAAAAAGATGAGATTTAAATGGGGTGGAGTAAAACCAGGCTTCGTGTAAGACACTATCTTCTTCCCCCTCCTTCTTCCAAGACTCTTGGCAGATTTCTCATCTAGTGTAGAGCTGGCTGCAGAGTCCCAGTGTGTGAGGGTGTTGTCTGTGCTTGCAGCAGAGGGGGGAATCTATGCATGTGGCTCTTCAACTCATGCTGCTTCTATGACAAATTTGATCTAACTGTGTAAGTGCTCCAGCTGTTGAAGCTCAAAACAACAGCCAGGCAGAGAAGCTGTAGCTTCTCCAACCTTGATCTCTTTGTATGGGTGAAAGGAGGTAAGACTGTGTGAAGCAGAGGAGTGTCATGGGACCTGGGGCTCTCTTGTGAGCCCTGCTCTCTGACGGCTGTTGGAAACTGAGCATGGGAAATGTGCTTTTGGAATGCAGGCAGTGTTGAAGTGGTTTATTCTTTGTTTTTCTGAAAGCATGACTGCTGAATGTGGTACTGCAAGATGTCATGAACAAGAACTAGTCAAAGGAAGCTTGACCGAGAAGTAGTTAAGGCTGAGATGTAAAGTCTGTCTCCTACCAATGCCACTTGAAGTGGTTGGTGTCTGAAGGCTTTCAGCAAGGAGGAAGAGTAACAAGGGGGTTAGGACAGGAGAGCATCATTTGCAACAGGGTTGCAAAAAAACAGTGTGTATGTTCTTAGAGCAGCTCTGGGGCATAGGCTGGAGTGTGTCAGTGCAGAGGCAAGGCAGGATGTGAGAACAAATTTGTTTTGGCTGTCTCATACCCCTGTTATGAAGCATGGGTGATGTACCTTCAAGGTCCTGAGCAGGCTGAAGAGAGAGAAGTAGCACCACAGAGCCAGGACCAGGATCCTTCTGATCCACAGCTTGCTGATTGTCCTAGATGCTGACAGCAGGAATGACAGCATGAAAACGAAAAGTACCACCAGGCTGATGCTGTGCAAATGTGTTCTGCTGGGAGCTCTGAGAGAAGGAAGATGACATAACAGTCTCACCCCTCCATGGCAGCGGGAACTGTGTGAAGGCAAATGGTCCGGGTGGGATTTTCCTCTTTGCATGCAAAATATCTCTGTTGCACTGCCAAGCAGGCTTACAGCTGGCCCTGTCTGGCTGCCAGCATGGAGTAACTGAACACTCCTGCAAGTACTCGCTTTTCTTGCTGTCAGCATCCCTCCTAGCTCTCTGATTTGTCATGGGTATCTGGAATATCACGGGTATTTCCTAAAAGCAGTGAAGTGTGCTTTGCAGCATGCATGGATCTGGTTGCTGGCATGGGCTCCAAGGAAGGCATCTCTCCCCTAATCACAGTAAATCAGAGAGAATAATGTGCCTAACTCTGTGCTTGACAAAAAAAAATGTACACTGACACTTTCCTGTGTTCCTGGGCAGTAGAAGTGTCTTCCTAATGCACTGAGTGGCAATGCACAGTTTAGCTCTGACATATGCAGTTATCCTCCTGGGTGCAGGCACCGGCCTGGCCCAGGAACCCAGCCCAAGTGGCTGAAAGTTGGTCATGCCTGCATCTGTTACAGGCTAAAACATTGTCAGTGAGGAATATCTTGCTAACATAATAATGTCTCCTTCAGGTAATCTGGCTAATGCTGAGAGGAAACAAGCCCTTCTAGTAGAGTTTTGGGCATGGATGAAGGTTTGTTCCTGTCTTTGTGACCACATGTGTGTAGCAGGTTTCCTTTAAATGGTGCAGGCAGCATGACTCAACCCATCTGCCTGGGAGAGTTTACAAACCAGCTTATTCTGCAGCCAAAACCAACCATGGTAGTTTCATGACAGGGTCTCAGTTTGTACCTCAGCCTTATCTTGCTGTACAGCACATTTTACCCAGTTGTGGAGACTTGTGTGAAAATACCAGGAGAGTGGTCATGGGACAGATGCAACTCCTCCAACTACTTGTGCCATTGTAAATGGAGAGAGACAGCAAAGGAGTATCTCTTAAAGCATCTTCTGTCTGTTTGCAGATGCTTTTAACCAGGTTTGATGGGTGCAGTTCTGCTATTACCCAAACTGGGACATAGATGCATCTTAAAGTCAGGCCTTGTTCAGCAAGTACTCAGCATTAAAGTGCCTTTGGAAATAGGCCTCATATTCTTAAGTCAGCTGATTAATCTTAGTAATGCGAATTTGTCTCCTGGAAGATTGGGTAACTCTTCCAAAACTCAACTGTGTTAGTCTTTAGCTTTTCAACAAAGTAGTTGTTTTGGTTAAAATATTAGTGGCTTCTGTAGAAGTTAACATTAAAACCAAGGTCACATCAAGACAAGAGTAAATGTCGTGGGTTGTGCGTGTCCAGTTGCAGGGCAGCCTTTTAGAGGGTGCAGGCAGAACTGAGGTTTCCAGTAAAATTAGTGACATGCTCATGAAGGAATGTGCTATCAAAATACAGCCTTGGTATGGGTAGAGGAAGTGCTGCAGATGTCCACTGCTCTAGCTACGTTTAAACGTAACAGTTAAACCAAGCAAACACCGCTGCACACCAGGCACTTGGCTTTTTCTGTTGTATTAATGCAATACTTCATTTGATCTTCTCTTTCCCACCCTGTTGCAGCCCTGAGGATTTCTGTTTCTAATTTGCTGCAGTTTGAATAATTTCTGAATAAAAACATAAGGTTTTTGAAACTTCCAAGACATTCTGGGCCTGGAGAGTCGCATCCAAGCAGTGTCTCAATGCCAGTTTGTTACAGCTCTGAGGATTTCATACTGCAGTGGGATTTGCACTGGCTTTTTTTGAACATACCAAGTGATGTGAAGTGAGATTTAGTCATGTCTGGTTTAGAACTGTGATAAGTTAGTGCTGCAGAGGTGAGCAGCTTGTAAAGACAAGGGTTGAGAACACTATGGTGGGAAAGCAGTGGGACAACCTCTAGCTGGGAGGGGGAGAGAAGGAAGGATGCACAGGTGACCTTCTGCTGACTTGTTGCATGATATACTTATGGAGTAATTGTGAGGAAAGTCTTCCTTCTGGAGAGCAACCTGTACGTCGGCAGAGTAGAAGTGGGGCTGGAGAACTTGTGGATGGGGCTTAGAGACTGAATGAGGTGTGCTTTGTTCCTCAGGCAACCTAGAGGGGAAGGCTGCCATAAAGCAAAGAATGGATGACTGATGAGCTGTGAGAAGTTGTTTGTCTTCAAATCGGGCATCTCTTTTACCCTGCAGCCATTTCCTCTGCTTGAGAAATCTTCATGTAAAAATTCCTGAAGTGGGGAAATGGGAATGGAGGCTCCAGCAGACAGACCAGTCATATTGCATTCCTCTGTGGATCTAGTGGGTATTAGCCCTGTCTTTAAAGCACATAATGGTAGACTGATTTTGTGACTCATCTTTCAGAGCCACTGTTTAGAGTACTGTTAGCAACACTGCAGTTTGGAAGTCAACCTGGGTTTGGATGGAAACCTGGGAATCACTGCGACACAGAGCCCTGTGGCGTAGGTGCACAATGGGCTGCAGCACAGGTTTCGGTGTGTCACAGCTCATGTAATTGAGGACGCTGCCTTGCAGATTTAACTTTGAATTGCAAATACCATCAGGATTTTGGGAGACCTGTCTGCATGGCTTAAAAGCCTCTCTGCCACTTCAGGTTTGAGTGTGGGTGTGAGACAAGGGTAGGTATTCAAACTGTGAATTCAGATTGCAGCCCATGGGCACAAACTGGAATTACTGGTCCCAGAGGTGGGCTGTCTCTCAAGAGGAACTCTGTGTGTGTTCCCTGCCAAGACCTCACCTCTGATTTCATGATATCAAATGCTGTGTTCTTGCTTTGGAAAAACCAAGAGGTTTCAGATTTCCTTTTTCATGAAAGTGAGAAGAGAAGCAGCGTGAGGAAGAGAGGAAGGCATCTGAGGGTCTTCAAGCACGATGGGGCTGATTGTTGTGCCATTGCTGCACAGGCTGGTCAGTACTTCTTCGAAGGATGGCTACTTTTCAGGTTTTCCTGGGGTACCTGGCAATCACAGCTAGACAGAGGGAGACTTTTTTTTTAAATATTCTTTTTTTAACAGCAGGGGAATTTATTGCAAGTGCATTTCCAAATAAGGAAGTCCAAGGACCATCTGTCTTGAGTGTTTTAGTAGAATTGAGGACAGCTCATAGTGGCTGGGGGTAAAGAGTGTTTTGTGGACCTGTGACTGCAGCCTGCGTACCACTGGCCTCCTCTGTAAAGAAAGTCACTGAACTAGCTGGCAGAAGCCAGATGTGGCCTGGTGCCTCTGCCTCAAGGAGGGCTGTCTGGTACTGAAGTGGGCACACTCAGGAGAAGAATTGAGCCCTTCATGGGCATGGAGGCTACCATCCCGTGTCTCTGAGAGCAGACTCTACCTGCTACCAGATTGTTTTCAACAGGTACTTCTGGTGCTGTGGAGTGTCTAAGCTGTGGCTAGAGTATGCTGAGGAGATGGCATGTCAATGGCTAGTGAATCTGCCCTGCTGGGACCAGTCAAGTATGGAGTGGAGCCAGGAGGAAACTTGAGTTGCTGTGAGAGAGCTGTTGGGGAAGTGTTCCTTAGAGCTTGGCACATCTCAGTACTTGCCTTTCACCTCTTGCTATGCTGACCTGTGTCTTGCCCTGGCTACATTCTGCAAGGGTGCCAGCAGCGGTAAGCTGCCAACTTGGCACTTGAACAGCGGAGCTGACGCAGCTCATTTAGCAGAGGGATACCACACAGTGTGAGAGCCCCACACTGCTACTTACTCAATATAGAGCTGGTACTGCCTCCATTAGGGAAGAGCTGATGGCTGGAAGCTGGGATCTGCATGCTCAGCAGAGTATAGTGTGGCCCTGAGCACTGATAGGACACAGCAGCAGTCCCATGGCAGCTGTGGTAAGTTCAGCCAAGGAAAGAAGCATTAGGCAATCCTTGTGATTATTTTTACCTGCTTCTAAATATTGTTCTGGCGGCTAAGAGAGGCATCCTGCAGCTCGACAGCCAGCAGGATTTCTCCAGCTCAGAAACTGCAGTACTGGAGCAACAACTGGACAGCTGCAATAGGCAGAATTGTTCAGGGCCACCATTCTGTCTCTAGTTTGAGGTTCCTCCTTGGAATTTCTTAGAGGAGAAATACTGAACTAATGCAAAAATCCTGTGTGTGGCAGTGCTTTCAAACCAGTGCTTTTTTTCTGTTGTGGGGTTTTGTTTTTTTTTTAGCAAAGAAGGTGATATTGGCAGGGTTCTTGTAGCATCTTTCTGCTTGAACTAAAAGTTTGTGTTTTGGGTAGCTTTGTGGGTGTGGATTGCTGTAATATGCAGATGTGAATAATAGGGCTTGTATTTGTATATTTCCCTGTCTACCAATTTCCTGCTGATGCTATAGGTCACCTTCTTCCCTTTCACAGAGAATGAAAGTAAACTTCAAAACCCACCTGGATGCATTCCTGTGTGACCTACTCTAGGTGATCCTGCTCTGGTAGGGGGGATGGACTCAATGATCTTTCGAGATCCCTTCCAACCCCTAACATTCTGTGATTCTGGATCCCATCTGCCTCCAAAGCCTAGTTAAAACACCTACTCCTAAACACGCTCTCTCATAAGACTCCATCTAGATGCTCTGAATCTCTAAGGAGCTCTCAAGTCTGCGTGCAAGTGATTCAAAGCAGACAGGAAAGATGGCATGTGTAACGTTTGTGTGGAGCAGGTCTCCAAGCTGTAATCACCAGGACACTCACCAAGGTTACATGGATGAGACCTGCTTGGGTTACAGGACCAGTAAGCCCTCTTACAGTGCTCACTTGCATCTGTCACTGATGTTTACTTGGTAAGGGGAAGGGGAAAGATGTATTCAAATCAAAAACTGTCTTGATGATGCTTAAATGTTGTCATTCTTCTCCCTTGTTCACAGGAGAACTACTGAGTCAGCCAAGACCAGAGGGACTGACAGAGATCATCTGTCCCAAGAACGGCAGCGAGCGAGTTAATGTTGCCTTGGTTTACCCCCCAACTCCTACTGTGATCAGCCCTTGTTCCAAGTGAGACTTGAAAGCAGAACCCCATTCCTTGTCAGTAAATACCAGAAAGCCTATATAAAATGGGTTCACTAAGCTATTTTTTTTCTGGAAGGTGGTAGCCCCATAGCCTGGGGACTGTTCTAATTATTTGTGGATATAGACATCCCACTCAAAGGATAACAGGTACAAGTAAAATGGGTTGAGGTGTTTCCTGAGGTGTGTTGTGGTAGATGCCAGACACACATAGAGGACAAGGCAGATCAGATCACTATACAATCATAGGGAAGTTTAGGCAGGCCATCTCTGTCCACCCCTGCTCCAAGCACAGGTGGCCTCTCAGCCAGGTCAGGTTGCTTGAGACCTTGTATAGGCAAGAGTTGATGACTGCCAAGGATGGAAGTGTCACCACATCTCTGAACTCTACAATTACACTATTTTCCTGGGGCAGAACTTCTTTTCCTTCTATCCCATCTGAGTCTCACATATTATAGCTTGTCTTTCATTGCTATGAAGATGCACTACTGGCTTGTGTTCGACATATTCTCCACCAGACCCCAAGCCAGCTGGACCCCAGTCTATGGTGGTGCATGAGATTGTTCTAATTTGGGTGTAGGGCTATGCACTTGTCCTTGTTTAATTTCACAGCCCTGTTGGTGGCCCAATTCTCCAATTTGATGATGCCCCTCTGGACAGAAGCTCTGCCCTCCAGTGTATCATGTCCTCCACTCCACAGATTGGGAATGTGCTTGGAAAACAGAGCTATGTTGGGGTGGGAACAAATGTGGAACCACACTCACAAAACCAGATGGTGCATTTATTGCAGGACATAAATGCACCCATGACCTCCCTGTCTTGGAGCAGAGCAAGGGAATTTGGCAGGGAAGTTGCTGGTGGCTGCTGCTGTGATGCATGTGGGTGTCTATTACTTCAATTTCAGTGTCTAAAAGTAACTTTGGAGGGTACTCTCTCTGTTCAGTACCCCCCAACCCAAAATATCCTCGTCCTGCTGGAGAATAGCTTTAGTGATGCGTGGGTGTTAAGCTATGTGTGAAGTGCCCACCTGGGACAGGAAACAAAGTAGCTGCTCTGATGCTGAGAGACAGGCCAACACTCTATTCTTTTGGTCCTCCTGTGTGTACTTGTCATAGCATGTTTCTAACCTGAGGCTGCAATTTTTGGTGTGCTGCACTGCCAGGCTATGTCTATGCACTTGTCTCTGTGTCCTCCAGCTTGTCTTCCATGGTGTCTGACAACTGTGTCCCAGTTTCACAGTCATTCTGCTGCCAGGAAACTTGTGTTCCAAAAGAAGTGTGTTACTTTTAAAGAACTCACCCTCCTTATGTAGAAACCTAGAGAAAATTGTGTCTTAGGTTATTCATCACAGGCACTACAAACCCTTCTGCTCATTACACCTGACTTTATCTTTTTGTCTTCCAGATAAATCATCAGTGCTGGTTCCAAAGGTTTTCCACCAGACAGAACTTGGCTGATGCTCTGCAGTGCTCCCATCTCTCCAGTTGTGGAGTTGCATGCTGACAAGGATCAATGGGACTTTGGACTCTGAAACACTGTGGGGCAGGGGCAGCTCCCAGGTGGGGCCATCCTAGCTGGAGTGGATGCAGTCACCTGGAGATCGGGGACAACAACAAGGCATGAAGCAAAATGATTGCTGCAGATGGCAGGGCCACTGGCCAGAGGGGAAGCGCTGGGGATAGGATTCTGTGGACCCATTGATCATGTGTTGAAAACCCATTTGGATCTCATGATGAATGTAAAAATGTTCTTGGTACCATTTAATTCAGACCTGCTTGGAGGAAAGTCTCTTGAAGTGAGCTGTAGCGGGATTCCCTGGATTTGTTCCTGGACAAGTGAGTTTTGTGACAGCTGACCAAGGCTTTTTTGAGGAGGGGGCTGATGCTGTGAAGCCTTTAAAATTGCTCCACTGCAGAACAGTTTTCTGTCCCCCACACATCAGGCTTGGGCAGTGGCTGGCAGAGCAGGAGAAGAAGCAGGCTGGGTTTCCTGCTTTGTATGTTAACATGCACTGTGCCATGAAGCAGCAAGTGTGTCATAATCACCCAGGGACAGAAGAAGAGCAGTCAGTGTGTCTCTGGCACCTGCCATTTCTTCCATATCACCAGTCCCCAACAGCGCATAGTCTGCCATGCCTTGATGCTCTGGAGTTGCTGTTGTGGTATTCTCCATGTATTGTGGCCCCTAGAGCAGTCTAGATATGGGTTCTCTTCCTACCAAAGCCACTCAAGCATCTTTGTGCAGAGATCTAATGAAGCAGCTTGTGGCTGTGTGGTACAAACTGGCCCTGATCCCCTTGGGCTAACCCCAGCAGCTGTGCTTGGTGAGCAGCCATTTTCTCTTGACCAGATGTGGGATAGGGTGGGCTGTGCACTGGCACCACAGTGCTGATTTTGTTCCTGAATAGGTTGTTTTGAAGACTTCTGAGATGTTGCCATCAGTTTGTGCTCTACAGCTGAGCTCTGATAACTGGACTGTGAGTCCTGTTCCATGCAAATACTTGATTTAGTGTAAATCAATTAGGAGGCAGACATTTCCCAAGACAGGATCCCTTCATCTGATGCTGGTGGAGGTCTGAGAACTGAGGGACTTAAAATGCTTGTGTTAAATCCTTTGGGCTGTGATAGCAGACCTGAGATGGGTAATACTGATTGACAGGCAGATCCCAGAAGGATAGAGGCTGGCCAAGCCTGCAAATGGTGCATGACAGTGACATGCATCCTGCTAGGACCTGCTGCTGTTGCACAGGTGAGGTTCTCTAGCTTCTGGTTCTTCAATTGCCAGCCTTGTGTGCAGGGCTGCATATATCCCTATTGGCATGAACTTAACACTGAAAATGCAGGGCAGAATCCACTCAAGTGGGAGATTGTGGAGACCAGGTGGATGAAATCAAGCCCTTGTGCATCACTTCATGGGGCGAAAGCTGCCAAATGAAAACTGGCAGCTTAGTCTGCTTCCTGTCCCTTCAGGCTATCATTCCAGCTGGGGAGAGCTTGGGTTCAGATTTCATGTGTTGACATGCCACCTCTGGCAGTGGGCATTCAAACCTTTCTTTAGTCATTGAGAAGCACTGATTGTGCTTCTGTCGTTAAATTTGGGACTAGAAATTGTGGTGGCTGGAGGGAGTGGAAGGGAGGTGAAATCTTTGAATAGTGCCAGGAATAGTGCTGGGAAACTCCTTTGTCCTGAGTCTTTCCCTACTGTTGCCTCCTATGCTGGGCGACCTACATCTCTCCTTGCTGCTACTCACCTCTCTTTCCATTCTCCATAGGAAGAAACTAACGATTTGTTCCTGTGACCTTTTGTGGAAACCACGTTGCAAAGAAACCACAAAGTGGAATCCTTTTCCAGCTGGAGGCCTGTTTCCCAGTGCACCCCATCTGCTCTGGGATGCATGCACATTGAAGGAGAGAACAGAGCAGGTGTTTTACAGCCTGCTCCTTGGGACTGCAGCCTTCCTGCCAGGGCATGTCACCTCAGCAGGAGCACAGCATTACATGGCCTTTGCAGGCACTCTGCTGTCTGCACTGAAGCCGTAATGCTCGGAGCGTGGCCATGTGGAGATCAGTTTAGTTGGGTCTATTTAATATGAAACGGTGATTGCTTATCCCTCCACTGTTTAGTAACTGGTGTAACTATTTTCATCTGTATTTTTTTTAATATGCAAAAGCCATTTAATTTTCTATGCAGTTCAAACCAGCTCCCCTTTGCGATTGCGAAGTGGGAGATCTGTGCAGGAAAACCAGGCCAAGTGGCTGATATTCCTTTTGATTTTGCTGTTGCTCTCTCTTAAGGACACATCCTGGAATCCTCTGCACAGTGTCCCTTTGCTGAGCTCCTGCCTCTTAGACCCCGCTTAGCATCCCTGAGCCTCAGGGATAAGGGCCCTGTATTTTTGGAGGATCTGTCATTTTTCACGAGTCAGGCCACATCAGGCTTGGAGGCAGTGCCCTTAAGAGCAGAGATACCTGAGTTCAGAATATCTATTGTATTCCTGTTCTTGTCCCCACTTGGAGATTTAGTGAGCTGTTAGAAACAACTAAGGCCTCTGTGGAGCACCCTACAGCCTTTACTGAAAGTGTGTTAGGAAGAGGGCAGAAAGAACTGGGGCATAAATTGTCTCCCTGACAGTGAATTTAACTCCTTTGGAACAGGAGGAGGATCTCCTGGTACTACATGACTACTTCAATCGAGAGGATTGCACTGGTTTTGCTTATTGCCATGTTTGTAGCCCCCTTGCTTGTTGACCAGTTGATTTCCTGCTGAAACTGGTGCACACAGGTTTGGAAGCAGAGCTGGCAAGTTGCTTCGCACTGCAGGACTTTCAGCAACTGGAACATGCTCTGAAGCAAAACCTGGGATTCAAACCTGCATCTGTCCAAGTGCAATTCCCAGGATAGCAGCAAATAGACCCTTCTGCATGTCCCTAAAGAGCACACATTATTGTGATGGAGGGAGAGAGAGCCCAGAGGCTGATGCTGCACATCTGTCTCATCTCTGGGCTTGGAAGGGTAGTTGGAGGCCTCTGGCAACTGCAGAGGGTCCTGGGACACCTCTGCTTTAACTGTGATAAAGGCAAAAAGGTCTGAGAAGTAAGATTGTTTCCAGCCTGCCACAAGGTCAGGATGCATTTGACTTTTGTGGTACTGCTGTTCTTTCTGCATTGTGCCTCTGCTCTGAGCTTGGGGGATTCAGCTTTAAAGCCAACCAGAAATAGAGACCAGACTGGGATTTAACCTGTCTTGTCTCTTGAATCACATGGAAGAGTATGGGGGCTGCAGAAGGATGGGTCATCTCCCTTCCAGTATCCCATATGCTACAGTTCCACAGTGGCTGTGAAAACTCAGTAGTGTATTTGGGTGCTGCTTTCCCAGGAACCCAAGCTGCACTAAGTTGTGCCCTAGCAGCAGAGCTTACGTGGGGTCCCTGTTCCCCTTTCTCTCTCTTGAGACAGGTAAAAGTAGGGGCTCCTCACTGTAAGAAGCCAGATATGTCTGTGTTAAATTGAATTGTAAATGGTATTTAGAAGCTTACCCAGTGAGGTAAAAACCCACGGGTTCACTCCTGCAGAGCCAGATTCTGGACCTCAGCTCCTTCTATGCCCTTTAGATCAGATCTTGGGCTGGCAACCCTGAAACGGCAGTATGGGGAAGTAGAGATGCTGCACTGCAGTAAGCACAAGAAGAGGCAAGCAAGTGGGCCTCAGTGTAGCACTCATCACGTACTTCATGGCTCAGTTCATGGACTGTAATTGCAGGTATTCATATAATCTGCATCACTGGGCAGGACTCTGCACACACACACATGCATGCCCAGACGTACACACACTGCACCCACACTTGTGCACATATCCTCACCAAAACAACTAAAAATAAAAGCGATCTCAGTCTCAAAAAGGGGTCTGGCTATTTGATTTGGTTTTCTTCTTTCAGTGTCTCCTTGAGCCCTGTCTCTGGAAGAATCTGTGCCTAATTGTGGATCTGGGATTTTCTGAATCCAGGAGCCAGAGCTTTTAGGATCACTGTTAGCAAATGGCTCACAAGAATCATCCAGAGATTTTGCATGGAGTGAATCTGAGCGTGGAGCCTCTTGTTTGGATTAATATCTGGGAGCTGCTGAGCACTTCAGCAAGACAAGTGATTTCTGGGAAGAAGCTTTTTCTCTACTGTATTTAGGGTGTGTTTTGGATTTGTGAGGCTAGCTCAGTGGTTCTCCAGGGTAAGGCTTGGTGCCCTGTGAACCTCGCTCAAGTGCCATGGTGTTCAAAGTTGAGAGCAGTAACGTACATGGCCTTCTTGGTTGCTGATATCAGTGTTTGTAGCAGCACCAAGAGGGTGAATTAAAAGTAGAGAGTGAGTCTCCTCCTGTACAGCCCTGGGCATTTGTGTGTGACCCCCACATCTCTCACCACTTATCTGGAGAAGACAAGATAGACCTCCCTAACAATCCCACTGAAGACATCGATGCTGTGCAACAGGTCTAGGGGAAGCTATAACAGCATGTGCATTCAAGACGCTGGTGTGACAGGCATGAGGCAAGATTGAAGGTGTGGGCAGCTGGGCCCCAGCCACAGCAGGGCAGATGAGAAGATGTGAAGCAATTTAGGGGCTGGCAGATGTAGAGGTGTTGAAGTGGCTGCATCAGTCAGGCGGGTGCCACATAAGCTTTGATTTCCGTTGCTAAAGGACAGAAGGGAGATTGAGCATGTGCCTGGACTGCCCTCCAGGGCTGCAAGAAGCACCAGCAGAAAATCAACTAACCTGTCCATGTCTAACCTGTTAAGGATAGCAGCCTCCTCCCTTTACCTTCACCTACTTGCCAAGAAGACCAACTGAGCTCACACGCATCTCTTTACTGCAGGCTTTAAGGGATATGGAGAACACAAGGCAACTTCCCTGGACAGGGAGAAGATGGGGGGGTCAATTGAATCACTCCAGTGGCTGTGACCTGGCTGTGCGCACCTCCTAGACATACCAGATAAACGTTTTGGACACCTTATGTGAAGTCAGCCTCATGAGAGGACTGTAGAAGCATAAATAATATGTCCAGTGCATTTCCCTCATTACACAGCCAGAGCTTCCAGAAACCTAAAGTGACCCTAAATCCTACTCAGCAAAAGCTGAGTAGGATTTAGGACAGCAGCATGAAGGCAGAGGTGCTGCTGCAGAGGAGCAAAGCCTTTGAGCCTGCAGGGGCAGGCAGGAGAGAGGCAAGCTGGGCACTGGTGGCACCTAGAATGGTTTGGGTGGGAAGGGACCATTAAAGGTCATCTAGTCTAAACCCCCTGCAGTCAGCAGGGACGTCTTCCATTAGATAAGATGCTCAAAGCACCATCCAACCTGATCTGGGATGTTTCTAGGGATGGGGCATCTACCACCTCTCTGGGGAAACCTATTCCAGTGTTTCATCACTCTCATTGTAAAAATATTCTTTATATCTAGCCTAAATCTATCCTTTTGAGTTTAAAACCGTCATCCCTTGTCCTGTCACAACAGGCCCTGATAAAAATACTTTCCTCATCTTTCTTGTAAGCCCCCTTTAAGTACTGGAAGGCTCCAAAAAGGTCTCCTTGCAGCCTTTTTTTCCCAGGCTGAACAACCCCAGCTCTCACAGCCTAGCCTCACGGCAGAGGTGCCCCAGCCCTGTGACCATTTCTGCGGCCTCCTCTGCACCTGTTCCAACAACTCCAGGTCTTCTGCTGAAACTATTTTTCCACGTGCCCACAATTTCTTATCCCCAAAAGGGACGACGAGAGGCGGGACCAAGTACCACCTCACGTCCTGCGGAGCGCAGTGCCTACTGCGACCCAGCGAGGGCGGAAGCGGCAGCGGCGGCGGGGCCACCCCACGGCTCAGGGGCGGGCCCCATGTTCTCCCCGCCCCCGACGGGCCGCAGTCTCTGCCGCTGCTGCCATGGAGGAGCAGAAGGAGAACTGCCCGCAGGCTGCTCCTAACGAGGCGCCGACGCTGCCCGCCCCCGTCGCCTGCCCGCCGGTGAGTGCGCGGGGCCTGCAGGAAGCGCCGGGCAGCAGCACCGCGGCGGCAGGCGGAATGGCCGCGCCGGGCATGCGCTAGCCTCGGGCCCGCCGCTTCTCCGTGCGCATGCGCAGAGTCCACTCCCCGGCGCGCTTATGGCGGTATCGCTGGGTAATTGCCTCGGGCCTCGGTCTGCTCCAGGCACGCCGTGGTTTCTGAGGCTGGGGCGGAGCGGCGGGGTCTACCGCGGCCTGCCCGGGCAAACCGAATCCCGCCTTAGCGGGGAAGCGCCTCCTTTTTGCATCTTGGGGCTTTTTTTCTGCGCCTGAGACGCACAGGTCCCGCCGTGTACTTGTCCCACAAAGGCTGCAAACGTTTGGCGCTCAGAGTGCCTTTAGTTTTCTGTTCAATTTATAGTTCAATGCATTTTACACACATTGGACATTTGTCTCTGTGCTTCAGTCACTACAGATTCTGGGTAAGCGTAGTGTTTCTTAATGCTGGTCAAGATTTTGCCAGCTTGTCCCAGCCAAGTAACTTTCTGTTGAAGCTGGGACAAACGTGCAGGGGTTGGCTGTTAGAGCTACGCTTAGGCGTGACTTTGTGCATGTATGTTAGTATGCCTGTATTCTGTTTGAATTCTATGAAAGTGAGAAGGAAAAGGGTGTTGCATTGCCGGCTTCAGTATTGATTTTGCTACCCATCTGTAAGCTGGCTCACTGAGTTTGATCGCAAGTTAAACAGTGTGATGTTTACTGCGATTTGGTCCCAAAAGGATGTGTAAATTTCGATGCTTTAGTTTCTTTTTGTTACTTTAAATGACCTTCAGATTTATTTTTCTTCTAGGGCAGGCAGCATTGTATGCGCAATGATGAAGAAGCTCATGGGAAAAACTCAACTGCCAGTTCGAATGACTTCAGTGATCCAGTTTACAAAGAAATTGCTATAACAAATGGTTGTATCAACAGGATGACCAGAGAAGAACTCAGAAGTAAACTTGCAGAGTTCAAGCTTGAAACCAGGTTAGGCTGATTTGTAAATATTTTCAGTTATCTTTGAGTGCACTAGAGCCATAAAGGATGATTATTGTAAAGTTTCTAAACACTTGACAAAGCAAAAAGCAGACACTCCACCAAACACCAGTTGTTTTCTGTGCAATCTTGATGTGGCTTTTGTTGTAGAATTAGTGCCTGTGATAACTGCTTAATGTGTTATCAGAAATGTGCACTGTCTCAATTGGTGACACAAATGAGTATGGAGGGTACTTAACACGATTTCAGTCTAGGGGGAGGGGAAAGAAGAGTTCTCACATGGTGCTGCAGACCTCCAGCATATAGAAACTTGCCTCAGAAAATACATATTTTTATTTACTGTACCCGGTACAGGTCCAGTACTGGCTAGAACCTCAGTGGTGATAAGGCATGAAATTTAATCAATGTAGAGGACAGATACCTTTGGATGGAGAGTTTGCTAATTTGAATAGATGAGACAGGATTATATGAATAGATTAATGCACTGTGAACTGGAATTGTGCTCTCTGAGGAGGAGGAAATGGTTAGCAGTGTAGAGGAAGTAGTTCCTGCTCTATGGGAAATGATCTGCAAGACCTGTTAGTATTGCTCTTGCCAGACAAACTTGAGATGTTGAGCTGGGAAGAACAAAGTCTATTGTTTTGTTTGCAACTGTAATGAGGAAGTAGTGGTAATGGTGGAGAGTTAGCAAAGTGAAAAGCTACTGCTCTGGAGGAAGCTGGAACATGAAAGGTGAGAGGAAGCCTGAAAGGGAAGCCTAGCTTTGTGAAAAGATGACTGTAGGGGAGAGGATGTTCAGAGAGGGGTGGGAAAAGGGAAAGAACAGAGACTCATTTGAACAGGGAAAAAAGAATTGTATGAGTGGGAAGTGCAGCTTTCCGCCTCCACCTTGTCTGTCTGCAGGAGTTCTGGCTGCATAGTTATTTTAATTCTCCCTTTTGTTAAATGAATTTAGCTTCTTGAGAGGAAACATGGTTAGCATTACCTGATAGAGAGGTTAGATTTGTACAGCTATTCAACAGTTACTCAAATTGAAAAAAAAATCAAATAGCAAATTACGTGTTTGTATTTCTTCCCAGGTTATTAACTTTCTATATGTTTTTGGTGTTATTTTTTATTCATTTGTAAATGCAGAAAGCTTTGTATTTTCTTTTAGCTAAGATAGACTTCTTTTGTCAATATATTCAATTAAGTTGGTTTGAGTATATCATACATATAAGCAAATACTGTAACACCTGCACTTGCATGTTATAATGTTTGTATTAAAAAGACACAGTAACCTAGTCACTTACCACTGTCAATTTATGTGTTAGTCACAAACCTCATGAAAAGCAGGATCTTGACCAGGCCATTTTTCTGACAACTCTTGAGTACTTCGCTTTCATTGAATTATTTAAGCTCAGTCTTGAACTTAAATTGACAGAAATCTAGAACTTGGACATTTTAGCTGAATTCTGCCTTATCTGTGCCACTGATGCAGAAATACCTCAGGCATTCAGGCAGAGAAAACAGGGAATTACAGATGAAGCAGTACTGCTTCCATGGCCAGAGGTCATCTAGGAGCAATCTACAAAAACCTGGGGTTTGTAAAGGCTTTCAGCTACTGAGTCTTGCTGAACTGGAGGTGTCTTTAGTGTTTCTGCTCTGTGCTTCCCAGTCTGTCCCCAAATACTTATCTAGACATGTTATCTAGGGGTAACAGCTTCTGCATTATCCCACACAATGGAGCATTAACTATATGATAAAGTCACATTCACACTTCCTGAGTGCTGATGCTCAAAACGAGGTTAATAAATTATGAACTTTGAAATGCTAAATACAGCTTCAGTTCTATAAATGGTGAAATAATTAAATGAGAGTATGATCCTTGTCACTTTCCTTGTCTCTGTAGAGGAGTGAAAGATGTGCTGAAAAAGAGACTCAAAAACTATTACAAGAAACAGAAACTGATGCAGAAGGAACCCGTTAACGGAGACAGCTACTATGACTACATCTGTGTTGTCGACTTTGAAGCAACATGTGAAGAAGGAAACCCACCTGAATTCATACATGAAATAATTGAGTTTCCTGTTGTCTTACTAAACACACATACCTTGGAAATAGTAAGTGATAAAATTAGTGTCAGTATACTCTTGTTCTGTGTAGCTTCTTTGCTGCAGAAAGTCTAGATGAGTTTTTAGGTAGATGTTGAACTTCGTTAAAAATAGCTTCTCTCTTTTTCATTTTTGTTTGTTTGTTTGTTTTGTTTTGTTTTCATAAAGACCTACCCTCTGTGCCTCTTACATATGGACAAAACTTTCTTTATTTTCTTAAAACAACTGGGATGAACCATACTCCTGCTGTTGACTTCCTCCCATAACTGATAGGAGGAAGTTTCAGTTCAACATCACACACACCCCACTACACACCCCTACTTCTTTTCCTGCTTTGAGATCCACAAAGCTATTTCTAGGACTCTTCATAAAGAATTAGCAAATTCTACAGCCATGTGTGAGGCAGAAGAGACTAATTCAGAGGTCTAGCAACTGGATTGAGTGAACGCTGCTTCTTGGCAGCCTTGACTATTTCCACAGTGTGCCTGGCAGTTGTGTAACCTGATTTTAAACATACTAAGTAAGCATTTGGCAACCTCAAGTGCTCTGTTCCAATGCAGATTTCTTTTAGGAAAAGCTGCTCGCTCTCTAACTGAAACTGAGTGACTCAGAAAACCTCTGAATAACAGTTCATTTATCAAGAACTTCTAAGAGGTGGAGGATTTCCAGTAGTCACTGTGGTGCTACATCAGTGTAGCTGCATGTATGACTAACTGCAGAGAGAATTGTACAGATTACTAGGATTGTTTTATTGCCTTTGGAGTAGTAGGAAGCATCATGTTTTTTTCCCTGTCTTTGTATGGCAGGAGGGATCTGGAGCTTTCTTTTGTCCATGAAACTTGCATGTAGTCTTCACTCTTGAAGTTCTTTTTTCCCAGAGTGAGGTCATTGTGTTTGTCTCTGACTGGTTGGCATCCAGAGGTGTATGACTTGCATGCATCCTCTGAGGTGTGTGGCCTCTTCCTTCCCTTGAATTACAGGTGAACCTTTAGAGACCACCTAAAAATTATCAGGTTTTGCTCATGGGTCTCACTTCTTTTTTTCCTTACTCATGCTCTCTTTTTCCCAAATCCTCCCCTGTATTGCAGTCTGTCCTTCTCCCCTCTTGTAACTACATCCCTGCTCTTTGGGCTGAGACAAAGGACATGTTCCAGGTCATCCCGTTGGGAATCTCATGGTGGCCGGTCAAGGTGCTCACATTGGCTGGGGAGGTACACACTCCTTTTTGTGTCCAGGAGGGCAGGTGGCCACTATTGCCTCTCAGGTATGGGCAGACTAAAGAAGTTGCTAGGTAGTGTACTTCTGCTGAGTGTCTGATTCTTTTATTACAGGAGGATACCTTTCAGCAATATGTGAAGCCAGAAATTAATCCCAAGCTTTCAAACTTCTGTATCAGTCTGACAGGAATCACCCAGGTAATTTGCACTTCTGTTTGTTCAGGAAAAGATGTTAATATAAAAAAAGGTGTGGGGTTGATATTTTCAGACAGGTCATCTCTCATGATATTTTTTCTTAAGCCTTGCTTTTTCCTCCTCTCCCAATTGGTCTAAATTCAGGTGTTCGTAAGGGGCTGTAGGAAAATGCGTTCACGTTGTAATCCATGTGTAGAAGCTTAATCTTTGGCAGAGGAAAGCACCCTTTGAGTTGAATCAGTTTCTCATCCAAGATTTTTTTATTTTAAAGGGTTTAGAGTCTTACAATGGCTATGTCTTGTGATCAAGTGACTTGAGAAGGAGCCTGGGAAACAAGCTCCAGGGTTTTAATCTAAGTTCAACAGCTGACTAACTTTGTTACCTTTATTGATGGCATTTGGAGGTTGACCCTTTTGTTACGTTTTTGTCATGCTTTTTTTTTTCCGAGTTCAGAAAAATCTTTCCCACTTGTCTGTTTATTTCAATGTGTAAACTGTTTCTAAAGATTTTTATGAAGCCAGCTTGTCAAGTTGAGTGAGTTAATGAGGGCTATATATCAATATAGTTCTTAAATTTTGTGGAAAAAAGTTTCTCTTCATTTTTTTTTTTTTTTCTTTTTTGGCTTTCTTAGGACATTGTTGATAAAGCTGATAAATTTCCTCAAGTTCTGCAGAATGTGGTAGAGTGGATGAGACAGCGAGAACTGGGAACAAAGTATAGCTATTGCATGTTGACGGACGGGTATGTCCTTATGTAACCTTCAGCACAATCTAGAACTGCAAAACAGCATTTGATCTTTGAGAGTGTGTTGGTAGAGATGGATCATGACACTGCTGCTTTGTCATTTTATTGTACCTTTAGCTTTGGGGAAGACCAAGAAAGCTGAACTAACCAATTTGAAATTAAGCTTCAATCCATTAGATGGCACTGTTTCCTCCCTAGCTTTCTGTACGCAACTAAATAATGCTGAGTAAACTTTTTATCCTTTCTTGCTCTTGTAATTCTCTGTTTACATTTAGTTTTCATATAGTACATAACACCTGTGCACTTTTAGTTCTGAGCAGCTCCCATGCTCTCCTGAACCCAACTTTCAGAGATACGTGGTGATTGTGTTACTGTTAATACATCCTGCATGTTTCACCAGAAAGCAACAATGGATTATGCTGTTTATTGAACAAGGAGAAATGGCTGTCACAGAAAGCTCTCTTCTTTGGCTTGGAGGACTATGGCTCTGGTGGGTCCCACCTCTGACAAGCTTTGAGTGAGAGATTGACTTAGTTCTCAAACTGCCACATGAACTTGCTCTCTTACGAGGTCTGCATGGAATATCAAGTCCTCTAATGACTGCAAAGTGAACATATTTTGAGATCTGGCTATATCCAGGATGCAGCTTTGTTCTTGTGATTTCAGCTTTGTTACACAATGAAAGATTCTGTTTGAGATGTATCTTACACAGCACTGACCAGGAAGCATGGCTGCTTGGCTGCTTTCCTCCTCCTCTTGAAATGAGGAATTTAAGCAGCACAGAGTTTTTAACATTATGTGTGTTGAGATGATTTATATTTTTTTCACATTGCTATGCCTGTTCTTTGCCTCAAGTAAGTTTTTTCCTCTGGTGCTGGTCTACTACAATGACTTTGTCAAACCAGAGGGAGATGAATCCTGAAACAAAACTGAAGTTCATGAAAAAAAGAGCGTGTTTTTGTATGACTTCCTAATTCTTCTGTCAAGTAAAACACAGATTAAATATTCTGAATGGTTTGAAAAATAGTGTAATGCAAAAGATTATTGGATACATAACAAAACCTTCTTTAATCCAATTTACCAAGTGGGAATTTGTTTTGTCCATGAGGCTTTTTTTTTATATTGAAAGGTCTAAATATTTAGACAATGACCATAAATCACAGGTGAAGAACTTGTGTCTTTGAAATATGTGAGCACTGAAGCCACTTAAAAGCTGTCAAACAAGATCTGAGATGTATAGTTTAGATCTGTGTCCATCTTAAAAATCAGTTAAAATAACATCCTTCCAACTTTAATTTAAGGAACTGTGGCAAATACTGCTGTTTGACTAATTTCTTACCAGTGATTTTATCTTTGGAAGCAACTGTAAATTAAGAAAATGCTAATGCAAAACTGATGCACGACCAGTTATGTACAGGGCCTAGAATGTTTCTGGAATTGCTCTCCAGAGAAATCCACTCAGTGAAATTCCCCTAGGAAAATAAGGGCAGTGAAATCTCTCAGTCATATAGGTGAGATTTTGTAGATAGCTTCAAGAGAGGGAGAAAAGGCTTTATTTTATCTTGAAGCTTGCAAACATGTTTGGGTGGCTTCCTTCAGGAAGGCAGGCTAGAACTACATAGGGTTATAGTTTCATCTTCTTTCCATAAAGAACTGCTGCTCCTAGAACTGTTCCAATAACCTATGTTAAGTAGAGAGATGTATGCGTACCCAGGTAATCAGGAAAATTGAAGGTGCCACTTGCTTCCCCAAGGGCTGTGCAAACATCTAGTTTATTGGCAGGTTTTGGAGTAGATGTGGTAGGTGAAGTTGGCATGGTGTTTGTTGTTTTAATCACCCTGCACCTGAAACCATCCTAGTGAGAATCTTGCTCATGTAATTTTGTTTTCCCTATGATTAACAAATTCATATTAAAAACGTTCTTTACCATGACTATTGCAAATGAGCTTCTCCAACTCTTTTTCTTCTACTGACCACCAGAAACAGCTGTTTATGCTACAGCTGTGCAGTATTTAGAATGCAGGGCATCTGAATTCCGTATAAATAATATTTTTCTCTTTTTTTTTTTTTTTTTTTTTTTAAGATCTTGGGATATGAGTAAATTTTTGAACATCCAGTGCCGTGTTAGTCGTATCAAATACCCTTCTTTTGCCAAAAAGTGGATCAATATTCGCAAATCATATGGGAACTTCTATAAGGTTGGTACAGTTTGTGTTTTTTCTTGCAGGAAGGAAAAAAAAGATTTAAAAGTCTAGAATGTCCTGCTGTGTATATTGTCTTTACTTGTGTAGTATAAAATCACAGTAGTTAAACTAGTACTTGCCGGGGGCCTGATCTTCAAACGTATGTCATGGCCAGATCTCAGGTTAATAATTGAAGGTCATATAATCTGCATTTTGTTTTTAATCATCTTCCTAAGAATCAGGAGATGCCCCATGTAGGATTGTCTAAAATGTCATACCAGTGCTCTTAGAGCAAGTGTGTCTTGAAGTAGTTCCACTGAAAAGACTGTGTTGTTTTGGTTTTTGGTTTTTGTTTTTTTTTTTTTTTAATTACATTTACCTGTAGTACATTATAAAACTAATTTGTACCACTACCTTTGTATATCTCCACTTTTGACAGTGTAGTGGGGACAGAGAGAGATATTAGGGCGTATCTGCAGTGGAATCAAATTGTCAAAGGTAATATCAAGGTCAGTGCTGGACCTTATTGCTGGTTTCTTTCACTGTCAGATTACCATGAAATGTGTTACTGGAGGTTCCTAGTCAGTCTGCACTAAACCACTTGTTTAATGATTTCAGCCTAGCTGCCAATTTTCTCTTGAAGGACTTTTTCATGCTAGATGTAACCTCTGGGGGGAAAAAAAAAAAAGAGATTAATATTTTATTAGAGAAGAGCTTTACTCAGTGCTGGAAAATACTACAGGGTTTCTCCATTTCTCCCTCTGTAATTGTGCCTTTTCTGAGTGACTGTTTCTGTTGGAAACAAGCTAGAACATGGAACAGTCTTGTTAGTCAGCTTTAATCTAGACATGCCTTCCTTTCCCTTCTCCAATGAGCAATGAGTGCTTTTTCATCAAAGGCAATGAAGATTGTAACTTAGAAGGAATCAGTTTCTTTTTACATTATTTTTTTGTTAATAAATGCAAACATTCAGTGCTTCTGTTCAGCTATGCCATGCTCCTATTGAATCTGTTAAATATTAGATAAAATTAATGACAAGAGATGACTTTCCTGTGGAATAACTCACAATCTGTAGTATGTTTCCTCTGCCCAGTTTGTGGATGCTATTACTGGAATTGCATATTGCCAGGTTTTGGTAACTGTGTTGTCACCGTGCTGCCTAGCTATTAAATCCAGTAGTATGGTGCAATATCCTGGAACTTGTCATGTCTCACATTTCCCCTATTCCACCACCAACCACCCCAACTACCACCACCAAGAGACCAAACTGAAGCTTTCCTTTCAAGTTTTCCCTTTTGTTTTTTATTCTGACCTGTCCAAAAAGAGGACTTTAGGTGATGTAGCACTTTTCAAGGTTAAGTCAGTTTAGCTTGCTTGTGTGTTCACGTGCCTGTTGGTCATCCATCTATATAAATATGGACTGCTATAGGCATCACTGATCTGTTCCTGTGGTGTTTGGAGGCATGTGGAAGCTTGATGCCAGTGAGAATCAGGAGCCTGGTGCTTCTTTAGTTGCTTAGTGTGTAAAACAACCCCCAAAATCTGGTACTTTCTGCAGCCACTTTGGGTGGTGATTCATGATTTTATAAGGCTTGTTAACCCTAGCTAGGCCATGGCTTCCTCTGTTGCCAGCATTGGCACATCTTGAGCCTGGTGGTAGCAACAGTGAGAGGCTCTTGAGATTATCCCGAGTCTAGACAAGCTCCTATTGACTATGTCTCCTCTGTAAAAATAAGAGTGTCTGTCTCACTGAGGTGCTTTGAATTCAAATTGTTAGTGATCTGCCAAAAGGCAACATGGAAGTTGTATGTGACTTAAGTAGACTTTATCTGCATATGTTTCTACTGCACTGTGTTAGATAAAGAAGACTTGATGCAGAACCTAATCCTTGAATGTGGTTCGTTTTCTACATCAGGTTCCTAGGAATCAGACCAAGCTGACAATCATGCTTGAAAAGCTGGGCATGAATTATGATGGCAGACCTCACAGTGGACTTGATGACTCCAAAAACATTGCAAGGATAGCTGTAAGGATGTTGCAGGATGGCTGTGAACTGCGGGTGAATGAGAGAATGCATGCTGGACAGCTTATGACAGTCTCCTCCTCGGCTCCGGTAGAGGGAGCCCCTGCTCCACAAATGCCTCGATGCAGAAACTAACAGTTCGGGGACTCTGCCTTAGGATCTGCTCTGTGATACCCACTACAGACTGTTAAGAGCTTGTTAAATGGGTTAAATGGCCATCTCTGCCAATCTGTCTGCAATGCAGAATCTGAAAGCACCTTAACTAAGCTTTTCTGTTGAAATAAACATGAGAGTGGACGCTCTTTGAAACCTGTGTTACAGCATTATGGGTTTTTTTATACTGATTATTTTTTTTGTTGGTAGTGCTGTTTGCAGCTTTTCTAGCAGTAGGGTTGATATGCAGAATCCAGGCAAAGTGTGAAGCTTTTAAGGTCATGTAATTCATGTAAAACACATACAAAGATCAACAAGGCCTGTGCATTGTTGTTCCACTCCAGGCTGTGAGTAGTATCTGTTCATTGTGCTGTGCTTTAATGATATCTAGCATCTGATTATTCACTGTACACAAATAAGACACTGCTGGAAGAACTGAAATAGTGAGTAGTCAGGCTGGCCTTTCCTGATAAAGCACTCTTCTAAGTCTA
This sequence comes from Indicator indicator, assembly GCF_027791375.1. Lineage (NCBI taxonomy): Eukaryota > Metazoa > Chordata > Aves > Piciformes > Indicatoridae > Indicator > Indicator indicator. The sequence goes on along the minus strand of NC_072017.1, from coordinate 24,863,227 downwards.
GGAGAAATGGGAGCATGTTCATCAGTTCTAAAGCACAGGAGAAATAATGTGGTGTTTGGGGGTTTGTTGGTTTGTTTTTCCTTTAAGGAAAAACACATGATGCTTCCACATCAAATAGAAGAGCTGAGCATTGAATAGAAATTTCATTAATGCAGCATGATAATAATTCTTTTTAAGCTGGATTTAAAATGAGAAGCTTCTTCAGATTTTCACTTTGAGGATCTTATCTGCTGCATTCATAGCTGCACTTCATTCATTGTCATTTTATAGACACTGTCAGCCATTTGGACTTAGAAACAAGTGAAGAAAAGATAAGTTCAGAACGTGTGAGATTGTAAAAAGTTTTCTGCTATGTGGGTATTACATAAAACAAAGCAAGAAGCTTCTAGTTAATAGACACAATCAGGTATTTTTGGTACATTCTCATAACTTCTGCCACCATGAAGTTACACCTTTATCTCAAAATCTAACAGGGAAGGATTAGTATAATGTTACGAGTAAGGGCCATCTAATTATTAACACCTTCAGCTTTTATCCTAGGCCCCATAAAGGTGATACTTAAACCCCAAAGTGTTAATTTGCTTCACCTCCATGGGCTCTTATGAAGTCAACATTAGTATGATCAGCTTTGTATTAGAATGGCTTGTTCTGAAAAATGGAATTTTGGTTGTTGTTATTTGAAAAAAAAAAAAAGTTAGTTTGGTATCCTTGTATTACAATTCCTTCAATTTGTTGTATCACATACATTCAGGAAAAAAAAAAAAAAAAAACAACTCATAATAAAGTTTTGTTGAGAACATTCACTGCTTGGCTAATCAAACTTCTTCCAGCTCCCCTTGATCTTCTGACTTAAATTGCATCAATGGAAATGTGAAAACTATTTTAAATTCATGTACGGAAGAGAAATATTGGTCAGTTGTCGGTGGCTTCCTATGTAGGAAGGAAGCAGTTTCCTTTCTGGCATCAGAGAGTTGGATACCCACAACTGGTTTTTTGGTTTTGTTTTGTTTTGTGTTTTTTGTTTGTTTGTTTGTTTTTGTTTTTTGTTGTTTTTTTTTTTTTTAGTGGAGGTAAGTACTTGTTCTGCTTGTAGAGTTCAGTTGAACTTTGCAGTTTCCTGCACATAATTTGTACAAACTGTTAACAATATATTTGCTTTTTACTATACCAACCATAGCATCCTATTTGCCGAAGAAGCATGCTAATTTGCTGCCTTTTTTTTTTTTTTAATGTCTCTGAGTTACTGAAGTATGCAGGTTTCTATGATAAAAGTGAGTCTAGCTCAGCAGATCTCCACTTCAGATGCTGGCAGTGTCATAGACTTTGTCATTAGTCTTTTGTTTACAGATCTGTAACTAGGCTTACAGTGCCATGTTATGTATTATTCTACAGGTTTCATACATGAAGAGTTGCAATTTTACATCATTATGTACAGAGTTGTATCTTTTTGTTAAATAAGTTCATGAAGATATTTTTGAGGTAAGAGTTAAATATTGTTTGGAGTTTTAACTATGAGCTGCAGAAATCGGTAGAATCATTCCAGATACTGTTTTATCTACACTGGATTAATGTCAAACTGCAAACTGCAGCTATTTTCACATTGAGTTTGTCATTCTGAAATGACAGAATCAAGTGAATTTTATTTGTTGGCTTGCTTGAGTTTAAACAAACTTACAAGTTGGTATTTATTAACATGTCAGCTACTGAATTCACTCTATAAAACATGAGATGACAACACCCTTGGAGGTCTTGGTCTCAGCATGACCTGTGATTAATCTTACTTGGTTGCTTACAGAGTTGTCAATCTCCATTTTATGCAGAGAAAAAACAAAGACAATGCAGACATTACCCCTCTGATATAGTTGAAAGGGCTTGTCTCGTTTGGTTTGTGTTTTGGTTTGTTTTGGGTTTTAATTTATTTATTTTAAATTCATGTTTCTGGAACTATACTTGAGCAATTCTACTGTTCCTACAGACAGCCTTTGTAAAACACTAGTGAGCTTAAAACAAGGGAGTTGCAGGCAAATCTCAACATGAGCACATTCAAGCAGATTTCTTAATATGTATTTTTATAAATGTGAGAGGGATTCACGTAATCTTGCGGTTGTGTTAAAGAGGAAAAAGTTTTCTTAGGCAGATTAAAGAACACAAACCTTTGTCTGAATGAGGAAATGCCTGAGCAAATGTTGCTAGCTGCATGCAGAAGCAGAGGTCACAACAGTTCGTAGCTGCTTATCAATCTGCTGAGCTACAGGGCCAAGTGCTAGCAGGTCAGTTGTCTGTAGAAACTGCTCCTGTCTTTGCTTGTCTTATAGTAAGGTAATTTAATATTTTAGACAAGTGTAGCAGCCAGCAGTATGAGACTCAGAGTGCCTCCCCTTCTCACTTGGTAACACTTGAATGTTTGTGATTAACCTCTGTTCATGCAGATATGAACTATGATGACAGCTAAAAAGAAGGGAGAAGTGGCAAGTTATTAGCTGACCCTAGATAGGTTATGCCAGGCATGTGGGAGGCTGGACAAGAGACCTCCCCACCTCTTTTACAAACACTCTGCTCTGGTTCTGTGAAAACTAGCCAAGAGGAAACACAAGCTGCAGATTTTCTGGTAGTCTTAATCTACTGCTGGGATCATTTAGTTAACTGGGAATTTTCCATGCATTTTTTGCCAAAGACAGGGCCTTCAGACCAGCTTTACTCATCAGAGTACATGAGGAATGTTTTTCATTGCTGACAGAAGGCTGTTCTTTCATACCAGCACAGTGTCTTCTGATGGACTAGCTTGGAAAGTTAAGCCACGTTCTGCTGAGAGTAATGGCCACAGAGCAGGTCACCACACCTGGCAGTCTTCAGTAAACAGACAGACCTGCAGATAAGGGGCATTTGTTTCATCTGAGAAGCCTGGGTGGGGCATGACTGAACAATAAATGAGGCATGGTTATCCTGCATCGGAGGGAATTGCTGTGGTACTCGCGAAGCCTATCTGTTGGCATGCCGTGCATCCCTGCCACCAGTTCCCTTCAACTCTTGCTGGTGTTTTACTTACCACTGTTAGACTGCAGAGCTGCATAGACATGTTTCTTCTTCAGACCATTTCAAAATACTTCAGATTTGCTTATTTTGTGTCTAACTTTCTGGAATTTACTAGCTTTCTTCTAGTTCTTGCTTAATTTGCTTACATGGAATAGTCCTTCCCTGACCCTGCTTGTACTGATTTTCTAGGAAGCCATGTCTGGAAGCAGCTGTACTTGATGCTGTAATCTTGTCTGTGCTGCTAGCCTAACTGTTGTGAACATATCTTATACAAACCTTATCAGATTAGGGACTGCTGCCTTGTTAGAAGCTTATGTAGTGTGGTCATGTTGTTCCTGAATGCTACAGCCATTTAACAGATACTAACAGTAGGGAGGACTGTGTAAGTAGATGGAGAATCTCTGCTTCCTTCCCAAATCATGGCAAAAAGCTGGTGGCAAATTCTCAGGGATTAATGGTGCTTTCATTCATGCATGCTATCATATGTACATCTCCTTTAGGGCTGCTGCCACCACTTCATGGCAAGGACAAGGTCACTTTAAGACTGAATGCCAGTTAGGTTGAATGTGTGGTGGGTGTTTGTCTGACAGGTACTTGTTTCTGTACTAGAGCTGTGTTGGTAAGAGTAGTGTCATACAGAGGAGGTAGAGTGGTTCTTTATTAGATTCATCAAGGAAACTGAAGGTGACAAACAGCATGGATTTTTTTTTTTCCCCAAACATTCTTGCGATAGTTATGTAGCTTTTAGTGTTGTGTAGTTGTTCAACACTTTGGAGTGTGGCACTGTGGAGCTCTGGAGGACCTTGATGTGCCTTGCTAGCTGGTTCTGTGGGTCAGTCCCAGCAGGGGTGCCTCAAGATATTATCAGGCTGAGGTGGTGGTAGCTCCATAGAGGAAGTAAATTGTCTTATGAACACTGTGCTTCAACATATTGGCAGGAAGTTTTCTTCCATAGTTTAGTCTAGGAGGTAGTGATTTTCTTCTAAGTGTTGGATCAAGGCTTCCAACATGAATATCCTCAGACAATACTCTTTCACTATGAAAACAGAATCACTGAGTCTGCCTATGATTTATCTCCCTTTCAGGCAGAAAATAAAAATTACTTCTTCCTGTCCTCCAGCCAAGAAGCCTATCCACCTTGATGGATACTGATTGATGTAGATATGGAAACTTTTTTTTTGGTTGCTTAATGGTGTAATTTGGTAGACAGTGAATGAACCATTTCTGCAGAGGTTGCAGTAGATGTGTCATATTGGATGAAACTTCTGTCTTGAACCAAGTAGTCATGCTCAAGGCTGAACTTCTTTCCTGAGCCAGCAGTCGAAAGACCCAATTCAGATCCCTCCTAACAGCTGTAGTGGTGAGCAAAACAATCAATGATAGAAACAGAGCTTTTGTGTATGAGAGGTGAAGAACATAGAGCTTGGCTGTGTGCCACTAGATGTATAGTAAGCTTTTCTGACTATGTTCTTCCTGTGTATATGGAATATCTTCACAGCTTAACATCTGAGCTGGTGGCTGCAGCCACCTGGCCATTGGTGTGAAAAGCTTTCCATCTGTTCCTCCTTTTCTGCCATCTGCATCTTTTTAAAATCACACAAACTCCTCAAGCACATCCTGAAACTCAGCTGATGCCTCTTGCTCTAGTTCCTGTTGTACAAACAGTTGTCTCCCTTTTAGAATAAAAATGTCTTGAAAGAGCTCCACCCCCCCTATCCCCAGTCTTTGGGCTCTGTGGGACACATGTAGAATGGACTGAACTGTCTTTGTGTAGTTTAGGTCACCTCCATTTCTCTATTTGCACCATCCACCCTTCAAACTGGCAGACAACCACTGCTCTGCTCAGTTGTGGTTTTTTGGCAGGACTTAGTCTATACATACCTGGAAGTACAAGTGGCTGCTTTCTGTCTTCCTTTTGCTTTTCTATTTAAGCTTTCCACTTTGCCCTGTACCAGCTGTGCTGTGCATGTTTGGACTAAGGCTTAGTTTTTCCTTTTTTCCCTTTCTTATTTTCTTTTCCCTATGCTGTGGCCCTGACCATGGCATCTTACCATAGTTGAGCAGCTCTGCAGTGGCAAGAAGATTATCTCCCAAGTTATGTGTAGTTGGGCTGAGCCCTATGTTTGCTTTAAGGAGAGGGACAATTGTAGTAAGTTTTAAATGCTGACTGATTTACAGCACAGTCATTACCCATGTTCTAAAGAGGACGAAATTCAGGCAAAGGGTTCAATTGCTGTTCAGGTTTATGTAGTGAGCTAGAAATGGAAATCAGCTGCCTTGCCTCCTCAGCTGCTGTCTCCCCCAAACCCTCTAATGTTTCTTTTCAGTAGACAACATCTTAATGTAGGTTGCCACTAGAGGAAGAGGTTATGCACCTGCTGTCGTGATTTTGGCTGAGCTCTTGGAGACAAGCCCTTGCCTGAGGGAATTCCCCCTCAACCTTCTGGTCTCCAAAGCAGCTGGTTCTGCAGCTCATCTCTGGACATGGACGATGTATCTTCTGTAAATGCTTCCTTGAGCAATGGGAGATTGCAGTCTGCCTGCCCTGGCCCTGAGACTTGATAGAGCTCTGAGTGCATGCAGGTATTTGGACTGACAGCATCAAGCCCTGTAGACTGTGCTTGTAATCGCAGGGTTTAATGGGCAAATGGAGACCAACTAGGAGGTTATTTTCTCAAGGAGACAGAAGGATGCCTGTTGATTAGAAATGAGTTCCCACTTGCTGGGTTTGCTGTAGACTTATAGTTTTCACTCTAGTCCTGTTTCAAATTCCTGTCTCAGAAGAGCTTATTGCAAACAGCACATAGTTCACTCTCTCCTAAGCTCTTTAAGAATTAGACCTCTAGGGCCTGCTAAGGGAAGGATTTAGTTACCTAAATGTAGCTGTCTGATGCCCTCTGGGATCAGAGCTGTCTGCAAAAAGCTTTCATATACCATGTGGCACCTGTAGGAGTCTTCCTGTCTTCTGAAACAGCTGTTGGAGGCCAGACTATAGACCTGCAGTATCTCCAGTAGTGCTATTGCTCATACCTGTGTGTGGGCACTGGAATAGTGCCCCTGGAGCAAGTCCATGGCCCTGTTAGCTTAACAGAAAAAGAAAAGTACCTCCAGAGAATGAATTGTCCCATTGGTCTTTGCTGCCTCTTAATATGCCTTAACTGGAAAGTAGAAGCTGTGCTGCTGCTGTGCAGCATGTAAGCTTTCACAGAATGTTTGCTACAGAGATTGTGATTTCAGGCAACCAGAAGTGGGAATGCAATTGTGAGGACAAGATATCATCTCCCAAACAGCAAAAATATTTGGAAATAAGGACTTGTTTCTGTTTGGCCCTTCCCAAAATGCATGGGAGGAAGGGAGCTGGATCTAGATTTAGTTGTTTTGTTTCTGCACAATAGTGAATGTTGCTACAGGATTGTTAAGGTTGGGATCAGTTTCTGCTATACTGTCAGTTTGCAGAGGAGTGGTGGAGGAGCTGACCTTTGTGGAAAAGTCCTTGTGGAAAGGCCCTTGCCAAGGTCCCCAGTTACAGACTGGGATGGTTAGCCTTTGGCCTTTAGGAGGTCTTCAACTGGTTCAAAGTTGGGACAAGTCTGCGAAGCACTTGCTGAAGTAAGGGGAAGAGTGGTGCTCAGTTTTGGTGGTAGTTTGGTGTGAGCATTTAAGCTGGAGTGAAGGGATATCAGCCTTTCAGTGTCTTAGAGCAAAATGCTGCATTTGGGATGCCTTGTCTTTTAGGGTTAGGTGTCACTCCCTCTCAGGGCAACGTTTGCCTGCCAAACTGTCTCTGTGGTTGTCTGCACAAACCACAGAGTCTGAGTTTGTGTCTTTTTGCTTATAGAACATGAAAAGACACTTCTTGCATGAGCAGGATAGAGCTACTTTCTATACAACTGCATGAGAACAAGTAGAGCAAACTAGAGCACTAAGCAATAAACCCAGCTGTGCAAGACGCTGAGACATAGCTCAGTATATGTGAAAGGGTCTGGCAAGACAACTGTCTCTCCTCTGCAAAAACAATGCCCCAGATAAAGGGAAAGAAAATAATCGTTTGACTTCATTTACCTTTTGTAAGTTTGGAGCAGCCAGTCTTTCTGGGCTGCCTTCAGCCTCATCCTTCCTCTTCCGAGAAAGCAATTTTTCTGTACTAAAGACTGTTCTGACCATTTGGTAAGGGTAGAGCAAGGGTAAAACACTTCAAAGGGACATGCCTACAACACTGGTAACACAACACTAGCCTCTTCCACAAGCGTGGGATTGCTTCATTTTAATTATTTAGCCAGGAGAGTTGGAAATGGCTATAAGACTGCTGAAGGCAGGAAGGGATAGAGTGCTGACTGTAGAGGGACAGCAGCAGAAGTGCATCAAATGATGGCCTCTCAGCACTGTCTCCAGGCTGGTTATGCAGACAGGTGAAAAAGCCCACTGGAGAAAGAGGGTAATCTCACAGAGGAAAACAAGAAAGAGTGGAAAATGGATGCAAGCAAATACCATTCACAAAACAGAACAGCAAAACCTATCCCCCCACTTCACAGAGAGAATCCTCCTCCTCCCTGGGCTGTATCTCTCATCTGCCCATGGGTAGGTCAGGTACTGCAGAGAGCAGGGAAACCACTGTCATCTAAGACAAGGTGCAGCTCTTGGGCAGGGAGTGGCAGGGGTAAAGGACTGGCAAAACAGCTTCTAGGCTGAAATGTGTTTTGCACAAACTGTTTGTATACTGCTGCATAACAAACATCTGCAAAGAGGAAGGCAGTTTGCTGAGTCTGGTAACCGGCGACAGGGCCACGGTTTGCCAGAGAGTTTGCTTGCAATGAATAATTCAGCCAGTCCTGCTACCCTTAAATTTAGGCAATAACACTGCAGTCAAAGGCTTTCTGAATCTGGCAGCTCATGCTATTGTGGGCTTGTCTCTGTGTTTGGCCTGGGGCCTACTCTATTTTGCAGGTGATTCTGACCTTGTGTCACAGCATCTCTATAAACTGGTCCCCTTTTACTTGGCAAATCAGGCACAAGTTCTTTCCCCAGCTCTCCAATACTAAACTTGTAAACTCACCAATGTAATTCTAGAATGAAAACAGGGCTGGGGGGTCGGTGAGTGATGGCTTCAGGATGCCATTTGAAACAAATTCCCAGAGTTCAGCCTGATGATGCTTTTTCTTCCCCATCACCATATTAAGATTGTTGGTGGTATTTGCTCAGGATTCACTGAGAGCTTAAATGGCATCCAATTCTCAGACTCTGAATCCTCTCAAGGTTTCTGTAGGTAATGTCTCTCCTCTCTTCACCTTTTCTGATGATGGTAGGACGTCCCCTGTCCATGAAGCTATAGGTTTCATTTCCAGTTTATCTTAACTCAAATACCAGCAGTCTAAATACGAAGAGAAATCTTCAGTGAGTGCTAAAAGTGACACAGAAAACAAGCTTGCCCAAGATGGAAAAGAGAGAGACTTCTGAATAGATAATGTGCAAATGTGATTCCAACATAAAGTTAACACCCAGATGCATCTTTGCCAGTGACTAAGCCTTTCCCTCAGGCCATGTTCCCAGGGATTCAGTGTCCACGAGAACACCTCCTCTCCCAGCTGCTGCCCTGACTTCTGCAGAAGTTACCAGCTTTGGGATGTATCAGTCTCTTTTTCAGAATAACCACATCTCTAAGCACAATTCTAGGTGGTGCTCATCCAGCTTCAATTTTTGGATGAGCCAGAAAATGTCCTTGATGTTTTGGAGCTACATATCTTTCGTCCTCGGGGTGATTTCTTTTGTGTAGTACCCAGGTGATGGGAGATGATTTGTTTCCCCCCACTTGGTGTTTGTAGAGTTGTGACAGAGGCATGATGTCCAGTTTAAGGACCTCCAGAAGAGGACAACAAACTGGAGTGAGCCAGGCAGTGATGGTATGTAAACAGGCCCAAAAAATAGCAACTTGGCAGAAAACCACCCTCCTCACCCTGGAAGGTGGGAACAGACCTTGGACAGGGTAGTTTTTGTTACAAATGGTGTACGTGTGGTGGAGACATGCCTTTCTCCTGAGCCATGACTGCAGGGGAGAGGCAGGGTGTGGGGAAATAGTGCTGTTCACGTCTTTTACTCAAGGTATTTCTGAGCTCTTGACACGTCAGGCAGGGAGGGTCTGAATGTGCTCAGAGAGAGGTAGGACTGAGGAAAGGATCAAGACAAGATGTGGAACTTAACAGTTTTGCTTAGTGCCTATATCTGTCCCTTTATTAGGTGTACAAGGTGACACCAAGTACAATTTCAAGGTCACATAACAAGAGACCAAAGGTGAGAAGGAGGCTTCCAAGTCATGGCTAGTGCTCGTAGCCATGTCTCCAAAAAAACCAGGAGAACATGTGTATCCATAAGTATTACTTGAGATGCTGAGGCGATTTTTCCACTCTTAAGGTTTTCTGAGGCTCCTAAAATAGCAGCAGAGTTTTCCCCAAATTGCTAGTGCTTTTTCTTTCTGACCCTAGATTCTTTCCTAAGCTTACCAGTGTTTGATTTGTCTCTTGATTTGTGTGTGGACTCCTGAAACAGACAATTCTTGCTTTATTCATACACAGAAAGTCTTTTGAACTCTTGCAAGGAAAATCAATAAAGTACTGAAGTAGTATTTACCCTACACTTTATTCCAAATATCAGGTATTTGCAGTCCCCTGGGATGTACCAGTTTTGCAGAGGCATTGTGTTCTTGCTTGTTTGCTTTATAAGGATCAGCTGAGGGTGAATTTCCACACTGTGCATGTTCAAAATGTTAAACATCTCAAAATGTCCCTGGGGTGATAAGGGCCTCATCTTGAGAAAGGTCATTGCATTTTCAAATGTTCTTTTCTCCATCTCTAACTGGAGCAAAATGTTGGCCAGGTGAGTTCAGACAATCTTTTGCAGAGAGGCAAAGCACAACTAGCAGTGGGAGATGAAAGTCACTAATACGTATGAGAGCAGTAACCTTCATCAAATAGGTCTCACTGGATGCTTTGCACCACTGTAGATATTTTCACAGTGGTTGTCTGTACTTAAGCCAGCTGCAATAGTTTCTTCTTTCACTGCTGAAAATACTGCCTGTTTAAGGATTGTGCATAACAGAAAATTACTTCAAGAAGGAAGCTTTGAGTTGCAGAACTGTTGAGAAATTCAGGGCCAGTGCCTTGTCTGTGTTTGTCCAGTACTAAGTCTTCCTTTCAGAACTTCTTTTCTTGGTGTTGCCACACAAGGCTATGTAGGGCTCTAGATGCTCTGAACACTTTTGAGAGCCTTTTTCTGCTTGAGAAGCCTTTGCGGTTGCTGGCGAGCTGTTGGATCTTTTCTGGGTTCTGCTTACCATGCTCTGCTCAGAGCCAAGCATTTGATTCAAAGGTGGTCTGTACTCTGCTTGTCCTCAGAGCAGCATAGAAAAGGACTCTGGGTGGGAAAACACAGGAACATATTCTGTCAGGGGCAAATCGTTGGTATTAAAGCTTGGATACACCATCAGCTGCATATAGAACTCCTTCTTGGTGTTCTTATGTTATGAGATCCTTGTGCCTTAGAGTGGACAGAGTCCTGCCCACAGCAGCCCAGCTGTGTCCTATGCTGGTATGCTTGCCTGTAGTATTCACCAATGTTTGCCAGTGATCACCTACAGTCACTGTGGGGATCTGACTCTAGGTCACATCATCTCATATTTGGCAACAGGACTGCCTCCCTTGCTCTCTCTTGCTGAGAATGGGCTGAAAACAGCTGTGATGGGCTGTCTGGTTGCCAAGTGACATGGAGCAACACGAGTACCCTAAATCTCACTGCTTCCAGTCTGGCTTTTCTGCTCTCAGGAGGCAGCAGTGAAAGGAAATCTTTCACCACCAAGTCCTGTGGAGCATGAAGTCCTTGGAGGAGGATTCCTACTACTGGTATTTTCAGTCTTGATTTTTCCTTTGAAGGAGAAGTTGCATGGGTGTTTTCTGCTGCTGCAGACTGAAAGCCGACTGCAGCAGTTCCCTCCTTCTTGCATACTTCATACCTTCCTAGGAACAATGACTGACCAAGGCAGATCTCACTGGCAGAAAGACTGCAGATAACTTATTCAGCTGTCCTGTTTCTGTGTCACAGCACCATGGGCTGAGAAACTACCTGGAGTTGATGTCCCTGTGCTGTTGGAGGAAAAAGGGGAGGAGAGCTAAGCCCATGCTGCATGCCTTTCTCTTCTGTTGGTTGATTGTCTAAGTACACATTTGTGGGAGGCAGTACTTCTGTGGAAGCAGCCACGGTGGGGTTTTTATCTCATGAATTTTGCAAATGCTGGCCCAGTTCCCATGTTTGCATACTTCCCTCTGTCTCTGCTAAAGTGCATATAAACCGAACATATGGAGACTAATTAAACATGGACTGCTGGCTTTTTCTTTTTCACATGGCAAAGATGTTTTTTTGAAGGAAATGTCATATGCTCATTTAAAAAGAAAAAGATGTTAGACTTCAGCTAGCTTTGTACTAGTCTACTTAATGTCTTTGGGGGCAGAATAATTAAAAAGCATTCGTCTCCTTTGGCAGACACTGGCTCAGAAAGCAACATGTTTGAATGAGAGAGTAATTCTGCAGGCATTTTTGCCTCTTCTGAGGTCACTGACTTTCTGCACTCCAATTTTAGTCTTTCAGTACACACAACTCATGACAAAACTGTTTTGGATAGCAACTGTTCCTATGGTTTTCACTAGGAGAAGCTGAACTCAAAAACATCCTATTTTTAAATAGGATTTAGAAATGTGGGGGCAAGGGGGCAGGCAGTGACACAAGGTTTGATTCCCTATATGGAAGATGGTGAAGTTCTGGCTCCAGCGCAGGTCTATCAGATGACTGATGGCAAGGTTTTCATATGTAGAATTCTCCCTGACAGGGTTTAAAGTCTGGTAGTCATCACCAAAATGTCCACCGTGGTCTTTCTCTCTTGTGAATGCCTGTGCTTTACAGCATTCCTCTGTGGTCGTGCTCATGTCCATTGGTGTGGACTGAGAGCCTGTCACACAACTCTTGATGCAAGAGCAAACCCAGCGAAGCAAAGCAGGGCCTCAGAGCTTTGCAGGACTGCTCTTTCCTGGTTACACTGCTCCTCAGTAGGCAGATATCCAGGCTTCCTCTTCTCTGTCTCCTGTTTGACCTTCATTCTGTCTGCCCTCAGCTATTTATGCAAAAAATTGCCCAGAGCTGCAGTGGTGCTTTCTGCCTGACCCCTTGATCTGCCTAGTACCTCTTTCATCCTGAAATACTTTGAGATTCTCCAGGCTGACTCAAAGGGCAGCTGGTTGGACACCACTTTTCATGGGGTTTTTGCCATCTGTAGGAGCACTGGCCCCTCTACACAAGGTCCAGTGCTGCATATCTTTTCACATCTTCACAGGCTTTTGTCTCAGCCTCACAAACTCATAGAAGAGATAGGCTGTTTCTTTCTCACCTCTTGGGAAATCCCTTCTCCCCTGCCTTCCAGGCTTCTCCCCTCTCCAGGTTTCAGCATTGATCAATGTCTGACTTGTTTTGGTCAGTCCTCTCTCTAGAGTGTCTGTGAATTGCTGTGGGCTACTTCCATGCACAATAGTGGTTTTGGTGCTTTAACAGCATTGCTGATCTGACATTGCTGGAGGCAGGAAAAAGGTGGGATGGTTGCTGCATGCATCCCATGTCTGCAATGGACTCTGTTTGTGTTGTCTCAGAGGAAGGAATAGCTGGCAGGTGTTCTTGTGAGCCTGTGACATGGAGGCAGTAAGGAGGACTGTCTTCACTCCATTTACTTCTGGGAAAAAAAGCCAAAGAAATCTGGGATTTACACCAAGGGGGAAGACAGGTATTCTGTGAGTTCATAGCTGTCTCTGGTCAGAGGATTAACAGCAGAGGAACAGAAAATTGCAGCAGCTGGAGAAGACGCCACTGCCATACCAGAAGAAAGGGCTGGAGACAACAAGCAGCAATGACCTTGCCCTGGGTGAGGAGGAGCAGACTCAGAGCCCAGCAGAGAGCCTTCCAGACAGCAAGGCCTGAGTTCCACTGGGTTTTTAAGGTCTGCAAGGCCTGGGTCCAGCTTTGAAGTTCAGCTTGGGATACCCACACTATGAGTCAAAGACCCAGACTCCAAAACAATACCCAGAGTCACTTTTTCCATGCTAATCTTTCTTTTGGGTTAAAAGCCTCCCTGAAGAGCAAATGTGAGGCTTAAGCTGAGTGCTTGGGTTTTAGTGGGGAGAAGACCATAGCTGTGCCATATGCAAGCCCTCAGGCCACTCTCACAGCAAATTTCAACACCTCGGTAGGGGGGGATTTGCCTGTACCAGGAGAACGACAGAGTTTTCACTCTTTCCTCACTCTAAACCACCATGGAGGGTCAAAGTGAACGTGAGTCAAGGCTCAGAGGATATTTCATTTCATGTTTCTCCAAATGTTTCCTCATACAGTTCTAAAGGAGGCCTTCTTAACCCTACCCTACGAGCAGCTTTGAGGAAACTTTGTGTCCCTTTTAGAGCGTTTCCCATGGGCCCTCTGACTGGATATTGCATATGTTTTACTAGATTAATTTCAGAGCAATGGGGTTTGGCTTGGCTAAGCCATACGATTATTTTGCAGTTTTATGACAGTTGATGTGACTGTGAGCTGCTGGCTGGCTTCTGGTCAGGGTGTGACACATTTTTCTTCTCTTTTCCTCAGGGGAATCTGTTAGGCAGAGCTGATTGCTGGGTGGATGAGAAATTTGCATCTTACCTCACCTTGAGGCACCCTCATCTGTGGTTGTTGCTGTGTCTCAGGCAGAGGAGTGACCTTTCATTAGTTTCTCACTCTTCCCTACTGTGCAGTGCTGTGGTGGAGTAGGACGGTCATGGTCAGTCTGCTGTCCTTCCTCAGACCTGTGAGGGCACAAAATGCAAATTTAAAGGCCTCCCACTGTAATTTCCTTCAATCTTAGTCTCCAATCCTTCCCATTCAATGGTGCAAGAACATCTCCACCTTCCTTTCTGGCCTTGAACTCCTTCTCCAGTCCCTTTCCTTCTTCTCCAGCCAAATGGCACACCCTCTCACCGACCAAGAGCTGCTTTCCCGGTGGCTCTGTATTGGATGTGGCAGGAGGGGAGAACAAAGCCCCTGAGTAGGAACATAGTGGGGTTTCTCCATCAGATTTCTCTGTCTTCCCCCAGGCTGTCTTTCCTCTCTCTTTGCACAGCTTGCACAGCTGTCAGTGCCTCCCAGAACATTTGCCTCTTTTCACCTCCTCTCCTTAAAGGGAAGGTATTTGGCTGTGCCCTGAGGCATGTGCCTTGTGCAGAGCACCTCATCTCAGTGGGGTGGACAAGGATGGAGTCACTCCTAAGGCTGTCCCTACTCTTGCTCCAACACCAGGGCTTGGTTCACATGTGGCTGGGGTGCTTACTGGCCTCTGCCTCTTTGCAGGAAGCAAGTAGTTCTGGAAGATGGTTCCCAGGTTGGCAGTGGGCTTTCCCTGGGGGCTGCCCTATGAAAAGTAAAAGACTAGCCTCAAGAACCATTTGCTGGGACAGAAGTCTCCAGGAGGCCCTGCAGGCTCTCTGGGCAGATGTCTTTTTTCTTGAAGGCAGTCTGGCCACTGGCAGATATGGCTCATTCTTGTTTAACTGTACCATGCTCTACTCGTTAGCTTCATGCTAAAAACTTCTTCAAGCAGATGAAACTGGAGCAGCATCTTCCTCCTGTTCCTGATCATACTGAAACCATGGAGGAAGGATATTTTGGCAAATACTGTGAAATAACTTCGCTTCTTGGTAACAGAGTGAAAGAGATCTGCTTTCAGTGCTGTAAAACAGGAGCCAGCTGAGGTCTGCAGAAGAGAAAATACTTCTGGGAAGCAGCGGGCCATTGTCTCTGCATGGTGCTGGCAGGAAAGGGAGACACTTGGGCTTCACAGAGGAGTGGTTTGTGCTGGATATGTTTCCAGAGGTCCACAAGGTGTTGGACAGCAGACTGGAGCCCACAGAAGGAGGTCTGTGGTCTGTGCAAAAGTGAGGGTTGGGTTAAGGGGACTGTGGGACTGCGCATCCAAATAGCAAGTGAGAGCAAAGTGCTTGCAAGAACTTCCCAGGATTTTGAGCATGACTTGAAATAGCCACTCAAGTTGCCCTGAAACAAGGTAAGGAACATTCTTGAGGTGCTACAAATAAATGCAATAAAGTCTGGAGAAAAAGCATCTGGATCTGCAGTCCTGAGGATAAAGGTCTTCCATGACAGTGAGAAGCTATCTACAGGGGACAGGCAGGCAGGTTGTGAGCCTAAGGCGTTGTGTCCTTCAGGGCCAAGACCCACATGTAGCAGAGGGAAACCCAACTTGCTCTCTGGTGGATTTGCTGCCCACTTTGACTGGCCGTGCAGCTTCCTGCAGCACCTAGACAAAGTCAAAGGCTCTTTTAGTCTTGTATCTAGGTATGGCAGCTGAGCAAAGTAAGGATGATGTCTCTCTGTTTTGGTGTCCTTTGCAGTGGTAAGCAATGGGCACAGGACTGAGCAAAGGTCATTCACAGAAGGGAGAAACACTCCCAGAGGTCCTGAGGTGTTTCCCAAGAACATTACAAAGCATCATGATATTCGGTGTAAAGGCTGAATAGCGGCAGCTCCACAGGAGTGAGGGTTACATTTGCCTCCCCATGAAGGTACAGTAAGCTGCACATACCACGTGATGGCCTCACTGTAAGGCCTCATGACATGTGGCTTGCAAGTTATGTCTCACCTGCTATTAATAGCTCTGTCTTGATGTCTTTCCATGATACTCTTGCAAAGAATTTTTTTTCCTCCTCCTTCTTCAAGCCAATTATCAGGTGAGAAGCCAGGCCCTTGAGCAGCATGGCTGTCACGTTTCTCACGTTACAGCAGGGCTTGCTGCTCAGCCTGCACGGGCAACAGGAGCATCCAGGTGCTTGGGTACCACTTAGCTGTGAACATCTCAGGAGAAACCTGGGGCATGGCTTGACCCCCTGATAGAAGTGAGGATGATATGACAGTCTCCTCTATCAGTGGTGGGTTTACAGAGGGAAATTGAGGTGGGGAGAGGAGACCAGAGGGGAAATGGGAGTTTCTGTAAGGAGAATGCAGGGCAAGGGGAAGATAGAAGCCTGGGAGAAGAAGTGATGACCTGAGTTTCTGTCTGGCCAGGACAGGATTTGTCATTGTTGCTGTCATTGTGTTCTTTAAACACTCAATTTCTTTTTAGGCATGTGTGCTTTCAGTGCCAAACTACATCAGAAGAGAACAGAACCACCCTCTCTCTCTCTCTTTGCCTCCCCTTCAGCTTGTTCCCCTTCCAATAGACAGGTAGTAGTGACCTTCACCTCCTTGTTGTTTTTTTTTTTTCATGGAAGGGGCAGTAAGCCACCCATCATGCAAGTCACTTTAAAACTGTAAATAAGGCCAAGATGTAGGAGAATGGTATAGTCTAGCCTAGATGAAGGAAATTGAACCTGCCCTTGAAAGTAGGTGATTTTTTTCCCAGCCTTACAGTGATAAGCTGTTGGGTGGAACTCGGTTAATAATTCACACTGCAGACATTACATAGTGGTATCAGGTTACACTAGAAAATCAGCTGCTGTTGGCTTTTTGTTGCTAAACTAATGGACTTTGGCTCCAGTGCAAACTCTGCATTGCCTTGTCAAAAGCCTTGGGACAGAAATGGTTGTGGCTGTCTTTTCTTCCTGCCAGACCAATTTGCTGAAAACTTGTGGTCACCCTGGGAGAGAAAGCCTCTGTCCTTAGCTCCTGCTGGTTCGTAAATGTTCTTGTTCTACAGCTTGGGCACTTCTGTGCTAGAAATTATTTGACAGTGTTGCTGGGCATAAAATAAAGTCAAGAAGGAGACTCAATTCATGCTACTTGGTTTAGAGAACTTCTTCCTGCCCCACCTGCAGATGGAGACCTTGATCTCAAATATTTGGCTTGTAATCAGCACAACCTGGGTAAGAACCTGTGCTGGACTCTGAAAGTCAAGCCTGCAGGGGTTTTTTTTTTCTCCCCTTGCTTATAATCAAGTTTCTCAGCTCCAGCCAGGCCATGTTCCAACAATGATGACCTTTTGGCTAGACACTGTGGTTTGCACGTGCAGAGCTGAGACAGGTAATTAGAAAAACACCCAGAATAAAACACCTGCTCCCTTTGCTGGACTGGTTCTTCCTGGGTTCAGAGGAGTTACAAGCAATAAACCCATATGAAAGCCACTAACCTCAGCATATCTGGCTTAGATCTCACACAGGGAACAAATGTAATACATAAGCAAATACAGTTTCACTATGTAATTTCTCAGGGCAGAGCTTCAAGTTTAAACTGCTTTAACTCTAAACCAGCAGAAAAACAATTTAGGATTAGGGAAGGGGAGGCTGTGGAATAAAAAGAAAATTGCTTCCAACAATTCACATAGCTTTGAAGTAAATTCATGCTGATACTGCAGAAAATAGCTCATTTAACTTGCATCAGGTGGGTCAGGGTTTGTATTGCTGCCTGAAGGTATAGAGGTGGGTGCTGAGACTGTTTTCCAGTACTCCAGAGAGGAGTGATAATTTCCATGCAGGCCATTGTGCTGGGAGTGCTTGTTTAGCCCTGGCTTACTGCATCCATCTCTTCTGGGACTGGTCTAGGCTGGCTGTGCAGAACATGCTAAAGAAAGTGATTCCAGGAAAGTCAGAGTCATCATTAAGGGAAGATGCCCAAAAGACTACACCTTGGCAAGCTAACTGAAGCAGGAAGGGCAGCTTGGCAGGTTCAGCATGCAGTGCTAAGAAGAGAGTCAGCCTGGCCAACTCTACAGCCCAAGGGACCAGAAGCAGTCAAACAATGGAGCTTTTGCTAACTCTGTGGTGTGGGCCATGTGGCACCAAGTTAGGAACTGCTCTGTGAGCCACAATGGAGAAAACAGAAACCATCCAAAATTGCTGAATAGCGAAATGCCATCCTGACCATTAAGAAAAGAAATTGGAAGTGCTTTTCAAAGTAGCACAATGCCAGAGAAAGCCAGTCCAGAAAGGTCTCAGAGGTCTAATTATAGTCTGCAATCAATGTTGCTCTTATCCATGCTGCTAATGAATATACACAGGGCAAGCAAGCAGTTTTGCTGCTCCAGGGCTTCTTGCAATAGAAATGGCAGCTTGGTAATAACTAGCTGCCTTGCTTGATTAGGCCTCACTTTGCCTTCTCTCAGTTTCCCAGCCTTTGGTGCATGCCCTCCAGAGATGTGGGAGCTGCAGCCAAGGCTGTTCAGGATGGGGTAACCAGGCCAAAGCATCGGGGAGGCTCCAACACATGTACTTGTGGTTCCATTACTGGCACACAGAGAGCTGGATGATGAGGGACTGGCTTCCCAGGAGGTGAAAAATGCCTTCTTTCAGGATGGGAAAGAATCCCAAAATCTCAGAAACTAATTGCACAGTGGAAGAACTCTTTTAGGTGCCAAGTTATGTTTGACAGCTTCCTTATGGAAAACAAGAGCAATGATTGCTCTGCTTCTTCAGGGAATGAAGCACAGAGAATAGGAGCCAGCACCTCTGTGTTAGAAAATCATCTGTTAAAATGATAGCACTGTGCTGTTAAAAGTGTTTCCTGGCATGGGCTATGCTTTTCCTTTGCATCCTCAATATAAAATAGGACTTGCATCTATGGCTCCAGTCCAGACAACACCTGCCAAGTGGGAGGAGAGGCTGCTGACGCCGTGGAGGAGTCACCTTCCTGCACAGACGGGGAAGGCCAGAGGCAGCTCTCTGGCATTTAAATTTTATTTTCTAGATTAATTTTTTTCCAAACAAACAAGTTCTCTGTTGGCCTTGAAAGAATCACAGCCTTTCAGAAGAGTAGGCACTGGCTGCTGTGTATAAATAACAACCAGACCTGGGAGAGACCCTGGGACCAGGAGGGATTGCTGTGCCAAAGTCTGACCTGGGAACCAGCCTTGAGCTCACTCCAGCCTTGTCAAGAACTCTCCTCTCAGAAAGCATCTTAGAAGCATATCACAGACTCACAGAATACATCTGGTTCGAAGAGACTTCAAAGATCATCCAGTCCAACCCTCAATCCAGCACTAAAGGGTCAACACTAAAACATATCCCTAAGCACCAGGTCCACAAAGTGTTTGAACACCTCCAGGGACAGTGACTCCACCACTGCCCTGAGCAGCCCATTCCAATGTTTGATAACCCTTTCTGTGAAGCCTGAACCTCCCCTGGCACAGCTTGTAACCATTTCCTCTAGTCCTGTCACTTGCCACTAAGAAGAGGATGTCACCCTCCTCACTCATCTTAATTTTCACATGATTTGTGACATTTCTTCACTGCATCACCTGAAGGAAGCTATTTGAATGATTATTTATCTCCACATTTCAGTAACTGCACCATTTTGGAGTGGTCTAATTGCCTGGGGCCATGTTTACTGGGCCATGGAGATGTTCTGTACCAAGCTGTCAGTCCTCTGAGAATAGAATCACTCTCTCTGATCAGTTGGAAAGTTTGAGCTCTGGAGATCTTCCCAGGATTCAGATTTGCCAGTCTTTTCTTAGGGTCTATACTGCAGCTGGGAACTCCCTTGTTCACTCACCCCTTCCTCTTGCTGGGTAATCTGCACCTTCAAAAAAACCTACTGATTCATGTTTATATGGGTTTGAGGCTTCTGGTTGTTCTCAGTGCCTCCTTGGTGCAAGGTGCTGTAAACTGCATCCTGCAACTCTTTTCCTGCAAGACCATATCTAAACTTCTTCCTTCTTCACACCATTAAGGAAACTAATGCAATCCATCACTGGAACTTGGAAAGGGAGATGTAGCCAAGCACAAACACAAGCAGCTGAGCTGAAAATACAGCTCCAAGCTAGCCTATGACCTCCTGGTGTGTGTCAGAACAAAAGAGCCTTTGCTTCTGTTTGGCTGCAGCTAGAGCTGGGTGGAGCCTTATTTAGAGCAAGTAGCACAGAACGGGCTCACAAGGTTCTCTGCTCATAGCTGATGCTGAAAATGTATTCTCTGCAGTAGGCAGACTGAGTGTCAGAAATGCAAATTCCCTGAAGGTGGAGCTGCAGGGTTCTCCCAGGTGGGTGCTTTTTCCAGACTCTGGCAGATCTCTCATTTCATTAATTAAAGAGCTGAGCTGAGGGCTTCTTTCTCCCTTGCTCTTCCTACCTGTGATGGGGAAGATGCTTGTCATCACTGTGGGGCTTTGCTATAAGGGGCTGGCTGATGGCAGGAAAAGATGAATAACTGCATGTGGTGTGCTAGAATGGTGACCAGTCTTCACGCAGCAAAGGGACCACTGAAACTGAGAGGCCCAAGAAGATTAGTCAGGATTAACTTGATGCCCATGCCCAGCACCATGAAAAGCATGGTTCAAGCTGACAGGTAGCTTAGGGGCGTTCAGAGCAGGCACTCCTCTGCAGTGTGGCTGTGCACCTGCAGTGTCGGGATCTTAGCAGTGCTTTAATGCTGAGCATGAGCTTAGCTGTATTAAGACAGAGGGAACCTGAGAGCCTGTGCTGACTCAGCTTGGCATCGTCATTGATATGAATTTCTGTGCCTTCCCTGAGTGAATTATGCATGCATAAGCATGGGCTCTGGTATCCTCAGCAAGGGAGCTGAGGGCAAGTGGTGAGGAACTGGGTATGGGCTGCTGCCTTAAAGGCCACTTCTATGCCCCATGGCCATATGGGCCAACAGGTGCCAAAATAACCAGGATCCTGTCCCCCATCCTGAGAAATCACTTCAGGAAGAGGAGAGGCAAGGGGCAGAGATGGCTGGAGCGGCCAGTGTCCTGCTTCTCCATTTAGTCACCTTAGGGCCAGAGGTGGACTTTACTCAGCACAGCTGAGTTGCTCCATGTTGCCAGTGTGCCAGAGAAAGGTGGTCAATGTAAGCTTCTGGTCCCCTCATTCAGGGAACAAGTGCATCCTACAGGCACTACTGTGGCCAAAACAAGGCCTTCAGAGACCTGCTTTCCTTGTTAGCATGCATTGCTCTGATTTTAGAGGGAGATTACTGTTTTCCTTCCCAGCTTCTCCAAAGTGATCCTACATTGCCAGCTGCAGCCCTCTCACGTGGTGCTCAGCCCCAAAGACAGCCTTGGCTTTTGAGGGTCCTAAGCAGCCTGAGACTTCCACGGGTTTCGCAGGTCTCAGAATGGGCCACGAAGTCATGTGGGCAGCACCTGTATTTGTTGAGATAAGTGGTTAAACACTAAATCCAGTTTGATGCAGATAAGTAATAAGATCTTTCTGTACTGAGCTGTTAACAGATACTCAGGTTTAGACTAAAACACCTATTAGCAGAAGTAACACTCACAAGACAGCTTGCCTGAACAAAAGCCATGTTTTCTTGCAGTAACACCAAGACTAAAAAAGGAAAAATTACTAAAGTAGTCACCCTGCTATTAACCCCCAGTGAATGCATCCCTGCTGGCTTTACGGCTCAGTGTTTACCAGCACTGGGCTGTTATTGCAGGGCATTTAGAAACATAGAGAGATTTATGTGTGGATTCATTCGTTGTCTAAGAAATCTTGTTGACTACCAACTTAAAAGTTAGTGTGTGTCTGCTATAATTGTTTGCATGGCTATAAAGCACTCAAGTGATAATTGTTCTGGTCTCTGAGGTGAAGTTCTTCTACAGAAGCTACTTCAGAGTTGTGGAGGGTTCAACGGATATATTTATTTTCCATTTGCCTCTTATTGCGAGCCAACCTGCTTGCAGACAGCTTCTTGAAGAAAGTAAAGCTGGCTGTGGCAGTCCTCGGCCCCAAAGGAAGACCTGTTCCAGTATCTCCTACTCCAGTGACCAAGTGTACTGTTGAGTGAGGAGTGGCTGGTACCAATCATGGTCTTTGTCATCACGTCACCTGAACTCCAGCTTGCAACACCATGAAGGACACAATCAGCTGAGCTCACAGATAAAGCAATACTCTGCATTTCTGATGGCCACCGAGATGCCAATAAATCACAGCAAGTAGGGAAATACAGGAGACACACCTGCCAGGTGTCCAGAGGAACACTGAATGGTTGTAAAACCCTGAGTGGGGCTGGAGGGGGCTATTATATTTCTTTGTATAAAAGTGCCTGTCTCCATAGTGCTACAGTGTCACCACACAAACACTGAGGAATTACAGTCCTGCTGAAAATGCTCCAGTTTCGTTCTGGCAGGGACCATAAAGATGCAGAGCAGGCACAGGAAAACATGAGTTCGCTATTGCTGAATATTGTGTGCTGGGAAGGGGTCTGGTTTGCTTAGACTGACCTTGAGGAGTATTGTTGGAAGATGCATTGTAGGTCAGTTCAGCTCTTGGAAGCAGGGTTTTCCAGAAATTGTATTGGGAATATGGCTCTACCCTTCACTGCAGGATGCATTGGTGATGGCAGGTACCTTGCTGTATACAAACAGCAGCTGCTCTCTTTCCCCAAACTACATATGGATTAGGACTTGCCAGTCTTGTGAAATATTTCTGGTTTGTGGCCACTTACCTTGTTCCCTCACCTCCATATGTCCTGAATCTGGTCAAGAGGTAAAGCAAACAGAGTGTTTTGGCAAGACTACAACATTGGCCAGAGCTACTTTGATTTCTGAGAACTGTGCCACTTCCCCAAGAGAGCAGTGTAACTCTGGGACAGGGTGTAGAGATGTGGTGGCATCTCCATCATCATGGTCATGAGCATCCACATAACAGAGGCCTCAAATAATGTCAGCTAGCTGTGAGAGTGGTCCTGCTTGGAACAGACATCTAGAGATCCCTAGAGATCTCTTTCCACTTGAACTCAGTCAGGAATCATTACATATAAAGATGTCACCATGGTCTCAAGAAGACTTCCACACTAGAAACAGCTGGAAGCTATAAAAGCATTTATGGAGCTCTCCTGAACATTTCACACTCTTCTTATGCTCTTTTGAGCATACACCTCTCAGTTTATGAAGTTTAAGCATTCCCTACCCCAAGACTAGCAGTACCAGAGCAGAGAGGAGATCTGTGACTAATGTACTGTCTGGAACGGCTTGCCTGTATCCGTGTTCCAAGAGCCAAAGTACTTCATTTGGTGACTGCTCTGACTTATCTGTACCAAAGAAACATGCCAGCTGCAATTATTTTTTCAGCAAAGACACCCTTTTTTAAGCCTTGTGTAAATAATAACAAGTTGTTAAAGACAGCTAACTGCCTGGCACAGTACCCCTCCAAGGGGGAGGGTGAAAGACAGGCTGGGCAGCTTCTCTGGCTACAGCACAGCATAATCTTGCTGTTTTGAATCTTAACTCCACCAGAACGACACAGGGATTATAAATATGTTTTATTGCAACAGTTTAGAGCCAGCTGAACTGCCCAGCAGGAGCAAGCCTGTGGAAATATTGGGGGCGTTTGGGAACATTGTAACCCAGCCCCATGCTGCTGGCTTTATGGCAAAGCTCTGTGCTATCCCGGGAGTGCAGGGTGCTCTTGGTGCTGCCGAGAGCTGTGTCCTTAGCACAGCCTCCTCCCGCAGCACACAAGTGCCCTTCCTGACCCCAGACCACACACAAACTTGCAGAAGACATTGTGAAACCAAGCTGACCCTTGAGTTTGGTGATGATTACACTGGCAGTGGTGGAAATAGCATCATGGTGCATAAGAGAGAAGAGAATAGGGCAATGCCCTACTGCAGAGCACAAAGGAGACACTACAGAGCAACAGGAAGCCCCATGGCATGTGTCAAAAAGGAAGCACCATTTATACCTCACCTTGTGGACAAGAGATATCCCCAAACATCCAGTCTCTTAGTGAAACTCATTTGCTGATGGTTTGTGGAAGGGAAATCAAAGAAGAAATGCTGGCTGCTTGGGGAAATTATACACTCTGTTTTAGGCCTCCCTTACGCCCCTGCTCCAGCATGCTCTAGAGGGAGTTGCTACACTGACAGTGGCCCAGTAGAGCTGCTAACCTGTAGGACAGCATCCATGGACCAGCAGGAGATTGCACTTGGCAAAGGAAATTAGACACAGATGAGGGGAACGCCTGCTCCCCTCCCCTATGGAGAACTGTCCAAGAGCACAGACTTAGGAAATGGGAACCTCCAAATCCCTCATCTGAGATCAACATGACCTCCCAGCTTAATTATCTCTGCCAACATATGGCACCAGAAGTCATCAGGATACAGAGGTTTGGGAACATCAGAGCAAAGCCTGGGAGACGGGAAGGGAATGATGCACTCAGTGAAATCTGTGTTTATTAAACAGGAACTACATAATCACACCTGCTACTGAGGGTTTTATAGATAAAGTATCCTTTAGCAAGTAACACCTAGGCATTAGGAGAGAGACCCAAGAGCTCTCTTGGTCCTTCTAATTCTTACACATTTCCTGGGCTGCCCCAGATGTCACCATTCCTAGCTTGAACTTCCTTATCTCTTACACAGAAACCATCATCATACAGGGTTTCTGGCCACAAAACTGTAACAGGAAACTGCTGATTGCAGTTCTCTTGCTCATGAGCTTAGGTCAGTGTTCAGATGTAAAGGCAGCCCTGGCCAGGCCTCCTAAGTTACCTGAGGATGTGCTGGAACAGCAAACTGGCACAAATAGCTTCTAAGCTTTCTTTTTTTTCCTCGGTTCATTCCCCCTTGCAACCAGAAAAACAATCAGGTGGCTTTTTAAAAAGATCTGTTGTGTGTCTGATTAAAATAACAGTAGTAATATATAAAGCATTTTTAATAGTTCTTAGCAGCCATTGGTTAGATGTGGGGGTGACAAAGAATTTGGGGAGAAAAGGCAGTGGCAAGTAGTTGACAAGAAAGTGAAGCCCTTTGCCTTATGTGACTTCTCATGGCATAACTGCTGTCACCCAGGGCATTACACAGGATTTATTTTTTACCCACCTGCATGTGAAAAATGACATATTTCTCCTTTCCTCAACACACCTCTCAGCCTGTTCCCAGAGTCCTGCTGCAGAGCAGCTCTCAGCTGCCTTTAGGCACATATGCCACTCCCTGGAAGAAACCCGCCATAAAGACAATTCCAGAAGAGCCTCTGGTGACAGCCAGCACAGGCTTCCCTGAGCCACAGGGGAAGCAAACATCATAAACCAGCAAAAGACACCATATGATACCCTTTTCCTAGGTGCATGCAGATCCCAGATTACTGTCAGGGGCAGCTTCATGACTTGGAAGAGCTTGCAACCCACTGTTTCAGTATGCTTGGTTTTGTGATGCAAAGACTGTACAAAGAAACCTGAGAAACCACTTTACCTAGCTGCTGCTGAAGGAAGCAAATCTGCAAAAACAATTCATCTTATGAAAGACTCAGAAATAATCAAGTCAGAAGGTGCTCGATTCTAGTTCTGTACAGAACAAAAAACTCACTCTGCAAGACTCTGTAGTGAAGTGGGAAGTACTGCTTGCATAGCCTCTCCAGCCAGCCCATACCATGACTTTCTGCTTTTTTTCTCCCACCTTCCCACAGCTTTCCTTCTTAACTTCTAAGCAGCAAAAGCCACTCAACTCAGTAGCTGGTTGCTTGAAGTACAACACCAAGAGCCCATCTCTGTGGTCAAAGCCATGTCAAACCCCAAAACTAGCCCTGGCTTTTTCAGAGCTGTTATCTTTCTGCAAAGGGAAACCTTCCCTGCCAGTGCTTTGTATGAGTGACAGCAGGAACTAGTTTGAGGTGAGGAGTCCTTGTCTTGACCTTGGTATTAGAAGAGTGCCTGACCCTCCTACTGTAACACCTGTCCCAATACCCGCCACATCCCAGTACCCACACAGAATGCACTGATCCCAGATCAAGCCATATCTGGAGAAGGACTGAGACTCATCTGGAATAAATGCAGAAAAAAGAGGCTATTCCTGACACTGCAAGCAGGGAAAGAGTGAAGAGTAGCTCAGGAACACAGTGGTTAGCAGTGAAACAGCATGGAGACAAGGGTCTGGCTCCTCTTCTCCTTCCAGTGGATGTAGAGGCTCTGTAAGCACTTGTATTGGCAGGAAGGCAGCAGGAGTAGGCAACTCCTTCCTGCTTCAAGCAGGAGTTCATTGTGGACATGCTCCTCCCTGCTAATGGCTTCTTGCAGGAAACTAGGACCATGTCCAAAATGCTTCTCCAGCCCTATGGGTGTTTAAATAAGAAGCAGGCAAGATACACAGCCAACATTGTTCCACCTTTATTTTCACAATCAGATAAAAACAGAACCATAAAAGAGTCATTACATGGCAATTATAAAGTGCATTTTCCACTTCAATGTTGTGTACAAAAATATCTTTTAAAAACAAACATGCAAAACAACTCACAAGGCACTTCCAGGCACAGAGCGAGGAGAGCAACCCCTCGCTACTATGTTCACATTGGCAATGGAAAAGAAAGGGGGAAGGGGAAAGGCCACAAGTATTTTTAAATCACTATTGGTCAGTCAGTTCCCAGCCTAGCTTTTACTTACGGCATTGCTCTTCTTGCTCATCTTCTGTATTCCTACCTAAGCATACCCAATCCACAGCCTGAAAACAAACAGGTCCATAAGGAGATACCACAATCCACAGCACCTCAGACATACATGCCTTGTTTCAGCCCACAAACAGTTCTCCATGGGCATCACAGCATGTCAGGAGAACATGACTTTTATACAGTCAGTGTCTTCACATCATTAACACCATACACTTAAAAGAGTGTAACTCAGACTTGCTTTAAGTTTAAAACCCAGTTCAAGCCACACTAGGCAACAGTCCCGTCAAAAGAGACCAGATACAGACTTAAAGGGCTGACTTGAGAAGCTACTTCAACAGAGAAACCAAGCCAAATGAGCTCTGGACTAGCAAGCAGCTTTACCACCTGGTCTAAGTGATCAAACAGTGATGACAAACATTGGTGTTGGGTTTTGAAAAAGCAACAGTTGAAGGCTCTCTTTTCTTTCTGCAAGCTCCTCTTGTCCCTTTTTGCATCCAACAGTGATCATAATATCCCTTCTATGTTAGGGTTAAATAGCTTGTAAGTACTTTATACAGTAGCCTCCA
Organism: Indicator indicator; assembly: GCF_027791375.1. NCBI lineage: Eukaryota > Metazoa > Chordata > Aves > Piciformes > Indicatoridae > Indicator > Indicator indicator. The sequence goes on along the minus strand of NC_072017.1, from coordinate 24,836,249 downwards.
GAATTAAAAGCTAGATTTAAAAAGTTTAGTCTAGCTCATTGCTTCTCTCCAGCCAAACCTCAGGCTATTATAGGCACCCAAAAATGATATAAAGCTTATGCACTAGAAAAAATAAAGCTTCCCATGACCTCTATTTCTACAAACTATTCAGTACTCTTTAAGATGAAGGATTAAGTTATTCTGCTCAACCAGCATGCAAGAAGCTTTGTGAGGCTGTTGGGCACTGCACAAGCTGGCCATCTCAACGCACACTTAAAAGACAAGCCATCACTGAAGACAGGGATGGCTCACATCAGTAATTGGTCCCACATTCAGGGGTGATGTTAGGAAAATCCCACACCTTACACTCCTCACAGCTAGTTCTTTGCACAGGTGGGACAAGCCACCTTTCATGAACACAGATGTGAAGTTCAGGCGTTTACAAACTGAAATGGCAGCTACTACTACAACAGCAAGAGAAGCTCAGTGTGTTGATGTTCATCCAACATAACTACAGCATTCTCACATGTAATCAATGACATGCCATTAGCTGCCAAGCAGTCCATGGCACAGAGTAACAAACCATTAGATCTTTCTAAAAGAAACACCATTTCCAAAGTCTGCTTATCCCAAAGCATTGCTGGGATTGCACATACTACCCCTTCAAGGCACTTCTACCACAGCAGATACAGAACAGTCACCTTCTTATAACGTGACACAACATAAAGGAGCCATGTGGCACATTTGCATTTAGCTCCTGTAACACTTAAGCACAACCCCCTAAGACAGGACTTGGGGCCTCAGCTGGACAAAAACTTGTGTTACAGTCCACAAGAGGAAGAGTTGCATTTTCAGGGCCCAGCATGGCCAACACTAGATTTCAAATATTCATCATCAATCATTGGTAGTTAAAGAAAGGTTTTGAAGGCAGCAGTGAAAGCTGTTGACCCACAGCTGTTACAAGCACCTCACAGCTACATCTATCTCTATTTTTGGTAACACCAAGGGTATAGTGAGTTTTTCAAGATCAGCTGATAAAACAACTGGTGACTAAGCGTATCAGATCCTCTCCTACAGACACATACGTCTCCTAATATGGAAGGCTGTAGGGCCACATCTCCTGCCATCACAGTTGCATTTTCATTTACAAAACACTCTTTCAGCTTCCAGTAGGAAGGACCTCACACTACAAGGACACATGCTAGCAGAAGACTCCATTCCCCACAAGCCACCCACTCTATTTTGCAACAAGGCATGGGCCAGCTTTGCAAGGAGAATCCTGCAGCTGAAGTATAGCCCAGTAAAAACCTAATGATAGAACATATTTTGAAAAAACTCTAGGCAAACAATACAAAGCAGTCACCACTGCGTAGTTTGGACAGACTATATAAACACTGCAGTGTTTGCCTGGAGACTAGCAGCTATATAGAACAGGAAGGAGTAGCAGCACTGAGACATGAGCTCCCGGTCCTTTCAGCATGTAGAAAGCCAGTTATCTGAATTGGGCTAGACCCTTTATGCCAGAGATGCTTCTCTCACTATAAACCCACTGCCAGCAGATGGCTGCACATCTGGTTTTGTTGGGAGGCTTATGCAGAGCTACACAGAGCCATACTTCTTCCACCATTCTGTACATCTCACATTCAGACCCGCTCCCAGGCCTGTAGACACGCCAACAACAGTTTGTCAGTCAGGACTGTGTCCTTGGGTCAGTAGTAAGGCCCTAGCTTCTCATAGCCTGAATAGCTGGGCCACTCAGGAAAGAGGCCATAGGAGCACCGAGGACTCCCAAACTGGTCAAAGGCACTGCCAAAGTCAGGGCCCTGAAGTGGACGGAGAGCTTCCTGGGCAGACTTCAGTTCTGATCGTATGATCCTGTAATTTGTGCCCCTGTTGCTGTCCCAGTACACCTTCCCACTGCACTCAAATGAGATGGCAAACTCAACTTTTTCATGGGATTGAATCCCCTCAGGCAAGCTGATGTCAAAGGAAAACGTGTCCCGATCTGACCCCCCATACGTATCCTTGACATACTGGCACGGGTAGTCTATAAAGCTTTTCCAGGTGTCAAATGTCATCCTGATCTTCACTGTCTTTTCAAAAGCAAGGTTCTTCACCTTCACTGTTCCCACAATGGATCGATCTTTTAGCATGCAGTTTTCAAGACAGACACAGTCTGCCTGGAGACGGTTTCTGAAGTCCAGATAGTCCGCAGAGGGCTGAGCAAAATCCAGGACAAAGCTGTCCTTGTCCACTGTTGTCAGGCCCACGATGTTGTCTATCAGCTCAGTAATGTTGAATGGAATATCTAGCGGATCGTCAAACTCTGAGAACACCTTCACCATCGTCAGAGCAAAGCCTCTGCTGTCTGCAAACGACACTCTCTTCTTCACTTTGCTGTGTGTGAAGGAGTTTGCTGCCTCTTCTGGTCCGCTCACCGCAGCCTTGCTACTTAGCTGGATGCAGGGTCGCAATGGCTTGCTTGGCTTTGGAGCAATTTTGCAGGCACACTTCTCTCTCCGCAAGGGTGAGGAGCATAGGTACAGCTGCATCGCCACATCCACAGCCATTGCTTGTTTGTGAGGAAAGTAGTCTAATACTCTGGAAGATAAGAAGGATCAGTTGACGTTAGAAAAGCATTTTAATGACTTTCTCAGACAATTGCCATCCCAAAGAAACCTGCTCTACCACTTACTCCCAACTATCCCAAAGAAACCCGCTTCCATCAACCCCACAAGTCCTGCAGCCTTAAAGGCAGGTACATGCATCGTGTGATCTACAGACACAGTAAGAAACATGCTACAGCAGAAGTGGCAGGACCAAAGCCCCTTGTGCCCTTCAAAACCTCTTCCAATTGCTACAGGGACCATTTGAAGACATATGCAGGCACTGGCCTAATAGGCTAGCAATCACAGGATCCAGAGTGTTCTTGACCCAAAACAAAGCCCATGGCTCAGTCCTTTTAATGTCCACAAAACCAAGATTATCAGATTCCAGTGCTGCATAAAGGCATATTCTTGCTGTGCTCTCCTCTTTCCAGGAGATACTCTAAGGCATCAGTTGTTTTTCTAGGAACAGATAGGACAAGTTTTTCAAAAGCTCCTGTATAAAACTGACCTCACCTTTCAAACCCCCAAATGTCTGGTATTTTCAGAGGCTAAAAAAGCACTCATTTGCATACACACTTTCCTCATCACTGCCTCTAAGAACTGCTCCATCTAAAATGGTTGTAAGACATATTGTAAAGATGGCAACAGCCTGAGAGAGCAGCAGGGTAGAGACTTCACTGACATTACTCCACACCTACAGAGAAGCCTCCTTCTTCCCTTTAGTGCACTTTAAAACAGATACCAGCCCAGATGACCCAGCAGGCTTTCTCTCTTTGAGTTTGCACCTCATGTATTCACAGGCCTTGTGCTCCTGCACCACAGCCTCTCCTCCTCCACTACCCAGTCCATTCTTCCAAGGATGCAGCAATGTCCTGCTCTGTGCACCTAAAATGTGGGAGCTCCTACTTTGGCACCTTCCCAGATGCAGCCCTGGAGTTGCCTCAAAAGCCAGAGACCTCCCAGAACATTGTACCACTCCTGATGTTAAACTGAGGTTAGGCTTAGGTGCTTTTGGCAAAATCCCTCTGGCCTGGCTTTGGATAAACTGCTGGACAGATTTATTGCACACATCCCCCTTAAGTCAACTATCTTGCAGCTGACCTTAAACACAGGTTAACAAAAATCCCCTGTCTGGCTGCAGTCTAGGCTCCAAAGCCGCTCCCACCATGCAGAGCAGGGTAAGACAGTAGTGGTAGAAGGGCAGCTAGCCATGTGACATGGCAGAGCTCCAGCTGACAGAGCCACACACAGCCAGGTCCAGTACTTGGTTCTGCCCCTGTGCCAAGGAAAAGTGAGAGCTACGCTCTCCAATTCAGTGCTTTAACTCCCCACCCTGAAACACCAACAGAACAGCTCTGAGCAGCATCCATTCAGCAAAAGCATCTGTTTACACACATGTGCCCAGGCTGGCTTCCCAACACACCCACCAGATAACTCCTGCGCTGCTGCCTTCAACCTTCCAGCTCAAGGGCAGCAGTACAAGACAGACAGCAGATCCACCTGTCTGCTAACGCTGTTCTGCTTTTCTATACCTGGTTTTGCCAAGTATTCACACACTTCATATAGGTCATTTCCTTCTCTAAATTAATGCAGCATCCACTGCTTCTCTTACTTGGGCCACTTTCATCTGCATTGCATCTTTTCCCAAGGAAATTTATTCAGCTGAATTCCCATAACTGCTGAGAACTCAGGTTTCATAGTAAGCCTTGATTATTCATCTTTTTTTTAGATTAAAGCAATGTGAAATACCCAGCCTGATCTGCATTACTTGGAGATTTTCTCTAAGTTAAGAGCTACAGTAAGAGCTTTTCATACCTTTTATTAGGCTGAACTATGTCCTTTTACAAATTTCTTCAGCTCATCTGATACCTCCAACATCTCTTCACTCAAGAGCCTGCTACTAGCCACAGAGGAAGGGCTTCTGGGTTTGTGCTGGCTGTTTTGAACTTCAGATGCTTTGAGGGTGGGAGCAGGGAAATAGTTTTGAAAGCTCAGAATACAAAGGGAGCTGCAGGAAGCAAGTGGTGCAAGGCTGGCAGCCCCACGAAGGTACAGGGGCATTTTCCCACAGCTTTACCCTCTCCAGTCACTGCTCACTCTTCCCTCCTTCACTTCTAGGAAGGAGAAGCAGGTCAGAGGAAAAGAGTTTATTCACACCTATATTCATAAAACCCCTTAAACTGCATTCCATTCTGCTTCCAGCCCTGCTTTTAAACAGGTAACCTTCTTGCAGAGGGCTCCATGCGCACTAGCAGAGAAGCCAGCGGTTTTCAGACATGACACGTTGCTGGGTGAAGCAGCGCTCGGCCTTTCTGCCCTCTCCTCGTGTCCGGTTCGGGACAGCCGGGACGTTCCGCGGGCACAGCTCAGCCCGCACAGGTATCTCCCCGAGCTTTGGGTCACGCATTAACCCCGCGGCAGCCCGGCCCTTCTGCAAGTGAAAGCAGCGCTGCAAACCTAGCCCTACCGGGGCTCCAGAGCACCCTCGGCGAGCCCGGCAGCGGGATGTCCCGCCGCTCCGGGGCTACGGCTCCCGGATGACCCGAAGGAGCCCAGCATAGCGGGTTCCGCCTCCCAACTCACTAGCAGAACCGCAGCGAGAAGCGCACCCGAGGGGGACTGCGGGCCCACGCCGAAGGGCACGGTGGGCACTCGGAAAGACAAAAGGCAGCACAAGCAGCGGAGAGGGGGACGCGAGCGCCACAGGGCCATACCTGCTGCAGTGCATGAGGCCGGTCCCAGCACCACCAGCACTCCGCAGCCACCGGCGCAGTGTTGGACCCGACGCCTTAAGGCCGCCCGCCCGCACCGCCCGGCCCACGCTGCAGCCAATGAGCGCGCTCCCGGCGCGGCGGGAGACCAATAGGCAACCGGGCGGCCGGCACGCGACGGGTAGGGGGCTGTGGCGGGAGGAGTCGCGGGCCGGGGTGGATGGCCCGTGGGCTCCCGAGGGGCCGGCGCCTCGGGTCAGCGCGGTAGCGCTAGCCGGCGTCCGAGGAATTCTGCTAAAGCAGCCCCCACTGCCTTTCCCCGAGCAGCGCTAGCTTGTTTTGGTTCCGTGTCAGGCCTGGGATGCTCTCAGTCCCTCTCTGTCCTGCTGACAGCACCGTGCCGGCCCTGCCTGTCTATAGAAGGGCAGAGTGGGGCTTTGTGAACTTCGCAGTGCCGGGTTAACAGTTGGACTCGATGATCTTAATTTTTACGATCCATTCTGTGAATCGGTGAACATCCACAAAGCAGCAGATAAGGGCTAAAAGTACAGGAGTCACAAACCCCTTTCTGGGGCACTGGTTTCTTGGCTGAAATGGCCCAGGGTGTTTGGGTGCCCAGGGGCAGGTCGGGAGCAGGGTTACTCACACATCCACGTCTTTTGAGCACAGCTCCAGGCTGTGGGTCTGTGCTGGCACTGGGTAGAAATCTCCAGAGGATATTCCAGCGTCCTCTTTCCACACAATATTTATGGTGTGAAGTGGAAAAAAAGCCAACTTTCTCGTGGAGGTGACTCACGAGAGGAAAAAACACCTGTGGGGTCCAGCTGGCACACAGACCCACCCCACAGGAACCCCTGACTGGGCATATGTGCAAAACTGCAAGGGTGTTTCTGGAACTCTGGAAACATCTGCCAGGTGAGCTGATGCTCTGGCACAGACCCCTACTGCTTTGTGAGGCCACCTGAGCCAAGGGGTCTTCTCAGCTGCCCTACTGCCACCAATTCCTGTCTCTGCTCCCCAGGGCTGCTCCCAAGTCTGCTCCAGTGCAATGCCCGGTTTCCTCAATACTGTGAAAAGTGTTCAGGGGGCTGGCTGCACTGGCAGGGAAGCAGCTTTGGAGACAAATGCAACCTCTGTGGGCAAGCAGTGGAGGCTGTAAAGCCTACTGCAAGGTGGGAATGTTGCATCTACCTTCTCCCTTTGCTAACAGTGGGGTTAATGGCATTTGCCTTTTTGTGCCACATCTGGCCTCTAACTGCTGCGAGTATTGCTGCTTTCTCATCTTTTCCTTTACAGAGCATAAAAGCAGGATTGAAGTGACAACATTTGTTTTCAATTACTTTGTGGAAACACACACAGCTATTGTTAAAGCCAGAGACTTCCTGCTGGAAGTTGCCATTTCATAAACTTGCTACTCTGCAAGCCAAAATGGTTTTGTTGAGGGGAAAAAAAAATCACTTTTTTTTTTGTTTGTTTGTTTGATAAACCTTTTTTAGATAAAGGTAATGACAGGATTTGAGGTTAGGAAGGGAGAACTGAAAGATGTACCTGCTGCAGGAGTCTTGCAGACTTACAGCAGTATTTCATGTGCTGAGGGTATGGTGGGATTTCAGCATATGCTACTTGGTGACAGGGTTTGCAGAGAGAATGAGGGGAGCCATTGCCACAGAGCAATAGACAGAGACCTGATGAGGTGGTCATGGCTCACTGGCTTTCTCCACTGCTGCCTCCTCCATGCAGTGCCACTGCAGCAGTCTGGATCGACATCACTGAGCTTGGAACACCAGACTGGAAGTGGTGAATTTAATGGGATGAGTGTAAAACCCAAGAAGCCCCAGTATGACTTATGCTTGTCTGTTCACTCTGGTGCAGGTTTCTCCTGCACATTGCTGGCTGTTCAACATCACAGTGGTGCCAAGATGTTGGTTAGCCTCCGAGCTGTGTGGGTTTTGGCCAGCCATCCTCCAGTGCCAGGGAGGAAATGCATGTGAGGTGGCTTAGGGTGCATTTCTGCCCTGCAACCCAAGTCCTGTTTGCCATGAGTGGGGCAGGGTGTTTCACAACTGCTGCCTGGTGTTTGCTTGCAAAGCAAAGGCAGGTAGGAATTGGAGCAGGGCATTGTGGCAGGCTGTGGACATAAGCTGTTATCTACGAGGACCTAAGATAGTGGCTATATTTAGTTATGTGCTAGGCCCTTGCACAGTGGTCTTTGTGATTTCCTCACAGCTTTCCACCCCTCCTACCTTGCTGAGCAACGAGGAAGAGCTTGCTCCCTGGCAAAGCAAAGAAGATCTGAGAGTGTTTGTTCCTGGGATAATAATGCAGAACCAGTCCCATCTATGACAGATGGCTCTGGAAGGAGAGTCCCACTTTCCCATCAGGACTCACCTGGGGTTCTTTCTTGCTCTGGATAGGGGTTTTACTCTAGGACTTCTGGGGTGCAGCCCCACTGGCTTGATGAGGGAGAGGAGTCAGAGCTTTTCTGTCCCTCCTGTGTGACATCTCTTCTTCCCCTGCTGCAGTCCTTCAAGTGTCACCTCTACCACCAGACTTGAGTAGGTCTTTGGGGAACCTTCCTTGTCTTACCATCTTCTCTGGTGCCTTGTTAGAGGCAAGGATGGATGGAACATCTTCTCCTCCCTGTTGGGGAACCAGCAGGATACTGCGACATCTTGGGCTCCCAGCAGCCAGCTGCTGGGCAGCCCCAGCTGGGCCAGAGGTGTTGTGCAACATGTCCACACTGCAGCAGGCTGTGTGGCCAAGGCTCAAGGGTGAGTGTTGTAAACCAGTGAAGGAGCTGATCTAACAGCCCTGCTCAGGGAGCCATGCTAAGGCTGCTGCTATGGAGTAGCCCATCCCACACCTTATGACCCACCCCAAATCAGCAGCCCCCTCCTGCTACATTCTTCTTCCTACCACTCCAGCTGCCATCCCCCATCACTGCCAATGTGCATGTGAACTCCAGTCTCCTATACCTCCACACCTGACTGCAGCCCCAGCCAGTCCAGGTACTCCCAAAACCATGGTTGTGGGGAGGTCTCCACCTCTGGCTTCTGAAAGTCCTCATGGTAGCAGGGAAGGTGCCACATGCCCTTGGCTTGTTGCAGCAGCCCACAGAGGCAGATGGTACCTGCCATGGTGATGCACCTGATGCTGTTGCAAAATTGGTGTTTTCCAGCAGTTTTGAAATTGTCAGTACTGAGAAAACGCTGATGACTTTATTCCAGGCCACAATGTTTGCACCAAGCAGAGGGTTTTTTTTAAGCCTGCCTGCCTGCAACAAGGCTGTGAGGGTAACTGTGATGTAATTTTAATCAGATGTTGCTTCATATCAAAATGCAAAGGGAGAAACTAATTTTGGAGTCGTATTTGTCATAGAGGGCATGTGGTTAAGGAGGAAAGCCTGACTGAAACAGAAGATGCTATTTTGGCAGCACTGAGGCATGATGGGAGAGGCAGCCAGGCCAGTGTAGTACCCCAAAAGTGGTGGCAGTTGGCAGCACGAGATGCCATCCTCCAGAAAGGAGGCTGAGCTGGGTTTCTGTCTAGCTGTCAGTCCTCCTTTATCCCTTCTAGACATACTGGTGGTTTCAGTCACACTTGACAAGGGGGTGGGAAGCTCATAGACCTCATTTTAAGTTTTGTGAGAATGACCAGGTCATGGGGAGAGACCCGGTGAGCATCCTCACGCAGCAAAAGCAGAGTGGGGCTTGGCTGGGGTGCTCTTCTGGCCAGTGCAGTGTCTGCTCCAGCTGTCCAGCCAGCACTGACAACCCCTTGGCCAGCTATATAGCACATGTCATGGGGCTGTTCTTGGAGTGGTGGAAAAAGCAGTGATCATTAAAGCGAGAAGGATAACATGACAGAAATCTATATGAAATATGGCTTCTCTCTAGTTCGCTATGAACTTGGTCTTAGATGTAGCTGAGCTCTGATGTGTGTTGCTTGGGACTTTCTCCTGGTCACAGGCCTCTTCAGCTCCTGTAGGGTCACAGCAAACACAGCTCCATCAAAGGAAAGACTTGAGTAGTCCTGTTGGACTTGGTTTTTTTTCCATAGGTCTCAAACTCCTGTGGCCATCTTAGGAAATTAAGCAAAGAGCATTCAATGTGCCCCAGTACCAAAGGAAATCCTGCTTTCAGTTAAGGCTCTTGTGCTTTGGGGAGCTGGGATCCAAGGCAGGGGCCACATTGCTTCTCTTGGCTCTCTTCATAAATGAGGAGTAACTTCAACACGCTGGCTGCAGGCCTGAGGCGGGATATTTACCTTGGCGTGGCTCCCTTTGGATCTCATATGCACTCATGGTCAAGCACCCCGAGAAATGTGTACTCTGCCCTGCCGAAGACCAGGGCAGCTTCCCTTCCAGCCCAACATGCACAGAGAAGGGAGTGTGGGGCCAGGCGCAAAGCCTGTCGTGGTGCTGAGTGTTGTGGAAAAAGACCAGGTCATATAAAACTTTTGGTTCTTAATAACAAAAATGCCCAGCAAGACAGACCATGAAAATCCTTGCCAAAAAATGGAGGTTATAGGGGAGAGAATGGATGCAAATAAACTACTACAAAAGCCTTAAGGAAAGCTCCTACCCACAGCTTCTAGTGAAGGAAGAACCTAAAGGGCAGTTCAGGGAGACGAAACAACAGCAGAGCAACCAAATTTCAGGCAGAAACAACAAAGAGGTAAGTCTTGGGCCGGGCATACAACATCCTTCTCAAAAATGTTATAGCAGTGCTAGAGTTGAGACACTATATGCAATGTACTAAGTTAAGGCAACCTCTTCCCCAGAGACTGAGACCCAGCAGTGGACAAGCCCCTCCAAGAAGAGAAGGGTTCCCCCTCCTTTCTCAACATCTATGATCTCTTCAGAGAACTACTCTAAGACTTTGCTTCATGCAAGATTTCATTCCCATCAATGAAGTCTTGGAAAAATTATAGCAAAAGAAGGAGGTTGATTGTCTGCCCCAAGACCAAACATTGTGTTTTCTGAAGCTGGTTGCTGTAACCCTATCATCTAAGACTCAAAGAGTGCTTTGGATGACATCAGCAGCATGGCTCACAGACAGGAACATGCTATCACGTTTCAGAGGATGGCTGTCGCTCTAGGCTGGCTGCCCCACAGAGGGTTGACCCACCTCAAATGTTGCCAATTGTCTCAGCTGTCTTTGATTGCATGATGTGGAAATGACTTTGAGTTTAGTCTTTCAAATTCCCTTTCTTCAAGGTCATTGCTGATTAAATCCTCCCTGGGTATCCTTACAAGGCCTAATGCTGGTCTGGTCATTGCTGCTGTGAGCTGGGTTTGAGCTGTTTGACAGCTTTGGGACAACCTTTGTAGCCCTCAGTCCCACAGTCACTAGAGTTGTGTTTGTGATGGCATTTGCTCAGGTAAGAGATTTGCAAAAGGTAGGTAGAGTTAGCTCAATCAAATCAACTAAACAGGTACTATGTGATTAATAGATTAACCCAAACTGTTTGTGGCCTCCCTGACAGCCAGGGCTGGATCCAGTCTATGCAGTGGCACACCTGAGACTTTCCACCATTCTTGTACAAGGAGCCATGTGCCGCACGTGCAGGACAGAGCTACCCTGGCACACAAACTGCCTCTGAGCTTTTTTAAGCCTCCACTTAAATGTGAGCTAAGGCAGCTATAAACAGCAATCAGTGGCCCCTGGTTAACCCAGAGGCTTTGATCATGGAGCTGGCTCCCTCTGTCAGTGCTTGACTGCTCTTGGCCTCAGCTCTCTGTCAGCTGGAGGCCAAGTTCGTTAGTGCTCCTGGCTCATTGCTGCCCTGTATTCTGGGTAATGGGAGCAGGGCATATGTTTCATTAGACACCTGTAAATATGAAAATACATATTTATCTATTATATGGCAATAAATATGCTTGCACATAACTACAGTGTACCATTTGTAATAGAAAATATAAAGCATAAATTGAAAATTGTGACTTACGTGCAGACTAGACTGTAGAGATTTCTAAAGTTAAATAATATGTTTGAAATAAATCTCTAAATAAAGGACTGGAGGCAGCTGCTCGAGGAAGGGAAGATGCTTGACACCAACACTGCAAAGCAGGCAATGACCCCATCTGGTATGGATGCTGGCGGTGGACAGTCTGTCACAGCTGTGACCACTGCCTATCATAGCGCTGCTGGCCCCAGCATTTCTTATCTGTGCAAGAAGGCATCCTGTGCACTGAGTGGACTTCCTCTATTTTGCAGTCCACTCATTGGTGTGCTATCACCTCGTGATTGGATGGTGTGGTTGTGATATGTCAAAGGAATTTTGCTGCACTCCAACTCTGACTGCCCTTTCTGTGTCATTCTGAAGTCTGAGGCTGTTAAATCTTCATCAAGGCTGTGTTCCTCACCACCAGGCACTGTTAAGGCTGTACTCAGAACACTGTCAATAGTCTGGTCTCTGGTGTGAGAAAAATGGTGACAGGCCATAGCCCAGTGGCAGCCACAGAGCTAGTGAGCTGTCCAGCTCTTCTCTTCCTCAGGCATCTGTCATAGCTCCCTACTAGACAGGGTAAGGGGGGGATGGACCACACTGGACTTTAAGGAATCAGAAAAACACTTGCTCAGTGTCATAGATACATTGGAATTTCTCCCTATAAATCTTCACAGAAGGCAAAATCCTATGGGCAGAGGGGCAGTTGCAAAGCAAAGAGCAAGGCTGCCAACTCCTCTTCCCTACCCAAGGGATCCCATGTAGAAATGCTTCTAGGATTTGCAAATATCTTGAAATCACCTGTGGGGACAGGTAGTGGTGGGCTATCCTGAGCTGACACTTCCTTAGCCATATGCTTCAGCTAGAGAACCCAGGCAGCATTGGCTGTACAGGGAGAGTTGGGACCTGCAGCAAGGACACTGGTGAGCATCACTGGTATAAAACTCAAAATTCCCTGCCCTGTGGCAAGTGAAATGAATCTCTGCTTGACAATAATCAGGGCGATGAGAAGTAGCAACCTGAGAGTGTGTGATTTCTGTGATCCTCTGAGCCAAATACCAGTTTATCATTGATGTGTCTTCCACATCAAAGCTGGCACCCCAGTGTCTGTGCATCTGGCTCAGCCCATGGGCCGGGAAGGGCCCAGATGTGGCCTAGTGGCATTTGAGCTCAAGGGCTCACAAGACTAGAAAAAGCCTGACAAGAGTTAGGAATTCAAGTGGTCCTGAAATAGTGATAAGGGCAGCTGGGGAATGCCTCATATGGACACATGGGCTGGGGCAGTGGGGCTTGGTATGCAAGGAGGTGACACCTGCCCCACACACTCAGTGTCACATTTCACTCATTAGGAGACTCGCATGGGGTGAGTGACACCAAAGGCACTGTGGAAACCATGCTTTGCCTGCCCTACATAGAGCTGCAAGAGGAGAGGAGTTATTCTCCTGGGTAGTCACCAGAGCTTGAGCTGGCCTTCATGGAACCCCTAGGTGATAAGGAATGGCCCTGCCTGCCAAGCCACACATGCTTTGCTCAGTCCAGCTGCTTGCCAGCTGTGTCTGTTATTGCTTCCTTGAGTGACAGTCAGCCCTTTGAATTGTGCAGCATATGCTCTGTGCTACAAATGAAAAAGCATAGCTGTCAGAATGTCATCCAAGAGGTCATCAAACTTGGCTACCAGGGCAGGACCCAAGGAACTGCACAGCTTTGTGTGGCCTCCCTCCAGGATGTCCCAGACCCTGTAGTGGGGCACAGCTCTCCCTCCTATGCTTTCAAGTTCCCCAGGCTCAGCCTTTTCTTCCGTGGTTGAGGTTTTGGAGTCATAACTAGCCATAGCATTCTCATCATGGTTTACTACTGTGCTGGCCTGGTTTAGGGAACATCCATAGGAGAGATGCTCAAGCCTCTCCTTGTGGATCATCCTCATGGCCAGACTGATATGCTGGAAAGCAGCTCAGCAGAGGATCACCTGGGAGTGCTGGTGAAGAGCAAGCTCACCATGAGGCAGGCATGTGCCTGCCTAGCCAAGAAGGTCAGTGGTATTCTGGTGTGTATTAAGAAGAGTGTGTCCAGCAGGCTGAGGGAGGTTCTCCTGCCCCTCTGCTCTTCCTTGTTGAGGACACACCTGGAGTGTTGTGCCCAGTTCTGGGCTCCCCAGCTCAAGAGGGACAGGGGACTACTGGAGAAAGTCCAACAGAGGGACATGAAGATGACTAGGGGAGAGACGCATCTCTCTTCTGAGGAGAAGCTGAGAGATCTAGGGCTTTTTTGCCTGGAAAGGAGAAGACTGAGAAAGGATCTTATAAATACACAGAAGTATATAAAGCGTAGATATCATGAGGATGGGTCTGGGCTCTTCTCAGTGGCAGCCAATGACAGGACAAGGGGCAATGGGTACAAACTAGAACACAGGAGGTTCCACTTAAACTTAAGGACAAACTTCTTTATTTTGAGGGTGACAGAGCACTGGACCAGGCTGCCCAGAGAGGCTGGAGTTACCCTCTCTGGAGACTTTCAAAACCCGCTTAGATATGTTCCTGTGCAAGCTGATCTAGGTGAACCTGTGTTAGCAAGGGGGTTGAACTAGATAATCTCCAGACGTCCTTTCCAACCCCTACCATTCTGTGATTCTGTGATCTGAGCCAAAGCCAGTGTAGATGCTAAGTCAGGTTTCAGCTCCAAAAACTGGAGCAGTGACTGGAAGGCTGCTTCATGGTTTGCCTTTCCTATAACAGATGAGTTTTGCTCTTACTGGATTGTGACCCAGTTTCTGTTTCAGCGACCAGGTCCAGCAATCCAAAGGTCACCCAAAAGAAGCCCCTAAGCTTTCCTGAGCTCTTTTACTGCATTATCTGAGATATCTTGATCTATGGGACCCAGCATGAGGTAAAGCATACTCCTTTCTGGCTTAAGCTAGACACTGCAAGAGACATGCCTGTCTGGATGCGGGCTGGCATCCAGGAAGCGCATGCTAGATAAGCCCAGTGCCAAAGTGGTAGCCAGATACTGTGTGACTATTGGAGAGTGGATTACATGTGGACTACATGTGGAGTACATGTGACTATTGGAGACTATTTTTTAACCTGTAAGTAAACTGTGTCCTGACCTTGCTCTCCATTTCATCTTGTGAAAAAGGATATTCAAACCCTCTCCATAGTTTTTAACTGTTTAATGCCTTTCAGTATCAGTCTGAACTCAGTTCAGAGGAAAAAAAATGAGCCTGTGTTCACACAAAGATGTGTTCTCCATGGATACTGTTATAAACTCCCCTATGTGAATGTCAGCTGCTCTTTGGGATGCACAGAGTTAATGTCTGATTAGTTCAATTTTAACTCCAGGCTTTAAACAAACACGGAGAGCAAATGCCTTCTGGAAGATGCCTGCAGTAAGCAGCACTGTGGGCTCCCTGTCATCCCTCTGGGGACTTCGAGGTTTCCCTTTCCCCAGCTGTCTGGGCTCCCTGGGAGGTCGTTGCTGCTCTGCCTCAGGTGCAGTAGCTGCATCTTAAGCAAGTGTCTCTGTGCAGCCTTTTCTTCAGGGTCTCTGCCAGCACAGAGTTTAGTCTAACCCAGACTTCTCCTCTGGGCAGGCCTGCAGGATGGCAGCTGAAACCCTATTTCCCTTCTTGCAAATTCAAGAGGAACATGGGAATCCAAGCTCTGCAGAGGTGGTTGAAAGGCTGGCAAAGAGTCCATTGTTTCATATTCAGTGGAGATGCAATATAAACATGCCAAAAATCCTCTGGCAGTCATCCTCTCTCCAAAGTAAGGCAGAGTTATTGGGAAACCAGCTGCAGACAATTGCCCGGCCTCCTCCTTTCTGCTCCTGGCCTGATGTGTTTCTAGTTTATCTTACCCTGTCCTGTAAAGGAGGTCAAATGCAAAGTGAAATAGGGACTGCATGAAGCACTAGAAAGCTTTGCTATCTCCACAGAAGTGCAGGAGACTGCGTGTGGCCAGGGAGTAGGTGCCAAAAGCCAGAAATGGAGCATCAAGGAATTTCAGACTCAGCACCTTAACTCTGCCCAGTGCTGAGCTGATGGGAATAGTCCCTCTTCTTCACCTGATGGCAGGACTGTGCTGGTGAAAGAGGGGTTCTGAGGAAAGGTCTTGAAACTCCCTTGTGGTGGAACCACATATTACAGGACCCAGTAGGGCCATTCTCTGCCTGGCTTGGAGCATCCCCTGCCCTCATTATACATATAGGGAGCAGGAGGGCAGCTGTGGGGTCTACACTGGCTGCCAGTCATGTGGAGGTGTTTTGATGTGACTGCTGCCATCTTCAAGGCTGAAGACCTGGATTTATTCTGAGAAGAGCTGCTGCTCAGGGTGGTGAGCTGTGTTCATGTGCTCATGCCAGAGAACAAAGTCAACACAGCCCACTGCCAGGCCTTGAGCTACAGAGGGTCAGAGGAGCCACTAGGCTCCTGTGCCCTCTCAGGTGGCTAGGGGGAGTCAGACTGCTCTCTGTGCAAAAGTCTTCCCTCAGCATCCTGCTGGGATGCAGCCAAGCCTTTGCAGGTGCTCAAACACCTCTTAGGTAGCTTTGTGACAAATTGCTTGTTCCCTGACAGGCTGGCATGGCTCAGCAGTGGCTTTAGAACACCAGCCACCCCCAGAGGGGCTAAACCCAGTTGCATTGCAACTGAACATCTTACTTTGCCCCTTCCTCTGGGGGTAGGCAAAGCACTTGAGGAAACATCTGGTGGCTAATTTCATTGGTAGCTCCACAAGGCTGAAAGCTGCCAAAGTCTCACTCCTGCTTTTTTACCTTTCACTGCCAGGCTGGGGTTGTTTAAATAAACCACAGTTAGCTACCATGCCCACATAATGTGCTGTGCTCTGCCCTGGAGGCTGCCTGGGCTTGGGTCTCACTAAGGCTGAGAGGCACTGGCAGGCTCAGACAGACTGTGCTCCTGAGCATGTAACCCCAGGGTTATCTCTGTGAAAAACAAACAGCCTGGCTGGTTATATGCATGTGTAGCTAATGGGGGAGGAAGTTTCACAGCCCTTCAGCTTGTCCCAGTTGCATTTTATCTCCTGTAGTCTTTATCATCTCCCCAAAGGTCGTGGGACAGCCTTAATTGGACATGGGGGCTGTGATGGTGGATGGTAGGTTAAATATGTGTGTCATCTTCATAGATACAGCAATCTGCATCCTGGCATACATCAGATGTGTGGATGGCTCACACATGGTGAAGATTTTGGGCTGCTCTGTGCTTATGCTCTACATCACACAGGCTGCTCAGGACAGCGTCTCCTGGCAACAATCTGTGATTCAATGCAAGTCACACTCAGCATCTCCTGCATGACAGTATCCCATGCACTCTCTTCATCTCCTTCTCAGCCAGGTTAGGCAATGCTATGTGTTCATGTCAGTTTCATCTGCCCCTTGATACTTCCCAAAAAGCCACAAGGCCATGATGAACAAGTTTGGATGCATCAATGCAGCTCCACTCCTAGGAAGCCAGAGCCAAATAGTCATGGTCCAAAGGCTCATCCCAAGGCTCACACACCAGAAAAAACGTAGCTGAGTCATGCATTTGGGCTAGTGGCTGCCCAGAGCTCTAGTTTGCAGTAGGCATGATGCTACAGCCAGCCCCAGAGTTTTTCAAAGGGATTTTCAGCATCCACTCACTGCAGAAAAGAGGTGCACTGAAGGTCACAAGCCTACTGGGCTCTGTGAAGCCTTTCCTTCATGGTGGCAAGAGCATATCCTGAGGATATATCTGCTCAAGGCAGAAGAAAAGCAAGTGGTCTCATGGAGAGTAGAACCAGCAGTCCACTTTGCCTTGTAGTTTCTTTGTGTCTTTGGCTAATGGCTCAGCAGGGATGAAGGAAGATCCTGCCAGGAGGCCTCTCCCCTCTACTGGGCTTGATTTTCCTGGAAATCAGGATGTATTTCAGACTTTTATGCTTTGGTCAAATGTTGACTTGTGGCTTGCTGTAGACCTGTGGATTTAAAAGATTTTCAGAACAGGACCCATATACTGACTGGCCAGTATCAAACAACTCCTGCTTGTAGCAAATAATGTTAAACCAGAGCGAGCTGGGAGGAATGAAAAAGGGTGCCAGCCTAAAAGAAGAAAACCAGTACAGAAACCACCTGCTTCCCAAGAGGTGGCTGTGCTCCACAGGGTGGAAGTCAGCACTTCCCTGTGCATTTGGGCATCCTGGGAGACTGCCAGTCTTTGAGAAAGACCCTGCATATCTTAAAAACCAGGACCGTGGTAGCTTCTGGGCATCCCATTTGAACAGACAGGCCAAATTAGAGACTTAAAAATCTTCCCTTGGGTTTTCCAGGGAGAGCTGGTGGGGTGTCTCACCAAAAGCCGCCTGAGACAAGTGAAATTATAGTGAGCAGTAGTGAGCCTGTAGGCAAATCTTTTCCATTTATTCATTTAAGTTGATTAAAATTCTGGCAGTAAAATGAAAGAAAGACTACATCTTGGAAATGAAAACCCTTCCCTGAGATGGGAGACTAGCCTCCAAAGCAATCTTGGCAATCCCATTTGAATACTTCTTATATGAAAATTGGGACAGTGTCAGAGCCATGGCTACAGGACTCTCTTCTCTGCTTCTTTCCCAGTGAGTTTTCCACAGCAGCACAGTCCCAGATGCTGAATTCTGGAGATGATGTGCTAACTGCAGGGCCTGCTGGAGGTTTAGGATTGTTTTAAATAATGCAGGCTACTTGGTTAGCTGAACCAACCTCTCTCTGCTAACACACTTGCTACATACAGCAAACGTGCTCCATTTTTGGCTTCAAGCACATTTTCCATGTCATCAATACAAAAAACCAAAGTGGGCACGATATGTCATAAAGGCAAGAACACACTCCAAACCCCTCTACCTCCACAAGACACAGAAAAGGATCCCTCGTTTATGTCACATTACAGGAAATAAACCACTTAATCTACCAGCAACAAAGACAATACTACCTTAACATGGTTGCTGGGAGCACTAGAAACTTGATACAGCAAGCTCTGCTGTGTGAAGGCGATTGTTTCTATTTTAGTGGGGACTGGTATTCCTGGGATTAAGCAAGATGCTCTAGACACAGCCACAGCTCCTTGGGTGTCTGCTTTTGGGCAGGATGGCAACAGCACTGTTTTGCATGGGGCTAAAAGCCCAGCCAGTGTAAAGCAGTGTGTGGTGTAGTTTGATCTGGTAGAGAGCTAAGCTGCCATGAGTCATGAAATAAAGCCAAAATGCTCATCCTGCATAAGACTTTTGCAGTTGATAGGATTTAAACAGTGTTGCTCCAGGGAGGGACACCAAACATGCCTATGTCTCTTGCTCTCGTTGAATCTTCCCAGAGTGCTCCTTCCCTTTGGTTGAGCACTGGGATTTCTCTGCTTGTTCCAGATTCCAGGCAAGCAGATACTCCACAGGAAAGACTAAATACAGCACATACCAACACCCATTACAAAGGCCCATACCAAAGCACATCCAGCAGACAGCCATAGTTGCCTGGGCTGATGCCCATCTTGCTCTAGCTGCCCACCTCCCTGGTATCTGGTAGGTAAGAGAAACAGGTGCTGGTGATAGACTTTGGCAGCAGAGGCTGCAGGGTGATGCACAGCTGCGAGAGTCTGACCCCATCCTACTACTTCTCATCTCTTATTCTTATGGTCCAGAGACCTAGCAGGAGAGGGGAAGGTGACAAAAGTCCCCAAGCAAACCTTGTGCTGGGGAAGTGACCAGACTTGCACTGAGTCCAGTCAGCATGATCACAACTGTTGAATCTCCTTGGCTAATATCCCTAAGGTTATCTCCAGACAGCCTGATGTTAGAGCATGCCACTCCTGGAACCCCAAACCAAAAGGCGTCATCTGTACTCTTGCAGTAAGAGCAGATAGTAAGGCACATTTCCCATGCAGCTAATATTGTTTCCAGCACTGCCATTCAAGAAGACATGGATGGGCTCCATGTATGAATGTATTCTAAAGCAGTCTGGGTCTCCAGTGCTTGTCATCCTCTCCCCTGGAGTGCACTGTGCCATCTGCTCCAGTCGCTGAACAGCAACATCCCACAAGGCAACAGGTCATGGGCTAACCTGATCTTGTAATCTCTCTGTCTGCTGTGTATACCCCAAACAAGACTGAGGTAACTTCATTGTTCAGCACAATGTACTCTTGGCTACCAATGAAGAACTTTTGGAGGAGCAGAATTAGCCTGGGAACATGTGGCAACTTGCTGCATAGTAGAGGCAGAGATGCAGTCAATACTCTTGTACATGAAATCCTACATCTGAGGTCTGCACTACGTTTGTGCTCAAACCCAAGACAACGGTGCCAGGAGAGACGCCACTCTTCTGGACGAAGAATGAGGACTGACCACATGGCATCCCAGCAGAGTTCATCATCAGTAGGAAGCTGTGCATGTAGGTCCCAAGACTGGGGATGCCCTGTTTCACAGGCACCTGGTGGCTTACTGCAGCTCTCAGTATACCAAGGAATGGAGGATCACCCCCCTAGCATGTCTGAGACAGACCTTAGGAATGGCTGGGAATGGCTAAGAAAGGGACAAAATGGACATGCCGATTGTAGCAGCATATCTGCACCCAGGGTGTGCTCATGTCTCAGATGCTCTGTACAACTATGGTCTCACAAGTGACTCAGGAGAACACCGAAGATTTTTAAAGGTCTGGGATAGTTTCTACATCAGGAGCAGGGCAGGGTTATTCAGCCTCGAGACGACAGAGGAGATACAGCTGTGAGTGGGCAAGGAGGAACTGTCTTTCACCAGGTGAAGCTCTCAGATGTCCTGTTACAAGAAAGGTTTCTTCCCACAGTGTGGAGTTGAGAGAAGGAAGTTCCCTCCTGTGGGATAGTGAGGTTTGCAAGAGTTCAAAAAGGGATACCTTGAAATAAAAACCATCAAGGGCTATTAGATGGAGACACCTTGTCTGGCTCAAGAAATGCTGATCACTGGAACCTGGGTGAGCATTTCTTTTTCTTTGTGGCTTTTTCCCCCCTTAATTTTGTTGAAAGCTGTTTGGAGAACAAGAAAGGGAAGTGATTTGTGGAGCACAGGCTGTACCAGGGTTATAATGCTTTATTGCTTACTGGCAGTAAGATCTCCTATGATAGCCTTAGAGGAGGGCAGATTGGCTTGTTTTATACCCTCCTTTGTATCCCTGCACCTCTGAGTTCTGCCTGGAATCGTTAAAGAAGTGACCCTAGAAGTGCTGGCAGAGGATGAGGTTTGCTGTTATTTCCTGAATGAGTGCTTTCACTGTATGCTTCATGTTGCAGTGGGCTACACTGTCACGCCAGGTCTGGAGCAATCAGAGTAGGTGAGGTTTATTAAAACTGCATTGTGGGACACAGAGGAAATGGTGAAAAGTCAGAACCTGCCCATGAAAGGCTTACAAGAAATCCATAATGACAAATTTAATCTGCAGTCATTATAAGCACCAATGAGTGCTCCTCCTTATCTACCCACAGCATTGCTTAATCTTTGCAGGAATCTCACCTACCCATTCAAGGCACACTCAATTGTGCATGGGTGGGTTGCCCATGTTTCCACACTCTTGGTTATAACCTGCAGCAAGGTGGGGACAGCAGCACTTCATATTGCTTTAAACATTGTGTCCTGGATAAAATGACCTCATGGACCTGCCTGGCAGGAGATACCTCAGTGAAGCATGATATCAAAGGACTGGAAATAATTATTTGACATCCATATTGGTGTGTGTGTGAATCTGTATATATGTCAGTCTCTATATGTGTATGTGTGACTGCAGCTGCTGTGAAGAGTGTGTGTCAACAAGCAGGAGGCATTTAATGTCCTGCTAGTACAGCTATCCCCCAGAGAAATCTGAATGCCTGCAACCTTGAGGAAATGTTTCTGCCCTGTTAGTCTGGGCTGATGGTGCTTTTCCTTCCTGCACCGAAGGTGGAAAGATCGGAGCCCCAGGGCCAAGTCAGAGATACCAGGGCTAAGAGACTTCCCTGCCATCATCCTGTCCTAGGCTGAATCTGGGCTTAGCCTCCTAGCAGAGTCTGTATCACCTTGTCCCACCTCCTCAGCAACGGTGCAGGGAAGCTTTAAGCAGGGTTTGGGGGCAGCCTATGAGGCTGGATGGCTGGGCGTGACTTCTGGCATCTGCAAATGAAGGTCCCCATTTCTTTCTCACTTCTCTCCAGTTCTCAGATAATTTGCAAGGCCTTCCTGCAGCCTTCTGCTGCTCCCCAGTGGCAGCGTGCAGAGGCATCACAGGCAGACCCTGACGGATGAAACCCTGGCGTGAGAAGCTGCGGGGGCTGTGGCATCTGTAAATGGAAGTCCTGATTTCCTTCTCCGTCTTTCCCAGGCCTCGCAGATAACTCTTATCGGGCTGAGAAAGAGCAGGATGACAAGGATGTGGGGGAGAAGCCTAGAGTTTTTTTTTCAGAAGAAGTGAACTTTTTCAGACACTTTTGGGCACTCTGGTTTTATTTTCCAGAATCAGTGAAAGAGGTCTAAACAGTCTCAGGTTTTGTAACATGGCTATTTGCTCGCTTCTTAAAAAGATTGTCCTCTCCTGTGCTGAAACAAACAGTATGAGGTTTCCAACCACTTCTGAAAAACTAGTCCTCCTGATGGCTGTAATGGCATTCCTTTTAAAATTAACACTTTTAATTCATAGGAAAAACAAACAAACAAACAAACCCCCAAACCTGTGGTAGAGGATGCTGTTACTTTCCGTTTCTTGACAGGCCGCATCACAGCAGGTACTAATACTTCCTAGTTCTCCCCTGCAATGCCTTAGGTTTGTAAACATTTTTTTTCCAAGGCTATTTGGAACATGGGAAGATTTGCCTACAGTATGGGAGGTTGGAGGTACCACTTGTAAGATCACTTCGTTGGTGATTAAAATAGCCCCCAAGGCAGGTACTGCTGCTGCTGCTGTCACAGCTCATTCTGAGGCTGGTGCTGGGTGTGTGTGCTGGCCACAAGGATATAGATTGGAGGGACATGTAAGCAAAAGAAAGGCAATGCCACTAAGACACCAAGGCAGAAAAAAGGACTGATGAAGGACAGTGTCTTCAGTCATTTCTTATCCCTTTGGCAGAGCATCTGCCACCCATTTTGCAAGAATGGATTGCATGGTATGCCAGGGAATCTTCCAGCACTGGAACGCCACTCTGCAATTCTCAGAGGAGCATTGCAGTCATTGTGGCTGAAGCTTTGGGTTGCTATGGGCCAGACCCTGAAGTTTTAATTCTTGGGCACAAAGTATTCAGACTGTTTGTTCAGGATTGAAAATCGGATTTTTGTTATCTGGAAAAAGCTTCAGGTTTTGAAACAAATAAAAATACCTTTATTAAAATAGTATGCAGTGCTCTAAAATTTTATTTTTAGTAACTTAAGCATTGAATAAGATGTTCTCCTTGGAAGAAATTGTTGTTTCATGA
The DNA here is from genome assembly GCF_027791375.1 of Indicator indicator. NCBI lineage: Eukaryota > Metazoa > Chordata > Aves > Piciformes > Indicatoridae > Indicator > Indicator indicator. The sequence goes on along the minus strand of NC_072017.1, from coordinate 24,813,600 downwards.
AATCCAGTGTTTCTGGTGGAATAAATTGTAGACAACAGATTGCAGGCAGTTTAATTTTGAGCACAGACAGAGAGCCAAGTAGAACTGTACTTTGTTTTTGGGAACAAGGTTTCAGTAGCTTAACTGATGTGACACAGGGTGTCCCACTGAATTGTGATTTGTTTTTTGTGTGGTTTGGGGTTTGGTTGTTGGTTTTGGGGGTTTTGGTGTGTTTGTTGTTGTTGGGTTGTTTGGGGTTTTTTTTTTGATGTTTTTGTTGTCTGGTTGGGGGGTTTTGGTTTGGGTTTTTTTGTGTTGCCTTTTTCATAAGCATGGCACCCCTCAACATCTCAACTTTAGGAAAAGAGTGCTTAAAAGTTACTGAAAAGGAATAGGAACAGTTTAAAACTTTTTACACTAATAATGAGAAGTTCTGACCAATCACATAGCAGAAAGGATACATGTAATTCTATGTGAACAATGCAAAATTGACTAACGTGCAACTGAATATTTGGGGGAAAATATTATTTGCTGTACTAGGAATAGTTAAGTGCAAAGTAATATTGTCACCTTTATTGGGACATGGTGTTGGACTGTTTTCAAAGCCTCTTAGCTTTTGGAGGCAGAGGAGGGAGAATCTAAATGTCAGTGAGAAAAAGAGACTTCCTGACTGATGGAATTATAGAGAAAAACCTGAAAATATTTAACAAATCTCTCCATAAGTTGGGCAAAACACCCCAGTACCTTGTGGAGCTAAAGCCATTGTGTACGTGTGTATGAATACAATTGGGCACAGTGGGCCACTGTGTATACATACACCTGTATGTTCTTATGTATATACACATATATTTAAAATACTTTGACTTCAGAGGACACAGTCTCAAGCTGCGCCAGGGCAAGTTTAGGCTCGAGGTGAGGAGAAAGTTCTTCACAGAAAGAGTAATTGGCCAGTGGAATGGGCTTCCCAGGGAGGTGGTGGAGTCACTGTCCCTGGATGTGTCTAAAAAAAAAAAAAAAAAAAAAAAGATTGGATGTGGCACTTGAAGCCATGGTTTTGTTGTCATGAGATATTAGGTAATAGGTTGGACTTGATCTCTGAGGTCTTTCCCAACCTGGTTGATTCTGTGACTTAAAATTATTAAAAAAAACCCAAACAAACAAACAAAAAAAAATCCCTGCATTTTAAGAGACTGGTAACATCAGGTGTCCTCTCCATCACTGTTGCCCCAGTTCCCCAAGCTAATGCTTTAAGGCCCTGGAGACTTCTGCACCCACTGACTTCTGGACCCTTTTCCGCAGTCTCTCTGCTGCCACCCTCCCTTCCCGGCCAGCTGCTGCAAGGAGTTACTGTTTTGGTCGTGTGTTTACAACCTGGGGGGAGCCTGGTATCAGAAGATCGGCAAAGGTTATGCTGGAATTAAATTGAACACAAGGAGAACCCACTAGTCACCCAGAAACGATGCACACAATCCCCAGCCCAGAGAATATTTAGGGGCTTGTACATCCATCTGGCAAGTTTGCTGTGTGGTCCCTTTCCAGCCTGAGGAAAGGAAATAGAAAGCAGGAAAAAAGACCATACGTGCTGGGCACCCTGGGAAGGCAGGAGGTCCCCGCTGGGTCCTGCCGAAGTGCTGTCTTCCTTCCCAACACAGAGGTACTGGTCTTGGCAGAAGTTTCTGTCCACTCACAGTGGTAGAGGACCTGCATGGTGATGACAGGAGGACTTTCTGCATGGCTTGGGGGTGCCTGGGTACTGCTCCATTGTGTCTGTACTTTCCAGTCCCCTGACCACCAGGATTCCTTTGCTTGGTCTCCCTGTCGCAGGGATTATCCTTGGGACCTGCACACTCCTGTTCCTGGGAGAGTGGCCTGGGAAACAAATTGTCCAGAGCCTTTGTAACGCTACCCCAGAGAGAGAGGACAGCTGGATGAATCTGTCCCTACAGCACTGCTAGGGGTGTGTATTAGGTGTGCTGTAATGCTGTTGGCCCAGGGGGGTACCTAGCACTCTTGGGGCAACACATCCTGAGGCAAATGGTCTTTCTGGCCATGTCATGGGACTAGGGCATCTCCCTTGTGCCAGTGTTCTGGCCACCTGACATCTCATGGAAAGCCGGTGGTGTCAGTGAGTATTTACCCACAGCAGTAACTGCTCAGATTCAGCATGGTTGGTGTGGGGAGTTTTCATGGGGAGGTTAGAGGGGATGAATGCATAGCATCCAGAGGCAAGGAACACACTTGAAGCACAGACTGGTTTTGGGGATGGACAAGACACCCATGCCCACATGCAGCTGCGCAGCATGCCAGAAGCTGTGGAGGTGTAGAGCGCCAGCAGCTTCCCCAGGTGTGCAGTGAAGGGACCTAGCAGCCTCGCGGGGCCATGTCCTTGGCTTGACTCCGCTTTGCCTGAGGCAGGGAGCGCCGTTCGCAGGCGGCGGCAGGTGCCTTATCTTCTTGCTGGGCTGTTTCCCTCCCCCAGCAGCCGCTTTTGCGCTCCTTGCCGTGCTCCAGCGGCTTCTTCACAACCCTCAAGGTCGCGGACCGCCGGCGCCGGGCCCCGGGCTCGTGTTTTCGGAGGGTGGCCTCTAGTTCAAGGCTGCCGCCGTCTTCCCATGCCCAGCGCAGGTGCTGCGGCCCCGGTTCACACGGCCAGCTCTCACAACAACTCTCGGCCGATAAGGGCAGCCCGGCACGCGGCAGCCAACGGGCGTGGGGTTCCTTCCGCGCCCCCCGGATCTTGCGGAGGCAGCGGGTCCGAGTGCGCCCAACCAGGGACCGCAGCCACCCGCCCGAGGCCGGCTTCCCCAGGGGCCCTGGCCGGAGGCTGCCCGGCGCAGCCCACGAGTGGGGTGGGGGGGCCGGGGTCTCCAGTGGCTGCGGGCGGTGCTCACGGTGCCCAATAGCTGCCCGAGCCCGGACATAAAGGCGGTGGCGGCGGTGTCGCGCTCCCCTCCGCCGGCCGGGCCCCCCGGAGCCGCCGCCATGGGCCGCCCCTCCCCGCCGCCGCTCCGCCTGCTCCTTGTCCTCCTCAGCATCCTCTCGCCGCTACTGCTATCGCTGTCGCTGCTGGCCGGGATCGCCGCCGTCGCCGGGACCCGCCGCGCCCGTGAGCTGGGGCCGAGGGGAGGGAGGTGCCTGCCCCATCTCGAGGGGCTGCGGTGGGCGCCCGCACTCAGGGCAACGTGCTACCTCCCGCGATGAACTGGGGTGGGATCGCTGCACCTAAGATGTCCTTGTTCTTCCCACCCCCGGTGTTGTGGAGGTCCCTGCTTCCTGTGGCATGCTTCCCATCTTGACAGCATGGGTGTTCTCTGAGCCCTGAAGAGCTGCCTAAGCGGCTTGGAGGGCCCTGCCCTTCCCTTGTTGGAGGGTGGGCAATGAGAGGCTGGAGTTCTCCCTCCAGCCCCGCAGAAGGTCCTGGGGTGCACCTGGCTGGGGTCGGTCTGTCCTGCTAGGGGCTGTGCTGAGGCCCCCAGGCAGGGAGCTCTGTGGAGGTGTGCGGTGAGTACTTGGCACCCCGTCTGACCGGGCTCGGGTCATTCTCTCCTGCAGCACTTACCGGCTACACCTGCGCAGCCTCCCGCCAGGCCACCTGTGGTACCGGATGCATCCCCGTTCCCTGGCTCTGCGATGGCGAGCAGCAATGTCCTGATGGGAGTGATGAGCAGTGTGGTAAGCAAGGGGAAGCTGGCACCCATCCTCTGTCATAAGGTGGGGTTACCCTGCATGGGCTTCAGGGTATCCTGGTGCCCTGGAAGGGGGTGAAGCAGAACAGACCAAAGGCACCTCACTCCTTGCTGGCTCTGCCAGTGTCTTTTGTGTGGCACCCTGCAGGGACTTGTGCCCCAGAGCTCCTGGGGGATGTCTGTGGCATGGGCACACATCATGGATCCCATGCTGAATGAGGCAGGCCCCCACCTGTCAGAGAGGTCTGTTGGAGGCTGCTGTAGTCCAGCCCCTTGGCAAAGCCCTTTGGACATTGCCAGCACCTGCCCCGTGCCAGACCAGAAGTGACCTTTGTGGTTGTGCTGTAGTGGTAGGTCACAGTGACTATATGCTGTCCCTGCAGATGTTGCCTGTGGCGGGGACCCCCATGTTTGGCAGTGTGACGATGGTCAGTGTATTTCTAGCAGCTGGCGTTGCGACGGTGCCTCTGACTGCCTGGATGGCTCTGATGAGCAGGACTGTGGTATGTAGTCTCTGCCAGGGGGGACCGCTTGGGGGGAGCTGGGAGCACAGAGTAGAATGCCAGTGCTGCTCTGTTCCCTCAGTGTGTGGGGCAAAGAAGGTGCAGTGTCCCGGCACCCACCACTGCATCCCGCACTGGGAGCTCTGTGATCGGCACCAGGACTGTGAAGATGGCTGGGACGAGGAGGGGTGTCCACAGCAGCCCTGTCTGCCTGGGCAGTGGCAGTGCAGGAACAGGGTGTGCATCATGGCCGAGTGGAAGTGCAACGGGATTGATGACTGTGGTGATTCCTCAGATGAAGATGTCTGTGGTAAGTGAGCACGCTGGATACTCCTCAGTCCAGGCCGTGTGTGAAGTAGCAAGTATTTTCCCTTCCAGGGCCCCAGAGCCCCTTGGGATGGTGTCCAAAATCCCAGGAACCTGCTGATATTTTGTGGGGCTATTCCATGAGTCTAGGACCTATGACTTACCCTGTGCCCACCTGGCATTGTCCTGCCCTTCTGATATGAGCTCTGTGTGTCATAGCCCCCTGCCCACCTGGCATGGTGCGGTGTGATGAGGGAAAGTGTATCCTGGAATCCCTGATGTGCAATGATGAGGATGACTGCCTGGACGGCACTGATGAGCCCAGCACATGTGGTGAGTTGTATGTGGCTGCTGGCCACTGCCTGTGTGCTGGAGCTGGGAGGAGCTGCAGAGTTGTCCTACATCATGTCATCCCTCTGCTGTGTCACCACAGGTCGGAGCTGCTTTGTTCGCAATGGGGGCTGTGCAGAGAGGTGCACTGACACACACTGGGGAGTGCAGTGCTCTTGCGAGGCTGGCTGGGTGCTGCAGGCAGATGGGCAGAGCTGTGCTGGTAAGGAGAGGTCAGGATGTGTGCATTCTGGGCACTTGTGGCCTCAGCTGTTGAGAGCCAAGTCTCCTTGGAGGCAGCACTTGTGCAGAAATGCCTGTCTCAGCCCAAATCCTGCCTGCCTATGCTATGCCTGGCCCTGCAAAGGCTGTGTCCGTGTCATGTTCCAGCAGCGGCTGGTGCATTGTGGGCTGGGGACCTGTCCAGATACCAGGTCCCCAGTATCTAAGGAGCTGTCAGTGAGGAGCTGTGGTCAGTGAGGAGCTGTGGCAGTGCTGTCTGGAGGAAGCTAGCCGGTCATGCAATGGGCTCCCGAGTGCTTCTGTCCCCACAGATGTGGACGAATGCTCCCTGGAGTATAGCCCCTGCAGCCAGCTGTGCAGCAACACCCCGGGTGCTTTTAGCTGCTCCTGCCTTCAGGGTTACACTCTGTGGCATGGCACCACCTGTGAAGTGGCAGGTAGGCTGAGCTGAGGAGCCTGGGCCAGCTGAGGGGCTGAGCAGTGCTTCCATCCCCACTGACCTGGTGGCATCCCCCTCATCCTGGCAGACAACGCAACACAGATCCTGGTGGCCGTGGGGCAGGATCTGGCCCTTCTGGATGTACGGACTCAAGCCTACCGGCCGCTGCTCTCCACCAAGACTGAACTCCGTGCCTTGGTGTATGACCTGCTCCGAGAAACTTACTATTGGCTGACAGAGGACGGCGAGCTCCGCACTCACCTCCCAGGAAAGGGCACGCAGCCCCTCTATGCAGGTGGGGAGGAGTGAGAGTGCAGAATGCTGTAGTGGGGCTAAGATGGGTACTGACAGTTGGTCTGCCACCACAGCCTGCCCTTTTCTGTAGAGGAATGGGCAGCCTGGGTGTTGCCTTCTGGCCGGGAACAGGGGTGGTGTGCCTTAAATTGCTGTGTTTCTGCAGATGCTGGGGAGGTGAACAGCATCTCCATGGACTGGTTCACAGGACAGCTGTACTGGGCCAGCAGCCATCCTGCAGCCATCTGCACAGGGCTGGGCGATGGCCGGGGCTACGTGACAGTGCTGGGGAAGGACATAGCACCAGAGCAGCTGGCAGTACATCCATCTGCAAGGTGAGGAGCAAGTGAACCAGGGTTGGCACTGAGCTCCTGGGTGAGTGATGCTGGTGCTGACTGTGTCATGCCTGCTGTGGTGCTGTGTCACCACTGGTGTTATGCCATGAAGTGAGTGCTTAGTGCCTGCCCCCAGGTCCCTGTACTGGGTCAATCGTGGGCAGAGGGGCAGAACAGTCATTGCTGCAGCTGGCATGGATGGCTCAAACCGGCGGGAGCTCACAGTGGTGTCCATGGAAGAGCCTGTGGGGCTGACCCTGGACCATGTGGCTGGCAGGCTGTACTGGATTAGCGAGTACAAGGAGGTAGGGATGTGGAGCAGCAGGGCTCTGCCCCCACCAGGTGCTGGGAGGCAATGAGGTGGGAGTGGGGAGGGTGGCCCTGGTTCTTCTGTGGCTATGACATGGAAGGTAGCAGGGAGTGGTGCCCAGGTTTGGCACATATCCCTGGGCTGGGAGGGGTGAAGGGGCCACTATGAGTCCCATGGTGGTAGGACAGTGCTAGGGTGTGGGGATGCCACATATTCACTGTGCCTTGCCTTGTCCCTAGTCCATTGAGACACTGCGGGTGGATGGCAGTGGACGCCACTCCTTTCCTTCTGTCCTGGGGAGCAACACGGAGCCACTGGGCCTGGCTGTGTTTGAGAGCCGATTCTTCTGGACTGATGGCACAGAGCTGGTGTCAGCCACCCATGCCTCTCCTCAGGAGCACGCAATTTTGCTCCATGCTCCTGTCTCGGCTTTCACTGTCCTGCATGCGCTGCGACAACCTCCCCGTGAGTACCCTGCCAGTTACCCCCACTGGTGTGGGGCTGGCAGCACCCTCACCACTTCCCTGGGTGCTAAGGGAGGATGTGGTGGTTCCTGAAGCTCACTGGGTCCTGCCCAATGGCTCTTATGGTCCTGTGGCAAGAGTTTGTGGCATTGTGACAGAGGGGATGTATGAACCTGTAGGAAAGCTGCCGAGCCCTATGGGTTTGAGTGAAGATGAGCCCTCCTACCTTATGTGACACTGCTACTCTGCCTGGGATAGCCAACCCACACCTAGCCCCAGGACAGCTGGTGGTTTGGGGAGATTGGGAGATGCGTGGGGGTCATGGCTGCCTGTGCTCTTAATATCCGCTTGCTCCCAGGGGACACTGCTGCGTGTGCTCCAGGCTTGTGCAGTCACCTTTGCCTCCTGTCCCCTGTACACCCTCGGGGATACAAGTGTGCGTGTCCAGAGGGCCTCTTTCTCCTGCCCTCGGGGAAGTGCTCAGGTGAGCAGGGTTTGCAAGGTGGGCTTGGCTGCCTGAGGTGGGATGCGTCTCTGTGGGAGCTGGAGGCGGGCTGTAGGGGGCTGTGGCTTTGGTGGGATAAGGTTCCCAGCACACATGAGTGATGTTCTATTTCTAGCTTGGACCCTGTCCAGTGCCCCTGGGGCCATGCTCATGCACTGCCCTTGTACCCCGCAGAGCTGTCCATCATGTATGCATCGGGGAAGGCCATCTCCCTGGTGCAGGTAGGTCCTGGAGCACGCAGCAAACAGGTGCAGGAATGGCAGGAGTCCCTCCACCTGCAAGATGTAGATTGGCAGAGGTCGGTGCTATATGGGACGGATGATCGTGGGACACTGCTGCGTGTTATGGGACACCCTGGCAGGAGAGAGGCCATTGTGACTGTGCTACCAGGTGAGAGTCTATGGGGTGATGGAGGGTGTGCTCCATGAGTCCTGAGGATCTCCTGGGTGAAGAACACAATAGTATCGTGTTGCCCACACTGGGGCTGTGCCAAGGCACTGGGCAGCTGTGCCCTGGGTTTAGGGGCAGAGGGGACCCAGGTGGAGGAGCAGGGTCATGGAACAGCCCTGTAACTGCTTGCCTGCTTACCCTTGCCAAGTCTGCTCTGCCCGTGTGGACATCCAGTCGGGGAACCTGTACTGGCTCGCATGTAACCGGAGGGACATCGGGGTGATACAGGCATCTGACCTGTCCTCACGCATCCTGCACCATGCTCACAGCAGCATCCAGCACCTCTTCTTGGACTGGCAGCGGGGTTCTCTCTACTGGTTAGCCCGCGGGCAGCCCCTGCAGCAGCTAAGCCTGGCTGGGGGTGCTCCGTGGGATGCCTGGAATGAAACGTGGCCTGGAGACCTCCCTGCAGCCATGGATAGCAGAGCCTTCAGCCTGCTCTGGAGCTCGGCCCTGGGTGAGCCTTGGTGATCTCTGGAGCAGTGAACAGGTTGCTATAGGCAGAAGTGACTAGCCATGCCCTGCATGCAGTAGGTCCCTGCCTGGGCAGTGGGATGTTCATGGGGCAGACTCTGTCCCATGACTGAGGTCCCTGCCGTAGCTGTGGGTTGTGGGGCACAGGATGGGCCATGAGGGGTGCCTGTGGGCCTCAGGGATCTACCACTCCACTGTCTTGCAGGCCTGCGGGCACTGAGTCTGACCAAGCGGCAAGCAGTCACCCTGACACCTAGCTGGTCCCATGGGCTTGTAGCTGCCTTCGAGCCATATGTGGTGTCAGCAAATGGGACAGCTCTGCTGCTGTGGGACCGAAGAACACTGACCCTTGTGCTGTCTGTGTCAGCAGCAGATGTGCAGGGAGTGGTGGCCTTTGTGGGCTCAGAGCTACAGGCTGGTAAGAGTGGCCATGGTTCCATGCCTGGTACTGGTACCTGATGGGGCTGGGTGGTGGCCTGTGCTGCTCTGATCTGGGGCAGGATGCCTAGCTGCTGTTGTCCATATGGGGTGCTCTTAGAGGTACCCAGATTGTGGGGAGGGCACTGTCCCAAATCAAGGTTTATGTTCCTATGCCTATTCCTCTGCCAGTCTCACCAAGCAAGGGGTCTGCCTGGCCACTCTCTCCACCTGTGGCTACCACTATGAGAACAACCACAAGCACCACTGCCATTGGGCCCACCACGTCTCTCACCTCCACTACAAGACCTAAGCCAAGCAAGACCACCACTGCGCTCACCACTACTGCACCAACCAGCAAGGCTACCACACCAACCACCAGCCAGTCCACATCAACCAAAACCACCACTATGCCAACCACTGCACAGACCACACCAACCAAAACAACCACTGTGTGGCCAGCTACTACCAGCACCATCAGCACTACCACTCAGTCCTTGTCTAAGACCACTGCCCCACAGCCAGCTACTACCACCCAGCACCTAACCAGCCCTGCATGGGTAGTGCCACCTACTCCACCCCTCTCATCCAGTCCTGCACACCATTTGACCCCAATCCCCAGCCTGTCGTGCCCTCGAACGCATGTGCCCTGCCATGATGGTACTGAGTGTGTGGCCCAGGAATACATATGTGATGGGGAGAAGGACTGTGCAGATGGCTCTGATGAGGATGGGTGTGCCCAGCTCTGCAGCATCCAAGGTAGGAGCTGTTCTTTCATCTCCTGTGCAGCTGGGTCACCTTGTGCCAGGGTTGATGGCTGATTCCTGGTGGGGTTGGTGGGATGAGGCCCTGGGAAGGTCTGATCTGATCTGGGCTTTCATGCTTGTGATGTGGCATACTGGTTTCTTGGCACTGGGTTGGAGGTGCTGTCAGAAAGGGACAGGGCTGGCCTCATGGTGACCTAGATGTGGCTGAGCTGAAATTGCCTCATTTGCCTTGCTTGGGACCTGGGCTGCTGGAGATGCACTGAGTAGAAGGGACCAAGACCTGTCACTGTAGTGTGGTGCCATTCTAGGTCACTGTGGAGCTAGCAGAAGGTCTGGTCACCCTAGCTGCCTACTGCAGGCTTAGCAAAGCCCCTTGTCTCCCCAGGGGCCTTCCGCTGTGCAAGTGGGGCCATGTGTGTCAGGGCTGAGGAGCACTGTGATGGGGTGCCACAGTGCCCCGATGCCTCGGATGAGAAAGGATGCTGGAACCCCACGCAGGAGTGTGCCCTGCGCTGTGATGCTGCCACCCACTGCATCCCTGAAAGCTGGCTCTGTGATGGCCATGCCGACTGCCTGGACCAAGCTGATGAGCAGGACTGTGGTAAGACCCTTGGGCTTGGTGGGACAGGGGCTTCTAGGGGTTGCCTGCCCCACAAGTTTCCTGTGTGTCCTGGAGGAGGCCATTGCGCAGGGCAACTTGCTGAGCCGCTGGAGGGGCTGGACCCTGCTCAGTGCCATGATTGTGCTGGTGGGATGGGTAGTGAGGGTAGTGCCCCTGCTCAGCCCTGGCCCTGCCTGCAGCACCAAGGGAGTGCAGCCCAGCCGAGTTCTCCTGCCAGAGCGGGCAGTGCGTGGCCCTAGCCCTGCGCTGTGACGGTGACCGTGACTGCCGGGACGGCTCAGATGAGGAGGGCTGTGCGGTGCCCCGGCCGCTGCTCTGTCGCGCGGGGGAGGTGGCCTGTGCTCACAGCGGGCAGTGTGTGCCGGAAGCCTGGCGCTGCGATGGGGCCACTGACTGCATGGACGGCACAGACGAGCAGGTGGGTAGGGTGGTGGGGACGCAGCCTTGTCCCTGCTTGCTCTTGAGAGGGCTGGTGCCCCTATTCACCCTCTGCTCTTGCAGGGCTGTCCCCAGGAGAAAGATCTTTGTGGGGACCAGCAGTGGAGCTGCTCCCGTGTCCACGAATGCATCCCTGATGTCTGGCGCTGTGATGGAGAGAGTGACTGCAAGGATGGCAGCGACGAGGCTGGCTGTGAGCAACACCTGCTTTTATGCCCTCTCTGTCTTGCCCAGGCATGATTGGTGGGTGGCCGCCACAGTGAGAGGTGGGGATGTGTCTGTGCCATGGGGAATGGCCCTTTGTGCAACACGTTTGCCTATTCCCAGCATCTGTAGTGGCTAAAGGCCCCAGATCACTGTTGCCCCTGTAGGGGTGGTGGCCTTAGGATTAGGGTGGCCTGAAGCCAGGCTACAGGCACAGCCCTGGATGTGGCTGCAGCGAGCCCTGGGCACCCTGTGGGAGCACTAAATCTGCCACAGCTGAGCAATAGGAAGTGGCAGACGAGGCTGAGGGCAGCCTTTCCTATATTCCTGTAGGCCAGCCTGCTCCCTGCCAGAGTCACGAGTACCCGTGCGAGCTGGGGGCCTGTCTGAATGTATCCCTGGTGTGTGATGGCCAGCGGAACTGCGTAAATGGCTCGGATGAGGGGGGCAACTGCTCTGTGCCCTGCCAGCGGTCCTGCGCTCATCTCTGCTACCCTTCACCTCAAGGCCCTGTGAGTGCTAGCAGCCCTGGTCCAGGGGTTTACCCTGCCTTGCTGCCCTCATCCAGCTGCAGGAGAGAAGATCCTGTGTCCCCAGAGGGGAAGCCTGATGGCCCCTTTCCCCATAGCGGTGCTGGTGTAACCGAGGCTATCAGCTGGCCGAGGACGGTCTGTCCTGCATAGACATAGATGAGTGCATAGAATGGGGTGAGGGACCCTGCAGCCAGACATGCTTCAACGCCCCAGGGTCCTACAGCTGTGGCTGCCTTCCTGGCTACCTGCTGGAGCCTGACAACCAAGTCTGCAAACTCACTGGTAAGCCCTTGGGATGCTCAAGCAGCACTGAGGTCCCTGGCACTCTAGGGTACACCAGGAGCCAGTGGGTACCTATCCCTCTGTGCCTGCTCCCCGTGGGAAACCTTGTAGTCCTGTGAATTATCTGTCCCCACTGCCTCATAGCCTCCCAGACCCTGCTCAGCTACAAGGTGCTGCTTGTCAGTCTGTTGCCAGTCAGAAAATCCATCTGCACTAGCTGGGGAATGTGCTGTGTGGTAGGGCTGAGTCTGAGCAAGCTCCAGTGTCTCTGAGTGCTGGGGTCATGGGGCCACCAGTGCTGAGCAAGGTCTGAGTGGTTCTGTGTTGCTCCAGGACCAGAGCCCATGTTGCTGGTGGCTGTGCAGTCAGAGGTGCTGTCCTATGGCTTGCGGAGTGGGCGAGAGGAGGTGCTGCTGGCCACTGACAAGGATCGCGTTGTCTTCTCACTTGACTATGACCTGGTGGAGAGGAAGGTATTGTGGATGGACCTAGCCACAGAGAGCATCCGCTGGCAGGACCTTGACTCGGGCAAGAAAGGCACACTGGTAAAAGGTAGGCAGTGACACTGTGGGTTTAGCAGAGGTGGCCTCTCCGTGGCTGTGCAGTCTCCAGATTGCAGCGGGGTGCCGCCCTGTGTCCCTTTGTGTGGAAAGGCACTGGCAAGAGTAGGGTTGGGAGGAGCTGGAGCTCCTGGAATGGAGGTGACCTGAGCTGAGAGCACTGTGCCAGAGGACAATGCAACTGTCGCCCCACGGGTGCTGACTCGGGTATGTTGCAGGTGTGAGATCAGACTGTATAGCAGTGGACTGGCTTGGGAGGAACCTGTACTGGACAGACGGGGCAGCAGGGCAGGTGTTGGCCACTCACCTTGGGGCTGCCTGGCGAGGGATACCAGAGTACACTGTGGTGATGGATGGAAACCTGGACCAGCCCCACTCCCTGGTGCTCCAGCCTCTGGCAGGGTAAGACTAGGATGGGGAGAACATGGGGATCTCTTTTTTTCCATCCCTGCCCTCTCCTGCCCTATTTTCCTACATGGAAGCAAGTAACAGAGTGGGAAGAGTTGGAATGGTCTCATCCAGGTGCTGTTAGGGCTGTGTGACTGGAGAAGAAGGAGCCCAGGCACTTGCCTCTGCCTTGAGTGGATCTCTTATTATGGGATGGGAAGCTGTGCTCCTTTTGTCTGCCCTGGAATGGGGATAATGCTGTAGCAGGTCTGTGGGTCAGCACCTTTCTTCTCACCAGGCTGCTCTACTGGTCGGAGGTAGGGAGCCACCCACGGCTGATGCAGGCCACCATGGATGGAAGTCGACAGCATGTGCTACTGGCACAGGGTCTGGGCTGGCCCACAGCGCTGGCCCTTGACCTCACCACCTCAAGGATCTTCTGGCTGGATGAGAAGCTGGGCAGCATTGGTTCTGCACGTCTGGATGGCACCAGTGTGAAGGTATGTTGTGGGACTCGGGTAATGGGGCCCTGATGAGGGCCAGGGTGGGTGCTCACAGCCTCTCTGCCAGGTTCTGCAACTGGGCTGGGTCCAGAGCCCCTTCGCGGCAGCTGTATGTGAGGGGCATCTCTACTGGTCGGACAGGAAGACATGGTCTGTGCAGCAAGTGGACAAGGCCAGTGGCAAAAACAGGACCGTGCTGCTTAAGCGACATGGGCAGCCCCATGGTCTCCAGGTATGTGTCTGGGGGAGCCCTGAACCCTCCTGTTCCAGCTCTGCTGGGGTTCCCGCCCTGCATGGCCCTGCTGGCTTCTGAGTGCAGAGACACTGGGAGCTACCTCACCATCCTGCCCCCAGCTGGGCCATACTCAGGCCTCAGGAGCATGGCAGGGTGTCAGCTGCGCTCAGCTGGGTGCTGGGGAGGTGTGTGGGGTGGGGGTGAGGCTAAGCCTGACCTTCCCACAGGTGATGCACCCAGCCCTGCGCCCTGTAGTTCCTAACCCTTGTGCTGCACGTGGCTGCTCCCACCTGTGTCTGCTGAGTGCCAGACACTCTGGGCAGTGCCGGTGTCCTGCCGGACTAACGCTGGCCGACGATGAGACCACCTGCCTGCCCCTCCGCGATTCAGCCTTTGCCCTTCTGGTGTCCCCAGCAGCTGTGGCGCAGGTACTGTCCTCCACAGCTGGCCCTGGGTTCTGCTGTCCTCACTGCTGTCAGGGGAGCGGGTTTCCCATCCTGCTGCTGCCTTCTTCCTTCAGGTCTACCTGAAGGACTTGCCCACAACATCTGTATCTCAAGGCCTTCCTCCACACCGAGCCTTGCCCTTGGCCAAGGTGGGCCACTTGACAGCCATTGACTATGCAGTGAAAGACAAGAGCCTGTACTTTGCAGAGCTGGGGAATGACTCCATCAGGCTGCTGCGCCTGAAGGACTGGGGCCGGCTGTCCTGGAAAAAGCTGGTGGCTGTGGAGGGTGCGGTGACGTCCCTGGCCCTGGACTGGCTGAGTGGGAACCTGTACTGGATTGGGGGGCAGCCACCAAGCATCCATGTGGCAGCTCCTGGGGGGCGGTGGACCCTGGAGCTGCTCAACAAGGGGCTGAAGGGTGCTGCCTGGCTGGCACTGTGCCCTCGTGCCTCCACTATGTGCTTTGTCACAGCGTCCAGCAGCCATGGGCCTGGTACCACAGTGGAGTGCGCAGCCATGGATGGCACTGGCCGCAGAGCAGTCTGGAAGAGAGCCCGGGCTCCTGTTGGCCTTGCCTTCGGGTCTGCTGGCACCCGGCTCTACTGGGCAGACCGGGGTGAGTGTGAGATGAGGCACTGTTGGGGAGCAGCAGTGGTGCAGGCACTTGGTCCACAGCCTGGCATGGTCTCGAGGGATAGTGCAGAGCCCTCTGTGCCCCTACATCTGAAGTCCCTGCATCTGTGCCCTGCAGGGAAAGGCACCATCAGCAGCATTGAACTGGATGGATCCCACTTCAGGGTGGTGCGGGAAGGGCTGCATGGACTCTTGCTCTTTGCCATTGGTGAAGGCTTTCTGCTCTGGAGTACAGCCTCAACCAACGGTGAGCCTGTTTGTAGCCTGTTTGTGGTGCTCTGTCCAGCATCTCCTACTGTACTAGGCCACTGGGGTCTCTTCTAGTCCCTATGGGGTATGAGCTCCCCTTTCCCGGGCTGAAGCACCCGCTGGGGGAGTCCACCTCCTGTCCCAGGCACCCTTGCAGAAGGAGGTGGAGCAATGCTGACCCCATGTGCTTCCAGGCTCCAGCAAGGTCTGGTACAGCCGGCTGGAGCGAGGTGAGAGCTGGTGGTTCCCTGTGGAGGAGGACTTAGTAGCCATGAGAATTTACAGCCAGTTCTCACAGGAAGGTGGGTCTGAGGCTGTCCCAGCCCAGGGCATCTAGAGGGTGCAGCTGTGCCCTGGGGTGGCCATACTAACCTGTGTTCTTTTGGCAGGCACCAACAGCTGTGCAAAGAGCAATGGGGGCTGTGCTCAACTCTGTCTGCCCAACCCTGCAGGGCGACTGTGCCGCTGCTCCCCTGGCTACCACCTCGTGCGTGGGGTGGCATGTACACTGGCAGTGCCCTGCCCAGCCCCCCTGCAAGCCTGTCCTGACCTCCAGAGCTGCATTTCTGGAGAGCAGGTCTGCGATGGGCACCCTGACTGCACTGATGGCTCTGATGAGTCTGAGTGTGAGTGCTTGTGCACAGCTGGGTGTGCAGAGGCCCTGGCTGGGCACTGGGGCAGGGAGGAGACTGGGGGCTCTGGCCCAGTCTCCTCCAGTTTGGGATGGGGGATTTCACTTGAGTCTCTACTTACCTACACCCATCTCTCCAGGCTCCTCTGTGGAGGTGGGAACACAGCTCCCCACGGTGGCACCATCAGGAATGTCTCATGTGGAGGAACAGAAACCAGGCTCACCCACAGCTGCATCCAAGCCTTGGCAGCCCATCCCCAGCCTATCTGCAGCCCCTGGCTCCCAGGAGCACCGAGAGCCCTTCCTGGTAACTCCCAGCACCGAGGAGGTGCTGGGAGCCGTGCCGTGCAGCAGTGAGACGTGTAACCTGCGTGGGGACTGCGCCATCGAGGCTGGGCGAGTGACATGCCACTGCGCCCTGGGCTATCGTGGTGACTACTGCGAGGAGGCAGAGGTGCAGCCGGTTGCAGGACCGATCGCCCTGGGGGCGGTTGTGCTCCTGCTGCTCGCTGCTGCTGCTGTGGGGGCCCTGGCCTACATGCGGAAGCGAGACAAGCGAAAAAGGTGACTTACGGGGCTGGGCCACATACAGCTGGAGAGGGAGAGGGTCTCCTGAGCTGTGTGCAAACTCTGATCACCCTCACAGGCTGTTGACCAGGGGTTGTCGCAGGACCTTAGGATCTGCCCCATCTCTAGGAGATGGCCATGTCATCCCTGGTGTACCTTTTTTCTTCCCAGGACTTCAAGCACTGCTTCCACCCGGGTGCTGACGTTGTACCACCGTGAAAGTGACCCCGAAGAAGAAGATGAAGATGATGAAGAGCTTCCCCCCAAGAGTGATACGTTTGTGAATGAAGCTTACGATGGGAAAGAGGTGAGCAGCATTTGGAGTGGGCCCTGGAATGGGACCCCTCTGCCATCCTGGGGTGCCTTAAGGCCCTTCCCATATGCAAATTCCTCCCCAGGCTCAGTACTGGTATGGTGTCCACTCCTGGGCAAGCTTTGCCCTCCTCTTGGGGGAAAGGGGCAAGACCTGGGGATGGCTGGAGTCTGGCTAGCACAGGGTCTGTCCTGCTCAACCTGTGGCTGAAACCCCTGTGCCAA
Organism: Indicator indicator; assembly: GCF_027791375.1. Taxonomy (NCBI): domain Eukaryota; kingdom Metazoa; phylum Chordata; class Aves; order Piciformes; family Indicatoridae; genus Indicator; species Indicator indicator. Next base: position 24,797,269 of record NC_072017.1, on the reverse strand, counting down.
GGTGTGGGATTGACCCATGGAGGCTGGCTCAGACTCATCCCTGATGCAGCTGTTTGTGATCTCTGCAGGAGCTGCCAGCCCCACTGAGGAAAGGACCATCTCACCCCAACACTGTAGTTTCATAAAAGAATGTTGTGCGGCATCCTTGGTACTGTTGTGGTCTGTGTGTGAGCCGGGAGTGGAGGCTCTTCCTAGATCTTGAAGCTCTAGGGAACTTGGAGTCCAGAGCAAAATGCTTTGGAAGATGTTTCAGGAAGTCTCTAGCTCCAACACTATTGGAGTCTCTGCAATAGCTGCAGAGTGCATCCTGTACCACCCCTTAACCACATTTAGGGCATCTCCATCCACTGTTCCTCTACAGCGAGGTGTAGCTTGCTGACCAGGGTGCTTTGGACTCACCTGCAGTAGGAGTCTGGCTCAACAGCTCTACAAGGAAGCTGCCTCAGCTCTTGCCCTGTTATGCAAGGTGCTGAGCAGGGTTTTATAGTGCAGTTTTGACCTCCTGTGTGTCCCTTACAAACCAGCAAGACCAGTTTTACTGCCTCGCACCAATTTAATGAGGAAAAGGCAAATGTATGCTATTTTTCCTTCAATGATCTCTGTTTTGTTTTTTAATCCCCTGAAATTGCTGTGCTCAAGGAAGGAGAAACCTCTTTCAGAGCTGATTTTGACCACAGGGGGAAAGTCCATGAGGAAGGTGCTACAAAAGCTACCTCTCCGCTTTCACAGACCTTTCCTGTCTGCTTCAGGCAAAGTACAGGAGAGCTGGCCACTGGCTCTCAGCCCAGCCTGCCTGGCCTGAAGCCCATAACCGTTCCACAGCATAGACCTGTTCCTCTTCTTTTGCTATTTGTATAGCCCTGAGTGGAGCAGAGGTGTGGAAGGTGTACCCCTCCCCTATTCTGAGTCCTGAAGGCTACATGGGACTGACCTGTACTTTCCTCATGCGGGACCATTGGAGCTGCTGTTGCCCAAAGCTGATGCTTGGTGCAGGAGGATAAGCTAAAGCTGCATTGGAGAGACCGGTGCTAGGGCTGGTCCCCAACCCAGCAGCTTTGGCACAGTTTTGGAACCTGGAGTGCGTCAGGCTTTTGAGGAGGTTGCAGGGATTCAAGCCAGATCCTCAATCTTGTTTACAATCTGCTTTGAGGTACCCCAAGCATGGGCAGGAGCCAGTGCTGCTCTTACCGCCAGGCTGGCAGGCTCACCAGTGCCCACTGCAGTCTCTGTGCTGGGGCTACAAGTCAGAGTCACAAGGTAGGGTGCTCTTCCAGTGCCGTTCGTATCGCTCATCCTCCAGCACATCCCAGGGATTGTGGTAAGCCCCAATGGTGGAGGATGGCCCAGCCTCTGGCACAGGCGTGGGGGGCAGTTTAGGGGTCCTGTGCTCCTTGCAGCAGTGATGGAAGCTGAAGGCGAGTGCCAGCCCCCCTAGGATCTCCAGGCAGCTTCCCAAGTAGCTCAGCACCACGCTGTAGCCTACAACCAGCGTGCTATCCGCTGGTGCAGGCAGTGCCCACAGCTCATGGGTGTACCAGGAGGGAGGTATGAGGCTCAGCAGCCCTGAGAGGAGCAGCACAAGACCTGCCACACCAGCCAGTACATGCCGTGGCTCCTTTTGCCAGCATCGAACCCCCAGGGCAGCCACCACCAAGCCTAAGAGAGTGAGCACCAGCGAGGTGGGCATCAGCCCTTGGGCTGCCCGCACGGGCACCTTTTCAAAGTAGCCCAGCTCATCAGCCTGCCCGCAGAGGCGGTCATGGCTGCTCTGCCGCTCACTGCACATGTCCCAGATGCCCTGTTCCCAGACGAGGTCAATAGGCTGGTTAGGTATGAGGCTCACCTGCCTCCAGTTGGGTGCCAGTGTGCCTGTGAGTGTCAGCAGGAGCCCGCAGGGGCAGAGCACCAGCCCCACGATCATCGCTGTTGGCGTCCGCATGCCAAGGACGTGAGTGAAGCAGCCTTCCGTGTGCTCCTGGTCGCCAGAGGCAGAGGTCCGGGGGAAATCTGGGAGACCTGGGGCTCACTGTTGCTGCCCGTCACCCGGGCAGAAGAGGTGGCACCAGTGCGCCAGGGCTGCTCGGTGCCGGCAGGGGTATCCCCTGGTAGGGCAGCAGTCCCGGAGCCTCTCGCACGATGGGCAGCCCACGGAGCTATGTCCAGCACTGCGGGGAGGTGCCAGAGGCAGGAGGAAGTGCAGGCAGGGAGGAGCTCGGCGCAGGCTGGAGCCCGGCACCCTGGTAGAGCAGGCAGCGGGCTGGGTGCTGAGACAGGCAGCCCTTCCCTGGGCTTGGTGCGGGGGAGGCAGGAAGCCCTCCCCAGCCTGCTGGCTGGGTGCCGGGGCAGGCAGCCCTCCCCGGGCTGCAAACGGTGCTGGGATGTGGCAGCGTCACCCTGGGCCTTGGCAGCGCCCAGTCCCGACTACTCTCTGCTGAAGAAGCACAGGACCCTGCTGCGGCTCGCTTAATTAGACCGACTGCTAGCTTAATTTACTACGAAAAGAATTAATTTATGAAAATCATTAACTAAGATGAAATGGTAGCAGGTGGTACGGACCCTGTGGTCCTCTCCAGGCACAAGAGACTTTCCCAGACCCTAGACTTCAACTTCTGGCACTTGATCCCAGCAAGCATCTCCGTGTCCTTCAGGGAACACTCCTGAGCTTGGCCCTGCTCTTTCCTTCCCAGGTTGTGCTCAGAGGCCACCTCCAGGCGCAGCAGCCTGGCTCTCAACGCAAAAAGTTTCTGGAATGTCCGATGAGACAGGTATGGGAAGTCACCACATCTAAGAACCCCTATGGGGGGTTTCGAGCCCCCGAAAGTGCTGGTTTGGGTCCTCTGCAAATTTCCCTGAATCTCTGCCAGTCACGCTGAGCCCAAAAGAGGGCAGCACCCTCTGGCTTAATTTTTGGACGAACAACCCCAGCTGACTCAGAGGGCTGGCTGCAAGTGTGCCCCGCAGCATCTCTGCATTGCTGGTTTCGTGGCCACCTGGAGGCCTGGCTGGGTCTGCGCTGGCCCAGCTGCTCCCCGGCTCCCTTCCCCACTTCTCCATCCTTACAGCCATTCCGCGAGTGCCCCAAAGCTCTTCTCTGGGGATACGGGATCGTTTCAGGGATAGATTGCAGAGCTGTTGCTCACTGAATCTCAGCCTAGCTGGAAAGGCAGGGGTGGGTTGTACTCGGGCAGGAGCTCATGTGCCCAGCTGCATCTGCAGGGCAGCAATGCTGACAACCAGCAGTGGGTAGCTCCAGACCAGGACACTTAGCTTTGTCCTATGCAGCAATTAGTTTGCACTCCTCATCCAAGAAACTAAGCTCAGGATTGATGGTTCTTTTTCTGTCTCTTTAACTTTTTAAACCTTTACCCTGCTCCAGGCATTGACTCCATGCCGAGCCACCCACTACTGCCCTACTACCCACTACTGCACTACTGTGCATCCAACTGACACACCAAAAGATGTGTTGCCCAAGGCTGCCTTCTGCCGTGGTGCCTCCTCCACTGATGGGAGCAGGTGCTTAAGGAACCTGAAGTCCTGGCTTTTGCAGGAGGCTGTGTTTTCTTTTCCGTTTGGATGCAAGGTGGAGGTTGGCTGTGAAAAGGCATAGTCAAAGAAGGGAGGCAGAGGGACAGGACAAGCTGGGTGGCATGGTGAGCCTGGGTGCCATGGGTGAGAGCCTGTCAGTGCCATTTGGCTCCTTCTGAGCTCAAGAGGCTTTCATTAAGGTGACAAAACACAGCTCGATAGTAATGCTGGCAGGTAAAGCAGCGATTGCCTGCAGACAAGCTCTGCATGGCTGCCAAGGGCTTTGCTCCCCATCCCAGATGTGTGGATAAGGTCTGTGCCAGCCCTGCTGGAAAAGGAAAAATTCTGCTTGTTGTCAGATTTGCCTATGTTTTTCTTAGGCTAAGAAACCTAGAGGCCTTCTGCTCACAATGCAAAAGGTGCTATGGCTATTTCTCCCTGGGCTTTGTAGTGTCTGCTCTAGGGTACCTCTCCTTGAAGCACATTCCTTCTCCTCTCATCTACACCCTCAGTGATGCTCTCTGTCCCTCTTGGCCTCAGTCCCCACAGACTTGGGTTTGGGAGATGTCTATTGCTTGAATCTGTAGAACCAAGTAGAAGTTGGGTGCTGGAAGCATCACAGTTAAGGTCAGGTTTAACAACCTGGGGCTTTGCAGTTCATTAATAATGCCCAGGAGGATGCATCTTCCCTTTGGGCTGGTGCCCAGGCTCCTGATTGTGGGACAACAATAAGCAAATTAGGCGATGTGGCACTGATGCTGGCTGACCTGCCCTGAGTAAGCTGGGGGAGGAAACAGGATTAACCAAACTGTTAGAAATTGTTCATTCCTTCCTTTTTGCTTTCTAATGAGGAGATATGAAAAGCCATTCAAAGCACAGCCTGGCCCTTTCCAAGCTCTAGGGAAGCATTTAAAGCCATATGGTCCAAGAGATAAAATAGTCTGGCTGAAACTGCCTTCCTTCCCATATTTCCCTAGCTGCTGGGTGGGGAGAGCCATCTTACTTGGTGTTTCCTACTTCTCTGAGGTTGTGACTTAGTTTTTCCTACCTTGGCAAAGTGATCTGTATAAGAACATGATGAAAACTTTATCCAAGCCTGGTTCAGTTGGCTTGCACTTTTTTTTTTTTTTAAACAACCCCTTTCCCACTTTGTGATTTGGAGGAGCAGCAGAGGGCCTTGAGCTAATTGGAACTGGAAGAGATCCAGGGCAGGATGGTCAGAGCTTGAGATGGATTCCTAGGAAAAAAAAAAAAACAAAACAATAAATCCATGATGGACTATTGAATTGGGTTGCTGCTTCCAGCCTCAGGTACCCTGCATTACTAAAGACTAGGTATGCATTCAGGGCGTTCAGCCTGTTCTGTGGCTCCTTAGGTGCCTGCTTCCAGCCAGTGGTGCTGACAGGACCCCAGACTGAACAAGTACTAGTGTCTCTTAGATGACAATGGCTCAAAGTATCGTCAGTGTGGATAGGACTAGTGACATTTGGGTTACACCGTTATCACACCAACAGAGCACAGAGAGCTAAGCCTTGTTTGATGCCAGAAAACACATATACACCCCAGTCTCCAAAGCTTCTCCTGTAATCCCTAGTCTGATTCAGATTCCCAAGCCCAGATGAGCCTCTGAAGGGGAGATGAGCTTCCCTGTAAGAAGGCAGCTCTGTCCCTACTCTGTCTGCTGAGATCATGACACAGACCAGAGGAGGGGGCACATATTTGCAAGAAGTTTACTCTGACCCTGTTCCCTTCACCACTGTGTGTCCACTGCAGCAGCAGCATCTCTAGCATCCTGTTTGCCATGCAAGGGAGAAGCCAGGGCCAGGGCTGTTTAGCAGGACCCTGCAGCTGGTAATTCCTGTTTACATCCCGCTGACTCTGAGGCTTTGCCGGTGTCACACACAGCAAGATCCCACCCATACCACCCCAGTGGCCACATGTCACGTAAGTTATACTGTACCTGACCACTTCTTGGGTTCAAAATGGCCTCAGCCCATGCTGGACACCATGTGGCAGTCCAGTCTGTGGACATGGCAAATGGCAGCAGGTGTGCTGTGCCTCTCTGGGCTGCCCTATGTCTGGCAGGTGCCCAGCAGACATGATGCTTGACCCTGGCTCTGTATCCTTTGCCTTCTCTCTCACTTCAGAAGAATTGAGAAGCCTGGCAGACCCCTGAGTCCTGCCTGTTGTAGGAGATGTAGACTAGCTGGGAATGGCACCTGGAGACACTTGGGGGTTGCAGTTTCCTCTTGTCTAACTGCTTGGACAGATCCACTAGCCACACGTAGTTGTTTCCCAGTTGAAACACTGAATCCCTGCAGACTGGGAGCAAAGCAAGATGGCTCAGACAGCCTATGCTGATTTTTTTTTTTTTAGTATTAGACCTCATTGTCGAAGCCTCTTCTTGGTCTCCATCCACAGGGAAGCCTCATTTGGCAGGTGTCCAGGTTAAAGGACTTGGTTCTGACCATTCCATTTTGCTACTTTCTCTTCTAGACATTGTAGTGGGGGAGCTTCAAAGAGTGTTAAATGAGGGTTCCCCATCGGCAACTCCTCTCTTAAAAGCCACGGTCTAGGCAATGTGAGTACAACCAGGACATGCTCTGCATTGTTCAAACAGCTGCGGCTGCAATGGACATCTCTCACACCAGTTCCCAGCTTCCTCCCTGGACACACACACTGCTGTCTTTGTGACTGACAGGATGCCATGGACAAGCCTCCAGGCAATACAGGGTCTGTGGTCCTCCTTGCTAGATGAATGTGGCACAGACAATTGTATCCTACTCAGAGCATAGGCAGTGGTGGTTGACACCTAGCACGCAGCTCCATGCCCCAGCTCAACAGCATTCAGGACATGACTTCTGCAAGCAGATTTATTAACCTTTGACTTGGCACTTTCCAAACTGGTCATGGTGGTGAAAGCAACCCTGAGGATACCCTTCAGAGGGTTACTGGAAAGCAGGGAATGTGTTAGGTGTGTTAAGACTTCTAAGACCCATGCTGATGGGCCCCACTCAGAGGCTGGTACCCAACAGTGGCTTGTCATACACCAGCCTGTAGTCCATAGGAGTCTTGGCTGTTTCCCCTGCTTAAAACTCGGTGCAAGGGAGCTGCACAGACCTGTGCAATTTGGGGACAGCATCCTGGAATGCCTGTAGGGAGCAGTAAACCCATCAGTGAGTGCTGAGGTTGTTCCCACTGTTTCTGCAGCCCAGCTGTGACTCTGAACACTATTCAGACTAGATCCTGGGAATGAATTGCTGAAAGCCTTATCTGATGTCCGCAAGGTATTCACTCACCCATTAAACTTCCTCATTTCCAAACTGCTGCACTTGGACTTGCCATATTGCCCAATGCAGCTTTTGAGTCTTTGCTTTCAGTTCAGAGAATTATTTACAAAGCATTTTTTCGCAACTATAGCTATTTTTGTCTGACTCTGTCCTGAAATGGTTGAGAGTGGTTTGGAGGTTTTGGAGGTGCAGACAGGCAGAAGAGAGCAGTTAAAGCTGTGTCTGGCTACAGAAACTGCACGGTTGTCCAGTTCCTGGGCCACAAAGCTTGGGGATCTAAAGGGCAATGCGAATGCCTGTGGGTGCAGAGCATGTTGCAACTGGCAAGGCAAAGCAGTGCTTCATGATGGGGTTCATCTGGTAACTGTAAACGTGACTCATCTGCTTGTACTTTGATCTCTAGTTGGGCTGAGAGGCCTGAAACCAAAGCACAGATGGTTTATAACAGCCTTTGTGTATTTTCTAGCAGTCCTATCAACTCTGTGGGTGAAACCACTAGATGTATGGCCAAGACCATAGGAGAACAGACCTGCTTAAATCTTTCCTCTTGAGAAAGCCCTAGGCAGGAGACAGCTGTGTCCTATGCCTGATCTGGGGACTGAGAAACAGTAGGGCTGCTAGTCTATGGGTATTTTATTCTGATAGTGGACAGGTTGAGATGAGACCTTTGTCTTGGTGAGAGGAAATTCCTCTCCACTGTATTTGTGAACTACATGGACATTTTGGATGGAAGAATAGTCATGTCTTGCTTCCATGTTACTTGCTGATGAACACTGCCCAGTTTTGCTCTACAGGAAAATTATGCTCTTTTGGAGGAAAGCACAGGATCCTTCCAGGTTAGTCAGAGAAATCTTGCAAATTAAAGGAAAATATTTTTCTTCTCGGCAAGGCATCAGATCCATGCAGTACACTCTGCCTTCAATGTGCCTGATACCATCAACACATAGTGTTGAGTCAGTTAGTACATCAGCAGAGACAAAACTAATTGATTTTGGCATGGAAAGGCCAGTGGAATCACCAGCCACAGGGAATGAAGGATTTGTCTTGGGTACCTTGTGCCTTCCCTTTTACTCCAAGGTAAAAACCTCACCTCTCTAGACCTGTGCCCTGTAATTCTACCACCATCTGCTTTTTTTCTAGCCTTGTGTCCCCTTGGGGAGGACAACAGGCAACCCCTGCAATTCCAAAGTGGTGTGTGCTGCCTGGACCTGTAATTTGTTCAAGCACACATGGTTGGCCAAAAAGACACCAACCTATGGGCTAGGGCAGGGGCAGAGTGTGTGAGATCACAGTTCCTCCTGTCCTTTCGTAATAAAAAGTCACTGGATAAGCAGCATCACTGGTAGCTGTATTTGGAGGACTTTTTGCTGCTGAATTTCAAAGGCTGATACTAAATCATTAGTGTGAGAAAGTTCTTTCTGAAATGTTACAGAAGTCCTCTCTTTTCCTAAAATGCCAGACTGCTTCAAAGCTCTGAGGGACTGTTGGACTCCCAGTGTGTGTCCTGTGTGAAGTGCTTGGCAGGGTTTGCTACTCACGTGAGGTACAGGACTGCTGATTGGCCTTGCAATGTACTGGTTAACCTCACTCAGAGACTGGAGGGCTTAATACTGGTGACAGTGAGAAGCTGTCATATAGGTGGATGGGATTTTAGGCACCAGAAAAGTATGGAGGGCTGTAAGGTGGTGGTCTTGCCTGAGAGATAGGGTGGGCTGATCATTCTTGCTCTGAGAGATTGGAAAGGTTTCTGCTGGTGATATTTACCTGTGCCCCATTCAGGTAGGACTTTCTCACAGATTTGGCTGTGGTGGATTGGAGTTTGTGGCTGGCTGCAGGACTACTCTTCTCAGAGGCTGCCCAAGGCAGGCTGTCACTCACTGGCCACAGCATCCTTCAGGAATCATCATCCTCTCAAAGGAAGCCTAAGCTACAGGCCATATGGAAACTTGGTACCCAACACTATTCCCAGCCTGGTAGAGTTTTGTTAAGGCTAAGGTGTAATGAGAGCAGCAGGGGCATGGCTAGCTTCCTGTCTCCATTACCCTTGCCTCTGCCAGTCACTTGGGCAGGAAGGAGAGGGCAGGTAGACAGCAGTTGTGGGCACAGTAAAACTAGGGTGAACTGTCTCCATCCCTCTGTAGCACTGATTTGGTCCTTGGCACTTATTCAGTGCTAGGAATACAGTTGCAGACATCCTTAAAGTGTGTGATGTGTCCTCCTCTCCACCACTGGAGGAGGAAGGCTTGCTTTCAGCATGCTCCTGGTTTGTAGCCTGTGCCATCATTCCTTCCTTGAGTTGGATTGACCTGATTTCAAAGCATTTCACACCTGGCTTGATTGAATTTCATCTGAGTGATGTCAAATCCTGCTTTCACCAGCTCTTTAAGGTCCTCTAATGAATCTACTTTCTGGCATCCTCTTGTCTAATTTTCTTTAGCATTATCCACAATACTTCTACGACAGTGTAGTGAGGCTTCTAGCCCACAGTTTGGAAGAAATGAATAATACCAAGGACAGGACGATTTTCAAGTTGTCCCTTTTAGTCTGATTGTAAGCTTTGGATAGCTTTGGTCACTACATCAAGGTGCTATTTTTGTACCAATTTGACATCCATTTTTGTCCAGATGGTATTTCTCTTTCTGAAAAGAAAGAGAATGAGATAGCACAAAGGCTTCTGTGGAGGTCAAAATTATCACATCTGCTGCTTTCCCTTGATCTGCTGGATCTCTGAGAGAGGAAATTTAAATGGTTTGGTATAAAACAGTTCTTAAGAAATCAGAGTTATCCACTTCTCAGCCCTTGTATTAGCTCCTTGGTACCTCTGAAGTAATCCTTTGTGCAGGTCAATTTTCCAAGCACTGAATTATGGATCTATAACTTGGCTTTAAGCCTTTTAAACAGGTTGCTATGCTCATTCTGTGCCATTTCCTTGGTACTGCTCCAGCCCTCCAGCACTTCTTGGAGACCATGGCTTGGGAACTGGATATGGCTCCTTCTCTGATAGTGAGTGTTGATGTAGCTGATGTACATTTCACCTAGGTGAAAGTTCATGAACCCCTTCTTTCACAATTCTGGCCCACTTCCTCACCCCTTTTCTGTTCATCATCATGGCTAAATGCCAGGGCAAGAGTTTGGCTGTAGGTGCCTAAAAGAGAGACTGCAAAGTCTCAGCTAGTTATCTTTTTATCTTGGTGGTGTATGGAGTTATTCACCTCTTGATTCAACTTTTATGTGAAAGCAAAATGGAAGAAAGGCAGTAAAGTCATGAGTTTCTTCCATTTAAACTCAAATGAAAAATAGTGAAGGTCTCACCTGACTCTTAGTTCTTCTTCTTCACCCTCCTACAGATGCTCCATCATCAGCTTTTCAGCACATAAGTTATATTCTACTGGTAAGAAATTGTTGGAAGGCAAATACCTGGCACAAAGCTAGCCAAACCAGTCTAAGGCCACTTGCAAACATTTGAGCTTTGCTAATTCTCAGATCTTTCCTCTGCTCTTTGCTTTTCCTCTCTCCTCCATTTTATAAAAAATGCTTACAAGCAATTTCTCCTGCATCACTGGGATTTCAGTTTGGACATCAGGAAAAACATCTTCTTGAAGAGGAGAGCTAGCCCCAGGGCAGGTCATCAGAATGGTGGTGGCTTGCCACCCGTGGGAGTTTCTGAGTGTTGGTTGGACAGGCTTGTTTGGCCTGCATCAGTGTTGGCAATAGTCTTGCTCCAAGGAGGAGGCTGAACCAGAGAATGTGGAGGGTTTTTCCAGACAATGCTGCCATGGGTCTGCAAAAGAAAATATTCAATACATACTAAAGCTGGGTTATTCTCCTGCATCAGGGGAACATCTCCATTGCACTTGGACACAGCAGTCCTTTGTTTTTCTTTGGCTAAGCGTTAGTGCCCTGTGAAGTGGACCCATGCTACTCACACGTACAATGGTAACACAGCACATGCTGAAGAGCTGACCTTACATTCCTCCCTCAGGCCTGCCACTGCATTTGAAATGCCCTTACTGAAATGTCTGAACTTGCAGGTTTGCTGCTGAGCTTCCTGAGCATCAGACTTTGAGATTTAACAGCTAGGGTTGGGAATGCTTTCATCCTTTACCATGCCCAGGACTGCTCTGGGTGCCCTGGGTGCTGGTGCCTGTTTTGTTGTCTTTGCTGCTACAATAGTAATTAGGATAAGGTATAATTAAAAAGTTTGCCCTGGGACATATATAAGGCCATTGAGCTGCACTGAATTGCTTTTTCTGCGTTTTCTGCTCCTTTTTGTTCTCTGACAAATGACCTCTCTTTTTAAAGTGAAAAGTTAGAGGTGATGTGGCTATGAGCTGGCACTGAGTTTTTTGTTCCTTTTTTCATCTTCAAGACCTTGCCATTCATCTGGCCTCTCCAAAGCAACCTTTGGGTACTCAAGATGTCAAATACTCTTGGCAAAGAATTTTGTTGTAGCTTAGGTGACTGACAGAGAATCTGAGGCCAAATAATCTTGATATGTGTCCTGGAGGCCAGCAGGAGATGGAAGAAAATCTTTTGGAGACACTCAGGATCATCCAAGCAGCAACAGTGAGAACTTATATCTTGATGGCTGACACAGAGGACTTAGTGGACATCTTTTTTGGAGAGTGGGCAGATGGCTTGGTCTGACTCTTCCAGCCTTTCACACCAGCACCTGCCTTTGGAGGGTGGAACAAGGGGCTTGCTCCCAAGGCACTCCCCAAATCTGGCAACAAAGGAGACCCAGTGTTTTCAGGAAGTCCAATGCAGACCTTGGAAAAGAGTGTCAGTTTACAGCTTGGTCTCTCAATAAACTTGTGCATGTCTTTGCTAACTGCCCTCAGTCCTCTGATTCGCCCAGACCTACCTTGGTTTTGCATACCAGAAATGCCTCAGGACCTGGGCAGTTATCAGAAGGCAATGAATCACCTAAACCAGCTGCTAGCTCGTACTCACAGCACAAATTCCAGTTCTCAGCTGCTCTGAAAATTTTCTACCCACAATATATGCAGCCACACCCAGTCTCATTTCGGCCCAATGAGGGACTCAGATCCACCTGGCTAGAAGACAAGGTCAGCAGCTGTCAACTTCACACAGGGACCCAGGTTTTCTCTTCTATTCAGGAACTGACCAGTACCCATCCCTGATGCTTGTTTTAAGGGAAGGTGGAGTTTTTGTGGCAGAGATTGCCTTTCAGTTCTGAGTTTGTCTACAAACTCCAGACAGAGAATTTCGGTTGTTGACTGGTGCCTCTAGCCCAACAATGTGCCAGCAGGCTTGTCTTTGCAGGGCTGACCTGTCAGGAGGATGTTCAACCAGATGTCAGCTACAGCCAAGCAGGATCCAGTTCTGATCTTGCTCTTTTTTTTTTTTTTTCCCCTACTTTGGCTGGAGTTGCTCCTAGATTGCTCCATAAATCATTGTCCAGTGAAAAAATACCAAGGGGGCCTGGGTTTGTCTGATGTTGCTCTTGAAAGGTAAAAACAATGCCTGGGAAGTATGGTAGCACAGAAACATAGTATGTATCTTCCCATCCCTCCGTGGGTTTTTTCTGCAGTGCTCCAAGAGACAGTTCCTACCAACACCAAGGCACTGTGCCTGTTGCACATCACAGCCTGACACAGCACCATGTCAGGCATTTCAGCATTCCTGACAGTTCAGACTGGTGTCTCCTGTACCTGCCCTGTTTTGGTGATGGTGGGACTCTCACCACACTCTGCATGAGCCTTTCCCATAGATGATAACCACCTTGGGATGAAAGGTATTGCACTCTGCTGGTAAACAAGTCTTCTCATCAGCTTTACTCTGACATGCAGCGCCTTGTCTCATTCCTCCACACTGTTTGTCTTCAGCTGCTACTTTGTTTGTGTTGAGAATATGCGGTGCCTAGGAGTAAGAATGAGGAGATGACTGAGGGATGGTACAAGAAACCCATGTATGCTGAAGAGGGCATGACTAAGCCCTCCCTTTCCAACACAAGAACCAGGATCTGGAAAGTGTGACCTAAAGTGATCTACAGCTAGCAAGTGTTGGGAGACAATTCTTACTACCTGCCCTCTTCACCCATTTCCTTCCAGGGTCTTATTCCATTGGACTCTTGCAGGCAGATCTTGGAAGCACCAAAGTCTGCTGTCCTGAAGACCAGAGTTCTCAGCTTGCTTCTCACCTTGGGATCCTGAACACCACTATATCTTGGTCACTAAAGAAAGGATGCTTTTGATCTTCACATTGATCTTCAATGAACCCCTCCTTATGCAAATATGAGGTCCAGCAGAGTACTTCTTGTTGGCTCCTGTCATTTGGAAGAGGAATTTATGATCAATGCACTCCAGGAACCTCCTGGATTGCTTATGTCCTGCTTTCTTGTCCCTCCAGCATAAATCAAGGTGATTGAAGACCCAGTGAAGACATGAGGGCCTGTGAACTTGAGCCTGCTGTTCTGCAGAAGTCAGCATGCACTTGTTCTTTCTGGACAGATGGCATATAATGGACACCCATTATAATAACACCACCTTTACCTGTTCTCCATTTAGTCCTAGTCCATAAGATATCCACTAGTTCCTTATCTGGATCCTTATCCATCCCCAGGAAGAGCCCCACATGCTCCAGTTGCTCACTCACATGAAGGGCAATTCCCACTCCTCACCTTTCCATCTTGTCCTTCCTAAAGAACCTGTATCCCTCCACTGCAACACTCCAGTCATGTCAGCCTTTCCACCATGAGATCACAGCCCTGCAACTGCACACAGATCTCTAGTTCCTTGTGTTTATTCCATGCACTGCCTGCATTAGCGTATGGATGTATCAGAGAGACTCCCTGACATCTTAAGTTCCACAAGATAATTTGGGAGATTTCTCCACAACGATGTCTTGTAGGAAGTTCCTTCCTTACTTACAGATGTAAGTGGTGGTGGTGTCCCTGATTAAGCCCCGTTTTGTTGATTTTGTGCTTCCTTCCTGTCACATCACCTGTCTGTCACTCCCTCAGAGGACTGTTGGCTACTTTCTCGCCTGTCACTCCTTTCAGCAGGTGGATTCAAAATACAAGGGCTGTGGGCACACAGAAACTCTGGCATTTCCTCGCAGTCATGCCTGTGTTCATGGGTGTGTCAGACAACAATAAGTGTCCCATTGGCTAACTGAGTTTTGCCGTTTGTTTTTTTTTTTAATTGCATAGACATAACTTGCATTCAGTTGTCTCCATTCTCCTGTGAAGTGCTGCTGGCTGCGATCTTTTGGGAGCAACAGACCTCCATCAAGCAGATAGGACACTGTCTTGCATCTTCCTGCAATGGAGAAAATAAACTGGGCCTAAGAAGCTTCATTCTCAGCCTGTGCACCTTGCTGATATGTTTCTAGGGGTGGCATGGTCCTGCTGGAGGCTGAGTGGCTGATGAGTGCATTTAAGCAGCCCTGCTGCAGGTGAGGTGGTACTTCTGCTTGCTCTTGAGGCTAACTCTAGTAAAAGGTTAACACATGTGCCTCTTTCACTTCCCAGCTGATTTAAAAAATGTCCTGAGAGGCATGTCTACTGAATCTCTTGCAAATACAGCTCAGCTCTGAAATCCATCAATTTTACTCACACTGGGATTTCCTGTCTGTGCTGTTTCCTCCTGTTCACTCATCTCCTAGCCCCACTTTCTGGGGCAATGGTTTTGTTTCCATTTTTTTTTTGCCTGGCTGTAGAGGAGTCCTTGGCTGCTATCAGTGTGTTTTTCTTTTTGGGCTAACCCAAGTGGTTTTGCCTTATTTTCATACTTTTCCTATCAACGTGTGTACCCTGGGGCTTGGAGAGCTCTCACCTGCTTTAAACAACACCTTGGGGCAGATCATTAGTCCCAAGGCTATTAGCATGCAGTGCAACCAATGGTCAGGGAAATCTCTTCCCACAGTAGTTTGTGAAGATGGGCACCAGGTCACAGCACTCAGTAGGTAACCTATAGGTTACCTATTCACAGCTCTGATCCTCCCAGGCTCTCGCAGCTGGACCAGCCCCCAGCAGGGAGTCACGGCAAGAGCCGGCAGGTTCCTCTGCTGGCACTCATGCTTTGAGGGAATTGTATTATGTGGCTTCCTGCCTTCTCTGAGTCACGTCAAAATCAGTCCCAAATATTCTCTTTGAAGCTCTTCAAACAGCATTGAACCGCTCTTGCCTTCAAAGCAGTTGCTGGAGACAGGCAGGCTGTTTAAAAGGCACTTGAATGCTCTCACATCATGTTCAGGCTGTATTAAAATTTTACCGTGCTGTTTTGCACCTCAGATGAATCACAGCAGCTCTTGAAAAGCATCGGGGTCGGGGGGGAAGGGAGGAGGCGGTGCAAGGAAGGGGCTTTTGAAAGGGATTATTAATGCATAGAGATGTTTTGGTGTCTGAGGGAGCCCTGAATGGCAGCTCTGTGCTTTTTTCCTCCGCGCTCATTAAAAGTGAACTGTGTAGCTGCTGAAGAGCTGATCAGAGTGAGGGGAGGACGGTGATTGCTGCTCAGGCAGGAATGAGGTAGGGAGGGGCCCTGGGAAGAGAGGGAGGTGGATACTGGCTGTCTCCCTGGGGAGAAGACATGGGAGCAGAGGGAGGTGGGTGCTGGCTGTCTCCCTGAGAGGCAGTTTCAGGTTACTAGTTCAATGCCCGACTCCCTTTGGGAGGCTGCAATACAGCAAGTCGTTTCTTGATGTGCAAACAATTAAAAAAAGGGTGTGGAGCAGGGGGGGGAAGGTGGAGAAAGCAAACACCTCCTCTGGGATCTGGCTGCCTCTGCAGCTGCTCACCTAAGGCACCTCTTGTGGAGGGAGTTTCACACAGGAAAAATTGTACTAGGGGCGTCAGGTTACTTGCAGGATGGGGTTTGGAAGCATGAGATCTGCCTTTGGCTTCTGTGGATAAAGGGTATTCCCCTCTCTTTTTTCTGGGTATAGAGTGAGTTTCTTGGGTCACATCAAGGGTTACAGCTGTCATTTTGCTGGTCCCCAGGGTTGCCCTGTAATACTGGAGAGATAGCTATGGAAAGCAGCAAGGGGACAGGATTGCCTTTTTTTGCCTCCTAGCAGCATCCTTGGACATGGGGAGCATCTTTCTAGTGGTGTACACCTGCTCTGGAGAAGAGGGCAGTTTCCTGAGGTCTCCATTTTCTCCAGGTTTGTCATTGTCCTGTGAATTTTGAAGACTCCTTTCGGATCTCTCAGCTTTGTTTTCTGTAGAAGGAGTGATTTCTGGTCCACCAGGCAAGGAAGTGCATGACTTTGCCTCTTTCTTTTGCTTGAAAGTTCCCTGCCTTCTGCATCACCCTAGTCTTGTTGCAGATAGGCCACCAAAAGCTATTGACTCTCCTTGCAGGCTTGCCTAGTGAGGCCTGCTGGATCAGGTGGAGAGGCCAGCAGAAGAGGCAGACATTGGCTGGTGAGGTGGGAAGCCTCCTTCTGCCAGATCTCTTGAGGCTGGGGTACAAGTAAGGACTGAGCAGCTGGGCTGGTGCATGATCTTGTTTCAGCCCCAGGAACTTTGGGCACATAGGGTTGACAGCTCTGAATGCCTGTGTGTGCCAGGTGCCAGTGCAGAGGCTGCCTTCACCAGACAGGTTCAGCACATAGCAGCCAAATGAGAGATGAGAGAAACCCTGGTGCTGCTCCTGACAGGGGAGGCTGCTTTTGTATTTCTGCTTGCTGCCTATTTGCTCCAGAGCCAGTTAGCAAGAGGGTAACCTTCATACTTTTTTTTTTTCATGCTAATTTTCCTTTCTTTGCCTGCCCCAGTGAGCCAGGTACCAAGCCAAGGGTTCTATATATCCTCTGGGAGTAAAATGCCCTTCAAACATTTATTTCTTTCTACTGAAGCTGAAATGTGTCACTTCCCTTATCTGAAAGGGGTGGAAGGTGCACACAGGCACCATCTGCCCTGCTACCACTCCCTCTTCTGTCCTGGTTGATTTGCAACTGCCATCGCCCTCAGCTTGTATTGATGCCTGTCATTCTGCTGAGAGACAAACACCAGTTTTCCTTGGCCAGAAAACTTGCCTTGCAAAGAAAAAAAAAAAAAAAAGACAGCTCAGGGCTTTTCACTTGGAGAGAAAGAGAGTGAGAAGAATAGACTTGAAAGCAAATTCCCGTGTTTTTTTGCTTCGGGTGAGAGCTTTTCCCACGCTCCATTGGAAGGAGTGCAAGGAGCAAATGTTTCCCAGCGCCCGTAAACACCAAACACCAGTGAGGAACAAGGAAAGAAGCCAGGCTTATTGCAGAGAGGCAGAAGTCATCAACATGTTCTCCCATGGTGCCTCGTGTCCATGTCTGCTCCTTCAGTGGCAATGGCTTTTCTAGACCTCGCTGTCTTCTGGGTGCAGCAACAATGTCAGACCTTGGGGTACTCTGCCATGAGGCCAGGTGGTGTTTGCTGCCTCCTGTAAAGTTGCTTCACAGTGCTGGAGGCTACTGGTTCTTCTGTAAGACTCACAGTAACTGGACTGGGAAGAAGCTTGGGGCTTTATTTCCCAAGCCAGCACCTTGGAAGGTGCTTGGCATTTACTTCCATTACCCGCCCCTGGTCAAGGACCATTAGCTTGCTCTGCAAGACTTTTCATTCCCCATCCAAGGAAGGCTGGGAAGGCAAGTCTGGTTCACTGCATCTCCCATGTCAGTCACTTTAACTGGCCCAAGCCCCTCCCCCCATTATCCTTCCCTGGTCTGATTCCTGATTTCTGTCTTCAAAGAACTAAAAAATGAATGAACATCTTGCCTTTTGCCAGTCCTCAGCCCTGGCTTCAGGACCAACCTTTTCCAAAACACTGAGTGCCTTGGGCTCCCCCCAACTTTTCCATATCCACCTGTTTTCCACAAAGAGCTGGCATTTAGCAGCCAGGCTCCAAGAGGGCTATGCGAAACCCATTGGAGCATGGGAGAGCTTGCCCATGCAACTCACACCCTGGGAACCGGTTCACCAGCTCTGCAAGTGGAGGCCTGTCTCTGGCAACGGAGCCTCTGTGTCTCAGCATGAGGGGCTATGTGTCTTTTAAAAATGCCTTGAAAAGGCAGAGGGAAGATTTGAGGGCATGTTTTGGAAATAAGGAACCAACTGTGCCTGAGGATGCTCATCAGGCATCCATGTGGGTTGGGTTCAGCTTTTCAAGCAGACTGATGTATGAGAAATTTTAGAAGCTGCTACCTACTGAGCTGTTCAGAGAGATGGGCTCTGCTCCTTTCCAAGGTGGCTAGGAGTGCTTGGAAATCTGCCCTGAAGGATGGAACAACAGTCCAGTGAGCCTGATGTCAAGCAAAGAGTATTATGACAACAAAAACCCTGCCCAGGGGTCCTAATTTTAACAAAGCACTGGTGTTCCATTGCTGATGCATCATAGCATCTTCTCATCAGTGAGAAACCATCTCCTTCATCCCTCCTTCCCTTGCCTTTGGTCTAGCTTATAAAAAGCCATGCTGACAAGCACTGTAGCCTGCCTGCGCCCCTATCTGCTCCTGCGATCTGCCTTTGTTTGGCTGCCAGCTTTCTGCACCTGCGTGCATGCCTGCTCTCCCTGCCTACCGCGGTTAGTCCTTCCCTCTCCCTGCCCATGGGCAGGAAAGTGGGTTTCAGCCAGAGCCAGGGGGTAAGGCAGCGTTTGGCAATGGCCACCTCTCCCACTCTGATGGCAGGCGTGGCTGGGAGGGGGGACACAGGCAGCTGGGTTATTTGTGAATGAAGCACAAGTTGCCTTGGATTAATGCTACAGAGGGGTCCTGTCCACATCTGCCCCGATGTGAGCAGGAATATCCATGCCTCCTGGACTGTATTAGCTAATCCCATCTCCAAACCCCTCAGCTGTTCCAAGTTTAATTAGAGCAAGCACACATACTGGCTGGGAGGTTGTGATCATGCCCTGTTGGGACAGGGATTACAGAAACAAAATGTATGTGGATTTGGGGTGGGGGTTTGCCGTGTGGGGTTTTTGGGGGGGGAGGTGGTGGTACGTTTCTTTTGGCAATCTGTAGCCAGCTGCTATCATCACTATCTCCCTATCCACAGAGAATAAGTGTCATAAGAGAAAAACACTGTCATCATATGATGACAGGTGAAATAAAGCCAGAGATGGATGGAGTTAGTATCAGTCAGATACTGTGTGCTACAATGCTCCTCCTTCCGCCACAGTGCCCACTCCTGGGCTTGTTCTTTTTCTTGTACTGATCACTGGGACAGGCTGGTTCTGAGCTGATGGCCTGCCCTGCCCTCTCCCAGGGAGATGCTCCAGGTTACCACCAGGCTTCACATCAGCACCACTAAGGCTATTGGGACGATGGCAAGAAGCAGGTGAGGGCTTTGGCCAGCACGGGCTGCAAATATTTACCAGCTACATGGGAAAAGGAAACAAACAGGATGGACACACTTGAGGGCATTCCCAGCCAAAGCAGCAGCCCAGAGCAGCCTCTTGTCTCCAGAGCCCCTGCCTGAACGGTAGAAGGAGGTGCTCTGCTGCAGCTTTGCTTTTAAAGAGAGGCACAGACTGGATTGTTAAAATCTTATCTGTCATGTTCGTTTGCCTGAGCGTTTGTACTCTCTTCTCCCACCCAAACTACCTCAAGCAGGAGAGGGGGCTGGAGCAGCTGTGGGAGCCCCTGGGTCGCTGTGTACAAAGCCCTCTTGTTATCAGCACCGTCATATGCCTCCCTGCCCCCTCCCCCTTCCAGCCCCACCACAACCACTACATCCCAAAAGCACAAGCTGAGCATCCATCAAAAGGGCTATTATCCCACATTTTCTTAACGGCCACTGTTGCTCTTGGGTACAGAGGGCTGAGCTCCCCCTTTGACACATTCCCTCGAGCAAAAGAACAGCGCTGCCTGTCACTGGATGGCATACTGATTTGCAGCACATTGCGGTGGCCAGGATAGGATGGGAGACTACTGCCTGCACATGCGGTTGTGCTAGTGATTTAGGACTTCATTCCAGTCCTAGAAGGTAGGTGGGTCCTACAGAGATCATGCTTTGGGTTTCCAGATGTTAGCAGTGGGGGTAATTCCCATGGAAAATGGTTAAGAGACCAGTTTAGGGTTTCATTCTTTATGGCTGATGGATTTAGTCTTTAATTGGCTCTTCCCAGGAAAGAGGGGTTGGGTTTTGAGGGGGGTTTTGGAGTTAGTTTTCATGGTGTTGTTTCGAACAAAGGGGGCACCTGTGGCCCCAGGTATGTTCTCTTCCTGCAGCAAGATGGGGTGTCAAGATGATGGAAGTCTCACGAAGAGCAAGGAGAAGTCCCAGGAGTGGGAGGCAAAGGGTGTGCTGTGGGGGCAGCCAGCACAGCTGCTCTGTTAGGAAAGGAGGACTGGAGGAGAAAAGGGGCATGGCAAATAAAGCTACAAACCTCTGGAGTGGGAAAGGGGTCTGCAGTGCATGGAGAGGCAGTTTTCAGGGATGTGCACATTGACCAATGCAGCAAGCTGAGTGGCAGCAGGTATTAACATCCTGAGAGCCTGCTGGAGGATGGCCTGCTGCTCTTCTGCCTGGCTGGTGGCAGGTGCTGGCACTGGCTGTCCCTGGCTCCATCACAGGCAAAACGGTCGTAGCACAGATGATGCCACCCTACTTACATCCAAAAGATCTACTAGTTGTGGTGCCATGGGTGAAGCTGGAGTCCTGGCTGCTCTGGTCTCTGGTAGCTTTGCTGTTCATGAATGATGCTGAACCCATCTCCAGAGAGCGTTCCTTTTTTTCTTTTTTTTTCTTTTTTCTCTTTTTTTTCTTTTTTCTTTTCTTTTCTTTTTTTCTTTCCCAAAGTTCCAGTCAACCTGAAGTTTCCCTTCGTGCTATCAGGGTTATTCTGAGCCATGTGCCTTGTTCCCGAGTCAGCATTCTGGAAAACAATACATTGGAAGATATAATGGCTGGCTGGCACATGTGGTCGCGTCTTAGAGGGCTTTGTGCACTGCTCTCCGCTTGAGAGGACTCCTTTAGTGCATATTTTTGTGGACATGGGAAAATACCTAAAATGAATAAAGATGAATACTGTACAGGAGGAACCATGGGGGGGTTACGGCCACACAAAAAGCCATCATTCTTGGTGTTAGACTTTACAGAACAATTGGTTTACAAAAAATCTGAGGTTGTTCAATTTTCCACTGAAATCTTTGGACATAAAGAAGATGACTTTACAAGAAAAAATAAATTTTCATTGTCCCATACCCCCAAGTGCTCTGGTATGGGAAAGGTCTTTCTACCTGCGGTGAACATCTCAGGACAGTTTGCTCAGTATGGCCTACTGTTCCAGTGTGAATCTGGGACAAATTTTAAATCTGTTTTTCCTTCCCTAAGGTCTTCCCAGTGAAGGTCCTTCCCTTTCCAGTGAAGGTCCCTGACTCTTCATTAAGAAGTCATGCTGAGAAAAATCATAGCACTTCAGCAATTAGAAAATTACAGTGCTCTTAGTGAAAATGGCAGGGCTTCTTTCTACACTTCCAGGTATGAAATTTGGATCCTTGCATTTGGGGAAGTACCCCATCCTCCAAAATTAGCCAGCCATACACACCCCAGCTACAGACACTGCTGGTCTGGTGTGAGCTGGGTTCTTTCATCCAAACCTTTTAAAATAGGCAAATTGTTGGAAATTTGGGCCATTCGTTTTCCCAGTTCATTTTTTCCCCTCTCACAGATGAGCTTTGGCTCTGTGCTACAAGAGTTTTCTGTCATGATTTTGGCATTTCTGAGAGCTAATTGACTCATTCATCGGGGCATGTGGGCACTGGGATGCTGCATGCAAAAAGGGGCAGCACATTGATTGTGAGTGGTTTGCTTGAAAGAAGAAGCTGGAGGTGTGTTCAGCAGATGTCTTCATGGCAATATGGCAAATTAAGTGGAGGAGTTCCTATATTTTCCTGTGTTTATGCTTAGTGTGGGGTCTCTGGACTGTTTTAATAACTGATTGAAAAGGAAGAGCACGCGTAGACAGCAAGCAGAAAGGTTTGCAAACTGTGGCACTGCCAAAATTCCCTAAAGGAGAAAATTTTACTGGGATGATTTGTTCCCAAGAGGGACATTTTTTTCTGTAACTGCTGTTCATATCTTCAGCTTCTGTTTCCCTGTTTGAGGCTTGGATTCCCTGTTAGGCAAATCTATCTGCCTTTTTAATCCACTATTTTGTCCTGAAACAGATGAGACTAGGAATGCTTTGTTCCACTAAAGGATAGGTGGCTCAAGGGAGCTGAGCTAAGGCCCTGACCAGGGCAGGGGGAGAACTGGAGTCTTTTATCCTAATTTTGGAGAATTTAGATGCTTAAGATTAGACACCACAGAGCAAACGCTGGGGTGAGAAAACATCAGTCCTTTCCCAGTCTGCCCAAAAGCGCAGCTCAGACACTACAGGGAGCCACCCAGGCCAGCACAAGTTTTCTACATTTTTTTGCACAGTGGGGTCAAGCCCGGCTTTCAGTCGCTGCGAACTTTTCTCCTGCCACAGCATTCCCTCGGGCTGCACTTCACCATGTCCTTGTCTGGCAGTCTCGGTGAGGATGAGCGAACTCTCTGTCTCACAGTGTCTTCCAGTTGAGTCCTCAAGCCTGCCTTCGGGGTGTGTCCCTGCAAGGCGTGCGTGTAGGACCCCACGGGGTCCGTGAGGGGCTGCCGGGGTGTGTGGGTGCCTGCGGTCGCTACCACGGGGAAGGTGTCCCTGAGACGCTGCCTGCCAGCGTGAGCGCTGCAGGTGTCGCTGCGGGGTGTCGCCGCGGGGAGCTATGCACTGGCAGCGGGGGACTGTGCTTTGTGCGAGGCAGAGGCGACTGGGGGAAGGAGGTGCGGCCCTGGCTGCTGCCCACGCCGTGCCCGAGGGGGCGGGCCGGGGGGCGGGCCGGGGCGGAGCGGCCGCTGCCCCCAGCCCACGCGGGGCCCCGTTTGCCACTCGCCCGGTGGCGGCGGCGGCCGTGGCCGGGCGGAGAGGAGCTCTGCTGTCGAGGGAGGCTGGTGAGTGGGGGAGAGTGGCCGGCAGCGGGCACCGGGCCGCCGTCTCCCGGGAAAAGGGCGGGCTAGGAGGCACTCCGCCGCCGCTCGGGGCCGGGGCGGGGCCGCTGGATGTCCCAGGGTGGTGGGGCCGTGTCGGTGCCCGCCGAGCATGCGGGCGGAGGGCGAGTGAGAACGGTCCGGGGCGCGCACTGGTCTCGACCGGCACTGCCGCCTGCCCCGGTAACCCCGGCGGGCCCTGGCCGGTAAACTTTTATGAGTCCCCGTGGACGCCGGGCTCTCCGGAGGGTCCGTCCGGCAGAGCTGCTTTGGGTTGAGGCTTTGGGGTTTTTTGCGTCGAAGCATCCTTGTGTTGCATCCTCGCATCTCTATCATAGATAGCAGGTAGCCTTTATAGCAAGTCCTTGCCGGTGCCCCGGAAGGCGCGGGGGCTCTGGGGCTGCCTCTCAAGCAGCTCCTGGCTTTCGGCTTGCTCGGAGGGCCGAGCCCGGCCGGTTTCCCGGGCGGCGCAGGACTGGGTGCCGGCTGCCCGCTGGCGTGCGGACGCGGGGCCGCCTGCCCCGTGGTCTGGGCAGCGAGAAACAAGGGCTGCGTTCGTGGCAGGCAGGGAAATCTCGAACTTTAAAAGGCCGTTGGCAGCGTCGGTTATGAAATCAGAACTGCAGAATTTTTTTCTGCCTCTGGTCCCCACTTTCATCCCTTCGTCTTTTTTTTTTTTTTTCTGGCTCTCATCAGGACACTTGTTCAATTTTGGGTGATGTCGGGCACGGCTTGCTAGGTCTGAAAGCAAACAAAGAATAGAATATTTTAAAAGGATGCTGTCCCTGAAAATAATATTAATCCCTTTGAAGGTGTTCAGGTATTTCAAAGAGTGATTTGCTTTCCTTTGGTTAAGCTGGTCTCTCTGAGGTCCATGGAAAAACCTAAAACAGCCTCTAGCCTAAAAAGATAGAGACATGGATCAGTCTGATTTGTTAATCCCATTGATATTCCTTTTTCCCTGCTCTTTCATGAAACATCCTAATTTATCAGCCTGCTAGACAGAAGGAGTCTGCAGATCTTTAGCCAGTCAAAGTCTCCCTTTCTAAAGGTGTCATCTGAATTCAGATGACACTTGTGGGTCACTGGCTCTCCCTTTCCTTCACTTTGTCCCACCCAGGGTCTTATTAGTAATTTTTCTTTTTGCCATGCAATAGGGTGACTGTGGGTGAGGTTGGCCAGGGTATTTCTGAGCCCAGAAGCAAGAAGTTTTACTGAAGTGCACGCTGGTTTAGAGCCATGTCCCTAGCCATGGTGACGTTGCAATATGCCTGTGTGGAGGCAGTGCTGAAAGCATCAGGCTGGTAAATTTCGCTCTTGTGCCATCGAGGTGTAAAGGTGCCTGTTCTCTCAGAGACCCTCAGGGAAGGAGCCTCAGTTTGCAGTATAGTCAGCTGGGTGGGAGATGATGACCTAAACTTGTTTAGGTGGGAAAGGACTCTGTGGAGCCATGGGGAGGAATTGTGTGCTCTGACACCCATAGCAGCTAGCTGCAGTTTTCCTCATCTAGTTGCGTTTTCTGATCTCCTCTTCCTCAATCCATTGAGCTTTGTGGGAGTCCTTGTCTGAAGTGTTTCCAAAGTTGTTAGCTGCAGGTAGCTACTGGCAAAGTGCAGTCAGACCTGGCTGTGCATGGAGGAGGGCACAGGAATGCAGGAATGTCTTGTTCCTGGGGCATTTCCTCTTGGGGAAGGAAGATGGGAAAGGATCCTTGTCTGTAAGCAATCCAAGAGCAAAATGTTTCTCCCCTTGCAGACAATGAATCATTTCAGCGAGCTGACACTGTTATTTGTGGCTCCTGGCAAACCAGATAAGAGCTTTCTGCCAGGCACTTGCTCAAATCAGTGCCAGCCCCAGCCTTGCTGATTGCCTTTCTCCATTGCACTGGGTGGGAGAGAAGCCTTTGTGTACCGTGGCAGGAATCACAGTGGTGCCTCTGGGTGAAGGAAGGTTGTTGCTGGTCCCCTTGGTTACACAGTTGCTGATTCTGGTCCTTATATCTCCAGGCGTTTTTATTTTCCAGAGAGAGGATGCCACTTTGGAGAAAGAATTTTTCCTGTCTGGCTCTGCATGTGGGGCTGTGAATAGCTATTTCCAAGACCTCTCTCCTTTACTATTGATCTAAACCTCACACGAGGCTGGTTATACATCCTTATTAAACAGGGAATTAAATCACGTAGGAATGCTGTTTGCTTGATGTCTTGTGTGTTACAGAGCTCTGCTTAGAAGTTGAGGTGTTTAAAGTGATTGTGTGCGCTTTAGCAGAGCTGTGGGAAAAAAAAGAAGCCTTATAAACAAAAAGCCTTTGTGATGGAGGCAGAGTAAGGGTAATTATCACCTGTCTTATTAAAAATCTTCCTGTTTGGGGGTAAAACCAACTAATCAGACAGTGTTGTGCTTTTCCAGATAACTAGATGATTGATCTTTAAGAGTGGCTCTGGAGATCAAATGCAAAATGAGCAGCAGAAGACAGTGCAGAAGACACAGAGGGCTCTTGGCCTGAGCCACGAGGATTTGAAGATGTCTGCGTGCAGTGACTTTGTGGAACACGTTTGGAAGCCTGGCTCCTGCAAAAACTGCTTCAACTCAAAGAGTTCCCATCGACTGCAAATAGCCCTAGACGTGGGAGCTTGCGGTGTGCTCCCGAATGGAGTTAGGACTAAGGCTGAGAACCCTTCACTGGAAGACGAAGGTGTAAATACTTCCCCTTTCTCAAAGCCAACAATCGCTGTGAAGCCAACTATGATAAATTCAGATGTTTCTGACACGTGGGCGGATGTGAATATGAATGCAGATCTGTCACAGGTAATGATTAATCCAGTCAAAGCATGACTTCCTGTTACTTACCTGAGTGATAGGAATATCTGTTAAAATGGTTTCCTTCCCTTTGTTTTTTCTTCTGGTCTTGACTCAGGTTTTTAAGCCATTTATTGTCTTCTCAAAGTATCCCTGTCTGAAGCTGTGAGCTGTTGCTCACAAGGCATGTGTGCAAAGTTGCTTAAAAATACACTGTTCAGGAATTTCTGGATTTTCAATGAGGATCATAGTATCACAGTATATCAGAGTTTGGAAGGGACCTCAATAGATCATCAAGTCCAACCCCCCCTGCTAGAGCAGCATCACTTAGGGTAGTCTGCACAGGAACGCATCCAGATGGGTTTTGAAAGCCTCCAGAGAAGGAGACTCCACAACCCCCCTGGGGAGCCTGTTCCAGTGCTCCATCACCCTCACTGTAAAGAAGTTTCTCCTCATGTTGAGGTGGAATCTTCTATGTTCTAGTTTGAACCCGTTGTTCCTTGTCTTATCACTGTGAACCACCAAAAAGAGCCTGGCCCCCTCCACTTGACACCCACCCCTCATATATTTATACATATTTATGAGGTCCCCTCTCAGTCTTCTCTTCTCCAGACTAAAGAACCCCAGGGATCTCAGTCTCTCTTCATAGGGGAGATGCTCAAGTCCCCTAATCATCCTTGTGTCTCTCTGTTGGATTCTCTCCAGGATGTGGGATAAAGCTATTTTTTGGGAGGATATACTGAAGAGAAGGTCTGTCTGGTTGTAGTCAGTGCTAACTGATCCATGCTCTTCATTGGTGAGGAAAAAAGTGTCCTGCCTTCCTAGCTCAGCTCCTTGAGCTTCCAGCCTTTGCCAGAGCAGTAATGCCCTCTGGGTCTAACACTGCTGCCTGCCTGCAAGCTGGCAAGGCCCACTGGTTTGCATTGAGATGGATGATTCACTTCTTTCTCTGACCAGTTGATACCAGGACTGCCCCAGCCATTCAGAGTGAATCATGAGCTGCTGTCACTTTGCAGGTGGCACAGGTGTGCTCCTATCTCCCTCCTTGCCCCAGTGGAGAGTCAGGGCTTGCCAGCTCTCTTTTAGCTTCCTGTTGTTCTTCCTTGTTTGTCTTCTAGGGGTAAAGGGCACGTGAGTGCAGCCTGCCGTTGTTGGTGGGGTTTGATCTGTACAAGCAGGTTTGGCCCCAGGCTGAGTTTTGCACTATGGGAGTGGATTCTGCCACTCTGGGATGGCAGGAGGTGCTTTGCATACACGTGTTACCCTCTGCCTCTCTTGCAAGCTGGATAGATATCCCTCAGATGAAGAGATTTCAGACACGTTTCTCTGCCTGCTCCCCATGCTGAGCATGGCCAAGCTGCTGTCCCAGGATAACCTGTAACATCCTGTGTCTATGTGAAATGAAACAAAAATAAGCAGAGAGAGGTGCAATATTCTTTACCTCTCTGAAACTTTAATTGTACAGTGATTTGCATACAGGATGACAGGTTGGACGTGTTTCTGGCAGCAAACCCATAGAAAGAGAAAGGAGAATGAATTACTTTGCATTGCCATTGTTGGTAATGCAAGGAGTGCAAATAGTCCAGGCAATAGGACAAGTGTAGTTTAAGTGAGGTGAGGTGAGCACAGAGCAAAACAGACGGTGAATGCCAGAGGACTGTTCTGCAGGTCTGAGCTTTTTCCCTGTTCCTTTTAAAATTTAATTTTGTGTATGCACATCCTGACAGTGTACTTGTCTCTTTGGCCCGTGCAGGTCAGCTGGGGCATGGTTTCTGGCAAGCAGCGCCTTCTGAAATCGGGGGATGCGCAGCGGATCTGCCTTGACAATTTTGGCAATGGTGGTGTGAGAAAGCCCTTCCTTCACAACCCATCCAGTGACTGCTTGGCTTGCTGCCCTCCTAGCTACTCCATGGTGGGTCTGCGTAGCCTAGAGAGTCGAGTGGAGAGAAATGTCTCCATCCACAGCCTTGTGCTTGTGGGTGAGGTGGGCAAGCAGGAGGACAGAGCCAAAGACAAGTTTGCCCTGCCGCATTGGGCTCCCTCCCCTAATCCATCTTCCTTGGGGGACAGAAACACTGTGAACTCCAGCAGAAACCCTTCTTCCCAAGCCAGAGAAGGAGTAGTGCTCCCCTTGGAGGGTGACTGCAATCGCCTCTGCTCTGATTTTGAAAGTGAAGGGGGTGAGTACTGTTCAATCACGGACTGCCACAGCCAGTGCCCTGTCTCATGGGAGCCGCACCACGCGGAGGGGAAGCGTGCCTGGTGCGAGAAGGAGAGCTCGGCTCCCTGTGGACAGAGGCAGCAAGATGCTCCTGAGATTGCCAGGCCAAGTGGCAGGGCAGTCAAGTTTGGTGAAGAGGAAGGTAGAACTGTGAATGTGGCCTTCTGCATCACAAAAGACCAGGGTGATCCTCTCTCCTATGCTTTGTGTTCAGAGAGGAAAAAGCTGGCTCTCCCCAGTAAGACTCCTGCCCTTCTTGAAAGCATGGGGAGCAGCAAGGTCTCTGCCTTTGCTTCATCCTGGCATGATGAGGACTTGCCTCTCTCTGGAGAGCCCTCTGTCACCAGAGACTCCCAGCCTGAGGCTTTGAGCACCAGTCAGCAGGCTCTAGGGGAGCCGCAGCATCCTCACCTTGCTGATCCAGCCTATGGTGATCCCATCTATGCCGAGAGCACCAAGAGGAAGAAGGTGCAGCTGAAGGCTGTCAGTGGACAGGCAAAAGTGGAGAAACTGGCCCGTGGCACTGGCAAGGAGCAAGCTGATGGGATAAGGACAGATGGCAGCTGGGCTTTGGGAGAGAAGGAATACCAGGACTCCACTGGCCAGGTGGCGGCAAAGATCACTGTAATGACAGCACACACCGAGGATGATCACAAGACGATATTCCTCAGCAGCCCTGACTCAGCTGTAGGAGTTCAGTGGCCATGTATCAGCCCTACTTCCCACCCCGATTTTGGGACTTCAGCACCTAGCATTGAGCCTGGAGAGATTTTTCAAGCACCTGGAAGTGAAAGCAGCCCAAGATTTCCTCTGGCAGCTCCCACTAAGACCTCAGTTACTGAGAGTCCTGCCATTCCTCCAAAGATGTCAAAAAACAGCCAACCAGGCAGTGAGGGGAACCATGTCCCCTCAGTAAGCTCCCAGGCAAGGTTTGGTGATGACAACAGCCATGACAGAGCTGGCATTCAGCTGCCAAGGAGCTATACTGATACAGGAACCTTTGGGGCGTCTCCTTCTCCATGCACTCATATCAATGGGGTCTCTGTGGATGAGATCAACAGGGGCCTGGCAAGTACATCCTATGACAGAAGGCAGAAATACTACACCCCAACATGGACTAAGCAGTGCCGGATAGAGGAGGAGGAGGAGGAACAGGAGGAAGAGCAGGAGCTCTTAACCCACACATGGGCAATGGGAGCTGAGAATGGAAGAGCTAGTGTTGACCTTGTGGATGGTGGCCCGACGGTGGAGAGCCAAACTGGGATCAGCAAATCATCATCTTTCTCCTTTGATTACCCTAAAGATAAGAGTAATGGTGTGGAGTTTGCACCACCACCACCACCACCAAAGAAGCAGTCCAGGTACAGCTTTGTGAGTCTGTGTGTGGTCATCTATTAATGGCCCTATTAACCATTTGCAATTGGGACATTTGCTGATGGGATTTATTGACTAGAAGGTGCTTCCCATTCTTTTTTTCTTTCTTTTCTGTTCCAAGGTGGGGTTTCAGGGAGGTGACTGCACAGCTGAAAAACTACTAACCTTTTCACTCTGAAAAGCTGTCGCTTCTTTGCAAGTGCTGGTTCAAATGCCATGGATACTTGCAAAAGCCCTTCAATATGGCCTTGGGTCCCAATATTAAGTGAGAGCAAGGTCCATGCCCAGCATGGCTGGTGTTTCCCAGGCCAGCTTCATTCAGTCTTGGCACAGTTTTTTGCTGCTGAATAGGATAGAAAAAAATGAGTTTGCAAGCTCCTCTTGTAGGTGGAACTGGGCAACTTCTCTTGGTGCTAATAGCAAGGGCCTCTGAAATCCTCATTTTCAGTTTGGCACTAGTGTCTTTTTGCTGACAAGACACTCTTGAAGGTGTGATTTCCCAGGGAGGACTTCTTGCCTGCAAGCAGGTAATTGAAATTTGCCTAACATGCACTCATGATATGTGGGAACAGCCTGACTTCAGGCAGCCTTCCCCTCGCCTGTCTTCTGGAAGTCAGGTTTGCAGTAAGGGCAACATAAGGCCTTAGAAGACAAATGTGAATGAGGGAGAGCTGTCCATCTGGGAAGGAAGTAGCTCTACTAAGCAACTAAAAAAGCAGGCTTCCAATAATTTGTGTCCATTCAGTATCTGCAGCTGTGTGTATTGCAAAAAAAAAAAAAAAAAAAGGAGAGAAAATGGAGGAAGAAAAATTTATTTCCTTTCCTTGCAACTAATAGATTAGGTTGTCTAAGTGTACTGGGGAGGGAGACTTTTGCATTCTGTGAGTGTCCAGCATTTGCTTTATTGTTTGTCAGTTTTGTTTCCTAGAACTGTGCATTGCACAACAGATTTTACTCCAAATCCTTGATTTAAAAGTTGAGAGAAGAAGGGATGGATATTCAGAGAATATTTTGCCCTTGGGGTCCATGGTGAAGCTTAGTGACCTCCAGGTTGAGACCATGGTTGAGTTGGCCCATCCTCTGTTTTGTTCTTACATTGAACTTTCAATGGTTTTAGGGTTGGCCAGCCCAGAGAACAAGTACTTTAAATTGACCAAGTTGTGAACAAATTAGGTTTCTCAAGGAAAGGGAGAAGATGAACAAAAGGCTTTAGTTCTCCTTGGTAGTGGGCTTCCTGCTGTGATGCTGCATGTCTGGTGGAATCATAGGAAGGTAAAGGATGAGCTTTATTGCCTTAAAAATAAAATACACTGCAATGTGCTTTAGCTATGACTCTGAACTTTCATGGCTGTTGTCATCTGGTTTCTCCTATCAGCCCCTGGCTTGGGGTTGTATTTGCCACAAGAGATGCTGTCTAGGCTCAGAAGAGGTGGTATGATTCTGTGATAATGTAGGAAATACCAAATTGCCTGTTCAACTTCTAGAACCTAGTTCCTTCTTCCGTGGACCAGAGTTTACAGGGCAGGCCAAGAATGGTGGAGGCACTCAAACTCAGTAATATATATCCCAGCAGCACCTTCCACTTTCAAGTGCTAGGACCTCCTTCCTCTCATGGAGGAGCAGCTGTGCAGAGCCCTCTGTCTGTACTGGAGGTAAGGATGCTTTCCTGGCAGTGCTTTGGACTCTCCTTGCTGCTTTCATGAGAGATGGGAGTGGAACAGGAGACTTCTTGATGTGTCAAGTTGTCTCCTTGGCTGGGTAACTTGGACCAGCTGTGCTCCAAGCAGGAAGCATGCCCTGCTGTTGCCCTCCACATGGAGTTATGACAACCTCACCTTAGAGGTGTGGAAAATTTTCTGCTCCTTGGAGGGGCTGTTTCATTCTCCTGGTGCGATTGGCTATGCCAACTATAACAGTTACTTCTGAGTCATCCTGAAAGTATCTGTAGTAGAAAGTCTGTGCAAAAGAGATCAGGGAAACAGAGGTCAGAGAACACGTGGCATCGGTGACCAGGATCTCTGGCAGAGCCATAAATCCTGCCAGGTGGTTGAGATAGATCTTGTCATTGCTTTTACCTCCTATAGCTGTAGGCCATGTGTTGCATTACATGTATTTGTCTCCTAAATGCCTTGATGCCTGCAGCTGAGCCCTGGGGGCCTTACTGAAAGAGCATAGCCCTCCCTCCAGCTACCAAACTTCTGCACAGCTGGCCTGAAGAGGGGTTTGATCAGATGGCGGATTTCTCAAGCCATGCAAACCCAGCTGGTTGCTTTGTTTCTTTGCACTTGTTTTCATCTCAAGTGTGGCTTCTCTGAGTGTGTCAGTGCAGGAAGCAGGGTGTTGTTGCCTGTGCCCAGTGGTGGGAGGAATGGCTACATGCACAACTGTTTAACATCACCATGGCAAGACTCTGTTACCCTGGGCACTCATTGCTTGCAGATTCAGGCCATACCATGACTGACCATGCTAAAGCAACATATCCTCTGGTCCTCCTGGGCTGCAGCCAAATGCCTGAAGCAGGGAGGAGGTCTTGCACACAAAAGTGACTCTGAGACACATACACACTCTCCTAGGCTTGGGCAGTGTGTGGGCAAGTGCTTACCTGTAATGGAAGAACCACCAATACTTCTGTTATGTTTCTGTAGTCCCTTGCAGAGACAGAGCACCTCAGCCCAAGACACTCTCTGGTGGCACAGCTGCAAAGGCTCCTTTGATCAGTGGACAGAGATGAAAACAGTGTAGATGTGGCTATGGCACTTAACAAAGCAGGGTTCGTTTCAGCTACAAAAAAGGCACGTAACCACCTTTTTCCCTTCTGGATCCTAGGCTGCAGCTAGGTATTTGATTTTATGCTGGAAAATGAAGCCTGGCTGTTTGACTTCCCTCACTAAACTGAACTGCTTATGTTAAAGAAAACTTGTTTGAAAGATTATAGATATTTAAGGTTTTATTGGTCTGAAATGGAATGGAAAATTACTTTTTAATTACAAGAGGAAATATATTGGAAAGGGAAGATGGTGGCTGGTCTTATTCCAAAGGCTGGGAAGGCAGTTGGCTAAGGAAGGACTCACCAGAGGATCTAGGATCCCCAGTACTTGGTATGCGCAATGACGATTTAGAGAGTTTTTGGTATGAAATGCTCTAGCATGGCCTTCAGTTTCTTGGCACAAGGAATGAATCTTTGTTGAAATTTATGTCTCTGATGCAGAAAGTCGGGCTGAATGATCCTCATGGTTCCTTCTAGCCTGCAAAACCTTGCCAGTGAATTTGTTTCACGTGCCTCTTAAAGACAGGAAACAGTGATGCTGTTTTGCATCTTGAGCTGTTGGCTCTTGAGCTGTTTTCATCATAATTAATGCTGCCTTCCAAAGGTAGTGCTGTAGATAGCTTTTGAAATGAGCTGAAGAGGCTTGCTTCGGGTAACAAAGGTGTGTGGCATGGCACACCTTGCATCCTGCCACTGCTGAAAACAGCCAGGACAAATGAAACAAGGTTACCAGGATTGCACGCTACTGCACTGCTGCCACCGCTTGTTGCTAAAGGGAACACAAAACAAGAGCATTACAAAGTAAGACAATGTTGGGCACTGGATCTGCAGGAAAAGAGACAGGTTTGCTCCAGACTGGGGAGGTGATGCTTGCTAGTGGGACTGTGCTGTGTGTTTCTTGCCAGGATTCAGCCTGTGACAGAGGAGTGTTGCACCTGAGGCAGAACATTCCGTGTTTCTTACCATTCCCAAGACACCTGGTTCCCTTTACAGCTGAGTGTCAGGGTGTACCGTGGTGACAAAAGCAGCCTGACTGCATGGAGCTGCTCTGGCTATGACAAATGCAATCGGAAATCACAAGGGTCACACATTTTGACCCTCTTCTCTGTGACTACGGATAACAGAAGGGACTTGATGCTTGGTCTAGGACAAACCAGGCTATTATTATTAAAATAATATTAATTAATTAATAAGAATCCCTGGAATGGAGTCTATTTAAATATGAAATGAATGATTACATGAATAAGTAAAGCAAGGAAGGAAAGATATGGTTCAAGCAGGAGAGAGAATCATGCCCCAGGACAGGGAGGGAATACACCTTTTGGATTTCCCCTGCGTTCTTTTGTCTGAATCTAATCAGGAAGTTCTCATGCTGCTTCTGCCAGTGAATAATTTTTAAAAGATTGTGATTTATCAGCCAATCTTTTTAGAGAGCTTGTTTCTCTTAAAATGAGAGTAATTTGCTTTTCTGTGTTACGTGTTGGGTTGTTTTTTTTTTTTTCGGTTCTCCTTACCATATTGGAGCATACACGAATTTCTTTTTTAACCCATTTACCACCTTACTTCTGTATCCCATCCAAATTTCCACTTGCATCCCTAGAATCCAAACCTTTGTTTCAACTTAACTTGCACTGTACCAAAAAGCCTTTTGGTACAGGGAAGAGCAGTGTAGACCTCTGGACAAAGCTAGGACTGTTTCAAAATCCTCTCTTTCCTTCACCTTGATTTTGATATCTTCACTATTGCCAGCTGGTAGCAGAAGTACAAATCCAAGCCTCAAATGTTGTAAGCTCCTGTAAACTGATTTTTAACTGCCCTGTGCATCCAGGGAAAGATGATGGAAGAAACAGTAGTGGAGAAAGGAGGAAGATACAATTATTCACGTTTCATGATGGACAAGCATATGGTACAACAGTACTTCCTCTTGTGTAACAATTATACCTAGCCATGTGTTGTGTTTGATACCACAATGCAACCTGGCTTCTGTGCATTAGTTCCAGTATTTTATTTTGGGAGAGGGTTGACAATATCACCAGACTTCTGCTGAAGTGCAGTGTGGTTTGTGTGTATTTTCTGCTCTCCTCTGCTTCATTCCCCTCTTGCATGATTTGTAAAGCTCAGCATCTGTGTTATCTGTTCAAGTCCTGTCATCTGTGCTGAGAAGTGGCAACCCCTTCTGCTGGCACAGCAAGGCTAGGAAACCCCCATGCCAGGCCTGCAGAGTGGGTGTTCCTTGCGATCAGGTCTCTGCACAGGGCAGAGATGTCTTCCAGCATCTTCCGCTGCTGCCATCAGGCTGTGTGTGTGATTACTGCTGGAAAGGAGCAAGCAGGAGGCTTGCAGCTCTTGTGTCTGAGTGGCCTTTTACCCCCTCTCAAAACTTCCCTGCCCCTTGCACTTTTGAAAGGTAACCAGATCTGCATGTCAAATCTCAGTCGGGAAAGCCAAGCCAAAGGCATGCCTGGAACTGGAGGGATCCCTGAGGTGATGTCCCAAGGCGCACGTGTCTGCTGTGGTGCAGTGTTACGCTTTGCTGCCTGCTTCCATTCTTTGAGAAGTACAAAGCACACAGTCAGTGATGCTGGGGTCCTGCAGCAGCACCAGCTGGGACCCCAATCTGTTAAGAAATGGGAAATTAAACGCGTGGCTACTGCTCAAATAGGAAACACGGGGAAGATGAAACATGCCCTGGCTGGAGATGCAACATAGGGCATGGGAAATGATCCATGTCTCTTTGCAGTGTTCTAGAACTCCAGACTGTTGTTTCTGGTTTTTTTTTTTTGTTTGTTTGTTTGTTTTTGTTTGTTTGTTTGCTTGCTTTTTTAACACCACCACTGTTATCAACCTAGACTTGTTTTAGGCAGGACTGTGGGAATCATGTGGAAAGCCAGATGGATAAAATTGTTTAGGATGGGAAAACTGGGACACAGGGAACAGGAAGGGTTGCTTGAGTATACCAGCATGTTGCAAGGAGGATGTTGAGTAATTGGAGTGTATTTAGAGCTACCAGAAAAATTTAGAGACCTGGAAATCCTGTCTTTTTAGGTTATTAGATTGAGAGAGCTGAATCTTGCGACCTGTTCTTTAGGCACAGGCACATGAAGGAGGGTCTCGTACTTCTCTTGCAGTTGTCAGTTACATTTAAGGTGCAAAGCACTGATTTTTGAAATGGTGGTAAATTAACCACTACTACATCTCCTTGAAGGGGAGTGGAGCTCACAGATGTTAGCAAGCTGGTGGGGGTGTGGAAGAGCAATCCCAGTGATATCTTCAGGTTTAAGATGGGTTGATGCTTTTTGTTTCTAATGTCCTTTGGTGAAAAGGGCAAGACAGAGAAGAGCCACCTGTGCCCCTGCAGTCACACGTGGTGGAAGGAACCCTAGCAAAGCAGGGGAAGCTCAGGTTAGCTATAAATCAGGATCACAGCCTGTCGCAGCCACAAGCTGTTCAGCTCTTGGGGTGGAATTTTACTGAAATGGGAGAGTTTGACCCTAGCAAGTGTTTTCAGTATTTCTTTGGTAGAGTGGGTGGTATTTTAATCTGTACAGGTTGCAGCCAGAGCTTCAATCAGTTCATAGGAAGAGAGGGCAATGTAAAGCAGAGATCTTTCCAGGCAATATTAGCTGGCCCGATTGTAGCATCTGAAACAAGGGCAGGATGTCGCTTAAGCAGCAAACAATTCCTATTTCAGTGTGCCTGTTCAGGAACTGCATTTTACATAAGTCACAGTGGTGCAGAGAGGAAACGGGGCTCTCTCTGCATCTGACTTCACCGCCACGCTCAGCTCGGCAAAGGCAGCAGCCAGCGCTGTTGCTTGGAGGAATAGGTGTGGCTGTGTGTGGTGGACCTTGGACCTCACCGAGCAAAGTCCCATCTCTCTCTGAGTGCGGGAATGGTAAGGCAGCTCTGCAGATTTGTGTTTAAGTGATGGGAAGCAGACAGAAATGCAGCAGCATTTCTTGGGGGGGTTGGGAGGTGGAATGTATTAGGGAACCTCTCGGCCTTGCGGATCGAGACTGGCTCTCTTGCAAAATCTTCTTCTTTTCTTATGGATTCAAATGCTTCCTTGATTCTCGACAGGTTAGGTCACCACATCGGTGTGCACCATGTGGATTTCCCCCCCCCCCCGCCAAGCTGCTAAAATTTTAATGTCTGAGAAAGTTATAGGATGAAGATATATCTTTATAATAATTTTTAAAGGATTTAAGTCCAGTTGGTTGCTTTCAACAGCATTAATTGTAACAGAGCTAAAAACCTCTACGTGTCTCTCACTCTTTATTTCTTAACTGTGACCTGTGTGGTGTATTGTGAAGTTTTTTAAATCGTCTCCAAGAGGCTTGCTGTGGTAAATTCATCACTGGTACAAGACCAATGATTCTAATGAGTTATATGTGAGGTGGTTTTTAGAGCCTTATTTTCAACTGCCCCTGAGTATTTTTAGACCGAGGCTGCTCAGGCAAATGAGGAAGTCTGGCAGAAGTTTCTTCCGGGCTTCTCATACACTCTGATCTCCATGTGGTGGTGTGGACATGAGAGTAAGTGCTTTGTCAGGATGGGGAACAAAACATTTCTTAATCTTCCAAAAAAAATTGCTCATAGCATCTGCTGTGCTTTGGAGTTTTGGAAGAGAAGGGATCCTCTGTGTGTGACCAGGGTGCCACAAGAAAACGGTTGTGCATGTCTTTTGTTTGTCTTTCTCAGCAGCCATTCAGCCGTCTGATTAGGAAATGATGAATACCTTCCAGCAAGATAGCTGGTGGAAGTCCTTTTTTCTTTTTTTTACAAGTTTGCAACTAGTCTTTTTACATTCTTAATCAACATGTTGAATTTTATCAGCAGATTGGCAGTTTGACTTAAAAAATGTAGACCGATAACCTACATTTGATGGCTGATAGTGAGTCTGAACTGTAGCAAAGCTAGCAGTGTTTGTGCCCTGGTGTGCTGCCTGATTTCAACAGTTTCTCTTGTTTTCAGGGGAGGGAAAAATGAAGAAAATGCAGGGGAAATTCTTTGTCTTAGCAAAAAGTCCTGCTTGCCTAAAACTGATCACTTAAACTGTGATTTGGCAGGTTTTAAGCCTGGTTTATGGTATATTTATTTATATTTTTAGATGGAAGCTGTAAGGAAAATTGTAAGATTACATTAGAAGCTGCAGGGTTAGGTCCTGAGTTTGGCAGATGCTTCTTTTCTGCAGAAGTGCTGCTTCTTTTGGAAAGCATCAATGGTTACTGTGATGCCCTGGGGAGACAACAGCGACTATGGATTGACTGTTCTTTTGCCTCTTCTGTGACGGAATTGGGTTCTGACACCCAGCCTCACCCTGTCTTTCTGTAAAATGGGAAGGGTGATGCCACTCCCTTCCCTTGAGAAAATTACTGAAGGCAAACACTGATGGGTCCCCATTTCCCAGTGATGATGGCCAAGATGGGATGTGTTCCAGGACCCAACATGTGCTAAGCAAAGGAGGCATATGCTGCTGGCTCAGTGGTTCTCTCTGCACAAGCTCAGTTAGTTTGTCATGAGGGGATGGCATGGGGGCTGCAGGCCTATAACCTTCTCAGTGTCAGTGAGACACAATCCCCATGTGCCACATAAAGAAGAAAAGTGCACGGGAATGAGGTGCTATGGTGTGGTAGAAGGGTGCGCAGTGTCTCTGTGGATGGGCAGGGATCAAGCTAAGGCTGCTCTTGGCTTGAGTTCCCATGGACAAGTGCATGCAACGTATCCTTTGCTATCTGTGTCCTGACTCTTCTTTTTCATTCTCTTTAGGGGCGCTCTGAAAATGAACCCAAATAACACTGAGTTGGAGAGGGTCAGCAACAGCTCTGCTGAGAGCCTCAGCCCACCTTTCAGGAGCGTCCATGTCAGCTTCATAGCTGGCTCCAGTGACAGCCTTGACTCAGACACACAGACCGGCAGTGATGGCAGTAAGTGACCACTGGATGTGGGAGAGGTAGTGCTGCCCTTTCTGCTGGGGCAGCATTTTCAGAGCAGGGATCATGAGGGCCCAATCACCTAGCTCCCCCAGCAACCCTTCATCTTTATTCTGCCTCTTGATGCACGCAAGATGAGCGTGGCAGAGTCAAGCCAACATTATGGGCTTTTTTCTATTCCATTTGGCAAGTGCCAAAATCATTCATCCTTCTTTCTTTCTCATTGTGTTCCCAGTTAATTCTTGAAGGGGGAAAAAAAAAATCTGCCTGCACTCGTTTAACTGAGATTAAAAAATACTTACTATGAAGTCACTACTTTTCACCAGTGCGTAACTTAGACATGCACTAACATGTTCAGCAGCTCAGAAAGTGTTTCTTTTGCAAAAGCAACTTTTGTGTAGTGGAAGTTCTGTCTTTCCAAGAGCAATGTGCAGCAATAAAATTAAGAGCCAGAGCTCTGGAAACTCCTTTTTCCATGTCTACCTTGCAGTCTGAGAGTGACACTATGCCAGGAAATTGTAGAGAGGGAAGAAAAACTTGCATAAGTTGGATCTTTACGTGCTGGGCACAGGAGCAATTTGCTGTCAAAAATCATATGGGACAAGAGGATTTCTCTGCCTCCACTAACAGAAGCAATTGTTTCAACTCATCTAAGGAATGATGAGTTTTTAAATGAATAACATGAATGTATTTCTTCTTGCTGATGCAAGCAAGAAGCTATGCAGTCAAGTCACTGAGTGAGGTGAGCTCAATTAGTTGGCTATGCTGTCAGATGTTAAAATATGAAGTGAGGGGAAGCTTTTAATTCCCTGACATCCAGAAGGACTCTGAGCTGAAGGTGCAGGGCACTGTTAGGAAAGTTGTAAAGGGTTTAATTCATTACCTTGTGCTTGGGGCAGAACTCAGGAGCACATTTAAAAATGCTAAGAGCAGTTTGGCATTAGTGGAATAGGTGTGTGGACTGGTTGCCAAAACTTCCAGCGCTGATGTTTGTTCTGCCAAGTAAATCTTGTCTAAGAACAGGGGTTCAGCTGCATGTTCTGGCAGAGATGACTCTGCTGCATTGCTTTTGGGCTGCATGATGAGGAATTTCTCTTGGCTGTGTCCTCTGTTAAAGCACCTTGGACTGGAAGTGGCAGGCAATGCCATGCTGAATGATCCCTGCCTGTTGATTTTGACAGGGTTTTAACAGAAGGAATCTTTCCTGTGGACCTGGCAGGGTGTGTCACAGATGTCTGGGTTTTAATTAAACCTTTGGGGCATGCATCTCTGTTGAGCCATTGGCTCCAGAGCTAACTGCACAGATGCAGAACAGCTGAAACCAGAGAGCAGCCAATCACTCAGTGACTGGGTATACAATGCAGGGAGACACCTGGGGCAAGGACCCAATAGGAGGGTATGGGGCACAAGAACTGGGGCAAAAAAGGTGCATGCTGCTTCACAACATTTCCTACAGAGCAGATTCTGAGCATGTGGTCAGCAGTAGGGTGCTGAAACCATCTTGCATGGGAGGTTCAGCTTCTACAGAAGCTGAAGTTGGTGCTGCTCATTCCTGGGGTGTCTCTCAATGCTGTGGTTTGGGATGGGGTATATTGCAGTAGGGGCATACAGGCAGCCTTGGCACTGAAGGGGAGGACAAATGAAAACTGATGTCATGGTACCAAATTCTGGTAGGGAGGGACAGGGACAGATCATATCAGCATCCACTGTGGTAGCTGACAACTAGGGGACCTGCCTTCACCTTGTTCAGTCTCAGGTGGTGAGCAGCTAACAGTTATGCTGTTCTAGCCCAACTGGTATGTCTTTGAGGCTGCAGGTGACATGCCACAACAGGCTGGGAGCTCAAGCCCCTGCCCTTGGAAGTTTTGCGTCAGAGCAGGTGAGTCACTAGGGCTAGGGCTGTGACAGAGACAAGTGCCTGCTGCAGGCTGACATGAAACTGCCCCAGGGTGTTCCTGTGGAACAAGCAGAAAGTCATTGTGAGGAAGTGCCTGCTGGCCACTGAACCCTCACCAGCAGCCTTGCAAGAAGGATGGATGGCAGCTTTGGAAGCTGGGTTCAAAGAAAGAAGTAGATCCCAGTACCTGTTGAGCTTGCTTCGAGTAAAACCCCACCATGCACCTTTCAAGGTTTACACTTGTATGCAAGGTGTTAGCAAAGGTCAAGTTTATCAAGGGTCCTGC
This sequence comes from Indicator indicator, assembly GCF_027791375.1. Lineage (NCBI taxonomy): Eukaryota > Metazoa > Chordata > Aves > Piciformes > Indicatoridae > Indicator > Indicator indicator. Next base: position 24,757,222 of record NC_072017.1, on the reverse strand, counting down.
CTGTCATTCAAGTGGTGTGGAAAATTCTTTGAAATATTTGTTGCTGCTTTTACTTTTCCCTGCAGACCCCTTCACTCCTCATTCATTATGTCTCCATGACCTGAAATTACTGCTCTTTATTTCGATCTCAACTTATCTTTTTTTTTTGTTTTTTTTTTTCCCTTCCCCCTCCTCCATGGCATGCACCTGTGTTACCTGTCTCCAGTCTGGCTAGAGTAGGAGAACAGCTGCTACAGCTGCCTGAAATGAGCCAGCCATTCCAACCCAATCTATGTGTTGCTTTCATGTGGAGCTGCTTGAGGTTTAGGGTTTGTAGTGGGGACAGGCAGTGGTGGGGAGGCCAGATTTTTTCAGAAGGATGGAAATTGCCAAAATTTGAGGCCTGGCCCAGTAATCCTTACCCAGAGTGAGACAAAGCAAGAGGTTCAATACACTTCTTGGGCTGCTCTGGTAGTCGGAGGGCTGGAGCTCTGTAGTGTGAGTCACTCCTTATCACGCTGTGCTGCTGAAGCACTGGATGGCAGCTCCCAGGTGAAACAGGCTGTGTTTGAGTTGTCCTGTCCCTAGTGCTTCATTCTCACCTCCCCATGGATGACATCACCATTTAAATATTTACCCTCTACTAGCCTTTTACTCTGTGTATGTAGTTCATAGGTTTTGGGGGGTGGGAGGCATTTCTCTAGAAGGCTGGTTGCAGCCTGCTTTGCAGGCCTGCTGTATTAGATGGTATGAAATCCCTAACCCCTTCAGTTATGAATAGATGTGTACCATGCGGAGGGTTCTGATGTAGCTGTACGCCTGAGGGGGTGGCAGGGACATGGAGAGGGACCTGCGCTCGCAGCCTGCCAGGGCCACTCATGGCATCTTCTTGTGTGTCGTTGTCTCCTAGGGCATTCATCTGAGCTGAACCACTCATCCCCTCCAGCTGAGAGCCAAGTGTTTCCCTCTGTCCCTTTCCTTCCCGACTCTGGTGATGACAATCCCTCCTCTGCTCCCAGCTGCCCTCCCCCTCTGCCCCAGAAGAAGACAGTGAGCAGAACTGTGTCCTCCCCAGATGGCTTTTTTGGGGGACAGGTGTCTTCAGGTAGAGCAGCCGATGCTGCCAGCCCCAGGCTGAATGTCAGCCACTCTGAGAGCAATGTCTGCTTCCGAGAGGAGCCTCCCTTCATCCACCCAACCAGCCTGGGGGGACGCCCCAGCGCCTTTTCTTCTTCTGAGTCCCTGGAGAAAGGCTCCAAAGGAAATGGCTACTGGGGTTCAGCCACTGGTAAGAGCACAGGGGCTTGCACCCCCAGCAGAAACCTCCAGAACCTTTCCTCCTCACAGCTCAGTGTGTCCAGCCAGGTGTCATCAGGCTCTAGCCTCCAACTCCACAACCTCCTGAGCAACATGGACAGCAAGGAGGGGGTGTATGCCAAGCTGGGGGCCCTCTACGCCGAGTCCCTGCGCCGCCTGGTTGCCAAATGTGAGGACTGCTTCATGAGGGAGCAGAAGAACGAGCTGCGCTTCAGTGAGAACAACTGGTCACTGTTCAAGCTGGCATGTAACAAACCCTGCTGTGATTCAGGAGATGCAATATATTACTGTGCCACCTGCTCCAAGGACCCTTCTACCACCTATGCTGTAAAGGTAAGCCCAGTATCCAGGCTTATCTTCAAGTCGGGAGGATGAGGCAGAGTTGCAGGGTCCAAGGCTGCATGGGGGTCTGTGGTTGAGCTGGGACTGAAAGTACACCATTTCTGGTGTACAGATTTGAATGAAAGTGTGGAAAGCAGACTTAGTGGTATACCTCTGAAAAGCACTGTCAGCACAGGCTGTTTTCTCAGCTTGTCTTTCTCACAGGTGAAGTTTGGCCAGATTTGCCACTTTTCCTCTACCACTTGAAAAGGTTAATTTAAAGAAGCAGTTTTTGTTGTAACAAATGTCAGTCAGATGCTTATTGCTACAGACTAGTAGGGTTTGAAACTCAACGAGTTTCTCTCTAAAAAGTCTTTGTGCAAATACTGTGTTGTAAACTCAAAGGCATTTGCCCCTGGTGGCACAAGCTGATAAAAGTCTGTTCAAAAGACAGCATTTTTGCTTCTGCCTGCCTTTTAAATGGAAGGCCTGACCCAGAAACTATGTGAATGCTTATATGATCTTGAAGCTACAGGCATTAAGATATTGCAGATCTCAGTTAAACAATGTGAGGCTGACCCAGACATGCTGTGTAAGGTCAGGTCTGACATGTTTTCTGATAACTCTATGGAATCCATGTTTGAAATGGAAACTTGGGGAGCAATAGTTCAGCTCTTTGAAACCTGGATAAGTGAGCTTATCCAACCTGTTTTGTGGACATCCCATGGATTTTGTGTTGAATAGAGAGCCTTTCTATTCTGACTTAACCCTAGGGGCATCTCATTGCTGCTTACTTTTCAGGTTGTTTTCAAAACCTAAAGTGATTCCCAAAAAAGCACTGTCAGAGAGGCATTAAGCAAGAAAAAAAACAACCCCCAAAAAACCTCTGCTGAATCGTTTCCACATTATGAACTCCGAGGGGATATTTTAGTGAAGTGATAGCTTTAAAGCCAGCTCATATTCTAAAGGAGGTACAGTCTACTCAACAGGGGGGCTGTAAATAACCAGAATGGAGCTGGATGACATCTTGTACCAATACCCCTAGTCACTCAGAGCTGCAGCTTTGTGTGTTATATCCAAATCCACTGCAACTTTACTCCTGAAATCTGAGAGCTGCATGGTGAACTGGTATGCTCATGTTCAATCTGCAGTTCCCTGTGGCATGCACACATCTTTGCTCTTGCCTGCCATGTTAGGTGGGGTTCAGAGGCTTAGTTCTATGGCTGTAGTGCATGATTTCTTGCCAAGGCAGAAACAGGATGTTTCAAACTCTTAACGGGACTGCACTTGTGTCCATGTGTGTGATGTGGGCTTACTCTGTGCCCTTGGTATGCTGCAGAGTGCCTTAACAAAGCCAAACCCACTCCACTAGGGCTGTGCTCTGTGCCAGTGTGAAGTGAAGTTGTGTATCTGTTTACACACGTGCATGCTCACACCTCCTGCAGCATTCCTGTGTGCCACCTTCCTTTTGGCAGCTGCTGTGGAGAATCATTGTGAAACTTCACAACTGGCTGATTCCTAGCTGCCACCTCTGGTACAGATTTTCTGACATGAAAGAGATCGCAGAGCTGTAGTTAAAATTAGACTTGAAGAGCTCAAAATGGGCAGAGGATCTGACTTGAGTCAAGGAGCCTGCTAACGAGTAGGAGCCAGAGTTTGGGCTGTGGACAGGCAGACTTCCCTGAAACAGTTAGAAGGAGCCAGGGTTACATGAAATGGCTTTAGAGGAATTCAGCCAAGATATGGTCCATGCCTTGGCTTCTTTCTTCACTTAAAGATGCATAATTAAGCCACGCCCAGGCTCTTACTTGGAGCTTGCTGTGTGGAGGATATCTCTGGTGCAGCCAAAGTCACTAAGGCCAGGAAAGTTGCAGTTATTCTTGCTGTGACTTCTCTCTCACAGGAGTTCCTCAACTTTTCCTAAGTGTTGCACATCTTCTCTATGGTGCTTGTTCAGCACAAGGCTGGAAGGCCTCCTCTGCCTTTGGGGACTTTCTGTGTCTTTCTGCAACCCGCTGTGTTAATCTGCAGTCTGCCTAGCCCTCCGAAGCTTGCCTTCCCACAAAATAAGCATGCAGCCACAGCAGGGTATTTTTGTTTAGAAAAGAAAGGACAATAGGGATTTGAAATGCCCCATCTCCACAGTATGGTCTCATCTGAGTGGATTACCTGCAAATGCCTAGATTCAGACCTTTGCTAGAGGAATACAAAAGCAGCCCACTTCTCCAGTTCCTCTCTATTCTTGCATTTATTTTGACTCGGAGGCAAAATTGATTTCTTGTCCGATTTTGCACGCATGCTGTGGCTGGCAGTGGCATGCTCCAGGGTTTGAAACCTTTTATGCTGAGTTTCAGCCTGTTGCTGATTCCTGTGGGTGAGATCTAAATACATTGCTAGATAAAAGGAAAAAAAAAAAAAAAAAAGGAAAAAAAAGTGTATAATAGGAATGCCAGAAGGCCCTATAGCTAATGGATACTCCTATAATAAACCTGGGTTTGAGTTTATTTAGTCTTTAATGCAGTCATAAAGCTAAAATCCAGAACAAAATGAAGATGAAAGTCATGTGGGTTTAAGAGAATCCAGATCATAAAATGCTTTTGTCCCTTGAGTTTGCTGCACTCTCATTTATTTCTAAGCCTGTTGTTAGCTTCTGCTTTGTCCTTGATGTTTATTCCCTATGCTGATGTGTACAGCTTATTGCTGGTTTCCTACTTCTTCTAATCTTGTTGGTTAGCCATTGATTAGGGGGTTAAGAGTAGCTGCTGACACTAGGAAGTGGGTGGTTGAGGAGGATATGAAAGTGACTCCAGGACTTAGGACCAGGAAAGGATTGGGTGGGAAGGAAGTGCTGGAGGTCCACTCCTCACTCCAAACATGGCTATGTTTGCAACCATGTCATGTCACGTGAAGCTTCATCTAGGTAAGGGTAAACCATCTTCAGTGATGGAGGCAGCATGTCTTTCTGCCACAGGCTTTGTTTTTCCCTCTGCAGAATGTCTCCTGGGTTACAAGGGAGTCATCAATTACATCTGTAATCTAAAAACTAGGCCCTTCTTGTAGGAATGAAATACAATCTGCAGAAGTTACTAGTGGGAGGACTACCCTCCTCCTTTTCTGTAAACGCTGGGCATTGCCTGGCACAGGATGTGTGCCCAGAAATGTGACCTAGATATATGGCTGATCAGGATGAGGTGCTGATGAGGATCAGATCCTCAGGCCAGGAAACAGAGTACTAAAGGGACCAATGCGCACTCTGCTTCTACTGATTTCTTCCTTAGCATCTGCAAATCTCAACTTAGGAACTTGCTTCTGAAATTCTGGCCTCTGCCCTGTCTCTGCCACTAACTGATGAGACTTTTCCTTTGGTCTCTCCTCACAGATTTGTAAAACCCAAGAGTCCAAGGTGGCTGCTTCGTATAGCAGCCCTGCAGTGCCAGTCCACTTCAACATCCAGCAAGACTGTGGCCATTTTGTGGCCTCTGTCCCCTCCAGCATGCTGCTGGCCTCAAATGTGGGGAAAAGCATGCCTGGGGATGGCCTTCATCCCACCCGCACTGCCAGTGAGCATGACTGTGTGGTGGTCATTACCCGGGAGGTGCCGAGCCAGACCACTGCTGATTTTGTGAGGGACTCGGTGACGCTGCACCAAGCCAAGCCCGAGCTGTATGAACGTCGTGTTTGCTTCTTGCTCCTGCAACTCTGCAATGGCCTGGAGCATCTCAAAGAGCATGGCATTATCCATCGTGACCTGTGCCTGGAGAACCTCCTGCTTGTTCCTTGCAAGCCCCCCATGATCTGTGTGAAAGCCAAAGATGACAAACACTTACCCCGCCTCATCATCAGCAATTTTTTGAAAGCCAAACAGAAGCCAGGAACTGGAGACTCCAAACTGAAGAAGAGTCAGGCCCGGCTGGCTCCAGAGATTGTATCGGCTTCTCAGTACAAGAAGTTTGATGAGTTTCAGACTGGTATTCTCATCTATGAGCTGCTGCACCAGCCCAACCCATTTGAGGAGAAGGTTCACCTCAAGGAGCAGGAGTACAGCCCTGAGGATCTCCCTGCTCTGCCCAGCCTGTCCATCTACTCCCGGGGGCTCCAGCAGCTGGCCCACCTGCTACTAGAAGCAGATCCCATCAAACGTGTGCGGATCACTGAGGCCAAGCGGATGCTGCAGTGTCTCCTTTGGGGCCCCCGGAAAGACCTCACTGAGCAGCCCTTCAGCCATGAGGAAGCCCTCTGCCGGGTGCTTCAGAACTGGGTGGACATGAAGCGTGCCCTCCTCATGATGAAGTTTGCAGAGAGGGCTGTGGACACAGAGCGGAGCATTGAACTGGAGGACTGGCTGTGCTGCCAGTACCTAGCGTCTGCTGAGCCAGCCTCCCTCTCGCACACACTAAAACTGCTGCAGCTGCTCTGATCTTGGCTGTGTCTTGGAGGCAGCTGAGGGCTCCCGGTTCCTGCAGCAAAAGGTGCACAGCCCCTTTATACACAAGAGGCTTGAACCTCAGCTGCAAAGGCATATTCAGCTCCTGCTCCACACTACCATTCAAGGGCATCACATGTTTAATACCCTCAGCACTGCTGATTTGTGAGCAGGCAAAACTGGGAACCTCCTCCTTGTTTGGGGGATTTTTTTTTTTTTTTTGGTATGGTAAGTCAGTGGACTAATAAACTGTGTGTGTGCATGTTTCTAATGAACTCAGTGTACTTCAGTTGATTCCTGCTCCTGTGGGACTATCCTCTGATCCCCACTCACTTCAAGCATCAGAGTTTTTGTGCCTGGGAGCACCACTGCTCTCCAGAGTGGGCAGCAGGGATGAACAATTGGTTGCATCTCCTGGGGAGCAATTCATGCAATGCTCCTTTGCAAAGAAGAAGCAGGAGAAGCTTTCAAATTCACGTATTTTGTGACTTTTTTTTTTTTGGCATCCATTTTGCTTTTCACTTTACAAACAAAAATTACTGCCTGTTTCTGTGTTTCAGCTGTATTTTCCACTGTGGGCAATTCAGTATTAGCTGCCTCTTACCTTCGTTAGATGCTAATACAGCATGGCTTTCCTGTCCAGTGGTACAGCCCCACGGGCTGTTGATTGTGAAAGGGAAAGGGCGAGAGAGCCCAGGATTGGTCTGTTCATGAGGATGATGCTGCATGCTGGGAATTACCCCTTGTAAAGTTAATGAAATGGAAAATCCCCAATTCACATCCAAGGCCTTGGGGGAGGTGAGGGCTAGGTCTGGGAGGGTCTTGTTGCCGATGGTGCTTGAATTAGAAACACATAGGGCTGGGTGCGGTGTGAACATGCTCCTCTAATGGATGTGATGCAGAGGAAGAAGCTGGCCTGACTCCCTCCAGCCACTTTCCCTCCATCCAGACATATAGCAGCCACTCAGCTTGGCAGAGAGGCCATGCTGCTACTCAGAAAAACTTGATTTTCCATAAGGTTGTGTGCTGCTTTTACATTTCCACCCCAGTGTGAAGCAGAGATGAACATCCTTGTTCCTGGCACCAGTTCTGCCATCCTTGGAGAAGGGGTAAATCTGGGACATATGGAGAGAGCCCAGTGTCAGCTGAGCCGAGACATGATGTCATTAGCTGAGCTACCCCTCTCCACGTTCAAAATGGGGAGAAATTAATGAGTGCTTTCCTTCAGCCTTGATTCACCTCCAGATCCAACCTGCTCTCTCAGTATTTTAATTCCCCAGGTTTTTTTGACACTTCATACACTTTCTGTGAATCTTTTCCAGGCTTCTCACCTGGATTTTTTTTTTTTTTTTAATCTGGCCATGCTTACTGCTGATGGGAGAGGATAGTTCCTTGGCTGGGCACCCATTTGCAATGGCAAATTTCCCCTGATCCCCTCAGGGAGGAGTCCATGCACGTCTCTGCCTGCTGAAAGAATGTGGGATGGCTCCAATTCCATCTGTCAGGGATTTTTTTTTTTTTGTACACTGACTTTCTTATGTCTGACTCTTGGCTCCACTTCTATGAACCATCCTGAACACATTGCCCTGGAAAGTCTGGCCCTGGCCTGCCCCATGTGGTCTCACATGGGCCAGCGGAGTGATGAAACAGATGGAGAACCTGCCTGAAGGAGCCTGGCATGTTTTTCAGAGATAAGATGAAGAGATGACTCAGTTTCCAAGCATGGACATAGAGAATAATTTGGAGGTAGTTCTGCAGGACAGCACTGAAGAAAACAGGGCCTGCCCATGATAAATCCAAGCTGTGCTAGCAATGGGAAGATTATATGTGGAGTAAGTGACCTACAATGCCTAGGCTGGGTACTCAGTGGGACTCAAGAAGTAGCCAAAAATCCAACTAACCCACATAAAACAAGGTAAGATCCATTTTGCATGTTTACAGAATCAGTCACAGAATCACAGAATCAATAAGGTTGGAAAAGACCTCAAGGATCATCAGAGTCCAACCTGTCACCCAAGAATTCATTACTACTAAACCATGTCACCAAGTGCCACGTCCAATCCCCTCTTGAACACCTCCAGGGATGGTGACTCCACCACCTCCCTGGGCAGCACATTCCAACATCTAACAACTCTCTCCATGAAGAACTTTCTCCTCACCTCCAGCCTAAACCTCCCCTGGTGCAGCTTGAGACTGTGTCCTCTTGTTCTGGTGCTGGCTGCCTGGGAGAAGAGACCAACCCCCTCCTGGCTACAACCTCCCTTCAGGTAGTTGTAGACAGCAATGAGGTCTCCCCTGAGCCTTCTCTTCTCCAGGCTAAACAGTCCCAGCTCCCTCAGCCTCTCCTCATAGGGCTTGTGCTCAAGGCCTCTCACCAGCCTCGTTGCCCTTCTCTGGACACGTTCAAGTATCTCAATGTCCTTCTGAAATTGAGGTGCCCAGAACTGGACACAGTACTCAAGGTGTGGCCTAACCAGTGCTGTGTACAGGGGCACAATCACTTCCCTGCTCCTGCTGGTCACACTATGCCTGATGCAGGCCAGGATGCCATTGGCTCTCTTGGCCACCTGGGCACACTGCTGGCTCATGTTCAGCTGCTGTCAATCAGTACCCCCAGGTCCCTTTCTGCCTGGCTGCTCTCCAGCCACTCTGACCCCAGCCTGTAGCTCTGCATGGGGTTGTTGTGGCCAAAGTGCAGCACCCGGCACTTGGACTTGTTGAATGCCATCCTGCTGGACTCTGCCCATCTGTCCAGCCTGTCAAGGTCCCTCTGCAGAGCCCTTCTACCCTCTAACTGATCAACACCTGATCGATTTAGTGACAAACACTGGTACAGATATTGGAACAAGACCTGCACAGTTTGGGATGTTAACCTAATCAAAACATTGTCCCTTAAGTTGGAGCACTTGAGACCGATATTGGTCCTGGTGCCCTGCCACCCAGAAATCAGATGCCAATGGTAGTTTTGTAGCATTTTCAGCTACCTTGAGATTGTGTGGGTGGCTTCTTGCTCTCATATGAACAGAAACTATGCTTTCCTGATACCTTCCCCTGTGGTAGCTTGTGCTGCTTCTCCAGTCTAAATTTTAGTCCTAGGTTTTTGGGTCCTTGGCCAGTGCGTGAACTGGAGAAGAGCTGTGTATCTGTAGGGAAAGTGACACCTTAGCCTGGTTTGAATGCCATGGCCAAGTCTGAGGACTTTGTTGACTTACCCCCCCTTGCCCGTGCTGTCCTCTGCATACCATGTGCAGTAACCCCCTTCCCTTGTCCTAGCAGGCACCCTTGCCCCAGGGTCCTCTGGTGGAGGGAGTGGATCATCCCTGTGTGGCAGGGAACACAACTGACCCTGTGCCCTGAGATTAAAGCTTGTCATCCATTTGGTAGGGTATGATGCTGCAAAAGACATCTAATTGGGAACAAAGTTGGGGATCTACATGCCATAGGGACAGTGCTGAGGAGCAATTGTTGGGATAGAATCACAGACCCATGCATCTTGGTAGTACTGCTGGGTGGGGAATGGGGTGTTTCTTGACTGCCCCCAGACAGACTGCCAGCCCCTTTCCCTGTACCCAGGCTCCCAGTGGTCCATGCACACACAAAAGGTGGCAGGGCAGTTATCTGCCAGCACCTGCTATTGCCATGGAGGATAGATTCCCACAAGCTGGCCACAGTTGCTGACTGCAGCACAGATGAGTTTGGTGAGGAGGTTGTGTGCTTCCTATGTGAGATGAGGCTGAGACCCAAAGCCCCAAGACAAAACACTTGGCAGGCAGTGCTGCTAGAAGCCCTCATGCTTTGTGACCTTGCGTACTTGCTTCAGAGCGTTCCTCATAGTTGGGGGATATTCCAGGAGAAAATCAAATCTGGTTCTTGGAGGCACTTTTATGTGAGATTGCTTGGCCAATAGCAGTTCTCAGCTTGCATGCTCATGTGTGCAAAGGATGTGCACCACCAGCCACGCAAGTTAATCCACGACCAGCTCAGTTCTACTTTGGCTTCTTGGCAAGCAGCAGCAGCACAAGGCCATAGGATATGGAAAGATGCTGCTGCAGTAAGTCCAGAGCAGGCAGAGTACAGAGAAGCTCTTGGTCTCTACAGCCACCAGGATGCAGGCAATGATGAGCTGTGTGATGACCCAGTTTGCACCATGGTGGAAGAGCTTCACAGCCTGTGAGGTGGCCTGGGTGCTGAGGAAGGGATGGATGCAGTAGTCATCTTCTACCATGAGAGCCCAGCACAGGAAACCAAAGACCTGCCTGAGTCAGAGACCATGCCAGCAGGTGGAGAACACGAAGGTGGCAGGGAGTGGCTGGGCCAGGCAGCACTGGAAAGAAGTCTACTCAACTAGTGGGACGTCTCTTGTTCCAGGTTCTAGTGAAGATGGCCAGGCAAAGGCTGGCCTCCGATATCCACAGCTGTATTTTGCTGTATTTGTGTGGGGTGTATTTTCAGACTGAGTGATAGCACTGAGGAGAAGCTTTTTCCATGTCAATTTTGACATGCATGGCATGCAGCAACAGCCTGATTTCACAGGACCCCGTCTGCCAAATCCATGGAGTCCAGTATCAACTCTGCTGAGTAAATATTTTTGAATGCTCTTTGCAGTGCCTGCTCAAGATATTCCCTGCTATGGTTCTGCAAAAATGCCATTGCTTTTCAAGAAGCAGAAATTAATTTCCATAGCAGTTAACACACTGCTCATACCTCTCATTTTATACTGTTTGGGCAGTGAAGTGTGATCTTAGCCTGTGAGCTGTAGTGAAGAATGTGAGAGAGCATTATTTGCTACATTTGCATCTACTAAACAAGTAAGAACCTGGCTTCTGGTGAAGGAATGAATTGTTTGGTCATGCAGCAGGTGAGAAGAGGAGGCTGAGACAAGAAGTATGCAGATCCAAGGACCATGCACAATAGACAGTAAGAGGGGAAAAAAGGTCTTGGGATGCATGCTGCTCCCCTTCCATTCCCTTTCTCATGATATGCAATCCCCATGGAGAGGCAGTTCTTTCAGAGATAGCAGGAGCAGCTACAGCTTTTCTGATCCTTCCTATGAAGTCAAGCAAAGCTTTGCCTCATATACAAAGTACCTGGCCACCACTGGCAGCCAGAAAGAGTGGATGTCCTAATACCATTGGTACAAAGCTTGTAGGGTAAATCACAGTGGTGATGTTCTCTCTCAGTGTCAGGATGAGCTGAACTGCCAGAGGGAACTTGCTTTTTTTGCAGGAGCACAGCATCTGCATGTCAACACTTCCATTGGAGCTGGCAATAGAACCAGAGCAAAGAGCACTGCCAGTCTGTTGGGCTGCATTCAGCAGAGCACTGCCAGCAGGTGGAAGGAGGTGATTCTGCTCCTCTGCTCAGCAATACTGAGACACACCTGGAAATGCAGGATTCAGTGATAGACTTCCCAGTACAAGAGAGACATGGATACATACTGGAGAGAGTCCAGCAAAGGAGTGATGATGATGAAGGGACTGAAGCACCTCTGAGGAGGAAAGGCTGAGACAGATGTGTCTGTTCAGCCTGGACAAAAGCAGGCTTAGGCAGGGGGAACTTATCAGTGTACTGATGAGGAATGAAGACAAAGGAGCCGTGTTCTTCCTAGCAGTACTCAGTAACAGGACAAGAGGTAAAGAAACATTCCAGAAGACAGGAAATCCCACCCAAACCCAAGAAAAGACTTGTGTGTGCCTGTGCACACGCTGTGGGTGGTGTGTATGTGTGCTTGTGTGTTGTGTCTATGCTGCATGCGTTCATGCTGTGAGCAGGGTGTGTGGTTCTGTGCTGGTCTGGTGGGCCTTGTCTGTCCGTGTGTGCACGTGTTGTGTTCTCTCACATGTGCTCAGTGTATGCGGGGTGGTGCTTCAGGGCCCTGTGTGGCCCCAGCCAGTGCTTTGCTCCATGGGGATGCCAAGGGGTCTCAAGAGCAGCCTCAGCCCCAGAGAAGTGTTAAATGGGGTCAAAGGCATCTTGGACTGGTGAATGTGGGGCATATGAGGGTTTATGGGGCAGGAATGGGGGAAGGTGGAGGTACCCACAGGGTTATAAGGCACATGGAAGGTTGGGAGATGCTGTGGGAGCTATGGGGCATCCAGAAAAGCAATGTGATACTCAGAGGGTCACAATACGGGGAGAGAGAGTTGAGTGTGCATCCAGGGCATCAGGGGAACCCTGGTGGGGGTTATGGGGCATAGGAGTGGTCATTGGTCTGTGGAACGCCCAGGAGGCTGGAAAAATCCAGAGGTTTCTTAGGCACATGGGGGGCCAGTTCCACTTTGGACAGGGTTGGGATCATCCAAGGGGGCTCACAGGCACACAGAGAGGGGTAGGATCACAGAGTTCCATGAGAAGCTGATACCAGAGGCCAGGCCTCTGGCATCTCCTTTATTGCAGGTCCTAATGGGGGCCCCAGGGGGAGGGAGAATCCACATCCCCATCTGCAGCTCCACCACACTGAGCCTCACTAAGCTGCCGGTGCATGGGTGCCAGCAAGGTGCACAGGCAGCCCGTTAAGGCAGGCGACACGCACGTGGTGCTGGACCTGCCGGGCCCGGTAGGCGCAAGGGGGTCGGGTGTCACCCCCACGCAGGCGGCAGGCTGTGAGGTCCATGGGTACCGAGGTGCTGTGGAACCCTGTTGCGTCAGGCGTCTGAGTACAGGCAGCCACCAGGTCCTCTGCTGGAGCGTGCACAAAGGTGTTGGAGGGCTTGCAGGGCCGGCCTGGGGCTGTCACTCGCCTGCGGGCCAGCATGGTCTCGCAATAGCGGTGTGCTGCAAGCGAGGGTGTCCGGGGGTAGTCCACATGCTGCCGCAGGAACTTCTCATAGCGGCTCTCCCCCTCTGCCCCTGCTAGTGCTGCCAGCAGCAGGGCCATACATAGGGCCCAGCCCGCCATGGGCACCTGTAAAAAGAGGGTTCAAGGCCATCTAGACTATTGGGCCCACAATTGGAAATCCCACCCTAGATGCTTGATTCTTCTATTAATTTCCAGCCTGGGCACACGGGGCACTGGCAAATCCTCTCAAAATGCATGGTGGACCCACCCCCCAGACAGTTGGGCCATCTCTGGATCCCACCTGGATGCCTGGGTTCCCTACAAAGCACCCACGAACACCTGGATCCCCTACAGTTCTGCACTCCCTAAAAGCCTGGGTCCCCTGTGGAACACATTTCCCTGGACCCCCAGGTCCCCTATAGATTCACCCTCTGCCCCAACACCTGGATTCCCTACACATTCTCCCTGGATACCTGGGTTCCTCACAGTCCCCTCCTTTGGTCCCCATCCCTCACCTGTGTGTATGCTTCAGTTTTCCTTATGGCCTCGGGGTCTCCAGGGATCCCTCCCACTTCTCCTTGCTTCTTTTATAGTGGCCCCAGCTGGGCCAAATGGGCAAGGATCCAGGAGGAGGAGCAGAGCAATGAGCAAAGTCCAGCAGATTTGTGTGGGGGAGACAGGTGTCCAGGAGGCCCCACTCCCCCTCGTGGTCCCCTCAAGGTCATTAGGTAGTCATTAACGAACCACATGACTGTCGCTCCATGTCCTCTCAGGTGCCTCCTGCCCATGTTGTCTTGGATCATACATTTTGGCCTTGGCCATGTATCCTGTGGTAGGAAGAACACCTAGGACCCCTTGGGTGGCAGGGCAAGACTCCTAGTTCCCTGGTGAGAGCATCACCTCTGGGGCAGCTAACAGACACTTCTGTCTATATTGGACAATGTGGTGTGTCCATGGCTGCATCGCATTGCTTCAGGAGCTATGTGTCCCTTCCCTCATCACAAACTCAACCCTCTCCCTCAACCATCAAGGAGAACCTGATGAAGTCTCAAGGAGCGTGTGTCCCATCCAGAGGGAAGGACATGCAGCACACAGGAGAGGTTGTCACAAACAGGTGTAAATGATCTCCACCCTCTGCTTCAAAGACATGATAGAGACTATGATGAAAAGCAGCAAATCAAGGATAAGGAAGAAAGTGGACAGGAATCCTCACCTGCCCTTCTGCATAAGCAAACAAGTTTGGCTCCACCATTGATTGAAGGAGGACAATGATACCAGATGTGGACATTCCATAAGTGGGCCTCAGCACTTGGGTCATGGGCTGCTGGAGAGATGCACCCTTTGTGTGTGTGTCACCATCAAACCTGATGTACTTGTCCTCAAGGACAGCACAGAGCTGTCTGTTCCAGGCCCACCATGTTTTTCAGCTGGAGGCAGGCTCGTTCTCGGGCACCACCTTCCCCAAGAGAAGGTCTGGCCACAATAAAAGTGCAGAGTGCCCTGCCCTGGGCTGTGGTGCCATCTCTACAGCTCTACAGGCCTCTCAAGAGATCCTCCTTAAAGTCATACAGTGGTAACAGCTCAGGCACCTAGCCAAAATCTTGCAGACATGTCTAGATTTAACGTGAGCTGTGGCCTATTGGCTGCTCAGAATCTGCAGGAGATGGCACCTGCCTTTTGTGCTGTTGCTCCGTTTGAGCAGAGCAGCAAACCCCATCTCAGGGTGCTCTGCCCACTGGGGACCCACATCTGCACAAGCTTGACAGCCAGTGTCATCCCTGGCTGCCTGCACGACAGCTGCCCTGCCCAGGCGTCTCACATCCCCAGCACTATGCTCTCACTGAGTACCTATGAGTTCAACCACGAGACTTGCAGAGCAGCAACCTGTGTGCTCTGAACACCATGCACCTTGCTGGCTCCCTGGGGACCCAGGGATGCACTGGAAGGCTCAAGCAGGAGGTTGGGGTGTCCCAGAAAGGAGCTTTGAGGGACATGGGGGGTGTGTGGTGGGGTAAGGCAGAGAGAGAGAAGCAGTGCAGGGCTCTTTCCAGATCTCACCAAGAAAGGCCTGACAACCAAGAAATGCCTGACAAACAAACAGCTTAAGAAGAGAAAAAAAATAACAACAACAATAATAATAATACAGGTAGTGAGCAAGCTTTAATGTCTCATGGAAATCATAGATGTAGCAAGAAAAGGTGAAGGAGCTAGAGAGTGGTGAAAAGCACTTTGGGAAGAATGATGGGCAAGGAGAAATACTGATTACACCAAGGTAGAGTGTTTCCAGAGAAGGAAAGCTGTATGGTGGCTGCTATGAACAAACCACCAAGTTTGTTTCATTCATCTTGCCAAAGAAACAAGAAAGTGTACGCACAGGCCCAAAATGGGTGAAAATAGCTCTTTCTTTTGAGATATTCAATTAATAATATTTTACAACTGCCTTTTGTTCTAAAGTTTATTGCCTTACCATATTGCCTCGGGCAACTGAGAGGATTACCTGTTACTTGACCCTCTTCCAACCACTGGTTAAAGTAGTTTTAAACAATCATACCGAAATCTGATCAGAGCAGGGGACAGTTAATCTTATCTGGTAACATTGTATACCACATGTCCCTGGATGCAGAATGTGGCCTCTGCATGGCCTTTCTCTTCCCATTCACCCGGCATCTTTCCAGCCATCCCGCCACAACACGTGAGGAAGGACACTGACCTTTGTCCCAGCTGGGCTGTGTCATGCTGTACTGGGACCAGTGCTGTTTTATGCCTTCATCAATGACACAGACAGTGGGACGGAGTACACCCTCAGCAAGTTTTCAGATGACAACAAGTTGAGTGGTGCAACTGATGTGCCAGAGGGACAGGATGCTGTCCACAGGGAGCTGGACAAACATGGGAAGTGGGTCTGTGTGAACCTCAGGAGGTTGAACAACGCCAAGTGGAAGGTCATGCACCTGGGTTGGGGATATTCTTAGTATCAATATAGGATGGAAGATGAAGGGATTGAGAGCAGCCCTGTGGTGAAGGACCTGGGAGTACTAGGCTGAAAAGCTGGACGTGAGTTGGCAATGTGCACTCGCAGCCCATAAAGCCAACCAAATCTGCTGGTGGAGGGAGGTGATTCTGCCCCTCCGATCTGATGAGACCCCACTCAGAGAACTGTGTCCAGCTCTGGTGCATTCAGCACGAGAACCTGTTGGTGTGGGTCTAGAGGAGGCCACAAAACTGATCAGAGGGCTGAAACTCCTCTCCCGTGGGGACAGGCTGAGAGAGTTGGGGTTGTCCAGCCTGGAGAAGCCTCCAGGGAGACCTTATTGTGACCTTTCAGCACTTAAAGGAGGTTTGCAATATGGGGACAGACATTTTAGCAGGGCATGTGATAGGGCAAGGCATAATAGTTGCAAACTAAGAGGGCAGATTCAGACTAGATGTAAGTAAGAATTTTTTTATGATGAGGTTGATGAAACACTGGAATATGTTTGCCCAGAGATGGTAGAAGCTCCGTATGTGGAAACATTCAAAGTCAGGCTGGACGGGGCTCTGAGTGACTTGATCTAGTTGAAGATGTCCCTGCTTGCTTCAGGGAAGGTGCATTAGATGAACTTTAAAGGTTCTTTCAGCCCAACTAATTCTATGATTCGATGACGATTTTATGTTTTTTACTGCCATTCTCCCCACAGAGCGCTTCGTCCGTCCTCTGCTGCTTGTTCACCGCAGGCCTTTCCCGCACTATACGAGGGAGGGGGGGCCGGCCTCGACAGGGTGGCTGGTGCCGTGGGTGGGCTGCGTACTGGAAACATTTGACCATGATTTTGGGGGCTTTAATTTTTTAAAGGTTCGCATTTCTTTCTTTCCTCCTTATACCCTGCCTCTGACTCAGCCGGTACCCGCTTGAACCGGCAGCTTCCCCGCACGCCCGACGTTGGTTCCGACCCGGTGTGGTACGCCCCAAGGGGGCACCCGCCCGCTCAGAGCCCCGGCGTCGCTCTCGCGGGACGTCTGTAGCCTCTCGCAGATCTCGCCCGAGCCTCACTTTCGTATAATATCGCGCGAGTAGTGCTTCCGGTCTTTTCGTCGGTGGGGCGGGACCATGGCGGTCGGCAAGAACAAGCGTCTCACCAAGGGAGGCAAGAAAGGCGCCAAGAAGAAAGTGTAAGGGCGGCCGGCAGAGGAGGGCAGCGGGCCCGGGGATGCCGGGCGGGGCGTCGCGGTGGCAGGATGCCGTGGATGTGGGGCGGATGGCGGCTGCAGGGAGCGGGCCGCTGCTGTCATGGCGCTGGCAGGACGCGGGCCTCGCTGCGTGGCGGCGGGAGAGGGTGCCGCGGCAGGATCTCAGGGCAAGCGAAGGGGAGACGCTGGCAGAGCCTGGGTGCCTCCCCAGTTGGGCTTCTTGCAGCCCAGCCATGTGGCCTGCTTTAGGGAGCACTCCGCGGTCTGCGGTGGGGCGGGCCCGTGCTCCGGCAGCGGGAGTGTTCAGTGCGGTGGAGGCCCGGGCCTAGCGCAGTTTGCTCGGTGTGGAATCCGAGGTTCTCGGGTGGTGGTAAAAGCGCACCGCTTGTATCGCTCCTGAGTGATAACCGAAACCATAACGTAGTGTGGGGTTTTGTCATCTGAGTTTTATGGTGTCTTTGCCGTTGATTTGTGCCTCTCTAAAGTAAACTGCAATAGATGTCTGCCTCGCTGCAGTGGGTAATGGTCACCGTCTGCGTTCACACACTTAGCAAAGCCTGTCCACGTTAAACTTGAAAGCACAGTATGTTAACGTTTGCATTTCCATTTTGCGGAGCATATGGGGAGGTTCAGTCTGAGAAAATCATTAAAAATCTTTTCTGCTTTATTTAAGGGTTGATCCTTTCTCCAAAAAGGACTGGTACGATGTCAAAGCACCAGCAATGTTTAATATCCGAAACATTGGGAAGACACTTGTCACCAGGACTCAAGGAACTAGTGAGTAGTGGGGTTTTGTGCAGTAAAGGGAGATGTATTTGTTCCATGTGCTAGCTCCAAATGAGGCTTGATCAAAGAACTGCTAACAGGTACTTCTTGCTCATTGTGAACAAAACGCCTCTAGAGTTAATTATTTTATTTGAGTAACTTATAAAGTTGGCTGAATTGTTTAAATGAAGGTGCTTATAATCATAGAATTGTTTAGGCTGGAAAAGACTTTAAGATTGAGTCCAATTGGCAAGCCAAAACCACCATGCCCACTAAACCGTGTCCCAGAGTGCCATGTCTACACATTTTTTTGAACACCTCCAGGGATAGTCATTCCCACAGCCTCTCTGAGCAGCTTGTTCTAATGCTTGACGACTTCCAGTAAAGACATTTTTCCTAATACCAAACCTGGAGTCCTCTGATGCAACTTGAGGCCATTTGCTTTTGTCTGATCATTAGCTGGTTGGGACAAAAGATATGATACCTACCTCACTACAGCCTCCTTTCAGGTAATTGATAATTCAGTGATAATGTCTGCTCTCAGCCTCCTCTTCAGACTAAACAATCCCAGTTCCCACAGCTGCTCCTTGTAAGACTTAAATGCCCTTCACCACCTTCAGTGCCCTTTTTGGGCACGCTCCAGCAACTCACTATCTTTCTTATGATGAGGGCCCCAACACTGAATGCAGCACTCAAGGAGCAGCCACAGAGGTGCCCAGTACAGGGGCACAGTTGCTTTACTGCTTCTGCTGGCTACACTTCTTGATTCAGGCCAGGATGCTGTTGACCTTCGTGGCCACCTGAGCATGCTGCTGGTTCATGTTCAGACAGCTGTCAACCGGCATCCCCAGGTCCTTTTCTGCTGGCCTGCTTTCCAGCCAGTCCTCACCAAGCCTTTAATGTTGCATGCAGTTGTTGTGACCCACGTGTAGGATCTGAAACCTGGCTTTGTAGTACAAAGGACCTTGGCCTGTTGATCCAGTCTGCCCAGGTCCTTCTGTAGAGGCTTCCTACCCTCAAGGAGATCAGTTGTCCTACGCAATTTATTGTCATTGGCAACTGTCTGAGGGTGCACTCAATCTCCTCCTGTACATAACATAAAGAGTGGCCCTAGTACTGAGCCCCTGGGGAGGACCACTTGTGATTGGCTGCCAACTGGATTTGACTCCACCACAACTCTTGGCTCAGCTGTCCAGATGTTTTTTACCCAGCAAAGAGTACACCTGTCTAAGCCATGAGCTGACAGTTTCTTCGGGAGGAGTCTGTGGGAGATGGTGTCAAAGGCTTCACTGAAGTAAAACATCCACAGCCTTTCCCTCATTCAGTAGGTGGATCATCTGGTCATAGAAGGAGATCAGGTTGGTCAAGCAGGACCTGCCTTCCCTGAACCCACGCTTACTTGCAGGGGAGTTAATATAGTGTGGCCTTTCTTTGTGCAAGGTTACCAAGTCAAGGGTATGATGTGGAAGGACATGCTTGAAGCTTCCAATGAGCTGCTGTGGTAACTGATGAGTGTGAGGAAAGGAAAGAATTAAGGAGTTAATCTGATGTTCAGTGGGAGACTGCTACAGGAGATTTTGGTTAAAATGGGATCTTAACAGACCATTGTGTTAGACTGAAGTTTGAGGCTTTCAGGTAAAGAGACCTCTCTGTTGAGAGAGAGAATTGCCAACGTAATGGGCACAAATGTAGGTGTATTACTGAAGGGTAAAGGTTTCTTACATAATCTGGTGCCTTACTACAAGGAAGCCTCTTAGGGATGCAGGCTGATCTGGAGAGAGGTAAGAGTATTTTTGGAAAGTTGGCTACATAGAGTGTCTCAATAGTTGCATTATGTTTTTGGGCTTGCACTTAAGTTAGGAAGATGGGCAGTATTGTGAATGTATACATACAAAAGAAGTAAAATAATGGTCACTGTAAATGAAGGATGAGACAGCCAACATTAAAACAGGGAGAGTTTCTGTGAATTGACTGTGCTTGGGTGTTCCTTGGTGCTTTTTTATCACTGATGGTGTGGCTTTTTATTTGTTTTCATTATTGTTCATGATTTCCAAATACCTCATAACCTTTTCCACTTCCAAACCCAGTTCTTACGCTGCTGGAGTCTGCGGTGTACTGGTATTTGTGTTAAGATTTAGCCAAATACGATACTTGGTTCTGAGTCAGTTTGGTTGTGTTGAAGACAGGCATAAAATTCAGCCAGTGGCACCACCGTCTATTGGAAAACAGCAAATGGAAATCCAGTGTCTGACTTGAACAATACTTTTCTAATGTTAATAAAAGGTGTTTTGTTTTGTTTCGTAATACAGAAATTGCCTCTGATGGATTGAAGGGCCGTGTATTTGAAGTGAGTCTGGCTGACCTGCAGAACGATGAGGTTGCATTCCGTAAATTTAAACTGATAACTGAGGACGTTCAGGGCAAAAATTGTCTGACGAACTTCCATGGAATGGACCTCACCCGGGATAAAATGTGCTCCATGGTCAAAAAATGGCAGGTGTGTAAAGAACAAGGTCTGCTTTGCTGCTGGTGCATTTAGGAAAGGAGGCGGCCACTGATGCATTGTGAAACTGTGTTTGAAGTGGCATCAGCAGGTATTCATGACTGTCAGGTGCATGGTTTGAGGAAGCCATCTGTTGCATTGATAAATAACTTTTTTTCAGACAATGATTGAGGCCCATGTAGATGTCAAAACTACCGATGGTTACCTACTGCGCCTCTTCTGCGTGGGTTTTACCAAGAAGCGTAACAACCAAATCCGCAAGACCTCCTATGCCCAGCATCAGCAGGTGCGACAGATTCGCAGGAAGATGATGGAGATCATGACCCGTGAGGTCCAAACCAATGACCTGAAAGAAGTTGTCAATAAGCTGTAAGCTTTGGCTGTGGGTTTTTTTTTTTTCCTTCTGCAGTTCAAATAGTTTTGTTGTTCAGTTGTTGCCAAGTACTTCGGGAACACTGGTGCCTCATATCATGTTCAGCAGAGACCAGGCAAGGTGCCTGTCATGTGGAAAAGCTAATATGCCATTTTCTTAGAATGTTCTCTTAATCTGTGACATGCTTTACTACTATTAACCATCATGTTCACATAGATGTAAAGTCAGGCTCTCCAGAGGGTTTTGATTCATGTTTCTACATGAATCTGTTGGGGTCACAAATGTTCTGTCTTTTGCTGATAGAAGAAAGTATTGTGTGTTTGCTTCTGAAAGTTTGATTGCAGATCTGCTTTCAAAATGGGCACACTTGCACCAAACCTTACAGCATTGCAAGGAAAATGCCCTTGAATCTAAACGTACTTGAAGAAAATTGTCAGAGTGAAGGTAGTACTGATGCAGATTTCTGTGGAATGTTACCATTCCTAAGAGTTCTTTTAAGTCTGTGTTCTTGAAGAAGCAGCAGGCAGAGTGTTCAGCATTCTGGTACTGATGTGTTCTCTGATATTTCAGGATCCCAGACAGCATTGGCAAAGACATAGAGAAGGCATGTCAGTCCATTTACCCTCTTCATGATGTCTATGTCCGCAAGGTTAAGATGCTGAAGAAGCCCAAGTTTGAATGTAAGTCAGTTACTGCAGTCATGCTGTTCTTAGGGGGGCAGGGTGTGGGAAGTTGTTAGCAGCGTGTTTGCTTTCAGCTAAGAAAGTATCAAAGCAGCATCATAAGCTTGTAGCTGTGGTAGTGAAAGGGCTTGTCCTCTTAGTCCTGTGTTTGGCTTTCAGCCTCAAAAGCTGAGCAGTGATTTTTCAGGTCAGGGCTGCTTTGAATTCTTGCCTGACCCTGCGTCTGAACGTTCAAAACCTTTGCCTTGGGAATGAATGATGACAAAATGTTTCGGTCCCAGATGACATGGAGTGATTCCACTTTGCCCATTTTCTGACATTCCCATGCAATGCAGTAGCAGGGTTTTAGCTTCTTTTTCCAAACAAAGCTTTAATTTGCAGTTTCGTTACATAGCAGTTTCACTGCTTGTTGCTTTCTGACTGGCAGTCAGCATCTCCTTGCACGAGCTTTCGGGAATGGCCTTGATCATGTCCACATTACGTGTACTGGTGGTTTAATTTGTATGTGATGAGCAATTCAGTAATTAAAAACTGTTGCAAGTGGGTGCATCTCTCACTATGTATAATACTTCTTCTTTTTAGTGGGCAAGCTGATGGAACTGCATGGTGAAGGTGGTGGTGCTGGAAAGCCTTCTGGGGATGAGGCAGGCACAAAAGTAGAGCGAGCTGATGGATATGAGCCTCCTGTGCAAGAATCTGTTTGAAACTAAAAATCAATGGAAAATAAAAGTTTTAATATACCGAATTAATGTTTGGTTGCCTGTTGCTGCTAGACAATATCGGTGCCACATATGTGAATGGGTTACTGCTGTGGCTTAAAAAAAAATAAGGGCACAAGTATTTGATTTGGAGATGGGATTTTTGTGATTGGTGTTGTGAGATAGGCAGAAGAAAATGGTGTGTCCTTTTTGAAAGGTGGAAAGTACACCACCATGGATTTTGTATATTTTCCTTTCCTGGTAACTTTCATCCTCACAAACGAAATATTTTGGCTGCCTGCAGAGGTTGTCTTGGTGAAAGGTGTTTCAAAGAGGAACATCGTACAGGACAACTGGGGCCGTGCTGTGAGACTCCCTGTTTCAGAGTTGTTTATTATAGGGAAGACTTGGGCATTTATCCAGGCTATATAGATCAGAATTGCATGTGTGTGGGTTTAAGCTTCTCGGTGGCAATTTGATAGGACTTCTTATGGGATAGATCTGGTCTCTCATAGTCAAAAAGTGTTAAAAGCTCTTTGAAGTGTAATTTTAATTCTGTAAGCAGTGTTTTGAGCAGTGTAGAAATGCAGAATATGCTCAAGTGTGGGGTTCCATGTAGTTATTCAACCTCTATCAGAACTGAGGGCAGAACTAATCACAGTGGAAAAACCTGTGGAGCTTCAGGAGGAAAAGAATGCTGTGAAGAGGCAGTGGTCTGTGTTCTGAAGAGATCTGCTGACTTTGTTTTTTCCATTATCTGATAGCATTTTTGCCAATTCTTTAGCTTACACAAGCTTAAAAATTGAAGAGTGTGTTTTTCTGGCTGAGACATGGAATATTTTTCACTATCAGCACGTTTTGTAAAAGCTTAGTACCTGCCTACACCGTTACTAATTTGTTGGTAAGTTTGTGATTAAAGCTTGAGAACAAAATGGTACAGACCCATTTATTGAGGTTGCTCAGGTAGTGGTGACTTGCAGTCAGCTGTGAAGTGCCTTAGAATGAGAAGTGGAGGAAAGTAACAAAATGTTCCTGCTGCAACAGAGATACCTGGGGAAAGTAAGGGAGGCTTCCTGTGGGGGTCAGGGATTTTTATCTTTTCCTAGTTGGTAACTCTGATTTGGAGAAATGATGATGCAAAATGAATGTGTTCTAATTTATTAAGACTGCAGGTGATGTGATTTCATGGTGTTTCCAAGTCACTGTTTTAGTAGGTGGGATGATACTGTGTAGTACATGACTTAATGTTCAAGTAGCCATCTGCACTGGGTTGTAAATACAGGCCTGCTTGTTCTGCCTTTTCTGGCCTTCAGTGGAAGGGTAGCAAGTGTCTAAAACTGCCACCATGCTGGAACAGGAAAAAAGGAATGGTGCTGCTTTTAATCTTCTCTGCTCATCTGTATTGTTGAGGCAGGTGTCATTGTCCTCTGAGTCCCAGACAGTCATATTTTTGAGGTTATAAATTGCAACAAATGCCTCCTCACTTTTGTAAGAAAACTGAGAATTTTTCACTGGAATTGGAAAAACAAAGTATGATTTATATAGTGTTAAGTATGGTGAGGCTGAAAGTCCTTGAACCTACTACAGTAAGGCAGGCACATGTGTACATATATGTGCATACATTGAAGCTCTGCATTAGAATGGTGGAGGTTCAAAGTCACCTCTGAAGATCATCTAATCTCAGTTAGCATTAGAGTAAGATCTGTCAGCTTTCTAGTAATGGATGTGTGCTGGCTGTATTTGCTGTGATTAGCAGCAGTTCCCTCAAACCACAGGGGGATGCAACTGACCTGCCTGTACTCTGTAGAGTAGGAGAGGGAAACCCTAAAGTGTTTCTGAGCTTGCTGCTGAAAACTCCTCATTCATCCTTTTACTTTTGCCTTCAGCTGTACATCTGAGGAATGTATGTTGCAAAAAAGGTGGCTGGTCCAATAGGGTTTGGGCAAAGAATAAGAACTTGCTTTTTTCCAGTTTGTTCATTTTTTTTTTTCAGCAGTAGAGGGTTGGCGTTCTCACACAGGGGCTCTAGGTAGATGTATGCTTTATAAAACTACTTCAGATGGAGGGAAGACTAAGCAGGAGGGCAAACCTTGAGCATCCTCTCTGTTCTCTGTAGAGATCTCGGCTGAAAAGCCATGGTGTATGGATAGCAGCAGACAGCTGAGCACACAAGAGTAGGTTCAGAATTGCTGATCAGCTCAGGGTCAGACCAAGTCTTCATCACGAGTAATCTTGCCACAGCCAGAGCAGTCAGGACCTTGTGTGATTGCCTGCAATGGGTGTGGTTGCTGCTGGTAGCACATGTCAAATTCTGCACGTGTCAAGTGTGACATGTACCTGAGTTTGGAGACTTGACTCCCAACTGCTTAGAGCTGTCAGGATTCTGGGCAGGGGCTGGACTGCTTGCTCAGGGATGCCACACTGCTGCATTTGCCTGCAGGTGGGTGGAGGTTTGTTGCTGTTGGGTTGTACACATAAGCAGAATGAAACTGTAAAATTGTTACGTCAAGTGGAAAGCTTAAGCCATCATGACTTAATTATAAAAAAAGTTTATTGGTTAAATACATTCGTAATTTACAGAAGTACCATAACAAACTTACTGGACTTAACAAAGGTTTTATTTAGGACACCATTAATTGTACACCAGGACCAAGATGCCTTTCTGAAGGTATTTCCAGAGGATGGGTAGAACAGATAATGTTTTCTTAAGTGAGGCTTTCATTTCATATGAATGTATGGGGGGGTCTAGCTGAATTTCAAATTACAGCTGAAATTTGCAACTATATTGTAGTTAGCATTTGCACTCCACCTCCTTCTCAGTTTGCTTGTTGGTTTTTTTTTTTTTTAAATTGTATACACCTTAGGAATCTCACATTCTGATCTGTATGAAGTTTCATGGTGGTATTAGGCATATCAATCATTAAGAAAATCCCTTCCTGTAAAAGCCAAGTCTCTTAACTTTTTCCAGTTGTAGTAAGTACACTGCTTTGGCTGCTTGTAGTAATGCAAGCAGCCTTCAGATGGCACTCCTTGCTCTGAATGTAAGGCTTTGCTACTCTTCCTGCCCTGCTTAACAGGGCAGAGATGATCAAGAGTGGTCTTAGCTACTGACAGGCACTGACTTTAAACATTCAGTGGAGGTTACAAAAACAACTGCTCAATACACGTTTATAAAAATGAGAAAGAGGAAGTTGGAAAAAAAAAATAAAAACTCGGTTCTACTTTTGAGACTTGTATCAAAATCTTAGAAAACTGCCAGACAAACAGTAAGTAAACATACACTGAAGCCTCACCTGCTACCACAGCAATGTGGTATGTGGGTATTCTGTTGGTGTGGGCTCTGCTTGGTTTTGCTGTTCCCCCCTGCTGTGCCTGCTGGAGGTTCAGGAGTTGTTGGCACAGGTCATGGGGGAAGAAGCCTGGTTTAAAAGGCTGATCCACTGAAAGTTCATAGTTGAAAGTCTTGGCGTGGGCTTGCAGAGGTCAGGAAAGCTAGCTAGCTGTGTATTTGTGTTGTCAGATTTCTCCAGAAGGAGCTATCTGCGTTACTGGAATAAAAACTGAGCCATTGGAATCTCCTGGCAGGAGAGCTTGGAGAGTGGGAAGGGTTGTCCTCTGAGGTGGACTTGCAATAACATTTAATTCCACAGGAGTTCTGGATGTTTGGGATGGTAAAACTGAAAAAAAGCTGTGTAGATTGTCATGTTTCCATCTCTCTAGAATGGCATGTAACTTCTAATTGTTTTTATAATGTTAATTGCTGTAACGAAAGCAGAAATCCAGTTCATTAAACCTGTGTGATCTTCATCCCCTGGTGATGTGCTGGCACAGTTTAAATACACACTGCTTCTTGAGAAAAAAGTAACAGAGGGGTAAGGCTTGTGTCTGTATTTGCAAGTACTGTGGTGTAAGTGATTGTGGAGTGAAACAATGCTGCAGGTTCTTCAGGCTTGTTTTGTGTGAGGTCAAGTCTGCTACCAAGACTGGATTCTTGTTTCCTGCTGAGGGGGAGTCCTTCAGTTCAGTTTTGCCTGACCCACAGTGTAGTGCATGGGGAGGGGAAGGCTACCCTTACCAATTTGGGAACACCTTTTGTTGCAGTAGGTATTTGGTGCTGTAGCACTTAGGACTTCCTACTGGTAAAGCTGTAGGCAGGCACTTGACTAAATCAAAACTCACTATGTCAGTCATGATTCTAGTTTCTAGTCTCCAGCTGCCACTCAGCTGTTGGCCTTTTCACAACCTAAACTTACAGACCCACGAAGCAAAAATCTTGGAAAATCAAGGGTATCGTGGTGCCTGATGACCTGCATCTTTCTGAAGTAGTGACTCATCCTAACAGTGTAATACTTGCTTTTGCTAAATAGTACAACTGGTGGAATACTGTTAAGAGTGAAAGAGCCAGCTGAAGCCTAATTTTTCTTCTATTCCAGTCAGATGAAGTTAGCAGTTAATCAAGACGCATTTAACTATTTTATCAGAAGTTGTGTTGCAATTTACTACCAGGAGTTCCTATAATGTGGAGCTACCTCAGTCATGTCTGTCTTAGTTTGTTGTTCAAGTCACGCTGATGCTTTTGACTAAATGTCTTTGTTGGAACTTCTTGAAGTAACCTCTTACCAGGCATCTTTTCCTTAAGGCCTTGACAGACCTCTTACAATGCTGCTCAGTATAGTTGGTGTGTGGGTAACAAACTGTAAACTAATCTCATGTTTGCTGAAAGCTAAACCCAGGGCTGTATAATCATTCATGTTAAGGACAGGAATAGTGTGACTGAAGTATGTTCCAGTGCTTGAGGGATAAATGACACGCAGGCTGAGGGAAGACTGGCTTTCCACTTACATGAAGGGGATGGAGGGGAAAATAGTTGGAATAATGCAGATACTACAGGGAGGGGAGTCTAAGAAGGCTCAGTAAATGCTGTCTGTTACAACTATCTTCAGCTGGGAAAGAAGGGTGTGACTGATGATGCTCAAAGGACAGTGGGCAGAAGAAAAATCTAAACCTCTGTCTGGAAAGGGTTTGGGGGAGGAAGGTCTAAGGTGATTCATACCAATTTGGACATTAAGTATTTTGCCTCTTCATGAATAAAGTTTTTTACTTGTGTGATCTTCCTGTATCAGCAGCTTGGGCTAAGAGAAGAATGCCACACCAGGATTTTCCCTCTTACCAGTATTAGGTTTGATATTTTTCTACTATGAAATAGCAGTTATCTTCCTTATCTTCTAAATCATAAACCAGGTGGGTTCTACTGCTAATGTGGAAGTCAAGCAGTAATGAAACCTGAATATCAAACTTGATCTACATACTGAATACTGTATTTATATCTTTGAAACAATTTTTAAAATTTTAAAGTTTTTAAAGACCAAAGAACCTTACTTTCTGTGGCTTTGTGCATGATAAATCTAACACCAGATAGTAAACATACTAGAATGCTATTTAAGTTAAAATGGTGTTGCACCACAGTATTTCCGTAGCTGGGAAACCACTGAGAATCCTGTTTGTATTTGCTCTTGGGGCGTTCATGAAACATGACTACATACACTGTCATGGAAGGCTAACATGTTCTTCTTTGACTTCAAGATAATAGCATGACTCTCTAGAAAAAGTAGTGCAAAACATAGTCAAAACAGGTTGATGTTTTTGCTGTGCCTTTAGGGTAGGAAACATTCTCTCCCATGTGCAGGGAGTACAAAGAGAAGCAACACTTCATGGTGTTTTTAAAATGTGAACAAAGTTCTTGGGAAATATCCCAGACTTTCCTTGTATCTCTCCACTCATCCAGTCCTCGTCTACAGATTCCAGCTCTGTTATTGTATCACCAGCCTGTAAGAGAAGGAGTAAAGTCAGTCACTACAGCTTAGCCTGCAATGTTAATGCATACATAGGTGGTTTTATTCAGAAGCAATTAACATCAATCAAATGGAAGTAGGATGTGGCCAGTCTCTTCTGTTGCTTACATCTCTTTGAGATTGTTTGCCAAAAGCAGCTGAAGCTTCTCTTAGGGTTAATACTTGCTGAAAAATCGCCACCTTTGGGAAGGAAAAACTAGCAGTGCTGTGTAACTTCCTGCATTGCCTAAGCTGTCCAGGGTGGTGGGTAAGTGAGAAAGCTGGCCTACAGTCTCCCTGCCTTACCTGTGATTTGTGTGTTTTGCTGTGTTATAAGGGTTTCTTAAAAAGCACTTCTGTTTGGCTTTTTTTTTTTTTCAGTTTAATCCAAATATTTTCTAGCACTTAGAAACTTTCCTCTTTCCTTTGGAAAATTTAATTTCCCAAAAAGGAGAAGAATTGTCTAAGTAGCTCAGTGTGCCTGTTTCAAATAAAGTGCAGGCTCCTACATTTGATCCTTGTTCCTTTTTCTGTTCCATGTCCTTCCTTCATCTGATGTACTATCTTGGCTCTGACCATTCTTCTAGTACCTATGTTCTTCTGTTCTGCTTTCAAGAGGTATCTATCCTTTCAGCATTGCAAGCTGCTAATGCTAAAACTAATTATGTGGCTGGTTTTAGAAGAGGACATAGTGTATTCCAGCTGTTAAATGCTATTTTTGGCCTGCTGTGAAAGTCTGCTGTGTCTCACAAACTTGGTTTTGAGGACAGTTACCTAAGTCATGACTTTGAATCTACAAGGGCATGCTGCTGCTTGTTCATGCTTCTTAATATTACCTGGACATCCAGTAAGTATTTAATTCCTCTTCTTGCTCCCATGGCAATTACGTATTGTGCTGCCAGACATGGTAGATTTTGCTGTGATAGGTGTCCCTTAGAGGCACTGCTGCTGTAGCACTGCCAGTCTTTACTATTATCCTCCTTGTTAGTGTTTTTCTACTTAAAAAAAGAGGCTCCCTTGACTGTATCAACTGATCAAGAACTGAACATCCTCCAAATTGAGGTAGGTTTGTCTTGTGTTTACTGGATCAGAGAAGCTGAAGTAACTCTGCAGGTCCTGACCTCTTTTTCAGTGTCTTCAGTGAAGATTTTGGCAATATGAAACACAAGTGCTAAGGGCAAAAATGTTGTTTTTAGAGACCATTTATTGAAAATGTTACTATCTATGCCTGTTCTGTGATTCATTCCTTCTGGTTCCAAGCTGACTTTCACAGCTGAAAATAGGCTTGGAACAATTTTTTTAGCAATCTTTAGAAGTGTAAGAGCTTTTGTAAAAGGAGGCCAAGAGAAGTACTTACTTTGAAGGAAAGCTCATCTTCATTTTCTCCATGAAAATCATAAAGAGCTTTGGCTTTTCCTTTCTTCCCTCCTATGGATTGTGACAGCTCTGCCCTGGCTGCAGAACAGACAAGGTAAGTTATATGGATTGGAGTGACACAAATCTCTTTCCGGAGAAGCTTCCTGACATTCTTGTATTTTTTCCCCACTAGTGTTCAGATGTTATTGCTACTGCTGCTTAGCAAATTCACTGTCGTAGTAGAATAAAAATTTACTGACACTAGTTCATTTTACAGTATTAACACGTTTTCATGGTTCCACTTCGAAGAGGGCTAAATTTAAAGTTCACTTACTTGAACTTTGCAATGATGACATCTAATAAAAGCCATCTTTTCCTCTCTGGACTTGGAGATGAGGTGACACTTGCTGTGTGCTATTTGCCAGTTGGGTGGAATTTGTTTCCTGTCAACTTTCACTGATTGCTTTACTTGCAAAAATTATGTGAAATTAAATTTTTTTTTTCCCTTCTCCTGGGTCTTCTGTAAAGGTTTTGACTGCATTGATTGGGGGACCAAAAAGAAGCTTGAGGAGAGGTAAGTGTTCATTCTTTACTTCACCAGGGGGATTAAAATAGTGCTGTGCCAAGAGGCAGCAGTTGTAGTTATTCACAGCTCTACCATCTCTTTGCCTGCACTGCAGTGTTTGTCTTCAGCTGAAGGAGAACCTGGCTCCTCAGCATTTGCTAACCCTGAATTCCTACACTATAGGGGGTGCAGTAGTCCTGTTTTGTCTCTGCCCAAACCACACTTCAAACCATCCCAGAATCTATCACCTCCCACATTGTCTACTGTTTATTGCCGTTATTAGAGAGGGTGGTTCAACACTGAGCTTAACTTTAGGATGTTAAGGACTGTCATGGTGTGTGTCTTGTTAATGCAATGGAATAGTTAGGTTCTCCCAGAACTTGTCACAGCTGTCACAACCCAAGGAGTAATGAGTTGCCATCCAGTTGGGGCAAGATACCTGAGCAGGTCTGAACAAAAACTGCTGGGAAAATCCCTTCCTTTTCATTCAGTCTTCCTCTATACCACTGCAAATCTACTTGTTCCAGTATTTGGATGTAGTCTCCCTTTTTAAAGGATAAATCGTCTTTGGTTTCTGCTGTAAAATCATGAAGTGCTTCACACCACTCTGCAGAGCATCTGTTGTTCTATTAAAGTGAGCAGAAGAAATGCATTAATTTTAGAAGCATTAATGGAGCCCATAAGCTGATGGATACTAGTGAAAGCAGCTGTAGGGCACACAGGTGTCCTGACTGTCTCTCATACAGTAGTTTCACTGCAGATGTAGACTAGAATGGCATTTCAGCAATTACCCCAGAATTTTGTCAAGGCTCAGACACAATCCTTTTTATCACTGCTGGCAGGGGGACAGGATTAATAAATTCAAAATTAGACCACTGCAGCAATACTTAAAATAGAGATAAGAATTTGCTTAAGCACAAAGGATGAAAATTTACTGATGTTAATTTACCAGAAGCTATGAATTCAATCAGTGTAGGCCAGCTGTAAGAATTCAAGATGTGAGGGTGCAGCACTGTGTGCTCCATTCAGCTTTAAAGCTGTGCAGCTGACGTGGTGCTGCCATAGAAAGCCTGCACCATGCAAATTCTTTGCTCAGCTGTAACATTTTATTACCTGAGGAAGGGAAGAAGCAGCCTCCACCTTGTTCTTCAGTGCTGCTCCTGTACCTACATAAGTAAAGCACAACTTAGAATAGCAGCAATAACTATTCAAAACCTTAACTAATGATGGAGATTGTAGATATTCAAAGTGAATATTAAGAATAGCTTCTAATGAAGTCCTACTTATTTCTTTTGCTTTTGTAAAAATCTCTCTTTTCTCCCTTTCTATCTTCTTCCCCTATTCATTGTCCCTTTGGACTTTTTTTTTTTTTTCTCCTGCATGCTAACAACGATCTTTGCAAACATATTCATACCTGTTCCAGGCAGATCTTCAATTACTTCCACAAAGTTCAAGGGGAAAATTCCAGATGTGCCTCTGAGCTCTCCTTTGGCCCACTCTTCATTGACATATTCTTTAAGGATAATAGTTTCACCTTCTGAAAAACTGAGCTCATCTTTCTGATCTCCAATATACTCAAATCGTGCTATGCATCTTGGGCCTCTACACAAACGAAAGAGAAGCTTACTTTGCTTGTTATTATTGTCCACTTAATATAACAAGGCAGCTTTGTGCAAAATACGGATTGATATCTTTAAAATTATGAAGGACTGCGCTGAAGATAAAACAAGCAGGAGACTCTGATGCTGCTGAGGTTAATCAGATTGGCTCACAGTTTCTGTAACCAATTTTTGTGAAAAGTGATGGGAAATGCTGTTCTAATACAGCTCGTAAGAGGAAGTGAATGGAATTATATCTGCAGAAACATTTATTACAAAGATAAAAGGTATCTACGAATTTTTTTGAAGGCATGAAGTGAGTTTTTAGGCTTTTTTTCCCCCCTCAATGAGAGTCTTAATAAAACATCAAACTTTCAGTTTTGAAAGCTTAATTAAAAAATATATTTCAGGGGAGAAACTGTCAACCATGTTAACCTCAGCACCTCTGACATGCTTCAAAGTGATCTTTTTTTACTTCCTAGATGAGAAAGAAAATAAGACTTAATCTGACTTACTTAACATAGTGTGGTGAACAGGGTATTTTCTTCTTTCTGCCTTCTTCTGGAACATCGGTCTAGTAAGGAAAAAAAAAATTGGTCTTCAGTGTCAGAATTAGGCTTGCTATAAATTTGATCTGTTTTTTGATGCAGTGAACCATTTTGTATCTTTTTTAGATAAGGCCTTTAGATAAGGCACTGAACTAATAGTTGCTGGGCTCCAAAACAGCACCTGTCTTGCCTTCTGTTTATTGTCAAGTGTCACATTCAGTAATGGGATTGCTTTAAGATGCTCATTTGCAACAACATAATCTCCCTGTACCATGCCAGTACAACCATTTGTGCAGCCACTTAGTAAGCCACTTAGGTGAACTGATCCAGCTGGAAAAAAATATTTGAGGAAGAAAAATCCTCCTGTTTTGTTGGGCCAAAGTGCTATCCTGACCCAGTCTGCTGTATGGCATAGTCCAAGGGTCAAGAAAATTAGAGAAGCTGGAGGATTGGAGGAGGTGCAAATAGCAACCATCTTACTCAGTGTTCGTTCTTACAAGCGGCTGTGAAAAATAATCTCCTCTCTATACCCTGAGAAACTACTCAGGTTAACAAAGAGAATCTGGCAAGGGCTGTGATTTTCTCACTTGGCTCCAAATTAACAGCAAAGTAATCCCCATAGAACAAGTTGGTCGTGCCAAATCAAGCATCGTTCTAATACCATACAAACAAGTCAGTCTGTCTTTGCTGCCAGAGGGAAAAGAGATTATCTAAATACAGAATGGAGTTAAATGTACAGGAGCTGTAGTAAATAGAATCAGAAAATAACTGCAGTAGGACCCTATGCAGCAACATAATCAAAGCCCACATACAACTACTTTAACGAAGCTGGCAGGAAATATCCCTGTGCGATTCCCACATCTTCCTCTGTACCACTCGCTGTCGATTTTTTCCAAAAGACAAACAGTGTCTCCAGAATGAAGGTCCAAGTCATCAACATGCTCTGTAAGACAGCATCATTTCAGTTATTTCACTCACACTTGCTGATTTTCTCTAAGTAAAAAAAAAAAAAAAAAAATCTTAATTACAGCCAGAATGTGTTTTAAAAAAAAAAAAATTCTTAATTACACTTGATCAGCCACTTTGCTTGAACCAAAAGACTGGCCCAACTATAACTAACCCCACAGATCTGAGCAACAACACATGCAGACCTTACAGGCTGAGCTTCCTCAGCTTTTAAGTTCTAATTCCCCATTTGAAAATCTTGGAGTAAGGCAATCTTACAGAATATTCACATTTACTTACCCGCAGGAAAATCATGCAGGACTACAGCGTGAGGTGCACTTGTGTCAGAAACCTTTGGAGGGTAGTTTGAATCCTGACAACAAACCAAGTAGTTTATAAATCATCAAAGATACTAACAGATACTCTCTGATGGGTACTGTGAAAGAATTTTCTGGCTTTGAAAACAGTGTTGTTCTGGTATCAGAGAATCACCTCTGGAGGTAACGGTTAGTACCGGTCACATAGCTAAGGATCTGATTTCCTTTGTCTTTTGCCACTGTAGACCAGAATGCATTTCACTAAAATCTGCTTTGAGGTCGTAAAAGAAAGGGTAGACATGAAACTTTTCCTGGTTTAGGTAAAGCTTCAGCTACCTGTGTGGATCAGATTTCTGGAGCATTGATAGCAATTCTCATTGCAAGGGTTGTGGCCAAATTTTGCACTGCTGCTCTGTAGTGCATGCCACCACTTCCTCCTCCTTGCTGAGGAAGAACAACCCAACCCAACTCTCCCCAGCACATTCAGCAGCAGCACATCTGACTGCCAAGCACTTCAGAGGGGTGAGCAAACCACTAGGGCTTTGCTTACAGGAAGATAATGCTGAGGAGAAATGACAATTTTATGAGATCTTTGTATATTCAAAATGCTGAGCCTTTTTCTATATCCCACCCACTAGGAATTTTTTGACTGTTTTCATGACAATCACTGTGCATGAATTACATTCAAAGTATTTAATTGCTACAAAAAGCCCAACCAAAAAAAGTCCAACGTGAACAAAGATAAGGCCAGAATAATATGAATTACAACAGCAACAGATTGCATAGAAATTTATTTCAGCTGTGTAGGTTTCTGATAATGAGCAACAAGGCCACTGATGGCTATAACTGATAGTAGCTGTTTCATATGCATGCAATCATGGCATAGAACCTGATTAGGCTCTGCAGAAGCAAAGAGGTAAACACTTTGAAGTCTGTATGTCAAAGCCAGTTCACAGATACATTATATGCAGCACTTCCTACAACTGCTTGTTTATCTTTTGCCCACTTTTCAGATACTCAGCCAAGGGAGTGATTATTTTCTTACGAGACAGAGGAACTTTACCAGTTTCCTCTCTCTTCTGGCACTCCAAGTAATTACAGTTGCTCTACCTCATAAGCAGAACGTCCCTGTGCTACAAGGCTTTTTTACTGGGTTTTGTTTTGGTGGTGGTTGTTTTGTTTATATTAAAGAAACTCTAGGATTTAATAAACCACTATTACATTTGTCAGTGCAACCTTTAAAAGCCTAAAGCTTTTGATAATTTAATGTAACAGGAGTCTTGCTCATTGAATATTTATCAAAAGGAAAAAATGTCTTACCTTACAGGACAGTTCTCCAGTATTCCTGGGAAGACAATCTTCCTTGGCAGCTCCATGAGGCACAGGTAGCTTGAATAAAAACAGAGGCAAATAGAAAAGCTTGCTTCACTTCTAAGCACCTGAAATTCCTATTGCAAGTGAAACTGGTCAGATGATGGAACTATTAAAACCACCTACTACAGGTAACTAATTTAGGAGTCAAGTGAAAAGGACAAGCTCCTTGGCATTCTGAATGGACTGCTGGTGATAGGAATTGCCACTTAGAGAAACCCAGGTGTTATCATCTGCTTTAAAAGTGTCTTAGCCATCTAATCGGTATCATACTGTACAGTACGTGAAATTTAGAAGCACACTGACACAGAAATGTACTCATTTGTCATGAAGGGCACTTGAAGAAGCCTGGGAGGAAAATGTCACTGACAGTAACACTTGAGGGCAGGGAATTACTAGTGTTCTGCTCCTGAAAAAAAAATGTTACCTACAAAAATATGTCAACACTTTCCTTATGAAAACAAGTGTGTCTACACCAGAGAGGAGGCAACATGCTTTCCTTTATCTCAAAGCTGTTCCTATTTTCAGCTTGGGTACATCTTTCTCTCTCTTGCTCTTCTGCTCCATCAAGGATCTAAATACAAGAGTGAAGATCAAAACGAAGGCAAGAGAAACCCCCTACTTCATGCTGCATGCCGACGTTGTTCATGCTATGGTTGTGTAGGTGCCTTTGTTGACAACAGTACTGGTTCAAGCAGTCATTAGCTCTGATCACTGACCAGTTTCAAGTATCTGGGGAAACACCCTCTGCTTTTTATTATTTAGTGTTCCCTAACAACATGCAATGCCAAAATAAAACACATTTATAATGAAAAACGATAGCATCAATAGGATGAAAACATAAGACAAGTGATGTTACATTCATCACTCCTTGCAGACTTGAGGAGCAAAGTAAACTACTTTTTAAGTTCTAATGCTTCCCCAATTTTCTTTAGCATTTTGACATACATAGCAAAAAGCAATATACAAACACAATTATTTAACATAAATTTACATGATGTAATAGAATTCAGAACGGGTGACTGTAAAAAGAACCTCCCCACCCCCAAAGCTATCCATAAATTTTTATATATATATATTTATATATATATATATTTATTTACAAGCCCACATGTGTATCTATAGTTTGTGTATTGCTTTCTCCAGTATTACCTTACAGTACTTATTACTATTTCTCTATTCATATTTTCTAGGGAAGATTATGATGATAGATGCCCTTTGAAAGCCACATCACAGTAACCCACATAACTACCTTTTCACTACTATTTTAACCAACACTGTTCTGTAAACAACAGTCTCAGACAGAATATCTCATCTCTCACCATGTATTTACTGTAGAGAGGATGACCTGGTTTAGGTCTAGGAGGTAATGCTGGATCTGGATTTTTAAAGACTTGGCTTTTTGCTCTCTTGGGTCCCAGTTTGAACTTGCTGGGTTTTTTATCAGAAGCTATGTCAGAAATAGAACGTGATAGAGCATCCTTCTTGGAGGAGGTCTTGGCTGCAGAGACTTTTGGGGGAGGTGGCCTTCCAGGAACACCTTTAGGTGGGGGAGGTCGAGCAGGTATAATTTTTCCATTCACAGGCCTAAAAATTGAGCAAACCATCAGAGAAATGCACACATTAGAAAGCTTCTGCCACAGCTCTAGTTAGAGAGTATGGAATAAAGAAATGTGACTCATGTTGTAGAGTGTGCAGTATCTGAAGCTCTCCAGGAATACATGAACTCTTCAGATAACTGGGACTGGATGATAAAGTCCCTATACCATTTGAATACACAGTTTCAAGTCTGCTCACCACTTTTGCTTATCAATACCATGCCAGTTTCCTTGGGAGCCCACTACATAAGCAAGATTTCTTTCAGCAATCTACCTTTAGAAAGAGCTTTGTCTGAAGCTGCTTCAGGATGGAGTTCTAGTGGAAGGCTTCTAGTGGAAGGCTTCAGTGAAAGACCTGACAAGCTCTGCTGATCTAGCTGGTATTCAGGAATCAGCCTAGCTCATTCCCTGGGCTGTCACTTAACATAAAGTGACTTTTGGGCCTCTGCTGAAACTCACGACCTTATGACACCATTTTGCACAATGGCATTAATAGCAGAATTTACCATTTTTGTGGCACAGACGTCTACTGCAGAAATAAAATACCACTGAAAATACTAGAGTTTTCCAGCAGTACAGAAGATGCCACACTCTCATTAGTGTACCAGTACTTTAGAAACCAAAATCAGAATAGTGAAAGAGTTAATTAAAAAAAAAAAAACCCTCCACACCTGCTTATACATCTAATTAAAAAAAAAACCCACCACCTTTTTAAACATTGGTAGTTTATAACAAACCAAACCAAACAAACAATATTGTTTGATTGCTATTGGGAAATCTTCAGCCAGTTACTACAAGTTTCTGCTACAATTGTCTCTCTATTTTCAAGTGTTGTAATTCAGCATAATTAGTCTCTTGAACTCCTTAAGGATCTGTAAAAATTATCAACCACAACAAATGAGCATTAGTGGTTCTTTGGAGTATCCTTCTGATGTATTTTTTGAGTGTGATCACCACTTGAGAAGGTAACAGTGCTTTACTAATGCTCCTGATAAGAGTTCTCTATTACTATTTGAGTATGAATTATTTTTTAAATTGAAAAAATTATTTCAAATTCCATCGTTCCCATGTCTTGGCCTCATCCTAAACTAATCATTTTAGTAGTAACAAAAGGGGAAATTCCAAGTTAGTGTGCATTAAATCTGTAAACAAACCAATCCACGTTTTTGTAAGGAAACTCAAGTAAACAAGAAAAACCTACAAAGTAACTAAGAGAATTATTACTGCTTACTTACAAAAAAAATAATCCATTTGAGCAGAAGAATGAAAGGACAAAATGTTTACTGCCCTTCCAGAGATCCAGGTATGCTGTTCTGCTAAAGAGGATGGGGAAAAGTAACAAGCCCATACAGGGCAATAATGAGACCTTTTTTGTGACTGCACCCACATCCTTTACTATTAATGAATGTTGCTTATTGTTGGTCGATTAAGTTTAATAACAGAAACATTCTCTTGTCCTGACACAAGACCAAACTTTTGTGTTTGAACCCACAGATTCAGAGTGCAGATGCTGAGACAGCCACACTGGGCTAGCTAACTCGTGCT
Source organism: Indicator indicator (assembly GCF_027791375.1). Lineage (NCBI taxonomy): Eukaryota > Metazoa > Chordata > Aves > Piciformes > Indicatoridae > Indicator > Indicator indicator. The sequence continues at coordinate 24,719,541 of NC_072017.1, read as the reverse complement.
TTTATCTTTCTCCAGCTTGTCAACAGCCTGTCTACTCAAGGCTGGTCCAGTTACTTCTGTCTCTACAGACCTCCTTTCTTGTCAGTTAAAAAAAAAAAAAAAAAAAAAAAAAGGTTGTGGTTGTAATTGATTCTTCAGTTCCACAGGTATTTCAGGTCTGAAGTTAGTGGCATAAACTAGCCAGAAAAGTGCTAGACCACTGTTTGCCTTTTCAGGGCAGCAGCATCTGCTGCTTCTATTCCTTCAACACTTCAAACCCAGCCACAAGTGCAAGTGCTGTTGAACAAAAGGTCACCAACATGCAGAAGGGGATGTTCTGCGTTCAGCTGTGGGTGAAGAGGTTAAAGATGCAGAAAGGAATGACTGTCAACACTGTATGTTATCTGAAGAGCCAAACAGCTGTCCTCCTATAATACTCCTGTTCATACTGGTAATGTACAAACTAGTCCCAATCAGCTGGAAACTTGCTCCTGGCTATTTTATTAGTGAATATACTGTTGCATTAAGGCTGTCTACACTGAGACTAACTAGGCAAACTAACTCAGAAACACCACTTTTAAGTGAGTCACTGCAGAATTACACTTACCTTGGGAGCAGTACAGGTTCTGACTGAGGCACTCCACCCTGTTCTGAATGATCCAACTCCTACAAAGATTCAAAAGAAAAAAGCCTTTTCTTTAAGAAACAAAAATTGTCTTATTTAAATGATGTATTTCTTATATTAGTTATATCCTACAGACAAAAAACACAAGAGTTTCTGGAGGCCTGGGAATAATGTAATATTTATTTTATGTTCTAGCATTTTAGAGGGAGACAAATCATCTGGCTGACTGCCTGAATCCCAGACTAAATTGTGCATTAGGTATGATCCAGCCCTCTTTTCCTTCTACAAGATAGTCAGTACTTAAGAAACAAATTTAAGAGATTCACAGAAATGTACAATTTCACTCCCCACAGGATTCCAACTGCTCCAGTTACATCATCAATTTTTATGTAAATTTGACAGATAGAAGACTTTGAACAGGCTTAAAGCAGAAAATGTGATGTTGATGTGAGTTGATGCAACTCACAGAGGACAGTGTCCCTTGCAAGTAACATTATCCCTCATTAAAGGAGGGATGCAAGTATGTTTCCTAGAGACCTAACAGAAAAACCCTGATGAAACTTGTTTTCGCAGATTAAGGAATCACTCCTCCCAGCTGCCCATCCTGGCCCTGCCAGATATGAATACCCTTTAGCAGAGTCTGCATAGGGAAACATGGGCCATGTCTGAAGGGCTTGGACCACAATAATGAAGTAACAAGTGACCATCCTTTCTGCCTCCTGCTGTTCATTTTTCTGCCAGTGCCGGAAGGTCCTGCCAGCACAGCTGCTTGTGTGGTAAATCAGAGTGCTGAATCTGGGTTTTTAAACCAGTAATTTTAAATAGGTCTGAACAGACTGGTTTACTTAATTAGGGATATATGTACTTGAAACAGGTAAGCAATTTCTGTGTTTATTTTTTTCCATCTAGAAAATACCTAAATGTATTTTGTGTCAAAATTTTGACCCTTGATTAAGTCCCCAAATGAATATTCCTGATTAAAAAGAATTTCTTTCTGATTAGAAAGAAAACAACCTGCCACTTTTAGGTGGGAATGTTATCCTCATACAAAAAGTTTCATTTTCCATGTGAAAGAGAAGTGCCAACTGCTGCTTACAGTCAAGGACTTTTACGGTTGGTGGTTAGCCACTTCCACTGACAAACAATGCCAGTTTTAAAAGCACAGGAGTTCTTATCTTTCCAAAAACAGGATTTAAATATTTCTCTGGGTCTGATGCAATCTTTTCTTAGGGGAAAAAAAAAAAAAAAAGAAAAAGAATCCTCTGAAGCTTACACATGCCTGTCAAAATAACTTGGATGACACTGTAAAGGTTTTGGGGTTGCACAATTTAAAATGTTGTTTAACATCTTGTATTCGAAATAATTTTTTCAACATTATCCAGAAAAGATGGAACCTCTATGAATATTCTCTTTAGTCATGACATTTAAAAAACCCTTTATCTTATTAGCAGAGGTAGCCAAAAAGACATTTGTTGGCAGCTTGATTTTGATTTTATTTCATCTGATCTTTTTACTGCCTGTGGTTTCCGCAAGTTGCTCTGCCATTTGTGCCATCATAGCACTCAATATTTGGAATTCTGCTGTCATTTTCTAGTTTAGATTATTTCTCTTTTGTAAATCTGTGTCAAAAGGCATACAGAATATTACAGCTACAATATCTACCATTATTATGTGCTTAGGAGTGAGGAGCAGAGCCTCACTTTACAAAATAAATGGTTCTACTCAGGCCCTGACAGAGCCAGCAGAAAACAACTAGAAGGAAAGAGCTGAAGAAAGCAAGCTTCATTCGTCTCCAGAAAAGTTTTCCCTGCCTGAAAATTTGCAGAGACACCAAGAGGTGCTGTGTGTCTGAAAACAACCTCTCACATTTCTGAAGAACTTTGACAATATTTCACTATGTACATTCATTATACTTTGAACCACTTTGCAGTGTTTTTGAAACTAAATTGTAGAATATCCTCATTCCAGCTGCTAAACACAGAAAATTGAAGACAGATGTGGTCAAAGTTTAGTAAAACCAACAAGGTGCTTTTCAGAACAGGCAGCAGTAAAAATTGCCTAATTAGAGAACACAATTAAAAGAAAAAAGCCTTATATTTTTGAGTAGTCCTTTTAATCCTTTAGTCCTTCAGACAGTTTAGAAAAGCTTGAGAGTTAAAACAGGTCTGTTAACCAAAGCAGAAAAAGGAACATGGGAAAACAGTTCTAACTTACCGCTTTTTTTACTAGGTCACCACTGCTGGGTTTTCCCACTGTGATATCAAAGGTGTTCCCAATGGGCTTTTCAGCAGGAAGTGGTGGAGGACTATGCATGACTTCATTTAAAGCTGTAAAAAACCCACAAGTTCCCAAATGAAAGTCTAATTAAGAGCTTCTTTACACGAACCAATGATACGTAAGGGAATCCACCTTGATTTGGGGCATTTTTGTGTGAATGCAAATTCCCTCCTCAAAGTCAAAGCAGCCAGTTGGCAGGACCACTTAAGGATTAGTGAAAAGAAAAGGGACATGAAGTGAACATTGCAACTCTGAAGTTGACTTCAGGAGTACTTCCGGTGCTGCGTAACAGATCTTCACTTTACTCTCAGGACACCAGCAAGTTATTCTAGGGTTTCAGCTGCAGTACTTGGTGATACAATATTAGATAAGTAGAAGAGTTTCTTATCCTTGGGAATGTCAGAGACATTACTGGATACCCTGAAACACCATCACCATCTCAGCCACATTTCTAAACTGACTCACTTTTTTCAGCTGTCAGCTGCTGGAATATCCTTCAGGCTGGAAAACAGCTGAAGGTTATTTCAAGTAACCCTGAAAGATCAGGAGGCTTGGATGGAAGAATCTCTAGAAAGGTAAAGGCAAGAAAAGAAACCATTGCCTGATACAAAGTTCAGGGTAAGAGAAAGAAGACAGAGATGGAAGTTCCCTGGTAGTCTTTAAGGAGCTAAGCAAATGTAGGCCATGGAAAATAAAACAGCACAGCTCTTACTAGGGAAGAGTGATGATGTCCTCAGTCTCAATAAAGAATGTGAAACCCTGCTAATTATATGAGATTTGCTTTAAATGTCTCTGCCCTTGAAACCTGGGAAGCACTTGGACAGGTTTTGCCAGTATATTTACCAATCATTTTGTCTTTATATATTGGAACTTTGCCATGTATTTTATAACATACTTTTATACCAAGCAAATTCATATTCATAGAAAGAACGTTAGACACTTAAGCTTTCAGACTTCCAGCAAGTCTTAGAATTATGTAAACATTTGTGTAGACAGCCTGGACATTTATAGGCTCATGACAAAAAAAAGACAAGTGATCCTATCCAAATGAAAAATTGCAGTTGCTCATTTAATGAAAAATATGCTCAACAAAGAAGCAACACATAGGTTGGAGAAGTCTTTGGTGTTAACACCTCAGCTGCATTACTATGACCTAAAACAGTAGTGTGATGTTTAAAAATGGATCAGTTCAAGGATAAATCCCTTATTCTTAGGAGCAGGTCACAGTTACCATACTGGCAGTGACCAAGCACTGGATAGTTCTTCATTCCTCTAAGCTTTTATGATGGATGAAAAGTAAAGACAATACCTGCCAGTAATTGTAAAAGAAATCCTCTCTTATCATACCTTACTGATGTATAAACAGCAAGAGGGATTTATTTATTCACACCACTTCGAATCTTAATAAATACACAGATGGCCTAATTTCCTCACCTTTAAAACCTTTAAAACCAAAGTTAAAGGAAATTAAAGGAAGAAACCATCCTCCTCCTAGAACTAGAAGACAGGTGTTACCATCAATGATTTTCAGTAATAACTGAAGTGGAAATTTAATGCTTCCTTTCTAATCACATCTCAACAAAAATGCTAATATTCAATGAGTACTTTACTACAGTTCAAATTCTTGAGAATTTGAGTGGTTTGGTTTATTTTGTTTATTGGGATTTTTGGTTTGTGCTGATTCCTGACAGAATTAATCTCTCTCCATAGCAACAATTGTGAAAGACCCCTTGTACCGAGAATACGTGACCCTCTTACAAGATAAATCCTGCTATATCCATATATCTTGGGCCAGTTGTATTTTTCTCAACTTTCAACAGCTCACATTTCTGCAGCAGCTCCTATCTGACAAAAGACTACTTTGCTTTTTAGAACTTAATTCTGCTTTTCTACATTCCATGAATCTTCCAGCCAGAGCCTTCCATCAAGCAGTCATTCACACCACCCTGACAATTGTAGCCAAGTACTGTATGACCAGCAGTCTCCAGTGGAAAGTACAATTACCACTAGAGAGCAGCAAGGGACCAGTTATCTACAAGTTCACAGTAGAATCCAGCTCAGTTCTATTTTTTCTTTTTTTTTATTTTTTTTGCGTTGGTTGGGACTTGGTTTTTTTGGGGTTTTGTTTGTTTGTTTGGAGGGAATTTACAATTTCCTTTGTGGAGTAGAATTACATCTTTGGTTCTTTACACTAGTGCATACCTATATTATTCCAACTGAAAAAAAACAACAAAACCCTTATATTTGTGACCAGGTATTAACAGAAAGACTTCCCGTCATAGCTGTATCTTCAGTCTTCTCTCCATTTTTAATAATTTCCAGTGCATTTCTCATATATGGCAGAGGAAAAGAAAATCTGGTATTTTAGTACTGGGGTAGTGGTGGTGAGGGGAAAGGAACTTAGGAAATGAGAGAAAATCTTAGAATAAAAGTCACCTGGATGTTTAGTTGCTACAAGCTGGTTCGGCTCTATGCTCACTCAATGCAGTAAAACGAGATTTTGAAATACGAGTTTTAAAGGCCATCTTGTAACATTTCTCCCTAAACTTTGAGAACAAATATGACACTAAACAGAAACCAGTGCACACTCTAGCATACAAGATCAACAGAGCCTTGTGGCTCCGATAAATTTCCACTCTTGGATACTGTCAGTGTCATTTGTAAAGCTGTAAAGGATTAGAGATGGAAGGTCCTAAGGATACGGTAATTGTCAGAAAACTATTGTCAAGACCTTGACATAAAATTGAACACATCAGGTTTTTGAATACAAGTTTTAATTCCTTCAACTGCTAGGAAAACGCTGCTGCTGAAATGGCCACAGATATAAAACCTAGCAAGGACCAAGGGAACTTTTTGATGTAAGCTGTAAAAGTAGGCTTGCACCCCAGCTAAGCTGTGTTTGAAGCAATGTTTAATACATTAATGTTGGTCCTTTGACAATGTGGGCCCTCTTCCCAGAAAGCTCAGGAGCAGCATTAAAATATCCTCAGCTGATGTCCGAACAGAAGTCAATCTGACCAGAGGTACAAGTCAGTGATATGGTTTAGCTGATGAAACAAGCTTGCTTCTCCTGAAAGGGTCTCCCCTAGCTCATTCCTGACAGCCTTTAGATCCTCTTTAGATCCTTCTTAGTGAAAGGGAAGGAGCCAGATGAGGTAGCTGGGAGGCAAGGAGGAGAAAGGAACATCACTACAAGCTATTTCTCCATCCCACCATAGCCCTTAAGTTGGCTCCTCTGTCTTGTCAGACTGTACCATGAGATTCCTTTGGCAGCTAATATAGTGAGTAAACAGCAACTATATTAGTCAATAGCAAGTCCCAGTGAAAATTATTTTCTGACAAAGATTTCTCAGACATTTTGGGAGACGAACTTACATTTCCCAGGTTTGGCTGGGATTCGGATTACGGTGGGTTTCCGGGCTAAAGCTGGTTGAGCTGTCTGTTCCTTTGCAGGTTCACTTTTGGTGAGGAATTGAAATGGATCTAAAGGAAAACAAAACAAAAGAAAAACAAACAACAAAAACATCTCACTGGGTATTACTTTCATTATTAAGGACATTCATATTTCATACCCAAGAAAATCATTACAAAATAGCTAAATTAAAGCTGATACAAGCTAAATAAGGCTGATACTCATCTCTTTGTAAATAATGTCTTTTCTGTACATCTGCATTCATAGCTGACTTAACATAAACATGCTCCAGATGCCTTCTAGGATTATATAAGCCATGAACAAGAGGAACTGCATTGCTTGGTAATAGAGACCTAAACTCAGATGGCTTTAGGGAAACACTTTCAAAGCTGTTGCTCTGGTATGCAGACATATCTGTGAACACATTCGCTTAAAAGTCATAATCAGTAAAATCTTTTCAAAGCCAAACAACCAGCACTGCAGCAGATAAAATGCCTACAGAAACAAAACAAAACAAAGCAAAGCATTTAAATAATAATCATTACAAAATGCATTTTCTGTAGAACTGATTCCCTGGAAGACTATGCATCATCTTGTTGAGTATAGATGTGTCATGGGCAAGACTGGCTCAGACCAAGGGCTGGGAGTCATGCCTGAGCTCTGCCCCTGCCTGTACCACTCATTGCTCCTGTCTTTCCAATGGAATGACTGGACAGGGTGGTAGAGGAATGTTTTCTGTGCTTAATAAACATAAGCACTGGCCTCTTATAAATAGGCATGGGAACACGCATGCAGAAAGCAGTTGTAAAAATACTTGTACAGAAATAAAATCCAAATCCACAGGGTTCTTTCTCAAGTACACCTGCATGTCAGAGAGCACTAACTGGTATCTTTTTCTCTGACATTACCAAAACGTGCAGTAAAATGGCAATACTTAATGATATAGTAAATGTGTAAAGTAGAAATGACAGAAGCACTCCAGACAATAAATTCTCCATGACATATTCATAATCCCAACGACCAAGTGTGATCTCCTGTGGTAGGCTTTATATGTATGTACAACTCAATGAGATGTTATTTATGGAGTGTCAGAGTCTCAGAGAGGAATTATGCTGGGTGTATCTTTAAATTCCTCGGGACTTTTTATTAAAAAATACCCTTTCCCGAAACTACCACCACATGGACCTTCTAACAAAGTTTTATCTTTAACACTTACAAGAAACCAATTTAAAATTATGTGTTATTAAGTCATGCTTTCTTACAGATAATTTTGGACAGTGTAACACAATGCAGTTAACCAGGACACTAGAAATCTGTGTCTGGGAATACACATAAGAAAATCCAGAAATACACTATTTATTTATGGAGAACTTAATTAAAATCTTTTCCACATTTTAATTAAAAAAGCTTTGGCGTTTTTAGAGAGAGGGGAAGAAGACCAAGTACATCAAGCTCTGTTTGTTGGGGTGTTTTTAATGAAAAATAGGCCCAAAGTAATTTCAGAGAGAGAAAACCCTGGATAATAACAAGCTGCTGAATTAGTTAATGAACTGCCCTCCCACAGGCACACAACTTGTTTGCCGCAGTTCCCCCAGCCTCTGCTGCTGCTCCTCCTTGCTGGGTGCTTCTGCCTGCAGCCAGCCCCCTCTGCCAGTGTCCCCAGTTCTCCTCTGCTCCTGCTGCCAGTGTACAGCTGTAGCAGCAGCAGAGGCAACGTGCTGCAGGGCCTGCACACACTCGTCCTTGCTGAGATATCCATCTCCTGCTATCCTCTTGCTTAAGACTGTTCATCACTTCAGGTGGAAGGAATCATGATAGGTCAATGATATGTCTACAGCTAAAGATAGAAGCATTTGGACAGTACAGTCATTATAAGAAACAAAAATCCCACTCTTAGGTCAAGCCTGCAGTCACTTTTTTTTCATTCATTCCTTTATACCTACGTCTGTTAGCTATAATGCTAGCACTTGAACTGCATTTAAAAAGGATTTATCTAGTCTTATATTCTGAACATCAGCATAAGAGTTCATTAGTGCAGCTGAAAAAAATCAAAACTGAAAGTGGGCCTTATTTTTCAGTAATCTGGCAACTCTACAACAGATTTGAGGAATGACCCTGGCACGGCAGGAGGACCTCAAAGCTGCACTGGCCCATTGGGAAGCTGCAGATACAGGGTTAGCAGAGGAAAGGTGAGCAGGCCTAAGTCATGGGCTCTTGACACACCAGGACCGTAGGGAACAGAGTGGCATGCAGAGCACCTGTCTAGGTAAGTTTCTGCAGAGGTGAAGGAAGATTCTGCATTAACAATGAGGAAACAATTTTCCAAAGTCTCCATCTTAAAAAACATAGATAACATGAGAACAAGTGGAAATGCTCTGAACACCCAAAATAATCACCGATCTGTATTCTTGTGAATCTGCAGGAGATTTAAAATTGTGCAAAATTATTGCTTGTCAATTGTTAATCATTGCTATGCAATGTTTTTCTTGACCATTCAACAGTCAGCAGAGGTCTCTGAATCAATAAATTTGAGAAGTAGTAATGAAGTCCAAGAAACAATTTCTAGGGCTGACAAAAACCACTCGATGATCCTTAGTTTTCCACTCATCTAATGTTCAATTATATTGTTGTCACCTCATTATTAGTTTAAAACTCATTACCTTGCTTGTTACTTTATTCCCCCATGTTGAGTTTGCAGCAGAAATTGGCTGTGTTGCTTTGTGCAATGGGACTGACAACGTATCAAATTTTTATGTTGTTTGACAACAATTTGGTATCATCTGAGCATATTTCAACAGAGGTGTGAAAACAGAATTGCTAATATACTCATTTAAAGCTTCTCAGCTCAAGGAAATTAATCTGCAAGGCATTTTCCACAACATATCAACAGACTTAGGTTGATTTTTTTTTTTGTATCAAACTTTACAGTGATGCTTGAAGCCTGTGTCTTCCATAATCTCACTCCCTACAGTTTTTGTTTCAAAGGCTTATGGGATTTGTTTTATTACTGTGTTTGTTTGCAGGGAAGATAAATGAAAGCTGTGTATTCAAATATACCACATACCATCTATTTCTTGTATTAGTTTAGGAGAAACAGTTTTTTTCCCCTACTCTAATTTATCATCCTTGTGTAAAACAAAATTTAGGAGCAGGGCAGATGGCTATCTTCCTGAAATATTTAATGTGACTCTTTAAGAAAGTGGTAATAAGATGCCTTAGCAGCACTAAGGGGAATCTCCAAACAGATATCATTGGGAGGGCTAAAAACACACAACAGTAATATCTGCTGTGAAGACACTCAGTCCAGCAAAAAGTACTCTCAGTGTAAAAGTAGTACAAAAGCTGCTGATGCCGACATTACAACACTTGCCATTACAGAAGTATACAACTGTGTGTACTTTCAATACTTAATTAAAAAACTTCTGTGTCATCTGTTAGAGGCAAGGCCTTCTCATTCTCTTCACACAGAACAGTACTCTTATTGGGGTCTTCCAGGAACAGAGAATAGAGCAAAATCTCATTGACAAATGGTTTTATTGAAACCCAGCCCCATATAAAACCACTCTGGTGTTTGTGGAAGCATACTTAACCCATACTTGAAGAAAGATTTTCAGCAACAAGCCCCCCTAGTAATACAGCTGGAAATTCAATGGAAACCTGACAGATAACATCCCAAAGAGGAACGGGGTTCATACTCAAGAAACATTGTGAAATATTACATCCAAAAGTGTGATATTCCCTCAGACATTCTAAATCTCAACCTATTTACAACTCTAAATAGACACTTTAGACAGATATCCTACCTACATTTCAGCATCAGTGGTTTTCCTAATCTCAGTTTCCCCCAGTATTCTTATTCACGTTTCTTGCAAATGGTATTTCCGACTGAGACAGTACAATGTGGACTACACCACCTTTCTCAAAATACACAATTTGCAGCTCTCTCAGTATGGAAAACTGGCATGATGTGGTCAAGATTGTATCTCTTAGTAGACTGGGAAATTGAACGAAACAAATAAATTAGAGAGAATGGGGTTCAGACTGTTTCAGGATGTAACCTGTGCATAACCTGAAAATAAGCTCAGGTGAAACTCAAGCTTCTCTGCATTCCCCTAACACAAGGAGAGTAGACTACCAGGTCACTCAAATACAAGGAATAAACTATTCAGGTTAAACTTAGTATGGCTTCATACTTCAAAATGGAGCAGAGACAAGCAAATTTGCTATCATAATATTCTAGGATTTCTTTGTCCCCAGTCAACAGACAGGTTTTTCATGACTAGCCCAGTTATTTTGGTAGAGCCTATAAACGGACTGTGTCATCCTGCTTCATTCAAAGATAAGGCCAAGGAGCACTGCTTTAACTGATATGGCACACTCAGCCAAAGAGGTACTTGAGTGGGCTCATTAAAGTTTCTTATATGTAATAACCTTTACCTATCTGTAGCTTTTCCAATGTGGTTGCCAAAGCATTAATTTTTTTTCTGCGCCTGCTTGTGCTGTGGTATCCAAAGCACACAACACTGAGCAAGCACACAGTAATTTCAGAAAGTTTTATCTTGAGGATTATTTTTCCTCCCAGAAACATTATGTCCAGGTCCTAAACCAGAAATCTTAAGCTTCTCACACATTAACAATTTTTTTTTTTTTTAAGTCTGTGCAGAGACTTTAGGACAGGGAAAAAAAATTATCCAGCAACATTTATTGCTACTCTGAGAAGTGAACCACTTGCATAGTTGTTAGGTATGCTCCCTGTTCACTGCTGACATTTGATAGATTACCATGAAAAGCAAGATAACTCATGGCCAATGATCACTGTTTTTGAGGAATGAGTCCAATCTAAAGAAGAAATGATTCTTACAGGATACAGTAGAGTTTGCAGAAAGACGCTGGCCATCAACATGACAAAAGTGCACAAAGAACTATGTAGAGTTTGATATTCTCTGGAATGCATAGAAAAACAAATTGCTGAGATCCAACCAAAATGTTCTTGTTGCAAATGCAAGATGTCCTCAACTGAGCAATGAAATATCTCTTCCAGAGCATTAGAAAGCTGGAGAGGAGGTAAAATCTACCACTAGAATAACACAATTTCTTGGGCTACTGTAACACTTAATGGCATACGAGTATTTAGGGGATAGAAAACTATAGTGTTTCATCACACACTGAGATAGATATAAACGGGCCCTTTCCAAGATTTCAGCACTTCTCTCTCAAGCTGCAGAAACACCCACACTTCCTGTCTGTGTATGTCTAAAACCACAACTGCTACATTCGTTGCTAGCCTGTCCATACTAGTAAGGTGATAGCAATTACAGAGCCTTTGGCTCAAATGACTGCTTACACCAGCATGAGTTTTTACGTGAGAGTTTGGAGGGTATTCCTACATCATTAATCTATTTTGCTAGTTGAAGAAAGACTAGGATAGTTGAGATTGTGAGAGCCTCCAGGAGGTCTGCAATTCAGCCTTCTTCCAGAACAGGTCATCATGTTCATAGAAGTTAGCTGCATAGCCCGGTTTAACTTCAAAAATTGGATGCTGAAAGTATTTGGATATACAGTGGGTGAAAAAAAACCACCAAACCTCTGGAGCAAGAAACACATCCGTGTCCATTCTTCTCTGGAGAATGAATGCTCATTCATTGGCAAGAGATTCAGGACAGAGCACAGACACATACCTCCACTACTCTACCCAAAAGTAGCAAGTAAATATGTTCAGGTAAATATGGCTTTGTCAGGAGCTTAAGACAAACAGCAGGTTCAAATGGAGAAGTTTTCTCACTCTTTTCTGGGGTTGGTCCTTTTGACAGAATGTAAAAAAAAAAAAAAAAAAGAGACAGGTAACTAAAATGACCACAACAAGAGCCATCAGAAGTAACATAGAACCCTGAAAAAAAGCTGCATTATTTTGAACATATGTCTTGGACTAATCTATCAGTTAGAAATATTTCAGTTCCTTTTTTCTTTTCCTTCCTGAGGAAGCAATTAAAACCAAGCAGCTGGGCAATATCCCCACAGCAGACATATTTGGAGTTACTCAAGAAGCAGTTTTTCTGAAATGACAACAATATCACACAAATTCTGCCATCAATGCCACAAGAATGAATAATGCATATAAACAAATAGCAGCACTGGTTTTGTTGGTTTGTTTTTGTTTTGTTTTGAATAATGTGATGGGAGTAGGTAGGTAGGCAGGCAGATAGACTGACAGACGGGTGGACAGACAGCTAAAATAATTAAGAAATGCAGTAGTCATATTACTGTTAGAATGTAAATACACTAATATGATGAAGATATCAAGAGAGAAAGGTGTCTCCAGTTGGTAAAGTAAGGCTCTCTCTGAATTACTTTTCAAAGCATTTGGTTTAAATCAAGATCTGCTGTATCCGGCAGAGAGCAATCAGTGTAGAGAGTGTAGAGTGCAGAATCGGTGTAGACTGCAGAGAGCAATCAGAAATAGACTGTTTTAGAGAGGGAAAATGAGAGAGGGTAATAACTCTCTACCAGAGAAAAGGAATTAAAACATTCTAGCCAGAATCTAATTTAAGTGTGTTCTTTAAATGCACTATAACCTTATTTTCTTTGTCCAAAATATACACTCTCAGAACATGTAGCAAGCAGGCTCACTGCATGCTTTAACATAGAAACTAAATACCAACTCTGATGGATCTTCTGAATCCATGGAATTTACACTCTGTTCAACCTGCACTAGAATTCATTTCCAAGCCTTTGTAAAAATGGGTTAGTGAGAAGAGTCCAACTGACAGATGATCAAAACTTTTAACCTTTTAGAACCACACAAATCCCTGACAGCAGCTGTAAGAGAAATGGAAAAAATATCCCAGGTGAGCCAAAATATCACAACTGTCATCAAGCATCAACACCTCAAGATTTAGAGTCCCAAAGAGATGCCTTTGCATTCTAAACGACTGACTTGAACAGAAGTAATTTCATTATGATACAAATGACTCTTAACATTATCTCTAGCCTTTGAGTCCAAAATTATGGCACTTAAAACTGGCATCAGCGTTGGCTGCTCATGAAAGGTGCAGTTCTACAGATTTGTCATTCCTGACTTCTTCCTGGCACTTCTCTTGGGCTAGCATCAGACATGGGTTGGATGCAAGGTTCTGCCACAGTTTTCCTCCAAATCTCAGAGCTGTTGAACTTCCAAAGCTCCTGCAGACTTCAACTGGCCAACTGGATCATTAATGTTTGGATAAGGCCAAGTTCACTCTACTAACAGCTGTGCTGTCGGAGATGCTGTCAAACACTGATGAAACCTATGGGATTGCCTGAGGTAGACTTGAAAGAATATCATCCAGACACCTTTGGTAGTTAAATTATCAGTTAAACACTGACAGTCAAACTGATGGAACTATAAACTGGTTTGTTGCCAACACTGTTGATCTTAGCACACAAATAACATGCAGATATCTTTTCCTGCTCTGGAGATGGCAGACTTCTGTTACAGAATCACAGAACTGTCAGGATTGGAAGGGACCTCAAGGATCATCAAGTTCCAACTACCCTGCCATGGCCAGGGACACTTTCCACTAGATCAGGTTGCCTAGAGCCACATCCAGCCTGGTCTTAAAAACAGTTAGAGGAAGCTGATGTCTTGTATCAGTCAAAAAAAATTGCTGTGAAAACTCTGTATTTGTTTTGCCTGTTTCACCTTTTCATTCATATGCTCGCCTCAAACTCTGTGTCCTCCCCATCATCAGCTGGATGCTTCACCTTCTTACTTTTGCCTCAAGTGTAAGCAGCCATTGATCGCTCCATCTCTATTTACATTTGTCTGAGTACCATATGTGTTTGTGCTGTGTCCCCAAAAATTTAAGTGTTGCAAATGGTGTTACACTGCTCTTTGACAATCAAGCTAGTGGTGCTAAGTTCAAACACCACTGAATAAAAGCCTCCTTCCTTTCCTAGGGTTGCCATAACAACAAGCAGTGTGCTGTCATTTTGCTAAGTAACAACAATGACAAATAGGTAAGAAATTCAAAGGTCTGGGGAACCGGAAACAAGGGCTTCTCTTCCTGATTTTACAAAACATTTTCCTGTGGATTGATCTTGTAAATCCTAAGATGCTCCTATGGGAACATGAGAAATAGCTAGAGTTAGTGCTCCATGTTGTCTCATTTTTCAGAAAGGCAGTGCTCTTCTTGTGGATGCTTTCTCAGGACATAGAACAGCATTAATAATCACGAGTACAGGTTATGATCTTGAGCCTACAAATGTCTTTAGAACACTGGCATGAATACTAATTTTACAATGTAATGAAGTGATAATGCTGTCAGGGGTTTTCCTCTTTAGCATGAAAGGAATTGCATCAAAGATGCCCTTTTATTGAATCAACAAAATCACAGGTAGCTTAATAAGTCAGGAAACTATTATCTGAACAATTTATCTGTTAGCCATGAGAATGGAAAGTATTTTCTTCTTAATTAAATCCAGAATAAAACCTAGGACAACAACCAGAAAGATGAAGACTGACATTCTTACCATGTCATGATGAAAGCTGTATGTTTTTTTTTCAGGTGACTTTTGTTTGAGATCACTCAGCCTCTGACTTAAGAGTAGAATTAATTTTATTTATTTTCTCCAAGGTGGGAGAAATGCTTTTTTTAAAGTATACATAGCAAAACTTTACTCTGCTCTTGCGAGACCCAACCTGGAGTAGTGTGTCCAGTTCTGGTGCCCCCAGTGTAAGACGGGCAATACCTGCTGGAGAGGGTCAAGAGAGAGGCCACAAAGATGATCAGAGGGCTGGAGCACCTCCCCTGTGAGGACAGGGTGAGAGAGTTGGGGCTTTTCAGCCTGGAGAAAAGAGGGCTCCAGGGAGACCTTATATTGGCCTTCCAGTACATGAAGGGGGCCTACAAGAAAGCAGGGAAGAGGGTTTTCACAGATGCTTGTAATGATAAGATGAGGGAACAGCTTTAAACTTGAGGAGGGCATATTTAGACTGGGTATCAGAAAGAAATTCTTCACAGTGAGGGTGGAACAGGTTGCCCAGGAAGGTTGTGAATGCCCCCTCCCTGGAGGTGTTCAATGCCAGGTTGGATGAGGCCTTGAGCAACCTGGTCTAGTGGAAGGTGTCCCTGTCCCTTGCAGGGTGGTTGGAACCACCAAACAAAATGCCTCTCCAGTCACCCCATACACCTGCCTCCTTCCAGTCTTGGTACAGCTTCTGCAGTGTTCCTGAAATCTGCCAGTCGAAGAGAAAACGGACTTCTATCCGTGCTGAGCTAATCACCTCTCCTGCAGCATCTGCTGTTGCTGTATTTCACTGCTTTCATAAGCCCCCCCCTGAGATCTGTAGGTTCATGCACACCAGTCTTACAGTTTATGGCTTTAAGGGAATTTCTGCATCTGCCTTGAGTTTTTATTTAAGTACAGAAGAGACACAACAACAAATCACAACTTCATCTAATGATGTGAAGGAAGGGTGAAGAAATCACATTTGTTAACAATCATTACTAGGGATTTACTGTGACAACTACATGGTATCTATGCTTCTCGTTTCAGAAAGATGGGATGCTTAATGATAAATGAGGTTAAAAAAAAGATTACAAATCATAGTGCTTTAAACAAGTATTTTGTATGACACAACATCTGTTTTAAAGCAGGACTCTTCCTAGACTGTAATGCAGCTGGTAAGTTAAATCAGGACATACTTGAATTCCAAGAGGGAAAAACCTATTGCTATAAAATTTAGTGATAGCTCAACATTCACCCGTGTCTTTAAAGAAAACAGCATTAAAAAAGACAACCACAAGTGCTTAATGGAATCAAACAAGGTTTATGAAAGGAGTGTAGGATAGTTGTAGTAATTTGTCCATATGAAATAATTATATTATTAGAATAAAAATTGATGATGTATAACAAGCACATTGTATCTGGTCTTGTCATGCAACTAAGATAAGAAAGATAAAGTAAGTAGGCACTGGTGAGATGGCCAGAGTATCCCAGAATGTCTGGTCACAAGTTTCCCTAAATGCAGCAAACATTGCTGCTTATCTAGATGACAGAATCACAGAATAGTTAAGGTTGGAAAAGACCTTTGAGATCAAGCCCAGCTGTTAACTGAACATTGCCAAATCTACCACTAAACTGTTTTTAAGCACGACATCCCCATGGGTTTTTCTGGACACTTCCAGGCACGATGATTCCACCACTTCTCTGGGTAACCTGTTCCAATGTTTAACCACTCTTTCAGTTAAGAAATTTCTCCTAATATCCACTCTAAAGCTTCCCTGTCACAGTATGAGGCCATTTCCTCTCATCATTTGTTACCTAGGAGAAGAGACTGATCTCCACCTTGACTCCCACCTCTCTACAACCTCCTTTCAGGTAGTCATAGAGAGAGAGGTAACGTCTCTTCCCCTGACTAGGTCTCCACTATAGAAATTCAGGTTCTCAAATAAATTAGTCAGACAGGATGGCAAGAGATAAGATGCCCCAGGTTCCCCAGGGAGAACTGCAATACACACTGCAGGTGACGTCTAGCACATAACATCATCTTTTATCATTATTTTAGTACACAATACATCCATCAGACAAGTTCTGAGATTTATATAGCACTGAAACCTCCTGAGTCTCAAAATCCAAGTACTTTCATAGTGAACTTGACACAATAGAAACCCAAGAACATAATATGCACACATAAAGCCCCTCAAGACAGGCAGACATAACTCACACAGGATCACACAACTGCAAAGAGTAACCACAGCAACAGTTTAAAAGAGTTTTTTCTTACCTGCTGCTGCTTCAGAACTGATCCTATCTTCAACTGCACAAGCTGGACTTAGAGGCAAAACATCATCATCGAAACTGATTAGATCTCCCTCCACATTGAGTTTATTTTGCGAAGCAGGTGCCAAAGATGATGAGGATGATGATTCCCCAAGAGACTTGAAACCCTTTTCCTGGGCAGATATAGAAGCACGTGGGGGAGCAGCAACTGGTTTTAGCAAGGCCAAAGAAAGGGCAGGATTTTCTGTGCAACGTGACTTTTTGGGAACAAGAGGCCTTGGAGTGGGAACAGGAAATTTCTTTTGTCCATCACTGTGTTCTGCAACTGATCCACTCCTTGCATCGAGAAAATCACTGCTATTACTTTCAACAAGGCCAGGTTTTGGCTTCTTTGGCAGTTCAGGTTTGGTTACAACACTGCTCCCAGCTACTTCAGGTTGAGGCTGCAATTCCTTGGAAGGCGATGATTTGTTTTCTGTCCATGCATCCCGGTCTCCTGAAATTCTGCTTACACCTGGCTTTGGAGCAACCTCTGGTTTCTTTGCAGTAACAGGTCTTGGAGGAAATGAACGAGGGGCAATTTCTGGCTTTTTTGATAGCCCTGAGGTATCATTAGTTCCTTGGGATTCAAAAACTTTGATCCTTGAAACAACACTATTTTGGCTCTTTTCTGCGCTCATGCTGTCCATTGCCAACTGATTGTCTAGTAAGCTGTCATCTAAGAGAGGTGACTGCTGAATTGAAGGTTGCTGTCTTTTTGTGGTAGACACTTCTTCTACATTGTCTGTCTTACTTTCAATATTTTTGACCACAGGTCTGAGATTGCTTCTTGATCTTGGCTTTGGCACAGGACGTATCACAGCATTGGGATTTTCTTGGTACCTCTGACCTTCAGAAATTTCAAAGACTACTAAGGGATTCTCATTTTCTGAAGGAGACCTATTCAAGAGAGATGCAGCAGGCCTAGGAGGTTTAAGAGGACTTCGCCCTGTTAACAAAAAAGAAAAAGTCTTGGTTATCTATTCCAGAACAATTTATTTATGTTATTTGTTTTCATCCATCAGGATGGCAAACATGACAGTTTTCATTCAGAACTTACTGCTGCTTATGAAACTGCAGTTAGGTTTTTAAAAGATTAATGAAAAAATATATGAACTCTAGGAGGAAGCTGAAGATTGCTGAAATGAATGGTATCTACACATTTTGGGTTCAAAACTCCTTGTTAGCTTGCAGCATGAGGGGCAAGCAAGTAACATCTAGACCAAAGAATAATACAGTAACTTCCCTAAGTGTGCTTGCTTTGCATGCTTTTCAGCCTGAACATGTAGCACTGCTGCTGTTCTGATTGGACACCTGAGCTACTCTGACCTCAAAGCAATGGCCATTATGGCTGAATTGAGCAGAACTTTCAAGATTTAATTACAATCTGATCATGAATGCAATGGCAATGATTCAGAACAGAGGACTGCTACAGAAATTTACAGCCCTAATCACTCACAGATATTTAACTGTTATTCATATTAAATGCTCCACAGACCATCCTCAGGAGTCAGAGTAAGGTTTCCATTAATGAGAAATACAAAACAACCTCACCTGGATAGCCTACAGGTTCCCAGTGTGTAGACACACTAGTTTCTACATTACTTCCTGGCAAATGGCTGATGAGTTCCTCTGGAAAGTCAGTTTGTGTTGCAGAAGTAGTGGTATGTCTAGGAGCAGCAGCATTATTGTTATTTGTTGTATTGACTTGCACTTGGTTGATTTCTTTTATCACCTGCTCGTATGATGGTGGAAGCTACAAAACAGAGATATAAATATTAATGTACCTCCATATGTGAACCTTTAAGTAAAAGGACAGAAAAAACCCCACCCATTAAAAAACACTAAAGTAACTTATGCAGAGGAAAAGAACACTGTCATAGACCTTTATTTAGTGTGTGAAAGTCCAAGCAAACAAAAAATCTGTTTCTCTTTAACTTAATGTGCTTTTTACCTTTGCAAATCAAACACATCTCACGTAAATTCATGCTCACCTCAGCTGGAATATGCTCATTTCTCCTCCACTGAGCATGAGATGAAGCAGAAGGGAATCCTAATCCATGAGGAGTGACAGGGCTTGCACCTGGAAACCAGGAGGACGGCCGGAGGGGTTCAGCAGCAACGATTGTAATTTCAGGACGCCTGGAAATGAAGGCAAAGGGCAATTATTACCTAAAACCGATACATAAAAGACCAAGATTTCCACAGCATGGGAGATGAAAACAGCTTGAGTCTTTTTGATTTTACTAAAGATGTTTTTCCATGATTTCAGAGTAACTTACCTGACCTTTCTAACAAGCACTGAGGCTTCCATTCAAAGCACCTAATTAAATGCCTAACCCAAAAAGTAGGTTTATTGGCTTCAGTGAAATAATTTACATGCTTAAAGTACTTAACCACAAGTGTAACTCAATTAGATGGAAGAAGTTTTAAACCTTATGGGATAATGAGAACTATTCATGTGTTTGCCCTTAGCCCGATACAATGTGAAAACAGTAGGATAATTAAAACTGCTTTTGGCTGGCTACCTAAAAGGTTGTTTATCCTCAGACCTCTAGGGAAAACTCCCACTGTGCTAAAAGCAGGGCAGAATGAGCCTCACGAGGCCTTTGGGACAGGGTCTGCTTGCTTACAGCATCTAGTACAACAGGGATTTTGGTGCCAGTCAAGGACCCATAGGTACTACCGGTTTCATCACTGTAACAACTGCTTTAGAGCATGTGTGCTGCAGTGATGGCCCACAGTCCCAGATCATGGCCCCCAGAGTACCACTGTTCAGTTCAGAGCTGTCACAAGATACAGTTTGAGAAGTGAGGTTTCTGAGCAGATGAAGCATCTGCTACAGAAGCCTCTGCCTGCCGAAAGAAAAAAAGAGGCAGAAGCATAACTTCTACAACTAAACTATTGAAAAAAGAATTTTTAAAAGAGGGCTACAGTCCCCTCACACCTGAAATAATGTCAGACTCAGTTCACCAGCTATCCAGGTTGGTGACCTCTTTTCTCAACATCCTTTGAAAACTGGAAAGAAGCCTGAAGTGTGTTTATTTTCATTATGAAGTGATCCTGTAAATAGATGTCAGAAAAATAAAACAGTTCTGCAGAGGCTTGATGGTTGGTTGCATTCTCTCTTTTTTTGAGGACACAAACAAAAAAATACTCAAATTCATAACTTACCCTGTGCTTAAGAGTCAAATTATTTTTAGTTTATTTCAAGTCTAATTTATTCTTAAACAAACTAAGGACAGAGAGAAGAGGAAAAAAAATAAACTAGAGAAAGCCCCAAGAAGTAATATTGTGACAATCCAAGAAGTTTTACAGTAACACCCAATTGTAATATAAAAAAGAACAGCATACCTTCTATCTCTTTGCTGTTCACTATGGCTAGAGGTCCGAGAAGCTATTTAAAGAAAAGAAACAAAATTTTGAAGAGGTTAAAATATCTGTCACAGCAGTAATATGAGGATAAGAGCAGAGCCCTTACTGATCTGCTATCAATGAAATGGAGAACATAGAGCACATGATTATAAATTCCAGATTTTAAGGGTGGCCAAGTTACTTAAAAAATTACTTGTATTAGATAGGAGAAGTTTTAAAAGGTGCAGTTTCATAATCAGTTTAAGTCACTTTATGCCCAAGTTACCACCAACAGAGATGGTCCTCTCTCCTTTTTCCTCACCGTATGTTCCTGCGTTCTGTGCTGATGCTACAGTTGAAACTTCTTTTTGTTTTTCTTTAGTTAAAACAATGCATTAATAAAACAAAAAGACATGTTAAACATGTCTGGCTTTGCTTTCTATGGCTGATTTCTGAGATGCATTATTTAATCTTTTTTTAGTCTCTCAGTTTGTTTTAGAGAAGTGAAAGGCACAAATTCTAAGGAGCTTTTTCACTCTCTTTATGTAAAATTTAAAAAATTAAATATTCCAAGCTAGAAATCACTTAAAATTTAATCACTTAAAATTTAATCACTTGTGGATTAAAAGTCAGCAATATTTTTTTTCCAAACCATGTATTTTAAAGTTACTTAAAATAAGTTAATTCTGACCTCTTAATTTCTCTATTTGTGCCATATTTACATTCAAATAACTTTTTTCAATGGCCACGTTATATACTCATTTTGATTTCTTTAAAGAGAAAAGGAAATTAACCAAGGGACAAATTTTTGCATAACAAGCACAATTTAGGATCTAGTAGAGTCTTATTGTGCCAAAGGTGACAATCAAGCTGTTCCTCTGCCATCACAGAATCATTAGCTGAAATCAGCAAGGCATACTTGATTCCAGAGTCACACACGAGCTGTGTCAGACATACCTCTTCGACACGGCATTTTTGATGTGCACTATTCATGAGTGCTAGAGGGAAAAAAGAGGGGGTTACAGAAGAGGAAGAGGAGGTGAAGGAGAACAAACCAAGTCTTCAGAGTGCCAGAAATCATGATCAAACAGGTTAGTCATGCATAATAGCACATTTGCCAGTACTGTAAGACTACAACTGTAATGTCTATTCATAATATAATGTCTATTCACAATATAATGTCTTAAAAACCTAAAATAAAAGCAAATTTTACTTTCTAGTCTCATGGTGACTTTAACAATGGCTATTTGGAAGTTTCTTTTTCAGTAAATGAGCCAAGAAGATTATAACTGAATACAGAAATGTCCAATGCGTGGCTCAACAAAGAGCTGCTGTAGGAACAAGGAGAGTGAAGTTAACCTCTTTGAATGTTTTCTTCAGGTTAAAATCATGGTTTATCTGGGTCTGTGCTTTTCCCTTTCTAAAACTAATTGGTTATAAATATCTTGTTCGCCATCCTTCCACAAAATAATGAGGTGGTCAACAGAATATGTAGCTAGTCCTAGCTCACCAAAGTACAGGAACATCTGCACACCTGATGAATGACCAATTAAATCACTCAAAGAAATATGCAGGTGTGTTCTCTTGCACCTTCCTAGCAGCTTGGTTTGGCTGACAGTTTGCTCTTCCAAATCCCCACATGTTGGAACTGGTACAGCTGGTAGCTGCTGCCTTTCTCGGAGCTCCTAGATATATGCACACTGACATCTTCCGAACAGGAGATCAGCTGCCTGTTTGGAACATTCTCAGTGCGCATTACAGAGGAGCTGCAGAGCTGATACAGGTGCAAAGAAGCTGGGATCCTTTAATATATACTGTCCTCTATCAGAGAGGTATGGGCAGGCAGGTTGATCCTAATAAGAGGTGCACCTCAGTTTTAGGCATGATTCTGCATCTCCTAAAGTAGTTCTGTAAAAATTGTTTTGCTAAAATAAGTAAATAAAAATCTACACCTCATCTTCACTTTCTTCTTCAGAAATCTTAACACAGCATTGATCTAATACACACATTGGATTAAAAAACAAAACAAACAACAACAACCAAAACCACAAAACCCAAGAAACAACAAACACACTCCTACCTACCAATTCCAAGATTACTTTTGCAAAGAGGTTGGAAGGAAGCATTCATTTGATAAATGTGTTCAGCATGACTGTTTGTGATATAGCTGAAATACAATCATAAGAGCTTTTATTTCTAATGCTAAATAATGAGGGATGTCAAACTGAATTGATAAACCTGTCAAATTATTTCAATCTTTCTTCATTTCTAGACAAATTCTACATGCTGTTTTCTCCTGTGAGATTTAAATGTACTTCCATTTATTAACATTATAAACACAAAAAAGAAAAACCTAAAAGAAGTCTAAAAAAAAATCTTTTTCCTTTCTTGACATAAGCCAAAAAACCTCTAGTGAGCCATCTGTATAATCCTTGAAACTCTGAATTTCAAGTAAACTCACCTGAAAACAATGCATTTAAATTATTTGTATAAAAATAACTTTACTAGTGGATAGATGTCTCTTCAAAAGAGCTAGTATCTAAGCCATCATATACACATTTTCATAATGTGCTTATTCTGTTTGGAAAAAAATAAAAAAAATAATTTTCCAGGCATTTATGGAACCAAGCTACTTCCATGTACATAAAGATTCAGTATAAACATTTTTATTGTTTAAGGACCTTGATAAAGTTCTCTCCTTACATCAGTCACTCCTTTTGTTGTCATGGTTTTGCTACAACCACACTTTTAGAACACTTTTGTTTTGGAAGCTCTTAAATGCACTGTAAGAGCAGAGATGAAAACTACTGCATCTTTTGCTCTCATATGTTCCTTGGAGTTTCACAAATGTTAGAGAAAAGAAAATATAAATAAATTTCCTAAATAATCCTGGCCTCAAGACTTGCAGAGCTTGTATTCCTTTACCATTTCAAACAAAATTTAAACTAATAAGTGTATGACAGAAGAGATAAATTGCTAAAATATAATGCACACCTGATTTAAAAACAAGAAAAAACCCTATAGCTGATTTTCTGTCCTTGTCGCCTTTTGATCCTGTAGGTGCATTCTTTGCTCTCTTTGTGGGCTTCCTTGAAAAGCATATTATTAATTTTCCCTCTACATTTCAGATTATGACAGTTTTAAGAGTCAAAAAACCTTTCTCCAAGGTTTACATATTGACAACCAAAGACAGTTGGCTCCTCAGCCGCAGTAAGAAATGCTCAGGGTGAGAATTGCTCACATTTTCAGAAACATATGCTTAGTGCTATGTATGTAAGAGGTAAGCACAGCAGTTAAAGGAGGAGTGGAAGAGAAAAAACTCAGCATATAAACCCTCCATCCTATTAAGTCAAACTATTACTACATGCCTTTGTAAATAGTCCCTCCCCAGCTTTCAGGTACCTCCCCCCATTACTCTTCAGATACTGGAAGGCTGCTATAAGCCACAGCCTTCTCTTCTCCAGACTGAACAATCCCAGCTCTCTCAGCCTGTCTTCATAGGAGAGGCCTTAGCCCTCTGATTATTTTTGTGGCCCTACTCTGGACCTGCTCCATCAGGTCCATGTCCCTGTGCTGAGGGCCACAGAGCAGATCAATGACTTATAGATTCACTTTTTGCATGCACTATTCAGTGAGCTTTATACAACTGTTTTTGAATGGGCAATGGTAAAGGGTAGCCAGTTTGTGCTGCATACTTCTGTATGGAATGTTTTTCCTCTGTTGTTTCTTCTCTGTATCTACTTTTCCAGTGCACTGAAGAAGTCATTCATACTTGAAACACATACAAGGGGCATTTTAAACTATGAGATCAAGATGCCTGTATAAGTACGATCACCATACCAAGAACTCAAACTGCAATGCTACAGACAAGCTGGTAGCAACGTAAGTCTGACATGCACTTTTTGAGTCTTTGGAAGAGAGCTGGGCTAGAATTAACAGACTTTCAGGCAATCTTTTAAGGCAATAGAGAAGCAGTTATGAAGTTCATTCAAGGACCTGCTCAGAGATACTATCCCAGAGATACCATCCTGCTGTGAGCATCGAGCACTATCACAATACAGACACTGTATAAAAATATTCACATATTCACATTCAAATCTGTATGAAATACTGAACAGTTTTGTCTTTATGGTGTTTTAAAAACAAGTTTCATTTTTTCTGTTAAAGATTGGAACCATAGCCTCAAATAGTCCAAGCAGTGTCAGAAATCAAGATCCAAATTCTTCTGAGGATTTTTATGTATTGTCCCCCCCCAGAAGCTGTAAGTAAACACTGCCAATTAACTAGCTGAGTTAATTCATATTAACCATTATGAATAGGTTTTAAAGTGATAATATTACTGTCTACGACAGGGACCTGTGCCAATATTTAAAGACACAGCTTCTTTCAATGCTTTTCTAACACTGAGGTAGACATTTATGCCAACAATCCTATGAAATATGTAGACTATTAGGTGGAAAAGTTATTCTTTTCACTATACAGCTGCCTAGGAAGAAAGGTTACCAGGATAGCATCTCAAGATTGAGAGTACACTCCCTTAGCTACAGTGCAGTACAGCAGATGAGCTGACAGAATGGTACCATGCAAGAGGCCACACCTGAGGTCTTTGCAATGCCACAAGCATTACATGGCTGCAGAGATCCTTCTTCAGGGAACACTAAGAGGAATAGGTAATCCTCAAGTCAAAACCAGACAAAAACCTCTGTTTTCACCCAAGATCTGGTTAGACTATTTCTGGTAGAAATTCAGGTTCAAACTAGTTGGACATTTTCATGTATCTCTGAAGTAAGAGTTGAAGCTTTTCTCCTGAACCGTTTCTTAGCACAAGGGGGAGGTCTTGCTCTTTTTCTTCTAGCTCTGTTTCCAAGTGCCTCAGGGAAGTTTTAGGCTGTTTGACATCAGAGCAGGGCAGACTTAATGCTTGAATGTGGTTAGATGGTAGTAACTAATTCCCCTGCCAAACATGGACTTCTGTCCCCTCTTGAATGAACATTAGCACTGATATCACCCCACAGTTTTCTGTGCAGTTTTTGTCCATATTATCTTTCTAAATCTGCTCATCTTGGACTTAGACCACTGGCAGCACAGGGGAAGGCATGTGCCATCCCTAACAGCAGTCTCTGTTTCCTGCCTCTGCTTCCTTGGCTCTCGTTCTTCCATGTGCAACTTCAGGGAGGGAAGTGATCAAAAATAATGTAGAGGAGTAACAGGGGTTCCTCTTCCCACCTCCAGTGAGGTCAAATACCCTTTTCACAGCTCAACAAGCTGCAGGGCACCTTAGAGGCTGGCATTGCTGCCAAAAAAACCCTGCATAACTACACCCTTAAATTAAGCCTCTAGTTTCACTCATATTTGACAATAATGATTTATGAAGGCACTTCAGCCCTTCCTATACCTTTCTTTGGGCTGCCTCTGCACCATTCCCTGTACTGTGCCAGCCCAAATGTTTGTGCAGATGGGGAGAGAATGAGGTCACGGAATTGATCTGGTTGGGGGAAAAAGTTGGAGCCAAAAGATCATAGGAAGCCCTCAAGCAAAACAAAACACAAAATGAAAACCAAACAGAAATGACAGCCAAAAATGGCTTCAAAACTGCCAAATGGGAAGACTCTGGTTCAGCATACAAGCTGTTACATCCTTCATTCAGCTACATATTTGCTTAGGACAGAATGAGAATGGAACAAGCTTGCAGGATCTTCCAGCATTTTAGGGCAACAGACTTGCCTCTCTCGGCCTGCTTCTTAATGCTATCCTGTTCTGAAAGAGTGGAAGAGCGAGTGAAAACATCATTCCCCTGCAGCACTTGGCTTGCCTCTGTCTTTGGAATGTTGCTGCACTGGTGTCAACAGAAATAGTTTCACTGATTTCAGTGGGCACTAGATTTAGTCATGTGTCCTGGCTTGAGACCATCATTAAAAACCCAGTGTAACTTTTGAAAAGTTGAGATTTAACAGTTACTCCTAAGCATCTCTCATGTTCACATGCTTGCTTTCTTCAGGCATGCTGGGCTCCCTTTTCTGTGTTCTGCTGAGCTGTCAAAAAAGTGAAGCAAAATGACACTTTCTACTCAGAGGTATAGTAAAGGTATCTGAAAGGAAAATAACCCCTCTTTGGCCACAAGAAAGAGACTTACCAGCACAAAGTCACATAAAGTGTTGTCCACAAGCTGGGAAGTTGAAATTTTGCACATACCTACCAAGTTTCTTGAATATTAGAGATACATAACCCACAGAAGCTGTGATGAATAAAGATATTTCTAATTGTGTTTTGGAAATACACTTTTCCAGAGAGTATCATATATTTTCCAGATTAATGGTGAGGGGAGTTAGGGATTATTCAAGGTCTACTTTTAATTTAGGTCCATCCACAGGTATGGTTACTTACATACAAACAACAATGGGTTCATATACAATGTCTTAATTTTTGCATGAAGATACACTTATCGTCTGAATAATTCACATGGTATTTCATCATAACTGTTCACATATTAATATTACTAAGTACTATAACATATGAAACAGGGCTTCTTGACTTTACTTTCTTACTTCATTGTGCCTTAAAGTATCACTTGCTACTATATTTTATCAAGGCTTAATATTTTTTAGATAGTTTCTCATTTAGAGGAGGTACTGAGGCTTAGGCAGTCTGAATCAATTTCTGACTCCATCACAAAGGCACACTGTGATTTACTGCTCCCTCTTTTCCAGCTTCCTATCTATTGCAGCAACACCACAAATAAAGTGCTGCATTTTAACTACAGCATCATGCAGACTTTCTCTGAATAAAGCTTTCATGATCCCCTTTGACTACCTCCAGCCTAATCCATACTAATGAGCCCCTGACTAATAGGACCATGAGAAACAAATCAGTAGTACATGCACTAATTTATTTTTCCCCATAACAGAATCCTGAGGGTTGCTTCATTAATGTGAAATTGAAATGGACAGAAAGGAAATAAAAAATGAAAAGTGGGAGAAAGAAAAATGTGCTTTGGAAGATGCAGCTAAAGAAATCATCTGCCTGGAAACAACATGAGCAGAGAAAGGCAAAAGAGGAGTTAAATGATGAAATCTGGGAAGACGAGTATGGACTTTCATTTAAATTTTATAAATGATTTTTGTTTTCCAAAAATGAGCCTGGTACATGAGTCTAATCCTGTCCCCAGTATAGTCAATAAGCAGTTGCTGCAGATTTCTATTAAAATAGAAAATCTTCTGTTTTGTCAAGCAAATGAAAAATTGGGCATGTGTAACTCAAGTTTTTCAGAGATGGATCACATCTGTGCACAAATGCATTAGTGCATAAATAAGAAAAAGTTAGTAACTGGCAAGAAGGAACAGCTCATCAGCAAAGCAAAAAGATGGTCTAACGTGAAATAAAAAAGACAAAGAAAATACAGCCTAACGAAAGCCTGCTAGCTACTTTGTTTTCAATTATAAAGTTAACCAATTAGTGAAGGAAAAGATTCTGCAATCTTACAGTATTATGGTTCTCAAAAAGTAAGAAAAGTAGACTTACATCTCTTGATCGCTGCTCTTATGGATGACAAGGGTCCTTGGCTTAATGAAAAAAAAAATTACAATGTAGTTAATGTCTCAAAGAGAAAAAAAAGTAACATCATGCAAAAATTCCCCATATATTGTAACGGTTTGCCAAGAGCATTTTTCCCTAGGCTATTCTACAGAAATTTGACCAAAGCTCCTTCAGTATACAACCATACCCAGCCCCTTCTAATGAAAATCAGGTTACAGCTTAGCTACAAGACTCTGCAAAGACAGAAAGCCAATTATTAAAAGTATTTTTCCTCTTGATTCCTTGTGGAAGTTCTGAGACATTCTGCCTCATTTGAAGAGAAAACTTGGAGAAAAGTCCCTGTGGGTGTGTATATTCTCAGATTATAAGCATTTAATGACTTCACATTTTTGTAAATAAATAGACAGCCAAGTAAAAATCTACAACCCCTTTGCTAAATATTTTAAACAATTACTTAAATTCTCTTGTCTTTCAGATGAGATTACATTTCTCAGTTATAACTTGATGGGTGGGATTAGACAGGAAGACATGACGAAAAATCTTGTTGATAAACAAGGACAGAAAAATGTTTTCTTTTTTCAACTCATCTGCCTTCTTGGAAAGACTGAGGTTTCTGATGTCTCTTGTCTGAATGTGTTATTAAAAGATATAGCAGTCCTGGGTAAAAATCAAAACTATCTTGGGATTATAATTTTCAGAAACTGTTCCTAACTTGGAGAACATCATATTAATAACCTGTACAAAGCTGTAGAAGAGATTTAAAAAACCCAACACCAACTATTTCTGAAAAGGACTTTTTGTAGTTGTTGTTTTTTTTCTTCAAAACAAAATAAAACCCACAAAAAAACACCCCACAAAACCAACCAACCAAACAAGTGAAACTGAAAAAACCCCAAACAAACCATGTAACAGACAAAGAATACTTGTAGGTGAGAAGCCTCTGAAAGTGCTGAACAGTCTTTCTAGGGGGTGAAAATAAGCAGACTTTCTCTGGCTGAAATTAAAACAATGTCTTAATTACAACAGAAAGCTATACTAATCAAGTCTTTCAGAAACCTTCCAGGACAGCATTGGTGTAACAGCAGGAATATTAGTACAAGGAGGGCACTAGCCCTGTAACACTGTTCTTACTCTGACTGCAGCAGGCATACAGCAGAGCAACTCTCTTAGGGCTCAGCTGAGCACCACATGCACTTCTATGGCAATTGCTGATGGCTGCAATTACTTCAGTGGGATGAAGAATAGGGGGGATTTGGAGGAGAGAAGAAAAAGACAGTCAAAAAGGATGTGGATGAAAAATGTCCTCCCTTTCCCATCATTCTTGGAAACGAATTAAAACTAAAAATGAACGTTGCTCTGACCAAACTGTTTCTGAAATAGTTTGGCTAGTCTAGGATAAACAATGCCTATTTGTCTGGTTTCAGAAAGAGTTCAAGTGTGGCTTGGCCTGTATCCATACATCTAGGAAAGCTGCATTAGAAAAACATTTCTATCAGTTATATTTTACTGTGCATTCTCAGCAGAAAAGGATTCTAATTTGCCTTCAAAACGTTCCATCATAATACAACCTTATCTTTAAGAAACACTTTCAGCTTTATGTTCCTCCCACATGTACCTCACACTCATTTTTTAATTCCTTGTAAATCAAGTATCTTTCCTTTGGATGTTCATTTTTGAAGCTTTATTATTCTGCTCTCATTGCTGTTAATATACTACAAACTTTAGGGCCTTATTTTAATCTTATTTAGTATCAGATATGAAGGAGACTAAAATCTAGCAACAGAAACCTGAAATCTTCTAGAGTAGCAAAAACTTTCCATCTTAGAACTCAAGATTTACTTAGGGTTTACAGCAGGAAATTAGGAAATCTATAAAGAATACATATTCAAGTGTCTGTAAGAATTAAAAAGAGTAAGTTACGTTCTTTCTTCTGCTGGCAAAAGCCCATTGCAATTTGCTTCAGAATCTGATAGGCACTTTCAGAAACAAGCAGGTGTTTTTAGCTAGAAATCATAGGAGTCATTATGTTGGCAAAAGTTCAGGTTTTCAGTGCAACATGACAATCAAAAGGGTATAGACAAATATTTAAAAATCAAAGCATAAAAAGCGAAGAAGCAAAATGTTTCACTAAACCAACCTAGTCCAGTTGAAGTGTGGATTTATCAAGAGCAAGGCAGTTCAAAGCATGCAACTATCCAAGTAATTTAGAACCCAGGATAATATGGTTCTGTTAGAAAATGTATGAGCTCACAGGCAAAACAAACTGCTAGCACATAGTTTTTCTTTTCAACTTTCCATTAACAGGTCACCCACCAACAACCCTTTGGCAAAGAAGGACATTTCCTCCCCCAGCAAAGTTTGGTTCACTTTTAGCTCACAATTATCCAAGCCCTTTAAAAACATGGAAATGGGAGTGGATATAGAAATTATCATTTTTTTCCCCATGAAGCCATGTAAAGAACTGCTAATCACATAACTTTGTTATACACTAAACCCCAGTAATTTAAATAAGATGCTGTTCTTGGGGCATTCTGCCCATACCTTATGCTGAGCTAACCCCTCCCTATTCTGCAGGGAATTATTTGTGGTCTGTCATACTGTCATCCAAAGAGAGAAGTGATGAGTTATCAATATCCTCCTCTGCCCCACAGTTAATGACACATTTTTTTTCCTCAAGCTATCCAAATAATTAATATAACCAAATAGAATTTAATTCTCCTATTTGGTGAGCAGCAATTTCTCTACTGTATGGAGTCCCTGCCTATTTCCCACCCCCTTTCTCCTCCTGTCCACGAGGCACAACAATGAACCAGAGCACACATAAACTCCCACAAACACACATGCCGAGGAACAACAAAGGGACAAGGCATAACCCATGTGGGACCTCTGATCCTGGTCCCAGTGTGATTCCCCCAGCAGTTACAACAGAACACTTGAAGGGACAAAGAGCTATCCGAGAGTAACTAGCCCCTGGCGGATGGGGGACAGCAGTTCCTGTGTGCCCTGCTGGAAGAAGGCAGTGCGGATAGGAGGAAATCTCAGAGCATTAAAGACTCTATGGCATAAACATTAGCTCCAACATGACTCCTGTTTCCATACCTAATATGGAATAAGTAAAGAAGCAAACTGTTTCCCTGCCTCCCACAATTTAGCAGGCAGGAATGGACAACCAGAGCAACTTCTCTGACATCTGCACATTTATCCTAGACCTTGCTCATTGTTAAAGCACAAATTTTGTTTCTATGGTTTCCAGCTAAGGCAGCAGCTTTGCTGAGCTTTGCCTCCCAGTCCCTTAAAAGGGGGAACCAATGCATCTCTGTTGGGCCCTCTGAGCATCCAAGCAAACCCACTCAATAGGTTCACAGGGGATCTGTCTGCTGCTGCACCTCCTTATGCTGAAAACAGTTGGATACTTCAAGTTGGCAGTATGATGAAAAGGGTCCCACAGGTCACTATTTCTGAAAGATAAAGAACCTAGAGTGGTGTATTTGAAGTTGTCAAATACCTACTCAGTTTTTCTGTCAGGCTTTATTCTGGGTTTCAAGGACAGGTTTCCTAAACACAAACACTCAAGGAAAATGCTTTGAAAGCATATTTTAGGTCTGTGGTTTGGGGAAATCAAACCGTCACAAACTAGACCAGGCAGAGAGCTGCAAACGGTGTGGCAGAGTGAGTGCACTGGCTGTGTATAAACCATGGCCTCTTCCTCGTTAGGGGCTCTGCTCCAACAATTCTACTTGTGCTGAGCAGTGTCTGTCTTCAAACACAGCTTTGGTGTAACTACAGGGCTTTCTCAAAGGCTTTCTGCTGCGGGGTGACTCCTGACTCAACACAGCAACTGTGCAAGTATCAATCATCTGAGCAGTACCCACACTGCAGAGAAGGGGAGGTGCTATTCAAGTGGAATGAAGCTCCAATCACACAGCAGCTCTGAGTGAGCAGGCAGGAGTTTGTGTGTGTCTGGAGGAGGACAGCATTCAAGTCACAAGTTACATGAGCAAAGAGGCCGCAATATTCTGGGCTACGTTTTCACCCATATGTCTTTTAGCTCTTTCAGGAGCAGCAGTGGCTCCAGCCAAGCTAAAGGCACCTCGTGGACATGTTCCCACTAGCCAGCTGATGGCGAGCCAGCTCTGCTGTAGAGTGCAAACAGGTAGAGGAGTGTTTGGGATGCATAAGACATACAATGCTATGGTCCCTGTCTCAGCAACTCTCCTTCATCCACTTCACCAGTCTTCTCTTGGCTTGGATGGTATTCTCAGCAGGAATTAAGCAAGCTTGCACAAATTCCTGCTCCCTTTATCAGAACCAGGACCTCTGGTTTCTTTATCTGAACTGATATAACAATGAACACTCTAAAGGAAAACTGATTGTACTTCTTTCATACATCACTTTAGACATACACAAAAAGCCTAGTGGGGGAACAAAAGAGAATGATCAGTTGTTCTAAAAAAAAAAAATATATACCAAAGCATCTGCTGCAAAATCTCAAAATTTATCCTTCATGTCATATTATATGAAGCTTTTTTTGAAGTATCAGTCCTCAGGTTCACACACCTCTGTAGAAGCTTTTAAGCATATTTTTAATTGTGATGGTTATTGACCCTGTCTTACACTCACAAGCAGAGTAAGAAAAGTAAAAATGTTGCTATTTTTGATGTCATGTGACTTCTTGGAATGTAAGCCAAGAATTTTTAAATAGCTGATATTGAAATTACTGTGAGGCAAAAGATCAGTTTAATAAAAGGCATCATATATTTCTCTCAATAACTTTAGAAACCATGCCATGTTTCTATAGCAAGTGTACTACAATGTAACATTTAAAAAAATATTAAAACACATTATTCTAAACACAAAATGTTAAAAATATCACCTAAATGATGCCACTACAGGCTAAGTCACAGAAAGATGTCAGCCTCTTCGATGCCTCTACTGCAGGGGACTCCCAATCCTCCATCTGATGTGTATAAATTAGATCACAAGGCACACAGGCTCCAAGTGCAATTGGTCTGTTAGTGTAAGAGAAGGCGAGACTTGTGCAGCTAGTAGTCCCACTTTCCCCTCATGGTCACCATGACCACAAGGATCATCTAGTTCCAGTTCTAGATACTGGACATTTCCACCAGGTGTCTTGTGACTTGGTCTGCTAGATCAGCCACATTCTTTTGCTAATAACAAACAATCCCATCCCAAGCATCCTGATTAGTTTTCAGCCAGACAAGCTGGCTGCTCCAACTGGCTGCAGAGCTGCAATGGCACCAAGGTGACACTGGAAAAGCAGTGGGATCAGACAGGCAGGGAAGCCAGCAGCAGTCCTTGGGATAAGCAGCTCAGCCTCTGCTCAAAAAAACAAACCTTAAGTCCGTGACTCTGCAGCTAATCTGACAGCAAATTACCAAATGCTGGCTATATCTTGGATCAGCTGTTCTTCTCACCCTTTACCATCAGTAAATCCACTCTTTCCCACCCCCACCCCTGCTCTCCTGCTGGTCATCCAGACTGGCTCACTGGGAGATCAGACAAGAGCCAGAAAATAGCAGCAGGCTGCTACCGCAGTGGCTTCTCTGTAAAATGAAGACATTCTCTCTGCTTAACCATGTTCTCTGCTTAACCATGGGGTATTGTCTGGCCCTGAAGGTGCAAGAGGCAAGTAAAGATGCAGCCACCTAAAAAAAAAAATCACAAGTTCAGTAGTACAGATCTGGTCATCTAACCTCATCCTGTGTGATGGTTTAAAACTGTCTTTTTTAATTTTCCTTCTCAAAGTTCAAGCAGAGAAAGCAAAATAAAAATAGAACAATCATTATTTTGCTTTCTTACACCCAATAGTAACTTATTTACGTTCTTTCACTTTCTCTGCTTGAACTTTTAGAAGGAAAATCAAAAAGACAGTTTTAAACCATTACATCCTGGTACAACTTTACTTCCTTCTCAGGTCCAGCCCCAAAAGCAAGTAATCCTGAACAAATAATTAAGTCCAGTGACAATTCAATCCTCATCATTATGCTGAGGATGTTTACATCTGCATCACTTAATGAATGCCACAACTGTGACTTCCCACTGGCTGGACAAACAAGGATGTAGTTAAGAAGCAGCTAGAATCCAGCTGCTCAGCTAATTAAAACAGCTCACATTGATCAGTATAGGGAAATCCTTTCAGGAATTGCTCTCCAGCTGTTTCAACTGCTTATTACATATTCATGCACTAGTCACTGTCATTCTTAGGGAATCATATTTTAGCAACCAAACCTTCAATTTTAAGGCAGAACACAGGCAGGAAGTCAAAGCAGATAATGGCAGCAGATTATAACATTTCACATTCCAATTCCCACAGCAAACTAGAAGTCATGAAGTTGCAACATCTTCCATACTTAATAGCGTCCACTTAAAAGCTGAAACACTCCCCAATTTTTTTGTGAATCTGAGTCAGTCAGCTCATGTGCACCCCAAATTAACCCTTTCCTGATCCAGAGCTACAGAAACACTAGCTAGATTTCCTCTAGCATTTTCTTTCAGACAACAGAGCTGAACTGCACCTTGCCCCCGATGATGCCTGTATGAGCACACCCAGTCCAGAAAGGCAAAAATCTTCGGAGCATGATTCAAGTTATTCTCAGTCTTCATTGCATATTGACTGATTTCACCTTCCAGTTAAGTGTACATTACAAGAATGGAGGGCTCTGCTTATTGAAGGGTTTGTCCCTCCTGTAATAACTTCTCATCTATGCTGTGTATAAACGTAATTTTATTCATTCTTGTCATAAGACTGATAGTATGTTTTAATTTAAATTAATGCACAGTATTTATATTTTAATGACAATTTAACATTTGTAGCAAATACTTCTAGCAGTAGAAAGCACCTATAATTTTAATAATAGCAATGTAGCACTGTAAGTGTCGCTGAATTGTCACGGATTCAGGATATCTGGGCTTGTTGCATGTAAACAAACCACATTATTCATGCACCCCTTGCATTCTAGCTGGTTCTCAGGATTCATCTCTTAAATTGATCCTTCAACTAAATGCATCAGGGCCCAGACAGCAATATATTCAGACACAAAACTGAAGGAAAGCATCAGTTCTTTCAGGAAAAACAACTCTGTTGTAAACTGAAGCTTCTTCTAATGGAAGTTCTGTGCCACTAAAGTCTACATAGTTTCTCCATGATGGGGAAAGATGAAATTGTCCTGCTTCTACAGCTAAACACTACGAAACAAAGCTTTTTTCTGAGGAATGGCTCTTTGTTTCAGTTATTTGCAGTAGCATTTCAGTCAGTAAATCAAAGCCCTCTCTAGCCACTGACAGGACATTCTGCTTGCTTTGTACATCTCTGTACATCAGATGCAATCTGCTGGCTGAATGAGCTCCAGAATCTTTGTGATTGGCATTGCAGATTAATAAAACCTGGTTTATTCATGAAGGATGAGCAGGACAAAGGCATAAATAAAACCGATAGATCTGTATCCACAGGACTCAAGATACCATTACAGGGCTTTAAAGTAAAGTAAACTATGTATATTCAGTCTGTGCACTTCATAGACCAGTATAGTGCTAAGGTTATCTTTAAAGTTTTGTAAAGGGGGAAAGGGGTGTGTGAATGTCTTCATATGACTAGAAACATTAATAAGGATTACAAACAGAGATAACACTTTGCTTAAAGCAGCAAGTATCTTAAATCCTTACTAAGCCAGTTACCTGCAGATGAGCAAAGGGAAAAAAACAGGGGCTGGGGGTGGAAATAATTCAATGCAATGAAAAGACAAGCATATTGCAGATAGCCTTTTGAAAACATAGGGCCTGAGAAGCTTAGGAATAGAAACACGACAGAGCATGGCTCCAGAGAGGAAGCAACAAGCAAGAAGTAAAAGGTGTTCAGCAAGGGAAAGGACGCAGCAGGACCCAGAGGATGCATGAACTGGAGATGAGGAATCCGAAAGGAGAATGCTCAGGTGCTTGCAAGCACACAGACTTCAAAGACTTCAGAGCAGTAATCAAATTAAGGGAACAAGACATAGGTGTTTCTTATGTTTTGTAGATGTTTGTTGCCTGTGTAAAAATAATCTGTAAAATATAGGCCCATTTGCTTCAACTATTGTGCATTCTCTGAGAAGAAAATCAGTTTAATGTGTGCGGAAGGAGTTCCTGAGGAATCCTGAGACGTCTTCAGGCCTCCAGCAGATGAATAATTGAGTGTCACCTCCAAGGGACAGCACCGAAGAGCTTCTACACTTGAGAGAGTATCTGGATCCTGCTTAGTCAGAGATTAACAGCACACAGTTCCAGCTCTGCAATATAAAAGACAACCATTTGGGAAGCATCCAAAATGTAAAGTTCAACCTAAGCCACAGAAGTGGGATTATGAGAAGTGTTTGATGCTGGTGTGACCTCAGTGCCAAAAAAAAAAAAAAAAAAAAAAAAAAAATTCATCTGAGTGTCTTTGAGAATTTTAGAGCAGAATAACAGCCAGTGCTGAGCTCTTCAAAATTATTTGCATGCTCCTTTAGCTTAAATTCAACTTCTTCATATGCCATCCAAGTCAAACAAGCAGCATGACATGTGGTAGAGTTTAAGCTTTAGCTGAGTGAGGAAACAACAGGAATTTCCTCATTCTTTTAATTATAGATGTACATTGAGAGCAAAGACGTTTCTTGTGAAAGGACAGCCTGTAAAATGGATGTACTAATACCAATGCACAAATACAGAGAAGTCTTAACTCAGCACTTAAGAACAAAAGTCAAAAATCCTTCTAGACCGTAAACGTGAACCAACAGCCAAAAACGTGTGTAAAAATATTACAAAGTCATTTGCATAAAGAGACATGTTGTCTTCAAAATAGCAACTTATATTTATAAATAAAATAAATCATTTAGCAAGCAACAGAAATACTCATTTTCAATCCTCCTATGTTAAAGCCTTACAAAAGTAAAATTGTCTTCATATATGCTCACATCTCGTTCTGACTGACTCATCCAGTTACACCCTACAGTACACGAGGGCCATGAACTTTTAACACTGGCCCTTACAGAATACACAGTGCACAGAAACCATAAAATAAAAATCTCATAACCACACCCTTCACCAGACTAGTCTTTCCAGAAAGTGCATGCAGCTCAGTCAGAGAAGTGGCATGTTTGCCTACACGCTCTTCCCTTGCCCTTCCTCCAAAAGCACTGAAACATTGCCCTCTCTTTTGTACTACAGATACTGACAGTGCTTTTGGTTACAAAATACAGACAAAGTCTTCAGAAATTTGCATGACATAACGACAGACCATACACTCACACATCTGTAGGTCTACAGCATTTTATTCCAAGTTTAAATATGACATTAAACTGCAGTCCTTTTTAAGCAGTCATGATGGTCCAGCAACTCTGAGATTAAGGTCAAACATTCCCAAAAGATATGCATCAAAGATTATTTTTCAGGACTTGGAATTACGATTCTACACCTATATAGGTAAGGTGTACCTATAGCACATAGGTAAAGTTAATGTCTTCATTAGTCCACGTTGGGGAAAAACAGCCAGGATTTTAGATACTAAAATTCTTTTCCAAAGGTGAAACAGAACCAAACAGATTTTTAAAATCATACTTCCACCTACAAACCCTGCATCTATCTATCCCAAACAAACTACAAAACCCTGGCAGGAGGGCATGGCACTGGAACTGCTGTAAGAGCACTCAAAATATCTACCTCAAATACTGAAAGAAGGACTTTAACTGTTAGAGACACTTCTCCAGCGAAACAGGTCTCATCTTTGAGCAAGTCACCAGGCAAACAGACTACAAGGCAAGAAAAGTTTCCTCCACCCTAAATCATATACCCTGACTGTCTTACAACATCATGAACCTCAAATTACATGGCACACCGATAAATACTGTAGCCTCTAATGGATGGCTATAGCTTGGAAGAAATAATCACTATCATCACCTTTCCCCACTCAACTAAATCTAGCTTCAACAACAAACATCTTATAGAACAGATTGATCCAGACCTTTCTGGAGCAACACTCATAAGAAATACCTCACCAAAATATTTCACAGCCACAGAAATCAATGCTCCTCCCCAGACTGACTGTAAGAATCCCCAAAACACTCAAGTCTTTCAAATGCTCCTCTGTGCACCTGAATCACCGCACCACATGCCATTAGGTAAATTAGGCAGAAGAAATGAAGAACCACA
This sequence comes from Indicator indicator, assembly GCF_027791375.1. Classification (NCBI taxonomy): domain Eukaryota; kingdom Metazoa; phylum Chordata; class Aves; order Piciformes; family Indicatoridae; genus Indicator; species Indicator indicator. The sequence continues at coordinate 24,681,379 of NC_072017.1, read as the reverse complement.
AAGCGTCAGGTTCAGCTTACTCAGATCACTAGAACAGAAAACCCACCGATCAGTAGAGTTACCTTTCTCTCGTAACAACCACTTCATCTCTCACTTCTGGTCTTTGATCCCAAATATTTATAAAGACAGGTTTAGAAAATACTTTTTGTTTTGGTTTGGGTTTTAGTTGTTTTGGTTTGGTTGTTTGTTGTTGTTGTTGTTGTTGTTTTTTTTTTTAAACCTCCAGTGCAAATTAAAGGCTCTGGATTCAGGTAACATCACAGGTAATTTCTCTAATTTCCAGTCTCAACAATGCCCTTAACTCTAAACACAGTAAATTGTTCTTGTCCTCCTCCTCAGTTTAGCCAACAACCTTATTGTCCTTTCCCCTTGCTAATGTGCCCTCTGGGTCTCCAGAAGTAATAGTGGCCTTTTCCTTGAGACTCCATAATTGATTAACACAACCTATTTAAACCCAGAAAAATGGCATTTCAAGTTTCTCAAGAAGCAGCAGATCCATAGGGAATGACAGCTCAGTCTACAGGATGTAGAAACAAGAAGACAGTTCTAAAGAATCAAAGAGATGTTTCAGCAAGCAACATGAGGTCAAGCTGTGGCACTGATTGCCACAAAGCACCATGGGTGTTAAAAGTCTATGTGAATTAAAAAAAAAAAAAAGAAAAAAGAAAAAAAGAAAGTCCATTGAAGGCTATTAAATACTGAGCATCACCTCCCTCTGAGGCTATGAGCCAAGCAGCTGAATGCTGACAGAACACATGGATACTTTCCAGTGCATGTTGCTTTTTGTTCTCCTTGCTGTCTTCTTTAGGCTTCTGCTGCCCATGTAAGCAAAGACAGAATGAGAATACTGGAATAGGTGGACTTTTGCTCTGCTCCACAAAGATTTGCTCTGTTCCAAATTTTACACCCTTAGCTGTCTTTCATGATGGAAGGACTTCACCTATTTGAAAGCTTTGTCATTCTTTCCAGTTACTTCAGTTATTCTAATAAGATAAATGTTAAGATAAAAGGACAAATCTTACTTTTTAAAGATATTTTAAAATCCTAATTTTTTTAATGTGAAGACAATCCTGGCAATTCCTATTTTATGCCATCCAAGAACGTTAATGATTTGGTTTTATACTGCTGTTCAAGTATATGTGTATTACACCAAGCAAAATATCCACTTAGCACCTGCAGCAAGGCAGTTACCACACTAAGAAGTGCATTTTGTCAGTTCAAATACTAACAGACGCTTTTTAAATGTACAAAAGTCAGTATAAAACAGTAGTTAAAAGGAAACACATACAACTGTGTCATCGTTTCAGATCTGTCTTAGATGGGAAAAAAAAAATAAACGTCATTAACAGAGCACATTGGTAGTCTGTTCACACTGCAAAATGGTCATTTAACAGAACACATTTCCTTGTTAACAGCCTCAGAAGGAAGATGATAGATTGGGCTGTAATGCAAATAATCTCTGTAATATAGAGTAGGAAGGTGTGGTGAGAAAGCCTCTCCCACAGCTTGTGCCATTGTACTGTCCTTTTTCTTTCAACTGTCAAGATGCTACGTGCTTTTAGCTATTCACGGACCTAGTACTTTAGAAGCAGCAGAGTAAACAACATAATAAACAACACAAAGGTCTTAAAAGCAGTTGCCAAAAAGAAACTGTGAACTTGAGAGAGAAGGGAAACTTCCTGAAGCAATCCAATTACAAAATTATTTCAGGATTGTTTGAACTAACACTGTATTGATACTAAATGCTGGTGTGTGAAGAGATGGGGAAGCAGAAATTTGAGCAGTGAAATCAAAGCTATTTCTTTCCATTAAGCATTTATTCCTAACAAAAATATTGCTTAATATAGCATGAGATCAGTGATGTACTTATTTTGCTTGAACTAGTTATTAGGTGTAGATCAAAAGAGATATTTAACAAAGTACTCATTGTGGTTGGAACACCATAGTTATACTTACACCTTCTCTTTAATTAGAAGCAAACCTTTGCCTCAAGCCTCAGGAGATGCCAATGTCCACTATACCCAAAACAGATGACAATCCGATTGTAACAACTCTCCCAAGATTAAAACGTGGCTATGCGTGGTTATAATGACTACACTTACCTGAATAGTTTTGATGTTTAGGGTTGTGTGATCTAATTTCTCTGTAGCAAGGGACCTGCCTGTGACCTGCCTTGGTTGCAGCTTTCAAAGGAAGAGGCTCCATGACTTTTTGTACTACTGAATCTTAGTTCTCTTCCTAACTTGAAACAGTTGGAAACACCATGCAAAAGCAGCTCATCCTTGTTTACACTAAGGGCAAGTACTAACTCAGCTGAGACTGCTTTGTCACAGGGAGCCAAAACTAGAACAAATCCTGTACATAAACCTGGCCTCAATTCAAACGGTGAAACCTACACTGAGCAAAATGCTGCTTTTGAAAAGAGAAATTTTGTAGCAAAATCAGAAATGCAATGCCTCACAAATGGCAGGATCAGAGCCTAAAGTACAGATGTGCAAACTGCACAGCAAGCATTAGACAGAAATTAGACAGTAAGAAGGAAGAAACTATCAAAATGACAGCCCTTACTAGGGATGTTTTTCCTCCATGCTCTAGTGAGAATGCAACTGTAACATGCTTTGAAAGACTACTTCAATCATTTCAGTGTTCAACCTGCCAAATCAGATGCTATTTGCTAGAATGATCATACTAGAATGGTCTGCAGGCACCAAAGAATAACTTACAGTGAAATGACAAAGTAAGGGAGCAGTACAGAAAAAGAGAAGGGAAAAATGGACAAAGTAACATTCTCTTCTCTCTTGTGCACATCAGAGTAAGAGGCCATGGAAACCAATAAAATACAACTGCAAACTGAGCTCTCCCACTCAAATTCCAGAGGTGAAGGAAAACGTAGATACAGACCTGAGCCTTAACAGAAATCTGTGCAAATCCTAAGGGAAATAAACCAGAGCTCAAGTAACAGCTCCAGCTCTCTTTTAATATCAATATGGAATTCAGAGAGAGCTGAGCTGCCACTACTACTTCCAAGCTGGGTGTTTACAACCTTCTGACTCTGCCTCCTCAGCCCTGGCACATATCCGATCAGCTTTCCTTAGCAGCTCATCCTTTGTCTCTTTTGTCTTGAAGACTGTTACAATTACCTTTGGAAAGAATTCTCTTCCAGCCATCCTTCCCATCCACCAGATTGATTTCATGTGCTATTTGTCATCGAAATGCTTTGGCAAGAAAATAAAGCAGAATTATATGCATGACTGATTAGTTTGGCCCATCCTGTGTTACTTATAAACAGATAATTCCAGTTCTCATCACATCTTCCATAAAACCTCAGAGCAGAGTTAAACACCAAAGCCATATGGTTGTTTTAAAGAGTGTTACCATTTTATAGGGGAAAAAATGAAATCTCAAAATGACCTCTACAAGGAAATCTCCATGACTAAATAAACCTGTGATGTGTAATTGTTTGCTTCCTGAAACTATCTTTTCTAGTCTATTATGGCAATTTGTGGCACAGACAGTTCTCCTAATGCACAAGAGAGTGGCCTTGTGTCTGGATGGTCCTCAGTACCTTCTGCAGGAGTGTCCTCTAAGAGATGATGAGACATTGAATCTTGTATATACACAAGATGCCCAAAAAAGCAGTGAAATTCTTTCAGTGAAGAAGGAGAGTGAATGTGTTCTTTCCATTCTTTCAGTACAGAAGGAGGGTGAACGCTTTTTTCCTTTATTCCCTCAACAACCATCTCATTCTCAGCATTATTTTCCATTATGAATTAGCATAAGCACTGCAGAGTAGCCCAGATCACAGAAGAGGTTGTTCAGGACACCAAAGCAAACAGTCCTTCAAAATTCTCTTTGCAGAAACCAGAAACAGAGCACTCTTTTATTAAAACAAAACCTTCTTCTCTGTTTAGGGATAAGGAATCCAGAAGGCTGTCTAAGATGTGCACTTCACAATAACTCTTTACCACTATGTGAGATGCATAGCCAAAAATTCCCAACATAACAGTGATGAATTGACAGCAGTAAAACAAACACCCACAGCAACAGGCTCTAGATACCCATACAATCCCTAACTGCCAACAAGTAAGCTGAATCCATCTGCCATTTATTTCTCTAATCTACCTGTATTTTTTTACTCTCATTTACAGGTAGAAAGTATAGATTTATAAAGTATAAATTAAGCAGGCAAAACTAACATTGTAAAGAATAAATTAAACTTAATGATTTATTGTGGCAAAGAAGCTGTCAAAGAAATATGCTGCACAAAATTGCTCCAGCTTGTTCTTCTCCCAGGAGGAACATCTCTGATGTGCAAAGTACACACTGCTGACCAGAAACACATGATAAACAAAAGAAAGACACATAAGCAGATTCCAATCTCAAATTTCACCAGTTGGAATCCAGGCAGTGGGATTGTTCCATGCTTTGAGCCCAAAATTTCTCTTTCAGAACAACAACAACAAAAAACCCCAACCCATAGTCACATGATCCTACCAAAACTCAGAACACCAAGCCTCTGCTTCCAGTTCTGCTGTTGATTTATTGTACAACTTGCAACAAATCACTCTGCCCCTTTCTGCTGACCTTGCTTCATCTATAAAGTGGAAACATAGCTATTTCACCCTCAAGATCAGACTTCTGATCCAACTAACCACATGAGCCCTGATAACAACCCAAAGGAGGGAATGAGATTTTTTTCTTTCTGGAGTGGCACAGGCTTAGCTCAGCACTTGGCAACTGTGAAACTACACCCCAAGGGTTTGGGAAGGAGACTAGATACTTCTTATGACATCAACTTCTGGCATAATGCAAGTGTACAAAAGCAGGACATTCTTCTTTTCACAGCCCTAAAGTATGCTTAGACTAAGAGTAACCTGCTACTGTCTAGCCCTAAAAATGTTAAAAGATCAATATAATGAATAAGAATGTAACACTAAACCAAGTGTCATCTCCCAACATTCATTCCTTCTACAAGCAACAGTTCCCTTTCAGATAGGCTATCAAAGAAGTTCAGATTTCCCATCTGTATTACAGCCTGTAACACAGGCTGGATGGGCAAAGGCCTGAAATGTTCCTGCATGGAACAATTGCATTGACAACATAATGCAGGTATCGCCAAGGGACTATATTTCAAGATATTTGCAGGCACAAATCTGGTCCTTCCAGATACTAAGCAGTCCAGTATTCTAACTAGATTTAGACTGGTTTATTCGACACTGTTTCCCACAGCATTATAATTTGCAAATTGAGTTAGTATGAGACGGGGAAGCAGCTTATAAACGGGCTGGAAATAACTGGGGTAAATCTCTCTCTCCTGGGAGGTTTTCAAGATTTGGCTAGAAAAAGACATCACTGGCCTGATCTAGTATTAGCACCTTCCCACTATGAGCAAGTTGTTCGACTTCATGACATACAAAGGTCTCTTCCTACCAACATTTTCACTATTCTGTGATTTCTCACTACAGAAGCCGCAGTAGCACCGTAAGTCTCTCCAAACTGCCCTTTTGACTCAGGCACAACACAGAAATAGAGGTCTTCAGCAGGGTTACAAGACCACCACTCTTTTCAATGCTCAATTCCAATACAGTACCCTGGATTTTAAACTTACTTAAAATACATTAAAAAAATCTGTTAAGTGCCCTACATAATCCAGAGAAGAAAATGACTCACAAATGTTAGCAGCAGTTTGTGAGGGGCTTCAAGCTCCTTCCCAACTCTAGGCGTTGGGGGTTAGGAACTAGCAAGATTTCTGCAACACAAGGAAGGACTCTCAGATGCTCTTTCAGGTATACAAAGCTGGAATTGTTAACTGACCAACCACAGATGAATTGTAACAGTTACAACATAGAAAATTCTGTTACTGTCTGTTTTTTTCCAGACCTCAAAAGAACACTGATTTGTAAAAGTACATCAGTTTCACTATAAAGTGAGGACAGTTCCACTACATTCTTGGGGCTGTGTTTTATGAATCCATGCTCTGTTAAAACTTAAGATATTAAAAAAGAGACGTCTTTCAGGCTTCACAGATAACTGAGGAAAACAGATTCTTTAGACATAGTCAGACCATTACTGTAATATTTATTAAACACAATTTCACAAGATCAACATCATATATCAGAGGAAATAGAAATGCAGAGTGTTCAGTAGTGGAATTCTGCCACACAAGAAACCCCAAACTAAACCCAAAGCAAGATACAAAATACCATTCATAAAAACGATAGCTTCATTTACCAGATCCTCACTAAAGGGATCTGTAGCCCCTTTGATCAGTCACTTCAAGTGCTCCTTTATGAGGGAACAAAGGAAGGGTTGTGCCTATTTGTATTGTTGACTTGCTGTGTTTTAAATAAAAAACCCCAGTTTAGTTCAAGCAGATGAAGGGAACCAGATGTAAAAGAACTTTCACACATTACAATCAGCAGGCAATTATATGTCAGTAAAACCTATAAAATATTTCTAGAAATGAACTCATTATTTTCTTCCCCTTCTCCATTTTGAGGACAAGCTTTCACAGTAGGCTTCTAGATTTTAAAAATCAAAACCTTTTACTTCAAGTGATCGATACACTACTAAATCTCTCAATGAAACGTTGCAGTGTTTAGCTACCTTCGTCTTCTGACCCCCAAGCTTAAAGCAACTACAATGAATTATAGTATAAGACTATGTTTCAAGATTTTTCGATCCGTAATACTTACCCCAAAGAAAGGGGGAAACAAACAAACAGGCTCCCCAAAATCCCACAAACATAATGAAATCAATCCAGTTCCTTTTACGAGCTTTACTCATGTTCAGGGATTAACTGCAAAAACGTGAAAGCCTGAAATCTTCTATTCTGTTACTATCATTTCCAGATTGAAAATATTTAATGACCTAAGACTAAAGGGTCTGCTTCTTTTTTGACCTAATTGATCCATGTTACAGCAGTGCATGACCTGAGACTACCAAAATCAGCAGTGCATGACCTGACAGCAAAATCAAGAAATAATGATAATTACAGATCACTGTTGTCAGCACAGAGATATTTTTAATATTGTCTGAAATCCAGAAACTGAGGAAGGATGGCTAATAGTAGGTCATGAAATTAAATGTCTCTTGATAAAAACGTAACATAGCAGTAGGTATTATTAGGTTTCAAGGAACAGCTGTTCTGGTCTTACTAATGTGCTAATACTTAACAAAAGTATCAGTACAGAGCAGTACATAAAAGAGAGGCCCTGTTCTGCTACTCCTCTCTTTATCTAAACTTGCCTGCATGGTAGATGGAGGTAAAAGATAGTTACAAAAATGTGCATTAATACTCTATTATTTAGTATCTGTTTCCCTCCTTTTAAATCATTACCCATTGTCTTTGGATCTTCCACTCCCTGAACTACTTCTCAATATCATGCTAGATCCCGGTACCAGCACTCAGAATACTCCACCTTCCTATAGCCTCTCTCACATACTAAACATTTGATAGGCTAGTAACAAAGCCAGAATATTTGTCAGAGTTCCTGACACTGTTACAAATATGTTTCACCCTGCATTATCTAAATGGCATCATCCTATAATAAAAGGAACTATATTAAAGATCATTTATGTACTGTTCTGTCTAGAATAGTTTTTTGCATGTTCTTGTTGCAAACGAATTATGTCCAAGCTGTATTTTAAACTGTTCCTGTTTCACTGTAGATGAGCTCTTTATCCCTAGCACTGTGAAGGCTCAATCACAAGCTGATTTAGGAGCACAGAGAGACAGAAACAGTCAGAAAAAACAAACTTGAGACCCCTGCAATCAGAAGAAATATTGTCGTGTTATATTTCTATTAAGCTGATCATGTTCCAGACCAAAACTTAATCTTAGGAGCCTGAGGAGGAGTTGGTGATAGTGGTGTTTGGGCTTCGGGGTGTTTTCGTCTCTCTTTATCCCAGTGTTCCACATTTATAATTAGAATGGACAGACTTCTGAGCAAGATCGAACTACAGATTTGTAGGAAAGAAACTTCTACTTCCCTGGTTCTCTCTTGCAAACATCTATATCCACTATTTCATCTCAGGATATTACAGTTCATCGCATGTGTCTTCATCTGGTTTGCTAATATCCCCATGTCCACCACCGTTATTTTATAGTAATTGCGGTGCAGAAATTCTTGTTACTGGACCTTGAGTCCAAGTACAAATTCGTGCAAGGTCATTTTTGTTTCACTTCAGATTGTGAGAGGAATGGTATGTTGTGTTTTTTTGAGATGCATCCCACAACATGCAGCTTAAGCAAAAAGCAGACAAGATGCCTTTGAGTCATTGTATTTTCTCTTTCCTTGTCATAAGCTGTCCCCAGAGGGAAAAGTGTCCATGCGTATAGTAGTCCACCATAAAATGTCATAAGCCATGAAACTATTCCAGTGGAACTTGAACACGTCTGAGATGCTGCCCGTGTTACAAAAGAAGTGTGCTTTGTACTTTTATTAAGTTTTGCATACTTTGCTATTTAGTTTCCCTCCACTTCTTACAACAGATGTGACATTTCCAGACTGGGGATAAGAATCTAACCCAGCAATTTATCATGACAGGATGATGCTTCCAACTATATTGACAGATGAACTACAGAGTGTAGCAGTATCAACTAACCAGAGTATGTCACCTAAGCAAGGCAGGCTGCACCTGCTCCAGCCTGGAAGCTGTAGCAAGTCATGCACAAACCCACACTACTCTCTAAACAATGACTTTTTTCATCATAGCTCATCCTGGAAAGCAGAACTATCATGACATGATGGCCAGTGAGATCGAGAAGGGGGCAAAAGACGCATGGGTATGGTTAGAAAGCACAGGCACTACTGACAGGAATGAAAGACTATTGAAAGCTGCATTGTTCTTAACACTATGAGCAACCTACATTATACTGTTAATTTCTCCATGCTTTCCACATGAAAATTGGTAAGCCAGTGTTATTACCAGTTCTGCTCCACATGTGAAATTCCAATTCCATGGAAAAAAAAAATCTTAAATTTAACTTCACTTTTGGTTCCAAATTAGAACTTCTAAAATACACTTTGGAGCAAAAAGGTATTGATGGGAAGGGCCAGCCAGAAAAAAACAGAAACAGATTGAAACTGTTTCACCCTTAAACATTTTGATAAAATTAGATTTTCTGTTGATAGTGATTTGGATTTATTTGATATTATTGTAATATGACATGATCTAATACATGTTCAAACAAGTTGACTTTAACTGCCCCATTTTAAGAAAAAAGTTAAGTAATTTTACTTATAAAACATAAATCACTATTTCCTTTTAAGTAGATGTAAGTATTTAAAGACAAAGGCAATACTCCCCTGCAACTTAAACACACTGCTGGAAACAGTTACAGTGCTGCTGCAGGCAGGTGAGAGAAAGAAAAAGCATCCTCCCTTTTAGCACATCACATCGTAGATACACCACATCGGTTGTGCTATAAGAAGAGGCTACGTTTCTCTCTATTCTTCTAGTTATAAAAGCTACCCCATTGCACTGTAAAAATGTTAACAACAACAACAAAAAAATCAGACTGGAAGAAATAAAATTAAAAGGTCATGTCATGTCAGAAAGTTGGACACGAGAGGCAACCCTTGGAAAGGCTTTTCACAAAGGAGTGGGAAAGCCAGTGGTAGCTGGTCTGCTCTATCAATTTACTTCATTAAAATCCTATTATCCACCACAGAATAAGGATGAGATTGCCTGGCGGAGAACTGAGGGGGGAAGTTTGGAAATAAGGCAAAAGATTAGATTTTTTTAAGGAGAGTTACAGAATATTCAGAAGCTTATGGGAAAACGTGGCCTTTCATATCAATAGCTTAGAAGCTCACAGCAATCACTAATGGAAATTCTAAATAAACACATAATGTTTGTCTGTGTATTTTGATTAATTTGCTTCTGCCATTTCTGTTCATTTGCTTCTCTCATTTTTGAAACCTTAGGTATGAGATCAAAGTTAATGGTATAAATAATAGAGCGTTGCTATTCTTGACTGAACCAAGAATTATATTTTCCTTGCAGCAGAAGCAAACAGTGCAAAGAAAGAAAAGTCACGAGGGCTTGCCTTAAACCACACTTTTACCAAACCACCCTGTTTGTGATACATAAGCAAGCCTTTGGATTTTAGGACTATAAAACAATTACCTTTAACAGAAAGCTATTTTGGTATTTCATTACTGTTACCAAAACAGAGAAGGAGTAGAATGGTAATTTGCTGATTAATTTCCTACTTCATCCCATAAAAAGAAAAAAAACGTAAAAAAGGAAAAGAAGGCAATAATAAATACAGAAAAATGGTTCTTACCCTGAAGAGCGGCAGTCTGGTTTATTTCTTTCAGAGCGATCTGTGAAAAAGGAGGCAGAGTATCAACACAAAAGTTGTTCTTTAGCAATACTAGTACAGAAGTCTTAAAGGAACTGTGACACTGTATGACCAGCAAAAGCAAGAGCTGATTCTGTTTTAAAACAGTTTTCCTGCACTGAACTACTCTGCCTGAGACCAAGTAATATTACTGCAGGTTTAATGTTTGTTACTAGTCCTCTACTCAAAACACAGTGTGTTTATGTTTCGTATTAAAGTTTAGGAAGCTTCCCCTTTCTTTAGCTGAAATGAATAGGACTTTAGTGCAGGGTAAAAATAAGGGAGAAGGAAGAGGAAAAAAGTAAAACCACAGATTACTAAGCGCAAAAAAATCATTCCATGAATCACGGCTGGCAGAGTTCCCTGACAGGATGGGAGAAAACATCAGCAGTTGGTTGCAGCAACATCTGCAAATATACTGAACCCAGTGCAGCCCCATCATTAACTCTTTGACTTCTGAATGTTCTAGACACTGAACCTTTCTGTGGTTTTAGAAAGGGGTTTTGTTTATCCTGTGAATATTTCAAGTAGCTTATTTGCACTAATGAGATTTACCTGCAAATAACAATCTGCACAGTACAATCGTATCAACTCGGGTAAACTTCTTTTCCTGAACAACTTTTCAGACACTAATGCCATCTCTACATACTTTCGATGCTTTTCTATTTTGGGTTTTGGTTTGAGTTTTTTGTTTTGGTTTTTGTTTTTTTGTTTGTTTTTAAGAAAGTATAAAATACCCTAGGAGTTAACACTATCATATAAGCATTACAACATAACCACTCTGCTGTGTTGTTAGAATTCACATATTACTTATTAGTTATTGTAAGTCCCTGAATCTCTCACCACATGACTTGAACTATCCAAAAGAAGCAATTGAGATGTGTGTGTGTATATATATTCTAGAGGAGGGTCTAATAATTTACTAGAGAAAGATTCACTAAGCAATTAGAAGGATATTCTTACAGCTATAAATAATCTCCACTGGCCATGGCAATTTTGCTTTTGATTCCAGTTGTGTGTAATTTAAACAGAAAAATATTTTTCCTGTTAACAAACACATTAGTGAAAAGCTTATCTATGCAGATGAGTAAGAGCTAGCCTAAAAAAAGAAATATTCATGGACTATGTTTTTAACCTTAAAGCTCTGCATCTAAAATAAAATTTATTCTCTTAATACTGCACATTTATTTGTGCAATTTTATCTCATTTACAGAAGATATATATTCCTCATATGTATGTGCACATTTGATTATGTTTTCTTTGAAGTGATAAAAAATGATTGCATTTAAACAGTCCTCAAAGTATCTAATGCTTTTCCCATCCATAGGTGCTCATACTGAGCTGTCATAGCCACACTGTGCATAATTTATTGTGTTTCTGACTCTCAGAGATCTTGATTTCACCATGCTATGTGCTACTCTGTTAGCTAGAAACAGCACGGTATAGCTCCAAGCAGAGCTGCAGCAACAGTTGTTCAAACAGAGAAAGGCTCTTTCCATAGAGTTTGTTCAAGTAACCTCCCTACCTGTGAGCACTGAAAAAAAATAAGGCAGGACTTCCTACTCCTGCCAATCTCCCATCCATCAGCGTTACTTGTTACGTACACAGCCACAATCTAACAGCATTCAGAAAAAACCTTCCTACTTCTAAGAGATCTTGTGAATAAAGTAGTGAAAAGGAGTCAGAGCAGATGTAAACAGTGTCTGGCAGCTCTCCCCCGCAGCCCATGTCTAGTCGGCAGATCCACCACAGCCTGGCCACACCACCACAACCAGCTTATTCAGGAAACCAATGCAACTCCCCTTTCTCTTTTGTTTTAGTGAAATGTTGATACAGAAAATATCCTTGCTTTTCTACATTTTAATTACTGCTAAACTCAGTGAAAGCACACTCTCCATGTGTACACTGGTCTTACTAAAAGGAACAAAGTGAAATGGAATCCTGCAAGCATGCACTTAGCATTTTAAAGAAAAAACAAAACCTGCACCTGTTTAACGTTATTGTGAACTTAATGTTTTAAAACTTATTTAGTATCTGATATAATGAGAGAATCAAAGTGCTGAATTAGTGCTTAAATTTTGAATTCTAAATGCTGTTTTGGCATTATGCATAAGCACCAGTTCACTATGTCATACACCTCTAAAATGTGAAAACCCAGAAGAAATAGGCAATTTTTAATTATTATCAATGCACACACATATATATGTGCATGTGTTACACTTAAACACATATATGCAGATCCTATTCCTGCATTTTGCAGACAAAGTCTTGGCTTGAAATAGTTGGGTCACAAAAGCACACACCCAGAGATGATTCTCTTCTACTTTGTACATGACCTCAACAACTGACAGATCTCTTTGCAATCTCTTCTAATAGAGACAAGCAAGAAGACCATATAGATGCAAAAATCTGGAAAACCAACCCTCTACAACAGATTTTCCTCTTTATGGAAGACATGGATTGCTGTAAAACACTGCAGGACTTGATGTCTTTCTAGCACAATACTGTATATCCTTTGATTCTAAACTCTGGAAGCCAATACTTCCCATCAGATTCAAATGCTTTATGGACCAGCATGCACTATGAACAGAGAACAGCCTGCACATCGGCACGTGAAATTTCCAAGGAAAAAAAAAATCTGCTTCCAGTTACAGATACTACCTTCCAAACATAAGCTTCCATAGATGAGACGCCAGCACTGCTGGCCCTGTCCTTGCATTGCTAAGGTAGTACAATTCCTTACTGTTCATCTAGCTGCAGTCAAATAGGCTAGGGATTACTAACCAGCTAGTATGCACAAGCTAGAAAACTGGATTGTTTGACTCGTAAGTGTATTTTGGTTAATGAACTATTCTTGAAAATCATCTCCCTAACATGATAGTCAAAGGAGGACAGCATGTAGCATAGCAGATGTGTTACCAACTTACTGACAACTCCCCTAGAGGTGGTGCAGTACTATCACCTCTTTAATGTTACTATTGCAGATTTTCCCAGCAGAGACATACATCAGAGTGGCTCTTCTGCAGACAGAAAAAACATCTTTCTTCCTGTCCTTCAATACACAATTGGCATAGACAGAGACTTGCAGTGTCACAATCCATAAATAGTGTCCACGCTCCAACCTCCCACAGTCTAGACTTAAAGAGATTTTCCTTGTTTCATACCATACAACCTTTGGGGCCCTTAAACAAATACAGCAAGTGTGGGAGAAATACACTATTCTTCCTCAGTAGTAGGATACAGTATGAGAAGTCAAAGAGATAGCAGGTGGAACAAGTCAGACTCCTGGCTGACATTGGGAAGATTGGCTCCAAGTTTTAAGCACTGTAGAGGAATCAAGGAAAACATCAGGACATAAAGACATGGCATTCATACCGCAACTGTTTGGCATGTCTAGTGTTTATTTACAAAATCATGCTGTGCATATTTCATTAACACCATGGACACATTATGCCTCTTTTCATCATTCAGATACTGAGTGGCAAACAGAAATACCACCTTTCAGTTGCTTTTAGAAAGCTTTCTTTAACTGGTGATTCTCTTACTCTTCAAGTATGGGAAAATCATCTTCTTTGTTTGCCTTTAATGTGATAGAATAGGTTTTCTTCTAAAGGAAAATACAAACAACTATTAGAAGAAAAATGACTTACTCAACATTATTTCAGTTGCTCCACAGATTCTAAATAGCTTAATTTTTTGCATAAAGACCACTAAAGCAGAAAACAACAGCTTTTAAGGCATTCACTCTCTCTGAGAGACAAGCAAAGAAAAGGAAAAAGGCAAGTCACACCAAACTGAGACATTGTTTTTTCTCTGTTTATTTTGCAAGCTTCTTTGAAGTGTCTTGTTGCTATGAGTGAGTTCATTGAAAAGTGTGCTCTCACTAGAAAAAAATGTAAGTATAAACATGAAATGCCACAGAAAAGCAAGTTGAAAATTAATGCACATTCTGCTGCTTTGCAACTGGAAAGCTACTAGGAAGCTTACAATGCAACTACCTCCTGAGGTAGGTAACTTCCTACTCTTAATCCCACCCCACAGCGTAAACTCTTAAAAAAGCTGAATTGGCTGAAGAGAGAAAAGTGGGGCAAACACCAGGGATGAGAACTCCACTACTTCCCTAGGCAGCCTGTTCCAGTGCTTTACAACACTTTCAGTGTTATGGTCCAGTCAAAACCTCCCCCGGCATAACTTGAGGCTATTTACTCATCCTGTCACTTGTTAACATGGGAGAAGCCTTCATGACATTCTTCAGGAAAGTGTAGTTAGAGAAATCAGCTGTCTCCACCTCTGTTGTTTTTAGCTCCTGATGGCGCAGCAGTGGTTTCAGACTGAAAAGTAGCATGAGATGCTTTTAACAATAATTCTGTAACAATGGCAAACCTCTAAATAAATCAAGCGACAGGAAGAGTAGCCTCTTAAGCAATGCTGGAAACCCCAAAATACAAAATACACAGAGAAGTCACATTCTTGGAATAGGCAGTTGTTGAAAGAGGCTATAGAGCTTTCCCTAATCTGAATGTGTGAATCCCCAATGAGCACACTTGACAAATCTAGATGCTAAGATCAATACAGCAACTTTACAAGGCACCATTTAGAACTGCTATGGCTCCCACCCTTATTTTAGTAACATCTTGACTGTTACCCAGCTGACCATAGCTAAATGATCCAACAATCCCCATCAGCCAGACACAGCCAGTGTCTCAAATTTCCATTTTGAATTGCCAGTGTTGATGGGGCCCTTGTTCAAATTAAATTGCAGTTTTTCTGGGAAAAATTGATTTGCATTTGTGCAGGATTTTCAATGGAAGTTCCTTTATCCACACTGAGATAAACACTAACTGCCACGTTTTTGTCTTCCATTGTTAAGGCACACCAGCTCACAGTGACTCTTTCTTCTTTTTAGCACTTCCCTCAGGTAACGTTCAGAACAATGCAAACTAATCCCACTGTACAGAATCTACTAGAAATCTCAATTTTATCAGAAATTGCTACACAACAAAATTCAGAAAACTGAACATTTATTTACATGTTTTAGCACTGTAACAGCTGGTCCTTAGCAGTTGTTTAAAAGGCAGAAGGAGAGATTCAGGAGATACTTGGAAAAAACTTTTTTCATTTAGTTTATGTAGTTTTCCCTTTATTTTAAGAAGCCACAAAAACAGGATACACTTCAAGTTTATACTTGTAAAGGCAGACAGTTTTTACATTGGCTAAAATTCTACAGTATGCTGCTGAATTTCTGAACAGTACATTGCAAAACAAAACAAAACAAAATCCCAGCATTATACCCTGCCAAAATGAAATGACAGTTTTAATACCAAACAGTAATGGAGTCTTGCAAGCACAAATCATTCCTGCAGGTTTTTTATACTTGGACTAATGCTTTTTACCCCCACTCTTAAGTATGATTGATGTATGGCTAGGGAAGACACCCCAACATATAGCTAAGAACCTCTCTGAATATTAACCTTGAAACCTACTGATGACCATGAAGCTTCTACTTAACCAAAGAACATATTCCTTCAACTTGCCAAAGAAAAAACAATAAACTGAAGTCACCTCTAAAGCCTTTTTTGTATTTTTACGATACATAAGTGAAAAATAATTTACTGGACAACAGAAGACACATTCGCCAGCAGTACATTTGCTGCTGATATGTTTTTATGATTCTGAATTTCCACCTCCTCATTCTTGTGTTACTCCTGCACTGCAACTGCCAAAGTGTGCATACATCAGTGTGAATATATGTGCCAGCATAAGAGTGGGGCTGACACAGAAACCTGAGAAAGGAAACACTGTAAGCTCTGACTGCTTCTCAAAAGGTCCAGGTTATAGGAATCTAGACCACTGAGCAACTAAAAGTTTTCTGAATTTGCTTACCCAAAACAATATGTTTTGATTGTTGGGACAGCAAGACTCAACAACAAATACCTCCAGTGCAATCTTATGCATTATGCACTTGGAAGTGTTATTTAATGGTGTGAAATATGGATTCACAACACAGTGCTGAATAGCAGTATCAGCAGAAGATATTCACACTTCTGTCTTACAAGAAACTGATTCAGGATTTTTCTTGGGTTTTTGTTTTAAAGCTTTCTTGATGATTTCATTCTGTGAAGCCACTGACAGCAACAGAGATGACACTGCTCCCAGTATAAGAATTGGACATTATGGTGAGTTCAAGAACACAGGTCTGCATTTTGGGAGGAATTTGGAATGAAATGACACAGAGACAAAGAAAATTACTTATTTTTCAAAAAGAGATTGTCAACACATAAGAACCATATAAAAACCAACCTCTATAAAAACAGAAGAAATGTACCAGGAAAATAACAATATTTATTTCTCTTAAGATACCACTGAAATACTCAAGAGTGTGTTCTTGGAATACTTTGTGGTCTCTTGTCACTATTTATGATAAAACAATCCCAAAATTGTTTACCCAGTCCACATAAAGACATCTAACAAGAACATTCTTAAACCTCAATGGTTTTGATGCAAGTGCTGATTTTCTACAGAAGTGCTATTAACAAAATATTTTCCTCCAGTGACATTAGTAATTCTTCCCAACAGCCACACCAAACCAGAAAACTTTGGGAAAGTGAAAATAACATCTTCTTGCATGCTTTGGATTTTTCTTAAGTACCACAGAATGGATTATTCCCCAAAAGGTTGCTTCCACTTAATTGTAAAACAAATATTACAAGATCTACAAACACCATAAAAGGGATTAATTCCATGGTGTAAAAATTGACTTGTAGAATAATGTTGGTGCATGCCAATAAACTGTTGCAACCTGAGATAACCCTCATCCATTAGCACAGTACATGCTGAAAACTTGTGCAACTCTAAGCTAGTATCCCACAGAACAGGAAGTCCAGCACTTGTCTGTTCTTGAAATATGTCATATTTTTAATGCGTATTATTTGATAAAAAGACATCAGCACCCAAAATTCATTTTTTAAGATGTGAATCACCTAACGTTCTGAAGACATTTTATTGAAGTTTGAGATCATTTATTCATATTTACTCCAGGATTAAGTGTTAAACATATACTAAATTCCCTTTAAGGTACCTTAGACTCCTTCATTACCGGTGTAAAATGTGTGTGTGTAAATCTGCACATGTCCATTGGTTCTTGAGGACCATCCTGCCCAGAAGTCACTGTGTGCAGCTGAATTCCTTGCACTGTGATCTCACCTTGGGCAGAAGGCATGTTTGTGTAGTAGCTTGGATCACTCTGTAGCTATGTCTTTTGCATCAGCCCAGTCCATGGGAAAAATGAAGGTGTGCAGACTCATCTGGCCAACACTAAATTAGGGTCTTGCTTGGACTTGAGATAGGAAGTTGAAAAGGAAGTGCAGTCCGTTGGGAGCACATCAGAAGTCCTCCTAATCAGCAAGAGTGCCAAAGATCAGATGATTACTTTTACCTGTGGCTTCCGTACTTTAGGCAAGAGCTGACTGCACCTGTCTCCAGGGTCCTCAGGAATTAGAATATTTTACAGTATTCTCATCTGATTCTCCATATTGTTAGCAATTGTAGTTCCTCCTCCTTAAGTCTCACAGAAAATACACAACAAAAAAGCAGCTATTATTGATTTTTTTTAGCTGCTCCCAGCCTTGACATCAGGTTAGCACCTCTTCTCATCAGTCTAAGTGCAAATTCCACCCATTCTGTTGCTACTCACTGTAACAGGGAGCAGTTTCCTTACTGCCCAAAGAGATGCTTCAAAAACCCTAGGGAAGATTTAAATGAGCAAGCGAAAGGATAGCAAAGCCATAAGCATCTGAAAATCCTCAAAACGAAGGACCCTGTGTCTATTGCAGATAAACCCATGGTTCCTGGGTGCTCTGGTAATGCTGCCAGAGACTGTTCCAGTTCTTTGCTACCTTGGAGAAATAGCAGCTCTCCCACCTGCTCCTAGACCTCTCCTCTTCCCACTCCTGTGCACACCTGAAAAAGACCTACAGATTCTGTTAGAGGCATCCAACCTCTGTAAATACACTAATAAGTACTTCTATGTTGCTACAATGCCAAGAGTAAAACACTGTAATGATGCATGCCAATTAAATAGTTCTTGATAATGGGTTCACCAACATCAAGCTAGTGGACAGCACACAGAGAAATGAAGCATGTCTAAACATCATGTGTCACAGCAGCAGCTACTATACATTTCCCAGAGATGATATTGGTGATCTCCACCAAGATTTACACACCAGAATGAAAAGTAGATTTTGTCATGATGAAGTTATGGCCATGACTGCTGGATACATGAGGTCTGCAAAATTATCCCATATTATTAGTGATATCTGCCCCATACTGGTAGTGACAACCCTTCCAAGAACCATCTTACCATGCTTAACCAAAGGGTGTCGTAGATTACAGCAAGCATCCCATTCTCAGGAACTACATTCTCAGATGACCTTCACCATTCCAATGTGGAGATCACTAAGTGTTTTGTCAGACATACTATACTTGCAAAGGTCAAGGAGCTTATGACAAATGACAAAGGTCAGAGAGTTTGCCATCAGATAAACTGTCACCTGACAATGTTTTTTCAAAGCGGTAAGCAGAAGGAAAGATATTTTCCAAAAATTTTGCTTTGATCCGAAGTCCTACATATCTGTTAGTTTCTGCACCCTAGATTTATAATGCAGCTACGAAAGTTGCACTGATGGAGGAAATTATTATGAAAAAGTCATCAAAATGCTGACCTTGTTTCCAGGTGTTTAATGTCCCATTGCTCCAACAGGATGAGCCAACAGCATTTTAATAATGAATAACATCACACCACACTGTACACTCAAAAACTCTTGTAAATGATTTAGCACAGACTTGCACAACTTGAATTAATTTTCATGTGCCGATCTGTGATATTGAGTGCTCAGTTTTTAATGCCAGTGTGCATGAGGAATACAAATTTATCACCTTCAGAAAATAATTTTAGCTTATCTCTTATAGAGGCAAAATATTATAGCAAAAAAAAAAAAATCAAAGGGTTTATTTTATACATACAATATTCTGTCTAGAAAAATGGATTAGAAACCTCTTTGGAGGAAATATAGTGCTGGAAAATTTACCTAAGTTTTTAAGAGTATGCACAAAGCCATATTGAAGGAAGCAAAACACAGATAAGAAATTTATCATCACAATTCAAGAACTAGTGAGTACCCAGTATGCAAAAGGTAGCAACTATTTTTTTTAATAGTGAATAATTATGTTCCTTACTACCATGTCAGATTTGAAGATCAAAAGTGTATGTGGATTCAAAAAGGAATTGAATTAATGAAAGATAAGTCCAGTGATTTAGCAGGGCCTTTCATATACAGCCTCTGAGAAATTGCTAAGACACTGACTGAAGAGGGGAAGGAATCTCTCTTTGAAGAATTGAATCCTAGGAGATATTTCTTGCATACTTTCCTGAAGCCATTTGTAGGCAATTTTAAGAAACAGGTTACTTGAGAAGACTAAGCTTTTGGCTGATCCTGCCTGATGTTCCTAAGAATGTGAAAACTATAGAAGTCTTGTTCCATGGTTTGTTTTTTTTTTTAGTTTACACACTGGGATATACATGACCTACTATCATGGCTCTAAAAGGCTGAGGCCGTACACCCTATTAGTTATAAGGGTGATAAATGTCAATCATTTGATATCTTCTGCATATTTTGATCCAATTACATTTTGTCTAAAAGCCTGAACAAACTGACTGAAATGGTAACTCACAAAATAAATGCAACCCCTTAAAAAGCTTAGGGGGGAAAAAAAAGCAGTGGAAAAGAAAATCTACCACAATATCTGTTGCATTCAGCTTTTACTACAGTGTGAACACTTTCAGCCTTGCTTTCATCCAGCCCTTAAGGCTGAACTCAAATACAGCTACACACAGCCACAGAAAGCAAGTATAGATTTGTTTAGTAACATATGCAAGACTTCATAAACCAATTCAGTTGAAATATCTTATCTAGAATTCCATTAAATCTTCTAAGATCCTCAGCTCTCAGAAAGAATGTCAAGTTGATGTTTCTAGAATAACACATGCAATCCATACAAATCTCTGCTGACTTACACCATCTGAAAGTGTAACAGCACTACATCAGATGTTCAATTTTAAAATATCAATAACCGTAAAATCTTTCCAAAATAGTACAATGTTGAAGGAAAAAAAGGAAGCTTTCCTGCTGTGTGCCATCAACCACTAAACCTCTTCTTTCCTGCAAAACTTATTTTTGTCCTTCACTTAAGGGAAGGATGCTTGCCAAGCATAAACCACAGATCAACAAACAATGCATTGTCTGTCTACTCAAGTCCACTGTTGGAATTCTTGGGTAACTTTGGTGCAAGCTGATTTTCATGCAAAGAGTGAAAATGTTAACCAGCAACAAGGTCAGTGCTGCTTCCACTCCATTTTTATATGGTTTGGGAACCTGACTACACAAGGCAGGACTACACAGAGAGAAGGTTGAAGGGGCTGCACTTTTTTAGTCTGGCAAATATGAGGCAAAGGAGCTGTGTAACATCATTACACAGCTACCTGAAGGGCAGCAACAGAGATCCCAAACACAAACTCTTCCTGGTTTTAATGGACAATACTACAAGGGACAACAGTCACAACTGTGGCTTGGGAGGTTCAGGTTGAACATGAGGAAAAATTCTTTCAGTGGTAGGTAATGCGGTAGTAGAGCAGGTTGCACACAGAGGCAGTACATCTCTCTGTTTGGGAGACTTTTCAAGACACAGCTAACAAGTCTTTGGCTGAAAGACTGTTGCTTTGCCTTAGCAACAGTCCTTCTTTAAGCAGGAGGCTGGACTAGGTGATTCCAGAGCTCCCTTCCAGTCAACACTTCCATGGCAAAACTTACAAAATCATCAAAGCAAAGAAAGTAAACTATACTAAAGGTAAAGCACTGTATTTCTCTATAGATAATAAGCATTGACAGATGAAAAATGCCTTTAAGTGCTATCAAAGGAAGTTTTTGTACTGCACATATTGTATGAGATACTTAGTCAAACAACGCACACAGAACTACATCAACTTTTAATGCAAAGAGTGTCAACACCACTCCTCTGTTGTTTCCAGATTTTAAATTAAGGCTATGCCCGGCAGAAGTAAATATTGACAAACTTATTTACAAATATTACAGGTTTTTTGCATTTGTAAACAGCAATCACTGTGGCAAAAGCTTCTTGCAATGAGGTTATGACTAATTCTGCCCTTTGCCATCTATCCCTAGTCTTTATGCAACAACCTTGATTTATCATGTTACCTTGACAGGAAATGATTGCTTGCAACACAGTTACAGCATGGTCTTTGGGCAATCCCAGCTCAATGAGTTGTTCTCTTTGGCTACAATCTTGCCACTCCTTATGCAATGACATTTTTGTGACTTGCTTTGCCTATAACCTAAATAAAGAACGTTCATTTTATCACTTAATAATAACAATACTTATTTGTCCTCCTACAATTTCCTTGTCTGGGGAATCATCATGTGGATTATCAGAAGTTATTCAGTTATTTTCCTTACAGCAGCCTTCATTTTTAGAAGGGTTGTTTCTTCAGAAGACACAACATTCTCTGTGGCTCAGTCTACATTCTCAGGCAAGTAATTGCAAGCAGGTTTTTTTTCTTGTCACTGACAGTACACTCGAATTTTAAGATATGTTGGTGAATTTCCAAGTATAGGCTACATTTTTCAACTTCTACAAAAGCTTTAGTTAGTACCTTATATTTATCTGAAGCATGTAAATTCAAGGGTTATGACATTTAGAGGAAATGTGTATAGTAAATTCAACCAGCTATGGAAAAGTTCTAACCAAGTAATCTTTTTCATAATTATACAATACATCATATTAGCACTAGTTTGAGATTATTACAGAAGAATTGTAGCATTTGTGCTTTTTAAAAAGTCTTTTATTGTGGTGTTGCCTCAAGCAATTCTTAAAACTGAAGCCCTGAACCCTGCATTGGGACTACAAAACAAAACCAGACTGAATCCCAGGAGAAAGAGGGAAGAGATGTCCATCTGGCAATCAATCTTACTGCTTCCTGAACTTGTGAACCAGATGATTAAATAAATAAATAAATGCATAAATAAACAAACACTCCCTCCCACCTCCCTTCTCAGACTGCTTTTTAAGAGCTTCTTGTGTACATGTGGACAGACTAGCAGATCATAGGTAGAACTTATGCATTTATTCAAGATCTGCTCTGTCAAGACTTGTTTCTTCTCTGAATAAGAGATGGTAGATGGTTATTCTAACAATTTCCAGATAGCACTGAAGGACACAGGCATGCAGACAAGTCTCTAGCTGAACAATGCAGACTTCTGTTCTACAAGAGGCAGATCTTTTAGCTTCTTAGTTAAGCTTTTAAGGAAATAGCAACTAAGTCTTAGAACCACCTTTTTCCTAATCATGCTTTCTCTCTGCTCCAGGGTCACTGCCATCCCCTTGGGAAGTAGTAAGGTAAAGCTGTTAATGTTATCATTGGTGAACCCAAAAGGCCATCTTCACTTCATCAGCCTCATACTTAAGAACTCCAAGAAGAATTTCACACCATCTTTACCTCTTAATACTAAACACTAAAATATTTTGCATTAACATGGGAACAATTGCTAAGCATTCTTGTATCAAACTCTTCATTTAACAGTAAAAAGTCCATGATTCCATCAAATTAATGTTCACTGAATTTCATCAGACATACTGCGTAAATGTACCCACATAATCTCTCAGCATGTTGAGCAGTAAAATAGTCAACCCTAATTTGTTACATAGGGTACAGCTTACTGTTCTCAGCTTCCAAAACAAGTCAGCACCAGTCTGATGTGGGAGTTGTGGGAGCGTAAAGAATTGACCCAATTCTCAACTGGATCTTGTTTTAGCAAAACAAACCAACCAACCAAAATAACACCCCAAAGTGCTCAGTCAATTGACCAACCAAAAACATATTATTTTGCACATAATCAAAAATGGGCCATGAGAGTTGAAAAAGATCCAGAACACATCTGAAATGCTATGGAGAAACAGAAATTGGGGGTGAACTAAAAATCCAGAAATGTTTTAGCCAGCCTGGCAAATCTCCTGTGCAAAATTTGCAGTATCTGTGTCGAAACTAACCACAGAGAAGCATTTGTTATAAGTTAAACAGAGCAATATTAAATTTAGTCAAGGCCTTGCCTTGTATTATTGACCATCTGTATTTTTAACCACAGAATTAAAAACTTGTACAAAGTACAAATCACAACAGCTCTTCATTATGAATTCAAATAGATTTCATAACTGGCTTCTATATTTGGCTATTTAATTATAATTTTAAGTAGAGAAACTTCTCCCATATCCACGATTGGCTGTTGTTTTTTTTTCCTCAAGGAACACTGACCAGCATTCAGAGTGAAATAATACAAATCAAAATAAATTTTAAAATGTCTTTTGCTCTTTGGATAACATCAGAATACTGATGCAGTATACAATGCAGTTCATAACTAAGAGTTATTATATTCACTATAAACTTTCCTGCAGGTCCACTTATTTTAAGTCAGTAGTCACAGAATAAAAAGTTAGTCAAACTAAGAAAGCATGCAAGATTAAGACCTAAAGTTAGACTGAATAGTGTCTGTAAGTATACAGAGAAACAGGATTTTAGTTTGTTTTTTTTCCATTGTTGCTGTTGAGTTGGTGTTTCCACTTTGTTTAAAACTAAATAAAAATACTAATCTTCTGAACAAAGAAATCCAGTAAAAATCCAGTGTTCTCTATCACTTCCTAGAGAAGTGATACAACAGAAATATGCAACAAGGAAGGTAGACATTGATAGTGCCATTCTACTTATTTATAGTGCAGTAAAAACCCTTAAAGGTTTCCAGAAAGACTGGCTTCCTTTTCCACAGCAGGTGTCTAAATGATTCAGCTTAATGTACCTATGCAGCTACTTTTACTTTTATCAGTTTTAATATATCCTTGTTCTCCTCCCAATTACTTTAAAAGCCTCCATATATAAAAATAAATAGAATAACAAAATAAATCAATCAGCATTTTCCCATTGGAAAATAAATTTCACCAGAGGAGTCTTAAATTGTTCTACTTAATATCTTCTCATAGGTTTTCCATAACATGTTATTTAAAAACCTTTCTTGAGTTCAGGGAGAACAATTTCATCTTCATGACATACAGTGGGGTAAAAACAGCCAGTTAGACAAGTTAGGTAAGCTATCTATGCCTACTCCATGGACAAGGATAGTTCTGCCTATCTCATCTGCTCATGTCTTCAAGTTTTTATTCCCTGCTTTAACATTAGCTCTGGCACTTGCCTAGAGCTTAAGCAAATATCTTCAGATCATTCAACAAGCAAAACAGCCCCCAATGCAATCCATTAAAAAACACCAATCAACCAAACCCCCAGCCAAATTTAAAAAACACACATCAGTAGATCTCTAGCAGCTTTCAGGCTACAGTTTTGCAGCAACCCAAGCCAAACTAACTCCTGGCTGGTGTAGTCTCTCACCTTCTGGCTGCATGTTTCTACTCTTTGGCTTGTGCCAGCTTCAACATTCACCAGAACCTGTACAAAACCATTCCAGTGAGCTGAATCAGCACGCTCCCATCCACTGAAGAGAACAAGAAAAATAGCTCTCTGCTTAGCCAATGCACTAGAACAGGTTGGTGCAAGTTCTAGCACGCTAGGGCTCCAAGAGAGGCCTCTGCAGCCACCAGATAGATCAGCCCAGGTTGCCACCAAACCACAACTTTGGTGACTTCACTCACCAACAGGTCAGACAAGTAGCAGAGTTGACACAAAAGAGAGCAGAAGTGCACGTCTAAGAAAGAGATCATACCTCTACCAGCAACAAGCTTCTAGATTAGCTTGTCTGGCTTCACAGTATCTGGCATAGCACAACTGTGACAGGTTCAAGGGAAAATATTGTTTCTTCAGTCCAGATTCTTATGTTCTGGCCCTCCAATAAAGCAGTGCTAATTACATGTTTGAGTGTTTAGTAAGTCATAAGCATTTGTGAACTTTCCCCTTTCAGCTACCATTTTGCATACATGCCTTCCTTGTATGCACAGGACAAAGGTGGGCAACTGCCCTTACGCATTTTCATTCATAAACTGAACCTATCACAGATACGTTCACATTCACATTTAGTGAATGCTCACATTCACAATTAGTTTAACAGACTGAACTGCTTAAACCAACTCTTCTAAGATGCAACTAAAACATTTTTTAAACCCTGCACAAGTATCCAACAGACTTATTTAATACCTATTTACATTTGGCATTGTAACTGCATATTAGATGCAAAAAAATTCTACTTATTTTCCAGAGGTTTGTCAATAAAGATATAAAAGAATTATTAAGTAAGGGAAGAACAGCAAACTCATCCATCTTGGGTGATATTCAGATGCCTTAAGAATGCTCTGCTGGGAATCTTTGTTCTGTTTTCACTGTATAGTCATGCAAACAGATGGAAAGAAGGTGAGACGGCTAAAGCAGAATGCTTTACACTAGTAGGGTAAACAGTGCTGGGCCCATTTCAAAGGGCAGTTGTCTGGAAAAAATAAAGAAAAAATTGAAAATGGACACAGCCCCTTTATTATAGAGTAGTAGCACTGTGCTAAAGAGAAACCCTAGGGTCAAGCTTTGTTCCACAAGAAGGAGAGAAAGATTATATATGCATAAAAACTGTAGAACAATCACGTTTTCCACAATAAAAAATTCCAGAATTAATATATTTTTTAAAAACAGGCACTATAACTGGCAGCATAACACTTAGCTATTGAGGAAATCATACAGGAATCAACATTTTCTGTTGGGGGTTTTTTTTGGTGTTTTGTTTGGGTTTTTTTTATTTTAACCCTACCCTAACAAGGCTAAACCCTGGACACATGCCAAGCCACAATGGTTTCAATAGGATCTTGTTAATCCTGCACCTGCCCAGAAATGCAGTGACATTAACTAGGGTTACTGCAAGCCACAGGGCCTGCCTGCTGCAAGTCTTCTCTGCAATCCCTCAAATTCCCATGTTTTAGTCTTTTAAGAGGGGACACCAAATTTCTTGTTGCTCAAATGGATATAAATGCACAGGAACTATTGAAGTTACTATATCATCAAGGTTGTGACATAATTATTAAAAATCAGTACCTGGAATTCAACTTTAAATACACACTGTGGCTGAGATCCTCCCTAGAAACAGACCTTAGGAAAACGATTCATTCTGGAGGGGATTTTACACTGTCAAAGAAATACCACATTCCCACCTCAGTGACTACGCATTACTCCTCAATTAACAACGATGTCTGAATCTGCTACTTTCAATTGCTGCCAGGGTCCACTGGATTCCACCACCTCAGAGACAAGCTTGGTTGAGGCCTCACATCTCCTTGTAAGGATGTATCAATCTGCTTGCTCCCAGGCCTCCACGCCTTCTTGAATACACCAGTTCATGCCTTCTGCTTGCTGAGGCCTACTGTCCATGGCTACACGGAAATGGTTACTAGTGGACGACTTTGACATCTAGGTGTTCGTACACACGAGTGTTTTCATGAAAAAATGGGTATTTTATTTCCCAATACGGTGCCTTAAACACCTGAACGTGTCACTGGTGGACAACGTGTTCCCCTGTTAGCATCAGCTCGGAGAAGACGCAGGCTCTGGGGCTGAGCCTCGGGGCACAGCGCCTACGGCTCAGGCCGGTCCGTGGCCAGGTGCACCTGAGCTGAGTTGGGCCAGAGCACGGTGAGGAGGCACCAACCAATGCTGCCCTGTCCCTGACGGGAATTCAGACCCAGGGACCGGGACCACGGCGACACCAAACAAGCGACACCACGGCCCGCCGCGCCCCCGCCCCTCACCTGCCGCCGAGCTCAGGGCGACCCTCCGGTGCCTCCTGCCCAGCTCCCGCAGCTCCTCTTCGTCCTCCTCCAGCCTCCAGGCTTCGGCCATCGGCGGCGGGGGAGCGGCTAACTGCATTCACGAAGCGGGGGCTGCCATGTCCGCCCGCAGTCAGCGCCCTCCCCTCAGCACAGCCCTTGTGATCCCTGGGCCTGCCCCGCACCTGCGCCCTCTCCACCCCGCTTTTCTCGGTGAGCGTTCAGCCGGGGCAGCGCCGCGCTCCCTCCAGCGGGGCGAGCAAGGGCGAGGCGGGAGGAGAGGCGGCGACGGCCTTTTCTGCCCATCCGCGGCTCTCCGGCGTCAGCAGGAAACCCGGCAGCTGCCTGGCACCTCCACAAAAGGGGGCGGAGGAGGCGGCGGCGAGGGGAGGTACCTGGCGACCGCGGCCGGGCAGCGCTCTGCCGCGATGGGCACCCCGCGGCGATGGGCCGGGCCGGACCAGGCTGGGCCTTGGCTGGGCTCCGCATTGCGTGAGACGGTCACTGTCGAGGTCTTCGTCCCGTCACCATGAAGGCGCTAAATGAAAAGAGCAGTTGCTGTGGGTGGGCTGGAAAGCCGGCAGTACGAGGGGTTGCTGGCTGGATAGGGGCAGCAGCACGACCCTGCCGAGCTGGGTCCCACGGATGGCCCAGATTAGGGGTGAGGGAACGGAGCGTTCAAAAGGCGGCCGGCGCTAATTCGCGGCCTGGAGGATGTATTTCTTGGCATGAGGTTCGCTAGAGTGGCTTAAACTACTTAAGGAAAAGTAATCTTACGGATGCACTTGAAGCCGATGAGGTACATGCTTCCAGTGCAGAAGCGATATGAAAAATATAGCCACGCTTCAAGTTGGACACTTAGGTATAGTTTTACCTTGGTTTTGTTTTGTTTTGTTTTCCCTGGGCCTCAGTTGCACATATCTAAAATTGAAATTATATTGCTTCCTCATCTCACATGGTAACTGTAAAACCAAGCCATACATGCTTTTACAGATAACTCCATATTAGGTCCCACCAAAAAAACAAACCAAAACAAAAACACACCAAAACAACCCAAGGCATATTAGGAAGTTAAATTCAGCTTCAGAACAGGTGAATAAGGCACAGTAAATAAATACAGTACAAGATCACAAAATAGGCCAGGAAAATACAACAATCCTAACACTGAGTACTATCTGTGCAGACTCATTATCACCACCTATGCTGTACACTGAATAAAGCAGACTTAAAATTGAAAACAATGTATGTGATCACAAAACTGAGAAATATATCACAACTGCAGGTATACAAATGATTCTCTATGCATTTCCTAGTGTTTTGGTGCTTGAGTTTACAATGATTGATCCATAACAGAAGCTTTTTTCACTGGAATGTTTAGTGTTCAAGTAGTATAATAACTACACCTTCAAAGGACAGAAGGCCAGGCGCAAGACTGGATGCTCATCAGGACTACATAAGTTCTAAATCAAACATCCCATTACAGGGACGCGTTCTCAAAAGCCTTATGCTTTGGATGTCTTCTGCATGGGTGGATTGCACGGTAGTCAAAGCATCTTGCCTTGCAAATTTCAGTGAAGACCAGTGTGCCTTGTACAGGATGACCATCTGGTTAATGAGTTTCTCAGTGGTGTGCTGCGGCCACAGGTATGCTATAGGGTTGTGCCACAAAGTCTCACCTGTAAGGAAAAACATGGTAAGTTCCAGTGTGGAAGGTATGAGGAAGAATAGCAAAAGACAGGGAAGTTGCTCGTATGTGTATGTGAAGAGACAGAAAAAAATCTCCTATGTAAAGCAAACAGTACACATTGTTTGTATTCTGATTCTTCACTGTGGAGTCAAATTGCAACACCTGTATTTATCACCTAAACTCCACTAACCACAAAGAGTGCCAACAACCATCTATTTTCCAAGTCCTGAATGTCTCCTTTTTATATTATGTGTTTCACTACTGCTGAGGGGTGAAGGAAAGGAAGGTTACTATTATGTAAATTTACCAAAGAAGCAAAACCCCAGAAATAGACCATAGAACATAACACAGATTCAAAGAGCCTGTAGTATTGAATTAAACCCCCCTTTGTTGTTGTTGGTAAAGTTAACATAGAAGCTTCCAAGCATATAAAAATGAAAAATACCTTTGGAGAGATCTTGGGCCTAAGAAACACATGCTGATCAGAGTAGTGTCAGCTATGACTAAGAGAACATTCCCAAAGCTCTCAAATAAAACAGTATGGAAGGATCATTAAATATTTAATGCTGACAATCATTCCTTAGCATTCACAGGGGAAGTCCTACTTAAAAATGAAAGTGCAATACCTAAATTGTATAAAGTGATGAAGCTCCTGAAGCAATCGCTTGGCTGTATACCAAGCTCTGAAAGCAGGAAAGACGTTTGGGACAGGGATTGAGCCTTTGCTCCTCTACTGGAAACTGTTTCCAGGAGTATGTTAGTTGTTGCTGTCTTTCTTGAAGAAATACCTGGAACTGATAGAGGGCAAAATTCACCAGAAAGAAAGAGATCAAACAATAACACAATTCATATGGGGATAAAAGATTCAGGTTCTAATAACAAACATACTACTGAAAACAGTTTCTAATCAGTACTACTGGAAACAAGTAAAAATTCCCAACATTTAAAATTAAAATGCAAGGCAGCATTGCATGAAATACTTGAATCATATTTCTGAAACATTTATTGCAAAAAAACCATGCATGATGCCTCCAAAAGGTTACTTACCAGTAGCCAGAGGTGTCTAAAATATGTTGTCTGTATGTACACTCGTGCTGCCAGTGTAAAATGCAACAAAACACTCAAGCTTTAAGATGTTCTCTAGAATAAGTGTATGGAGGGTAACACACAGGAATAACGAAGGCATAATACTCACATAGTCTTCTTTCAGCTGCAAATTCTAATATGCAGGGATTCTAAGGGAGTAGAGATGGAGGCCAGAGGTAGAGAGCTCCATTTCTCATGAGTAATTCTTTTCTAGTGAGCACTTGCCAGATGCACTCATCCATACTCTGACTGTGAACTGTGCCTCACTTCTAGTTTATTTTGGTATTTTCAAGCAATCAACAGCTTTAGGGTTGCTCTGTCAAATGCAGTATCACACCACTGGCTTGATACCTGCTAAAGCTGTGTAAACAATGGAGGTACATAGGAAGGAGGTAGGCTTTAACACATCTGCCTGGAATAGATGGGGCTCTGACAGAGTGCTCCTGAGCAGCAATGGCAGATTCACCTCAGTCTTGGAACAGACCCTGACACAATCATTTATCTGGGTAAGCAGTTCCTGGGGGGAGGAGAGAGCTGTGTTTTTGGATCTTTAGACAAGCAACAAAACCAGATGTTGAAATAATAAAAAAAGCCAGTTTCTGGCTGGTCTAATAATAGTCTAGGCCAGACAGACTAATTTGTGATAATTTGGCTTAGATTGAAACACACACAAAGAAGATTTTTGCTGGGTTGCTGGGCTCAGGGGAAGAAGGAAGCAAAAGGGGGAGGGGATGAGTTGGACTCAACAACTTGAAGTGCAGCAGGAATTAAAGCATGGTGGGAAATTCTCTCCAGAAAGGCAGGGAATAAAGCTCCTATTTCACTTTTCAGCATCTAAACTGATTAAAATTATGAAAAAGAAATAAAAAGGGAAGAAACATTACATGTAGAAGCAAGTTTCAAAAATGTTATATAAACTGAACAAAAAAGCAGAGTACTTGCTGTAGTCTCAGGTAGTTGAAAGGAACACATCAGCAGGTGGCATATGCTGCTCTAAAGCCCTTCACGAAGTACAATGTATGTGTGTCTTACAAGCAGGGTGAAGAAAAAATAATTGCATTCTTGTAATTCTCACTGGGAATCTCTGCTGTGTACACGTGCATAGGAATACAAAGACTTGTATACTTTCATAGCTATGTTTCTCCAAGAAAAAAAAACCTGTCTCAGAAAATCTATAATGTTAAGATCTGAAAGTTTCTCACTGAAATTTTATTTTATCATATGCACCTTTGCTATAAAGTGTACACTTAAAATTTCACAATGGTAAAAGTAAAAGAAGGAAACAACTCAGTAAATGGGTCTTTGTACTCTCAGCTGAATGCTTACACTTGTTTGCCTTGGCAGTTATTATTTTTTAAGTATTTTATTCTGATTTGCATTCCTGGAATTGCCACTTTGTTTAGCCCTGCAAAAAGACACTGTTTTTCGACAAAAAATACCAGTCCTGTAGAACTGTTTAATTGAAGTCGCCCGTGTAGCCTCAATGTCTATTCAGGTTCTGCTAAGCAGCTGATGCCTGCAATGAATGTATCAATGTTTGGCTGAGATACAGAAGCCTCAGACCACAAAAGAATGCAGACAAAGGATTTTTAAAAAATGCAAAGGATGAAAAACAGTGTTTTCAAAAGGGGAAATGTAGCCTTTGGACATGACAACATTATTTTTGTTCTGAGTAAAAATAACAAGGGTCTCGTTCAATAGATGAATGACGTTGGCAGTAGAGCCAGCATAGGAAGCTGACATTGCTGAGGGCCAAGATCTGATAATTTGATCTCCATTTGTGTTCAGCTGGTCCAATGGGTTTTAGTGTAGTTGGAGAATGACATATCAGGAGCTTGCAGGCTTCCTGAAATGTCTCCAGCTAAGTGTGGCTTCTCCTTACATTGTTACAACTGCTTGTGGCTCACAGCATATCAGCATTATGATCATCTAAAGGTAGATGGGTTTATGATGAGTGAAGATGACTAAAACAGAAGAGTATTGATTTACTTGAATAAGGACCTTTCTCACTGAAACACTAAGAAATTACCTTTATGCAAAACAAGGGATTTTGAGACTGCTCTCAAAAATTAGAAAGATCTCTGCATGAAAGCAGCAAATCCAATAATTTTAAAATATCAGAAATTGTCTGCCAAGTGGGGGAAACAAATAACTTCGGTTACTTTTGCTGGTTTTCAACTTTTTTTTTTGACTAAAAGTACACTTCCCCCCCCCCCCCCCCGATTCTCTTAACAAACATCTCGTATCACAGTATTTTTCTTCTTTATAAGTATTCTCACTTACAGGGTAATAAATATATGTTTCTACTGCCCTTCATGATTAAAGAGAATAAGGAAAATAAGTAGAAAAAATGTGAGGAAATATGTAAGGGAAAACAGTTGGTTCAGAGGTAAATGCTTCTTGGAATGCGATTGTCAAGGCCAAATTGATTTATGGTCCTTAAGTATTCATGTTTACTCTATAACCACAGAGTTGTCAGTGGACAGTATTGATATTGTGCTAACTAAGCTAGCAACACTGGACACATGTGAGCCTAACACTTAAGAATATACAACAATGTCCCCAGGATGAGGGTCCAGCTTTTCAGCGGCAGCTTGCACTTCAGTGCAAAGAGCCAACAAGGAACAAACTTATGGAAGACAGCAAACAGAGTCCTGGAAATATACATGGCATACGGGTAGATAATCTTCACAGTTCAATACAGAAATTTGAAGTCTCCTAGGGTCTGGGGTTTTTTTTTTTGTTTTTTTTGGAAGTAATTTGTTGTTTGCTTCCTTTCATGGTCCTACCTGTGAGCAGTCAGGTATTCTGTCACATTTTTCCTGTGCTGAACACTGACACAGTTCACACTTACCAGAAATGTTCACAGAAGTATGTTAATATTCAGCAACAGGATAAGTATTTTTATGGTAATTATTGATTCATTAGCTCAGTGGAGAAAACTTTAATGTTAATGAGGTTATAACAGACTAGTTACATTAATGTGTGTTTGCTAATAAAATCCACTTTTCTAATGTGGAAGTTTTTTACCTAGTCAGAGTATAGCATTACAAATAAAATGAGTTTTCAACCTGAAATTTTTATCTGTTACAAACATCTTTCAGTTTTACAATCCACAACACTCAGCTTCTTAGAAGATTTTTTTTTTAAAAAGCTAAAGAATAGAAAAATAATTTGATAGCTTTTCTTGAGTGCTTGGCTAGGACCCTTGACAAATTTTGGATGACACCTGGTTACTTTAAGCCAGCCAGACAAACACAATGCAAGATATAGCAGTGTTTCACAAACATTTATTTTCCAATTTATCTGATAAGAAGTAAGGACCTGCATACCTCAGCAGCAGTTAAGGGAAACATTTTTTTAAATCCTTCATGAGAGTATCAGTCCTGTCTTTTTCAATTTTATACCACAACCCTCACTCAAATCACCAAATGCCAATAGTGGAATAGATGATGACAAGCATCTTCATCATCTGGGCCTCCATACTGGTGTTAAAGGGCTTAAGGCTTGACACCAACTACAAGCTTTATGTATTTCATGCTCATGATTGCAAGAATCTATTTTGCTAAGCTTTTAGGGGCCCTGCACCCCCGTTATAGATACTTATTTAAATAGCTGTAGTTTTTGAGTTGACAACTCAGTAATCAAGGAGACACCTATACTATTTAGATTGATGAAAAACTGAGCTACAGAACTATTCTTTTTCTTAAATCCCAGAAACAGTTTCATATTATTCATACACTGCTTCTACAAAGCAATTTGGTGTCAATGATCCCTTGCTAAACTCTTTGATGTCAGCACTGTAGACCAACAACAGGGGCCTTACCCTATTTGCTTGCCTCCTTATTACTTGCATATTCATACTCACACTCACTGTTTGGGATTTTTTTCCACATTTACCAAATATAACCATAGGATTGTGTTGTTCTAAAGAAGAAGATTCACGTGATTAAATAATCACAAAGTTAAAGTTTATAATGTGATGGTACAACAGTAACTAAATTTCCTCTGGTTTAGTTACATAAGTGAAAACCAAATGTCTGGAGCTCCCAATGAGGTGTGAACCAAGGAAAGTTAGCAGTGCTTTTGCCACATAGCGTTGACAAAGTCCTGAATGTGATGGATAGCTTCTCACAGAAAACTCACACCTTGCCTCGGTGCTTTGCACTAGCCAGTTTCTGAGAGAGATCTGTACACGACAGGCCTCAGCTGAAAACTGAAGCAACTTTGGATTTTCCCTAAGGTACATTTTTCAAACTTTTCTTAGACTTCCTTCTCCTCTTCTGTAACTTTGTCACCATAATCTCTCCTACTCTTCCTCAATGCATACATATTGTAACTCCTCTAGCCTTCCCCAAACCCCAGCCTTTCCCAGACTTCAGCTACTGATACTGTTTATTCTTCACAATGTTCATTCCTTTAGCCAGAAAGAATTTGCACTCCCTCATCTCAGAGAAACAGCCCACTCAGTCCAAATCTTACAGCTGCTTTCACATTTTCATTAGCTCAAAGAAAATGCCACATGCTTCAAGGGGCTGCTGAGCAGAAAGTCTTAATAGTGTGGAAAGCATGAGAGGCAAAGAAGATCCTGGGAAGAATTTCCTGGTGTTTCACACCACAAGAGGAGGTACAGGCTATTCCTCCTCTCTCTGCGAAGGTCTTGTACCAATTTATGTGGGCATTTGTTGTTTCCAATGACAGGAAGGAACACCCAAGAATTAGTAGGCAAAAAGGATTTCAGACACACTCACCTGTGCTTTCTGCATTCTTTCTGGTTGTTCCCATCGACTAACTAAATTGTCTTTATGTATAAAATCTCCTAAATGCTTATCTGAGGTTAAATTTATCAGTTCAGAAACTGCTTCAGAGAAAGAAATCTTTTGTGTCTACTGTGAACTCCCCTGCTCCTGGTGCTGTCTAAATGCCAGAAGTTGTTTAAAGATCTCTACAGTGTTCAATCCCCCATCAGTAAGAGTTCAATGGTCTGGAAAATAAGGAAGACAGTGTCAGAATGAGTTTCTGGGATGCTTTCACAAAAGCTGTGCGTTCAGCACTGTGCTTGAGCCAGGAACAACCTATCAGTCCTGAAACAGCTCTCTCAGAGACAACTTTATTCCAAAAACCTTTGGGGTTGTAACACAGCTTTTACATTCTGAAAATCTATGGATGTGCTCATGCATTTGTATCTGGGCAAGAGTTTCAGACTTCCTTTGACTTGAGAGAAAACAAGTGAGATGTTCTGATTTAATTGGAAATATAATTAACATATAATTAAAACATGGGTTTTGATCTAGAATTCATGTATGAAATCTACAGCACACTGCCCCTTTTGCCCAGATCGGAAGCATGCATATAAAGAAGTTAGGTTTGAGTTACTCTTTTCTCTGTTTCATCTGTGCACCAACATATGGAATTTTCTACTGTTGATAGCTCTGGCCTAGATTATTGTTACTGGCAAAGCAATGATTTAAGACTGAGAAAGGAATGCAAAAATTTGCAAAAGGAGAGTGTAGAATATACAGATAAAACTTCAGTCCTGTCTCACAGAATTACAGGAGATACAGCCTTCCAAGGGACTTAGTATGGATTTATCATCCAGAACCAGGGCAAGACATTAGAAACATTTATAGCAAAAGGAAAATGTATATTGAGAATTTCTGAGGTAAATTGTCTCTTGTTTTACTCTTGTGCTTACTCTGGCTGAATGTTGATATACTGCTGCAGCACTAGGGCTCATCTTTCGTTGGATTAGCACTAAAGAAAATGCATTAGTTTGACAGTTGCAGTAAATGAGCCTAAAGCTTTTTCTTTTTTCATTCATGGCTGGGTAGGTGTGCAGGTCACGTTCCAGCCTCATTAGTGAATGGTAGCAACTTAAGTCTGGTTATTAATTCTCTAGCTTGCAAGTTGTTAGCAACTGAAGCCAAATAATATTGACATAGTGTTGGCTGAACCAGAGATTTCTGAGTCTAGCACCACTTCTATTTTTGTTTCCTGATGAAAAATGTCTTGTTGGGAAAAAAAAAAGCAACTGACTAATGCTAGACAGGTTCACATGTGCTAATGTTACAGCTGGTGTGTTAATGACTGGAAAAGTTACATGATTGAATGTCTCCCTTCTTTTTCAGGTATTTTTTCGTGATTTCTCTGGAGAGTTTAAAAGCAGATTTAGCGAATGAAAAGACTTCAATTGCACTTCCTGTTCTCCCCAGAAAGTCAATTTTTGCCTAAGTGCAGTGGTTCTTGCTAAATTAAAATACCAAAATATCTTGTATTTGAAAGATGTAATCTCCATCTTAACTAATCTGAAATACTTTGACACTCTTAGTCTTCTACTAGTAGAAGTATACTTTTCATTCTGCAACATTACCAGGTCAAAACTTTCAGGGATAACTAATAAATTTTCATGATATCTTAATCATGTGACAGGAATTACATTCAAAGTGGTCATGAGAGATGAAGTTTCATCATTGTCAAAAACTTTCTAACGTGCTCATGATCACAGGATCATAGCATGGTAATGAAATTAACTGAAGACTAATTCAATTCATACATTTCTTTCATCCTTCTGATTACAATAGTGCAACTCGTATTTGTGTCACACATTTGCATGTGTTTGTGCATACATGATCATTCCTGTTTCTGTCAGTAACAAAGTTATAGAAAAAAGCTGGGTTTTTTGACCTAATAATACAATTGAAGCCCAGAACTAGATAAAGTAAAACATCATGTTGCATGATAGGATGGCATTTGTTTCCTGTAATTACTACTAAAATGTAAAGGGAATTTTGTATGCCATTTTCCAGTCTCTTCATTGCCATCTGAATGCTATTCATATATGTGGTTTTTTTAATCCTAAAATTTGACCTCCTCTTTTCAAAACTCCCATAAAATTAGCACTGTATCTTACCTTTAAATTTAAACTAAATTATTGGAAATCAGGCTATTCATGGTTACACGTTGCTTTTCTTGCTGTGACTGTACTCTGAACTGTTGAGCTGAAGGAGTCTTGAAATGTCAGTGTGCTTTTTGCCTATAAATAAAGAATGGGCATGTAGAATGAGTGGTGTGAAGAGAATGACAAATCATGTCCACACATAACTCTATATTTCTTGTGCATATTCTGCATACAATTCCACCCAATATTGACACATAATTTCTGCAGTGCGGTCTAAATCATGTCCACACATAACCCTATCTTTCTTGTGCATATTCTGCATACTATTCCACCCAATATTGACACATAATTTCTGCAGTGCAGTCTAAATTATGCTCAGAGGATGAACAGGTTTTATTGCCATTCATCCTTGTCAGGATCACTTGAACAGCATGTGTAACTGAACGCTCCAAGAGGCAATCTTTTTCTGTACAAAGTCATATCAGAATACAAACAGTGGACCAAGAAGAAAAGCAGAAGTTCATGGCCCTCCTGAGAAAGAAAACTGAACAGGTTCTACTGAACCAAGTAAGGATTTTTTAAAATTATGCCCATTGGACCTGATCCTTGATTTGTCTAATGTCTTGTTTCCAGACCCTTGTCACATGAATCTTTTTATGTTAAAGATATCAAAAGCCTTCCAGTTCTCATACTAACTCTGTCTTCAGTTACCCTGCTACTTGAAATCTTACTTTTAGCAGGAAATTCTGAGGCTACCAGAAGTATCTCTTTTGTTAAAGGCTAGTGAGGAATCACAAGAAATGGTAGGATCAAAAATCTGGAATCAGGAGAAAAGGTGGAATCAAGAGAAAAGGTAGAATCAGAAACCATCTAAAAGAACTATCTTGTAAGATATTTATTTGCTGAAGGACTGTGACATGATCACTAATTGGGACAAGCAGTTTTAAGGACCAGGGAGGTGAAAGCAAGAAAGCCAGGAAGCAAGGGGTAGCAGTAGAAAAGGGAGAGTTGGGACCAACTTACAATATATGTTCTGTTTAGTTCTGGCTTCTAAATGCTCCATATACCTCACAGTCATTAATACCTTCATCCAGAAAATAAAAAGAATGAAAAGATACACTGAGATGTTTGTTATTTTACAAAAATCCTGGCCTTATATTTCATATCACAGTTCTTACACTTGTACCATCAAACGCACAGTTGATAATTCCTCACTTTTCTGCTAGTCACATTACTGTTTTGTTGGCTGCAATAAAAAGTTGTGTATATATTTATTCTTTGTATAGGAAATATCCTAGCACATTTATTATAAACTTATATTGTTCACACTGATCTAGACTCTGCTAGCAAGGAAGTTTTGCGTAGATTTCACCACAAACTCTGGTGTTGTGCATTCTGTATTTTTTCTGTCATTTTGGGGATCAAGGTCAGTGATGAACTGGAACAGTGATGATAGAGCTGTACCAGAGCAGCACTTCCTGGCAAGTAAGCTTCAAAAAATTATTTAGAACATCTCAATAAAAGTGAGGTAGATCTTGTGCATTTTACATGTCTGCATATCTACTTTACACTTGCTAACAGAGTTGGAGTGTTCTGCAATTGGTAGACTCCTTGTTGGTGGTAGTATAAAGGTATAGAGACCATAAATGCTGTTTATTCAAAAGTCCCTTGCAAAATATGGCAAATGGAAGTTACCAGAGCCAGAGCTTCAGCACCAGTCAGTTGCCAGTTCAGACTGCCAAGCAGCCCAGAATCAAAGGAGTACGAAGACAGTTTAAAGCTTCTTGCTTATCAGCCCCTAAGGCTGTGAATCCAGTCCTGCTTCTAGACATGCAGTGTAAAAACTCTCCTGTAGTCTTGCTGTATTTTTTATTTAACTTGGCAGGTTGCTTCTACATCAGCATTGGGCTTCCTCATCTGAAAATGCAGCAGAAATATGAGTGCTTTCCCCATGTGGTGAAGTAGACACAGGAGCTTGGCAATTATTTCTATATACCTATTTTAATCTGTGCCAGTAGATGAGGATACATACTCCACAGAGTTACAAGCAGAACAATGGAGTCTTTCTGCCAACTTCATCTAGTTTTGGACCGGGCACATAAATCCTCACATTACCCACAAAACACATAGTGTTGAAGCAATCCAGTGGAAGAACGATGAATTTTCCAGACTTGCAGATTGATTTGATGAGATCATATTTGGGAGCAATAATGCCATTCTGTTTCAGTGCTTTGCCTCTCTCATAACAAACAACAGTGCTACCAACTTCTGCCAGCTGTGGGAAGTTCTGAGATGTGCATATTTACCCACTAGGATATGAACAGAAAATATTAAATAGTGAAGTTTCAAAAAGCTGTATTTTGAAGGAAAATAAAAGAACATGCACAAAATTTCACAGCAATTTGTTAAATTTAAGACCAAAAAGAAATCAAGCCAGCTTCCTGGAGCTGGCACATTGAAAGTGGCTAGCTTTCTGAGCCTTAGATTTAATATACTGCTCACAGAATCTATCACATTCAATTCTTTTATGACAGACAGTATAACTTCACGTTTGTGTATGATTGAGAGCTACACCAAAATGCGTTCCTCAAGTGCTGCTTTGTACTGAGCGATTTTTCTCTTTACACTGCAATAAATTTAGTACTGTGTGTATAGTGTCCACAAAATATCATTTATAAATAACAGTATTAGAGATTCACCACTACTTGAAGGTTGTATTAGATTCCATGCATATTCAGGATAAAACTTTTTTAGTCACTCCAACAGCAAAAGAAATGGTAGATTAAGAGATACAACATGAAAAGAAATAGTACAGAGTACAGATAATTAAAAAAACCCAGGAAAATCAAGACAGGAGGTTATTTCAACACAAAACTTGATCTGGGGTGAGAGAGGTCAGAGAACCAGGCAGCTGAAGGGGATACTACAGTATCTCTCAAGTTCTTATTCTTAACCAGATCTGACCATAACCTCCACTGTTTTGCAAGGGTGGTAGTGGGTGTCCTGCTCCTCCTAATCTGCTTCTCCCTACTAAAACAGAATATTAGTAATTAAGAAGTGCTGTGAGGAACTATGTCTAGTGAAATAAAGTGATGAACAAGCTAAAGTACCTAGGCTAAGGTATTTATTTATTAGTGCAATTATACTGACACAAAGACCTTCCAACTCAGAAAGGGTTGATGCATCATTCCTACAGTTAAGAGTTTACTGTCAAAGCAAATATGGAAAAAACAACACACAACAAAGCAACACCACAAAAAAAAAAAAAAAGAGAGAGAGAATAGAAAGGAAATCCAATGCATGTAGAAAGAAAATAAAGGAAAGTGAAATGGCATTTCACAAGGGATGGCAGAACCAGGTAATTAACTCTATCTATAGGGCTCTATCCTCGATAGTTCAATGATGCTACCCAAGGTCTTTAGTGGCAAGGAACAGGAAAACAGGGAAAACTACATCTGAATTCTCTAGGCACTTTTTGGTTTGGCATAGCAGGATTCTGGATATAACTAAATCACTTGTACACTATGATAAAATAAATACACAGAATCCAACTAATTCCTAGTAAACAGAGAAATAGGAAAGGAAGATAAGTAAAAGCAGTTATTTATATTCCCACATCTTGATATTGAGGTTGATTTAGTTTTCTAGGCCTTTTCCTCTTATGATTAATTTAGATGGACAAGGAAGAAAAGTTCCTTTCTTGGGATTAGGAGCACTCCATAGTTAAGACATTTTTACATTTCTAAAACATCGAGGGCATCTTATTTTGTTCTAAAAAAACTTATCAGTTTTGAACACCTACTGTCTCAAAAGCAGAGCCAGACCAGACAGGTGGAAAGTATGCAAATAAATACAGACCTGTTGCATGATGCAATGGTATAAGCACATAAACAGTGGCATTTGAGAACAGACATGGATCATATTTGAAATTCAGCAACATTAGTAGCCACTCATACAGCCCTGCTGCAGCCATATCTGGAATACAGTGTACTGGCATGTCCAACCATTTAGGAAGAATGTAGGAGAAATGTAATTGTGGATGGTATTATGTAAATGAAGCTGTGTAAAAATTCCTGGGGGGAAAAAATACACCACTTTTTACAAGATGGACATTTTTAGCATCTCCATGTGAAGGAATCTTTCCATATATTGCCGCAGCTCAAAAACTGTGTTGACTGCTACATGATCTGGTTTGGCTTAAAGTTCAGTTCACCATCTTAAATCAACAATTAAATTAATTTTTGAAAACTACAGCTAACCTAGCTTTTGCTAGCTGTATGTCTCTGCATACATAGACTACCTCTGCGTATTCCTCACATAGTGCCACCCAACAGAAAATTAGTTGATGTTTTTTGTCTACTACTCTAGATTTCACTCTTTAGCCTTGTTGATAAATCTGGGTATTTCAGCTGCATGTGTTAGGTGTCAAAGACTGCTGCACTGCAGCATTTGCTAGGTTTGCACACAGCACTGATCGGTACTCCAGGGACCTTGGTGTTTCTGCGACAATAAATAAGCTACAGAGGAAGACCTTGTGCTGCTTATATCATGTGTCAGGCAGGCTTGCTTTCTTTTGCATTCCAACTTAAAGATATTTCATCAGCATCACTGTTCTTTAAAAATACTTTTATTATCATAGAATCCTAGAACGGTTGGTCTGGAAGGGGCCTTAAAGATGTAGTTCCAACCCCTCTGCCATGGGCAGGGACACTTCCCTCTAGACCAGGTTGCTCAAGGCCCCATCCAATCTGGCCTTGAACACCTCCAGGGATCAGGCATCCACAACCTCCCTGGGCAACCTGTTCTAGTGTCTCACAACCCTCACTGTAAAGACTCTTTTCCTAACGTCCAGTCTAAATCTAGCCTCTTCCAGCTCAAATCCTTTCCTTCTCATCGTATTGTATTTCCATATTGTCATTTGCAAGTTCAGGCTATGGTTTTAAGCCACACCTCTCATGTTACTCTTGCTTGCACTGACTGCTGTAGAAATTCCCCAGAAAAGGAGGTAATTTTCTGTATCCTCTTAATCAGTGTTTAGTTCACATACCCAAGCTATTTCTCATCCAATGTCTTTCTGAGCTCCTGCTTTATACTGTTTTATGATTTCCCATTCTTTCTCAACCTCCTACACACAGTAAATTTTACTTGTAATATTCCTAAATGGGATATAACTACATTTAGAGTCTCCTAATACATATGACACTTTGGTTTATTAGAGCATAGGCACTGTTGCAATCTTGGCAGAACTAATTTACACTTCTAACTGCAGATTCTGTTTAGAAGACAAAGACACCTTATGGCTGAACATCCCAGAAAATGCTACTGCAAGAAGTTTTGTCCCTTGTTATAATATTAATCTACATTAACAAAAAAATATTAAAATGTTATAGAGATTCTCTGGAACAATATTGCTAACATGATCAGAAGTCAGCACCTCATTTAGTTTAAATCAGTGATGACTGTATGATAGATTTTTAATTTAGTAAGAGCAAGCTGTATAATTTTTAACAATCCTCCTTCCTCTCCATCTTCCAGCAAACCCAGGAGTGCATGCAGGAAAATATTCAAAGGAAGCCACGTAGTAAAAAAAACATACTTCTTTTCAAGCTATTGAGCTTCTCTGGCCAATCAGACCTCTTCTATTCACCTGAATTAATTAATTTTCTTTGTTTTGGAGTTTAGTTTTTCATGTTGTGTTCAAATAGTAGATATTGTTTATACAGAAAACAGTATCATTCTGAAGCCCTTACAATATTTTATCTAGTAATTGATGACCACTGACAGGACATCACCTAGGTGTTAGAAGTTAATACCTACAAGAAATTAAATCTCCATTAACCCTGTTTTCCTCTTAGCTTGTGTGTACTAAAAGTGAAGGCAGAAATGCATCTCAAGTTTGCTCTTATTTCATTTTCTGAATGCAAGCATGAGAAATTACCCAAGGATGAGGAATAATGCTATACACATATACAGTGCCATTCCCATCCTCTTCAATGTCAGCTTTGGCTGTGAAAAGTGTTGATGCTGTAGAACTTCAGCAGAAGTGCTTACAGGCAGACAAATTTTGTTCATAGCACTCCAGGAGGCACATCTGCTAAATTTCAATTGTCTCCATATTCAGAAGTAGATGTTAAAATAGTGATTTATATAATAACTTAATATGCAGCATATTCCAACCTTGCAAAAGCAAAAAAAATTATTAATAAAAATTTAACCCATTTGTAAACCATGTG
Organism: Indicator indicator; assembly: GCF_027791375.1. Classification (NCBI taxonomy): domain Eukaryota; kingdom Metazoa; phylum Chordata; class Aves; order Piciformes; family Indicatoridae; genus Indicator; species Indicator indicator. The sequence goes on along the minus strand of NC_072017.1, from coordinate 24,638,255 downwards.
TATGGCTACATACAAGGCTCTACTTTTACAACAGAGTTTGATTCTATTCCATGACTTAACCATTTACTTGATTTCCTAGCCAGCATATTTTGAAAGCATATCCTTTTGCTCTCTGGCATAGAAGACTCAATATCCTCCCATCTGAAAATCCAATTCAAAATAATGTTATTATAGACAGTCAGAGCAGGCTGCATAGTGGTAAATTACATCTTAGGGTACTACACTATGCACAATATTAATAATCAGAATGTCTGTGATGTATTTAAGATACCAGGCTGGTAGGGGCCTACAAGTCAAATAGTAGCTTTTTCCTTTGTCCTTTTCAAGGTAGTCATACCCTCCTGGTTGAGCACGATGCTCATAAGGTTCTGTCACACATTCCCAGGAACTCCTCCAACACTGTTTACTTCAGTGAAAGTAATTCAGAAAGCTAGTTCTGCAAACTGTAGTTTATACATATGGCCATTAAGCGGCAGCCTAGTAACAAACTAAAAATCTTAAAATAAAAAAAAAAACAACCTTGATGCTCCACGAAATAGGTATTCCTAATGATTTAACATTGCAACAGGGTTTCTAAACACTAGAGAGAAAAATGAATGAGGCATGACTAGTCCCGAGAGGGGGGAAAAAAAAATCTAGCCTTAATAAAAGCTCAATACTAAGGGGAGGGAGACGAAAGAGGTTGAAAATTAGATGGCAAAGGAGGTCAGAGTACATGCCCGCATAAGCAAAGCTGATCAAAGAATAATAAACGAAGGACTTTATTTATGTCTTAAAAATCATTACTTTTTCTTCCCTTTGATACAGGCAGTTAGTACTTCCATCACCTATGGAAGCTACTGGGCAGGATTACATCAATGAAAGCTAATTTTTAGTTAAATGCTTTCACAGACATTGAATTGATAAAAATACAGCTCAGAAAGCTTCTGAATGTTCAACCACTATTGCAAACCTAAAATGTCAAAGAACAATGTATCATCGTTCTGTTATTTGTCATAAAGGGTTACATGTGAAACAAGAACAGTTAGATCTCTCTGCATTAAGCTTTATTTTTATGTGGAACTAACTGGGTTTAGCAGTTTCAAGCACACTTGAAACAGTATGTAAAAAAAAAAACAAACACCGAAAATGAGCTTTCTTTGCATTTATGTAAACAAAAATCAGGATTAACTCCACTAATGCTGGTGTAGTTTTAACAGCATGAAATTAGTATGAAAATAAAACATTAGCCACAGTAAAATTTAAGTCAGTCTCCAGTGCTACTAAATTACACAGCTCATCCTTAAACACAGCATTATGAACATATGGAGGCCATATGCACCATTTATAGTTTTACTTCAAATAGCTGCAATTATCAAATATTATTACTACACAATAAATATCTTCATCTGACAATTCCTGGTTTTTATATCTGTGATGTCCACATATTACTGAGGTTCTTCACAGGCCAGAAGTGAGGAAAGTGTAGAGATAAATGCCAACTAATTAGTAATCAAATCTAGGCTGCACTGTATTTCATGTGAATAACTTTTACTGCAGCAAGCCTAAAAATTACCTATCAGACTGAGGTATAATTTCAAAAATTAAAAACACCCTCATACAAAGCTGAAGAAGTCTTTCCTGTATACTCACGTTCCTTCAAATTACCACAAATTGGTTTTGCCCACACATATCTATCTGAATTACTTCGCTGACATTCAGTGCTTAAAGTAGAGAGAACTGGTTCCCAAAGGTGTAACAATTACTCGAAATAGTCCATATTCTGCTTCTTCTGCACCTGCTGCTTGCAATAAATTGATGTTTCTCAAGATGAAAGAGAAAGTGGGAACCTCCAACCTTCTCAGCTTCCTCCTGTGTATCAAATTAAATCCACCATCTTCTTTCTTTCAACTTCTACCTCACTACCACTTAGCCTGTTGATACTTTCCTGGTTTTGATGTGAAAAGAGGTGGAAGTGAAGTGCTCTAAAATGGCTTATACAGATGGGTCTCTCCAGCCTAACACTGCATCTTCTGCAATAGCTAATAGCAAATACTTATACAACCAGGATGAAAATAGCTTAATTAACTTCTCCCTTCAGTAGTAAGCAGTTCAGAAACTTTCTGAGCCAAACAAAGTGCTAGCAGGGTTTTTTTTCAGCATCAGTTACACTCAGTGGGAGTTGTCCTCCATTTTATTTACTCCCTCTTAAACCTATTTTAACTCTTGCCTTACAACAACTGTGTGGCAATGATCAGTGATCTCACAAGGCATTCTGGCACCTCTTCCTAGGTTTCAGCTGCAATCTCTCACACTACCTCTTGCTTACTCACAGCTTTAGACCTGCAACCACATCATTTCATTGACAGCCCTCTAGTGCTTATGTTAAGGGAATAACGATAACATAGACTCTACTGACTAGAATTAAGGGAATAAGCATTAAAAGGCCCTGACAGCTACTGATAGAACACAGCTCTCTGTCCTGGAGGACAACAGTTGAATGTCAGCAGCCTGTCCTTGTCTTCTATTGAAGGTGCAGAGTGGTAGGGGAAAAGGCAATGGATCCAAGTCAGAAGACAGAAAATTTCAATGAGGTATCAGGAACAATTTTGTTAAAATGAAGGCAGTCCAATACGGGAACAAGGGCCCAGAGAAGTTGAAGGTGTACTGCAAAAAGCCCTGAGCAACCTGATTAATTTTTGGTCCTGTTCTGTTCAGGGGCTTGACCTACATGGCCTCTGGAGACCTCTTTCAACCTGAAGGATTTTGTTTCCGAGCCTCTGATTGCTACGATTAGACCCAAAGGCGTGTCTTCACAAGAACCAGAAGAAGACAGGGAACTAGGGACCTGCCCAGAAGAGTGCAATTTCTGTCAGAAAGTTTTCTTTGGAAGAGATTAACTACCTTAAATTCTTTTTTTCTGAAGGACTCAATACAGAATAGTTTCACAGAATCTGATCTTGTCAGTTGAGACAACCATGTACTATACAACTATAGCACTTCAGCAGTAAGTCATCTTCAGAAGAAGTCTATCAACTTCAACTTTGTTGTCCTTCCAATTTTAATATTTATTTATTAGCATGTATTTCTGGCTATGGTTGCAACCCTGATAAGCAACTTCCATTTGAGTTTTTGGATTCCAAAAAAGGAAGTGAAACATTCTGGTTCATTCTGCCACTTTTTTTCTACAGTTGCATACTACTTTCCCAGATTATTTTCATGGAATTGGCAAGTTACATGTGTATGGCTGATTAAGTATTTTTCGTATTTTTTTAAATTGTAAGAGAGCATTCATTAACTCATCAGACAAGAATACCAACTTTGGAATACCTGTATAAGAATATCTAATTTATGACTGTTCTCCCACGCTTATGGAGACATTCATGGAGTTTGAATCCCAATACATTATTAGACCACTTTGTCTTACTTTCTGTGCATCACAGTTATCCAATATGTTTATTGCTTAGCTTATCAAAACAAGACAGAGAAGTGCCTTGCACACAGCCTGTATGGTGGTATGCGTTATCCAGTCCCATTCACACATACATGCACACAAAGAATTATGTGCATGTCCATAAATATCTATACGCATGTATGCTATTCGTATACATATGAGAACAACATATCCTGGAGCCAAGAATAATGAACGAAAAGAAAAAAAACTACAGGCTTAGGTTCTCAACTACACTGCAGATTTTCTTTTTAATAAGATACAAACTGATACTGTATTAACTTTTTTAATATGATGGGATTCCTACTTATATGAATAATGCAGAATAGATACCAGAGGACTTTAGGCTTTAATACCAGTTAGCCTCATCATTTGGCAGGTGAGATATTTCCCACAGGTCACACAATTCTACATATTTATTCCTAGTGATTCCACTAATCTCTGCTCTGGAAAGCTGAGGTCCTTTACCAGAGCTTCTCCTCCCATCTGATGCAGATAACTCCAGCAATAAGCCTCTAGTGACTGGAACAGATGTTGCTGTTTATTTAATTTATTTATTTTACTAATGCTCAGCTGCCAGGGCCAAAAATGAAAGAGTGAATTTGATCAGGATTGCAATTTCCAGTGACTACATGTTAAAGGAGAGAGTCCCTAGAAATTATTTTTTTTCTAAAACAAGGGTGTCAAGCTTGAACTTGAACAAATAATGTCTTACAATATAGAATCTGAAGACACTAGTAACTAGCAGCTTACGTTCTGTAAATAAAGTTCTTGGATGTGCAAACTGAGACTGATTTCTGAGACACAAGAGTGTATAACTCATGCTGTACAATCAGGTCATATTTCTTGAACTGTAACAGTCTATGATTCAATTAGTAAAATTTCATTATATTATACAGTCTATGTAGGACACTAACTATGTTGTTTTATTTTCCTTTGCATAGATTGACAGCAATCCCTATGCCAATGCCAATGCCCTTTGGTCCTTTGGCAATGCCATTGTCCCTTAATGCAAGTAAAATACTATGGAATCTCATTCTGGGGACAGAAATATAAAGAAGAATAGGAGAAGTAAACAGAAATACCCTTTAAAAGGCAGCTGAAAGACAAATTCCCTTAAATGATGACTATTTCTTGTTCTCTATTCTGCCTTCAGCAAGACAGTTAATGACCAGATAGTTAACAGTGGTGGCACTGCCTAACTTTCAGCTTTTAAAATGAAATTCAAACCTGCTTTACAGGTCTTTCAGAGTGCAAGAGGAAAAATCAGCCCCTTACCAAGGCCACCCAAGAAGTGTCTATTGATCAGGAAGCTGCCTAGTTCTAGCTAAAAGCACTATGCAATACAGAAGAATAACTGCAATCCTGACTTCTCTGGAAATTCAGTGTATGAAATAGGGCTACAAAATTTTTAATCTAGTTAGCATCCAGAATCTAGAGACAGAAAGAATTGCAGGAAGTTTTCTTCAGAACACATCTGCTAAGCACCTGCTGTTGGTTGTAGAAATGGTTTATTAATAGATCATTTGCTTGCAAAATAAAAGCAGGGTTTAATTTTAACTCAGCCACAGAAATTCAAACTCACCTTTCCTTCCTTGCATCAATGCTTCTTACCCATCAGTTTATACAAAATGGGAAACTAGGGAGTCATTCGGAGCTGGAGTACTGAGCTGCAAGGAGCAGAAGCCTGGGAAGAGCAAGCAAGAGGAGCGTGAGTTTATCAGCTGGCAGCTAGGAACAAGCTCTCAAAGGGAGGGAAAGAGACTTGGAGCCTGGTCTTTGATCCTAATGCTGTCTATGCAGTTCATCCAATATTTTTTAAATGTAAAGGGTTATGAAAACTTCACACCTGTCAGACACTTGAATACATTCCAATAGGATATTTTTAAAAAGAACGTAGACACTTATTAGTGCTGCTATTTAACCCCAAATCTTCAATGGCCATTGACCTCTGATTCAACAAATTGCTGAACATTGCAGTAAAACTTCCCATCAAATACCTTGCAGAATGAGGAGGGATTTTAAAATATGGTGCTTTATGTCTGTGATTTTGCTGGAAGTCATACTGGAGGTTTTGCCTTGACTGTTCTCTCTCACTGTGTTGAGAGTCTCTCTGCAACTGCCCACTCTGAGAGTTTGAGGTAATTAATCTCATACAAAGATAAGTGCCCAGCTTTTCTCTTGCACTGATTATTTATCTGGCATAAATAAATCATTGACAAAAAAATGAAAAACAAAATTTCAAAATATTTAAGTAAAAATTTCTCTCAATTAAAATTTTTATACTTACAACTCTTAACTTGAGAACTTTGAGATGTTAAGCTATGAAGTTAACCATTGAAAACAACTGAGTTTCCAGGAAATAATACTTTCTATACATTGTGTGCAAGAAATGCAATGCAAAGAGTTGCTCCTTTGCAACTCTTATTTCTGTCATTTACTTTTTCTGTAGAAAGTAACACCTACTCATCACAAAGTATCTGACAATGGCTAAGAATCACTTTATTCTAGACTTAAGCAAGAAACAAAAATGCACATGCAGAGGAACAAAACATTTGAGAATTACTCTCTGTTTCTGTATAGGTTTTTTGCCTACCAGCTGAATGGTTCATCTCCTGTCTAGTACTGGCACATTCATAGAGGAAATCAGTATTCATATACTTACACATGACTGATACTTAGAATTTCCTTGTATTTAAGTAGTGTAAGAGAGACATGTAGATTTATACGTTCTTTTGTTGCCTGTTTTGTCTTGCATGCTGGGCAGAAGTACTATTCAGAGACCAGTGGTCAGGTATAGTATGACATTTTCTTTATTCCTCTCTCAGAAACAACTGCCAGCAGGTGAAAATTCATAGTAGTTCGGGGGGGGGGGGGGGGGAGGGTGTGGAAAAAAAGGCTGATTTCACATCTGGCAGTTACGCTTCACAAAACACAGACTGCAGGATTTTCCTGTATTGTGGGTAACCTACTTCCCGTTGCCAGTAGCTTGGGGATTAGAGAGTCTACCAAAAGAGGTGGTCTGTCAGGAGCACAAAGCAGAAGATTTTATGAAAGCAGACTGAAGTGTAACTCTGAAAGGGCAACATAGTGTCAAAAACTAAGTGAGATGTTTTGAAAACAGTGAGACTACTGTATAGGTATTAATAAGCAAGTACTTCTCTGAGGAATTTACATAGATTCCATTGCAATTAGCGGGGAGGAGGCTTTGCATCTGAGCCAGTGCTCAATACTGCTATTGCAGTCTACCAGAGTTTTCCTTACTGATGAATTGTAAATATTCTCGGTTTTGTTTTTTGTTTAAATCTGACATAATTACATGTTTAAATCCAGAGGTGGCTTTTGAGGGGGTAGGGATAGAAAACATGGATGTTTTTCCACTATTGACTATCATGTGACAGGTATGCAGTTTATAGAAGAGTAACTCTGGCTGTTTGCTTGAATCCCTTGTTTGCTGTAATCACAGTTTGTATACCCAGAAAAACAGAATAAGCTAATTTTCATTAAAAAGTGTGTTACTAAGTTGCTGGCCAAAGCTCCCACTAGATCTTGGAGTGTAACTCATAACTAGAAAAAGAGGACAGAGCCTTTAAAGAATCTACTGCTACTCATCCTCTAGGGATGTATTTTCTAAAATATCCTTCAGCTGTATGCTTAATGTAAGTGATTCGCCAGGGTCCAGACATAAATCTGGTACAGCAAATCCAAAAGAAACCTGAGAGACTTAAAATTTTTCTAGCTTGCAACAGCACCAGCGTACAAAGAAGGAAGTACATTGACTTGTTTCTGTGAGAAGGGAGGCTTTTTTCTTTTTCTTTCTTTTCTAAAACTTATCAGTAGCCCTCCTTACACAGCTTGAAGGATTTACAGCACAAATCCATGGTTCAGCTTTGTGTTTTCAAACCATAAAGAGAAAAAAAGAGAGTATCTGAAGAAGACAATGGTAGGTTCTTAGATAATGCAGAGGATTTACTATTGCATGTGCTTTAGACACATACCGTCAAGAAAAAAGTACTCACAGACAATAGAATAGAGCATAATTATTTCTAGATGCTTATCTATTAAAAGACATCTTTGGAATCATACTTTCAGCTTCATATATTCTTTATGCTAATTTATGGTGGCCCAGATCATTCCTGCCCTCATGCTGCTCCCTCTGTTGTGCCAGGGTATGATTTATGTGGCAGCAGGTGAACCAGATCAAAGAACTGATTAGTTAACCATAAAAGAGGGGAACCATTATAATCTGGATCAGGTAACTGATCTCATTTATTAAACAGCTGCATAGATTTTCTTTGACTGCAACAGGAATGCTGAAATTTTAAGGAAGGTTAGAATGGGTGGAAGAAGATAGTAGTGCTGACCTGTGCCTTTTTACAGCATATGAGAAATTACAGACTATAAGTAGACTGACTTTTGGAGCCGAGTGAATGAACTTATTCTCAAAATTAGTGTCAGGCCCTTGTGATGTATCATAGATAACCAAAACTTGTTTTAAAGAGGAAAAGTACTTTTGTTAAAAGCGCACTGAACTTATTTTGGTTTGTTCCATAAATCACTGATTTATAATGGTCCAAGGTGAGTCTTTTTAACTAAATCCATGTATAGAGAAAAGCAGACTTTCTTTTTTTTCCTCTCTCTCACAGCAGGTATGAAATCAAGGCTGTGACACAGCATATTGAAAAATTTTGGTATTCCTTTGCATTGTTACACAGGACATGCTTATCTTCTAACACCTTTCCTGGAAATCATATTTCTTGACAAGGAGCAGGTGTGGTATAGGTTTGTTTTACTGAGATGATATCTGGATGATATCTTAGAAAAAGCTGTCTTAAATGGAGTAGCTCAGAGGTCACTTAATTTATAGTGAGCTTTGTGGTTTGTTGATTTTTTTTGTTTGTTTTTTTTTTTTTTAATTAAGCTATTTCTACCTTCTGGATTTTCTATTTGTAGTACATCTGAACTTGTAATTAGAGAGTGTAGTTAAATCCTTTGCATAAAGCACACTAAATGCACAAATCCTCATACACTTTCACAATATGTAACATGAGAAAAATGGTAAGAGAGCTCTTCTAAAAGCTGTCTGGTTTACATATGTAGGTACACTTGGTCGTTTTTATCTGCAAGAATAATTTTTTTTTTCCTGACACAGCAGGTATGCCCCTGAGTCACAGAAAGCAGACTTCACTAGAGGCACTGCACAATTACAGTGAGGACACAATATTCAAGACTGGCAAATGCTGTTAAATCTCAAAGTTACCTTCTTGCAACTATCCTGACAGTTAATTGTTTGGGATAAGCATTACATCTCTTACTCTTACACCTGGGTGAAGTATTTCTTAGTAGCTAAGAATACCTTCAGGGCAAAGACAGCGAGTAGATGAGGATTAGTGGAAACTTCTGACAAGTCATCCTCACAATTTCATCTCTTCTAAGTTTGATAGAACAGCTTATCTAACGATTAAGAGATAGGGATGTAAAAGGACAGGTATCTTACATTCATCCTAATTATCACAGTAAAAAAAAATATGGAGTGTTTTTCAAATGGTTAAAGCAGCATAGAAAGAAGTGAAATAGATCATATCTGCATCTCTAACAGCCACTGTTTCAGAGGCTTACTCCTTAATGATCTGCTTACAATGAGATGTTTCACACAAAGGGCATCTTTCATCTGTGCTGGATGTCAGTCCACACACTTCTGAGACCAAACAATTTACACAGAAGTATCCTCCCAGTTTCTGCTAAAATCCTCTAGAAAATTTTACTATGTTCCCAAGCTGGCTTCTGCTCTACCATCCTTAGGCAGCCAGTGAATGCCACCCAGCTGTGTACGAAGTCTCCATAAGCAGCACATGGAAGCTGCCTCCTGAACATACCATATACAGTGTAGGAATTCACCTCTCTAATAAAAGAGAGGCACACGCATCCAAATTCAGATTATGAGGGGACTGTCATTAGTAGCTCTGCTGAGCATTGAAACCATAATATTTGCAATAAAGAACTATGTTTACCTAATATTTCATCTTGAATAACAACAGCGTAAGAGGGAGGAATTACAGTCTCTGGAAATAGTAGCTGTGCCTCCTTAAAGCTTAGATTTAGGTTCAACAATATTTTACAAGAACTAGTGATTCTTCCAGTCTAGAAAGAAAAAGCGGAGGAACTTGACTCAAGTTAGATTAGTTTTTGGATGATAGTATTGTCCTGTGTTGGGAAAATTTTGGCATATCAAGGCATGACTTCATTTATGTAGATCTAGTTAGTAATCGTAGTAAATGATTATTTAATTACACATTCCAATTATTTGGAAATAATAATTCAGAACTCAGAGAATACCATTACATTTGGTAAATTAGATGATACATTTATTTAAATGAGCTATTACCCTAATAGGTCAGCATATTTTCTTGAGTCATTAGCAAAATAACAATCAGTACTCTGTACAGTCTAATCAATTTATCTGAAGCCACAAAAAAAAAGGAAAAAAAGAAAAAAAAAAGAGGCATGATAGTGTAGAGAACTATGCTTATCTATTCACCACAGGACTCTATCACAGTTCTAGCAGTGTATTTTAAAATAAGACCTACATAGCTTGTAGCACTATGGAATTATCTCTAATTCTAATTTGCAAGTAGTATGGGCTAGATTTAAAATGGTACTTCTGATTTGCAAGTTTCCCATGTAGAAAAACTCAGTGGCGGGAAGTTTTCTTGGTTATGCGCAAGGGCTATGTAAGCAACCCTCCAAGAGGGCCCAGGCAAAAGGCAAACAGTTGATTTCCTACACTTGTACTACTTAAAGCAAACAGGCCCCAAAGCCCTGCGTGTGGCTCACTGAGGCAAGAGGCCTGGAAACGCTCCCGCATGCAGAGAAAGGCGCCCCAAGGAGCGCCAGCTGTTTGTGCCGAGAGGGCACAGCACCCGTAAGCAGCGGTATCATCTACAGGGAAAAAAAATCAATGAGTAATAACAACAATAAAAAATGTTAAAAGTGGATGTGTTGTCCAGTGCCACCTAGTGACTCGCATAACTGGGGCCACCTTCTATCCAACGGCATTTTGCTTCTAAAATACAGGGCCTGATTTAAAAAAAAAAAACAACAAAACAAACTTATTTATTAATTTAAATTATTATTTGCTCCAGAAGCGTGTTTCTTTCCGGGCCCAGACCTCTTCACCCGATAACTACAGCTATTACTTCAAAAGGCGTCATCGACCGCCATCGTCTTCCGCGACCGATCCCCGCCTCGGCAGGCTGCGGACGAGTGCAGTCCGAGCCGCGAGCGGCCGGCCACCCGCCAGAGGCCGCCGCGGGCCGGGCCTCGCCTCGCCCCGTCAGGTCGCGGCTCCTCCCCGCCTCTGACTCAGCGACCCGGCCCCCGTCTTACACAAACTCCGCGGCCGGTGTCGAGTTGGGGCCGCCTGCCGTGAGGGTGAAGGAGAGAAATGCCTGCTCTAAAAAGACGACGTCTCTGAGGTGTTCAGTGAAGGCGTGCTTGAGGGGATTCCTTTCTCCTGAGGGATCGGGGCCGGCCTCCGCTATCGCGTCGCTGACGGCGACTTACCTGGGCATCCGCCTCACTCCCCTCCCTCCCGGAGCCAGTCGTCTCGACAGAGAGAGAGCGAAGACCGCCTCGCCTCGCCCCGCCTCACCCCGCCCCGTCGAAACTTTCCGCCACCGCCCGCGCCAGGTAGGGGCTGGGCAGCCCGGGTTTGGAGTCGTGAGGGGGTGGTGGCGGGCGCCTCCGTGCCGGGCGCAGTCGCCTCCCGCCCGTGGTTGGGCAGTGCCCAGACGCAGAGTTTAGGATGCGTCTTGCTGCTGCCTCGGCTCGTCGGTGGTGCGGGGCGGCGGGCCGGTGTCCCCAGAAGCTGAGCAGCTGCTGTCTGCCTCAGGGCTGCTGAGGGCCGAGGGGAGTATGTAGGTCACTGGAAGTAATGCCTGCCTAATCCCCTTTATCTTTTTGGCTTGGCTTTTCCGCTGCTGGTTTGTAGGGCGACCTGGACAGCATTGATCACGAACTTCTGGGAGAGGGCTCATGCTTCCCGCAAGGCTGTGAGTTGGGGAACAGGTGAGTGCCAAGGTGAGGGCGTGGGATGTAAGCTTTTATTTCAGAGAAGGCTTTTTTTTCTCACAAGTGTGACGCTCTACGTAGTGCCGGGTATTTCTACCTGCGGCTGTTAGTTGTGTGACCCTGTGCCTGGGTTGTCGGTGTAAGTTAGGTCTGTTGTTTTAAAAGGCTAGTAACATTGATTTTTTTTTTTTAAATTATTTATTTTCTTTGGGACACTCGTTGTGTCACCAAATCACCGAAAGCTATTTTGGTAATTTTTAGGGATGCCGAAGGAAAGTAGAGGTCTCTGCAACTTCAGGGCCCTGCTAACTGGAGAAAGCTGTGTCCTCATAAAGTGATTGTTGTGCTGCTTTTTCGAGGAGCTGTTAGCAAGGTCATATGAACATGTTCTGTCGCCCAGGGTTGTTGTTAGTGACTCAACATGATTTTGAGTTATTTTCCATGGACAAATCTGGGATTCTAGGTGCAGGCAGATAAACTCTACCTGTTAGAAAGTTGTGTGCAGGGCCAGCCTGCCTGTATAGGACAGTTTTCCAGGTTGGGGCATATTGTTTCTTATAAATTAGAAATGTCAAGGCATGCTTGGTAGTATTTGGAGATTATTTCAATCAGATTTCTGCCTCTTCCCTGGGGTGTGATTGGTTTTCTGATTAGCATTAACACATGTCATATAACAATAACAAGAAAAATGCCTATTGTGTTATTTATGTGCTGCTGTACTACCTCTGGTTGAACTGGAAAAGACTTCAGTATCTGCTAGTGCTGTCTCTGCCTAGATGTTTTTTGTTAATCAATGTGAAACTTTGATGCTGTGCAAGGGTTTATAGTTGCATTTTTCATTTGTGCAACAATAGTTTTATTCCTCCTTGTAGCTGTAAGAAGGATTCATAGCCTTGTCTCATTAGTAGTGAAGTGTGATGCTGTTATCTTATTTTCATTTTCAGAGGGAGGTGCTAATAAACTGCCATTCAAAGAGATCTCTCACACCAATATCATGATTAATAATGTTAGGTCATTCAGTACAGGCCTATGTTTCTGAGTTAAGTCAGATTAGTGTTTTCACATTTTTCATGTTTTCGTACTTCTGCTGGGCTGTGTATAAAGAGTCCACCTGATCTGAAACTAATCTAAGAATTAGGACCTAATGCTGTAATTAGTTTCTTCCTCTCTGCTGTACTTTAATCAACATGGAAGGTCAAAGGGAGAAGGAAAAGACAGAAGAACTTGCAATCTACTTTGTAAAGTATAAATAATTGCAAAGGGCAAGATTCTACCAGTGAGATAGTGGTGTGAGGATGGCAGTTGTGAAACTGATAGAACATCCAGATGCCTTTTACTGTTATCCATCTCAATCAAGACAAATGTTTTCAACAGGCTTCTGCTAACAGCTGTTTTAATGTACTTATTGAGCCATGATGATTGATGATATATGCTTCAAAATGTGAATTCTATTAAAATGATAAAAAACATGTTGCAAAAGCCCACAGAGGAAACATAACTTCATTTACATATTTTTCTTTGTTTTTAAACTTTACTGTATCCTTGTGATGTCTAAACTCTGTGGTGGTGATGGTAAAAATTTGATTATCTTCTGTGAGGTTTGTTTTTTTCAGTTGTTTTTTCTCCCCTGAATGGTATACGGAACTTCATGGGATCCAAAACTAAGAGAACCAAAACTGGAGAAACTGCTGCTGACTTGGTTTTATTTGATTTTGGCATGAAACTGAAGCTTAGAAATCTATAAATGTATTTTCTTTACAGAAGATTATACTAATGCATTGGTGCCTGTTAAGCTTAAATCTTCAGGTTTACAGACTCACAGTACCATCTGAAGCATCAATTTCAGTGTTAAAATGTTCATTGAAGGGTTATCAAGAGTACTTTGATCTGCATCAAGTTTTAAGGCTTTTTAAAAAAGAGAACTTATTCACAAATGCTGCTTGCCACCCTTGCATGTCTTTATTAGTATACACATGCTGCTTTTTGACACTTGCAGAAGGTTTCACTGCAAGGGCTTTTCAAATTTTAATTAGGCTTATGGAAATCTTGTTTAGTTCTTTAATGTTTGAGTTGCATACTTGAGTTTTTAAAAAAATGCACGTCTTCACATCCTGATATAATGTTATTATGATTAGTAGTTTCTCAAACATCTGAGAGAGATGTTCTCTTTCTTTGTACTTTGTGACATGTCTAGGGTAGTTGGTGTGTGGTGTTTTTGTGCTGCTGAGAACAATGCTTTTGTTTTAAAACTAAATTATGGGTTACAGACACTTAAACTCTAAGATTCTTCTACTCAAACATGCTGACTTAGCATTGTTAGCTTATTGTGGCCTCTTCTCAGTCTGATCATATAGTTATTTAGTGTAAGACTGACTATAACCCAGGAAAACAATCTCACACCATATCCCCATTGGAAAAAGCCCCCAGGAAAGAAATCAAGCAAAAGGAGACAGAAGACTTGTACTGGATGAGCAAAGAGCTTCTGGAAAAACTCAAATGGAGGAAGGACGTTTACAGTATGTGGAAAAAGGGACTGACCCCATGGGGAGCAATACAGGAACATTGCCAGAGTATGTAGTGATGCAAGAAGGAATGGGGACAGATTCTTTCCAGTGGTGCCCAGTAATAGGACAAAGGGCAACACGAACAAACTAGAATGAAGGAAGTTCCACTTAAACAGAAGGAAAAGCTTCTTTACTTTGAGGGTGACAGGGCACTGGATCAGGCTGCCTGATAAGTTGTGGAGTCTCCTTCTCTGGAGACTCTCAAAATCCATCTGGATGCACTCCTATGCAATCTGACCTAGGTAAACCTGCTTTAGCCAGGAGGGTTGGACTAGTTGATCTCCAGAGGTCCCTTCTGACTTCTGTGCTGTTACTTGAAACACCCCCAAAAGCAGGACACTAAAAGCAACAGTATTCCTAAGGTACATTTGGGGAAAAAAACCCAAACCAAGTCTTTAAGCTATTGACAGGACCTGTAGGCCACTTAACATTTGAATTTTAATTTAAATGTAACTGTTAGCTCTTTCTCTTGCACTGTGCTGAAGCCTGAAAGTTTGAACTGCTGAAGAATCAGTCCCACATGTATTCATAAAATCTTTTGTAAAGCCTCAGCTACCCCTGAGCAGGAGGGAAGAGAATTTTGTATTTTGGAGTTAGTTCTATTAATATTTACCTGTTCATATATTTGTAATATACATCTTTCTGATTCTTGGGTTTTTGATCTACAAGTCAAAAATCAACAAACAAAAAATTGCTGTTGTGTAGCCAGGTCTAAAAAGTAGCGTAGATTTTTACTAAATTGTGTTAACTCATTTTGATATGGCAGGCTCCTTCCCAAATGCAACAGCTCTTGAGAGGGAGAAGTAATTTGGCTTGCTGTTTCACTACTCTACTGTCATTACAGTAAGAGTAGTGTTTCTGTAAGCAAATATCTTGAATACTGAAGAGAAGAAGGGAGCCTAAGTAAAAAGGTGCTCCTTTTATAATTATAAGTTGTTGTGGCTGTTATCTTCTTATAGTGTTACCTTGTTATGTGTGCTTTATTAAACATAACTGTATTGTTTTCTCCTTGTACATTTGTGACACTTTTATACTTTGGTGCCATAAATGTTGTAGTACAGTGTCATAAGTTCGTTATTCCTGTAAGAAGTCCTATGGAGGACAAAATCTCACCTTTCCTTTTGAGGAACTGTTTTGAATTTTGGTGTTGGACTCTGCAGGAAGTGCATCCTCCCAGCCACAGTGAGATGAGAATTTGGTTTTGAGGCAAGGGCTCTGTTCCTTTCTGCATGTGCCTTAGAATTATGCCGGGTACTCTCTTTTGTGAGCCTGACCAATGAACAGCAAAGACACATGCTAAGCAGCTAAAGATTTTCCTGCAAATTCTTACTGCCTTCAAGAAATGGTATATTGTTCCTTGTTTTGCTCTGATGCTATTGAATCACCCCAATGTCCTTGGAAAGCCCATGGTGAGGACTGGGACTGTGGGTCATATTGTGATTCTGAGTTTCAAAATAGTAGCAGATTCAACACGTCTGTTACTTTTTTTTTTAAACTGGCCATTTGCCATTCAGTACAGGGAAGTATAGAACACATAGTCAGCAAGAGGTGTAGCAGGGTAATTTCCTTTCTGAATTGCTGAGTTGCATGAAAATTAATTATGCTTGCCTGCTTGGAATGGTTTCAGGTAAACAATTAAAAAGTTCTTTATCAGAATCTTGAAACATTTTTGTAGGATGAGGAGCATATGAAGTAGAAATGCTTCAGTTTTTTATTTTTTCCCCTCCACTTTTAAGAAATTAGTAATGGTGAAAAATAAACATTGAGAGAAGAAAATGCTTTGCCCTCATAATGATTTCTGTTCTTAATGTTTTGATCCCAACAATGTTAACAACACAGGGAAACATTAACATGAACTGTGTGCCACATAACACAGAGGATTTTTGGATGTCAGTCGTTAAGTGTGCCTTCAGTGCTGTTTCACTGGCATGATTTTTACAGTGGTAACGTCTGCCAGCAACATCATAGTGGTTAGGGTTCCTGACTTGCTAATGTTGATATAGCAGAACACATAGTAGTATTGAGGTAGTTTTGCAGAATTTTCTGAGGCTAGATAGAGCTAGGTTTGTTTTGCTTGGATGCTAGTAAAGTTTTTGGACTGGGAAAAGCTTTTTCATGAGAGTCTTTACTGGTCTAAAAAGAAATATTATTTAGAGAGAAACAAGTAAGGCAGTTCAGTGAACACTGCATTTATGATGCATGCTATTTGCAAGTTATATCTTGTTAGTAATGTTGTTTTTAGCAACTTACTTGTAGTGGAATGGGTAAATCAGAAATGGTAAATTGCATCCACCACCCAACATTAAAGATGTAGGGACAAAGGTCAAAGCAACTGGTAATGCTCTTTGCTAGATCAACTTCTGTAGCTGAGGGAATAGACCAAGTTCTGGTTCTGCTGACATTCAAGTCAGCTCAGTTAAAATGGCTGAATTATTTGACATTTAGTGTATATAGAAGCTATCTGAACACTTTTCCAGGTATGACTGTTTCTTTTATTCTCTGCCTATAAGAGAAAAAAATTGTTAGTGGAATTTGCGGCTTGTATTTGCATTAAATTTTCCCATTAGCCTTCAGTGAAATTCAACAGCATTTGAATTACTTTGTGTGCAGATACATTTAAAAAAAAGTTAGGTGAATTAAAGATGGATGAAATGTTATCTAACTTCCTCTTGACAATTTAAAATGACAAAGTGATAGTAATTATTTCCACTCCATGGATGTTCTGCTATCTTGGTAAGTAGTAAACTCTCCATACCTTAAATTCAGTTCTTGCTGTGTGTAACATCATTGCCATAGTAAGTACATGTGCAGTAGGTGGAAAGTTGCTGTTTGATTTTAAAGTAGCAGCAAGTGTGGGTGATAAAATTATTGTTGTATTGATAGCAAGGCATAGTCCATTACTAGTTGTAACATTCTAACCGATTTTTGATGAACATTTAGTTTAAGTTTAAAAGAGTCATTAACTCACCAGCAGCATTTCAGGAGCACTCAGGATTGGGCTCAGTGACTGGAGATAATGCAATTTAAACAGTTATGTTCAAATAGCCTGACATAAAAATACTATTTATTTAAGTACAGGAATAGCAGTGGCTGTGGCATAAGGGAATTGAAAAAGCAACTGTTGGCAGAATAATCAAATTTTTCTATTCTGAGCAATTCTACCAAAACTCTGTGTGAATAAAAGGAGAAGCATATTGGTACTGTCTTGGCAGAGATGACTGAAGGCTGGCAAATAGGGGAGATTTTCTGGGTAATGGTGTTTGTGGACATCCAGACCACAGGTTTTTAATTACCTATGAGTGCTGATTAGAGAGTACAGTGGGATGCAAGTTCCTAGTTAGGTCTTGGAGGACCTTGGCAAAGCTTTCCTGGTGCTAAATATGACAAAAGCAACCAGAAGATAGAATCTTCCAAGCTTTGTTAAAACCAGAAGAAAAGTTAGCTTATGTGAGAGTGAGCAAGTGAGAGTCTGAAGAAGGACTTGTGCTAGCATAAAGCCATGGATTTTTAGAAAAGCAGCTTTCAGGTCATGAATTTTATTCACTAGCTCTGTATTTTAAGAGGAGAAAACAAAAGTTTTAGGAGCAATATTCTGCTACTGACAGTTTCCTGAAGGCATAAATCAAAACCACTCTTCTACGGAGGAAAATAGGAAAAGTAGTGAGAGGCTGGTTTGGCTACTAGTGAGCTCTGTGACATCAAACGCAACAAGGAGGGAAAGGGAATCCAGGCTGGATTGTCAAGAATAAGTACAAAAGTAAAGCATGAGCACATATAATTAAAATACAACAGAGACTAACAAGAAGTCGTTATAGAAATGTTAGTCGAAAGAAAGGGAAGGTTTGCTGCTGTTGAAATACTGGAGTTGTGGACAGATAATGCAAAGCAGACTGAGGTATTTATTTTTTTTTCTCACCTCATCTTTAATAAGAGACTGGAACTTGAAAGTGAACATAATATTCAAGGCAAATGCTAAAACTCTAAGCTGGTCTGAGGAAGGTATGAGTTACAGAGCATTTAGGTAAGTTTGAAGTTTTTAAAACACACTGTTGAAAGGGTGAGAGCTGGCTGATGTAATCCCTGAGCTGCTGCAGTTACTTAACTCATGAAAGGTGTGTAATACTGTGACACTGAGAAGAGTGATTATAGTTTCTGTCTTTACAGGTACTGGGAGGTGGGGAAGTGGAAAGGAGAAGTTGAAGACCCATTTGTTTAACTTAGATTATTTGCTCCAATATTTTTTCCTGGGAACTAAACCCTCCTAAAGCAGTAGAAGATGACAAAGAAAGGAGCAGTAGCCCATGATTTTATTTTTAAGGTTTAACCATGTTAGACTAATGCAATTTGTTTCTCCAGAATGCTAACAGGAGAGGAGCAGCTATCTCTGATAGCTTGAATCTTTGTGATAGAAAATATCCAAAATTTGCTTTTGTTAAAGAAAATCTGGAGGAAGTGTGGATAAGTGCTGAACTGCTTGAAAAACATTATTTTCTCTAGAAGTTGACTCATTGCATTGTTTTGGGTGGAGGTTTTTTGTTTTTCCTTACATATATGGAGAATTTAGGTATTACAGATGACAAGAACAGTAAGAGCCCACACTGTTACATAATTAAGAGACTATCATACCCAAATACTGTCATAAAATGATTGAATTTTGCCTTTAGAAAAGTGTTCACTTGTTCTCATCTGTTTGTTGGGTTTTTTTAATAGGGATGGATCTCAGGTTGGGGCTGAGGTTTGCATAGCAAAAGCATGAGCCTTACAAGCCCAGTTCCTTCAAACACAGAGAGGATGCTTAAAAGTAATTATTGCCCCCTGCTGCTGGGAGCAATTAGCAAAGGCTGGAAGGACCAAATGCTTCTCCTTAAAGCTTGCCTCGATAAACCTTTAAGACCTTGCTAATTCTTATGGTAGGGACCTGTATCAGGTATGTGAGAGTAGAAGTACTCTTTAAGTAAGTTAAAAGAAATCAGTTATAGTCAGTGTTGAAGTACTGTCCAGTTTTGGAGATGGAATTAATTTTTTAAAAAGTAATAGAGACAGTCTAGAGATCAGTAATAAGAATATCTCGGTATCTGAAGGAAAGACTGAACGAACCACAAGCTGTTATTGTAGCTTCAAAGAGAAAGGTAGTAGAGAAATGAGAGTGTGAGGATTAGTCTGAAATTGTGAAATGCACGTTGGTCACAGGGATGTTTACTTTCCATGGTTGGTAAGATACCGTTGCATTGGAATATCTTATCAAGGAAAGTTGTGAATAATTTTAAAAATGTGAGCTTTGGTGAGTTGTGACAGAAATATAAATGTGTCTTCCCCTGGCACAGGGGAAATGGCTAGGTTACTTTCAGGTGGTATTTTCTGGTACTTTAACTTGTAAATAAGAGGTGGTTATTGTAGTGCAGCACGATCTATCAAAATCCAGGGGCAATGAAGTACCAAGAATTCCTTTTCTCCCTACCTCTACCATTATGTCTCATCTGACAGGGAGGATCCTCTCTCCCCCTCACACCCCTTTTCTATTGCATGGAATGGATGAGTGACACATAGAACTTCATATCACTGTGGCTGAGGAGAAGTAGCTAGAACTCCCTGCTATTAGAAAAAAAAACAAAGGAAGTACTGCAGGCATGCCTATACCCACACTGGCTGTGCAGGAGCAGATCCTAGAAGAGGGAGTGCTGGGAAATGTGATGTGAAGATTCCTAGATTAGCTTCAAAAGCAGTTTTGTCATATTTGTGTGGCATTATAACCAGGATACTGTGGTTTTACTGCTTCCAGATGTTTGCTAATGTCTACCCTCTGCCATGCAGACTTAATCAGCTTGTGTTAGTGATAATTTGGCAAACTCTTTCGTGTAATCCACTGTATGTTGTAAACAGCCCTCTTTGTGCTGCCCTTGTAGTCTGTTTATTTGTGTACGCTCTTGTCCTTTAATTGTTGTAACAGCACAGAAAAAGAGATGGCTCTTCTTTGTGTGAGTTGTCTCCCTTGTCTGACTGCTAGGGATAGCAACAGGGACATTAAATGAAGGTTTTAATTTCAGTTGAATGCTGTTGGGCAAAGCTGTGAATAGTAGAAGAAAAACAAAGATTTGAGGATGTCCTGCAGTGTCAACTGATCTTCAAATCAAAAGCAAATAGGCACCATTTTATGTACAATTAACAGTTTAGGAGAGGTTTTTTAACTCGCAGAGTGAGGTTGCCCAGGATGTATCGCTTTTGTGGTGTATTCCTTCTCTTAATTAGTATCATGAATGTATGAAACAGAGCTCGTTTTTAACATACTTCCCTTTTAATATTTTAAAATCCGTTTGCTGCTTTTGTGAGATTTTTGAACGGCATACTGGGAGTGTTTGTATCGATTCATAAATCTGTTAACTGTGGTTTCTGGGGTTATTTTATTGGACTTTAACATGAAGGGGAAAGATAAGGAAAGAAATTTAAATTTCCCAAACCACAGGGCTATTGCATATTTCATAACACCTGGCCTGGGTAGTGGTGTAGGTTGTGATACATGGGGTGCAGTAGTCTTTAAGGACAGTTTTCATCTCAAAGTGCAGTATAATCCTCAGCTCATAATTAATTGTGTAAAAGAGGATGGCTAGTTTGTGGCTACTCACAAGTCCTTGAAAAGGTTTTTGCTGTTCTAAGGCTGTGCTGTAACCTTCCCGTTAAAAGAAGGTTTGACAGACTGTTCTGCTGTAGGTTGAAGAAGCACTGAAAGCTGCTTTCTCTTACGATGTTGATGATATCAAGGTAGAATACAGACTATCTTAATTCATGTAGGTTAATGCTATGGGCTGCCTATGTTCTAAAACTTACTTATCACACCCATGATAGGACAGCATTTCAGGCTATCCAAGCAATATGAGCCTAGATAGATAGATGTGTATACACACACTCACACTTTGATATTCATATGATTTTAAATTATTATTTTTTTAGATCAGTTTAATTTTTCTGTGTGTGCAATTCCTCCACCATTTTCTATTTTCTTCATTTGAATCAGTTTTCGGAAATGAGAAGGTAAAAACTTCTCTCCTTCTGCCCTTCCACCCCATAGGAGACAGAATACAGATGTGTATGGGTTTTTATGTGTTTGCTTTTACAAAGCTGTGTTTGATGCAAAAGCAAAATGCTTACTCTTCCAAAATGTGTTCATAAGGCAAGACTGTGCTTGGCAGTAATGGTTTATCAGTGCCTAGAAAAAAATCCAGGTGTCACTGCTCTCTGGAGATAAGGATGTAGTATTTTCTACCTGGCAGTACTGAATTTTATCTGGGGGTGAATGACAGCTGGTAGCAAGTGCACACTGGCAATATTGTGGAATTAATATGAGTCTCCTGGGCACTAGTACAGGAAGCTCTCTGTTTAATTATAACTCTGCTGCTTTAATTACAGCTTTTTAAATGAAGAATGAAAACACAACCAAACAAACAAACCCCCCAAAACCTCTGTCTGGAAATTGGAATTTCTTTAAATTATTCAAATTCTCATGCTTTTGTATACTAGAATGCATCTTCTTTTGCCCTCTCTGTGTGTGGTTTTTTTTTGGTTTTGTTTGTTTTTAAACAAGTTCTGAAGCTAAAGGCATTTTGGTTCTGGAAGCTTACCACAGCTTAATGTTGAGGTTTCAGATCCAGACTTTTTTTACGTATGTGTGATCAGAACCTTTTTGTGTTCTGAGTGCCTTCTCCTTAAAACCTGCACATTAATTGCCTATCACAGAGAAATCATGCTCTTGTAGGCTACAAAAGAACAGACCTTTGTATTTTTCTTGATTGCCTCTGTAGTAATAACAGATATTGATTCAGTCTTGCAATATTTTGAAGCTGAAACACTGATTATGTTAGGACAATTCAGTACCACTCTTGAATATATGTGATACTTTCTTAAACGTGAAGTGGAAAACACGCATTAGCCAGATGAGAAGCAGGATTGTTCCTTCTATGACTGTTCAATGGTTTCAGTCTCCTGTACCAATTAAGAATCAGGCTTGTGATTCTGATTAAGAAATGTTCTTCAGATTGAAGCATGCTGGAATCTTTAAAACAAATGTGCAAAATGTCTTATACAAAACGAAACAAAAAATTCTCCCCCACCCCTTAATTCTGATCATTTGAGGCCCCTCCATGGCTATCTCTTGCGTACTCCTTTCTGACATCTGTTAGAAACAATTATTTCTAAAGAGGCTTGGGATTATGTTCTGTGCTAGACTTCAGTTTTATCTGTGGGAAAGGGCTACTTTTAATCTCTCTCCCTCTTTTTTTTTAATGTTTATCTTCCTGTTTTCTATTCCCTATGATGGTCTATGTCATACGTAGTTTAAAGGACACAAAAATGCCAAGCTGATTAACTTGTAAATCTCAGTCATAAGGATTTGTATGCCTGACAGTAGATTTTTAGCTATGCTGCAAATTAAGGAATCTAAATCCAAGGGAGAAAATAATTTTTTGAGCTAAAGGACAGTTTGGTCAAGAACACAACTGCAGGAGTTCCACTTGCAAATTTGCACAGATACGTGATAGACTGAAACAAAAGTAGGAAAACTGTATTTAACAAATCAGAATTATAATCATATTTTTATAACCAGACATAATGAATGTATGAAGCAGACAGGAGAGGTGTGAGATTTAATTACAAATTTTGGAGAAATCTCCTTCTTTTAGAGCCCCCACTCAGAATTATTTTGAGTATTAAGAGAATGCATTAAAAATATCACGGTTTAGTGAGCTGGCCTTTTTTGAATAATATTTTACTATTTCAGTGATGCCACACATCCTCAGGTTGTGGAAGCCAGCTAGGAGTAGCATAGGCCATATGGAGTGTTGGCAGAAAAAATCATGAGGACTTGTCATTGGTCTCTTAGGAATTTTTATCCCTGGTGAGTTATGCAAAGTTATACCTTTCTGAACCAGAGATAAAGTAAAAACAAACAAACAAAAAACCCCAAAACACCCAACAAGCAACAACAACAAAACAGCCAAAAAGCACCCCAAAAAATTGAAACATTTTTTCCTCATGTAGAATTTTTAGTTAGAGGTTTACACTTTAACAAAAAATCCCCAAACCTTAGTTCATAACATTGTCTGGATTAATTTGTTTTCATGATGATGTTAGGTAGATATTATCTGTTATTTAGAGGCAAAAAGTAGAACTGTATTAAAGGCAGTGGCAGGGAATGTTGTAGAGATTATCTTGGGAATGGAGAGATTCACCCTAGTATCAAGTCACTTTAGGAAATCGGGTAGTTTTAGGACTACCTCTATGTTTTAATATTATGATGCTAAAAGACTGTTATGAGACTTCTGGTTACTTCTGGTCTGTGGAGGAACCTGGTGTAATCATCCCTAAAATTCAGGAGCATAAAATGGCAAGGGATCTCTTGGATCATGTAGTCTAGCCTGTACTGAAACCATGTTGTATTTGTGATCTATAGATTACAGCTGATAGTGTTTTCCCATAGGCTTTTAATTTTGGGCTAATTTTTGTTAATTCTACTTTGATGGGAGAGTTGTTTAAGAACCTGGTTTAAAGTATGAGTTCTTGGTCAAAATTTATGTTTATGCAAAACAATTATTTCCTACCTTGATGTATATACTTACAACCTTTTCATTATTTCCTTCTGCATGCTGAAGACTTCAGAATTTTACCTGCTTGCTTATAAGACAGAAAAATCTGACAGCATCTTTATTGTGAATTAATATGTATAATCTGGAGGAGTTTCTGCTAGACAGGTTAGCAGGATGTCTGCAAAATCAATTTTGAATGCTAAGAACTGTGTAAATGAATAGACACCCTTTTTATACTCGCATTTTTTTGTATGTATGCAGCCTTTTTCCATGTCAAATAGAAATTTAATATAAATTACTTCATCGTTGACAGGTGTGGATTTCTCCTTTGCATTAGTTTAGCTTGTTTAACAAGATGTTATGTTGTGTTTCCTATCTGAAAATTGAGTTTTGTAACCAGCTTTTTGGCAGCATAGCCAGCTTTAGCATTCAGTGTCACACCAATTTTTTTCTGCTTTTGCATTATTTTCTACCCCCTCCCCCCATCCTGTTTTTTCCCCTAGTGGTTACATTTTAGCCAGAACGTTTTTTATAATTGATTCAAACATTCTCAACGTGTGATGAACAAGTTTTTCTGAACTGCAGGGTGGCTGCGAGTGTTTTTGGGTCAGAGCAGTGAACAAAAGGCAGCAAGGAAACGAAACGTGGACTGCTTTGCAGGGATGTGTGCTCATAGCTGATGATGGCCTTGGTGTTTTCAAGGGCTTCTCACCAAGGTAAAGGTCTTGTTTAAAATGTCAAATAGAGGCTTCAGTAGTGCTGAGCTGCATTTAGGTAATGTGGGTCTAAAGTATCCTGTCAGTGTTTGGTGTTTCAGTTCTCTTCTTCACATGTCTGCAGTGTACTCCACAGAGGATGGCAGTTGCATAACGTTCCTGTGGCAACCACAGTAATTGCTCACATATGAAATGAGTATATAGCAATTATCAAATGCACTTTAGCTGTCTCTTCATGCCCTGTAACTTCTGGAGAACAATTGTATGTGACCTGCATACCCTGTAAGTAAGTGATAGATAACTGGTGGTGCACTGATGAGAACCCAGTAGACTATACACCAGGATTTTCTTGATTTGGCAAGAATCTTTTTTTTTGTTAGTTTCAGAATATGTCCCTGTCATTTGGACTTTGGGGTATGAAGTAGTAGAAAAGCCTGTCATGTGAAGAGTGTATGTTTTCTGTTTTCCTCTGATTCTAATAGGTACACTGTAAGATGCACAAAGGTTTAAAGGAGGAAAAACTCATCTTCTCTATCTATGCTTAGAAAGGGAGCACAGAAACCTTAGAAATCCTTTTACAACAAAAAATAAGTAAGGAGTAGAGGCTCCTAAACTTTCGTTTGTCATTGGATCATTTTACTTCATCTTCCTCTGGTGAAATTGGTAGGCTGACAGATGAAGTTCAGATAAATCTCTGATGAGTATCATTTGGTTCTTAAAGCAACATTGTACATGTACCTTTTTTATTAGGTAAGCTGCTTTACAAGGTGAAAAGGGATGAACATTTATGAGTTGCCTTCCCAAGAGAAGCTTATTATCAGGTGGCAAAAAGCACTGATGAAAGAGCATGGAGGGGGGTGTGGTCTTAATAGCTTGAATGCTTCATAGAAGAGTTGACATCATTTGGGTGGGAGATGTGGATGCTAACTGCAAGATTGACATAAGGAAGTTGTGTGCATAAGAGAAGCCCAAGCTAGCTAGTAGGAGGGAGCCTGATGTATGGGTGTGAAATAAAACTGGGATATAGTACAGACAAGCTTGAAATCTGATAGTATGTTTGGTTTCCAGACCGTTCACACCAGTCAGATAACCTTAGAAAGGGGAATATATATGTAATGATACTTCACATTAATCACTAGTTCCTGGTTTTTTTTATATACCCAGGTTTTCTTTGAAACTAATTATAAAAATACAAAGAGCTGGTAGATAATAACTAAATAGTAACTATATGATAAGCTCTTGTGCATTGTCTGTTATTTTTAAAACTTGAACACTTGCTTTATGAGAATGAACACCATCTTTCAGCAGCCTTTCGTGTAGAATGTGTCTGGTCTTACCCTCCCTTCTAATGCTACATATTTATTCTTACACATCTTTTTGATGCAGTTTGCAGTTCTTGATACTGAGCTGTGAATGGGAGTCTTCTGTTTTCTCAAGTTGGAAGTGAGAATATTCTTCTTGTACTAGCCTGTGCTGCTCTGTAATGGTCAGGGAGGCATCCGTTTCCATCTCTTATATTGTACAGGATCCCAAAGTGTCATATCAAATTATCTCTAGGAAACTGAGAGGCTGTAGATATTCTGGTCCTTGGTAAGTTAAGTATTTAATATCTTACTGTTTTCCTTGTCTGAAGCAGTTAATTGGTAGCTCAGGGTTGTAAACCTGTTTTATTAAATGTAAATCGTTAATGTTCTTCAATGTCAATCCTTGTCTAGAGGCTCAGCTGGCAGTGTTTGTCCAGAACAACTGTATGTTCCCAAGGCAAATGCCACTACATCGAAAACTGAATGAGTATCAACTTTTATGTGTACTGAACTACAGCAAATTTGTGGTTCTGTGGCTGTATGACAGCAGCTTTGATTGCCAAAGTGACTATTTCTCAATCAGTTGCTGTAGGTAAGAGTTGTTCTTCAGATGTTTGTAGTGTTAGAATTTAATATCTTGTGCAGTAAAGGCAAGTCTGTTTTTTCTCTCCTGATACAAACAAAAGAACAACTGTTATTTTAAACTATAGTCCAGGCTCATTCTCTAATTTTTATAGCAGTGTACAGCTTTCAGTTATTTATTTCTTCCATCCCTGCCTTAAAATCTAGTTATGCTAATGGACAGGCAATATCAGTCACTGAGGGTGGGAAGTCACATGAACTAACAGTGACGTGAATTCTTTCTCTGGTTCCCACCAGTTCCTATTCCATGTAGAAGTATGTTTGACTTCCCCTTGATTTAGCTAACAATAGTAATAAAAAAAATCTAATTTCTTAATGTAAGAGCTTGAGTATCTAAGTGTATCTATGATTAAGGCTTTAATACCAGTTGGAACTCAAGTTGATAATGTTTTTTTAATCAGAAAACGGTAATGCATGGGATTATGTTCCCATGTATTTAATTTTTTTTTCAATTAAACTTTCCTAAGGAAAGCTTTCCTAGATTCATGTTGGAATTTCATAATGAAAAAAGATATTTTGTTAAGCTATTTAGTTTGTATGCAGGATTTTATGTTCATGCCTCCTTTCAACTGCATTTTTTCCAGTGTGTGGTTTTTTTGAGGTGTGTTTTTTGAGTGTTGGATTATGTTTGAGTTTTTGGGTGGTTTTTTTTTTTTTCTTTTTCCTGGTGAAAGGTTTGTAAGGTTTTTAGTGTGGTGTTTGGTTGTTTGTTTTTTTTTAGCTTAGAAAAACTGGGAAGACTCAGGCTTGTGGAGAGGGAATTGTCTTTTTCATTCAGTTTCATTTCAGAGTTTGATTTTAGAAGCAATCCAGTAAAAATTTGGTTACTGTTATCTGAAATGAGTATCATAGAGGAAGATGCTCTTCTACTGGTGTAGATAATTTTTAAACTGCCTTGAGCTTCACAAAATGTTAATAGAAAAGAGATATTACATGACTTAAATTTTACTGTTTTGTAGGATTCCTTAGGCGAGTTGCAGGCCATTTGACATGGCCTTCTTTAGGATCCAATGATATGCTGTAAATAATTTAAATAGTTCTTATTTCTAATCTTTCATCACTTTATACAAGCATATGAATTTGCTCTTGCTGTGATGCCGAGGAAGAGGTCTATAAAGGGTGCATCTGCCTGGCAGTTTAGAGAAGTATAAAGATGTATACATTGCTTTAGTAATGCATAAGACCCTTGTTCTTTCTTAGCTCAAGACAAACAAGGAAAAGACCTGTGTATGTATCACATAATGTGGGCTAGTCATTGCAAGGTTTCAGGATATGTCATAAAGAAGTTTGGTTTGTTTTTTTTTTTTTTTTTTTTTCCAAAACCACCCTGACTCATTTGACACTGCTTGTGTCTTCAGTCTAGTTAGGTAAGTGCATATTTTGCTCTGAAAATTTAAGCACGATACAGGGAAGTCATCAGCATGCAATGGTAGATAGGAGAGGCCACTGGCATGATGAAATAGAAAAATAAGACTAGCTTTCTGATAAGTGACAACTGTTTTTCTCAACTTTGGTCCCATTAAAACAAAAATAGTAAGTAGGAACCTTTCCAGAATTGTCTTCACCTTGGTATTAGAGTAAATTATGCTTGGTAGCAGCCTTATGAAACCTAAGAGAAATTGTGACTGTTATGAATAAAGGAGATTTAGTAAGCTTGGTGTGAGAACGGGAAAGATTTTATTATAGTCTTAAAAAACTATGAACCAACCAAACATTCCTTCCCTTTCTCCTTCCCACCCTGCCAAAACGCCACCAAACTCCAAAGGCAAACCAGGGAAAAAAAAGTGATTGTTTTTCATAATAAAAGTGAGCATTATCAACATAGTGGTTTTAATTTTATTTTTGGGGTAAAAGGAAAAATCATGCTAATATATATTAAATTAAAAAAAAAGGCAAACCAAACTGCATAACCAAATCTCAAGGGATCAAATTCAAAGTGTGCATAGTTCAAGTTTTTGGCATTTTCTGGCAATGTGCAGTCCATGGGCTTATTTAATAGTCTTTCTGTTCTGTACATAGGAATTGCTTTTAAAAGACATGTATACTTTTGGTATCTGCTGTGGCCTGTAGCAACGAGTGCCAGGATTTGTCACAAATTAACACTTGTGCAGGAACAGAGATGGGAAAAGGAGATATCCAGAGGGAGGAGAATGCAGGATAAAAGTTGTAGATGTTTGAATCATGTATCATATACTCCTTTTAATTTTTTTAAAAGGAATTTGTCTCTGTAGTGTATGTTTCAAAGCATTGTACATTGTCATTAATCTCCCTGGAATCTGGAGAAGTTTTTTAAGCCCTAGTTTTCTAGAAATAGAATTGGATTATTGAAAAAGGAATCTGTCTCCTACTTCAGGTGTACTCTTGGGCTTTTTAAAGTACTGGGTTTTGCCATAGTTTCATATTAGGTTGACTGTTGTAAAATTTACATTGATTTTTTTGTTTGTTTGGGTTTTTTGTTTGTTTTTTTGTTCTAAGTCTTCTAGAATGAAGATTTGGATGTTTTAAGTATAACATTACTGAGAAGGACGTTTTGAGAAACTTTTTTACTACTTGGATTAGATTAATGAGATTTGCTGGCAGTGCTTGAGGTTTGCCATGAAGAGATTGGATAGTAAATTAATTTATTCCATTGCCACGCGTGTGTTCAAGTTAACAAAATGCAAGCTAAGCAGAATACTTTTTTCATCCTAGTTTTGTGGCTCTATTAAATAAAATGAACTGTGGCTTGTGTGGTTAGGCAAATGTGATAGATTCCTGAAGGGTACTGGTTGCTGAAACTAGCTTGTAGCTTGCAAATGATTTATTGTAATATTCTTTTTATGTCCATTCAATTTGAAAGCTTCCTCTTCCTACCAGTAAAGTGCAACAGTATATCTCCCTCAGAGGCTGTTTTATTGTAGGCCATTTCCATGCATTACCAAGGTGTGCAGCTGACTACTTCAATCCCAGGATTTGAAGCTGTTTTTTGAAGCTTGCACAGAAACTTTTTGAGACACATGAGTTTTTTGCTCCTCAATAGGAGGAATAGTATGTTCAAGAGTAAGGGAAAGTCTCTTCCTGTGTTCTGTGTAACAGGCAGTGTGCAACAATATGGCGATAATCTTTTTTGTGTCTGTGAATCTTTTGCTAATGGAAAAATCTTTGATGATAGCCCTACCACAGATATTTGCAGAAGGGTTGATATTTGTCAGTTTAATCACTGTACGATTAGAACCTGATTGCTTTCAGAAGTTGTTTGGCATCCTTAAGATCTAAAAAGGAATACTAGAAAATAACTTGGTAAGTACTGCTTAATATTGATTTTTTTTTTTTAATTTCTTTTTTTTCCTGATGGAATTTCTCTCACTTCATAGCTGTTCTTCACACTTAGTGGCTACCCAGTTATATTGGAAAGACTTATAACGTCATTATTTAAAAACAACCCCACAACTCTATCTCAGAATGTTGATATTTAGTCATTCCCAGTTTCGTTGGTGATTTTAAGTCCTGATGAGCTTTTCTTGAGTTGAGAGTTTGTTCTCTCTCTGCACTGAAATTTTTTATTGCTGATCTGTAAAGTGTTGTAGATTCTCAAGTGGCATACGCAAAATAACACTTTTTACACACCAGCAGCAGAGTGTTACTGTTGTAGGATGTGCTGGAGACAAGCCTTTGTTTTAGTCTCCTGAAATAATTGTTTGGTATACCCTTGAGCAACCAGCTACAACTGGAAAAATGAATCTTTTGAAGACTCTGTGGTAATGAAGCTTTTACATGTGAATTCAGTAACTTGAAAATCTATGTCACAGTACAGTCTTTAAAGATCTAATTACTTCTCATTTAAAAAGCCAGACTCATAAAATACTCTTGACAGTTATCTGCTTCTGTGGGTGATTCTGGAGAGTAAGTAGGCTACAATATAATACTGGGAAAAATGTGTGGACTGATATTTCACTGCTTCAGAAATGTCACAGTGTCTTTGGTGAATGCAAGAGAGCATTAGAAGGCTGGAGCTTGATCAATTTGTTAAGGATTACAAATTATGATAGGTGATGAGGGGGATTCAATAACCAAAGAAATGTTTCAGTTCTAAGTCCCACAAAGGTCATGCCATAGGGAAAAAACTTCCAAAAATCAAAGCAGCTGAAACTTCTCTTCTGAAAACAATTTAGACACTTCAACATACTTTTTTCTTTTTTTTGTTTTGCTAGACAGAAACTTAATTTTGCTGTGATTAAGAAAGTAATGGTCATTGTCATTGCAGGAGCAGTTCAAAAAAGTATTATGCCTGTGTCTCCTTATTTTGAGGTTGTAACATTATCAACCTGTTACACCTTTCAAAACTCCTGTCAGCTGCACAGCAAAGTGCAATTAAAGTCACTTCATTGGAATCCTGTTCCTGGAGTCTGTTACTTTTATGGCCAGGTAGGGAGACTCATAGTTGCTACGGTGGGTGAGATGGTAGAGAATCTGCTGGCCTCCGGGGGCTGTTGTCAGCTTGGAATGGCTGTTTGACAGATGCAGAGTTGGAAATTTAATCTTGGAGAAATAAAATAAGAAAGCCATCTTTGACAAACCAGAATTCCTCCAGTTCCATGGAGGAAAGGATAAGAAAGATTCCCCCCCCCCCCCCCCCCTGAAAATTAGGAATTTTTCTTAATTTATTTGTAAAAGAGGTTCAATCCTGGCAATATTTTTACAATTGATCATGTTCAGTACATCTAATGATTTTTTTTTTTGTCCACCTTAGCTAGAGTTTTATGTTATGTTTCTGTACATCTATTTATCAGTTTGTGTCCCCTTCCAGAGCCGCAGAGGTGGCCAGGCCAGGCATTTCATCAGTTTGGAATAAGGTGAAGGGATCCAGTGTCCCCTGATATTTTGAACATTTCAAAATGTTTACTGCTATTGAGTTTGAATTATTGTAACCTTTTTTTGGAACTAACATACCATTAATTACTGGCTCAGTACAAGGGATTGACTGTAAATCTTCACTTGCTGGTTCTAAATATCCAGCTATGGTAATAAAACCTGGGGTCACAAAGCTGACACAGTCTCCGTCAAAGGTGGAAGCTGCACAGCCCCCCAGCCCCTCTTGGTTTCTCCTGTTCACAGTTTGCAATGATATGGGCTGACTCCCTTCTATTTTGACTACTTGTTAGAGCTGTTGTTAAAGTGATTTCCTTTGTGAACTCAACGGGAAAGAAAATAAATGTGCTAGGGTTGTGGGGATGGGATAGGATCTTGTTCTTGAGTGCAAAGAACTGTTCTGCTGGCTCACCCCATGTTTTGGAGCTACGCTTCTAGTGAAAACCCTCTCAGGAACTCTCTAAATAAGAATTGTCCTAGAAGGACAGATCATAAAGTCTTTGAGTATTAAAACTCATAGCCTACAGAGCTTTGTTGTGTTTTAAATCATAAGATTCCACATCTGAGTCTATTTTCCTTTCACTGGTACAAATCTACCTTAATTTCACTGAAAGTCAACCTAGCATGCAGCTGGAAAGAAAAATTCAGGCTGTTCAATGAGACAAGCTAAGGTGAATGAACATGTTGGAAGCACCTGCAGTTGAAGAGAAAGGCATGCTGCATTTTGAGAAATATAAACAAGTAGAAGGGTAGCAATAAAGTACTTGCACAGAGTAAGCCAATTGCCCAGAGCTGGACACCTAGCAATAGTTAATTCAGGAGGTGAAGCTATTGTCCCATTGCATTGCTTTCTTAAAATAAACTAGAAAAACTGGTCTGGCACTTTCGAAACGCAAAGCAGCAGCTGAATCAGTATCACAAATGACCCCTTTCAGAACTTAAAAAAAACCTAAACAAACAAAACAAAAAGCAAGCCAAAAATACCAAACAGAAAAGAACCCAACAAACCTTGAGTAGAGTTACTGCTGCTCTTTTATGAATGCTTTGTTTTTTCTTTTATAATGGAAATTTTGTGATTGTTTGTGTGATTATCTTAGAAACATATACTCCAGAAAATCACCTGAACTAGCATAGGTCACTGAATCTTTGTCTGTGTTTTGTAGAATGCAAACTGGGGAGGTCATGTAAGTACATCTGTTCTACGTTTTTAAAAGTATGTTTTTTTTCTTTTTTTTCAGAGCATGTTTGCAAGCATGTTACCACTATTAAGACAACTGAGCTTGTACGTACTCTGCCACCACTTCCTTTACCATGTCACCATTATCTTCCAAAAAAGATCTTAAATGTTCTGAAACGATTTGGGCTTTGAGCTTAATTGAGACCTGCCCAGTGCTAGATAATTCTGGAGCAGGATGTAGGACGCCCCAAGCCCTTTCTCCTATCAAACTACAGAATTTATGCATTGTGTTATTTCAATTACATCTCTTTCTCAAACCTGTATGGGATACCCTTTTTCCTGCACCTCTTTATTAGGAGTGCTGCAATAACATACAAAAGCAGTAAGCATCTCATGTAGAATAATTGTCTTTAAAATTATCTGTGGGGGAGAAATGGGTGTAACTGATCTCTATGAGTGGAATTCCCACTTACCTGTCAGGAGTGAGATGGTGCCACAATCTTCCCTCTCCTCAATATGCTCATGGCTGGAGCAGAGAGTGCACTCGTTTGTGCAAGTGACTAGGTGACAACTTCTGTGCCTCCGAATTGCAACCCAGGTGGATGCTTAGCATTTTATACAAAGAGTATCCCAATCTGTGATCTTCCAAATACCTTCTCTTTAAATGAGATCAGTATGCACATTTTCAGTCTCAGGCCTGTTTGTTAAGAATTTTCAGAAGACCTCTTCTGTGCAAGTCAGAAGTCCATAGGTAAATGCACATCTGTTGTGATTAAATTGTTTTTATTCACCACAAGTTTGACTCAGCATCCTTCCTGGTTCTGACTCCTGTGTGGGTAATAGCAGTAGGGTGTTCACAGTAAGAGAGTCTTTCTTTGGTGATGTGCTGTCTCTGTTTGTTGGCATATTGTGATGGTTTTAAGACTATCTTTTTAATTTTTCTTCACATATATATACTATATATAGATAATTCTTCACGCATATATACAATTATTTTCTTGCTTGTACACTTATGTTTGTACACAATAAAGATTCTTGTACTCCTAGGTGTCACTATATTTAATCTATCACTATCTTTTTGCTATTCATCTACCACCATCTATCTTCCATGATGAAGACATAATAAAAAAAAAATTATATCTTGGACTTACTCAAAGGAGTAATTTTGTTTCCAATATGAACAAAATAACTTCTAACTTATACCAACGTTTTTGTACATTTCAATTTTTTTTTTTTTTTTTTTTTTTTTTTTTTTTTTTTTTTTTTTTGCTTATTAGTTATAAGAAAAGTTACTCAGCACATTTCTTGTAGTGGGCTTTCAAGAACCTATGCACTTTACTTTTCATTGAACTCCATATATGATTCTGACTAGGTGCACAGTTAATTCCAGTGAAAAATTAACAGCCTACTGTGGTTGGCATTTTAATGATACATAGTAAGGTGGGCCCATGCCTGGGTTTTGTTGTTGTTTTTTATTCTGATTTGGTTTGTAGTTTTGTTTATTTGGGGTTTTTTGTTCCTGTTTTATTGTTTGTTGGGATGTTTGTTTGTTTTTCATCTTTTGGCATGTAAAGAATCAAGGAAATAAATGGCATCAGGTTTGTTTAATGCATATGTAATTGTTCCTGTTTTTTTTTTTTTTTCCCCTGTAATAGCAAGTTATCTGCACTTGAAACTGTCATATGTATTGAGGGCTTCATATGCTTTAGCTGTAGCACTTGTGGGCCTTGAATTCAGAAATGCGTATTCAATAAACCTGCCTCTGTATTAAGTACATAGCAGCTTGGCTCTCAACAGCAACATGTATTAGCTTGTAGACTTACTGGTATTTATGTGCATGGGGGTAATGGTGGTGGTAGGGTTTTTAAACACTGCTGTGTAAGAGGATGATTAGTGTTTTAATCAGTGCAAGTAACATTAAGCTGTATTTTTATTTCCCATCTATTATTTTTCTTTACTTCATACCTGGTTTGCCTGGTTAAAGAAAAACAACAACTTGGTTTTGTTTCCTTCAGTTCTGCTATTTCCATCTCCCTCCATTTACTTTTTTCTGATAAATCAAATGCTGTTCTGCAGGAATGATTCTGGAACAGAAAGGAGGAAGGGATGACAGGCTCTAGTCAGGTGCCTTTGCTTAACTGCATCTATAATTTTTCTCTGCATTTCTCTCCAATGTTTCTTCCCTCTTGCTTTCTTGTTCCATTTATTTCTATAGCTCTTCTTCCTCTGTCAGCCATGGAAGGGTTGTGATTTATGCTTCTAATTCTTTTGAACTGGGCAGTGACAACTGAAAACAAAGGTATGGTAGCAATTGCTTCACTGTCTCGGGTCTACACTGCCTGGAGCACATGTGGGAAAAATGTTGATGAGAGCACAGAAGGCTGTTTCAAATTGACTATGTTGATAGAAAACAGTGATGATAATTTTTGCTTTTCTGATGGTGACAGGGAGAGAGAAATTGAAACTGTAAGTGTAATCAGAAAATATGAGGCTGAAAGCTTGAAACTTTTTAATTAAAAGTAGTAAAGTCAACTTTGAGATATGAAATGGCAGCAAAAAGCTAGTCCTGTTTTGGGTCCAAGCTGGATTGTGCATCTTCTCTGGATACTTTAACTCGTTAGAAAATTACATTACTGGAGCAAAAAAAAAGCTTCAAAGACTAGGATTAGCAAAAAAGAAAGCTGTTGGGAGTTTTGCACTGTATAAGTACTTACTGTGGATAATGGTGTGATAAACTTGGAAAAAATGTTTAAATAGTCTTCCTAATAATCTAATTATGGAGTGAAGAGGGGTCTTCATATGTGTCTGCCTCCCTGCTTGGAATACGTGTTCTACTCTTACCTCAGGGTAAGCAGAAAAGGTGGAAGGGAATTTGTGGTGAACAGCACAGATTGTACTTTTATTATTTTTTTAGTGAGAAGAAATAGGAGGTAGGGCCTAAGTAAAGGTTATGTCAGTTAGTCAATCTGTTCAGGTCTTTATGGATTTGTCTACCCAATTTCTGCTTGTCTTTGAATTTGAGACAGTGTGCTGGTTCTTCTGCTGGTTCACTTCAGTTGTATCATAACTTATCTGAATTCTGCATTTGCTGAATTCATATACAACATTTTCATTGATGCTGCATGGGTATCCATGGTGCAAGGGCCTCTCCTGTTCAAACTGAAAGATTTGAGATTGCTGCCTGCATATTACTTTATTGTTCTTTCTGGTATTTTCCCATCCCAGTGGCACTGGTGGCAACTGTGACTTGAATCATGGGATTTGAAATGTT
Source organism: Indicator indicator (assembly GCF_027791375.1). Classification (NCBI taxonomy): domain Eukaryota; kingdom Metazoa; phylum Chordata; class Aves; order Piciformes; family Indicatoridae; genus Indicator; species Indicator indicator. The sequence continues at coordinate 24,602,661 of NC_072017.1, read as the reverse complement.
TGTGAGACTTTGGGGGGATGAGGGTGGTGTTCAGAGAGAAGGAATTGAAAAAAAAATATTCTTTCTGCCTGGCCTCTTCCTTTATATATATATATATATTTTTTTTTTTTTACCCATTCTATTTTTATCACTCACACAATACTTATAGCAATATGGCAACTAGTGTGCAGGAGATCAGTTGATACCAAATGACTGAATAGTTAAAAACCTTATTCTAGATATACAGGAATTGTGTATCTAACTGTAAGAAGATTTCCCTGAACATTGTTTTGGAAGAGTGGGAGAAAAACATACATACAAGTCACTAATGATTTAAAAGAGGATCTCAGCTATGTGCAGAATATATCTGTATTTACCCTGTTTGGTCAGTCTCAGCTGGAAGTTTCTGACAGAGAATATGGCAAAGATACGTTTTTCATTGTGGAGGCAGAAGGGAAAGGGAAAAGGGGATATAGCTCATTGCACCTGGGAGCTGTTGTAGTATGAGAAGTAGGAAAATAATTTATTCCTTTTAAAGTCCTGGGCTTGAGCAGATAATGCTAAGCTTTGCTCTATCTCTTTGATCTCTCTGCTATGTATAAATAGCTGCCAACATGAGAGAGGCTACTGGCTGAGCTAACTCTGACAGAAGGCTCAGTTCCCATCCTGGCTGAGGAAGAGCAGAATGTGGGAAGAAGTTTTGGGGTTAGTAAAAAGTATGCTCCCACTCCTCAGTCACAACTACACATTCTTTGCTCTGATTGTTTCCTGTGGATTTGGGTGAGTCTTTTGAATGTTTAGGATGTTGCATTTAGCCAGGTACTGCAACATCTCAAAACCCCCCAACCAAATGAAAACATTCAAACCCCTCAACATTAGCTCCTAACTCTGTTTTGTCTGAAGTGATTTTGTTCTTTGGCAAAGTATTCTGTAGAACTAGGAGTTGAGCACTTTCATTAAAATTAAGTGTTTGGATGACTAAGATGTGGAAATAAGGATGAGAGATATTTTAATTTTGGGGTCTTTTGTGCCCTCTGTCTTTTTTTGGGTTCTGAACCACTAAAAGTCTCTGGAGCAACTCATTTTAAAAGACCTTTTTGAGCCTGCTTTGGCTCAAACAAGTTATGATTTGATCAACCATAGGCCAATCCTGTGTCAGTTAATGCTTTTAAATCATGTGGGAGGCTTGGATTTGATTCTTCTTTCCAGAGTTCTTGGTCTTTTGGGGCTTAGTCCTGCAAACCACTGAGTTGGCCTTGGTTCAGCAAGGCATTTAAATATGTTTAATTCTTCAAGCATGAAGGTTCTATGTCAGTTTGATGACAGTGTTAGGCATATGTTAAGCCTTTTCTTTGTAGGCTTGTCAGGATGCAGGGTTTTGAAGCACTAGTGTTAGTGTGTTCCCTGAAAAAATGGGTTAAAAAAGACAACCTGTGAGGAAGGTTAGTAGTGACAAATAACAATAAAAATTTAATATTTCATAGTTTTAAAAAAATTATTTATTTTGCTTTATGAAAGGGGAATCAAGTTGCCATTGAACTGAACGGGGTGTGTCACACTGGGTGAGACTATGCCTCATATCAGAATAATGCATTAGGAAGTAAGAAAATACATCACAGGATTCATGACTATGTTAAAAGTAAAAACACTGATGTAAAATAGTGACTGTAGCACTACAAATTAGATGTGTTGCTGTTACCTTTAATGCCAGTTATGTCCCTGGCAGCTAGCCTACTTGCTGTATATATCTTAATATATGAAACTGCAGTAGAGCTGCCGTTCAGTTATCCTACAACTTCTAACTTTTAACTAGGCCAGAGCAAGAGTGTACTTTGATTATTTGGTTCTTATTCTCAGGATACTTAATGAGCTGACCAAATGTGCTGCAGTTAGCACACACATGCACATGCATGTAGTAGAGGACTACCCAGTAATGCACTACAGGCTTTAATTTGGCTTGCTAGCACAAAACAGGTTTGGTCATTCAGAAATTAAAATTGAGTACATATTTGAGTTTTTAGCTATCCAGTTTAATTTACCTGTGGATGTGCATGAAAGGTCTATTTGCAATTGGATGCAAAACCCCTTAAAGTGGGTCAGATTCTGTTGTGTTTATAGAATGAAAAAATGTTATCATTTGAATAATCTTTTCCACAGTAAAAGCATTTTACTGTGAAGTGATCTTCTAAAGGTAAGCGATACTGAGATTTCATACTTATTTTTCTGAACCTGCTACTCTGTGTACTGGTTAAGTGAGTTCAAGCAGTAGTTATATCTGATCACTGGGACAGCCTGAAAGAAATCTTTCTTATTGTGCAGTGTGCTTTATGCCTATTTATACAATTTCATAATTCATAATGTGCAAAATTCTCCTAATATGTATTGATTGTACATGTTTAATGGCAGCTCACAATTATGTGTTGCCAGAGTATCTGGGCCATGGACTAGCCATATTGTAAGTGCAAAAATAGTTGAGGTGTGTTGGAGGTGGCAGAGATGGCACAACACTACGAAAATCCAGCTTTAATGTTTCAGGAGTCAGTGCATCTCTGGTAATGGTGCACCAAGTTTTGCCTGACACAGAACCAAAATTAATAAATGGTAGCTGTACAGAATCACCTTGGATGTGCATTCCTGGAACAGGAAGCACTGGGAGGGGAGGTTCAGCACAGAGACATCCGTTCTGAGCTTCATCTGCAGTCATTATAAATTCTGGTTCTGCTGTATGCAAGCTGATACCATTTAAAGTTTGCTTAATATTACATTTGGGGGGAAAATGGTTATGCATAATATAGCACTGGGCAAAACTGTGGACTTGATTTGGAAATGGTACCACAACCGATACGTAAATCGCTCCTGTTGGAGCAAAGTGTTTGGTGTTGCTGTTGCTTGAATGGTTCTGCAGGAGACAGTTTGTATCCAGTAGTAGTGGTGGTGAGCCAATCTGATAAAATTAAGCCAGTATTCCTGTGGAATGTTGTTACTTTTTGGGTTCATCCACTCCCTGTTGGCTAGAAAACAAAACACATAGGTTTTGTGTTTAGAATTAATTGTGATTTACGTAGCAGGACTGACTTTTTTGGTGGTTTCACTTAAAAGCTTGAATAATGGAAGCTGCAGGAGAAAATTTAACCTAAGTAGAATTTAAGGTAAATGTTTGGATAAGTCTCTTAATCGGCTAGCATTTCTCATGTAGAATAGTCAAAATCTTATCTTGGGCACTTTAGCTGGGTGCTCAATTGTCATAGAAACATTTCAAGTATTAGTGCACATGTTAATTTATTGCAATGTACTGAGCAGATCAGTACTGATCTTCACTAGATCTATTGAAAATGTGCTTTAATGTACTGAATACTTGAAGGTGACTTCCTATTTCCGTCTTGCAGTTTATCAGCAAGGTGATTTGTAACACGTGCATGTAATTGATACCTCTGCTTAGACTTTGGAGGCTTTGCATAATTCTATTCCTTGCTGCTAATTAGCCCACTAATAAATTGCTTCTAATCTGATCAATTTATTTTGACAGTTCTATCAGCAACATTAATCTTTCACAGGTTAAGATTTCTCTAAAACCAGCAAATGTTCTGTTAAACTCATGATCTCAAGTGACATACTGAGTGGAGACTGTATAGAAGATTTACTGCCCAAGTACTTTTGGAAGAGGAACCAAGTTCTGTAATGTCAATGTTTTAGTGTTTTTTGCCACACCTGTGCCTTCCAGCTTGCAAATTAAGCTTCTGTAATAAATCTAGTATAGGAAGAAGCTTGGCTAAAATTACTAGTAAGAGTAAGGCTGATATTCTAGATAGCATTAGAAGATGCTGTACTTAATTTGAAATGCCAACATAAGTTCTCGGCTGTAAGAATTGTCAGAATTTCAGGAAAATTGTAAGCACAGATTGGCCTAGTATGACATTCTACTAGCTATCATTCTGTCTACTTCCTGGACGTAAGATGTCACTAAATAACTGCATTAACCATTTCTTTTGTCTGATGAAAAAAAAAAGTATCTTTTTAGAACTGTTTCCTATAGCAGACTGTAGTAGGAGAGAGGATCTTTGAGATGAAAAGCAGAGGGAAGCTGATATTCAACAGCTGCATTCAAAGTAATGGTTTTGCTGATGTCATCTTCTAAAGATAATGAAATGAAAAATTTGTGATGTTTTGTTGTGGCGAGTGTTTTTAAATCCTTAATTTGGCAAAGAGGAAGAGACAATATTACTCTGGTTTGAGTATATTTTGTCTGGGAAATAAAATTCAGCTGGTGAGTGGAGGAAAAGATTGAGGCTCTACAGATGGAGCATTTAGGCAGGATTTTATTCTTGTGATAGTAAGGTATGCTATGTGACCCGTTGTTTCAGTAAGTCAAAACCAAGAGCTTGTGTGTCTCACATTGTCATACTACAAAATATAGTCGAGGATGTAAAATACTTAGCAGAAAGTGGAAAGTAATCTGGATTTTATCTGTAGGTCCCATGAGGCTACTTTCTAAAACTGCTTTCAAGATATAATGCTCTTCTCCATACTTCCCTGACGTTCTTTTGTGGTGGGTCAAGTCAGTTCTTGATTGTTAATTAAAACAACTTGTTTAAGAAAAGCAGACTCTTGTTATTTTAGCAGTATTTTCCCTAGAGAACAGCATGGCCCAAACACTTCAATATTTTGAAAAGCTTGTCTCTCAAGATCAAATTCTATGTGAGTTTATGTCATGGTAACATATTGTTTAGAGGTAGGATTTGATTACTTCTAGTACTATAGAAATGTCTTTAAGTAAAACTTTGTGGCATTTCCGTGTGATAGGAGTGAAGGCTGTGTGCCAGATTTACTTTGTGCTATGACTGTTAGGTTTCCTCTTGGTTGTTCTGAGTTCAAAGAGGGATGTGAAAAAACATGATTTGTGCCCAACCAAAGAAAGGTTACAGCTGCCAAAAATCAGGAAAAAAGTCCAGCTGGTCACAACATCTGACCTGAGATGTCCCTTCATTTTCTTGACCTGTTGTAGATTCTGCCATTGCATGTGATCAGGAGAAAATATCCACAGTGCAGGAAGTGCTTGAGATTTCAAAACTGCTTTAACTCAGGTTGAAGACAGAAACTTACATAAACCACTCAGGTCCCTATTGTTGTCTACCACCTGGGAGATGTGGCAGACTGTCACCCAGACTACTGCATAGCTCTTATAACTGTAAATGTGTTGACAGCTGAACTCAGATTTCTGAGAGTGTATTGTAGTTACTTCTGAATATTTCATGTGCACTAGCTCTTATAATCCTACAATGTAGTATACTATTTTGGGGAGTGTAAGATTCATGACTATCCCAAAAAGTAACTACTCTTTTATATCCTGTGTTATATCCTGTAAGTGAGATTGTAGTTTGTGCTGCTTTGCACAGGCATAGAAATGTGGGAACGTGTTTTAAGTGAAACTTTCCAAAGTGTGCCCTTTTCTATGCTTCTCTGATCTTGTTTTTCCTTTTTTTTTTTTTTTCTTTACTAGTGCTGTCGGCTTTTTTCATGGCAGTAAATGTAGTTGTCTAATGTTCAGTTTTTCCTCACATACTCTCCTCTTAATGAATGTGATCATTTACACACTGTCACTGTAGTATTGGCATGCTAAATAATTTAGTGAGCTGTGGCAGGTAGATAGCTCTGTGGTGTCTGTGTTTCTATGGCAATGTATTTGCTTAATGTAAATATTAGTCATTCTGACCATATGAATCTCAGGGCTTCTGACATTATTAACTGTGTTTGGGAGGTGGGAATCTGTGTATCTAAAAGAAAAGTTGTTCTGGGTATATGAATAGCTTAAAGATTACTTTTTTTTTTTTTGTAATTCCTTCTGCTTTCTGACTGAGCTACATAATTTATTGATTGTCATGAACACAGCAGAACATTTCTCCTGTTTCTTTATCATGGTTGTAATGCAACTCTGTTGTAAAGAAATATATAACTGTATTCTGATCCTTTAAAAATTCATCTGACTGAAATGAAAGGGAATAGGAGCTTGAGGTACATCAACTTTGGTCTTGGTCAGAATCTAGGCAGTTCTAGAAGTACAAGAAATAAAATCAGACCTGGAAGAAAAGTCCCTTAAGTACTTGATGTATTATTGTTTTGTGGTGTGTAAATGAGGCTAAGCATGAGAGGCTCTTCCATGTCTTTTATGGTACTGTCAGGAGTAGAATTACTTGAGAAATCCCTTGTTTGCCAGAAAATTAATGCATAAATAATGTGTTATTGAAGTTTGTTTCTTAAATGTTTATGTAGATGGTTTTCTAGTCCTTTTTTTATGGACCATTTCCAAGGAAAAGTAATTGCCTTCTGCAAAGTCTTCTCTGATCGTATGAACTATTCTTTGTTATAATCTGTCAGCACTTTTGTGGCAACAAATAGAAGTGGGAAAAGAATTAGATCACTCACTTTTTCTAATTATGATATTCAACATTCATGAAGTTTTATATAAACTTCAGTAACTTCAGACCACCAGTAATGTTTGCAGAATTTTATGGACTGTTTTGAAACTTTACTTGTTAAACTGCTAAACTTAAGAGCAGCGTTGAAAAGGTTTGGCTCCACACTGATCTGTTCGGAATTATCCCCAGCCTTCCTGCCAAACATCCATGATACAGGAGGAAAAAGTATAGGAAACAGTGAATGTAGTTCACAGAGTGTAGGGTGGATGATGCTGGAGAGTTCTGTGTGCTGCAGTCTGACATCAGTGCTCAGCAGCTGTCCATGTTTGGCCCATTAATTGTCAAAAAAACCCAGACCAGAACAAAAAAAAACCCAAAAAACCAACCAAACAAAAAAACCCCAACACCATCAAAAAAATAAACAGTAACAGCCAAGCATGGACTTCTGAGTTCTTTGTATTTCACAGAAAAGTCTGCTGGGTTTTTGTTCTCTGTTCTTCCTACCTCTGCAAAAAACTTTTGTTGTCAGTGCTTCCATGTAAAGCTCCTTACTGGACAGGAATACAAACTAGAGTTGCTGGTTGCCTTTTCACGGCCCTGTTACTCACAAATGCTAGTCTGGAATTCAAGTTCTCCTAGGAAAATTAATTATTTACTACTTATACCTTTTCCTGACAAGGCTGCCTGAGGGAATACTGTGCTCCTGGCTGTCTCTCTTTTAAAAATATAATATGCTTTAGATGCATCTGTTGTTTATAGATTCAGAGAAGTATTGAAGCATTTAGATTCAGAATACCTACCAAGTATGAGCACAGATGAAAGAGTAATAAGAGCAGCTTCTCTGATTATTCTTTTAGTAAACAAACCATACTTGTAAAATGGCTTGGGAAAAGCCGTATCTACTGCAATATATTAGAGAAAAAAGACTGCAAAGCCATTTTCTCTTCCATGGCAAGAATCTTGTGGAGAGAGGAGCTTCTTCAGGATCAGCCTAGCAGGTTTTTCCCTTGGAGAAGAGGCTTGATGGTTCTGCTTTTCCAAAGTCACAAGTAGCTGTTTTCAAGACATTGTTGGAAGAGATCCTCTGAGCTCTCAAACACTCCTGTCCAGGTTTGGCTTTAGGACCTGATGCAATGCGTAGAACCACGTGAAGAGCATGGAGGTTTCTTTTAATGTAACTCATGCTACCAGTAGCTGAAAGGGTCTGGTGGAACTCATCTGGCTTGGTGGTCTTGTGGCACTAGAACCTGCCTCTGACCTGCTCTTGTTTTCTTTTGTGCCTGGCTACAGCACAGACACTGGTGTGTATCCATGGAGTCCTACAACCAGAAATGCAGCAGAATGCTTCACACCAAGCCTTGTGTCGAATTGTCCATTCCTGAGCCCCACTGCATCTCTTTGCTTTGACTGCAGAAAGATGGCATGTCTGTGTTTTAAAGCTGGGCTGAGGGAAGTGGAATGGATTGTATTACAAGCTGAACATTTAAATTGGGTGATAAATTGAAAGGAACAAAAGCACATTCTAAAAAGCAGTTGTATTTAATGCTTCACACATGATTTGCTCAACTAATTTCTTTTATTGCCACACTGTGTCTTTTCACTTTTACCCACAGAAGAAAAAATTCTCATAGTTGTGCAGTGCCTTTTTTATATGTGTAACGAATTCTTGAATATTACTTTACAAATATGAAGTGAAGTTGTTTTATCTGCAGTGTTTTTGTACTTCTGTTGTCTTTTTTTTTTCTTTTCTATTTTACTTTGAAAAGGTAATGATGGCTGCTGTGCAGTCCTGTATCTTCTGTGGCCCTCCTCATGCAAGGAGAGCTGGTGTTTCTCTTGTGTTGGGATGGAGACCTCCCAGAGAGCTATGCATCTTAAGTTTGTACTTTACCAGAAATTCTTTTTGGGCAAGCACATGTGAATTCTACCACTGGTTTCTTTTGGTCCACGAATAGCTGGCATTTAATTATCCCTTGTCTGTCTTTCTTTCCATTGCTGTCACAGGACAGGTGCACTGGAGAGGTTAAAATGAAAAGAATGTTTATGGCCCTTGTCCTCTTATGTTATCCTCAAAAATTGTTCATTTAAGTGCTCACATTAGATAGATGTGGCATAAAAATTTATAGGATGGTGTAAGGCTTAAATTGTATTTTCATTATCCTTTTCAGTAAATGCTGTTTTATAGTAATGTGTTGTTTTGACAGAAGGTGATGAAAAAGGGGAATAAACCCAAACAAATATGATCTCTAGGCTTTTGTTGTTGATTTTTGTCAGTACCTTAGTGTTTTTTCTGTTGGGGATTAGAGGGTATATGCCAAGTGTAATGTAATACATTGTTGATACCAAAATACTTGTCACTTAATCCTTACTGTTACTGCAATAAGCCAGACACAGTTGAAATCATAGTTACAAGCAATGTTTACTTGTTTGTTGCATTGTTAGAACGTGGGTTTGGGCTTTCATAAGGGTTAGGAAAAAGGCACTGAAGGCTGCTGCTTTCTCACAGCCTGAGCTCAACAGGTGTTTATTTCCAGGTGCAGAACACTTAACTTCAGAGCTGCAGTGATACTAAAGGATGTAATTCTAACATGCTGCTTAGTTATTACTGTTTAATGCCACTCAGCATTGTAATTATCTTTACCAGGAATTAATAAGCAGGTTTAATAGTCAAACCATGGTGTTGGAATTAAGTATGCCAATGAACCTTATCAGTGGAGCAAAATGTAAATTTTAACTCATTTATTTCATTAGCCTTTAATAAGGCTGTGCTTAGCAAATCATGGCTGCATCATCTGCTGATTATATCCTCTGATCTACTAAGCAAAATAGGACTCTAATAATAGCTATACATTGCATGAAATCTTCCCACTGGTGTTCTGAAACACTGAATGTATTTTTTTCTTCATTTAAAGAGTCTTGTGTCTTCTCTTTTCTGCATGATGCCAAAACATAAAAACACAGGTAAGATGAGAATTCATTTCTTGTAGGCCCTGGGTGTAGAATTGTTTTGCCAAGTAGGAGTTTCAGATGGGTGCTGTAAGTTTAAATGTGTTATGAGTGTGGTGCATAGGGGCTCTGAGAGTTTTATAGGCAGTTAAAACTGCCAGACTATCAACTGAGTAATGATGACTTGCTGCTCCAATAATTAGAGCTCTCCAAAAGTCTGTTGCTCTCCTCTTAAGGCAAAAACTGAACTGAGGGGTTTGCCTTAGACTCAGGTAAAAAGAAAATTAATTGGAGGAGGGTGTGAAGTCTCCTGGATTGAACTCTTTCAGATAGGCAATTACCACTGTGGCTCATGATAATGGTTGTGTTTCCAACGTGCTGCTCAGAGCAAGTGAAAGGGGATTGGACAGATTTAAGATAATTCTTATGGCAAGTCCAGTTAATACTTTTCCCCAACAAATTTCTCATACAATCTTGTCCATGTCCAAATAAACTTGTTCAATCCATCTAGAAACTTTCAAGCCTTCAACATTTCCCAATAGATGTTTGTAAGGTTCAGTGATTGTGAGTGAACATGGTTGATTCTGGTGTCTCAGGCAACAAACTCTTTAAGATTATTTGGTTCAGGTTTGGTTCCATGTAGTCTTTATTTTGGAAAATTTAATCTCAAGTGGAGTCCTTTAATGATTGCACCTCTTGCTGAAGCAACATTAAAATAGTACTTCAGATGCCTCTGAAGTGGTCTGTTGTGAGAGAATCTGTTCTTTAAATGTTTGCTAGAGATGCAAGGTAGCTCTCTTTTCTTACTATCCCATATAAAAGTGATACTTAAAACCCTTTGCAGTACTCTTGAGTGTTATGAGATCAACAGATGTTGTAGTGTTATATTTGAATAACACTAGCTAGAGCTCTCATAGATTCATAGAACCCATTGACCACTTCTGGTGGTAGGTTTACTGTCCTAGTGGTCATCCATCATAGTACTAGTTTTGTTTGTTTGGTTGGTTGTTTTACATTGATCTTATTGATGGTGGGATTGGTAGATAGAGACTGTCAGTTTTCCCCTTGTCGGAGAAAATCATGGGTTTTGCCTCCCAGTCCTGCTCATCTAGAGGATAGAGGGGCATTGCCACAATCCTGTCTGTACATGTTGAATCTAGTGGGTTTAATTTTCAAGTGCTTGCAACTTTGGGGACTGGTTCTTTCCAATTTGATGGTTGTGGTGTGTGTAATTGCAGGCAGACACGCTTTTGGTACTGGCACTCCTGAAGAGAGGTTTTCTAACACCTGTCATTAATTTGTAATTGTTATATGTGTTTGCTGTAGTGCTGACTTACTAATAACACCATTTATTTTCAGTTAGTTTTTCAGTTCAGATGCTCGATTGTATGCAAATTCTCCCATAAAGTCAATGAAGTGCTTCCTCAGACATTCTGTGATTCTCAGCACTGGAGGTTAATGTCCTTCAGAGTATACAAGTATGCTTGAAGACAGCAGGGGATCTGAACATGAACTAGTGAAGAGATGGCAAATTCTGAAACAGTGGTGAAGTGCTTTATTATTGGAGTGCCCTTGGCATGAATTGTGATACAAGTAAAATGGTGTCTGTGAGGAGAGGTGGACTTGAAGATAAACAGGACAGAGATGGCAATATATGTTGGTACAGCAGAAATCCTCCAAGTTCTGTTTCAGTCTAGGGATAACTGGTAAATTATAGTTTTGTATGTACTTTCTTAACGGATATATCAAAATAAAAATAATTTGACATACGCTAGCTAATATTCATAGCCTATCGCCCCTTTTAATTGAGAGGTTGGAAAAAATTAGTAAATTTATAATTCAGTGTCAAGAACCATGTCCTCAGGAATAAAGTTGAAGGTGTAGCTTCCAAACATGCTATGGTTACAGCTGACTCATGTTCCAGACCTGTGTGTATGAAGACTTTCTCATGCTTCTTCAAACTGTTCCTGCCTTCAGTTCCCATAGAGCTCTACCAGGACTAGTATGTCGTGTATGACACTGCATAAGGCTCAGTCTGCAGTTTGGGGTAGCACATCTGTTGCCAATTTTCAAGAAGATAATAAAGATGAATGGCAAAATTTTGGATCAGGGGACATGGGAGAGGAGAGGTACCAGATTCAGGAATGGAAGATAAAAGTACAGCCCAACTACTTTAGAAAACAAGGCGTTCATTCATGGTAGCTTCTGCAGCTCGGTGATGACCTCAGACAGAGGGACAGTAAGTAGAGGAGAGAAGCAGAAGGGTTCCCATACACAGACACTCCCCACTTCTGGAGGTGTGCATGCAGGAATAAGAACAACCTGTTCATGGGTGGAACCTGTGCTTTCCCACGCCTGTAGAATCATAGAATCATCGAAGAAGATTCCTTAGGTGTTACAAAATTAGATGGGAGAGGTTGTGGTTTGACTTTTGTTTATCTGTACTGAGAAGCATTCCTGCTAGGCAAACATCCAGCTCTCATCTTTGCTAGGCTTTCAGTATTGATTATTCCAAGTGTTAAAACATTTAAATTGCAAGTAAATTCTGATATTTACCTCATCTTAAGAAGATACTGTTCTCCTGCAACATTTGTGAGATTTTGTGTTGTTGAGGACATTCTCTTTATGAGATGTATGGTCTTCATTTACAATTCAGAAAGAGCTATTATTTACCTTCTTTTAAGCTCCAGGGTGTGAAAGTTGCTAATTCATCTTCATCTCTTCCTGGACGAGAGAAACACCTGCATTTCTATTCATCTTTTCCCAAAGGTTCTAAGGTGAGACTGAAAAAAAAGATTAAAATGTACTGAATTGCTTTGAGTGTCAGATTACCTGGATTTCTTTATTATTATTTTTAAAAATTTCCTTAATTATTTTTCATACTGGCAAAATATCTGAGACAAGGTGTTCTGCACAGTAAATAATTTTCTTTTTTGCCAGTGCATTCATATATCTTACCATCCAGGCAAAAGTAGTCACAAGAATGGAAGGTGATGCAATGTCATTCGGTTTTCAGTTGCAAGAGACTGCCAGGAGTTGTAAGAGTGTAACATGCATTGATAATAGAGTATATTTGTGTTATGAGATCAGAGTTGAAGAATTAATTTCTACTCTGTATAATGGACAGCTTAACACTGCTTATGTGACACAATTTTATTCCTAGGAAAGCTGGAGAAGCTTAGCAAGAAAAACATCTACCACTTACAAAATGCAATGAGACTAAATAGAAATGGAAACATAATTAAGATGTGAATTTTTCTTTGAATTGGCTTTTTATGCACTATACATCATTAGAAATGCCTGGGTTTTGCTGTTTAGTACCATATGTATTGAAAGCAAAAAATTCAACATGAGTATAGGAAACTATATCTATAAAAGTCCACTGAACTTTCAGTTCTGTAATAATGTTTTTAAATAAGGGTGTCACTACAGGAGAAGAGGTTGGGTTTTTATGGATCTGTGCTAACAGATGGGAGAAGTGTTAGTTTATTGAGGTTCTTCAATTCTCAATAGGGATTAATATAAAGTGAATCCTTCAGCTTCTGCTTATTTTCTTTGAGTTGGAATAGAAAAGGAGGGCAGTGTTTTCTGGAAAATCTCCTGTGAAATCAAATATACCTGAAGTTTTCTATGTTATGGGAATGGGGAACTGAAGGGAGGAGTTTTTTGTTTTGTTTGGTTTGTTTTTAAGGAGTGCTTGGTTTGCCTTTTTCCTTTTCCTCCTCATCATTGTTCTTCAGGAAACAGTGTCCTACAGTGATTGATGGGTCTCAACTTAAACAGTGATTTGCCCCAAATTTGGTAATTGACAGTCATACAAAGGAAATTTAAAAGAGTTTTGCAAGTGCTTTTCTGTTTGCCAGCCCTGGAACATAATGTGGGACAAAGGGAGTTCTCAAGTTTCTGAAACTTTCTGCAAGTTAAATTGCAAATGTCTGATGCAAACAATGTTGGTTCGTGCTGTGTTCTGTTCTTTATGTTCTTCACTTTATTTTTTAGAAAAAAAATCAGAAAAGTACTTTCAGAAGTGTCAATCCATTATATACAACATTTTATTGAAAGTCCCTATCTGATATCAGACAATACATGATACATATGGTGAGATATGAACATGAACTTGAGCTACCAAAACCTAAAAGATCATTAGATTTGAGAAGTCATTTGTGATGGCCTTCTACTACCCTACAGTGCAACGAAACCATTATGTAACAATATGCTTTTTCTCATTCCATTTGTTCTTCAGTTCATCGTGTCACTAAGAGGTTATCACTTCAGAATCTAGGAAATAATGTTGACTTGGTGAATAAGTATTTTGGGGGTGGTAATCCTCTGTAAGATGAGTAGTTTCTGTTAATTGTGTGCAGAAGGATAAATGATAGATTCAAGTCATCTAGTCAGCTCCTCCTGTAGTCCTGTACTATAATGAATGTAGTTGGAAGTATGAGAGGGTTTTGTTGTGTGATAGTGGCTACATAAATTTAGATACACTTATAAAACCATTTTTTTTTCCCCCAGGGGAAAAAAAAAAGAATTTTGTATTGTGAATAAACCTCTGGTAGGATAAATAAATATGCTTCTAGAGTAAACATTATGTTAACTACTACACAATATCCATTCTATACCTAATAGTTTTGATTTTATGGCATATTCTGTCCTTTTCTGGAGCTTTTAATTTGAAAGAGACAGACAAATAGAACATGTGCATAGAACACAGAAGTTCCAGCTCAACATTGAGGGTAACAGAGCACTGGAACAGGCTACCCAGGGAGGTTGTGGAGTCTCCTTTTCTAGAGACTTTCAAGACTTGTCTGGATGCATTCCTGTGTGACCTGTCCCAGGTGATCCTGCATTGTCGGGGGGGGTGGACTTGGTGAATTTCAGAGGTCCCTTCCAACACCCAACATTCTATGATTCTGATTTTTTTTAAATTTTTTTTTTTTTTTTTTTGGTGTGGAGAAGAGTGAGGAATTCCTTCTGCGAAGTGGAAATTCTTTTCTCAGTGAAAACTTGATGACAGTCCTGTGGGGAACCTTGTTGGTTGGCTCATTGACTAAGTAATCAGCATAATCTTAATGGTGCTTTCCTGTTGATTCTTGTGCTTCAACTATATTTAGAACCTGCAGAATCGTCTGAGAGTTTGGAAATAAATTAAAAAAACAACTTTATGGCTTCTTTATAATGAAGCATGGAATGTTTAAAGTGTAAGTGTATTTGTATTTTATTGTTGATTATTGCAGAAAGCATGCATATCTTTTTTAATGTCACTTTATAGACTTGAGAACATTATTCATTGGTGTCTTATGCTTATTATAATGAGCAGTTTGATGTTATACAAATCCCTGGAAAAACTGTCTTGCATATTATCACTGTAGCCATAAAATATATAATTTAATCTTGGTTTTGGTAATCTACATATAATAATTACAGATATATTGATAACTTTTTTTTTCTAGACCACTTGTCACTTGGGAAGGTAGCATTTCTTATTTTGTACACTAGTGTTCTGAATATAGTTCTAAATCTTCAAAATACAGAATTTTCTACAGTCTTCCTTCCTGTCAAGAAAGGTTTTCTAGACAGGCAACTTAATTTCCTCTGAATTTATTATACACTTTTAGCTATAGACACTGGTTTACGTTTCTCAGAAAACCCCCAAAAAACAAAACAACGAAAAGCCCCACAAACCACCCCTACCCCCCGCAAAAAAAGTCCACAAACTTTAGAAAATATCATAGAATTGTCAGGGTTGGAAGGGACCTCAAGGATCATCTGGTTCCAACCCCCCTGCCACAGGCAGGGACACCTCACACTAGATCAGGTTGCTCAGAGTCACATCCAACCTGGCCTTAAAAACCTCCAGGGATGGGGTTTCTACCACCTCCCTGGGCAACCTGTTCCAGTGTCTCACCATCCTCACGGTGAAGAGCTTTTTTTTTAACATCCAATCTGAATCTGGACCTACCTGCTTCTAATTTTGTTCCATTCCCCTTGGTCCTATCACTACCTGACAGTTTCACAAATGCCTGTGGTTTTCCTAAATTATGATTGTATTTGTTCCAAGTTTGTACACCACACAGATGTCAGAATTATCTTGGACAGCAAAATGGGTGGTTGAAGATTGCATGGAATCATTTTGATTTCTTCCACTAGTTTAACCACAACAAAGTTGGTTTTATGTCTGCTTTCTGATGTGTTGTTCCCTCCCATTCCTGGATAGTAATGAATTTTTAAATAAACCTCTTACAGATTCTCAGTAGAGATGGGGAGGTTTGCAACAACAATTTTTTTTCTTAATAATTTACTTCAACTGACCAAACAAAATTACTAGTGTAGGCATAGCTGCTGATACCTGCATTTCACCTATAAATCATGGAACAGAAGGCAGCTTTCATTCAGTGATGTGTGCTCTGCCCTTTGGGGTTGTCCTCTTTCTCTTTGAAGCTTGGTATGAAAGTGTATCCACAGTATAAACTTTCAAACTGCATTTTGATTTGCTTGTAATGCCAACCTCATACATTGTAAGACTGAGCTCTTTGGTCTGTGGGCCTCAGACACTTGGGTTTCTATGTAAACTTGCTTTTCTTGGGTTAGCAGTTTTGGTGGTTATTTGGGAATGAACCAGCAAAGCTAAAGCCTTTGAGTTGATTTCAGTTTGCTGACATCTTGCTTCTTCCATATATAGGTAGGAATGAACTTTACTGAGCTACTATTTTTAATTATTTTGTTTGTTTGTTTGTTTGTTTGAAGGTGTTAATATTATTTTTGCAGCAGTAATCTGCTAGGAGCAGACAAGATACCTCAGTCATGCTGAGCCTGAGTGCTACTAAGAATAGATATATATATCTGCCTTGGATTTTAAGAACCCTAGCTGCTATTTTATTCATAAGTTTTTAACCAGCATAATCTGTGTTTTCAACCACTAATTGATACTGAGTTGTTGCCTGTCTTTGGTAGGCCAAATGTGAGGATAAATACAACAGAGAAACAGGTTTATTATATAGCTTATAGTTTATTATATAGCTTATCTCTCTCTGAACGGAACAAGTCCTACCACTAGATTTGCAAAGATTTATGACCTAAAAATATGAACGTGTTGTTCATTCCTTCTGAGACTCCTGCAAGAGTAACATTGGTGGTTGGATGACTTTGAGTTCCAGTGAAATTGCATATGTGCAAATGCATGTGGTAGATGAACATGCCCTGTGGTGTATCAGATAAATAGAGCCCTCCTTGAGGTGGTAAAGGTTTGTCAAGTATTCTCCTTTGTTTTCTTGAGCAGTCATTGCTGTTTTCCACCCTTGGTAATATGCCCGTTGTTGAATTGTCGTTGTGGGTTAGCTGTATACCCTCCCAGACTCACTGTGTATAATTTTAATCTACCCTATCAGTGTATTTTGGACCCTAATACATAGCTGGCTTTTCATTTTGTCTGATCCATGCAGCAAAGTCTCTGAAGGCTTGGGATTTGGCTTAGCCTGTGTTCCTGTGCATAGGCTGCCAGTGGGAGCTGATCCCATTATTTTCCTTTGCAGCATTGCTGGACTGGGGCCATCAGGTGAGCCTCTTGCTTGTCACTGTTGCTGTTCTTACTGGGTGGGGGACTCCCCCATTCCAATGTTTGGAGAACTGTGTATTTATTTAATGCCATAACCTGGATCCTCTAACATATAATACTAGGATTATGTAGGTTAGATGTACCCCAATTGGCTGTGTGAGCTAATGTGAATCTGCAGTAAACGAGTAAGGTAGCTCCTGGGAGATTTGAGAAAAGATTAATTGCAGTTTTTGACTGCAGCAGACTAACCATCAATGGGACAGTAAGATTTTTGTCTCGTTATAAAACATACTGTGTGTAGTTTCTCTCATGAGATTGATCTTGTTAGGCAGTCTCTGTGGGGGCAAGTCACAAGATGTTCTTGCTCGCATGCTAGGTTGGATTAAATTGTGCTTGATGAGAACAGATTGATACTTTGATTAACTCCATTCCTTTACAGTTTGTTAGGCTTTTATCAGATAGTTTTATCAGTGTAAAACATACCTTGTCCTACCCACACATGGAAGGCCTAGTGTCATTGCAGATACTTGGTAGGAAAAACATTGAAAAAAGCTGGCTAGATATGCAATGTTTGCTTGAGATAGACAAAGGACAGGGCAGTTGGTGGACTGCAGTGTTCAAACATGAAAGAACAAATGAGGAAGGAGATAATTGTTCATGTAGTTTGAACCATTCCTCTGGTAGTCTTCTGCAGCTTTCTTGCTATTAGAGCTTCTGAAGTGAAGTAATAGTTAACCAAAAAGATGATTCTCTGATGCAGTGGCTTTTAGTCACTGACATATTCTCTGTTCCCTACCGCAGACCTACTGTTCTCCAGTGAGAACACTGTAATCCTTCTACATTCTGATGGTGGTTTTATAGGATCATTAAGGGTGGGGATGTGTGACTATTCTTCATAGGGTTTGCTTTTGTAGCAAAATTTACTGTGAGTAGGATGAATCCTTTCCTTTGAATGGACTGATGTCTTCTTTTCAAACACTGTTAATAAAATTTAAACCCTCTCCCTGATAATAGTCCCTAAAAAAAAAAGCTAACAAATTTATGCAGAAGGCTTTCTTTTCAATAAAAATTTAACCATCCCTGAACAAGATCCCTTTTAAACTGGAACGAAGTTGAGGCATGCTAAAATTTGCTTAGTTTTCTCCTACCCTCCCTCATCCACTTATCAGAGACTGCAGAGAAGTGATTGCATAGCTGTGCATAAGACCATAGAATTTCCCTGTGCTTCTTTGAAGTTGTCTAATTTCAAGCCCCTTTATGCTACACTGGTCCATGGCAATGTTTTGATATATGCTGTTTTGTTCACTGCTGTCAAGGCTTCTTATCCATCCCTCTATTGTCTCTTGTGTGCCTGGACTGACAGGGTGGAAAGCTTTGGCCAATAGAGCAAAAGCATTCTCTATCTACTAACAGGGGTACACTTGTGTTTGAGAAGTGTGTGATAACACAGCATCTCAGCCTTTCAAGACAACCTTGAAAATTAAAGTGCAGAGCTTTGCAGCATATTTTTCTACCTTATGGTATTAGGCAGTGTACCTTTTGTCTGTATGTTGTGCACTATTTGGGAAGCCCCAGTCCTGCAAACTTCACAGTATCACAGTATATCAGAGGCTGGAAGGGACCTCAAGAAATCATCAGGTCCAAACCCCCCCTGCCAAAGCAGGATCACTTAGGGTAGTCTGCACAGGAATGCATTCAGATGAGTTTTGAAAGTCTCCAGAGAAGGAGACTCTGCAACGCCCCTGGGCAGCCTGTTCCAGTGCTCTGTCACCCTCACTGTAAAGTTTCTCCTCATGTTGAGGTGAAATCTTCTATGTTCAAGTTTGAACCCGTTGTTGCTTGTCTTATCACTGTGAACCACTGAAAATAGCCTGACCCCCTCCACTTGACACCCACCCCTCACATATTTATAGACATTGATCAGATCCCCTCTCAGTCTTCTCTTCTCCAGACTAAACAGCCCCAGGGATCTCAGTCTCTCTCCATAGGGCTTGAGCATCAAGTCTCCTAATCATCCTCGTGGCTCTCGGTTGGATTCTCTCCAGCAGGTCTCTGTCTCTGCTGAACTGGGGAGCCCAAAACTGGACACAGGATTCCAGGTGTGGTCTCACCAGGGCAGAGTAGAGAGGTAGAAGAACTTCCCTAGACCTGCTGGACATACCTTTCTTGATGCATCTCAGGATACCATTGGCTCTCTTGGCCACAAGGGCACATTGGTGTTCCATGCAGAACTTGCTGTCCACCAGCACTCTGAGGTCTTCCTCTATGGAGCTGCTTTCCAGCAGGGCAGCCCCTAACCTGTACTGGTGCCTGTTGTTATTTCTCCCCAGATGTAGGACCCTGCATTTGTCCTTTTTAAATTTCATGAGGTGTGCCTGCACCCAGCTCTTCAGCCTGTCCAGGTCATGTTGCATGGCTGCACAGCCTGATGGGGTATCAGCCAACCCAACCCCATTTTTGTATCATCAGCGAATCCCCTCATCCAGGTCATTGATAAAGACATTGAATTTCTGTGGTGGTGGTGTTTTGTTTTGTTTTTTAATTCAGAAGTGAAACTTTTGAAGAGAGACACTCCAGTGGGAATGGACTTCATGATGAATTCTCTGCTAGGCTGTTCTTCCAGTGCACTTTGCAGTAAAATAAGTACTTCTGTTGCTTGGGGAGTTCAGCCCTGCAATCAGTTGTGTAAAAAAAAGGTTGACGATGTACAGACTTCTGAGAGAAAACTGAAAACAGGTATCCTCAACAAAGTCCAATGACTGTGTCTTGATCTCATCATTAATCTGAAGCTACCCAGCATGGCTGTAGACTGCTGCCTTTTTTTTTTTTTCTTTTCTCCTTTGAACTGGATATAGCCTCAATTGTACTGAAGGCTTCCTCCCATCCTCTTCATTGAACTGAGACTGTGCAGACATGGTTGTACACTTGTGTATGTGACTGTATAACTTTACTGCTTAGGGAGAGACAAATGCTTGTTAGCATGTCTGCACATGCAACAGGTGACCAGATTTGCAGGAAAAAAAAAATAAAAACAACACAAAACCACAACGAACTAACCAAGCCCACACTGAGCAGTATTTAACATGAAAACAACAAAGTTTATGGGGGTGCAAATTAGTTGCCTAACAGCAAAAGCTGTTGTCCAGTTACACAGAGAATATGGGAAAATTTTAGGAGAGATGGTGACTTGTTCCCTTTGAACCTGAGTTCCACGTGTGTGTGATGTATATGCTGGTGCTTCTTGATCCACATGAGGATTGTTAGAGAATATAAACCCTTGGCAGTAGGAGCAGGTACCTTGTGCAGTAGAGGAGGGATTAGAGACTTAAGTGATGTCAGCACAGGCAGTTGAAATAGCACTGGAAGGCGTATATAAGTGGACTTGTCCTTGTAATAGGGTTAAATGGCTGATGGATAAGATATGTTTGAATTGTGGAAAGATTTACCTGCTAAGAAGGTTCTGTTATTGTGTGGCTGGGTCGAAGTACTGAACTGAGCTGTGATGTTCAGAAGCAGATTTTTGAATGGACTGCAGAAGAGGTGTATTTTTCACTTGTCAGGACTATCAAATGGTGTCATAACATCTTGATCAAGATTTAGCAGAGAGGAAAGGCTAAATTACTGTAAAATTTTAACCAACAACCAATTAAGATAAATGTTTACTTCTTAATGGTGTTCAAGGTCACTTCTACTGCTTCCTCCATTAAATGGTGTTTTAGAAATTATTTTCTCGCCTTTGGAGTCAATATGGTGATGTTATTTGTTTTGTTTAATTGGAAATTTTACTTCACATAATGTTGCAGTTAGTGGCACATTTAGTCTTGCAAAGTAGTCAGGAAAACCCACTAATCTGGTAACAAAGTGCTTATATTAAATACATTCGTTCTTATTACTGCTTTAGCTGGAGCATGCTAATTTTAGATTGATACGTATCTTAAAAGATAGTATCTCTTTCAATTCAATTACTTTCCTTTTTTAAATAAGTTTATTGTTTTTAGGATTTACTCTGTGACCACTTAAGTTGTCAAAAGATTTTCATGCTTTTTGAAACACTGTTACAGGAGTTTGAAGTCTTTGAAGCCTACACAATCTATTAGCGTTTTGTATTGCTAAGGAGATCCCAGCATCACAAAATGCTTTCCAGACTTGAAATATTTGCTTCCTTAAGGGAACAGATTTGATTTTAGGAATATTACTGTGCATAGCAGTCTGCTTGTTGCTGTTTTACTGCTTTTAATTTAGAGATGATTAAAAAGTCATAGTATTGGCTGCTGTGAGGATAATGTCTGTGTTCTCTCACTGCTCTTAGGTTTCTGATCTGATAGCTGGCCTAGATGCAAGTGAACTTATCTCTTGTCAAGTTAATATTTACTGCAGGCGAGTTCTTTTCAGATAATAATTTAAATTTTGTATATTTTGTTCTGTATTTGATGCTTTGTACAGTCTATTTATGATGACTAGTAGGAGTGAACATTCAGAATGAACTATTAGACTGAATATTACTAAGATATTGTTTGTCACCAAGGGACAAATGATTTTTTTTTTTAAGTGTGATTCTTTATTACTTAAAGATGTTAAGCGGCTTTAACCTTGTGATTGTTTGTATGTGCATACATGCAACACTCATGTGCAGTAAACTGATAGGTGCAGGTGTTAGAGTACATAAACTGGAAAATAGCAAATTCCTCTCCAGCATTTATCAATCACATATTTCTGAAGATCCTTATGAAGTAGTGGAGTAGTGTCTGTGCTTGTAAATACCTAGTAAATAAACCAGGCAGAATGCATGCAACATCAGCTCAAGGAAACCTTCCTAAAAGTATTCTCTAATTGGTAGCACAGACATTTCTAGAGTCTGCAATACAGACCTTGCTGTTCTGATCTAGTGTCATCTAACTGAAAAGGATCCAATGTGAATCAAAATGCTAGCAGTTGTTAATGACCTGTGTATCTGAGAACTCCTGGCTTTGTTATTAGTGTGCCCAAATCCAGACTTGGAAATAGCAAGAAGCTTTTAAATACCTTGGATAAATAGGACCTTAGGAGCCTTTATGCAGACAATGAGGGGACACCTGCCTGTCTCTAAGGTTTCTTTCACAGGGGCTATATCTGCTCTTTATATATGGTGGCTAGCCTTAGGATGTCCTTGTGTAGGAAAAAATAGCCATACTACAAGTGCACACTGTAGCAGCCATCTGCTTAGGATCTGTTAAAAAAGCTCGGTGTTGGGACCACTTCTGTTTAACATCTTTACTGATGACCTTGATGAAGACAGAGTGTGTCATCAGTAAGTTTGCAGATGACACCAAGTTAGGTGGGAGTGCTGATGTGCACAAGGGTAGGGAGGCTCTACAGAGGGACTTGGATAGATTGGGTCAATGGGCCAACATTAATGGAATGAGCTTCAACAAGGCCAAATGCCAGGTCCTGCACTTGGGTCACAACAACCCCAAGCAATGCTAAAGGCTTGGGGAAGTGTGGCTGGAAAGCTGTCTGGCTGAAAGGGACCTGGGGGTTCTAATTGACAAGCAGTGGAATATGAGCAAGCAGTGTGCCCAGGTAGCCAAGAAAGCCAATGGCATCCTGGCTTGTATTAGAAATGCTGTGTCCAGCAGGAGTAGGGAGGTGATTGTCCCCTTGTACTCAGCTCTGGTGAGGCCATACCTTGAGTATGGTGTCCAGTTTTGGGCACCTCGATACAAGAGAGATGTGGAGGTGCTGGAGTGAGTGCAGAGGAGGGCAACGAAGCTGGGGAAGGACCTGGAGAATAAATCTTATGAAGAGCAACTGAAGGAGCTGGGGCTGTTTAGTTTGAAAAACAGGAGGCTGAGGGGAGACCTCATTGCTCTCTACAGCTACCTGAAAGGACATTGTGGAGAGGCTGATGCTGGTCTCTTCTCACAGGTGATTAGTGATAGAACAAGAGGGAACGGCCTCAAGCTGCAACTGGGTAGGTTTAGACTGGACTATAGGAGCAAGTTTTTCATGGCAAGGGTGGTCAGGCACTGGAATGGGCTTCCCAGGGACATGGTTGAGTTGCCAACCCTGGATGTGTGTAAGGGTCGTTTGGATGTGGTGCCTGGGGATATGGTTTAGGGGTGAGCCTTGTAGAGTAGGGTTATCGGTTGGACTTGGTGATCCCAAAGGTCTTTTCCAACCTGAATGTTTCTGTGATTCTGTGAGACAGGACCTGTGTGTTCAGTGGTGTAATGACGGTTATAAATTTTTAGACAGATGTCAATAACTAAGCAGCATCTTTGTGGAAAGTGAATTTTCCCACTGGACACACAAAGATAACAGCGGCTTTGTCATGGATTTCTTGGCATTTTGCTGTATTTTGAGTATGTGGTGAGAGATGTGCTGCTATTTCTGTTCACTTAGTCTTCTCACAGCTGCAGAGAAGTAGGCCAATATTTCAGGAATCTGTAACAACCAAAGCACCAGTATGGAATCTCTACCCCCAAAAAGTATCTGTATAAGAGCTACCAGATAGAAATAGTTGTTTAAAGGACAGTCTGTCTGACAGAATACTGCCTCTACATTTGTGGAATAGAATCTGAGGCTAGGATTGGAAAGCTATATGAGGAAAACAGGAAGTTGTGACTGCTGGTGAAGACAGAATTTAAACAGGTTAGAGTGAGTAACAGGTTACATCGTTTTGGATTGCCTGTGTGTGGTATGTCCAAGAGCTTTGCATGTATCTTGAGAGTCTTAACATCACTTATCGTTGTTGGTTTTTTTGTTTGTTTTTTTTTTTTGTTTGTTTGTTTGTTTTTCATTTTGAAGAAAGACATATCTCCCTTATTGTTGTTTACTGGTTTAAATGGTGGTGGCTGATCTGAAGTTTTGTTTCTATTGTTGGTATTATGTTGATGTACTTCTGACAATTTGTCATGTGTTACCTAGATGTGTAATATCAGTTTCTTTTATTTAAATTCTTAAATACCATTCAAAGTCTATATTGGAACAACCTCTAAGTTGCGAAGTCTAGTGTCATAAATTCCAGAACTGAGCTTGCCTCTGCTTTGTTAATTAGTTAAGTTCTTTTGCTGCACCTTATGATACCATCTTTAATTACATGATCACATTAGTTTTTCCAAAGCTGCTTTCTTCACTTCATGCCCAGGACAGATCTGTACAAAGGGTGAATAAGGGCTGTGCAGTAAAGAACACTTTTGCCTGGAGGAGCCTGCTAAACTTTTACAGAAATGGGAAGGTCTCTCTTTGAAGGAGAGGGCTGACAAAGTAGGAACTGGCAGGAAGTAGACAAGTGATCTGAAGAATACGTCATCTAAATATTGCTTTGCCTTTGTTAGATATAGTATTAGGCAAACTACTTCAGCTGTTTAGAAAAAGCCTCCTCTATAAGCATGCATCTTGTTTATGAACAAGTTTGGTGTGACTTTCATACTGGTGCTTGAGGGAGTAATACGTTCTTTTAAGCCTCTCAAATATCTGGAAGATATCTGTCTTTGTTTGATTTTAACTTTCCCCTGCAGGTGTATGACTATTTTGATACTCAGATATCTAGGATATTAAATAATGGATAAAAGAATGCTTCAGTTTTTTGTCTCATTCGCATAGTCCTCTAATATGACATCTCGATTTATTTGACTTTGGATATTTGAAGGTTTTACATTTTTTTAATGCTGTTTGGGTTTGGTTGCTTCAATATGGATACAGATGTGTTCTTTTACTTGCATATGGTGTTCTACAGATATTTTCAACGGCTTATAATACACTTTCTGACAGAAAATGTTAAGTATTTGTAATTGATACCTATTTATGAGAATATTATTTTTTAAAAGAGAAATAACCTATACTTTTTTTTAACCTGTGTAGTCTATACAATATTAATTACTAAGTAGCTCTAAAAAGACACATGGTCAGCTACAAAAATGTCATAATGAAGAACCAGAAATGTAGGGATAGTTGCATAAAATGTTTAGTGCATGAGCTTCTGTTATTATTTTTTCAGTAGTGCCTTAATTCAGTCACTGATCTCAAAAGTTCGAGCATTAGAAACTATTATCATGAGAATAATTGAGAGGATTTCCTTTTAAAAAATGTATTCTCCAACTGAAAGAAAAAAGGTTTTAGTGTTCTCTTTAAGTATCTTCTGTTTTGTAATACACTGTAATTTGATGTGCACAGGTATATGTGTGTTGTGTGGGTTTGTTTTTTCTGTTTTGTTTTTTAAACAGATTTCTGTGGATGCCAAAGCTCAAAACACAGTATCAGTCTCGTCATGATGCTTGAAAATCTGAAGCTAATGACAAGATTTTGAAAAGGAGTCCAGCATGGCCCAGTTTGCTTGACTCTTGGAAAATCTATAATGTCCTCTGGAACCAATATCAGCAAAAATCGTCAGGCTCCGAGCCTGCAGGGTGTTGACCCAGAAACATGCATGATAGTGTTTAGAACACACTGGGCACAGGTAATGTTAATTAGTTTTATTGATTTGAAGTAGGCTGTGTTAATAGGAATTTGCTTCATTCTTTCTTTTGGGATAATCCTCAATTGCTCAGAAACAAATGTCTTTCATGAAGAATGTAGAAGATGACACTGAAATGTTTTCAAAACGTAAAGGTAATTGACCTTCAAGGTATGGTTAGGCTTTACTAATCACACTTGGAACTGCAGATTTTCATCTAAATGGGAAGGGGTAGGACATGGTAGTATCTTAAGGAATATCTTCTGGCTTTCCTAGTCATTCACTCTGTCTTGTACCCTGTTGCAAACCTCTGTACTTCCTTTCCTTGTGCTGGGTAAGGCTTGCAGTGCTGTTTGTTATGGATAGATAGATGTAGATTCTGACCTTTGTCCTATTCTGCAAATTCTTTGTGTGTCATCAGGATTACAATTTCTTTTAGGCAAAGATGTTTTGTTCTGAGCACCACAATAAAAGGCCTTATTTGCTGCAGTAGTATGAATAGCTGTTTATATAAAATTGATTTCTGTGCTGCTGCATTTGCTGTTTTTGGCTATCTTGAGAAGCAATGGTAGTATTTCCAGGGTCAGAGGAACCATCGTTCAAGAGCTGCCTTTTCTCAATTAGTTGTAGTGATGCTGTTATGTTATGGGAGCCACTGTTTCTCTTGCTTTTTGGTGGCAAGTATCCTCCATAAAAAGGCTAAAGGCAGTAATTGTTTCTGAGACAATGAGCTTCACTGATTATGTGCAAAACAGAATTTAATTCAGGGATGCTAGGATGACAATTGTTACTCAATCCTAGATCTATAGTTAGTATTGCAGGATTATATGAGCATCAGTGGTCATTTGGTATCATATAAGATGTGATGGCAAGGAAAGATCAGCTCTGTGGACTTCTGCAGCTCTTACTGATGTGAATCATCTTATGATCTTGATAATGCTGAGCACGGTTACTCTGGTTGGAGAGCAGGCCCCTTCATTTAAGCCCTTATTTCAAATATCACTAAAATGCAATTTCTGAAGTCTAAGGCAATATAGTATATCCATACTGCAGAATACCCCAAGTTTTCAGCAACAGGATAAGTGGCAAATTTTGGTGCTTATAAAAGATTTTTTTTTTTTTTTAAAGTGAGTGAAAGCACTGCATTTTGGTCTTGTACATGCTAAATGTGAAACATAATTTCAGAAAGCTGGACAGACAAAAACTAAAAGCTTGAAACAAGTTTGCAGTTTTTGTGTTAAGAATTTTGACTTTTTTTCTTCCTTATAGGGGTAAGTGCATATTTTTTAAAAAATCATTGAAATAACTGACTGCCTTTGTTTATCTTTAGGTTCTGAAAATCTTAGAAAAGCATGATCCTTTGAAAAACATTCAGGCAAAGTATGGAGCAATTTCACCTGATGAGGCCAGCACTGTTCAGAACTATGTGGAGCACATGCTTTTCTTGTTAATTGAGGAGCAAGCAAAGGATGCCTCTATGGGGCCTATTCTGGAGTTTGTGGTTTCAGAAAACATCATGGAGAAGCTTTTCCTTTGGAGCCTGAGACGAGAGTTCACTGATGAAACAAAAATGGAGCAACTCAAAATGTATGAAATGCTGGTAACCCAGTCTCATCAACCTTTGCTGCACCATAAACCCATCTTGAAGCCTTTGATGATGTTGCTGAGTTCCTGCTCAGGAACAGCCACTCCAACAGTGGAAACGGAGTTGGTCATCCTCTTGAACCAGTTATGTTCTATAATAGCCAAAGATCCTTCCATTTTAGAGCTGTTTTTCCACACCAGCGAGGACCAAGGAGCTGCCAATTTCCTCATATTTTCCCTGTTGATTCCCTTCATCCATCGAGAAGGAACAGTAGGCCAACAGGCCCGTGATGCACTACTTTTCATAATGTCTCTGTCTGCAGAAAACAATGTTGTTGCAAACCACATAGCAGAAAATACCTATTTTTGCCCAGTAAGTTGTTGTTTTGCTTAATTTTCAAAACTAATCTGTCTCCCTTGTATTCTTCTCATCTTCTCCTGTCACTTTTGATTAAAGACGTGTTGCAACGAATTTGTTCCTTCTGACAGCTCTCTTACGATTTGTCATGTTGTTTAAGCCAGCCCTACTGCCGAATGCAGTCTTGCTCTTTGTTTCCATACCAGTGCCTTGTGCTTTTGGGACAGCACAAGTGTTTTTTGCAGTTATGCAGTGAATTAAACTGGGAAACTGGTGGAAATTATAGCAGAATTTGGTGGGAGGGGAATCTGCTCTGACTCGCTGTGAGGCCCTACGATATTTTGAGGGTGAAGGGAGTAAGAAATGAGAACAAGGTGCTCTGAGACTATTGCTTCTGGTGGCAGTGCTAGCTGAAATGGAATGTGCTTGCCCTACTATAACATCAGTTCAAAACAAATAGTATGGAAGTAGTGTGAGCGTTATATAGAAATGTAATATTTTTGCAAGATAAAAAGGAGACTTGCTCCTCATTACAGAACTGGACATTTCTATGGCTGACCATTGTCTCACTATGTTGTACTCTGTTACAAAACTTGGTAGTAGTGTTGCATTGTTATATCTGGCAAATTAGTCTTAATACATGAGTAGAAAACTTTTGATGTTAAACAAGTAAATAACCAAATTTAATAAACAAAGTTGCCTTACTGCAGTTTTAAAGCTAAAGCAAAGTGGACCTATAAAAGTGAATGAGCATGTACAACTGACATGAGAAACGTTAGAAGTTTAGAAGGGCACTGTTCTGAGTAAAACAAAAAATGAAACCAGTCTTGGCCTTCCAGGACATGAACTCATTTATTTCCTTCACTTTTGGATTTATTTCTGGGTTTTAATTTACATTTATCATCTTACTGATTAAAACTCCATAATGTAGTGTGCATATACATATATATATATATACACACACACATACATACATTGTTCTGTATGTCTGCTTATAGTATGTGATAAGTTCTGTTAGTAATTTCAAATGGTAATACTATATATACCATAAATCAGACAAACTAAAGAATTCTTCATTTCAAAACATGGATTGTGAATTACCTGCTCCTTTTAGTGGAGGGTAGTATGTTTTTTCAAGACTGACTTCTTGTGCTTAAGAACTATCTTTCTATAGAAAGGAGAAATAAGAATTGTACACAGCACTGAAAATCTTACTGCTTGCTGTGAGCATAAGTATGTGCTTATGAACAGCAATTAAACTGTAAGCAGACAATGGAAAATCAAGTGTCCATTAATTAACAGGTTGCAACACAAAAGACATTCAGGTTCTTGTTTCAAAATTTCTGCCTTCCTGGAACTGTCTGAAGCCTGGGTTTGAGTGTAAGTTTGTGCAGGTTACTTGGGTAGTTCTGTAGGTCTAGTAAGATCTTCCTAACTTTTTGCCTTGAGCTCTTCTATCATG
Source organism: Indicator indicator (assembly GCF_027791375.1). NCBI lineage: Eukaryota > Metazoa > Chordata > Aves > Piciformes > Indicatoridae > Indicator > Indicator indicator. The sequence continues at coordinate 24,573,930 of NC_072017.1, read as the reverse complement.
AGAGAGAGAAGAAGCAAAACATTCTGGTATTAGAAAAATGTGATTGTACAAATAAAGCCTTGCTCAATGGCTTTAGCTTCTTAGTTTTTAAACGTTTTCAGCATCTTTATATATCTATGTGTATATATGTGTGTGTATAAAAAGTAGCACAATGTGCTAAGTTAGTGATTTTTTTTTTTTTTCCACAGTTTTTCCCACTCCCTCCCTTAATATTTATTTTAATAATGTATGCCAGAAGAGATCTATCTTCCAGACTATGTGATTTCGGAATGGAAGGCATTCTGAAAGACAGCCTTTGTCTGACTGGATGAATTAGCAATTATAACTGGTTATGCTTGTGTATGATCAAAACTTGAATCCCTTTCTGTGAACTCTTGGTCTTTGACTTGCACATTGTCAGCTGTTTGTTTTCTGATAGATAAAACAGTTGTGTTTCATCTCAGCTTTGACTGTCTAGCCCTGTAGATGCCAAATAGCCCTTTGTGAAAAAAGGTAAATTCTTTCAAGAGTCTTTTGAATGGAAACTAAAAAAGATTTCCATCAGGCTGAATCTTAATATTCTCATTAAAATAAGGGTAATCTTTTAAATTACCCTAATGCTGTATAAAATCACATAAGGGTGGGTTGTAAGTAATATTTAGAATGTTTCCAGCTGGTGAGAGACCTTGAGCACAAGCCCTATGAGGAGAGGCTGAGGGAGCTGGGACTGTTTAGCCTGGTGAAGAGCAGGCTCAGGGGAGACCTCATTGCTGTCTACAACTCCCTGAAGGGAGGTTGTAGCCAGGAGGGGTTTGATCTCTTCTCCCAGGCAACCAGCAGCAGAACAAGAGGACACAGTCTCAAGCTGTGCCAGGGGAGGTTTAGGCTGGAGGTGAGGAGAAAGTTCTTCACAGAGAGAGTGGTTGGCCATTGGAATGTGCTGCCCAGGGAGGTGGTGGAGTCACCCTCCCTGGAGGTGTTCAAGAGGGGATTGGACATGGCATTTGGTGTCATGGTTTAGATAGTCATGAGGTTTAGGGTGACAGGTTGGACTCGATGATCTTTGAGGTCTCTTGCAACCTTCTTGATTCTAATATTCTAAATAACTTTAATAACTAAAAACTTTGACTGAAACTACTACTATTCTAGATATGTTCAGTAAAACATAAAAAACCTTTTTGAAAATGTGCTTTTTAAATTGTAAATAAAAATACAATCCTCTACTGATATTCTACGTAAATCATATATAAGCCTTAATATCACTGGAAACAATGTCTATGCAGGAACATATCTCAGTCCTTTTTTAAAATTATTGTTTCTTCCTTTCTCTCCCTTCAAATAAAGAGAGGAAAATGAGAAATTATAAACAGTTTAGGGGTTTTGGTTTGGTTTGGTTGTTGGGTTTTTTTGGATTCAGCTGAGTTCAGGTGTGTAGGATTGAACTTAGGTTCATGGTCTCTGTGAGGCTGAGTTTCAATTTTGTTGCTGAAGGCACTTTCCTGCTTTGTTTCTAACATTTCGTATTTCTGAGTGAAGTCATTTCATATAGACCTATGCAAGCAAAAAGATTCAAATCAACAACTGAAAGACGAGCTGTAGATACATGACAGTGATGGCTTCTTCTGGAAGGGACTGAAGAAAGAAGAAAAATTATTTTAGAACTTTTTTAATTTAGCTTCAGATGAAAAAAATATAAGACAACCCAATTTTCTCCATGACTTCCTCCTCAATACCAGCTCTTGAAAGAAGGAAATTATGTATGGAAGGTTCCTCAAAATATTTATGTCTTCTTGCCACAGGGCTCTTTTGAAAGGAAATTAAATTAATCTCAACACACTCTTATGTCACTAAAACTAGTAAGAGAAACCATTTGTGGTGTTGCCATTCAAGCAGTTGGGCAGTTAATTTATTTCTCTTCTGTTATTGAAACACAGGTGCTAGCAACAGGACTAAGTGGCCTCTATTCATCTTTGCCTACAAAGCTGGAAGAAAACGGAGAAGAGTGGCACTGTCTTCTGAAAGATGACTGGCTCTTGTCACCAGCTCTTGTACAATTCATGAATTCCCTTGAATTTTGCAATGCTGTGATACAGGTAATGGAGAAGGGTTTGCCTGTCCTTCTGAATTAGAAGGTTTTTTTAATATATTCTGCAGAAGTTTGTAAATAGTAGAGTTTATTTACTTTTATTACTGGCATGGAATTTTGAATTTACACTAACATTAGTTGCTTATGAAATGAATGCTTCGTGCTGTTTGGCCTGGTTATAAGAATGAATTAATATGGTTTAGGCTTTCAGGTCATAAAAGTTTCAGATGAAAATAGTAGATTTGTGTGGTGGCTTTATTCCATTATGTAATTGGCAGGATTTTCTGTTTAAAAAAAAAAAAGGCATTTCAGTACCACTGTTCATACTAAAATAAATGGAATGCCTTTACATGTGGGAAAAGAGTCTTCATATATTTAAGAAATGAAAAACATTCTGTGTTTTCCTCAGCTCTCTTAATAGTGTACAAAAGAATATAGTCTGGTTTGCCTGTTGGTGAGTACGGCAAAAAGAAAGCTTTCCAAGCAGAATTTAAGTATCTTTCTAGAAACATAAATTCATTTTACACTGGCCTATTTTGAATCCACTCTTGGTTATTAATCGTTAGTTCTTCATTGCAGTTTTGGGGTTTTTTTCCCTGGCCTTGATCCCTTACAATTTTTTTTCTCTGATCTAAATGTACATGAGATTAAAAAAATAAAATTAAGGCTAGAAAACTCTGTAGAACCCCTGTCCAGTATTTTATTACAACATTACATAAATTTTACAGAAACTGTAGATTTCTATGTTACTTGAAGAAATGTGTTGAATATGATTAAAAAACGTCACATTTATTGGTAAATTAAAGGTATGTTTTAGTGAGATGTGTGACATACAGTAAAGCAACTGGTTGACTATTAAAGCATTGAACAAGCAAAAATAATGGTAGCTGTCATTCCTTAAATGCAAGATACAACAGTTTTAACATGCATGTTTAAACATGAAGGGGAGGTAGTGTTCATCTTGGTGCCTAAGCAGTGGTTTTCTACAGATCTATTTTTGCAGGAGGTCATGTTTGAGACCTTTACTTGAAAACTGAAGAGCATCAAAGATTACTGCATACAAATTGGTGGACGTATTTTTAAAACCACTTTTCAAATAAATTCAAAATGGTTCAGCTGACAAGCAGAAAGAGCAGTTTCTTTATAGTCTTTTTCCTTCTTGAAAACTTAATTACTGCAGGAATTTTTGCTCTATGCATGGAATGTTCTTTGTGGTGTGGCTTGTTCTGTGTTGATCCACAAACGCTGGCTAGTGATTAAAAAGGGACAGTGTAGCCAAGACCTTTTGCTAGTTATTCCTTTTTGCCTGGATTACAACATAGAGCAACCTTTTTTCTTCCCCTTTCCAAAATAAGGGCTAGAAATTAAAGCAAGACTGGGAGGAATTGCAAGTGGGAGAATATGTTTGTGGCCACGTGTAAACTGTGATACTTCCATCTGCGTGAACTTCAGTCAGAATTTGTTAACTTTTTTTCAATCAGATTTCTTAAATGTGTGAGCAGATATCTTTTCTTTGTGAAAACAGTAAGAATGCTTCAATATAAATGTAAATTTTTCACATCTAATAATAGGTTGTTTTTTTTTAAGCCCTTAACCAACCTATCAAATTAATAATGTAGGTTTTGTTTTAATTTCCCTTTGGGTTTATACTGGTTGGGAGAAGGGATGTAAACAGTGTTCTTATCCCATAGCTAGAGAGTGCTTTGTTTTGCCTACTCTTGAACATCAGTAAAGCAGCTTTTCTGCTTTTTTCTTCTTGAAAGATGACAAGCTAACAATGGCAAATCACCTTCAGGTGACCCTGACGAGGTTGCAGGAGCTAAATTTAGAATCTCAAATCTTCCCTTGATGCATGGGTATACACCCTTTTCTGTCCATCCATTCATCTTTGTCAACATGCAGGGAGGTTGAAAATCCCTCTTCTCTACATTTGGTAGGCTTACTTTAAGTAAACATAATTTGTGTTTGTCTTTAAAGAAGGAAAAATCTTTAAGAGCTTGATTCATAGCAATGATAGTGAGAAGGACAAATGAACTTGTACTGTTAAATGGGAAGGGGTTTTGGTACTGGAGAATAGCCTGTGCACTGTCTTGATTTAAATCTCACTGCTACTGTTCTGTGTCTTTGTCTTCAATGTCCTCTTAGGTGGCACATCCCATGATACGTAACCAGCTTGTGAATTACATTTACAATGGATTTTTGGTGCCAGTAATGGCTCCTGCACTCCATAAGGTCAGTGGTGTGTGCAAGCATGACACAAAATAATAATGGGCAAAAGCATTATAGGTAATCTCTGTGTAAAGATACTGTTAAATGTACTGTCTTTAGTGACTTCCATATAACTGAGTCAGTTTACAGGCTAAGTTTCCGTCTTTTCATTCCATACCTTCTCTTTACACTATACAGATTATTCAGCAAGATATAGATATTTCTGAAAATGTTTAAAATTCTTAAGTGAAATGAAGAACCAAAATATTTTTTGTTGTGCTAGGCTGACACATCATCAAAAAAAGCAGTGACCTTTTAGACAGTATTTCATCATTGCAGGCATGTTTTCATGAGGATATTTTTCCAAATGTCAGGAAATATTATACCAATTTTAGAACAGTTGGTATTGTTCTTTATCTCAATTGGTAGAGCTATTCTCCTAAGGAAAAAACAAATTTAAAAAATCTAGTAACACTTGGAAGATAAAAAGTAGGAACTGCTGAGAGTAAAAATCCACCAAAACCTGCCAAGAGTGGACTAATTACTCTTTGAAGATCTACTAATTTTTCTAAGCCTGCCAAGCAGAAAGCACTGCACCTGTTCCATTTTCTGAGAGGCTAGTGAAACACCGTACCCTAGAATTTGCCTTGGCAGTGCACACAATTCTTCATGATAAGTAGTCACTTAGCAAAGAAGTGATAAGGAATATAGAATCTTCAGTGATTCAGCAGACCTCAAATATTTGAGAACTTGATGAGGGGTGAAATACAATTCCAAGGTGATATGGATCCAGGCTGTAACCTGTCATTGAGATTGTTCACCGCCTTACCTGGCTGTGATGTTTTCTATTTCTGTATTTTGATTTAATCCCTTACCAAGACTGGGAATTAGAAACAGAAGTGAAAAGCTAACCAGGTTTAGGTCATGGCTATGGATACCAAGGGCAATGTCAGAATCGAGGTGTGCACTTGAAGTCTTAGTGGGTTCTGATTTCACCTATGAAATACTTCAGCCAAATTTTAGGTTTTAACTGCTACCATGTTGCTGAATACCACTCTTAGTCAGTAAATCTGCTAACCTCCAATTGGCTCAAAGATTTCTGTGTTGATGTTACTTAAATCATGTAAAACATGCTGTTCTGATTACCTTTTTCATAGGTTGAAAATCTTGTTGAACCTCATTTTATATACTCTGAAATTGGGTGAAATCATATTTCTCTTGAAAATGGAGATGATAGCTGCTAACTTGTGTGAGTTTCAGGCCTAGATCTTTCCTGAACCCTAGTATTCAGTTTGGTGCGTTGCTCTGACAGTAACCTTTCCTTGATTAGTGCTAAGTTTGACTTTTTCCTCTTTAAAAATGGACTACTTACATGTATTGACTTTACATGGAGAAGATGGATTGCACCATCTAGTGGATCTGATAAAGGGCTTTCATACGTAAGACCAACACTTCATAGCAAAAGGAAACAAGTAGAGGCAGATTTGACCTCTTCAGTCTTTCTGTGCCGTGCTCTACATTAACAGAAGAGAAATATTTTACATCTTTGCATTTATGACAGGTGTAAGACAGAGAATTATGTGTAACAATTCTTCCATACATTACAATGATTTTCTAGTTGCCATTGAAAATATTCATGCTAAGTCAGATACACAAAAAACATCTAGTTGGAAGAGACCTCAAAGATCATCCAGTCCAACCCTCGACCCAGCACTGAAGGGTCAACCCTAAACCACGTCCCTAAGTACCAGGTCCACACGCTGCTTAAAACCTCTAAGGATGGTGACTCCACCACTGCCCTGGGAAGACCATTCCAATGTTTGATAGCCCTCTCTGTGAAGCACCCAGCCTGAACCTCTCCTGGTGCAGCTTGAAACCCTTTCCTCTAGTCCTGTTGCTTTCCACCAAGGAGAAGAGGCTGCCCCCCTCCTTGCTCCAGGTATTTGTAGAGAGCGATGAGGTCTCCCCTCAGCCTCCTCTTCTCCAGACTGAACAACCTTCACTCCCTCACATGCTCCTTGTAGGCCATGTGCTCCAGGCCCTTCATGAGTCTTGTTGCCCTTCTCTGAACACACTCGAGAACCTTGATGTCTTTCCTGTAATGACTGGCCCAGAACTGAACACAGTACTCAAGGTGTGGCATCACCAGTGCTGAGTATAGGGGATGATCACCTCCCTGTTCCTGCTGGCCAGTGTTTCTGATACAAGCCAGGGTGTCATTGGCTTTCTTGGCCACCTGGGCACACTGCTGATTCAAATTTAATTGACCATCAACCAGAAGCCCCAGATCCTTCTCCAAGTCACAGCTTTCCAACCACACATCCTCAGGTCTGTAGCTTGCCATGGGGTGGTTGTGACCCAGATGGAGGACTTGGCACTTGGCCTTGTAGTATATTCTAGTTTTTTCTTCAAGAAGTAATGTTTTGAGGAAAAAAATGCTTGGCAGCAAGACACAGACTTGAATTTTTTTGCTTTTGCAGCTTCAGTCAAAAATGTAGACAACTAGGAAAGAAGTCTTCAATCTTTTGTTCTCAATGTGATCGAATTTGATTTCTGTCTGAAATAGCAGCAGCAGCATAAGCAAATCATGTTAAGGTGACTTCCTGCCTAATCACCAAATCAAGTTTAATTGATTCAAGTACATAAAATAAAGTAAGCCAAACAGCTGTACAAGCACTATTAGATAAATTGTGTAGCTAGCAGACTTAGTAGCTCTTAATCCCTCATGGAGTAACCACATCAGTTTGCCTTTGCAATCCATGTATTCAAATATATGCAAAATGTCTGGTACAAGGAGGGTTGCTCACTCTTGGATTAAAGCTAAGCCTGGAGATGACAGGTGCTGCCCAGATTCTTTCTCTTGCCTGTTCACAGAATGGTTGAGGCTGGCAGGCACCTCTGGAGAATGGTCTGTTCAACCTTCTTGCGCAGAGCAGGGTCAGCTACAACAGGTTGGTCAGGGATGTATCCAGTTGAGTGGTGAGTATCTCCAAAGTTGGAGATGGTGCACCCTCTCTGGGCAACACTGTTCCAGTGTTTAACCACCTGTACAGTAGGAAAGTGTGTAGTCTTTGCCTTTTTTATTCTTTCTTTTCCATTTTTTCCTTTTTTCTTTTTTTTTCCTAATCTCCATTTGAAATTTCTTGGATTTCAGTTTGTGGCTCATTGCTTCCTGCCCTTTCACTGGGGGCATCACTGAGAAGAGTTTGGCTCCATCTTCTTTGCTTCTTTCCAGCAGGTGTTTATGAATAAGATCCTTCTTTTCTCCAAGTTGAGCAGTCTAAATTCTCTCAGCCTCTCCTCCGATGATGGATGCTCCTATCCCATATTCATCTTTGTGGGCTGTTGCTGGATTTACTGCAGTATATCAGTGCTTGGCTTGTACTGGGGAGCTCAGTGCTTTAGTGCATCTTACCAGTAGAGTAAAGGAGAAGTATGTAGCCCAGGAGGCTGTGGCTCTTTGTCACAAGGCTGCATTGCTGGCTCATGGCCAGGGCTTTATTTGGTTGTTTTTTTTATTTTTTTTCACAAGAATCTGTAGATGTGTTCTTGCAAAGCTGCCTTCCAGACAGTCAGTTCCCAGTGTGCACTTTTGCCTGAGGTTATTTGTCCGCAGGCATGGGACTTTGCATTTACTGAACTTTGTGAGGTTCCTGTTTGCCCTTTTCTTCAGACTGTCATGATCCCTCTGAATGGCAGCACAGCGGTCCAGTCTGTCAGTTACCCTGCCCACTTTTGTAACATCTACAAACTTGGATGAGGGTGTACTCCATTTCATCAGATAGGCCATTATTGAAGCAATTAAACACTATTGGCCCCAACACAGACAGACCATGTAACACTGGTCTGTAGCTGGACTTTACATTTCCTGGTCACAATGCTTTGAGCCTTGCAGTTTTTGATCCACCTCACTGCCCACTTATCCTTTGCATTCTTTATAATTTTGTCTATGAAAATGTAGTACAAGAGAGAGTGTCAAAAGCCTTGCAAAATAAGTGGTAACTGCTCTGTTTGTCAGTTGAGCCAGTCATCTTATTGTAGAAGGCTATCAAGTTGGTCAGACTTATTTCCCCTTTGAAAATGCATACTGACTACTCCCAGTCACAACCACCTGCTTAGTATGTTTAGAAATGTCCTCCAGATGGTTTTACTCCATTCTCTTCCCAGGGATGGATGTGAGGATGACCAGAATGCTGTTCCCTGGGTCATCCTTCTTGAAGACTGGACTGACATATGCTTACTTCAGTCCTCAGGAGCCTCTTCTGGTAGCCACAACTTTTCAAAAAGGCCTCAAGAGTAAGGTCTGTAACTTACCAGGCCACATGGACACATATGTCCAGTGTAAGTGTTCCTTAACCTGATTCTCCTCCTCTAAGAATAAGTATTTCTTGCTCTGCACTTCTGATCTTATTTTAGGGACCTGGGATTGCCAAAACCAAATCATGCCAGTAAAGACCAAGGTGAAGAAGTATCTCTGGCTTTGTTTTGTCACCAGGTTCCTTACCTCATTCAGCAATGGTCGCATGCTTTTCATGCTGTTAAAGCCTTTTTTCAGCTGCAGCTGGGTTTTAGCTTTCCTAATCCTTTCTCTGCACACTCAGACAGGTTTTCCATATTCCTCCTGGTTCACTTCTCCTTGCTTCTCTCTTTGTTTTCATGTTTCAGTTCTGTTAGGAGCTCCTAGTTCATCCATGCAGATCCTATGTCTCCTTTCCTTGGCTTCCTTCTCTTCTGCTAAGTGAAAATATTGGATTATCAAACAAGACTTTTGATAAAAATAGCATCACCATTTCAGTGTAAGTAGATCAGAATTTCAGTATGATGCTTTGAGATCTGTATGTGTGATGTGGAAATGTCTGCAACATTTATGGAACTATGTAGTAAGCTGTGCCTTTTGGAAATTTTTGCAGATTGTCTCCTTACACATACTTCAATGTGTGAATGAAACAGCACAGGAGTGGTGAGGAATAGAGAGAGCGTTGCTATTAAAAAGTCAGGGGGTGGGGAGAGAAACGTTTTGCTTAGTGTGATTTTTGTGGTTTATCTCAGGAAGCTAGCATGGAGCTGAAAAAAGAATTTGCTAGTTCAGGTTTTTTCCCAGTTAAGGAAGTTTCCAATTGATGGGGCAAGGACCTGTTTTTACAGTGAGCTCCACAAAGGTTACTTACATAGCAGATTAACTGCAATGTGCTTAACTAACCAAAATGTTCTTAAGTTCATGACTCCCAGACTTCATTTCTCAAAGATAAATATTCTAAATATAGCACATTCTTGTAGCCTAATTTATACTTGGTCTGTACTAGTCCTGCCCCTTTGTGTGGGTTATCCCACCTACACATGTAATGAGAGATTGACAGCGCTCCTACCTCAGGAGCTGCACATCGGTAGAGAGAGCCTGGATGCATGTTCTGAAGCTAGGGGTGTGCATTAAACAGCTCTGCTGGACAGCCTGGTCTTGTCCTTTGCTTGTCTGGATTTTATTGTGCTTTCTACAGAAGCATTACCTCCCAAACTTTGACATCTGAGTTGCTTGAGACATTGAAAAAAGAGCTTCAGTGACCTTTTTCAGGGAGGTCACAAATCCCTTATTTCTGTGCACATTTAGTTAAAAGCAGAGGGAATAAAACGTTTTGTCCATAAAGATGCAGAGTTAAAGAAAAGGTTAATTTAGTGGTTTGTTTTTGTAGTAACAATCTGTGACTTGAATTTTTGTCCAAACTTTCTTTTATTCTTTCTGGCTTAAGTATATAAGATTTAAGAAAATAAGTCTATCTGGAAGAACCTGTTCTTAGTTTAAGACTGATATTTTTTGATGGCATGTCATTTACTACTTGAAACTATGCAGTTCTCTACCTAGGTTTTGGTACTTGGCGGGGGGGGAATACTTGTGAGAAGGTGTTAATTCTGCTGAGGTACAAAGCCATACCTTTAAATTTCTGTGGCATACTACATTGGCTACTTAGAGTCATAGAATCATAGAACGTTTGAGGTTGGAAGGGACCTCCAGAGATCATCAAGTCCAAGCCCCTTGCCAAAGCAGGATGACCTACAGTAATCTGCACAGGAATGCATCCAGGCAGGTTTTGAAAGAGTCTCCAGAGAAGGAGACTCCACAACCTCTCTGGGCAGGCTGTTCCAGTGCTCAGTCATCCTCACTGTGAAGAAGTTTCTCCTCATGTTGAGGTGAAATCTTCTATGTTCAAGTTTGTGTCTGTTGTTCCTTCTCTTATTACTGCACACCACCAAAAAGAGATTGGCCCCCTCCACTTGACACCCACCCCTCCGATATTTATAAACCTTGATGAGATCCCCTCTCAGCCTTCTCTTCTCAAGACTAAAGAGCCCCAGGTCTCTCAGTCTCTCTTCACTTCTTGCTTCACTTTCAAAACTAAAATTTTTGAGCTCTGTCAAAAAAAATACAAGGTCTTCTGGGGCCAGATTGTACAAGGCTCCAAGTAATAAAATAAGGCTAAATTTCTCTTCAGTTAAAACCTTTTCTTAAGTTGAAATCTCAGAGTGAATCCAGAATAACCTTATTGAGGTCTCTTCTACTGATTCTGCTAGAGGCCCTCTTGCCTTGTTTTAGTCTATATATTTGTTAGTAAAAGGTACTTATTTACCTTATTCTTTTAGGTATTTGGAGCACTGTTGTAGACATCTGAATGAAAGCCTTTTCAGAGGGTCTTCACTACCTGTATACTTCGCAGTTAAAACCATTCGCTAGATAATCAGGAGCCACACTGCAGTATACATAATTGTTATGCTGTCTTCGATACAACTGGGATTGGTTATATACATCTGTAAGGGCTTGTGGTTTAATTGTAACTTGGCATTCAGAGAATGCAGATGACAAAGACAGCTATTCAGAACATCCTGAATGTTTATGTAATTTGTGTTATTTCAATTTATTGAAGATAGCACTAAGAATTTGACAAACTGTATGATGAAAGTAGATTTTTTTTTTTTTTTTATGTCTTTCCATTTACTGCTTTGTTACACAGCATCTAATTGCTAACCACAATATAATTACTTTTATACTTGGAAGGCTTCTTTTAATCTGAATAATGGAAAAATTGTGTAAAATGTTGCTGTTGGCTAAGTGAACAGAACTGCTCTGTGGAAGCGCTGGCATGGTCCTGTCAAACAAGCTCTGTCCAATGGACCTCAGTTCTGTTGCACACTAGCCCGTCTAAACTAAAACCTGTAACACAGCATGCTTCTGTGATAATTCAGTAATACTTGCCTGATGATTACACAGCTCAGTGAGGGGGAAATGACCTGTAAATTATACTGTACAGATGAGAAGGAGCGTCTTTACCAATACCCTGCAAGACTGTCAGTTCTCATTTAGAAATAATACTGTCTTACACCTTACTGAAAAGTGATGGACAGCTGCTGCTGTAAAAAGGTGTACATCAAATGTTACTGGAAAACTAAGAATAGTCCCATGCTTTGGAGAAGCCCATTAATAGCTAGAAAACTTGATTTTATTGGCTACTGAGTGGGTATATGTTAAAGGTGCCTTTCACCTTCTACATCAAATACTACAGTAGAGTTGAATTTTAACCTGGTATAAACTGAAGCAGTTTATAAATGTAAATTTAGGCAAGTTGAAGCAGTAATGGTTTTCTGGTTCCCCTCAGGGTGCAAACATCCTTTGTCCCTGATCCCATTTGTCCCTGCTCTCTTTTGCCAGGACAGCTGTTCATATGAGAAACTGATTGAGGTTAAAACTCACCTTTATTTCCTTTTAACCTGAATCAATTCCCTGAGCCAATTCACTGTGCATTGGAGTGAAGCATGAACCCTTCTGCTAGTATAAGCAGGGGGCAAGAAGCTGAAAATTAATAGAAAGGAGAGTGGGAATAGTGAATTTTCTGATCAGTGAGGTGGACTTATTCAGGTTTAAACTGCTTGCAGATCTAGAGGATAAGTTCTAATAAGAATATTCATGGTCTCTTTATGGACAAGAAGAAGGAAAACAGGAATCGTGATAGCCATATTCCTACAAGAGAGCATGAAGCTGTAAATTAGAAAATATATTGTGTGGATCCCAAGGGAAAATAGCCAGTAATAAAGGAGCAGTGCAATTGGTCTAACATAGTGAGTCTAATGTATTAAACTGTACTCGCAATGACAGTAATTTCTGGCTCTTTGCTATTACTTGGCACAGTGTCTTGTAAAAGCTGGACCTCTTTACAGTGGTCTGCCTCACCATCTAATCAATCATCAGACGAGGACAGGAAAGATTTGCTAAAAATTATTACATAATTAGAGAAGGATATTAAAAAGCTAAAAGTAGCTTTCTCTTTTTCAATAATCTCTAATCAAATATCTGTCTGGCTATGAAGGAAGTCCCTTTTGTAGAAGATTGCATCTTAAAGTACCTGTAAAAACTGATAATTGTATAGAAAAACAGCTTAATTTTTTAAGCTGTGTTAGATAGACAATGTAAATGTATATTAGAAAAAAAAGATTCCAGCAACTTTTAGTTGTTACAGCTGTGGATAATGAAAATATAAATGGTAGACTACTGGTCTGACTAATGCAATGGATATGGATTTTCTTTTTTTTATTTTCAGCCCTACAGTTTTATCTTGTGATCAGAGGTATCACTCATTTTTACCATTAGTACAAAGGATCTAATGCAAGGCGTGATGCTGGTGGGTTTTTGTTTTTGCTGTTGTGGCAGTGGTGAATTTTAATATTGCCCAATTATCCTTATCAAAAACGTAGCTTGAAATGTACTTGCTTAATAAAGAGCTTTTCTAGAAAACTACCATATTTAATTTTATTCATGTTCCTTTGTTATGGTGTTTTTCTTGAGATTTGAATTATCATGTGAAGAATTTTCAAATTAAATACCAGATTTGTGGATGTGTGTAAGTTTTTGCTTGCTTTTTATCATCCTTTCAAAACTATTCAGTTCTGAGGCCTATCTAAAATTTACTTGGACTAATTATGATGTAATCAATATTTATTATGATACAAAGTTTTTGTAAGCCTTTTCAGAATCTGAATGTTTGTGCTTATGCTTGACCTGGGTTCTAAATGTTTTGTTCCCTGGGAACATTTGTTCTTTTGTTGTTTACCTAAATAAGGATTTGAATTTATTAGAAAGGATTTCTTTATTTTCCCCAAATGTCTCACAAGACATTAGTTCAAGAAGAGACAACCAGCAGGTAGTCTGAATGAAGCTTAATAGCATAGCTTTGATACCTTAGAAAGCGGAGATCTTCAGTAGTACCTGCACAAATTGGATGTCTTACTTTCAATACTCAATGTATTGTGTGTAATGCAATCTGTAGAAAAGGTGTGCAGAGTTAGAAGAGTTTTTTCCAAGTGTGTGTTTTGCTTGGTACGACTGGTTTCTCCAACATCAATCTCTAGTTAATTGCAAAAAAACCCAAATAGAGTTCTCTAGAGGTTCATTCAGAGCAAGCTAATGGAGTAAATGGAAGTTTAGCCTCATGGAGTTAAAATTAGTCTTTGTGAATACTTCTGAAGGTCCCTCAAATTTTCAGAAATTATACTTAAGGTCGGATATGGTAAAAGGGAGAAACAAACCCAGAATGCAAGGTGGTAAAATAAGATACAATTGTAAAGGTAAAGATTATCTCCTTGCTAGGTTAATTGATCTTTTTCCTGAGCTGAATATGTAGGTTTTGTTTCAAATGCCAATAAACTGTATTTCTATTTGATTTGCTCTTGAGAGGATGCAGAGGGACAGTCTCTGTGCTGGTTTGTATGGACAGACTTGCATAACAAGGCATGTTGAGAGAGTAGCAGAACTTCTAGAACACAATAGCATTAAAATTGCTTGTACAGTGTTAACTTGCCTGTGTTAAGTGTTGCACAGTGAGCTGCAAAAGAGATCCTAGCTTCATTTATTGTGGAAGTTTGAAGGCAGTGTGTTTTCACTGAAAAATGTAAAAATATTAAATCTTGATAAGACTTAGTCTTCTCTCTCAGAAAATAGTTAAGCAGATGCAGCAACTTCTTTCCCCAGAAGAAAAAAAAATAATTGCAATGTGGCACCCTGGACAAAAAAAACTCAATTCAAACAGTTAAAATTTAACAAGGTTGTAATTTACTCCTTTGTGAACTGTTTGGGCTTCATTACTCTTTAGTTGTTTCTTCTAGCTCTGTTCAGTGGTATCAGTGAAGCACTGGCTACAGTAAACATGATTTCTCTTTTTGTCTAGTGCCCAGCTGTTAGGAGCACTGAACATGTTCTCAGCATTGAACATTTATTTTTTCAAGTAGGCTCTGTCTGCCTTTCTGCTAGTCTTTTTTTTTTTCATGATATGTACTCTGAAAAGTATATGAATTTCCTTCACTAATACAAATGTAGGATCAGTTGTCCAAAGAGCATTAGTTTCAGAAAAAGGTCACTGCCCTTGTGAATCTGTTGGCTTTTCTTGCTTTCATTTACAGCTGTGTATTTTGTACATATGCATAGGCCAATTCCTTTACTGTTAGCAAACATCTGTGAAACCTGCAGGCCAAGAAAGTGCTTCCTTCTCTCCATAAGGGAGGAAGGAGAAGTGACACAGAGACAACGATGCATTACTTCTGTCTGCCCTTTCCTTGACAGAGTGTTTAAAGGCTTTGAACTCTATACTATCATAATGATGTCACATGATGGATTTCTTGAGCTATGCTTTTTACAGAGTGCACTATGAATACAAATAAAACTGAAACCAGCCAGACAAAGAAACCCCAACAAAACAAACGAACATACAAACCAAGCAAACAAGCCAGTTTTCAGGGTAACAGTCAGTAGCTTCCATCAGAAAGCCATTCCTTTTTAGCCCACAAGTCCCCACACCATTTGACTGTTGCCAAAAATGGAAGAATCTTGACCCCAACCAGAAACAATTTTCTTTGTTTCACAACCTTGGCTCTCTTCCTGAGCAGGTTTTTTGGAGATGGAAATGTGGCAGTAGTCCTGTGGAATAGCATGTGTATGTGCATAAGCTCATTTGTTTTGTCATGTTTATAGTAATACAGAATTTGAGTTAGGACTGCACCCACAGGACTAGCTAATTCTGGCCATAGAATCATAGAATGATGGAATCAACCAGGTTGGAAGAGACCTCCAAGATCATCCAGTCCAACCTATCACCCAGCCCTATCCAATCAACTAGACCATGGCACTAAATGCCTCATCCAGTCTCCTCTTGAACGTCTCCAGCGATGGTGACTCCACCACCTCCCTGGGCAGCCCATTCCAATGGGCAATCACTCTCTCTGTGAAGAACTTCCTCCTAATATCCAGCCTATACCTCCCCTGGCACAACTTGAGACTGTGTCCTCTTGTTCTGCTGCTGGTTGCCTGGGAGAAGAGACCAACCCCCACCTGCCTACAACCTCCCTTCAGGTAGTTGTAGACAGCAATGAGGTCACCCCTGAGACTCCTCTTCTCCAGGCTGAACAACCCCAGCTCCCTCAGCCTCTCCTTACAGGGTTTGTGTTCCAGGCCCCTCACCAGCTTCGTTGCCCTTCTCTGGACACTTTCCAGTACCTCAACATCTCTCTTGAATTGAGGGGCCCAGAACACAGGGACACAATACTCAAGGTGTGGCCTGACCAGGGCTGAGTATAGGGGAAGAATAACCTCCCTTGTCCTGCTGGCTACACTATTCGTGATACAGGCCAGGATGCCATTGGCTCTCCTGGCTGCCTGGGCACACTGCTGGCTCATGTTCAGCCTACTATCAACCAGCACCCCCAGGTCCCTTTCTGTCTGGCTGCTCTCCAGGCACTCTGACCCCAGCCTGTAGCGCTGCTTGGGGTTGTTGTGGCCAAAGTGTAGAACCTTGCACTTAGCCTTGTTAAATTTCATCCCATTGGCCTCTGCCCAACCATCCAGCCTGTCCAGGTCCCTCTGTTCTACCCTCCAACAGATCAACACCTGCTCCTAACTTGGTGTCATCTGCAAATTTACTGATGATGGACTCAATTCCTTCATCTACATCATCAATAAAGATACTGAACAGGATGGGGCCCAGCACTGATCCCTGGGGGACACCACTAGTGACTGGCCACCAACTGGATGTGGCACCGTTCACCACCACTCTCTGGGCCCGGCCCTCCAGCCAGTTCCTGACCCATTTCAGAGTGAATCTGTCCAAACCACGAGCTGCCAGCTTTGCCAGGAGCTTCTTGTGGCAGACAGTGTCAAAGGCTTTGCTGAAGTCCAGGTAGACTCCATCCACAGCCTTCCCTGCATTCACCAGGCGGTAACCTGATCATAAAAGCAGATCAGGTTGGTCAGGCAGGACTTGCCCCTCCTGAATCCATGCTGGCTGGGCCTGATCCCTTGACCATCTTGCAGGTTCTGTGTGATTGTACTCAGGATGACCTGTTCCATAACCTTGCCTGGCACCGAGGTCAGGCTGACAGGTCTGTAATTTCCTGGTTCCTCTTTCAGACCCTTTTTGTGGATGGGCATCACACTGGCCAGCCTCCAGTCATCAGGGACCTCACCTGTGAGCCAGGACTGCTGATAAATGATGGAGAGTGGCTTGGCCAGCTCATCTGCCGTTTGTAACTTTGGGTTGCTTAGCCCAATAATTTGGTTGTTTTTTGGTGTGTGTGGTTTGTTGTTTTTTTTTTTTTTTTCACCTGACACTTGTAAGGAAAGGAGGAGGAACAAATTACTAAAATGTATTCTGAGTTGGAGCATATGTTAACGTGTATTATTCTGTGAAAGAACTATGTTCTCATTTCTGATTTTGGTACCACTGAACATACAACCAGAGATTTAGAAAATACATCTAGCAGTTGTTTACTTAGCCTTATTAAGTTCACACAACCTGTGAAAGCATGCTTCATTCCTTTCTTTACACTGCTGTGTTACAATGCTTGTTGGTTTGTTTTGTTTTATTTTTTTTTCTTTTGGTCCATCTTTGCTGCAATAAACCAAGAAGGTGAACTTGTTTCCCCACCCTAGAGAAAAAATTCAGTTGTCACTGCTTCACTGGTGCTTGGTTTCTGGTGCCAAAATGAGCTGTATTAAGGACAGTGTAGCTGAGTACTAGAATAAAGCCTCAGAATGAGAGTGAATTAATAACCTTAACTGTAGAGTCTGTCTGCTTTCCTCTTTGGTGCCCCTTCTCCATAAGGTCTGCAGGCTGCATACAGCATTCCTATGTCCTGT
Organism: Indicator indicator; assembly: GCF_027791375.1. Classification (NCBI taxonomy): domain Eukaryota; kingdom Metazoa; phylum Chordata; class Aves; order Piciformes; family Indicatoridae; genus Indicator; species Indicator indicator. Next base: position 24,556,492 of record NC_072017.1, on the reverse strand, counting down.
GTAACCAGCCCAAAGAAGCTCGTGGTCTTAAATGCTTTAAAGAGAACATCTGCAGCATGGCATTACTGTGTATGTGGCTAACATGCAGCATAATGTAACAGGGATTTTAGTATTTACAGCATGTTACGTAAATATTGCCCTTCTGAATATTTCTAAATCCTCTTAGCTCTGAAGTGACAGCTTTGATTCTTTTCTAATAAAGTCAGTCTTTTCATTTATCCAGCTAAGTTTGGTAAACAAAAGATGTTTAATACTTCCTTTCATATAGGCAGATTCTTGTATTTTGGGGTTTATCTTTGTGCACTTAAGCTTATTAGGTTCCTGGGTAACTATTTTTTGAAAAGCTGACTTTGCAACAGCAGTGCGTGGTGCAGAGGTGGCCCTTGGAGTTTTCTGTGCTTTGTGAATAGATAAGCTCCAAAGGATTGCAATAAGCAAAGCAGCATGGGTTATGGCATGCAAATGGCATCTGGATATTTTAATTGCATTTTGATTTACAAATAGCAAAGTTTTGGGGAGCTTGAGGTATGTGTATGTATATACATACTCCTTGTCAAACTGAGTAAAATAAGAAATTGTGCTGTGGAAAGTAGAGGGGAAAAGAGTGGCAAAATTCTGGATAGCGGTGGGGATTTCTTTCAAGCTCTAGAATCAAGACTTTGTACTGGGCTTTGATTGTACTCTGGCATTGATTTTTAATAAAGTGGTAGATGCAGGTATTCACAATATCTGAAAATGCTTCTGAAGGATGACAGAAGTGTGATGCAAAAAGAGCTGACATGGGAAGAAAGATGGTGGGGAGCTTTTAGCGTGATTCAGAGAATGTGTGTGAGATTTGGGATGTCAGTTTTGGGGAGGGTTTTTTCTCCCCTGGGGATGTTAGACAGGTAAGAAATGGGTTCAAAAATGCACGTGAGTCATTCAGAAGCAAAACTCTCAATGTTTCTGTGGCAGCTTGGAGCTTCTGCCAGGTCTACAGGTGCAGAGGAGATTTTGTGTATGCAGTACGTTTGCATTTACATGATTTGCTTCTAGGTGACTGTGGAAGAAGTGATGACTACCACTGCATACCTGGATCTCTTTTTGCGCAGTGTTTCAGAGCCTGCCCTCCTCAAGGTTTTCCTCCGTTTTATTTTGCTGCACCGACATGAAAATGTGCACATCCTGGACACGCTGACCAGCCGCATCAACACGCCATTCCGGGTAAGGCACGCAGCTGGCCAGGCCAGGTGCTCAGCAGGGATGTAGCTTAAATATTTCAATGAAAGATTCCATATGTTCATTGGGGATCTGCTAAAGCAGGAACTTTCTCCCTCCCTCCAAATGTGTGATTTCTTCAACCCCTCTGCTTTATGAATGTGTATCTACCACTATAATAAGTTGTTAAGTGAGGTGGTTTCATGTGTACAGGAGATGGGATAGAGGAAGATGAGAGCTTCTAGAAGTCTGAATTTTTGAGATTAAAGGTAAATTTTAGAAGAATTTTTATTCTGGATACTGCTGAAGTACTGATACCATAAAAAAAACCTGGGACTTATAAATTCATGGTGAGGAGTGTTTCTGATCTTTGGAGTTTTGCCAGGCAACAAGCATTTTGAAATACTTCTTCTGATAGGTGATAGGAGCTCTATAAGGATGTCTTCAAATTGATCCAAGTTGTGAATTGCAGTACTGCTCATGTATTTCTCAGGACTCAAGTCTGTATAATTGTAGCGTGTTTACTTTGCTGTAATCTTGCCTGCTTTCTTCTTTAGTTAAAAGAAGGTGCATTCTTGCTCACATGATCAGATCGCTGCTTCCTTTCCTTGTCTCCATTTCCCTGTGTAGTAAGGTTTATGTCAAATTTGCACTGAGCCCCTTCTCAGTTTAGGCACATTGCCCTACAGTGATGGGAGAGCTACCTGACAGATAGTAGTTACCTTTGCTAACAGTTGGATCTTCTGGAAGAGAAAATGACTACTTGTTGCACTGAACTACCTGTCTGAGTCTGGCTGAATCTTGTGTGATGCACAGCTTCATGGATGCAATAGTAACGGGGGAGGAAGGGGGGTTACAAGAGAAGCCAGAACGCCAGCATGTGCATTAAATTTGTGTATTGGGAACAGGAGCTTCATCTGAAATGGGAGTGCATGCAAATACACATCTATGCTGCTGGTACTGCAGCTCTGAGATGGATTAACTACGAGCACTAAAACAGCTTCTGTCGACAAAAATGCAAATGATGTTGTCTCTGCTAATCATTAATTACTGTTCCACAGGCAAACAAGACAGGAACTGTAAAGAATTCTGCAGCCTTGAGCAACTCAGGATCTCAGCCAAGATAGTTCTGTGGTGCTAAATGAGTTTTCTGCAGTATATCTTGGCCAAGTGCAAAATCCAGAACTGCAGCCTTCTGTGTGTTTCTGTAGCACATTATTGTTGATGAAAATACTTACTAATAATTTACAGGGTTAAATTTATATACAGACAGGTGGGCAAAAGGATCCATAAAAATACTATCTTCTTTGTCTCCTGAATGTGTGTTTTAAATCTTCTCTTTTTACAAAAAACCCAGAAATAGACTAGTTTTATTTATTCAGCTGATTCCTGAGCTGCAGTATGTTTCCAAAGACCAATGAGTAATGTTTCCCTATAAACTGGATTTTCTTAAATACAAGAAAATTTAAGGCAGTAGCAATTTTTTTTAACTTTCACAGAGTGAAGAAAAGTTAGGCTTGTCTCTCAGGAAATTTCATAGGGAAAATGAGGTAGTCTGTTTCCCTCATGTCCCCTGGCTAAAACACACCTTTTATGCAAGGTTCTGACTTCTTCCAAAAGCTTATAAAGCTCTTCAACTCTACCCTTGCATTCCTGTTAAGAACTCCACTTCTGGTTATTTCTTCCTCTCTTGCTCTTTTACTTTCTCCATCTGTTTCTGTAAACATGATGTCTTGGCCTAATTGTTGGCTCCTAGTACAAGCAGTGGACAGTGGTGGCAAGGCAGCAAGTTTGAGTTCCGTTTTGCCTCAGAGCAGGGCTGGTTCGTAAGATTTCTCTTGTCTCTGGTTATTCCCTTTCTATTGTTCTTCTGTTCAGTGACTAAACTAGGGAAGGCTGTCAAAGAAGCTTTTGCATTTCAGAGGCTATCAAGTGAGGTTCATTTAAACTTTGCTATTCAACAGTTAGTTTCACAAAGACATGTACTAAAGAAGAGAAAATCCATGTGTGTATGAATATCTGGTCTTGGTCACCCTGGACAGAGTTCAATGTCTTAATATCATAGGGAAATTGAGTCACTCTTTTGAGAGAGAGAACTGGACATGGTGAAACAGTCTTAAGCTGCCATTCTTGAGAAAGCATGGGCTAGAGAATGGAGTGTGGGCTGGAGAGAGGAGCATAGCAATGCGCTGTTGTATAGTTAGGACAGAGCAATTGAACAGTGGGAGTAAGAGAAGTGACAGCAGAGAAGAGGTGGAAATTCTGTAGTGTGGAAGAGAAGCCATGCTATGAAACTTCAGGGAAGAGTCAACTTATGCTAAATAATTCTCCCAAGAGTCATCCTAGTCTTGGAGTCTAAGCCAGCTGTGAGATACTGTTTCCATGAGAAAGCAGCATAGGAAAATGTGGCCAAGAAAAGACATAATAAGAGGCAGGACGACAATGGTGCTGTGGTCTGTGGAAAGCAGTGAAAGCTTATAACTCAGGCTTCCACCATTTTGGGCACAACTGCAGTCTAGCAAATGCCTGGCAGATAGAAATGTAGAGTACAGTACCTTTGAAAGATGTTCTATGTCTAGTAACCAAAAAAAGCCTGTAGAAGTCCATGTTCCTTGTTTGTTCTAAATTCAGGGTGAATGTGGAGTGCCATCACAGGATGGGCATGATTTTTTTTTCTGCTGAGTGTGACTACTAAAATACCTTGTTACAGATGCATTTAATCGGACCTTTGCCAAAAAGGCAAGCAAGCAATTCCAATGAGAAATCCTATTTTTCTTTCCTTTCTCTTGGTCTCACAGAAAGGATCTTCATTTCTTGCTGTGGCTGCCAGCTGTTTAAGTGACCTGTAGCGAAGGAATTGTGAAAACTCCATATGGAGTTGATTCTGATTAAAAATGGCTTGTTTAGTTCTGGTCTACATTAAGCTATATTTATAGAAGCATTCAGCTGCTTAATGTGCAGAACACTAATCATTCCTTATCGTTAAAGCAACAGAAGTTTGAGGTGGTTTGTAACTTTTCTTTCAGAAAAAAACTTTAGTTTGTTCAACTTCTGTGTCTGAGAAAAGTCTTGGAAGTTACAGGGTTCAGTTCATGCTAGGTTAAAATAAGCATTACTGCTTTAAAAAAAAAAAAAAGCTTATTTGAAGAAAAATTCTGATTTGTGTTTTGCTGCAATGTGAAATGTTATATGTATAGCTCTAGACAACTTTACTGACAAAATGCAATACCATACTGACAGTGTCTGCTAACACATGATTTTCTGGCAGAGTCATTATCTAATGGAGGGAAGACTGGAAAGGTTCCAAACCAAAAACTGACAGCATTTATCATTTTTCAGCTCTGTGTGGTCTCCTTGGCATTGTTCAGAACACTCATTGGCTTGCATTGTGAAGATGTGATGTTACAGCTAATTTTAAGGTAAAGCCCAAACTCCTTTTGCCACTCTTCACCCTATTTCTAGGACATACAGTCTCTGCCTATGGATGCAGAGCTGGAGGAGAGTTCTCCAAGAGAGCAGAAATCCAAGCAACTACAGAGATAAGAATATTTATGATCCTGAAATAAGTCTACTAGACCTGAAGAAGTGTGATTTATGCCCTGTGATCTTCAGGAGCAAGAGATTTTCCTTGTGATTTATTTCTATAGAAGTGAGAGAAGAGAAGCTAAGAATATATTTATCACTTTCAAACTGCTTATTCCCTCCTCCTAACCATATAATTCTTCTCTTCTGCATGTTTTCTCTAGTGTATTATACAGAGCTATATACTTGTTTGCAGCTTCCACCTTCTTTCTTGTTTTCCACCCCTTTGATTCCTTTCTCACTAAGAGTCCTCCTCGGTAGGTCCTTCTGTAGGTAGGCCATTGCATAATGTACTGAAATGCATTGATTATTTTTGCTTTTAAACTGGTTCAATGCATTCAGAATACTCAGTTGTAATCTTGGTCTGAGAATTGGTAATTTGGAAATATTGGTATTTTACCACTGTAAATCACATGAATCTTTCAGTTGTTTTTTGCCCCTCCACCCACAGAAATTAAGGTTAAATTTCCCTATAGCTCTGGCTGTTGTCCCTGGGAATGCTGTTAGGACCTCTGTGACCTCAAGTATGTCACCATTCTAACAGCAGTAAAGTTCTATATTTAATCTTCTTTTTGTTTATTTTAGAAATCCCTTATAATTTGTGTCCATTTTAAATGGCAAAACACAGTTCAGTTGCACGGAGGTTCTTAAAGTGTCTTAGAAAGTTGAAAAAGAGTGCTTTACAGAAGCTCAACAAGGTGCTGTGCTTCCTTTACTCCTTGTACTCCCCATAGCTTATTTCCTCCTCTACCTGAGAGCTTGGTCTTCATCTACTGCTGTAAACCACCTTGATGACCCTTCCATCTTTTTCACTGGCTGTGCTTGCCTGGCAAACATAAACTGCCTCTCTCTGGATTTCCCAGGAAAACAAATAAATTAAGGATTCTTAGACACAGCTCACTCATATTGGGACCAAATCACTCTGCTGGCCTTTGACATCTGTGAATCCCATACTTCCTCCATCCCTTCTTACAGCAAGCTTGCTCTGACTTGGCAACAGATTGTTTACTTTTCTGTTCTGATGCAACTGACCTCCCATCGCTGTTTGTCTTGACATTTGCTCATCAAACCATAGCGTCACAGTATAGAGAGTCAGGGTTTCATGTTCCTGAGGGCTTTAGAATATGGATCACTGTCAAGATTATTATTACTGTTTCTTTTAGTTTGGAGAGAACAGGAGTGTGGGAAGTTGTGTTGCTTTCTCTAACATAGAAGGACAATGAAGTTATGCTAGGCACTGCTGTTTCAGGTATCTGATCCCATGTACCCACATGATGTTGAGCCAACGGTGGGCTCTGAAAGAGACAGACTGTTACTCTGTATCTGCTGCAAAACTTCTGGCCCTGACCCCAGCCTGCTGCTCCACTGGGATCACCCTGACACTAGAAAGCCAAGGAAAGGATTATATTTTGTGGACAAAAGCAGTACAAACTAAAGGTAATTTGTACTCAGGGGAAGACTAGATCATGAACTGAGTTTGATTTCTGATCTCATGGGAGGAGGTGGGGAAGGATGAGAGTGGCAGAAAATTTGGTGGGCAACAAACTGGGTAAGCCTGGACTGGAAAGCTTGTTTAATCACTTCCATGTGCCAGGTGTGTTGAAACCTTAATTTAACAGCTCTCCACTTGAATATGCATCCATGAAGATAATGTATGCAGGCATGACAGCAGCTCTTGCTGCTTCAGCATGGCCATTGTTGTTTTAAGGTTTGGATGGGAGCTGATCTCAAAAGTCTTGAGTTACAGCTCAGTTTTGGCAATAGGCACAAGCCTGGGATGTTTATGAGCAAATTTGTTAATCTTTATTCTTTTATATTCCTGCCTTACTGCATGGTTGGGGCTAAGGGCTCTGTCATAGTAGATACCTTGCTTGCAAACTTTTGGTATATTACTCATGGTATGAATAATCTTCTTTACTTTCAGATTCTGGTAGACATTCTTCTGAATCTACTTGCATTGTGGAATATGGAAGAACCCTGGACATTAGCTACTTGCAGTACCTGGGGGAAGCTCAAGAAGCCATCCTACAGTGCCTGAAAGATTGCAAGGTTTGGTCCGCCTTGTATGACGGAGTAAACCCTGATCCAGACACCTTTATCCAAACACTTGCTGAGGAGAACAGTACAGATGTGGAACACCCCATGTTTCAGCTCCAGCAAAGGACAGGTAGCATGTGTAGCTCCTCTCAAGTAACTCCATCTGGTGATAGGATGCAGTTGGAGCTAGAATGGGATGATAGCTATGACACAGGGATTTCTCCTGGTTCTGATAGAAGTTCACCACAACCATATGATGATCTGGGAAGCACAGAGATGCAGCCACCTGCAGAACCACCAAAACATATTCAAGAAATGAAAAAAAATGCCATCATGCTCATCAAAGGATCTTACATAGAAGAATCAGACTTCCAGGATGATGTTATGGTTTACAGGTTATGTGCTCAGAAGGATACTCAAGATAATGACAACTCCAAGGAGAAAACTTTAAATGCTGTCAGAGAACATGAGGTCCAAAGCCAGACTGTAGTCAATGGGCCTCTTGCAAAGAGCCAGCTGGAAGTGGAGCTGGATGACCACAGTAAGAAAAATTCAAGCTTGACTGAAAGTGTAATGAAAGAACAAACAAATCAGAAGGCAATCGAAGTTGAGCCACAGCCAGACTTGGAGCTGAAGCTTTCTCCTCAGGAGACAGATCAGAGCTTAAGCGTAAGACTGCTGAGCACAGATGGGGAGGATTTCATTGCACAGTATGATAGAATTATTAAGGAACTGGATCCAAACAGTGCATGCTTGGAGGAACAGAAGTTGGATACTCTTGACAATACCTCTCCTGTGGAAGAGGAGGAGGACTTTGAGAATTTCTCAACAGACACTCCCTCTGTGGAGAGCATCTCATCTCCCTTTGGACCAAAGGAGGATGTCTCTCCCCAGCATGCTTCGAGGAGCCAGAGTGCTCCATTTACAGGTGGAATGTCCTGTTAATTACATAACAAGTGCAGGAATGCATGGTGATTAAAGGTGACAAAATGAGGTCACACTGTGAGGTCTCCAGCACCAGCATAGAGCAAGGAACAGTCCTGGCATTAAAGAGGGTATAGCCCAGATAGCTGAGACCTGGCCAAGGATAGTGAGAGATCCAATAAGAGTAAAGCAGAGCAGTCAGTGGGGTGGTGGCAAATGGTGCTTTCTCAGGGTTTTTTTCCAAGTTTATTTGTTTGTTTGTTTTTTAATTGTTTACAACCTTGAACAGGAGCTGTGTTGTTTGTATGTGAGAGCTCCATTGTTCAAGATAAAGCTTTTGCAGCTGACAGGGGGTTGAAGTAAGTGTTCTAATATACAGAGCCGAGGTAAATAATTTGGAGGTGTTTTTCTGGTGGCTTTCATCTCTGGTACTGTAGATGTGGTATCATCTTGCGGTATTTTTTCGCCTCTGCTATTTCACACTTCAACAGGAGGTGGCAGCACTAGTGCCATCTGTGTAGGTGCCTGCCTCTGTGCTCTGCTCTGGCATCCTCCGCTGTCAGCTCTGCCCTCACTGTTGGTTTGCTTTTCTGTCTTGTGCCAGGCAGCAGTTTAAGCTTTGGTCTCTGCATAATGTCCAAGCCATTCAGGAATGACACTGCTACTGGAGGGCAGAATGGGTGTTTGATCTGGATTTGTATAGCTCCTTGCACTACAGGCTCCTGATCTTTAATTAGATCTCCCAGATATTACAGCAATGCAAATAGCAAAAAATAATAACATAACTAGGTCCCCTCATCCAAAACAAAACCTCTGTATAAGATGGCTTCTCTCTCACTTGAAGGGAGAGGGAAAACGTTCATGTCCATTGAAATGCAGCCCTTTCTGCTCAGCTGTCTTCTGATCAGCTGTGCCTTCTGGTCAGCACTGCTTCTTAATTGAAAAAAATCAGCCTGTTTTTCCATCAGTTTATTTTTGCTGTGGTGGCAAATTCCTTGTATTGGAAGCTAATCACAGTCAAACCTTTCTCTTTCCCATTACCTGCTGTCAAATGTAGCTGAAAAATATCCCTGTCAGTCTTCATGTAGTCCCTCCTTCCATTTGTTCATTTCCAAAGAACTCATACCAAAATCTCCCCTATTCCCCTAAACTCCACCAGAAAACCACAACTGAGCAAAACAAAGACAAAACCAAACACACACAAAAGGCCTTGCTGCTTGCTCCCCATCCACAACTTGTTTTACTCTGAGACTTTAGTAGAGATCTTAGTGTTTCCAAGTAAGGAGGTGCTTGTAACAGTGCCTCAGAAATGTTGAGATTTCAGTGTCTTTCAGATATAACAATATATTTAATTTGGAATGCTGTGCTGTGTTTGTAGATGTATGTGATAAGGTGTTTTGGTTGCTTTCACTATATTGGGATGCTGTCATGTGATGGAGCTTATCTGCAGAGTCAAATAACCACAGAGGTTCTCACACGCAGTAAGTGTCAGCAGTGCAAAGATGCTCTCTTCAGGCCTGTAGTTCTATGAAGAAAATGTCCTATTGGTGTCTATGTCCAATTTAAAAGCATTAAACATTATCGTTGCTTTTTCCCCTGATCAAGGAAGAATGTATTCAGGAAGAGGAATTTGCTTTTCCCCTCCCAATCCCAAACAGTGCTTTCCCCCTCTCCCCCACAGACAGCCACACAGAGGTGCATATTCAAGACAGAACTAAGCTTTTTTACATGATGCATGTGCTGGTTTGAGGCCAGCCAGAACATCTCTTGCCCCAAAAGGGACAAAAGAATGACACACGCAAACGGATTGGAGAGTGATGGAAAGTTTAAGTGGAAAAGCGATTGGTGAAACTACAGAAAAACTACACAGCATAGTGGCAAAGAACATCCTAAAGCATACAGAGTCCCTTACATAGTACCCAGAGGTTTCCCAATCCTTCCCTCCTCCCACCTGAGGGTCTACCCAAATCCCCAGGGCTCCTTCTTCTCCCCTCCCACTGCTAGGCAAGTCTCAGGCTGGCCAGGTCTGAGACTGCCCCCCCCCCCCCCCCTTCTCCTCCTGGCATTAGGCCTAGCCAGGCCTAAGAGGCCTGAGATACTCCCCCACCGTTACCCAATAAGAGAGGACATCTCCCATGGGAGCAGAGAGGGAAGAAAGAGGAAAAGGATGACTCTGCCGATGGCTTTATAGGATGCAGGATTTATGGGTAGAAATATGCCGTGTCCTGGGTCCACCCCTACTGGGTGGGCACCTGGGACACCAGAGGTGTATCTCATGCAGCACTGGCAGGGGGCACCCAGCCCAAACTGCCACAATGCAGCAGAGCTCCCACTGTGCGTTGGTCCTCAGGTGCTCTATGTAAATGTCTCCATGAACATGAGAAGGGAAGAGGTAGGTTATGTTAGAACAGGAGAAACTCTGTGCCAACAAAAGGCTTTGGGCCTGCTCTGTTGGGTACCCAGGCAGTGAGGATTCCTGCAGGATCTGATGATCAACGTAGTGATTGAAAGGTAGCACCTGCATAAAGCCTTGTCAGCACCGGCCCTCCTGCCTTTCCTCTTGTGAGGGGAGCTGTGCCAGCATTAGCCATGATAGATGAGTCTCGAGGGAGTGCTCATGATTGCTATAAACTATGATAGACTTCAGCCTTTAGTGAAGCTCTGTTTAGGTGAAGTGGCAACACAGGCACTTCTGGTTTAATCCTTACTGCTACACTGGCCCAGGATTGCTTTAGTCTCTGCTGTAGTTTACAGCAGCTAAAGTGGGATAGCTGTGCCCGGGTAGCTGGAATGGCAGATGTTTGTTAGCTGAGAGGTGCTGGAATGGGGTTGGATTATGGCCGCTTGCTTGGCCCCCGAAATGCCCATGGCATGCATCTTGTGCCAGGGAGTAGTGGGATATTCAAAGCTAGCAGTGATGTAACTGTCACCCAGGGGGTCTTCTGTGTGGTCACCCTAACTTTTATGCAGCCAGAATGCTGAGGTGAGACTGGGTGTGTGCCAAGGGACGTTTCTAAATTTCAGTGGTACAGACTGCCTCGAGCATCTCACCAGCTCTGTTGTGTTTGCTCAGCCTTGCAAAGGTTTCTTAAGCTTGAGCACTACAGGCTTATGTACTTCCATGGTAAATCCTTCTGTATTTCTGTGGCTGTCCTGCAGCACCAATACACAAACTACAGCTGTTATTTAATGGTGACATTTATATGATAAAGCCTATGTCTACCAATAATTTTGCTTATAAATCTATTTTAATATCTTCCCTGTTCTACGTGACTGTTTGCAGTAATGAAAATGCCTTTTCTTGTGATGTGAACTATCAGAGACCATGATTTTTTGTTTAGAGTAGTATTTTCATATTTCCTTCAGAACACCCCAGTTTTTGGGTAAGACAAGAAAGCTGGCTATAATCTACTTGGCCCAATCTTTATGTAGAAATAAAGTACAGCAAGAGCAGAAAGTGTATATTGTGTTTGCATTGAAACTGGGGACTACCATCCTGATGAACTTCAAGGGGAGTGGAGCAGTAGGCTGTAAGGTACTGGGTGAAATCCTTGTTGGCAGAGGTAGAGTGGAGTTATCATGTTAGGTAGACCATTAATGTGAACTGATTGGCTAGCAAAGGTGTTTCTAATCACAAGTTTTTAACACCTCTATTACTACCTGAGGGGAGGTTGTAGCCACGTGGGGGTTGGTCTCTTCTCCCAGGCAACCAGCAGCAGAACGAGGGGACACAGTCTCAAGTTGTGCCAAGGGAGGTATAGGCTGGATATTAGGAGGAAGCTCTTCACAGAGAGAGTGATTGCCCATTGGAATGGGCTGCCCAGGGAGGTGGTGGAGTCACCATCGCTGGAGACGTTCAAGAGGAGACTGGATGAGGCACTTAGTGCCATGGTCTAGTTGATTGGATAGGGCTGGGTGATAGGTTGGACTGGATGATCTTGGAGGTCGTTTCCAACCTGGTTGATTCTATCATTCTATACAGTTTGGATTTCCTCCGTGATGGCTTTAATTAGTGTGTGTGAAGTCTAATTTGATTGGTTATGATAATCAAAATATCTTTTAAATGCCTGTTTCCTAGATCTGAGGATTTTTCTTGTGTGAAAACAAAAGCATTGTTTTTTTCTCCTTTTCTTGCAGGACCATTCATCAGCGTAGTGTTGTCAAAGCTGGAGAACATGCTGGAAAATTCCTTGCATGTAAATTTGCTGCTTATTGGGATAATTACTCAGCTGGCAAGTTATCCACAGCCCCTTCTTCGCTCCTTTCTGCTCAACACCAACATGGTGTTTCAGCCTAGTGTGAGGTCACTTTATCAGGTACTTGACCACAAGCACTGGTTATGCCTATTGGATGGATTTGGTGTCTCATTAAAACTTACCTTGGCTCTTTTCAGTTCCACCTGTTGCTTTACCATCTGTCTGAGAGCCTCTCATCTCATTTCTGTGATTTAATTACATTTGTACAAAGCTGTGGAAATGCTGTAGGACCATAACTTCTGTTGTAACTCTGTTTTAATGTGGCTAGAGAAAAACCTGAGTATTCAGTCTGTGGCTGCACTGGGAGCAAGGGAGGAAGAAGTAATTGTTACTGTTATTCTGACAGGTGCTGGCATCTGTGAAAAATAAAATTGAGGATTTTGCTTCCACTGAAAAGGACTTTCCAGGTCTCCTCCTGGAGGCCCAGCAGTACTTGCTTTTTCGTGTGGACACATCTGATGCTGCGGAAGAATTGCTAACCAAAGGTAAATGTTAACCACGCTCCAAGGAGTGCTGGGGAGAATGACTCACCACTTGCCTCTCTTTTCTACAGAAAGATTAGAAGTAGGTGTGGTGTATTTTGAATATCATTAACCATATGTATCCTTCTGACTTTAAACTTATGATACTCAGTAGGCCATGCTATGTGGATCTGTTCGGATATTCTTTGCTCTTTAGAGGCTTTTAGTTGCTACAGAAAATGTCTGTTCAAAGGAGTAACAGAATCAGCTCTTGGCTTGCTGTCAGTTTGGCCATAAACAAACTTGCTTTGAAGGCAAGAGGTGAGGTGGCATATGTGCATGATTTAATTTTATTTTTAGCCTGACCTTCAGCTAGTCATTGGTTCTTTTTTGATAAATGTTAGGGCGGACAGAAGTACAGAACAAATTGGTTTCTGCAACAATTGAATAAGGCTTTGTGTTATGGTTTGGACTACTATTGAAGTAGAGAGATATTAGCCAGAAGACTTTAAAAGTGTTTTCTTGAATGAAAAGCAAAACAAAAGAGAAATGTAAAACCAGGATGCTTCAAGAGCAATGGGGAGCTAACAGGTATCAGCCCAACAAAACAGCGTTCCAGAGGCCTTGTGTAACATCTGCTGCTTCTCAAGCACAGTGCAGGCTGTATCTGTCTTGAGAGTTACCAGCATTCATACTGCTGTGAAGGAAGCTGTTAAAAATAAGCAAAATGAAGAAGCTTACATTCTAAGAACTTTCCAGAAGCAGCCAGGCAACTCTTAGAGTTGGGGCACTGCCCTGAGGACATGCTTTTTCTCAGCTTGCTGCTGAGCCAGCAATGTTTGGTGCAGGTTTCCCTTAAAAGCCAGCTTCCCATGTGATGGGAATGTGTCAGATTTTGGGAGAGCGGTGACCACAGTGATAAAGAGGTGAACTGGCAACAGGATTCAAGAGGTTGCATTTATGGGTGTGAACTTTCTCATCACTGAGACCCACTCTACCTGTGCCTCAGAAATTGTTGATACTTTTCTCAGATTTCAGAGTTGTAGGAAGCAGGACTTTTTAATGCGCCATTTCAATTGTTTTAATTTTTCAAGACTGAATAGCAATTTGCCTATTTCTAGTCAGCATGGTGTGTGTTTCTAAGGTTTGTGGTACATCTAGTCTGTAAAACTATGATCTTGCTAAGGCTGCTTCTTGAAGAATTAGTCTGTGAAAGTGCCTGCTGTAAAGGAGCTGTGTATTTCAAATGTCAGTAGCGTTTTAGGCTCTACATTTGGGTGCCATAGATTAGAATGCCTTACAATTAAGTGGTATTGTCCCCAGCATGTGGGAGATGAGATTAGGAGGCAACATTTCAAGTCCTTTCTCTCAAGTGCTGGCTGTAAGGACTTTTCTATAATACATCCCTATGGCATTTATTTATACTTCCTTTTTTACGTCAGTTTTCTTATGTGGGTTTCAGAAGTTGCCAGGTTGACTCATGCTGATCATTATTTAAGAATCTGAAACAAGGCTGCTTAGTCACCCTGTTGGTACACTTTCTTTTGTCTTGTGGCAACTCCTGCAAAGATCTCTTGACAAATAGGTGGAAAGTAAATAAATGTCTGGATAACTCCAGACTTGATTCCCAAGTAATCAAACTGTAGTTAGTGGGGCAAGTTGGCTTAGTAGTCCTTCAACCCACAACAGCTCATTATACTGATGAAAAAGTGAAAGGTGGGAACTGCTACACTAATGGTAAATAAAAATCATAGAATCAACGAATGGCTTAGGTTGGGAGGGATCTTTAGAGATTATCTACTCCAACCTCCCCACCTGGGGCAGGGACACCTCTTAACTAGACTCAGCTGCTCAAGGCCTCATCCAGCGTAGCCTTGAACACCCCCAGGGAGAAAGCATCCACAACCTTCCTGGACAATCCCTTCCAGAGTCTCACCACCTTCGTACTGAAGAACTTCTTCCTAAAATCCAGTCTAAACCTGCTCTCACTTTCTCTGCTCGAACTTTGTGAAGAGAAATTAAAAAGACAGTCTTAAAACCATCACATTAACTTAAAACCATTCCCTTTGTTCTATTGCTAGACATCCTTATGAAAAGTCTCTCTCCAGCTTTTCCTGCAGGATCCCCAGGTATTGGAAGGCAGCTATAAGGTCCCTGTTGGAGTCTTCTCTTCTCTAGGCTGGACAACCCCAGCTCCCTCAGCCTATCCTGATGGCAGAGGTGTTCCAGCCTTTGGATCATTAGCAACTCCCATAGGATTTCTTTGCATTAGCTGGAATGCCACCTTTGAGCATCATGCAAATTAGATACTCTCTGAGGGCTTTTTCTCCAAATGAAAGTGGTAAATAACCCCAGAGCTTTTTCTATGGGTAAGTGCATTACTGGCCCTCTACACAATGTACTTCTGAAAAACAGAAACCAGCTTAGTGGGGAACACAGATATAAACCCCAAATATTCCACAGTTATTTCTCTTGACAGTGATGGTCTCTGGAGGTGTTTCAGCAAAAATGGACAATTTGTTATTTTCTGCTTGCAGTAGCCCTTATATGGGTTCCAGTTAGGTTCGCAGAGCTGTCATGATGTAGATCCTATATGAGATGCTGCCTTTCTTTCAGTGTGGTGGTGACTATCTCCAGAGTACTCATCTGCTCAGTTGCATGATTCAGTTTGCATGCTGGCCATGGAAAGAAGTGAATGATCTTGGTCCCTAGACCTGTGCTTTTATTTCAGTTATTTATTTTAAATCAGTTAAATCTAAATCAAAGTTATTTTAGGGAAATTTTGATACCTTCTGAATGGAAGAGTTTAATTGAAAATAAAGAAGCTTTGACAGTATACTAGCATTCTAGTTATATTGGCTAAACTATTTAAAAAACCCTAAAATGTTAATTATGAAACATTTCTACATGAAAAAGATCTAATAAATAAATAAAATCTTCAAGGGAAGCTCAAAACTTGATCTTTTCATTGTAATTCATAATTTAAGTTGTTTTTCCTCCCACAGAATTTTTCACACAAGTGAGATTCCTGTATTCTGTCTCTAGTAGATAAAAATGTGTAGAATAACAATATGAATGATTGATAAGTGTGGCGTTGGAAAGGTTTTTGAAACTCAAGAGAAGTACAACTTTGTTAGATGCTTAAGAGGAAAATTTGAGTATTTGGAAGTGCAGAATAAATCCGTGGTGCCTGAGGAGAACAAGAGGAAAGGAATAAAAGTGCAGAGCTGTTGAGCAGAGAGGGATTGCTCTGCTGCCTCAAGTGAGGCCTTCATCTACAGGTTCTGCATTAGGTACTTCGAGAGGTTTCAGAAAAAGGGTGGTGTAGCTTGAGACTGAGCTGTTGTAACATCAACTGCAAGCACTTCAGTGCAGCACTTGGCTTAGCACCAGTCCCTTTTTTTTTTTTTTTTTTTTTAATGATTGATTTACTTATACAGCTCCTGAGAATTTTTGAGCTAGACAGGATTTTGCCTGTCTCCACTTCTGGCCTCAATGACATCTCATAGCAGTGAGTCCTGCAGGCTAATATTTCTTTGTAAAGTATTAATTTCCATCAGTGTTAAATCTTGACAACTTTTTTGTTTCACTAATTTAATTGGCATCTAATTAAAGTGCAGTTCTGCTTCAGGTTGAAACAGGGAGCGATTGAAATGTAAGTGCTGCTGTCATTGTAATTCTGTGTTCTGATGCTTGAGCCCTCCCTGATCCTCTGAAACTCAGGCAGTAGAGATCATACAGCAGAGCACATGCTGGGTTTCAATTGCCCCCCACCTTTTTTTTTTTTTCAATGGTTAGTTGCTTTACAGGGAGTTAAAAGTCATTGTGGTTAGTGGGGCCTACAACTGTAGAAAAATCAAGTTTTCAAATGTATTTTCCGTTAGTTTCTAGCTTGCTTCAAACTCACATAATGATGTGATAGTTTGGCCTCAAACCCATTCTCATGATGACTTATGGGAGAGGGTGGAAAGAAATAGAGTCTGAGTGATATTTTGCTCTGGGGGAGGACTAGAGCACAGTCTCATTTCAGCTGAGACAACCATGCTGGGTCTAGATGGGTAGATACTATCTGCTGGTTTGTAAGGCAAATCCATATTACTTTTTCCCTTGACTCCTCGTCTGCCCACATTTCTCTCATCAGAGCTGGAACTGAATAATACATAACCTGGAGAAGGATGGCAAATAAAAAATGCAATAGAATCAGGCCACGCAGAACTCTAAATGCTGGATTAGTGGAGAGTCTCTCTGCACGTTCTGGGTACTCCAGACTCCAGCTCTGAGCACAATCTCTTGTAAACTGGGTTTGGACACTGTACAAGTACTGTGTGTGCTTAAGACACTGAGTTGTTTTCTTGCCTCACCTCTCTTCCTGGCTTTAGGCAATGTCCCGCACAGCAGCAACCCAGGGAAAGGAAGAAACTTCTCTGAAGGCTATCCAGCTGTACTCCAGCCTTTCCTGGGACAGAAAGGAAAGAAAAGTCTGGCTCATCCCAGCCTTCCTGCACACGTGAGGAATGCTGTACTTGCAGCTGCCCTTTTCCCGGAGTTCCTGAAGGAGCTGGCAGCTCTTGCTCAGGAACATTCCATTTTATGTTACAAAATACTGGGGGACTTTGAGGATTATTATTAGTGTGTTGTTTTTTTTTTTTTTTTTTTTTTTTTTTTTTTAAGCTTTTGGAATTTAAACAGATTTTTAATGCAAAGCTGCTTACAAAAGAAGGTTGTGCTTCAATATTTCCTGAAAATACTTGATTTGGAGTGGGAAGAAGGAAGCAAAATGTTGTTCTGTTACCTTGTACTAAGCCTTATAATTTCCCTCTGTGAGACATAACTTACTTGAGAGATTTCTGATACCGCTTCTTCCTGTGGCTTCCCACTTCATCTCCTCTGTACAGCTACTCCTCTGTGGTGTCACTGATTCCTGTAGTTTTGCGACGGACACGTGTAGGTTGGCTAAAAGAGGCAAGTGTTTCAGCTTTTTCTGTTCCAGAAATACTCTTCTGGATAACTTGTTAGAAGAGAGTTTCTTCAGAAAAACATTTCCCCATGGGGACAGTGGGACAGTTCAGGGTATAAAAACATACACAAGATCTGCACAAAGGCCCTCTGTGTGAAGGGTGACACTTCATCACGTCATTGTCCTCTTCCCCCTTCCCTCCCTTCTCCCTGAAACGGGCTCTTAGCAGTCCACATCTGAAGCCCTCTTTTTAACTGACGGCTCAGGCTTTTTGAATTCAAGTGATCTTATGTGTGTTAAACCCATGACTAGCTGAAAGCAGGTGCTGGACCCTCCACATACCATATTGCCTTATGGTGCAGACAGATCTGCAGCTATCAGCTGTTGGTCTTTGAAGTCAAATGAACTGTGTAAGTGGCTGTGGATTGCAGACTGCCTGGAATTTTCCTTGCAGTTTCTCCGCATTCTTTGACAACTACTGCATTGCTACCTAAATTCTCAAGCATGCCTTATTTAGTAAGATTTGCACAAAGTACAAAACAAAATGTTTCTATGCAAGCTGTAATTAGTATGTAGTTTGTTTTATGCTTATTTTAATAAGCTAAAGAAAGGTATTAAAAATATCTTTCAATAGTATTAGAAGGACAGCAAGCTGGGTTGTTTTTTGTTTCCTTTCTTTCTTTTGTTCTTCATTTAATGAAAAAAGCTGGCTTGATCCTGAAAGCTGTTGTTAATTTTATATTTTTTTATGGTTAAGGGAAAGTTAAACACTGTTTGTTTACTTGTAATTTCGGTGTTGACTTTCCTTGATATTGCACTTTCGGGATGGTGAGGGGAGGACCAGGCTATTCACCAGCTGTAGAAAAGGAAGGAGTAACAGGGAAAGCTGTCTGCTGGTGAGTAACTGCTTGAGAAAATTCTCTTCTGTGAGTAATGGGCTTCATTAGAAGAACCCAAGCATGATGAATTAGTGCATCACCACTGCATTTCATCTTATCTTAGTAGCATAATTGTCCTTCCAGTGTGCTGCAGTTGGCTACAGAGCTGGGCGCAGTTCAAGAAAGCCTTAAACCCCCGTGTCCAAGAAGGAAGCCAACAGCGACTCCATGAAATCTGAAGACACAGAAATCAGAACTAACACTGGCATACATTAGTTCTCATGCTTATTGTAATTTGGTGATTTTGGAACACAGTTTCTGAAAGATTGCAAGTGAAAAGAACACTTTAAAAACAAAAAAAAAAAACCAAAGAGACTTCAAAGACTGTAATTAATTATAGGTCAAATTCCTTTGTAATTTGCAGTGCAGTTTATGGTCCTAAATCCGTTAGATGCTTATGAAAAGTTCTACCTTTATTTTACAAGCGTGAGACTGACTCATCATGTCAGACTGCTGCAGGCTATTCCAGGGAAAAATAAGAAATCCCAAAGTATACCTCTAACAAAATCATCTCAGAACTTATCTGGATCTGTCTTCACTTGTTTGCTCTATAGTCTTCAATTCCATCGTGGCTGGGGGTCATATTGCTTCCTGGGTGACTCTCTGGTTTGCTTTCACTTCTAGCACCATTGTATCACTGTCTGTTAAATCACCTACTGACCTCCACATGGCTCAGTTTCACCTCTCAAACTTTCTTGGAAGCTGAAGCCAAGGCTGTGGGGTTTTTCTTAAGTCTTAGCTATCCAGGTCTGAGAGCTCTTTCTTTGCATTGTTGTAAATGGGCAATGAGCAAATTCAGATTCTGTTTTGTTTAAACTTGTGCTGTGATATAGTGGGTTCTTTACCCCAGCAGTGCTGCCTTTCATGCTGTGCTTGCTGGCCTGGCTTGAAGGTACTCAGCAGTGTTTTGTGTGGAAAGTGTTTTAGCATTGTGGATGCAGGGTCAGTGCTTGCTCTGCTTCTTGCCTCTTTTAGTAGGAACTCTGGGTGCAAAAGGTAAAGTACCAGATGAGTGCAATCAGCTAACTTTTAGTGGCTCAGAAACAAGGGCTAAATTGCAGGAGCAATCCATTCCTTTTTCTGAAAGACTTTTAAAAGGGAATGAGCAAGAATTTGTTGTGTTTTGGTGTTGTGTTTGTTTGTTTTTGTGGTTTTTATAAATAAAGAATTCTGCAGACCGGTGCTCAAGGCAGTAAGGTTACTCTGTGGACATTCCCTTCCCTTGTTTTTATTCTGAAATAAGAATCTTTGGGTAGAAGGGATTTCTTCTGAGATTTGTTAATTTTAACTGATGTTTTTAAAAAACATACAAAGTCACAGCAGTTTCATCTCAGCAGGTCTGTGAAGCTACCTGGCCACTTTAAAACATGGACTACTCAAAAAAGCATCTGTACATTTGAGGAAGGGGAGGATTTACTTCATTAACTGTAGCAGATATTATACTCTGCATCCAGCAGGATAAATTCAGCCTTTGAAATCTGGAGTTGCATGGAACAATTCTTGCTGAAATGCCAGAGCTGTGTGTGTATGCAGTATCCCCTGGTAAACAGGAAGTCTGTCAGCTCCCCAGGAGGAAGAGGTGGATGAGTGACCCTGGCTCAGGACTGTAAAAACGATGATCATATGTCAGTTTGGATTGCTTGGTTCCTGACTGGGATCAGCCTTGCAGCTGTGTCTTAGTTGTGATAGTAGCAAAATGTCTGTCACTCAGCAAAAAACATATTGGCAGGAAATGAATCTTCCTGTCTTCAAACTGCAGAAACTGTGATTTAGCTTGAAAGCGTTGATCTTTTGAGATGAAGCACTTCTGTGTGTGTGTTCTTTAGCCAAATGCTTGTTTAATAAGCTTCTTCCCTCTAGTTAGGTCATGTGTTACTCCAACTCTCACCAATGACACATCCTTTTCCAAAAACCCCACATGCCTATGGTCCAAGCTGTGATCCACCCTGGAGGCCCCTGGAGGACATAGAGTTATGCTGCTCCTTTCAAGAGCGAGGAAGTGCTCTATGGTCTGGACTGCCCCACACTCACCTCTGTATGTGACTGCAGCAGTCTCCAGCACGTTGTCTCAGCATCAGTCACGAATGAAGTGTCCTGGAGTTGGCAGATCTATTCCAAAACCTGCAGGTGGGTGCTCAGTGATACCAAAGTTAATTTCCAGTCTCCTGGTAGATGTTTCCAACTGTGAATGCAACTTTTCCAATGATGTAACCTTTGAGCATGGTTTTAAGATGTTCTGCTGTAGCAAGGAATCTTTCCATCAATTTCAATCTGCCATGTTTTGTTTTCTGCAACCTATCTATTAAGCATGCACTTAGTCTTGAAACAGTTGTAGTTACTCTTTTTTACCTTTCACCATTTTAGACACCCTGTGGGTTAGTCTCAGCACACACAAGGGTTTGTATTAACTGGGCTAATGCGCACAGCAGCTTCTATTCAGAACAGTATCTCCCCTCACTCATGCTGATCTTTGGACATGTACAGTCAATTGCAATTTGTGTGCTGTGCTGTTGGCCCTACTTACTGCCTTTTTAGCATTGTATTCTGGGCATTTTCCTTAAATTTGATATTTTCCATGTGTGCCCTAAAGAAAAATAAGGTATTTCAAATGAGATCAAGTTGTTTTGTTTCAGTTTGGGATGTGAAAGGTGCACTGCTGGTTTTGCCCTGGTGATTTCTGACGTTGGTTTGGAAGAACAGAAATGAAAGTTTCAGTTCTCAGCTGAATGTCATGGAGAAGAGAAAATTCCCGGTAGCAGGTGTGGGCTTGTCCCTCTCTCTGGCACCCCCAGATATATCCTTCACAGCATCCAGTTCATAAAATTCTCATTTCGTCTTTCGTTGGGGTTTGTCACTGTAGAAAGTCTGAATTCAGTGGTGTCATGCTGCCATACCTGCTTAGTGCATCTGCCTGTCAGATGTAATTTCATCTTTCTAGTAAGATCAGAAAGTTTGCAGGAAAGGGTGAAGACAGGATGTGCCTGGGGTGGCCTTGGACCCTGAGGGCTGTGCTTTGGAATGGCAACAGGACTGGGAAGATATTAAGACTGAACAGTGCTTCTGCCACCCTCCTAATTGATTATTGCCCCGGGGCACAATGCCTAAGTGGTCTGTTCACTCCTTCAGAGCAAAGTATTTGCAAACAAACTTACTGCATCCTGCAGACTCCACGGATTTAAGTTCAAGAGGTTAAGTTCTGCTTACCAAGAGAAGTTTACGTCTAGCACAGTGTGTACGCATTCACTACCCTTTTGTGCGCTCTGCTTATGCTTCACAGAAGGTTTCATGCTTCAGGAAGGTTTTTTAAGCTCATCTAAGAAGCTCTAAAAGATCAGGGTTGGAAATAAAAGGATGGGAGTGGTGTGATTTGGTGCAGTTAAATTATGCCATTGTATTGTTTGAATCTGTAGCCACAGCTCGTGTTTGAGGGCAGCTTGATTTAATAAGCAATTTTCTGTGCTGTATTTACTGAAATTGCTATGTCATGCCTGCAGTTTTTATGACAGCTCCCATTATATTTATAATATTTGAACTGCATCTGTGGTTATGAGTAGAATACTGGGATTTTCCCCTTTGTTTTTTTTTTTTTTTTCCACTTGGGTATCTCTGGCACAGTACAGTATCATTGCTGGCTGTGTTCAGATGCAGTGTAGATAATTACAGTACGTTCTTCTTTGCACCTTTTGAGCATTACCAGCAGAAGCAGAGGGTAAAAGGCACTCAGGCTGCTCATGGTAATGAGCAAACCAAAGGTAAAATACAGCAGATTAGCAGGGGGCACTCACCCCTGTGTGAAATGCAGTAAAAATTTGCATTTGTGCTCTCATTTACCAGAGATCAGGAAGAAAAAGCTCATAGCAATCTTGAGAAACAAGTACGACAGTATCCTATGGTAACTGTCCAAGTGGCTAGCATTGCTATGCAATGTTCTGGGCCAGAACTGGGAAGGGGGAATAAAAATTACTCCTTGTGAAGGTGGTGTCAGACTTGCATAAATAGGAATTCAGATAATGTGGTGGTGGTGCCAGCTGTCCCACCACAGCCAGCCACAGAATGCAGCACTATTTCAGTGACTTTGCTGGCCAAGGGCAGCTCTGACTAAACCTACTTCATGTTTTAGGGGCCTACAGCTTTTCTACACTCGCTGTGGCCCAGCATCAACGTACTTCATTTGTTATAGACTCAGTTGGGAGCCTCTGATTTATGAATAGCAGCATTACTTGGATTCTCAAATATGTAGGTACTTAAAGTGGTGCTTTGTTGCTGAGTGTGCAAATCTTCTTTTTCTTCATTGATTGTAATGGTTCTTGCGTGGCAGCTGGATTAAATTAAGACTGAAGTCTCTGGGCTAAAAGCCCTGATGGAACTTTTGTGCAAAGGCTGCATTTCTCAGCCAAGGAACTTTCTCTGGTGCTTCAGCAGCCTGCCCACATACAATTCTGTATTGTGGACTAAATACCTGCAAACTTGCATCTTTGACAAAGCCAGTTCCACAGCAGCTTTTATTGCAGTCTACTTCAAAAAAGAACTAGCTTGGATTTAGACCAAAAAATAATGTGGTTGAGCCAAACCATAGACTAAACTATGTCCAGCTCAATGCTGCTGTGTTGGTTTGGCCAGAACTCAGACAAAATGCCATCCTGCCCTCAAAAGCAGAGGGAGCAGCTGTGGGTCTTGGTACCTCTTGCTGCAGCTTGAGCCATGGACTCATGTCTCTCGAGGTGGCTCTCAGTGTCCAAGTGCAGCTTGATGTTGGCAACTCTGACCAGCATCTGTTGTAAAACTCTGGAGTCACAACATCTATTTTTGAGCTTTGGTGTGAAAAACCTGACAGCCTCTAAGGGCAGTTTGAAAATGTGGCCTCTCCAGCTTTAGAAACAAGAAGGTAAAAGATAACTTACTGATAATTACACCCGCTTAGTGGGTGTAAACGTTTTAGATAATCAAAGCTGTGTCTCATGCTTTCAGCAAATGCCTGTGCGTGGAGGGAACATTCCCTAGAGCCAAACTGTTGGCCTTCAAGCACTCATTAGCATTAGCTCATGGTACTGCAACCTTTGCAACTCTAAGTACTGAATCCAGCTCTAGGTCTTTCTCCAAAGCCTGCAATGAAAAGGCAATGGATGTGACATGAAATTATTAGCTGCATGTGTACGTGCTGGGGTAATGTGGGGTCTAGCACAGCTGTCGTGGAGTCCTTCTTTGGAGAAAAGCCAGCTGGTGAGATGGTGTCATTGTAGTGGCATGAGCTGGCCCTCACACACAGATAAAGGGGAGAGGAGCAGCAAAGGTCAGGGTTCTTCTCCATCTATATGTAAAATCAGTCAGCAAATGCTGCAGACAATTGTGAAATGCTGTACACCCTACAGAAGACCTTAGTGGCCTTGGGACTAGGATAGTTCTAGAGGGAAGCTTCAGTCAGTACTTACTAGGACCATGCACAGCTGTTTGGCTCACTGAGCTCTACCTTCTTTTGCATCATCATTGCCTCATGGCAGTACCTGAGCATTTCTGTAGGTCTGCTTTATTGCAGTTAAAACTGAGGCTGTATGGCTGCATGTGGGGCATGTGGTGGGGCACAGTCACAAGAGAATGTGCATTCCTGATGTTCTGTGTTCCTGTGGCAGTCATTCCTAATTACTGATCTGGCTTGGCCTGGAGGCTCTTCTATGTGAAGTTTAAATTTGCCGTCACAGGGGCCAGAAAAAGGCACAGCCAATTACAAGTCATGACAGCTTAGGATTTTCTATTTTATTGTCATCCTTTCTGTGTATCACCTGAAAGTTTGCAGCTTCTGAGGGGATAGGGAATGACTTGAACTCAACCACAGGTAAGCTTCTAAGTGTTTGGGTCAATAAATCTTGACATCCCATCTGCTGTAACTTGATTTTATGTGGCTGTGGCAGAAACTTTGGAATGTTTGTAAACAGCACTACAACAAAGATGCAGGCAACAAGGGCAAAAAGCCCTGCAGCATGCTCTTCCTTCTCCTTGGTGTTTGAGAAGAGATAGGCTGAGCAAAACTCAGTTTGTCTGTTTTTTTTCTAACATGGAAAACCCAAATGCTTTACATGCTGAGCTTACACACAAGGCCATAAATCACTGAGAAGGTGCTGCTGAGGTCAGTGGTTGTGAAAGTGTGTAGGTAGAGGGGTGCCCAGAACAGGGAATATTACAGTACACTGACACCGTGCTGCAAAAGCAGAGTGGAAAGGGGCCACAGAGAAATCACAGTGTAAATACTGTAGCTGTGAATTTTGTAGTTCAGGTTCCTATCATATATGTCTGTTTTTAACACAGTTAATACTAAAATCTGCAGCCAAGGCTGAGCACTAGAAATCCCTTCTTCACGAATTCAGCATTGCCAGCATCATTTTAGACAAGTTTCTTCTCTTCTGCAACCTCAGACATGGGATACTTCAACTCCAAGGGACATTAAGTATAATTTCTCCACCCTCTGGAGTGACCTCCTAAAGGACTTCCAGTAATGAGGAGATGAGATTGTCATGAGTGTCTGGTGTCAGCTTTTAATTTGAGAGCATTTTCCTTGGCCCTCTGCTTATGGACAGTTGATGCTGAAAATTTGCACAAAACTGTCCTTAATTCACCTCGCCTAATGCTATTGCACAGATGGCATCTGCAATCAGGAGAGCAGGGAGCGCTGTTGTAGCTAAATAAGACTTGAAAGTTGGGGTCAAAACCTCAATCTTAATTTCTGAGTTCCTAGCCTACAACACAGCCACACTCAGAATAGCCTCCTGGTGTGCAAAATGTTCTGACATGGAACACTTCAGTCAGGCTCTGCCTTTTATCTTGCAGACACACCTGTCCTGTGACAGCCTTTTTCAGTTGTCTTTACAAGAGCAGATATAAAATTCCATGAGGCTGCTCATCCCATCTCTTCATGTCCTCCATCCATGAGTACTTTGCAAATACAAACCACAGCTTCTGCCCAGTGCAGAGTTCACTTGTGAGATACTTAGTGTTTGCCTTCAGCTCCATTTAGGACACAGGGGAAGGTGGTGGTTGTGTTTATGCTGCTGTATCAGGTCCTTGGCAGGCAAAAAAGGCTCTGTTGTGGTGTAAGGTGACTGATGAGCCCCTTAATGCAGCCTGCCATAGTGGGAGCAACGTTAGCTGGTCCTGCTGAGCCTGCTCACTGCTAGCTCCTAGGACTGCCAGCTACCACTGCTTTGAAGTTGGTAGCTGGTATCTCCACAAATGTTAAAAAGATTCATCATCTTGATCTCATTTCACTGAAACCACTTTTTTTTTTATCAGAAAGAAATTTACATTTTGTGTGCATCTGCAAAAGACTTCTTTAAAAATTTTAGAAGAGACTGTTTCATAATATAGTGCAAAATTTATAGACTACAGCTGCTCCTTCCCTTCCCTGGAAGGCAAAGAAAATTACAAGGATCCCGTTTTAATCTTTCTTGTTATCTATTGGGTCTGGCAGGTGCTGGAGAAAATAGATTGAGATTTACAGTAAATCATGAAATCATATGATGATGTGGACCTTAAGGAACATCTAATTCCACCCCTCCTGCCATGGGTAGGGATACCTTCTATGCCCCTTCCTCCCTCCAAGGAGGGGGCATCCACTTCTCCAGACAACCTGTTCCAGTGCTTTGCCACCCTCACAGTAAAGAATTTCTTCTAACGTAATTCCACTTCCTTTCAGTTTAAAGCCACTACCCCCTGTCCTACCTCTGCCCTTGTAAATAGTCTCTTGTTTAGGGATATTGCAGGTTTGCATGGGCCCACCTCTCAAGCCTGTCAAGGTTCCTCTGGATTACATCCCTTCCCTCGGCTTTGACTGCATCGCTCGGCTTGGTGACATTGGCAGATTTGCTGAGAGCACACTGAGCACTAATGTCTGTGTTGCTGACACACATTGAGCAGCCTTGGTCCCGACATCAACCCCTGAGGAGTGCCACTTGGCACTGGTCTCCACTTGATGTTGAGACCTTGACTGCAACCCTTTGCAACCAGACAAGTTCCTCGTTCACTAAGTGGTCCATCAAATCCATGTCTCTCCAATTTAGAGACAAGGATAGTGTGGAGGACAGTGTCAGGTGCTTTGCACAAGTCGAGGTAGATGACAGCAGTTGCTCTTCCCTTATCTCATATAGATTATAGTCAGAACTTGGCCTATGATTTTTAAGGTTTTGTACCTTATTAGCTAAGTGTAATTAAGAAGGGAAGAGTGACTAAGGAGGAGCAGCCATTAAAGTAACATTTACCTGCAGTAGCCATGCTGCAGGAGTGGAGATCCTTTTTTAAACACAGCTAAATTATTACTGGTTCAGATACCTTGGTGTTTTGCTGCCTGTTTTTTTTTTAAGAGGCACTTGCTACAGCAGAGAGGAAACTCAGCACAGCAGCAGCAAGCTGTGCAAGAAAAAGCATTAACCTTGGAGAACTACCTTTTGGAAACAACTGTGTGTTTCTAGTCTGAGTGAGTAGCTTTACATTAAGATTCAAGATTTCATGCAGGCGTCCTTGTGCCTTTTCACTTCCTGCTGCCATGGCAAACAAGAACAAACAGAATTCCAAAATTTAAAGTTTGCTGTATAGTATAAACCTTTCACTGCACACTTACCTGGAAACTCACACCACTCTAAGTAAAAATGGTATTGTTTGCACATGATGTGAAAAACAACTGTAAGAATGTCTGTGGGAAGGTCAGGTTATCCTGAACAAGGGGTGTGGTGGTTTGTGGAGGTTTTGGAAGTGTTTTGGAGGTTTGTGGGAGTTGGGCTTTTTTCAAAGGGTCAGGGATTTTGATTGCAACTATGGTATTGCTATTTGTAAGCCGTATGACTTTTGAATTGCAAAGTTTTTATGTGAATAATGGCTGTAACATCTTATTCATTAAATGTATTTGAAAACCTAAATGTATGTGAAAACCAAAGGGCTTTTTTTCTTTCCAAGGAAATATTCACACTTGAACCATGAGCCAGTTTCTACAGGAAAGTCCTCCTCACAACATCCATCAGCAGTACTACTCTTGAGATAGAACAGCCATCAACAGAGTTTGAACTAGTGCTGCAAGCACCACATTTGCAAAAGGTGACTAAAACCCTAGGGCCACACCTGCTGATATCCTGTGACAGTATCTGCCCTGCAGGCAGCCCTTTAAGAACAAATCTGAAGAAGTATCTCTGAAGTCTTGAAATAAATGCAATCTTTAAAATGTATGGCTTAGCAGCCTCCAGAAGGGATTTAATGACTTCAAACCCCTGGTACTAAGTAGGATTTCCTTCCCTCATAAATGTAAATTTGATAGGCTGCATCTAGCTGAGATTCCTGCTAATGGTTTGATCAGCTAAAGTGGGTTGTGATGGGAAAGCTGACCCAAGGACACGGGATTTCAGGGGATACTTAAAACCAAGACCTAAAAATGGAAGATATTTAAAAAAAAAAAAGGTGCAAAATACTCCGTAATAGTCAAGCAGTCCTGGCACACAGATACATGCTGCTCAGTTTTGGTTAGCCAACTTCCTGTTCAGTTCCTTCCACAAAGTGGCGCAGTTCCAGCTGACAGCAGAAAGCCACCTGCCAGTGAAGAATGCAGCCCTGCACTCAGAGCATCTGTAAGGCAGGGACAAGTTTTTGCCAGCAGCCTGAAAGACAAATTGGGGAAAAAACGGTCCCTTTCCAGAGCTACTGTGAAAGAGAAATGCACTACTTCATCCTCGGTAGGTTGTGCAGGGCTGGCAGAAGCACATCTGCTCTGCTGCCCCTCACAGGCCACAACAGGATGTGAGCCTCAGGAGGGCTCAGGTACAGGCTTAGGCACCCTTCAGAGCTGACAGAGCAAGCTGGGAGCAGGCACAGTAGATGTTTAGATGAGTAAAGAGGAGAAGGCAAAGTTTGATGCCATTGATTGTGGCAGTAGCCTTGGGCATGCACTTCAGCAGCTACCAACTTCATCCTTTCCCCATCCCTCAGAAACCAGGAAGAATGATAGCAGTGGCTCTCTGCTAGGCATGGAAGAAGAGGTAGTGGTCTTAATTACTGCGAGGGGCTTTAGTCATTGTTAGTAGTGTGCTCACACCAAGTTACAGGGAGGTGTTAGAGTACACAGCAAATTTGGCATTCACAATCTGTGGATGTTCCGCTCTCACAAAAGGGCAGCCAGGAAAGCTGAGTTCACACTTGCTTTATTACACAATCAACCAACAGGGCTTCATCTCTCTGCATACTCACAGGCACTCCTGGGAACTTCTTTCTCATGGCTGGGGGGGGAAATCACATTTTCAAATCCCACACCAAGACGAGGGAGATGCAACTGATTGTATCATCTCCTGCTATTCTTTTGCTCATCTGCCTTTGGCTGATGCAGCCAGGGAGGGCTAGGACTTAATGCTGTGTGAAGTACAAGCAATAATCCTGATGCTACAGGAGGAGGCACCAAAGTTCATTTGCAGTGAACGAGAGAGAACAGAGCACACATCTTCTGTAGACACTTGGGTGGTTTTCTCCTGTGGTTACTCTGACAGCTTCTTCTCTAGTAATTGCTTCACCAGGACAGGATTGGACCGACCTCGTGTTTCTCTTTGTACCAGGCCAATTAACTTATTTAGAACTCTCTGATTTCCTGCTTTTATCGCCATAACCTTTGAAGAAAAACAAAACCGCAACAGATGACACTGTTACAGTAAACCTGGGCATTTCCACTCATTCACAGCCAAGGTATGAATATTTTTGAACCACTGTGGTAGAACACACTATTTTGGGCTAAGCTGTTATTTATAAAAACTGCCTTCAGCTTTGCAATAAGCTCCTGCTCTGCTCCCATGAGACAACAGCAAGTCCCTACACAGCAGCAGGGCCTTACAACTAAGAGAAATATCTCCTTATTGAAAAACTCAGAAAACACTTCTGGCTTGAAGTGTGGCTGCAACTTGATCGTGACCTCCTAGCAAAGAGCCAGAAAAGTGAGACTGACTTCTTTTTGCTAATAAGATCTACCATTTGTACTCAATATACTGTTTGGTTATAACAAGTAATTTGCATGGAATCACAATCTATTTGCTAACATTTGTGAGGTCCTTAGAGTGCAAACATAGGTGTTTGTGTAACAGTGCATTATTTCCTTCAAGCGAAGGATCCTCTGTGACACAGCAGTTAATTGATCAAAAATACAACCTCCTATCAGAGACCTAATGTTTGATGCACAATCACCTGCAAAATAGCATACTTGAAAGCTAAGTAAGCACACTGAAAAACAGCACTAGAAATTTCATTTTCAGGCATTCCTGGAAGACATGCTACTGCTGAAAGACAAGCACCTGGCCTTCATGTTTGCGTGGTGCAGAAGATGTTCAGTGCGTTGTCAGAGTTACTGGGCAAAACACAATCACCTCTATTAAACAGGATGTCATATTTACAGTTATTAAGAGGAGGACTGCAAACATACCCACTGTGCCATTATCAAGCACAAAGGCAAAAACTGCTACACATTACAGTATCTGCATCATTGGCAGTCTGACGTCATCTCTGTAAGGTCACAATAGGGGAAGGACTGGTGACTCCTGATCAGCTAGACATTACCTACATGAGGCAAAGTGCAGCGCAATCCACATACTGCATTTTCATGAAGTGCTGAGGAGTGTTGGCTTGAGCAACTGTTTGTAGGTTAGTTCATTTTAAAGAAAGTTACTATCAAATAGCATAGCAATGCATTTTTTCACACATCCCCTGTCAAGTACTCAGCACACACTTATTTTCTCACAGCAACTTAAAGCAGTGAATTACAGGCCTTCAAGGCAGCTTTTCCTTTGGTGTAAGATACCTGGAAAAAGCAGGGAAGTGAAGCTGCTCTCATGCATTTGGCTTGACTAAAACAGTGGAAAACAGAGCAGAATTACATTCTCAGAGAAAGCATTATTACTGAAATGGCAGTGTAGTTATGGACCTTCAGCTTCTGAACCTCCTAGCATACTTTAATGTTCTTTCTATCCACACTTATGCTTCCACCAGTCTGAAAATACAGCAGCATTTTTATCGGGCTCTGCAAATGAGTCAGTCTGATGGAGGTCACACTGACCTACTGCAAGCTCATTTTCTTTATCAAAAGCTCTTGCAGAGCTGTTAGCATCCCCCAGTGAGCTCTGGGGTAGGTGGTATTGTTCTCAAAAGATGTTCATGGCGAATATATTTAGAAAATGTTTATATTAGAAGTAAGCTATTCACTTCTGCTTTTGCATTTTCATTGCACTTGTTTCCATTCTGCTTTTTTCTAAAGCAGATTTTTAGATTGCTAGGATCCCTTCCCACACTTCTTCATGATCAACAAAGCATTTTCTCCCAGCTCAGATCTTTTTAAGACCAATGAGCCATGCAGACTGCTGCATGTCCTTCCAAGGAGATGGGGAAGAGCCAAACCCTCATCTTTCCTACTCCAACATTTGCTCTGCTGCCACGGCAAAGCAGCAGAGCAGACAGTAGCTCTGGAGCCACTGATGCCACACAGCTACACGGGTCTGGCCCCTCCCCACCCCACAGACTTTGTCAGGCAGAAGAGTCACTTAGACTTCTCTTCTTGGCAGCGGAGGGAGGCAGAGGCATGGTGAAGAGACCAATGCAAGTAAAATATCTGCCTTGCCAGCTCTGATACAGTCTCTAATTTCATAACTAATACCTGCCTTGCTGGCATTAGTTCAATCTCCAGCTTACAAACAGTTTAACAATGTTGCCCTAATATCACAACAGATGACATAAAAATCAGAGCTATGTGGCTGGGTGGCCAGGACAGGTTACTGGCAGCATAGCTGAAGAGGGACAGGGCCCCGCAGTTTTGCTTTCCTGCATTAAATGTTTATGGTCTCAGAATGACTTGGCACATTAGCCAGACTGGTAATTTCTTCTGATGATCATTTTCTGTAAGTTTCAATTGAAAAAAAAACTACTTAGTAAAATAAAAAAGGAGAAGGAAAGCCTGATAATATCTCAGGAAGTTTAAATGCTCTGATACTGGCTCTAGAGCTCAAACGCCGACTAAAAGGGGAAAAAAACCCAAACCTCCCAAAACCAGAGGCCATTTCAGCCCCCTTTTTAGTGCCACAGGCTGCCATAGTGCACAAGCTTTTCAGCACCACCATAATCACCTCATTTTCATGTCCATCAATCACCGCCTGGCAGATCTCTTCAAGCTCTTTTTGATCCTGTATCAGTTCAAGTTTCTTTTCTTTAACAATATCAAGAGGAGTTTTCCCTTCTCCTTTCCACAGTTCTGCAAGCACCTGAAAAACGCAAGGTCAGTGTCTTGACTTTCTGCATGTAAACAACATTTGATATTTCAGTTACTGATCCAAGAAGCCAGATTTTAGTTACAGCAAGAGCAGATTATCTAAATGTGAACAACCCCAAGACTTCATGCTGTGCCTCGCTGAAAGGGCTCTTGTGTCCTCCCTTCTCTACTGCATCCTGAAATAAGACAAAATATTTGCACTTACTGTGTGAGTACAGGTTAATGGTTTGCAGCTTACCACAGTAGCAGCAGCTGCCTGAGACTATGAGCAAGGGCAGCTCTCTCTTCCAAGAAGCCTGCTGAGCACAGCCCCCATGTACCTCTCTGCACTGAGCCACCACTCCCTGTCACTGACTGCAAGGCTGTTCCTCTGGCAGTACCTGTGCTCATCTCACATTACTCACAAGAGCTGCCTGAGAGCAGCAAGAAAATGAATTTCCATGAGCAATGTCTTTGCCTGGGAACTGACGATTAGCTGGCTATTGTACCAAGTCCAATCCCCAGTACCTCATTCCATTACCAGGCCTCTTCAGCAAGCTGTAATGAGGATACATATGACAAAGCAGAAGAAAAATAGTGCTGAGCTGAATGAATGCTGCAGCTCCAGCCCACCTATGCATCACCCCCAGGCCCTGTAATGCTGGGCAAACCCAGGCCTCAAGAATAATCACTTGTTAATGCTACTGTGTTTTCCTAGGCTGTAGCTGGGCTATCACCCTGGAATAAACTTGAGAGAAGAGAACATTTATAAAAAACCAATTTCCTTGGGCAGTCATTTTCTGTATTCCCTTTGCTCTTATTTCAGAGCTGTGGGAGGAGAGCAAGAAAACCCTTATTAAAACAGCTGCTTGTGCTCCATCCTGAGCTGAAAATGTAACTATATGTTTGGACCATTGGTGTGCATCAATATGGAAATGGATGTCACATCAAAATTTCAACATTAAATACTCATCCTAGGATGAAAGACAACTTAGAAAAAATAAAGCATGTGGGCTAGTATCTTAACTACCTGAGCAATTTTCTTCAGCATGCAGAATTTTCTGATGCAAAAGACCTTCAGTTTAACAATTTTGTAGCCACAATACATATTTAAGAACCATGCATTGACAGAATTCCTGCCAGAGATTTTTTGTCAGTGGTATCCCAAAGCTTTTTATGGGATCTTATCAGTCTGCTGGAGACCTTGAGAGAGGGTAATGACACATGGCTGTATTGTGGCAGCTACATCTTGGTTTTTCCCTGTAAGGGCTTAAAGGCACATCACAATATTGAAGTTACTGATAAGCAGCCAGAGTGACAACTGCTGTAAGTAAAGCCTTCAGATGTTTATACCTAAATATATCAGTGCAGTATATGAGGTCTTCTACACCATCTTCCTTCTAGTGCAATATTTAAAAAGACATCTACCTGGAATGCCCCTAGAGAGAAATACACCCAACAGAGATTTAACCTGTCTGCACCAACTTCTCTTTTTGTTGTTGCACTCCATTGCTACCTCAGGCAGGCCCTTCCTCTGAGGGACCAGGCAGGAAGCCTTCTGTCCTTGAGGCCTCCCAAGGACTGGGAAGGTACAGCACCCTTGGAGAGGAGCCCTGTCCTCTTCACACAGCACAGGCCATAGCAAAACAGCCTGGACAGTGAAGTGCTGCACAAATCGGAGGCTACACAATGAATAAGCCATATTACTCTCATGGAAAAAGGCAGATGTGATTTTTAAGACTGGTATGTATTCAAGCAGGATGCCGTGGGCTGCAGGAAGGGGAAATCTGCAACAAACAACATTTATGCAGCTGACAATGGTAGAGGTACCCAGGAGCACCTCGTACATCAGGCTGACTTAGATCAGGAGCAGGACAGCTTGACACTCAGAAATCCAGCTCTGGTTCACTGCTATTACTATACCAAGTGTCTCCTGGAACTGTGAAAAGCTTACCCATTAGAAACCTTGAAGGCACCGAATTTTCCCTTTGACATCTGTGTCATGTGCACCTTTCAACTGGTAACAAGCATCTCCACTTACCTAGTCAGGCAGTAATATTATCAAGGCCCTCGCTTGCTTAGAGGTGTGTAAGGAAAGCAGAAAGAGATGTGGCCAAGATCTGTCAAAGATGCACTTTTTAAAATGTGCTTCTCCACTTGGCAAGGAGTACAAATCTAAAGAAAGCAGTTTAAAAAATGATTTCAACTCATTTACACAAACTGCCTTCACCAGAACAGGAAGATCAAATTATGAAGTCTCCAGAGCCAAACGAGAATCTCAAGCCTCATTTCCATTACTGAAATCTCAGTAGTTTCTACTATTGATTCTTGCCTGAGCGTGATTAGATTTTAATGATGTTCTGCGGTCTCTGCCTACAGACATAGCAGCAAACCACTGGTCAAGATGAATTAATCAGGACTTGCATGTCTGGCTGACATGGGCATCATATCAAACATTTTGCAACTGGTGAATGTGCCAGCTGACTGCTGTGCCTGAGAATAGTCCAACTGGAAACCCTATCTGCAGTAATTTGCTGCCAGGGGTGGGAGGGAAGCAGCAGGCAGTATCACTCCAGTCAGTCCTCTGGGCATCTCTCCTTTCCAGTGATGGAAGCCTTCATGTCTGGCAGTTATTCCTCAGCCTCTGACAAAAGTAAGGGACAGGTTGGGTCCAGTCTTCCAGATGGTATAGCCATAATTGTCAAAACAGATGTTTAGGTTTGTGTACTGCACTTATTCCCCTGCTATCTCTTTAAAGTAGGGGTACCATAAGGGTGACAAGTAGGTCTGTTGAAAGTTATTCCTCTGCGGGTCACCTATGCCACTGCAGCAGCAAACCAGAGCTGGGGTCTGCTCTGCTCCATACCCTGCTACAGATCCCTGATGAATGCAGTCTAAGGGTGTCCATGCAGAGCTGCTCCAGCATGGCTCTCAGCAGCAGGGGCAAGTTTTCGCTACCCTGCCCTAGGAACCAGCCTCCCCCCACAATGCCATACTCAAAGGCAGTCCTCTCATGCCAGAGATGTACTAACAGACAGCCCTGAGGACTGAGGCCCCATCTTTGGCATACCCCCCACCAGACTGTTTTTCAGCCCTGGCAGCTCCCATTGTAAGCCTCAAAATGGTGCCTTTGAGGTGGGCCACAGGATTTGCCTCTACAGGTGCCCTGATCCAGGACACGCTCACCCCACAGCCCTGCACCTTGGCAGAGCTGGGAGCTGCTCCCCTTTACACAAGTGTGCCAGGCTGAAACTGCTTTGGAGACCTCTGGAGCAGGATGCTGTATTTGATGGCAATTTGGGCATGAGCTTTGTAATTACCTACATGGTAATTATGTAAGCACACAGTGCTCTTTCCTTGGCATATGCATCCTACCATTCAGTGTTGTGTGTCTATGAGTGCACACAGCCTTTATCTGCCCGTGTTCTAGTGCCTCATACAGCAGAGACCAGACACGAAACCTCTTAAAACATTTAAACTGTTAACAGCTTCCTGCAGTGAGCATGTATGTGTGTGCATGTCTGCCTCTCACCCTATCAAACCCTTCCATCCTTTCTCATTGGATCTGTCTCTATCACTGCACTTCATTCTCCCTCACCTCAAGTGCTGCAATTTATCTGCTGGTGTGTATATATATAGTCTTCCTGCCCTCAGGCCATCCAGTATCTCTGCCTATTGCTGAGAATTGTTATAAACATTTGTTATTTTTCTGACAACCAGGCAACCAAAATACTTTTCTAAATGTGGCAAGGTTTTTCCAGTTTGATAGCATCACTCAGTGATGGCAAACAGTACTGTTGTTTCTCTGGGTCCAATTTCAGAACCGCAAGGACAACACGTGCATTACAAGGAGCTGGTAATTCAACAAGAAAAGTATCTCTGAAATTCTCGACATTTCATAACCTATCAGAAGTGTTGGCACACAAATATACCACCAAACAAGAAACTCCTTTGGAAGAGTACCCTGTCTCTACTTCCATAAGAAAGCTGAGAGTTAAGAATTTGAACTTCTCTTTCAAATGCAGACACCAAACTGATGGGTGTGCCACACCCCTGCAGGCACAGAACCACTCTGCATTCCAATGCTTTTCCTATTAATACTTATCTCTGTTTTGAAGCTTTTACTTTTCCAATCCAAAATTTCCAAATGCACATGCCTGAAGTCAGGCACCTAAATCCTTATTTATGATGCCTGTCAAATGCAGCTGGCTATTCAGAGAGCACACCAACAACAAGATGAATTTAATTAAGAACATCTCCAAAAAAAACCCCAACAGACCAGGAAGTTTAAATGTCTCCTAGTAAGGTAAAGACCTACACTTACAACAGTTACGCTTGGCTTAAAGTCATGCAGAAAAGAGTGAACTGACTTCAGTACTATTCCAGAATTGTGTTTGGATTCAACTGACACGTGCTAGAAAGCTGGAAACCTGCCCTGTGTATTTCAGAGTGTTAAAAGCTTGGAAGCAGGCAAGGCAAGTTAAGTATCTTCGCTGCAAGTTAAATACCTTCATTAACAGTTGCACTGATGGAACACCTGAGAAGAAGTAGTGACCTAATGTACTTATCTAGAGGATAATAATTCATCTGAAAAGATAATGCATTCCACATAAATGAGCTGGCAACAATTTAAGGTGGATGACAGATTATTCCCTATGACCAAAAAAATCCAGATTTTGTCTTTAGACATAACAGTCACTGTACCCATCACAAGCAGCTCACGATTTTAGATATAAATTATCAAGAGCTGATTTTTCAGACTGTTCTAAGTGAGATGACATTTAAAAAGAGGGAGAAACTAGCTTTACCATCAGCCCTTGCTTGAGAGATCCATGATAGCACATGCCTAAAGAAGCAAGCACAAAACAAAGACCAGATCTCTCCACTTTGACTCAGGGGCACATCAAAGCAGACTACACTCAGGTGAATTACATATGTTAATGCTTGGGAACCTAGACCTTACTGTCCCTTAGTAGTTAGTAACTGATACTGTCATCTTAACTGCAAGTCATGAATTAGCTCCCCCTGACCTTTCACTCAGACCTGACTTGAACTGTGGCTTTGTTCAAAAGCAGGATTTAATCAAATTATTTCAGTTCACATTGCTTAAAACTACTGTTTGCCTTGTGCTCCCTTCTACCACTGAATGAATGTGCAGGTCTATCTGTAAGATTATATACACACGAGGCATTTTCATCTATTTATATGTATATAATACAGATACAAAATGTTTCCTTCATCAACACTCCACATAGTCATTTCCTTTTAAAGCAACCCATGTATACTGGTACACACTGGTTGTAAAATTGCTATGCAAATGGAGTAAGCAGCCACAGATTCAAAGTACAGTAAAATCAGAAAGATACTTACCTGCTTTGCTGCTGTAGAAGAAATTTCTTTTTTTTCTAGGAGGTTCAGAAGGTCAGCCAGGACAAAAGAACTGACTGGGCTAGGGGAAAAAGGGGGCAGAAGTTACCTCAGAGAATAAGGTGAAGTAATGTATCTAGGCTGCTGTTGCTTGCCCGAAGATCACACAGCTTTGTATGACAAGCCAGCATCTTCCCTCATCATGCACAGTGCTGAAGTGTGGTTTTGATAGCCTGACTATGCCTTACAAATGTCATACTCCAAATAAGGAAGATTGATTACTACTCTTAACTACATGGTCCTCTTCTCTGCAAGGTGTTTGCTTAACTTCATTCAGCATGACAGCATCAAGGCCTGTGTAGTACTGCCTAAAATTTACAGATAATAACTAACACAGAAGTGAGTAATGGTACATGAAAACAATACTGCTATATTCTTGTGGGACCCACCTTAGGTGATCCTGCTTAGGCAGGGGGTTGAACTCAATGATCTCTGGAGGACTCTTCCAACCCCTACCATTCTATGATTCTATGCTTTTGATTCACCACTGTAGTAATTAAGAAGCCTGACCTTTCCTTTACTGTAAGGGAATGTTGCTTCAAATAACTGAGCAGGTCTTTCAGAACCCAGCCGATCACTTTCTTGGGCTTCATTTGTGTCTGGTTCACCACATTTTCAAAGAATTCTGTCAATCCATCTTCGTTCTGTTTAAGAAAAGTTGAATGCATCAAAAACATACCAGAGTGCAAACATGATTAATTATACAATTAAATTCAGAGTAGTAAATACTCAATCCTAAAGTAAACTTGTTTTTGTGAATTCACTGCAAACTCACAAACCTTTGGAGAAATTTTATTAACATGAGAGGAAACAATGTTAAGGCTAGAAGAGGTACATACAGCTGATCTGCCCACCTGTTTCAATGGAACTTCCAATGAGTGATCTTTTTCCTCTTCACTCTTCTCGAAAATGAGCATTTGAGGAGAAGCTCTTTCACCTTCTCCTGTTTTAAGTGCATATGATACTAGAAAATATAATGCTGCCATCTAACAGGCTGTCATGCTACCTTTAACCAAGAAGAGATTTTTCCTGAAACTCTGCAGATATTTCACTTTCCATCTTGCAATCACTGTCTTTATTTTGGACTGAAGGAATAAGTTTAGTTTGCGCTCACCCTTCAATACTATGGAAAGGTCATACTGTAAGAAGCAGGGGTTTATTTTTCTATTTTTTTCAGAGAAGCTATGTAAGCTTTTCCAGAGCACCCTAAATGCTCAGAAGATATGACAGCAGGGAATTCAATTTATAGCCTAAGCAAAATCTGAGACTGTTTTTAGAAAAACAGACACTGCACAGTCTGTTGAATGCTGTGCTGTTTGTCATCAAGGCATTGATG
The DNA here is from genome assembly GCF_027791375.1 of Indicator indicator. Lineage (NCBI taxonomy): Eukaryota > Metazoa > Chordata > Aves > Piciformes > Indicatoridae > Indicator > Indicator indicator. The sequence goes on along the minus strand of NC_072017.1, from coordinate 24,518,137 downwards.
GATCTTTAACTGCAGCACAGAACTCATTAGGTCTACTGAAGGCTGAACAGATATTAAGTGGCAGCTCCTACCTTTTCAAGGAGACATCCAGTGTGCCACTGGACTTACTGAAGTGTGTGGCACAAATTCACAGGAAGCCAAGCCAGCTCTCAGAAGTTCAGAGGCAGAAGTTTAGAGACAGTCAAGCAGCTATTCTAAGTATACTGTCATCTCAGCAAAAACACTTGCCAAGCATATACTGGCTGCAGCCAGATCTCTGAACAGTTCCAAGCAAGAGCAGTGCAGGTACACACTAAACCATGGTGTGCCTTTCCCACTCCAACACATCCCATCAAAACAGTGGCATTCGTCCTTGTTTTTTAAAGGTAATTTATCATTAGAGCAATACAGAATTTTAGACTTTCTTCCTCAAAACATTCACAACACAAACTTCCAACAGCTCTAGATACCACATTTTTCAGTGGTAATGATGTATGGCTTTTGAGAAGACTGCAGACTACTGCTCTCTGTTCTGTGAAACAGAACAAAATGTGCTTACAATAATGGTTGATGTGCTGTAAAGCTGCTATGAAAATAACTTGAGGCTGCGAGCAAAGAAACCAAGATCCTAATCCACTGAGGTCTTTTGTGAACCAAGGCAGACCTTGTACCTCCTTATAGCTATCTATCTAATATACAGATGTAATTCCCTTCTCTTTCAGTGTTCTTACAAATCTAACTAGTAGTTACTTTGCAATCACATTTTGTAAAATCTAATGCTAATCAGTCTAGAGGAACAAATCTGGCTTAAAATAAAACACAGTAAAAGAGTAACCTGAATACTGAAGTACAGTAAACTTGATTAAAATATCAGTGTTAAGTGGAATTACTTAAATGTATTACTAAATATTGTACTCTAATTCACCTCAGGATTCAATAGCACAAACAAACAGTGATTGTTTAAACAGTAGGTTCCCTTCCACAGAAACACCTGTTCAATTTAGGTAGGAAGAAGTGAGCATGTATAAAAGCTGTTTTTTTACACATGCTGCAGAAGGTTTCACAAACACTCCAGGCAGAATAGGTCTACCTAGAACATTATGCACATGAAAAATGTATTTGCAGATGCCACATGTCTGAATGCAAACTACACAACTCAGGCACAGCACGTCCAACACTTTCATCATGTATAGCCTTGAGAGCATCTCTAGCAGTGGCTGCATTCAGATTTTTGGATACCACTAGCCTGGCTAGAGCTACAGCTGTGACCCTGCTGTCAGATCTTTGAAAATCAAGGCAAGCTGTACCCAGCCATCACATTTTAATCAGATGATTTCCAGGCAGCATGAGCCGAAAAGCCCAGGACATACTCATACATACAAACTAACATATGCTGCCAGGTACCAAACCCCATAACTCACTACTTGTGCACATAAAACCAGATACATTTCCCCAAATTCCTTTGCATTTTGTCATTTGCTGCAGCCAAAGAGTTGGAAAACCCAGCAATGCCAGACTGAAATAAGTAAGGCAGAGTGTCAAAACATCAACATGATTGACATAAATGAAACACATTCTTTATTTTCTTGCCATATTACAAATGCAGACACAACTTGATTTAGCTTAAATTTCTAGATACTGTACTATTTGAGTTTTAACTTGTTTGCATTTTGGTAAACTTTCTTCATGCTAAATTTACTCCAAATAGCAACACATGCACCTGTCCCTTGTGACAGATCTGAAAACCACTGCACACTTTAACATGCTGGTTTACAGACAAGCTAACTGACTGTTCTCCCTCAATTCTGAATAACCTTTTTTAATCTTAGAATCATATAATGGATAGGGTTGAAGGGACCTCCAAAGGTCTTCTAATCCAACCCCCCTACAGTAAGCAGGGACATCCTCCACTAGATCAGGTTTCCCAGAGCCTTGTCAAGCCTGACCTTGAATACCCCCAAAGATGGGATCTCAACTACCTCTCTGGGCAACCTGTTCCAGTGTTCACCACTCTCATGGTAATCAGCTTATTCCTAACATCCAACCTAAATCTACTCTTTAATTTCAAACCATTAGCCCCTTGTCCTGGGGCTAGAGGCCTTTTGTAAACAGTCCCTCTTCAGCCTTCTTGTGGCCCCCCTTCAGGCACTTTCATAGAAAGGAACCCAAAAATCTGGAATTGCAGCACCATGTTTATGATTCAGGCCCACTCAGTGCCCACACTACATACCAAATATGCTGTAACAAACTCACTGGAATCTCACTGCCATGATATCTGATACACCAGTATTTCAAAGAGATGCAAATTTCTAATTTAAGATTATCATTTAATAGTACTGTGATGTCAAAAAAAACCCTACTGGTACTTAGATGCTTTAGGTACTTGGATTTCAGATACTTATGAAGTTTAAAACAACACATTATTTTACAGAATACCATGGGTACAATCTTTAAAGCCATTGGGTCTGTACTGCAAACTTTATGCTTAAAGAAAAAGTAATGTTTCTCAAATAACTTAAGAAAACTACATCAATGTTCAGAAATAAAATGTCATTTTCTGCTTTCCTATTCCCATTTTCACCATCACAGTTCCCACAATGACCAACTGTGAGGTAACAACTTCTGCAAAAATGTGCAAGACTGTCAGGGGAAAAAAACCAAACCAAACCAACGAGCAGAAAATCTACACTATTAGAGCAGAGCAGCAGAGCAGTCAGAGTTCAAGCTTTTTCCTATGGCTTATTACAAAATTACTTAAGTTATAAAAACAAGCACAAATTCACCTGTACAAGGAAGACAGTGTACAATGAACAAAAATGTTCAAAACCAATTTTTACAGCATCCTACTTTTGTCTGTTCAAAGGATTCACCCATGCACATGTTCCACTGAAGCAATAATCCAAAGCCCAAGAGAAACAGCCACTTTTATCCAAGGAACAGAGAACAGTAAGTGCACAGGAAGACTTAAAATTCAGGCAAGAAAGGGAACAACCAGATTGTTTTTTCTAATGCTATACTGTCATGACTGATCTGTTTTTGAGTTGGACCTCTCCAGATATCAGCATGCTTTTTGAAAACGAAGTATCACATTATTATCTGTACCAATACATCTTATTTTTTGACTCAACAGGAAGAAAGACAAAAGCATTGCAATACCATAACTGGCAAAGCTGCCAGAGAGCCTTCTTGACTGAGATATGTGCCAGCCTACTAGCTTACACAGCAAAGCAGAAACTGCATACAGACTCCTAACTCTATGGAGCCTGTGTGGGTCAAAGAATTGCATCTTAACAAATAAGAATACTTCTGCTGTAATGTCCTCGTTTCAGCTGAGACAGGGTTAATTTTCTTCCTAGTAGCTGGTACAGTGCTGTGTTTTGGATTTAGTGAGATAATGTTGATAAAACACTGATGTTTTAGTTGTTCCTAAGTAACACTAAGTTAAGGACTTCTCAATTTCCCATGCTCTGTCACCGAACAGATGTACAAGGAGCTGGGAAGGAGCACAGCCAGGATAGCTGACCTGATCTAGCCAAAGGGATGCTCCCTTCCACAGAACATCATGCTCAGGATATAAACTGGGGAGTTGGCTGGGAGGGGTGGATCATCCTTTGGGCATCAGTCAGTGAATTGCCTGGTAAGCAATTGCATTGTGCATCACTTGTCCTTTTCTTGCATTTTATTTCACTCTTTGTTATATTCCTTTTCATTACAATTATTATTATATTTATTATTGCTATTATATTTTTTTTTAGTTATTAAACTGCTTTTATTTCAGCCAATGAGTTTTAACTTTTTTTTTCCTTTTTTATTTCATTATTATTCTCCTCCTCCCCATCCCACTGGGAGAGGGAAGGATTAAGTCACCTTTCATGGTGCTGGCTTACACCAAGGCTGCATGTGTATAGTTGCTGGCTGAGATAAACCACAACAACAGAGAAAAGCAGAACCCTTATTTATTTTCACTATTTAGACAAAACTGTCAGAAATGTAGCCATTTACACTTAAGACATAAAGATATTAATAGGTAACACTCTCCTTCCCTTTCAGAACATCTTGTAATTAGGCAGAGCAGGAGTCTCAGATTCTCACTGCTGAGTACACACAGGCAGTTACCATATATGAGAATAAACCTCATGAAGCAAGCTCAGAAGCTCACTTGCAGCCTGAAGTCTGGCATTGTTTTATTGTAACTTTGGTGCATAATGTTTTCTCTAACAAGTTGGCACACAACAGAGACTCTGCATTTTAGAGTCATCCCTCTGCCACTGCCATTTATTTAATGAGCACTCCTGGGTGCTCTAACTTGAAAGAATGCTCATTAGATCTGTGCATCTGGCCCTATCAGCAATCTTCTGCAACGTCTGATGCAAGCTTAACACAGCAACAGACAGACCCTTTTCAGATGAATTAAGGTTAACTAGTCTCCCCGTGAACAGGCAAGCAACTTTTATGGAGAGCATACATGCGGACATTCTAACGCACAATAAAAGACGACCCACGGTGAAGAACACGTTCACTTCATGCATTCAAATGGATGCATTATCTTCTTACAAGCTGAATCCCGAATTTCATCTTGGAGCTCATTAACTGTCTTGTATGTTGCAAGAAGGAAAAAAGTTAAAAAAAGCAAAGGCAGTAGAACAGGTGTAAAGAAAGGGCAGTTGGTAAGGTGAATACAGAGGGCTAGTTGAGATGACAGAAACCTCACAGCAGAAGCCATCAATACCAGCAAAATTGCAGCATGCAAGAAGTGGGCTGATGCCAGGTTAAAGGAAGGGGTGTGCTGGGTCTGGCTGCGATGGAGTCCACAGGGTGCTGTGTTTTGGATTGGTGACTAAAGCAATCATGCTGGTGTTTTGGCTGCTCTATTTTTTTCCAGCTCTGCCCCCCACAGCAAGTAGGTCAAAGGTGGGCATGAAGCTCAGTGCAGACACAAACTGGACAGCTAATCCAAATTGGCCAAGGGGATATTCCATGCCATATAACACTCTGCTCACCAGGGAAAAACTATGGAAGGAGATTTGGGCAGGTATAGGAGGTAGTCATTGTCATTGGTCAGACACTGGCTGTGTATCAGTCTACTCATGGGAAGTGGTGAGTAACTGCATTTTCATTACTTTTTCCTTTCTCTTTCTTTCACTTAAGTAAGTATCTTTATCTCAAATTATGAGTCTTCTGGCTTTTGCTCTGTTTTTTCCCCTATCCCACTGACAGGGAAAATGAGGAAGCAGCTGTAGATCTTAGCAGCAAGCCAAGTTCAAGGCACAACAGAGGGGGAGAAGAAGAAAAGTATGTCAGAAAAAAAGAGTTTGGAATTTATCTACCTTTCTGAGGGCTGTTTATTTTAATGTGAGAAATATGTTGATGTGAAAAAATGCATGCACGGACAGGAATGCTCTCTGCAAAACCACACTTTGCAGCTTATCGAATGAAATAAAAAGGTAAGAACTACTGACACCTCTTGAGGCTATCACTGCATCCTTGTGACTTGGATGAGACTTACGGCTCACCTGCCCACCAAACACTGAAAGATCTACAATGGTACACCATCACAAAAGCAGATTTTCCAACAGCTTCTTTCAGAAGAAAGAATATGTTGTTTTGTTTTTTTTTTTCTGTAGAAGCAGGTTCTGTACTAAATTACAAGCAAAGGAGGGATACTAAGCAGTTAAATTTTGTGCACTGCTCTCCCTCCATTTGTAGTTAAAGGACAGGAACTTCTCCAAAGGACAATGCAAAATTTTTACAGTTCCTTCTGAATCTTACTCTAAAGAAGTTCTTTTCTTTCTGTCTCCACTAATCACAGAAATAATTAAAGCAGGGAACTGTCCCAGCTTAGCTGGCTATGTAAAATGCCTAATCTTGGGTGGGTATACTAACCTCCACACAGTTAACACTGGCAAACACAGATGACAGTTTGTACTTAAAAAGGTCAAAGTCCTTTAGAATAATTTTGAAGGTTAGGAGATTTTTTCTGTCACTTCCATACTTGACACATCCTTTTCTTCCCTCCTTTCTTTTAATCTTGAGAAGAGAAGCTGAGAGGGGATCTTATTAACATCTACAAATATCTGAGGGGTGAGTGTCAAGGTGAAGGTGCCAGGCTCTTTTTAGTGGTGTCCAGAAATATAACATGGAAGAACAGGTATAAGCTGGAACACAGGAAGTTTCACCTCAACATGAGGAGACACATCTTTATGGTGAGGATGACAGTGCACAGAACTGGCTGCCCAGAAAAGTTGTGGAGTTTCATTCTCTAGAGGCTTTCAAAACCCTTCTGGATGTGTTCCTGTGTGGCCTGCCCTAGGTGATCCTGCTTTGACAGGGTGCTTGGACTCAATGATCTCTGGAGGATCCTTCCCACCCTTAACATTCTATGATTCCTCAGATTCTTCATCCCCTCTTCTGAACCTTTCCTTGGTAAACTGCATTGTGAGGTCAAAAGTTGATACTGTACAGCCATTTGAATCATAGAATCAACCAGGTTGGAAGAGACCTCCAAGATCATCCAGTCCAACCTATCACCCAGCCCTATCCAATCAACTAGACCATGGCACCAAGTGCCTCATCCAGTCTTCTCTTGAGCATCTCCAGGGACAGTGACTCCACCACCTCCCTGGACAGCCCATTCCCATGGGCAATCACTTTATCTGTGAAGAGAGAGTGTACTTACTTAAGTCTGGGTTTGTTTTTTTCCAAAATAATGTGGAAGCCAGAACAACGGCACACAAAGCTGAAAGATTTAAACTTTGGGTCTTCCTTCTGCAGTCAGAAAAACACATCCACTAATATTGACAATGTGCCCAGCCTTGTACCAAACCAAAAAAACCAAGAAGAGCAGGCACTTGCAGACAAGGGTTTGTCTGTAAGAAGTTGTACATTTGTTGCAGTCAGTCATGGGTACATCCATGTGTAGACGGACAAGATCAATATGAAATCATAGTTACTTGACTGTGCCTTGCATGAGAAAACCTTCAAGGCATACTCTCTATGGTTTCTTTTCCCCACTACTCCATGTATATGGTTCTAAGATATACACTGGGTATGCACTGGATATATTTCCAAACCAAAAAACATCCATGAGAACTGACAGCTGGTTAATAGGACATCTATAAAAGTCATGTGGTTTTTGAAAAGATTTAAGTTTTTAGGCTTCTCATTTATCAATAGACCTACCAATAAGGTGAAGCTGTGTTCAGGAAGAATTCCATACTGTTCAACAAGCTTTGCTCTCTTCACACTGGGGAGGTCAGGAAGTCTTTCATGAATCCAATCAATATTTACCACTTGCTGATGGTTCATATTAGCTGGCAAAGATTTAGTATCATAAAGAATCAATGGAGGAAGGTTTGGCTCTGGCATAAACCTAGTAAAAATAAAAATAAAATTCCTTTACAATGACTTTTACTCAGAAGCTAGAAAAGGAAATAGAATTTATATCACAAGTTTATACTTAACTGGAGTTGCATTACTATTCAACAAAACAAAATTCGTGACTTGGTGTATAACTGTTAAGTAGTAAGAGATCAGCTGAACTACTGTAAAGCCTCTGTTTTCTTTCTTTGAGCATCTGAGCTGATGGTAGGGATAGGAAAAGGGTAATGAACCCTTCTGCACTGAAAATAATAATAACACCCCCCCCCCCCCGAGTACAAACACTCCTTTTGCCATCAAGCATGAATTGTAGATCTGGACAAAACCAGGAGTGGACTGTCAGGGAAAAATCCACATTGACAGCCAACTGCCAGGAGTGTTCTGGGCACATCATAACTTTTCCAGACTAACTTCAAAAATCCTGATGAAATCTCATGCTGGGCTAAAAAGCAAAGTTACTCTGCTCAGCAGGAAGCCATCACAGAACAAAAGGCTCCCTTAAAGAGAAGGCCAATTCAAACCACCAGAATAGCTGCAATTGAAGCAGAAAGCTCACTCTTATATGATCAAATGAGGGGTTCAAAAATTTCAGAAAAAAGGACATTTGGCACCCTTTACACATTTACTATAATAATTTCTATTTCATATCTGCTAAACATAGATTTTTTTTAAGTTTAATATATTATGTACAGCAGTGAATTATGAAAAAAATCTGAAAAACACAGTTTAATACTGATCCTAATCTTAGTAATAGCAATCTCTCTGGCCTTTGTTTGAAATATCTTAGACTCACTGGTTTTGCCTAGGTTTTCATGAATTTACCTTTGCATTTGTTTGAATTGTCTTGTTAAATAAGCTTCATACCAGCCCCTACCATAATAAGGAATTCACACATTGGCCATGGCCTATTCTGCTGCATTTGTAAAACAAAATATAATTTAAAAAATCAGATTTACACTTTGTGGGATATTTTTGAAATCCTTGCTCTGCTCTAGTAACAACCATCCTACAATGTATGTAAATCTAGCAGGAACACAGATCAGGCAAAGCTAAGAGGCTTTGGAAGTTCTCCTGCAGAACTACAATTCTCCAGCTGGGAAATGAACCCTAGGAGTAACAGGAAGACTGTCTCTGGGATGCAATGCTAAGGATCTACTAGGAGGATCAGTGCTAAGATTGTCCTAACCAGGGGAGGCAAGCACACACAGAGTAGAAAAGGGGTGTCCAGAGGAATCAGCAATCACTGAATTGCATCCTTCTTCCTCATCCCATCCAGACACCACTTGATTACATCATGTGCTAGGGTGATAAGCAGCTGTGCTGCTGCTTTGCATTACCCCAGTACTTGTTCCCAGCTGCACTGCTTCCCCACAAGACTTATTCCTTGTCTCCTTGCTCTCTGGCTAAATCCTTCTTGGGTGGCTGTTTATGGTTCAATGCTGTCATCTCACACTGGTGGAAGACAAGAACAACTTAGCAAGGTAATGTCTTAATTAAGTCTAAAAAGTTCTTAATGTAGAAACCTGCCTATGAGTACTGAGCTTGTATTACACTGACTACACTTAAGAAATGAAATAAATTCTCAGTTCTTGAAATGTCAATTTTATTTTAAAAAATAAATACCGATAATCCTGTTTTCCTTCTTTGTCTCTCATTGGTACAGTGCACCTAGAATAATAACAAAACAAGTAAGATGAGGTAAGTGGCACAACACAAACTTAGTTTTATGGCAAAAACACAAAACAAACTTTGCCTTCTGAAGAATAGAAGAGCTTCTTTAGACTGCTTCAAAGAATGCATGTATGTAAGAGGGTAGTCATTTTCACACAGACACTGCTTGACATAGCACACAATCTGCTGTGGAAAAGCCCCAACTTTAAGAAGACATTACTACATGTGATGAGACTGTACCTGTCAATGTTAGCTTTAAAGGCAGAACTTGAGTGATTCCACATTACCTCTCTTGATTTCCTAATTCCTAATGTTCCTCCAAAATAAAAACTCACCCAAGTTTCGAATCAAAGGCTCTTGTTTCATTCAGAATTGTTCCACCATTTTCAAGTTCTTCAATTTGTCTCTGTATTTCATAGTCTGACAGAAACAAAAGAAAAACAAGTAAGTTTGTTATACTGCATTATGAGCCTCTGTACACACCACTATTTCATTTTTCACTGCTGTGCAATAGTGGAAGAGTTTGTTGATTTAACCTTAATGAAATAAACAGCAGCAGTTACAGGCAGAGTTATCAGTCACTGTCTCACTCACCAGCACTGTTTTGTGTGTTATCCTCATCTTCTTTCATTCCCTCTAAACATAAACATTTTCTCCCAGGCACTGCAGCCAAGCCATACATTCCTAGTGACCTTCCTATCACATAGTTGAGTTTTCTTTTGGAGAAGCAGTAACCATCCTTTCTTGTTCATACCTGAGGTGCCTCTGAACTTCATACACACCACTACTGCACTCAGTGGAAAGCAATCATTTACACTGTGACACAGATACTACTGTGTATTTAAGTATAAATGTGCCAGGCATTAAATCATCTGTGTTGTGGCTCTTGCAGGAAGAGGGTTACCCCTGCAAGGAAACTGCAGACTAACATGGCTGCTATCCCCACATTACCCCATACTAAGATTTATACCGTCAGGGAGCAGCAGGAGTTGGGGTGATCTTCTTGGGGAGACAGACCAGGAGGTGAGAGTGACCACAGCACAGGCAGTGGCCTCACCACCCAGTGCAGTCTCAGTGGTCTGAACAGCATGGGCAGAGGCATGCACTGTTAACAGGGTCCATTGACAGTCTTGATCAAAGTGAGGGGGTGAGTTAGGTGCAGAGTCCATGCAGGGAGTTCAGTCAGATGCAGCAGGAGGTAACTCCAGAGACAGGACTCAGAACAAAGCTACAGAACAGAACTCAGGCAAAGTCTGAATGCCCCAGTCTGAACTTATATGGGACTTGGGGATCCATGGGTAAGGTGCAGAGATGGGACACCCCCATGAAGCTAGATGGGGCATTACTGTCAGTTACTGCATGCAGGAGACTGACACATTTTATGTCAGACCACATAAAATATCTACAATGCTCCTGTAATGAAGCAACCATCATTTACCTACTGCTTTTCCTAGGAATCGTAAGCTATTGATATTCTTCACTTCAGTCCTCACTCCATACGGCTCCCCAGGGTGATGCACAGAAACATTGGCATCCACTCTCAGCTGACCCTCTGTAAAAAGAAACTTCATCAACAGACTGGTCTGCCCTGTAAACTAGAGTAAAAATCTTGTCATGCATGAATAACTCCATGTAATGTGCAGCGCATAAATAGTAGACTGAAATATACTCAGTCTATATTAAATACATTCACCTCATCATAGCTTTCTGTTTGTGATTCCATCTTAAGACCCTGCCTCCAATCATTTAAAATTACCCAAGAATACTGCTTTAAAAAAAATAATTACTGCTCATAATTCCTCTCAGACAAAACTGCATGGTGCAGTGCAGCACAGATCCTCTAAGCCATATTGTGAAAAAAGCTTCTGATTCACAGCTCTTAAATAAAGGGCAGAATTAGACAAGCAATTTAAAATGGTAGATTGTGAGCTTCCATTCCTCTGAAAACAGCCTAAAAATACCTTTTGAAATTACCATTTGATGGATGTATATTACTCTACTACAGAACACAAGAACATACAGTTTTGTCGAACAGATTTACTAAGGTGTTCTTAGAAATTTACAGCTCAAGGACAAAATGTGAGAAGTACTGGATTTTTTTGTGTAATTTTCTTTTTCTCCTTCAAGAAACTGCAATTTTCCCCCCTGCCCCAAATTTCCCTGTCTGCCAAAACCTGAAACCGAACATAAAGTTTTATACATAAGTATCCTGTACTTCTAGTCCAAAATAAAATAATATCCTTAGAGATCCTAAAAGAATCAACCACAAGTAACTTGTAATTGTATCTTTCTAAGTTTTGCCCCTCTTGAGACATCTCTTCTGAAAAGAGATGCCACAGTTATTCAACAGGTAGCAATAAACAATCAGGAGAGATTACACTAAAAGGACACATGATTTTTCTCGTATTCCACAGCGATCATCTATAGCCCTCCTCTTTGTTATTTTTTTTCATTTGGTTGGTTTGGTTTTGGACTTCTGTTTGTTTTTAAATTTCAAATAACAATAACAGGAAGCAAACACTTAGTGTTTAGATACAATAGCATTACTCGAGAGAGTGTAAAATAGCTCACAGTTAAACCTGTGAAGATGTCTACACCTTCAGAATCCATTCCAGTCAATGGATGTAAATTGACTAGAGAGGCCTTGCTACACTTCGTAAAAATAGGCTGGATGACAGTGCACTAATTTCCTCTGTCTTCATAGAGTCTTGCAGGACATGCAAATTAAGGACAAAGGTGCTGGAAATAATCCAACATCTCTTTCAAGAGAAAAGGTTTGCACGTGCTCCCTGTTTGGGGTGAAATGAGTACTTCTTCCGGAAGAGCAATAGTCTTGTCATGTCCTTGTCTCATTTTGAGAGATGACCTGCTTCTATTTGGATGTATGTGTCAACATGACAAGACAATGAAATTAATCAGGCATAAGTGAAAGGAGAGCCAGACCCCAAATGTTCTTAAAAAAACCCTTTTTTCCCATTAAGCCCACTTTACACCCAGCTTCTTTACCTTTCACATTGCAATGACATCATCTTTACATGCATTTGTTGTTAATGAAATAACACCTGGTAGAACTGGGCACTTATCTTTACTGAACACACAAGTAGAATAGAAGGTAAATATGAGAATGTAAAGCCCTTATTTGAAATAAAGTATTTATGATGAGATAAAACCATAGCAGAAAGCATCTAAAAACACCACCTTGAAAAAAAAAATCCAAATACTTTTAAAGTTAACCATAATGGAGGAAAAATATTGCCAACACTGGAATTCTCCTTTAGAGTCAGAAATCTCATTGCAATAAAAGACACCACAGTGAAACTCCAGTGGCAATCTTAGAGCCAAATTCAGTAGTGATAAACAACGGCTTACACATAGGTTTACACAGGTCTTTGAAGAAGCATTCAAACTCAACATTAACAACTGAGCCCCATTTGACACCTGTAACACTAGTGTGAGAGAAGATGCAAAGACACATATAATGTCTAGCAATTATTATCCCCCCCTATATTAAATTAGCTGTTTCTTTTGGATCCCATTCACTGGGTGATGAGATGGACCACTCTTGGTTCAGTTCCCTAGGAGATGCATCCTACTATACTACAGACTGAAGTTGCTGCCTAAAGAGTGAAGCCAACTGTTGCAGGCAAGAGTACAGCTTAAGTTGTGAACTCTAACAGGCAGCTGATAATTCGGTGTATGTGTGGAGGGGATGTACGACCAAAACTACATTTAAACTCCCAAGCAGAAGCCTATTTGCTAGCTGTAACCACGATCTGGCTGTAAATTTTGATAACATTGAAATGGAGCAGAAGTGGTATAAACCTGAATCCTTCTATTAATAGGACATGAGATAGAACCACTAATTAAGAGGCTGATCGTACATTGTGCTTCTGCACACCACCTATTGTGAAGATTGGTGCCTTAGGACTCCAGAAAGAAGAACTGGTGCCAAAAGCAGGGGTTCCCAAAGGAGGAAGTGGTCTCAGAAAGATAGCAGTGATCTTTGCTAAAGAGATCCTGGAGGTGAGGGAGAATCCTGAGGATCAGGCAGACACATGGAGAGAAATGCCAGGGAATTCCTAGGGACTTTGGTTTCTAACACCTGAGAGCAGCAACTGCAAGTGTGTTGCACAGCACAAGCCAGCATAATTTTCTGGTCTGACCAGCAGTGGCCTCCCCAGTGGGAAGAGAAATTGAGACCAAGGGAATATAACGCTGGAATGGAGGGAGAGACAGTGAGTGTGTGAAATTATCAAACAGGGCAAAAGCTGCAGTCTCATTAATTCTTGAGTTAACCCCAGCACCCATGCGTGCTAAGCAGTGTCATGCAATTCACCCATGACACGCAGCACAAGTTTACTGCCCACACCCATTTTATGACTAGCTGACACACAAGTTACAAAATGATCCATGCTCCCACTACTTTGTCCTGTAATTTCCATAATCAACAACTAATCCTTACTGCAGATCTCCGTGCCACAGTGCTGATGCAAGAAAGACAAAGACAGTTAGGGAGAAACATCACAAGAACCCCTGGGATGTTCCTTCTTGCCTAGGTTTATCCTGTATAACGATTTGTGAGGCAATATAAAATCTGCACTGCAAAGCTCTGCGGATGAAGGCAGGCCCATTAGGACACCTGAAGCATGGTGGACATTTGGACAGGCTCTGAGTACTGTAAAAACAATGGCTAAAAAAAGGCTATGTGTTTAAGCAGCTACAGAACAAAACAATCAGAAGCTGCGAAATTGCAAATGCAGAGAATTACTGGTGACAAGGGAATGTACCCTTCTGTACCTGCCATGACTGCCTGGCTGCTCCCAAGTGTTTGAAGAATGAGCTGAAGCTCTCTGACTGCGGCAGCTGCTTCTTCCCCACAGCACATATCAGGCTCCATGACAACCTCCATAAGGCCAACTCCTATCAGGGAAAGATACAGGAGATTTTCAACAATAGCTTTTGATCTTGGCATATTAGAATGCAACTGGCTAAACACATGAAAGCACTTGGGATTTTTTTGAAAATAAAATAAAATAAATAACCTCCTATGTATTATTTAGTAACTGTCACTATGGGCCTAGCTGCAGACTGCTATAAAAACTTTTCCTCCTGGTTATTTTAAAGGAACAGACAATCCAGAGACAGTCCTTTACCCTTTGAAAGACATACTCCTCTTCTTCCTTTCTCCAATACAACTCCATTTAAAGCCAATCCATTTCCAGATTTGAATTTATTTATTTTAAACTAATTTTGGAACAGACAGAACTGTAAACAGATGTAGTCTAGTTTTTAGCATTCAAAGATTATGAGCAGCACATAACTTCAATGGACAGCCAAGCTTTTTTATTCCAGTTAAGCTAGACCATCCATGTTGCTGCCCATGTTGTGTATTGATTTACTTCATTCCCTTTACAATTTCAAAATATAAAGAGAAAATCTAACTTTTTTTCAAAGCTAATAATTAAGGGAATGTTAGACTCACGTACTGACAAATTCCAGCACCTGCTTCTTCTATACACAAAAACTTGATTCACCAGGTCTGTGATTTTTTTTTTAAACAACAATGCACATAGCTGAGCAGCTCTGTGACTGAGAAATACAGTTTTGTGCAAACTGAAGCCAGCAGATTTCTAACTTGCTATTGCCAATCGCCACCAACCAACAGCAATGGGAATGGCCTACTGGCCATTCAAAAGAAATCAACTATTCCCCTGCTTCAAGTGTATCAGTCATGTTAATGAATTTTTATTTTCAAGGAGAGACACACTGGGCTGTCTTTCACTTGTTCCCTGTCACTTTCAAAGACACAGAAAGGAGAAAAATAGAAAAATGATCCATGCCTACCAGCCCTATTCAAGTCAACGAGAGTCTGGCTCCTTGTGTCATCATGGAGACTCTTTCCACTGTCTTGCTCCAACTGGATTTGTTTAATCCTCACAGTTTTGGTCACCATCTGGCTCATTTTATTGTCTATGCAGACACTGTATAACAGATTTCCATTCACCGCAATAGGAACTCTTTGCTGAGTGATTTGATAGCCTGCCTGTCCACAAAAATAATTTTACACTCAAATAAAACATTAACTTTTCAGGAAGCAATAGCATGGCCAATTGCAAATATTACAGACTAAGAACAAAACTGAAAATGCAACATTTTCCATACTGACCTACACAAAAGGACAAAACACGTGGACATATAAGTTCAAAAGTTAGTTTGCTTAGCTTGAAAGGAACCAGCTAGAAGATTGGTCTAGAATTACCACAACTGTGAAAAGCTGGAGGTCTGAAAAAAATAAGAATACTCTACAATAAGTATAAGATACTATACTAATGCAAAAATAATCAATTATCAAATGCATAACCACTTGCCTTGGGGCAGGAAACGGCCTAGAAGTTCTTCCACGTCTGTGGTTCTGCAATCCTGTTAAATCTTGTCTGAAGCCACTTAAAGTCCAACCCCCTTCTGCAGCAAGCAGGGGTATCCTCAACTAGATCAGGTAGCCCAGAGCTCTGTTGAGCCTCGCCTTGAGTATCTCCAGGGATGGGGCCTCAACCACCTCTCTGGGCAACCAGTTCTAGTGTTCCACTACCCTCATGGCAAAGAACTTTTTCCTAACATCCAATCAAAATCTACTCTTCCCTAGTTTGAAGCCATTGCCCCTTGTCCATCCCCAAGCTGGAACTGAGACTCATACTCCCATCAGACTGAATATATCCTTGTCGAGTTCATTAATGTAGCAATTTAAAAGTTGAATACTATAAACCCACATAAGGCACACAGATAAAAAATACCATCTCATGCCTGAGACCACTCAAAGAGGAAACTGCTAGCCAGAGAAGGGGCTGACAGTGACAAGGTATTGGAATAACTGCAATGATGTAAAAATTCAGAAGAGAATCAACTACTCTGTTGAGGAAGAGTCCTCATCTCTTCCTCCTTCTTAGCCTGTTCATGACCCCAATGGTGAGAACAAAAAGAGTCCTGCCAGATTTTAATAAACTAAGAGGAGGTATTTCCATGTTTTGCAGGGAGAATGAGCTTACTCTAAAATGCAGAGATGAGGACAGTGCATTGGAATGGAGAACAATGGTCCAGCCCTGTGAACAGTTCAATTTATATACGCAATAAAGTGCATGACCTTCTAGCCATAATCACTATAAGAAAAATAAAATAACTGACTCCATTAGCCTATGCTAATCACACAGCTCTTCCCATCTCCTAAAACTTCTCATTAAAATGATTTTTTAAAGTCTGAAATAATTACAATAAATAACAAGAATCTTATTTCCCATCCAAAGCCCCATTTCTAAGAGCAACAATAATCCCACTGTCAAACAACCCTAAGAGTGGGATTTATTTTATCTGTTCTATACAGCTCATTAGCCTAAACTCTGCCTTCACTGTTTCACTATGAAATGCTGGTTAGGTAGTTTATTGTCAGTGTTTGAAGTGGAGTCAGCCAGTAAAAAATCAGAATTACATGCTTCAGGCTAATAAAATGTGTCAGCATCTCCTTGACCAAATTTCTATGGTTATCTGACCAGAAGATCCTGTAACTTCTGTCCACAGCAAGGCCTACTCAATGCTGCACACACCTTCTTCTCCTTCACTATTCTAAACACATGGATGTGGTTTCTTTCCCATGACAGCATTTTACCATATAGCTTCTATGCAGTAGACTGATAGTAGCAGATAGCAAAGATCCTGAGAGATTGCTTTCAGTTTAACAGCAGAAGCATCTAAGTAGCTTGCAAAGAAGTCTGTGATGGTTGTTTTTTTATGAGGTGCAAAGGAATTTTTAAAGTCATGTTTACTTCCTACCATTTTTTTTTCTCCTGGAAATAGGCTTTAAAATAGTTTCACAAGTTAAAAATAAAAATAAAGTATTGGCAATTAGAACTGGTAAGTTTGCATTTCACAATCCCAGTAGCTCCCTACAGTCCCCAGCAAGAGGGCCTCTTCATGGCTCACAAATATTAGCAAAGTTATTTGCTGAAACCAAATCAGTAATTGCATCAGCTTCACAAAAGAGCCACAAGTCCCCAACCAAGAAGAAAACAGAACAGAAAGCTCTTCTGAGATCCAGAGCTCCATTGCACAAGTACCACATAATTCTTTTTCCAAGGTGGGAAGCAATGTACTTTAAGATTCTTTGTGCAGCAATGTACTTTAAGATGCTTCGTGCAACTGCAAAATATTTCTAATGCCTGAACAGAAGAGTGGAAAAGAAAGTAGTTCGGTTATTAATACAACATATATACCCATTAATTTGGGACACAAGAAATATCACCACTATGCTTCTCTGGATGTCTGGGACACCTCACCTAAAGAGAGGGCAAACTAACATACCAGATCTTTTTCAGATAAAACAGAAACAGGTTTTTTGTTTGTTTATGTGTTATGTTTTGTTTTGTTTTGTTTTTTTTTTTTTAATGCAGTTGTCACACCAAAACCAGAGAAAGGAAAGACAGCATCCTCCCTGTGCCAGGTTAGTGTTAAACTGAACATTCAGTATAAGTAAGCTGACAGGAGAAAAAAGAAGAAAAAAGAAGTACAAAATTAGGAAGATTTAATTTCATTAAAATACAAAAAAAGGCTCAAACACTGCTGCATCCTGTTCAATGACAGAAGCCAAGTTCTTAAGTGATTTAAACACCCATATCAAATGAAGCAAAATACTTTTGACTTCCACTGACAACTTCTACCAAATCTGAAAGCTATCAACAAACCATACTGCAAAGACTCATTTCTCATTTTTTTAATTCATTTATCTACTGACTGAGAAAATTTTAAAGGGAAATTAAGTATTTCTAGGTCTCTAAGCATACACAAAAATGACATTATTATATTTATGCCACTGGAACCTGTGCTTGTTATACTGTCACTTTAAATGAAGGACTATTATCAGACTGCCTTTACCCTAACAGACAATTAGTACTAAACACCAGGAATGGAGAACTTGAGGGGCAAAGCAGCTCCAGCTCCCAATTCAATTACATTAAGCTACTGGAATCATGCAGCTAAGCAAGGAGTCAGCAATCAGAGCAATCATATTCAATCAGTGAGCACCAGGGTACAGCTGTCTATTCATCAGGCCACAGCACAGCATCCTGTTGCAGTGAGTAGAACACTGATTGAAAACAGGAAAAGTATCTCTTCGCTCATCCCCTATTGCCATCCATGACTTCTCCTCTCCTACTGTTGTAAAAGGACCAGTTATACTTACAGGCAGATCTGCATAGAAATAATGTTTTCTGTCAAACAAGGACTTCTTGTTTATGCTGCAGTTGAGTGCCAGGCCTGTCATCACTGCTGCTTCTACACATCTCCTGTTGAGAACCTAAGGAAACATGACACATGGTTTTGTTCAGATACTCAGTATCTAAGAAATGTGCCTCCCACACATTGCCATATACGGAGCACATGTTCAATCTTGCCTGTCTTCACCCACCATTAGATCGCTTGCCTTGTGTGGGTAGCTCTTACTCATCATTAAAGTCACAGTAGTTACAAATTTCAAAGCTTTAAGATGAAAAAACAAGTGATTCCTTGTCATGCCACCTAAGATGGCATGCACTGTTCCAGCTTGTCACTTTCGCAAACATTTTACTACTGTTGAATCTCGGAGCATACAAGAGACAAATCATAGCAAATAATAATTGACTTGTAACCAGCTGTAAACTCCTACTGGGGACTGAAAACACAGGGGATTTGCACTGGGGTCTGCAGCACCATGCCAGTAAAACACCTGTAACTACAGAACTACAGTGAATTAACGAGTGTCTACACACAGATTCTGATACTTTGCTTCATCAGGATGAAATTAAGCACACTTACATGCTTTGCTAAAACAGAACCAGAGAGACATAGTCATGGCATCAGTCTACAAGTATACATGCATTTCCAGTCCCAGGTAACCCAGGGGTTAAGGGATTAAGCAAGATCTTCATGAAGTTAAATGTGATTTCTCACCATGGAGCCAACACTCTCAGTGTCACACCCTTCTTTCACCTCAGTAGGGTCATGATCCAGAGAAGAAAAAAAAATCCACTTCAAGAAGTATTAACAAGCAATGTTTCAGTCATGGTTTTTTTCCTTTTTCTTTTCAAATGTGCTTTCATTAATTTAACAGTTGGTTTAACTAACATCAACTGGATTAAAATGAAAAGAAGGGAAGACTGAATTTGTCTTAGCACAACTTTGACATGCTTAAACTTACAATACTTCGAAATAGGAACAGAAATTCATCCATGTTACTCTGCATTGTGCAGCTACCAAGAAGTCAGTTTCCAGCAGGACCATTAAAGGGGCACATTATGTAAAAGAATTTACATGAGCAGAACATAAAAGGTTTAAATGGCACTTTCTTCAACGTTTCTGACAGTATTTACTTTTTATATTCTCCAGCCAGATTTCTGAAAACAGATTAAGCACCTGTACATTTCCCATCATCCCATGTCTTCAGCTGGAAAAGGAATCTCTTAGCTTTACTCATCTAATATTTAACAAGCCAAAACAGTAAGAGAAAGTGTAAGAAACTCTTTATGTAATAGAAATTTAAAAATTGCTTATACAGACAAGAAAGTAAATATTTAAGACATTTAACAAAGGAACTTTCAGATCTTTAGTAGAGCTATATATGGCTAACCAAAACACATCATCTGTTCAGGCATATTTTATTTATTAAAAAAATTAAAAGATACATAAAGCAAATTTTGAACAAGAAAGAAGCAAAACCAATTCCTCTTTGAAATACTGATCTGCAGCAAAATGAACACAATTAGTCCTGACAGTAATCCAAAGCAAACTTGGAACTACAAAATATTAATTTGTTTTACTACCACAAATGCAGTTCATTATATAGTAGAAGCTCCTGTTTTTGACAACTAAGTGCTTCCAGACAGTACAGATACATTTTTTTAATGTTTAAGGAAGCTTGTAACAGTACTAGTCAAATTGTTTCATGTTTAAAATGTCATTATATTTCTAAATACACAGGCAACTTCTCCCCATTCTAAAGCCATATGGTATGGTCCTGTTTAGCTTCACAAATTAGGGAGGACCATGCCAGTTAGCCTTTCAACAACTGGTCACCAGAAGGCTCCATCAGGTCCAGGTACTGCTGTGTCAAAGTAGTGAACTGGCGTCTTTCTGCATTTCCTGATGGTGCCAGGGCTGTGACCAATGTAACTGAAGAACAAGACAAAAGCCAACTCCCAAGTCACGGCCAGTTAGAAGCTCACAGCACATTCTTCAGAGGTGGAATTTATCTAATGACTGCACTAAAACTACTGCCTTTGACCACTTGGTCTTCAATTTATCCTTCAAACAAGATAGAGAATATCTTCCTCATTGCCCTAAGGAATAACACTGTTTCGAGGTGAAGGAAGTAATTCCCACACTTACTTACTTACGTACTACTTACACCAGTGAAAAGATTTTGCGCTACTGCTGATGAATCGTTTTGGTTGGTCTGGGGAAAAACTGCCATAAAAACGAGAAGCACTGATTATTTTAATGTAGTATTACTAAGTACTTAGATGACTGTCATGTGTACGTGTCCCCAGTGTACTAGGTCATACTAGCCAAATCATTATATATGCATCACTAGCACCACCTCCCATGCTACTTTATCAAACTCTGTGGTGAAAGAGGGAACGGCATACTGAGATGTCTACTACATCCATATGCTTCCTCTGCTCTATTTGAATCTAAAAGAAAATTAATCAGATGACCGTCTCACTTCCTAAAAAAAACAAAAGCTGACATGTTTAATATTACTCCATTTCTTAAGTTACTACTGCTACCCATTCCAGTGATCAAGACTGTATGTAGAGATGTTAAGCAAACTACTACTTTTCCTTCAAACAAGCCTAGCTTTTCAAATAATCTGCAGTGATAAACACCAATTCAGTATGTGAAACTTCTCATACTAATGGCCTAGAGTAAGTCCCCCAAGCTTGTTTATGCAGTAAGCTGCTATTAAGTTGACAGTTTTGACTAGCACCAAAGATTTAAATTACTGGCTTGATCTGACAAACTGCTAGTCTGGCATGTTAGCAGAGTGCTAGCCTTGAAAGAAAGTCATGTAGCTCCTGCAATAGTTATGGACAAAATACCAGAGCCTATGAAGCCTTCCTAAATATTTCTGGACTTTCAAAATGGAAGCATCTTTCCTAGGTATTTAATGAAAATCATAAGGATCTATCACAAAAGGAAATGTAGATTGTTTGTATTGGAAACTCATGAGAGGCATTCACAACAGCATCACAACACCATTTCTTTGTACCTGTGCTATCCTGCTAGAGCACCATGGTAACTGAGTGCTAAAGGAATGAAAGAACAATCCAAGCAAGACCTTTCTCTTTCTGATACTCTATTCTTTCTACCTAGTTCACAAGTGGATAGACTTCTTTTAAAAGTGTATCATCTTTATTTGCAAGGTTAGTTTAGTCAAGGTCTTGGTTTTCAATACAAGACCATTCAATAGCTATACAAGCCCACACACAACAGTTTCAACAGCATAAACTCCCACCAAAAGCAATTTTTTAAATGTTTGTTTCCTTTAACAGCAGGTTTACTCTTTATGTTAATATACTAAAGAAAGCTGACTCCCTCTTCGGTAAGCATATACATTTCTATATTTAGTACATAGTCCTTTTTACATTTTAAAGAGAGCAGGTGCAGTTTCTTGTTTTGCTAATAAGTATTATACAGGATAATTGAGGGAAAGGATAGAAGAAACATCTAGATTCCCCTCCCAGAAAAAAAAATACTTTTGCTACTTTTTTTTTAAACTAATCTTTGCCATAACAGTGTTACCCAGGAGCCCTATGCTACTGAACAACGTATTCCTTGCACTAAACACAGTAAAATCAAAATAATTCCCCAGAAATTTCTGAAGTTTTTGATTCTGGATTACACATTTTAATAAAGTAGGTTTCATACTAAATGGCTATGTTAATGTCTTCATTCCTACTTATAATCATGAAACAATTGGCATTCATCAGGTTAACTACAGGATTGTTTATCTAAGAAACATTTAATCTTATTTCCTTTTCATTTAAAAATAACAGCTAGGAGAAGGAAGTAGTACAACATACTTAGCCAGCTCTCTGCAGACAAGGCAGTAGTCTTTAAAAACCTCAACACACATACCTAATTTCCCAGTACTCCCATTTTATAGCTCTCTGATTTTTATTTGCTTCCCCTAATGGGTATATGCAGTCTTAGTATTCTTGCTCTGTTAAAAGTACCAACCAGCTGCAACATACAGATCTTTGAAGAGCAATCATAAGTTAAACTTCAGAACAGACTACTCATATCTAAATGCAATGGTAATTGTTCAGTCTGACACTGCAGATGACAATTTCAACACAGCATTCTTCACTGGTGTCTTTATACACATACAGAAGAGTATAACCAACTTGTAGCTAAACACCTACAGAACGCACATTACAGTTAAATGAAGACACAACCACTTCCCAAATGACCCACTTATTTCAATAGGTCTAGAATCAGAGTCTATCCCTTTAAACATAGTTTTGTTTGTTTGTTTGTAAAAAGCTAACCTAAGTCTTGGCATTTGTTTGGTCTGCAAAGATCTCCTGTGTTCCAAAAATAAAAGTCTGTAACTTCAGAGGAAATACAAAAAGAAGTCCAGTATCTCTCCAACATTCATACCTCCTTGTTGACAGCACAGCTTTCTGCATCTGCCACATGGGGTTTTTTGACATGTCACAAGGATGCGCTCTCTCTCTCTCACACATCAGTTGAAATTTAAACTGTTGCTCATGTTATCTGATCCAGATCCAGCGGTTGCAGTGGCAAAATCTGAGCATGTAACTAATAAACACCAGTTGCAAAAGTTCATATAATCCCCTTGAAATCTAACACAGTCATATTTAAGGTGGCAAGGTGTCCAATAATCAGAAAGAACACAAAGAAAGGAACCAATTACAACCTAATTGTACCAAGATAGATAACATTCAAACAAAATGTGGCAGTTACACAACACTACACAGGACACAGCTAACCATGAAAAAGTACAAAGCCCCAGCCTTCAATTACCTGTTGATATTGTTAGATGTTTCCTAGATAACCTTCCAATGGAAAAAAAAAATCATCTAAGAAAAAAAAAATCATTAAGAAGAATGAAGGAGCAAGATGCCAGTTGAAAAAGTTTAAACGCTAACAAATTGGTAGAACCATGATTGTTACAGAAACTTTTGCTTAACAGAGATAGGCACTTATATACTAAGCACTAATTTGAACTTCTTCAAAGGGAGTCACTTGGAACTCTTTGTCTGTGTCAGTAGACACTGTCTACACACTGAATGAAAATTAAATCAGTTAAGGATGTCAGGGCATATATAGTGATTGATAACAGAAGTAATAGTAATTTACCTGCAAAAACCCACTCATTTCAAACTTAAAGAAATTGCCAGCTCACTAAGAAAAACTACTGGAAAAGCTAATGTCTTAAAGCAGCAATTTTACACTGAATCCAGGAAGAGGGGACATCAATGTGTCAAGTTGTCATGTAATGGTCACGCTGTCCGAAAGCATCAAAGATGGCACAATAATTACAATAACAGAACTCTCTGAAAGAAGGGAATCAAGATAGTACAAACTCCTGCTCCTCAACAGGAAGCAGAAAAATATCTGTATAAAGGAAAAGGTAGAATTATTTAAAAACTAATACAAAACAAAATAAACAACTTTGAGAATGCATCGAAAGATGACAGTACCAATATCAGAAGGAAAACTAAAGCACCCTTTAAATCCCTGAGATGGGTATGAATCCTGTCACATTCCTGGGCAGCCATCTCAACAGTGCAATGCTGCAGAGTGGAGAAGGCAACAGCATGATACATGCATTCAGTGCTTTCTGGAGTGCTCCAGTGACATTCCTCTGCTTTGGAGAAATCCAAGTTTAAGAACAAGAACTAACAGCTGTTTTAGCCCTCTTTTCTTCAATGAAAAGGCTTATCTGGTGGCCCAATTGTCATTATACAGGTGAAAGAAGATACAGTAGCACCCAAATTCTTCCTTCTAACATTATTTACATAGGGAAAATGAAAGGAGTTTAAACTAAGATGATACAAAACTCTCAGTACAGGGTAGCATTGAGTGAGTTGTCAAGCCCTCAAGAATGTCCAGTGAAACAGGAAAAAATTGTATATTCAGATTAAAACACGCATCTCCCACAACATTCTACAGCAGATCTTACTCTGCTTCTTTAGGTCAGAGGGCTTGACCATTAGTAAGTGTTTCTGAAACTCTCTCAAGATAAAATAGATGCTGTTCACACTGTGAAAAGAATGAAATTCAAATGTGTGAGAAGGTGTCAGGTTTTCAAAATACTTAAGACTCTAGGGCTAACATTCATTCAAATTGTATTAATTTAAACCTTGGTTACTGTAAATCCTAGATTTTTTCTTAGTACACTCACCTACAAAGAAATAGACTGAGGCTTTCACTGAGTCATGCAGGAGACTAATGTAAAATGTGCATCTTTTCATGAGATTAGCAACAAAGACTGTAAGCATAGACAAAAAGGTTTCAGCCTTTAGCTACTAGATCTACCATCTTATTTCCATGGCTGAGCTATAATTAACCTTTAGTCAGCCACCTCAGTCATGAGAATAGATAATCATGGATTCTCTTTCTGTGAGCTCAGCCTTATCTTTATAAACTTTTATAAAGATTCTCGTAATTTTCAAAACAGATAAATCAGACTGGGAGTGCAGCCACCTTTATAGAGCCTCAGAAGAATTTAAAATCAATCTGCAGATATGATGCACCATACACCACCACATATGGCATAAACATTCCTTTGTAACAGGTCTTTTCAAAACACCAAGCTAAGATCATTGCCGAGTTCACTCACCAGGTGAAAAACCAGGGCACTGCACATTTCATTACATGAAATGTAATTCCAAGTGATTACATACATTACATTTCAGGTAACATATGCAGTCATACATAGCCACAAAGAAAAGAGATCCTCACAGTAATTTCAGTAAGATGCTATTTGGTTCTAGTGGTGAGGGGCTCTATCACCACAGTGCACAAAACCTGTGTAGAGTCAAACAGGATACGCCATTCAGTCTCACTACTTCTAAACTTACTTTTTTAATCAAAGCTTGGCCACATGATTTTTTCTACCTGATACCAAACAAGAGTGTACCTGCATAGCTCTTTTTGCCTGTAGCTGTCACTCAGAAGCACATTATGAAAGCAGCATAGTGAAATGGCCCTGACACTAACATGGTTATGGTCACCCTAAGGCATACTTGCAGCAGTAAGCATAACATAAGCTGTGTTACAGTACAGGAAGGAAATATAAAGAGGAAAGATAGAGGAGGGCTAAACACATTCTTGTAGTTTCCCCTCTCCTATGCAGGACAAAGCCAAGGCTCATGCCC
The DNA here is from genome assembly GCF_027791375.1 of Indicator indicator. Classification (NCBI taxonomy): domain Eukaryota; kingdom Metazoa; phylum Chordata; class Aves; order Piciformes; family Indicatoridae; genus Indicator; species Indicator indicator. The sequence continues at coordinate 24,492,680 of NC_072017.1, read as the reverse complement.
ACACTCATTAGTGATCCAGGAATGTAGAGCAACCAGAATAGCTCCCTTTAGCACCATTCTCTCTGCTCTCATTCTGAAGCAGCAAATACCAGCATCGTTGTCTATCACAACCATCTTGTAATTCTACAGAAAATTTAAATCCTTGTAATGCTGAAAACTGCCTCTATAGCTCTCAGTTTATAACAGCAGTTATTCTTTATTTAATACAGCAAAATTACTGTATTAAAAGTTTTACTTTTTTTTTTAATAGATTCAAAAGAAAAGGCCAAATAGTTACCTTCTAAAGAGACTTATTAGGCAGTAACTGTAACATCTGTCAAAACGTTGTTATGTGGGGTTGTTTTGCAAATACTCGGAAATCTGCAAAAATCTAACCTTTGTCTTTCAAAATCCACTGAAATCCAACTCTACTGCCATATACAAACATGTACAGTTATTTCAAGAAAATAAGCCAAACTGTTTGATTACAGAGCAAACACTGGTCTCCAACATTAAGTCCTGTGCAGCAAGTAGGAGGGGAAAATGAAGTTATGGCTGTTGACTGATTTTGTATCACATTCTGACATGCAAGAACATGTGCTTTGTAACATTCACTTTCAACTCTATTTTCACCAGTATGACAGTCAGAAAAATCTTTTTTCTCCTTGGACAGATAGAAGCAGTTGGTAGCAGTTAAAGTATCACTACTTTAAAGTTGACCAAACCTTTGCTGCTTTTTGATTCTCAGGGGCAGTTATGTTCTCTGCCAAAGCCCACATATATTGGGGTTCTATCAGAAAGGTCATAACCAAGCCTCATTTGTAAAGCACTTTAATAGAGGAAAAAGCACAAGAGCTCTTCCAGATAAATAGTAACATACATAAAAATTAAACTCTTAATAAATACTCATTTTTGTTCATTCAAGAACAGTTTTTTCTGCTTGACCGAACATAAGCATTACACAATTCATGCAGATTTCTATGCATTAACAGAATATTAATTAGTTCTAAAACAAAAATCTTGTAGCCTTTTAAATTCAGTGACTGTTATTTCTCCAGCCCCTGCCCCCAAACAAAAGGAACTCATTTTCCAGGTTTAACTAGATTCTTTTAAAACCAAATGATTGCATAAGATTCCCATTTTCTCTGAAAAGTTTTCAAAATTCCATAAAATTAGATCTGAAACTCAGCCCTGAATTTCCACTGAGACCAGAGTCAAGCAAATTTTCCCAGAATGTGAACTTCACTCCATTAGGTTTCAATACTTCTGCAAATAAAGAATGAGTGTACCAACTCGTTTATCATTTTAAGGAACACATGGCATATATTGAGACCCAAGACATCCAGACATAAGTTAATTCTCAATTTCAGGATATTATTTAAATCTGTAATATGGTAATAAAAAGCTGCCAATAAAAAAAAAAATCTGCAATTCAAACCTCCACTCAAGTAGACTCAGTGAAACACTTCTGCATTACATAATTTGACCTCATCAGAGTCTCTGCACGCTTTTTGCATGAGGCAATGCTAACTCTATTCAGTATTTATTTTCACTCTATAGCAACAACCTGTTACATTTTCTAAATCATTATTTTTATATTAAACTTTTTATGATTCCCAGAGAATTCTACAACTGCAAAGTCACAATTAAGATGCGACTTCAAAAATTTATTATGTTGTCACTAATAAATGTCATTGCTGAGTGCCAGCGAGCTGTTTAGACTTAGTCCGCAATGACTCACACAGATCAGGGAGTTCTCGAAATCACTGTTTTGCTCTGGAAATAGGAAAGGTTGACACTTTCCTAAATTAGAGACTTTCTGCTTTGGAAGCAAAGTGCTTCCATAGTGAGACATTCCAAACAGCAAATGACAACTACATAAGTAAACATATGTCAAGACAACATCAAGTGGCCACACAGAAATGTAAGATGTTCTTCTCTGACAGGATTTTAAGTATCTTTCATATTTAAGGAATTTCCTGTGTGGCATACTACCAAATAAACCCTCAGAGAAATACAACTCATTCCAAATGTTGAAATAAACACTTTTTTTTCCACCTTTGCAGAGGACATCAAATATCTGTGGTGATGGCTCAGGAGTGAGTAAACTGAAAAGGAACAGTACTAGGTATCTTGCATTATCAAACAGCCAGAAAACAGAAAAATATGTCATTCAACAGTAAAATCTTGGGAACAACAAAATATCAAAAGCATACCCGAGTTGTCTGACATTAATCCTGATAAAAATTAAGTTGAAGCATAACTTACTGGTAAAGTTCCTGGTAAAGAAGCATCAAAGAACGACACCAAAGAGTTAGGAGGTGCTGCAAACTGGACTTGAGAACCAGAGAAAAGTTTTGAGTTGGAACTTATCTGTGCATGAATTTCCAAACCCACAACTGGTACCCATGGAGCAAGACTGAAAAGGAAAGAGAGGGGAAAATGATTTAAATATAGATGTCATTAAGCACCATAAACATCTAAAAATATAAAATTTAAGAACTCATCATTTAGCCTTTTGATAAAAATTGAATTGCAATTGTAAAAAAAAAAAAAAAAGGGTAGATTATGTTGTAAATAGATGTACAATGTAATGGCAAAAATTGTGCTGCAATAACAGAGAACTGAGACTAACAGCATCTCAAGAGGCTATGGTACAGCAGAGCGCCTTCATTATGTATAGGAAAGAATGCCATAAAAAAGAAAGGTAATGGTCTGAAACTTTTAACTTTTCCTTACATGAGAAATATTCGAGGAATTATCAGGCAGACTTGCATGCTGGATGACCCTAATTTGGTATTTCACGAAAATCACAAAATCATCATAAATATCAATTACTTCTCAGGTACTTTGATAAATCTTCAACAGAGGTGGTATAATAAATTACGTATTCTCTGTCAGCTAGTCACTTGCATGCTGGGAAAGGTGGCTCTCCAGAGCAGTGTTAGTAGCATATTAGCATAAACATTAGTAATCTGGTAATAGAGAAATCGTCATTTAAATGAGAGAGCTACTGCTCTCTGAACATACTCCACAGAATAAAGCTTCTCCATATCATCTAAAAGGTAATTGCAATTCTCACATCCATAACCTTTATATGGACAAGAGAAAAGGTCACCTTTACCATATGAATTGCTTGACAGTTTCTGTAAGCAATTATCTGGCCTTGTACAAATGAAGTGACACAAATAATATTTCAGTGATGAAATCACATTTCTACAGCAGAGTACTTCAGCAATACAAGTACTGAGATAGCTATAGGAGGTAAGTGAGCTATTGAAAAACATCAAACATAGCGTTCCTTCCAAAGGTGAACATAATACATTGCTGATTGTAGTTCTCTGCTGCCTGTCCAAGAGCTGAGGACATCCCTACAAACACCAAACTAGTGATGCAAACGCCACTTATATCACTGCTTTAAGAATATTACCATAAAGGATTATGGCTCAGACATTTAAAGGAGCCGATAGACTTTCTTTCACTGAAACACAGTATTTTATTTGCTATTATCAGCTGCTCACAAAAACATCAAGGTTCAGAAACAAACAGGCAGCTTTTAAAAAAATGTTGGGAGGCAAACTTACTCACTCTTTAGAAGTGCATCCCCATCACAGCATAGCGCTAAAAATTACATCAGGCTTTGCTTAAGCTTAAGTGTGGTGGCCTACACTCAAGATTAAGTATGTGTATCAGTCAGTCACTCCTCCAGACCTATCATTATAGATGAGAAACCTAGAGTTTCTTGCCATGTGTTTTCAAGATTTACATGCTTCTGCCAGTGCCTGCACAACTTCACTTGGGTTACAGGCTGTGCAGTGGAACCTGAATCTTATCCACGAACACACAAGCTTTCACCAACCCTAACATTCAGTTACAGCAGAAATAAAATGGTCCGTTCCAGGCAGGTTGCACAATTCTCCACTAGAAGAGAATCCTGTGGAAGAGAATAACCCTTCAAAAAATAACTCTGAAATTTGGCACCATCCTTGCTGATTATACTTCAAACAGGTGAATGCTAATGGTTTATAATTTGCTCACATTGTGTTTGGCTCTCCTCACAGCCAAACATGCCAAAGTGACAGCTCTACTGTTAAGCCAAATACTAGTTTGGGGAGTTTGGCGAAGGGTGCGAGATTAATGCATGCGGAAAAAGCGCTGCCAACCACCAGCAACCTGCCGCTGCTTTACAGAAGTCATTTAAAGCGGGCCCTGTTGCTGTCACAGGGCCATCAACGCTCAACTCCCGCAGGCCGCTGCTGTCCTTGCCCAAACCTAGTGGCCCTAATCCGGGCGTGGCTCCTACACGCAGCTACACCCTGAAGGCGGGATGTCCCGGCGGAGAACCGCCGCCACCAAACCTCTCGCCATGCCTACCCAGCACCGTACCCGCATTTCTCTGGCGGCACTACCCCACCTCTCGCGTTAGAGGCGACGGCTCGCTGCCCGCAGGGGGCGAGGGCGAGACCCCTGGCGCCGCGCTGCCACGCCTGGCACCAGACCCCACCACATCCGCGCGCGGCCGCCGCCGCCATTTTGCCTTGCTCGTCGCTGAGAGGCTCTCGCACCGCCCGCTAGGAAATGTAGTCCGACGTGCGGAATGACTGTGCTAAGCGGCGGACTGCGCGGGGCGGACTGCGCGGGGCGGACTGCGCGGGGCGGGCTGCAGCTCCCAGCAACCCCCTCGCGTTGGCACCGCCCTCCCCGTGCCGCCCAAGGCCTCAGCTCAGGGGTGGGCCGTCCCCCCGTACTCCGCCTGAGGGCGGGCCGGCGGTCGCCTTCGGCAGGTGTTGGCTGATTGCAGGCTGTGGTGAATGGGCGGGCTTTTGCGCTTCTCTTTCGCTGTAGAAAGGCTTCTGCTGGCTTCATGGAAGTGCAGCTCATCCTCACACATTCTTACTTTCCTGCTGTAGAGGCGTTTCCCCTGCCATCCAAAAAACGTGGTAATATTATTGTGGGAACTGGCTGCACTACAGTCTTAAGAGTTTTCAAGAGGTCTTAGTGTCACCGAAATCGGAAATCAAACCTTTTAACGAGGAGGCATTCCTTTATTACAAAGTTTGGCAAGTTTGGGTGCTTGAGGCACCACAAATCTAGCACACCAGCTGCAATTTGCAGTAGGCATTTATACAGTGAAAAGTAAAAGTTGTACTTCGGTTCAACACCCACCAACCATGCATTGCTCAGTTTCTTACTTGCTTTGTGTTAAAGGTCCAGCTTCTCTTAAATTCACTACATACGCTCAGAAGGTGAGGGGTTTATTTTGGTCAGGGGTCCTACAGGCAGGACATGCAGTCTCCAAGGTATCTGATGGTCTTTTGAACTTAGTTTGAACTTTTAAATTTCCTTACATGGTCACAAAATAGATCAACACCTAGGTTGCCAGGTCTTGGACCATATTACCTGGTTTTTGCTGGTTTTGAAGGACACTTAGTTAAGGAAAGATATATATAGAGGCTTTAGTAATAAGGATGCAAACACTCTTTGTTAGTTACAGGTAATAAGGATGTGATTAAATTGCTGAGATAGCAGAAACTGGTAATTTGGTGTATAGATTCTTCGCCTATCCTGGGAAAAGAAACACCTGTCCTAGAAATGCTGGAGCAAGAGACAGTGGTTGCATTTGTGTCTTTCTTTCAATTGTTTTGTTTTGTTTTTTAAATATCTTAAGGCTCAGGTACTCAAAGGGCTGTATATGGTTTTCCTTTGAGTTCACACTGATACAAGACCAATTGCTATTTTAGAGATAACATTTTGCAAATCCTGGATATCAAAGGATACAGTACCGTACAGTCGAAATCTTGGATCTTAACTCCAGATATGTAGGGCAGCAGAGTGCAGTATCTGTGGAGCCTGGGGGTATTATTGCTGTACAAATACATAGTAATAAAGAACACTGTCCAGGGCATATGCAAACATCTTTAATGCTTTTTATGCAGCTATATTGCACAGATAATAGAATTAACCTTCTGTCCTAAGCCACAGGCCTGTGGAGCTTAAATGGGAATGTACGTTAGCTGTTACTTATGTCATCTTTGCTCTATGTCAGCTAGTGCTGGCAGAAGCTAATCAGTCACAAACATATATGTAAGACTGATTTATTCCAGCAGAGGACAGTGGTGTACGTAAGCACTTGACAGTATCTTCAAACCTTTACATCTTCTTGTCTTCCCCAAACTCAAATATGAGATGCTGAGTGGTTCAGAATCACATGGAAGATAATTTACCCAACTAAGAAAATGTTTGATAACTGTTGTGCCATAGCACTATTTTTCTAATATATTTGTATTTTAAATTAGTTAATTTAACAGGAGGTTCTTTGTAAGAACCTTTATAAGTTGAGACATATGTTCAACAGATGCTGATATACAGTTACTCCTACAATACATCTTAGTTTAGTTAGTTTGTCAGATTCATTTTCTTGGGGAGTATCCCTCCCTTGTACATCAAAGTGTGACTCAGACAAAATTCCTTTCCAGTAAAGAAGAACTGACCCTATGTCATGTCATACCTATTGTGGAGAATGAAAGAACATTGGAATGATTGTTTTCCTAGTCTCCTGTTACCCTCTTCATGAATGTGATAACCTAGTATAAAGTCTGTACAGCCAATTGTCTTTAAGCCAATGGAATAGGGAAGAGATTTTGATGATTCTGATCTCAGGAAAACCTCATTGTCTTTTCACCTAGGCAATGTATTGTGACAAAGAATGTGTTTCAGGCTGAAGCTTTAGTATATGTTTGTTATTTCTGCAGCAAATGTATTCCTTTAACAATCGTCCTCCTTGAACTCTAGATTTAATTATTATTTGATATTTTGTAGGAATTGACAGATCATTTCAACCTAGCTATGAGGATAGTTTCTGAATATAGCTCTAAAATGTTTTTACTGGTGTAAAAATGTCAAGTTTTTGATTATTTTCCTTTCTGCTAAGCCTGTTATCCTGATGTAATAGAAGATTTCATAAGTAATCACAAAGAAGTTAAAACCTTATGAATATTAAAATCATGTTACTTAAAGCCTTCCTCTGCCTTGATTGCACAGACATCTACCCTTTGAGCATATTATTTAAAAGGGACCAGACAGCACATAAGTGTTGAAATTCACTTTCTGTGGACCCCATGAACTTTTAGCTCTATGGTTGTGGTGTTACATAGAGAAGAGGATTGGAAAGTGCCATTGTTTGTGATTTAAATTGTCTCAATACCTTTCCCAGAAAAAATCCTATTAGAAGGACCATTTTCTTTGCAGCCCTGTGCTAGTGACCAAGTAGGTAATAAATGAAAGCTCACACATCCATATCCAGGAAGCTGATCAATCACACACAAGCAGGGAATAATTGCCTTTCCCAGCAGCTTACACTGAGGTAGGAAAGGCTACATATTTGTTTCTGATATACCCTGGGCAGCAGCATCTACTTGGCAGTGTGTTCATAGATCATGCTGTGGCTTGGAATAAGAAAGTATCTCCAGCACTGCATAAAGATTTGTATAATGATAGTTGAGTACTAACTATGTAGACTTCTGTATTAGAGAAGGGAGACCTGGGGGACAGTTTGCTCTGAGTCTGACTTTCTTATTACTGTAGGAATTTAACCAGTGCCTGAGAGGAGTTTGGAATTTTGCAGAGGACAAAAACTCAACAGCACATCAATTAAGCCAAAAACACACAGTCTCTGCCATTTATTTGAAAGAAGATCCCTCTGAATTTCAGTTTGTAGGGTCTGAGCCCTAAATTCTGCTTTCTGCAAGTCATGTTTAGCAGACATATTTAGTCTTTTTAGTAGTGCAAGATTTCCTTTTGGTATAGCAGGGAACAGGCTATTCACACTAGAATGTTTATTAGATACTTCAGAGACTGCTTGCAAGTGTCTTATTTCAGCATGTGAAACACGGCAACCTCTGCTTTGAACCGGAGGGTGTGGCTTTTGGAGAGTACATCTGTAGTCTATCAAATAATCACACCCTACAGGGAAAAGAAATAAAGAGGATTGTTAAGTTTGGAAGCAGACTATGGTAAGGGATCTTTTCAAACTTCTAGGCCCCTAAGATCACCAGCAAACCTTGAAAGTTTGTTTTTTTTTTTTTCGTTTTTTTTTTCTCTCTACAGGTATAAATGCAGAAATATTCGGCCACTTTCAACTAATAAGCACAATGATTTTCAGGCTGGACTATTGATTCAATTTGTCTATCTAACAATAATGGGAGATGGCACCTACAAAAAAGTGTACCTCATCTCGCAGGTTGTCAAAATGTATTTCTCTTGACAGAGCTGCCTTGTATGATCTGCTGATCATGTGTGCATGCATGCCTGCAGTGGTAGATTGAGTGATATGAAGGGTCTCATGGTTTGAGTGATCTTGTATGAAATCGTGTTAACGTATGCAATGGCATCACTTTGTGTTGACAGACAAGTAGTGCCATTTTATTGTGTTTCACAAAAGTGTTATTACTCATGAGTTGAAAACAAGGGGCAGACTCAGCCAGAAAGGACTACCACAATAAACACATATGCACAAGCAATTTTTATAAACAGTAACGGAAAGAGAAAAGTAACATGTAGAGACTATTCTTTAGAGGCTGTATACAAGACAGGGAGAGAACCTGTTTTAGCCATGAGAAACCCTTATGACTCTTCTGTAATGGTTTTCACCTGGCATGTCTTGTCCAGGAGAGCTGCAATGAGCAAGTGATTGCACTCGTGATTTGAATCAGGTGTTCATAATCTTGAAAACAAGCATCTGGAGTCCTGTCTTTGTATTTCAGAGCGCCAAGTTAGTTGGACACAAAGTGGTTACTGATCTTACTGTAGCTGAGGAGTTTTACAGTCTGTTCCTTAAAGACAAAGGCATGGTTTGCTTGAAGGAGTTTAAGGTCACTAACTTTGTCTTATGGTGAGTAATACTGCTAATTCTATTATTTAATAAATTAAGTTCTTATTTTTCTAGGGTGAAGTTTAGCTGCTATAGACAGAAGAGTTTTCCTAGTTTATCACAGCCATTGGTGTCGTATCCTGACTAAGTCATTAGAAAATGTACATTACAAGCCTATGTTACCCTTGTTATGATTTCTAGCTGCTTTGGGATTAATTTCGTGTAGCTGGAAATCAGTAAGATTTACTTCCAGGGTGATCGCTCCTTTTGATTTGGCCCTGTTATAATATACAATGTTTTCTGAATGCTTGAGTTGTAATTCAGTAATCATGTCAGGTTTATATAGAGAGAAAAAGCATGCAGAAGCGAGACTGATTTGTTCCTGTTTTGTTCCTTTTTGCATTCTATTTTTGTTTCTTTTCTTTACAGTTTTCAACTGAAATTTCAGAGCTACATTGGGTTGGAGGCCTGTTGCTTTCTAAATTAAAAGGCAGAACTCTTGTTACAACTCTTGTTGCAGGCTATCTATGGCTTTATATAATCAAGTCAGGGATATAAGATTTCAGCAGCATATGGTTTTGTGTAACCGGTACTTGAACAAGAGCTCTCTCTGTGTCCCCAGGATAAGGGAAGGAATTAAGTGCTGTTGTACGAAGTACACTAAATCCTGATCTTTTGTTTCTAAAGTAGCCTGAGATTGCCTTGTTGCTTGTCCAAGTAGTTAATTTTAGACAAGCTATACCTTCCAAACTGCATTTCAGGTATAGATTGTCTATTCTGGTGTCTTCTCAAATTCTGTAGTCTTCAGTTTCATATACTTGCTTATAAGATTCCAACTGAGAGCCACACCCCAGGAAAAAAATAGACACAAAATTTTATGCTAAATTTGTTAAAGAAGAAAAATGTTGGTTGAACAGTCAAACCAGGAGTATGCATCAAAGTGTTTTCTCTGATTAAACAATGGCATTAATATCAACAAAACCTTCAATTATTATTGACTTCTCTATCACAAATACAATGAAGGAATTGTTTGAAAGACATGTCAAGCAATGTAATGCTTGGAGTGATCCAGTAATAATAATGATGTTAATTTAGTCTGGTTTTGATTAAAAAATTAAATTCAATCTAAAGATAGTCTCAAGTGTTAAATCCTGTCAAGGTGCTGCTCTTCAGAGAGAGATTTCTTTAAAACATGAGACTGCTTGTAGGTTGAAGCCACTTTGAAGAGGCTGTATTTTAAAAGAAAATTATATTCCAGAGCTTCAGCACAGTGCTTCTAGGGGCTGCCTTTATTATTCTTAGCACTAAGGATTGGATTGGTTTGGATCATTTGAGACAATAAGGATGTGAAGTAAAACTGTAGACCAGATGGAACTTTGTGATTAACTACTGCACTAAAAGCACAGCAGAAATGCAAATGAAGGAAAATAAGGAAAATACTGCTTATAAACGCTCAAAAGCGTTGAATAAGGTTTCAGATCCTGAAGTGAGACAGACTTGTCTCCCCTTTTCCTGTGCAGCAACACAACTTTTTGCTTGTTTAGGACTGATTTATAAGGGTTTATTTATTTTCAAGACTGTTCATTCCTTGCCTTCAGATGTGTGCACCTATACGTTGCATTATACATCAGTCAAGTGCACTTGGACTGAGGTTGAAACCCTTATGGATATAATGTCTTTACTCTGGGACATAATTTTTATTTATTTATATAGTTATCCTGCTGTCCTCATCTTCCTACAGTGCCTGTGTCATTTGAAGCAAAATTGATTTTTTAAAATATTTTTTTTTTAAAATAAGTTACAAGAATATTTTTGATGTTGTGGGGGTTTTGGTTTTGCTTTCTTGTTTGTTTGTTTCAGTTGTTTTTTTTTTTTTCCCCTCTGTACCGTATTTATGCCATAACCCCATGTTTTATAATTTTGCTTATGGTGGAAAAAAAAAAAGAGTAAACATTTCTTTCTCCTGAGAATGAAAAGGGAATAACACTGCCCTTGAAATTATTTATGCATCTCATAATTTAAACATCACTTTTTCTTGTACAAAGTACTCACCAATGTGAAGAGCGAAATACAGAAAGAAGTACCACTGTTTAGTAGATTAGATGAGGAGATGATGTTTGGGTTTTTTGTTTGTTGTGGGGGGGTTGTGCATTGGATTTTTTTGTGGGTGTGTTTCTGTTTGTTTGTTGTTTTTTTTTTTTTTTTTTCCTGCAGACTCAGGCTCATTGTTTTTGGTTTCTCCATGAACCTGGTAAAGATAGTATGACGGTCACAGGTATGAACTGAGAGCTTGTAAACAAAGTCATATTGTGACAACCTGGAGAAACTGGTGTGAACTGCTGCCCACCAGCAGCCTATTTCACATATACTGCTGACTAACTAGAATCTTTTTTTATTATATTTTGACCTTGTGGCCTGGTTGCTTGTGGTATAACTGGGCTCCACTGAAGGCTCTTGGAATGGTGTTTTGCACATATCATATAACAGATGTTCTGTTTTCCAATTTGTTCTTTAGAAATGTATGAATAATTGCACAGTCTTGTGAACCACAGCTGTATTAAAGCTGTATGCCAGTGTATAAAATACAATAGTAGCATATCTCTTTTATTTTGAAGAGAATTACAAGAATGAAGTGCTATTTTTTTAGGGAGGTGGTGGTGTTTGTCTGATCTGTTTTATGGAGGTTTTTGTGTTTGTGTTTTTCATTTTCTTAACATCTTCTTGGATTTTCCCCTTAAACTTCCAATTACAGAAGTGAAATTCTCTCTGTGGAAACTTTCATTAACCGATCAATTGGTAACTGCTTTGGGACTGAGATACTTCAGGAACTGATTAGTAAATTGCAGTCTGAAGTCAGAATGTAAGAAGTGCTGTGTGCTTTGCACATGTTGGAGCAATGGCTCATTAAGGTTTAATAAATTGGATGATATTTTAAGTTTATATTTCCTCCTTGCCTTGTCCACTGTAGCACTGTGTGCAAGGAATTCAGTATAAGGCAGCAGCAATGCAGTATATTTTTCCTATGTCAGAAGGCTGTTTCTGCAGGCCTTGATCAAACAAACCTCTCATGGACTTCAGTAAGCGTTTGGGATTGATCCCAAAACAGCTGCTAGTGCAAAAGCAAGAGTCAGCATGTGTTAGATAATTGCAATAATGCCTTTGCCTACGTGACTTCAGAGGCCTTTCTAGCTTTGCCACATGCCCCACTCCTTTTTGTCTCTAAGTATTAGCATTTATAGTACAGTATCACAGCTTCCTATCTACTCTAGAAGCATTTTGTCTCCCCTGACGCTCACTGTAGTGGCTTAAGTAGTGGTAATGACACGTGAGTGCGTTGCTGGCTTTTTTTCAAACAATACTTTTAATCTCTCTCTTGTCTTTCTCTTACTGTGTAGATGAAGGCAATACGTAAGTGATGGTGTAGGAAGCCTTTTTTTTATCAAGGTGTGAGAATTGATTACCAAGTCACTGGACAGTTCATATGTTTTTAATGAATGCACAGGAAAACATTTCTGCTAGGCCAGGCATGCAGTGGTGACTGTGTATTGGAAGGGCACGTGAGGTACCCTGCCACAACTGCATACTTTGGAGTACTGCTTCCTGTGTTACTGAGATGGATATTCAGTGAGACACTGTTTTGAGTAGATTTACAGCTGCCTTATGCAAGGGACAAAAGAAATACATGTGTGTATCAAGACATTTTATTTTTCCAATTATGATCTGCTGTCTCATGGTACTAGATAGGAACTCTCTAGTTCAGGGAAAGTTTTATTACTGCTATATGAGTCATGCAAAACTTCCTATTTCTTTTAGGTCCTGAGAGAGAGTTTTAAATTCCTCTTGGAGACCTCTTCCCCAAATCATGTCTTTTGTTTTCTCACAATGTCCTGAAATGTGGAATTAAGCATTTACTGGAAGAAAACACCATACAAGACAAATAAGCAGAAATTAAACAAAATCTATCAGCAGTTGGAATACACAAAGGACAAGAGCAGTACAACAAGCTGTGCTTTGAAATATGCAGGTCTGGATACACCAGGTTGTAAATATGTGTATGTAGTGTTTGGTAATGCAAATTACCTTATAGTCTGATTGGAAAAGGGGTAAGCTACCTTCTGGCAGTTTCTGCACGAATTCTGATGTCTTGCAATTACAGAATCTTGCTTGTGGTCATGTTTACTTGGTCTTTTCCCAATAACTAAATGTCTCCCAGTCTCCAGGTGTTTAATTTCTTATTGTTATACACAAGAAGCAATGACTACATTTAGTCAGGATGCTTTTACTCTAATTTAAGAGACGAAAGAAAGAGAAAATTTCCATGAAGAATGTATTTGGTGTATCTGCTAACTTTTTCAGAGCTGAACACAAAATGAATTTGTTGTCTCTTTGTACCAAAGAGTGCTTGAAAGATTTGCAAATGCATGGTACTAGCATAGTAAACAAGCAGCACACTGTGAATATAACTTTCAAAGGCCAAGAAATATCTTAGATGCTATTTTAAATTGTGGTTGGTATAAAACATTTCCACTTGGATCATATATAGAGTAATTACTTTTGACAAGTTAATTTTGCAAGTGTCCAATGAAGCTGTGCATTCATAGCTTATCTTTTCACAGTGTGGCTGTATTCACTTAAATGCATGATAGAAATTCAAGCCTGAACATCTAAATATACATCCAAATCCATCCAATGTGATTTCACTGAAGTGTCAGTTCTTAGTGTTGAGAATTTGAGCAACCCTCTCCCTGCAGCCTGGTCACAAGAGCAGTTTAAATCAAGAATGACTATATTGACTCAAGCAAAGTGTGACATACCTGGTCTGAATACACAGGATGCTGGGTTTGGTGACCTTTAATAATGCACATGGAGAGCAGATGGCCTGGCAAATGTTTTTTCCTGTGAAGGCAGGAATTCCCTCTTTCCTTATTTTAAAATCACTGCAACAGTGCCAGGGATAGGCAATGTGCAACAGCACCATGTCACAGACACTGTGCTGCAGGAGCCTAGTACACCTCCTTGTCATTTAGAGAGACAACCGCCATCCCATCCCCCCCCAAACTTTCAACCAAAACAGTGTAAAAGCACCACAACTCCTTTCTTGCCCTCTCTCTTTTCTGCTGGCTGGGTTGGCTCCCAAAAGCTGTGACTTTAAGTGGAATGTCAAATACCAGAATTAACCTTATAATTAGAAGATGCAGAACTACTAACTCTGTAAAAATGTTTTATGGAGAAAATATGAACAGAGTGTGGAGTATCAAATCTTGGAGATCCCAGCATGGAGCTAGGTATTTCCAGTTGATAACAGAAGCTGCTTATTCACAGCTATTGATAGATGTCAAAATAAACAAGTCAGGAGCATGCTGTGAGTATACAAACAGTTCAAAGGCATCTGTAGCCTGTTTCAATCAGTCAAGTGTTTAGTTTTTAGGAGTGAGCTAAGAACATGCATTATAGATGGACTGGCCTCTAGGAGCTTTTGAAAGAGACTCAAAGAAATTAGTATCCAGTGCTTATCCTCTGAGTGAGCAGAGCAGGATTAAGGAACTGCCACACAATGAATCAAGTTAGCAATTATACCAAACTGAAAACTCAAGGGACCAAACTTCCTAGGCATTGGGCAGGTAATCTACATGACCTGCCTTGATACTAGTGAAACAAATCCACAAGATAGTGACGGTAGCTAGTGTTTCCTCTCTCATCTATCCTGTTTTTGAGTTGCACAGAAATATCTGTAATGGTAATGAGACCAGGTCAAAGCTAAACCTTTATGGTTCTTTGCTGCAAACACACAAATTAGTAGGTTGCTGTTGAAAAACCTCTCTGAGGGGGGAGAGAGAGAAAGAAGCATGTTCATCACAGATATAACAGAAAACCTGGACTAGTGCTTTTGGACTTTTCTTTTTTTTTCCCTTCTTGCAATCATACCACCCCATCTTGAGAGAGACATTGATTTAGCTACACACTCTTTCCCCTCTTCTTTCAGCTGAAATTCACATAGGTGCTCAGATAGACTTAGGTTCTTACATGGCTCTTTCCAGTCAAGACTTAAGCTATAAGTGGATTCTGACAGCAGGTTTTACACAGGGATCTATATATTTGGCTATATTGCACACCATACCCCCGCCATGTTTGGATTAATTTCATATCTATTCTACAACTATTGCATTGACACCTGTATGAACACAACAAAAGCCTAGCTTTCCCTTGCATGGCTGGGAGTCACTAATATGAGAGGAGGGGCAGGCCAGGCTGGAAGAGCACATGTTGGAAAGATCATTAGAAGTATTGAACGTGATCTGGATTTCTAGGGTTGACAGGTAAACCCAGCAGATTTATCACCACATTCCTTCAGTGCGACTCAGCAATGCAGTCTGTAAGCAGCAGTGATTCTTCTCATACTCTGCATAGTTTGACTTTTTCAGAAGCTCTGCCCTCTGGAGAAGACCCTCCTCTACAACTTAGCAAGTGACTGAGGATGCCAATGAATCCTGTCTCCCCTAAGGCTTCTGAGGGTATGTCCACCCCACACACTGCTGTTTAAGCACCATTGACTGAGGCTTCCTAAACATGGCTTGTCAAATGCTATTTAACTACCTACTTATTAAACCAAAAAAGTCTGACCTTCAGTATTTGTCTGCTGGGCTATTTCTCTGAGAATAATTTTGTAAGAGAGAGCTGAAAATCACTTTATAAATTTGCTTTAATATCTAACTGTAGAATTATCTAGAACATAATAGTTACATAAATCTTCCACCCAGATTTTACAGCATTTCCACTTCTCTCTCTTTTTTTTCAACATAGTTACAGTAAGTCAGGTTTCAGGTTCACACTGTTCCCTCTTGTATCATTGCTTGCGTGTGAGAAAATAACTACAGAAAGCAGAGTGTTCCATGGTACACCTGTTTTGGTGCAGATAATATGATAACTGCTGACCAATAATACAGCACACTAGTTTTACTATAATTACCCTTAGGAGAGACAAGATGGTTTCCCTAATCTCCAGTCCAAGGACAGCAAAGCAGCAAAAAAACAGGACTCACATTGCCTGAATTTCAGGCAATATATGGGGAGGGCCTTTGAAAAGAAAAAAACATTAAACCTATGAGGATTTTTCAAGTGGAAAAACATACTCAGACAGTGACATCAAGCATATTGTCCCAAAGCTGATGTGAGAAAGCTGAAGAGGTGGTAAGGTTTTACATGAAGAAATAAAGCATTAGTGTTCCTTCGAGCATTGGTGATGCAGAACTTCAGACAAACTAGTTAAGTACCATTGCATTAAAATCTAGTTTAAACCAAGCTGATGCTCTTGTAA
The DNA here is from genome assembly GCF_027791375.1 of Indicator indicator. Taxonomy (NCBI): domain Eukaryota; kingdom Metazoa; phylum Chordata; class Aves; order Piciformes; family Indicatoridae; genus Indicator; species Indicator indicator. Next base: position 24,476,517 of record NC_072017.1, on the reverse strand, counting down.
GTTATAATGGAAGTCAAACAGCTTCTCAGCAGCCCTGTATGTTAGCAAAGTGCAGATATGTCTGAATGTTTTCTTCCTGTAATCAGTGACAGTAAACAGAATTGTTGTGCAGTTGAAGCTTGGTTTTCATCAATGGTAATTTAAGTCAAACCATGGTGTAATGAGGACAGTGTCATTATAGGCATATAAAATGAATGCAGTCTAGGATGACATCCAGTACAGAAAGTCTATTCATTGGGTAGAGGATTTTTCAAATGGGCTTAGCAGTAAACTGGTGAATGAAATGGCTGACTCTTATAGTTTCATCTACTGACTGGCCCCTACAATTATTACAGAAGTAATACATCAATTGTGTGTTGCCACACATTTGTACCCATTACCCCTTGTCTTTTCCATGTGACTCCTTGTAAAAAGTGGGTCTCCATCCTCCTAGTAGCCACCCTTTATGTATTGGTACATGGTAATAATGTCTTTCCTAAGTCTTCTCAAGACTGAACAAACCTTTCTCTCAGCCTTTCCTCATATGACAGGTCTTTCAGTCCTCTGATCATTATTCTTGTGGCCCTTCTCTGGATGCTTTCCAGCCTGTCTGCATCTCTTTTGTATGAGTGGGGGCCAAAACTGTACACAGTATTTCAGGTGTGGCTTTCCACAGGCTCCTCTCCAGCCAGATGGATCCCAGTCTGAGCTGCACTCCTGAGTTATGTATTCCCAGGCACAAGACCCTACATTTGTCCCTGTTGAACTTCATAAGGTCCTTGCTAGCCCACTCAGTCCAGGTCTTCTCGGGGGACGCTCTCCCTTCTGAAGTGTCAACCTCCCCACTTATTTTGGTGTCATCTGCAAACTGTCATCTGTGTTCGTGCTGTACTTTGGTGGTGTTCTTGGCCAGGGTTTGTCTCAGTAGATATTTCTTACCATATGAGCAGCTGTTATTACAGTCCTTCACTATCTTCACTAGTGTGAATCTTTGCCTAATATTGACCACAATTTTTTTTTTTTTTGGCTTTGATTAAGACTACTGTTTTGTATCTTGTCCACAGTGGATAGGCAAAACAAATGAATCCTTTCCTCTTTGCAGTAGTCCTTTATAATCCAGTAAGATTCTTACTAGTATGTTTCTGTTTGATCTCCTAAAGCTAAATAGTCCACCCTTGTATCTGATATCTTCCTGTCTTTTTTCTTATATTTCATGTTTTTAGATCCCTGATCTCTTTTCTCTGAACTCTCTCGCTGTGGTCTATGTTTTTCCTGAAATGCCATACTCAGATGTGAATCCATTGCTTAGCTGATGCATTACTTATGCTGAACAGTTAGTTCACTTATGTTTCAGCTTGCATTTATGCCTACAACTGGCACACATGTTTTTCTTGTATGATACTAAAATGAAGGAACAAAACTTTTAAATTCTTCCAACAGAACTGAAACGTAGAAAGCTGTTCTCCATTGTGTTTTGAGCAGTTAATTATTCCTGCCTAAGTGCATGAACTTACGAGCACTTTTCAATTACTGTTGGAAGTTATGTAGTTATGTAGTACTGTGTCCAGTTCTGGGCCCCTCAGTTTAGGAAAGATGTTGAATTGCTGGAGCATGTCCAGAGAAGGGCAACGAGGCTGGGGAGAGGCCTTGAGCACAAGCCCTATGAGGAGAGGCTGAGGGAGCTGGGACTGTTTAGCCTGGAGAACAGAAGGCTCAGGGGAGACCTCATTGCTGTCTACAGCTACCTGAAGGGAGGTTGTAGCCAGGAGGGGTTTGGTCTCTTCTCCCAGGCAACCAGCACCAGAACAAGAGGACACAGTCTCAAGCTGCACCAGGGGAGGTTTAGGCTGGAGGTGAGGAGAAAGTTCTTCACAGAGAGAGTGGTTGGCCATTGGAATGTGCTGCCCAGGGAGGTGGTGGAGTCACCATCCCTGGAGGCGTTCAAGAGGGGATTGGACGTGGCACTTGGTGCCATGGTTTAGATAGGCATGAGGTGTAGGGTGACAGGTTGGACTCGATGATCCTTGAGGTCTCTTCCAACCTTCTTGATTCTTGATTCTTGATTCTTGATTCTTGATTCTTGATTCTTGATTCTTGATTCTTGATTCTTGATTCTTGATTCTTGATTCTTGATTCTTGATTCTTGATTCTTGATTCTTGATTCTTGATTCTTGATTCTTGATTCTTGATTCTTGATTCTTGATTCTTGATTCTTGATTCTTGATTCTTGATTCTTGATTCTTGATTCTTGATTCTTGATTCTTCTTAACAGACTAATTGTTCTGGTTAAGAGAAGGCAGGTTCTACCTCTTTACTTGTAAAAGAAATGATTGCAATACAGGAATAGTTTTTATGATAGCAACTGAAAAAGGTGTAATCCATTTGACTTCCCAGTAGCGCATTAATATTTCTTTTTTGAGTAGTGTGTTGTTTGGTTGGTTTGGTGTTTGTGGTTTTTTTTTGTTTTGTTTTCCTTCTTTTACCTACTTTGAAATCGTTGGAAGAGTAGGCTTTGCAGACTTAAAATGGTCTTGCAGATAGAGGTGGTGATTGCAAAATTTCCACCGTACAGAGCAACCACAACATGATGTGTCATATGAGATCCAAAATTGACTGTTAGAGCTTCAGAAGTCTATAGGACTTTAGGGATCTGACAGTCTTTTTAGGTAATTTTCCTGCCATTTCATTTTTTAAAATGATGGGAGTTTGTGCAGGGAAGCAAGCTCTGCTCATCTGGCTGGAACACTTGAACTGCATATGATGAATAGATTGTAAGGCTGCTTCTGCCCAAAGTTCTTGAGTGCACCACAGTGCAACCTAATAAGAATACAACCTCCTACCAGATCATAGCATACACAGACTTGGTTCAGATGATCAACTTTGGAAAGAGAAAGAAGAGTAGCATTCCTTAAATTCATTAAGCAGGGAATTCTTTTAAAAAGCCCCAACCAAACAACCACCACATAATCTAAACAGTAAGGACTGAAGTGGTGCCAGTTGTCGCAGGACTTGGGAACTGTCTGCAATTTAAAATGCTTTGTCTTTCTCATCAACTTGAGTATTTCCATCAGCATCCTTGGTCACTAAAGAGCTGTTATTTTGAGACCTCCACCGGGACCAAGATCTATGACAGCTTAACTTGCACTGTTCAGCTGATTCCCAGATCAGTGACTATGAGGTTCATGAGGCTATGATGTGGATTATTGATATTTAGTATTATTGCTGTGATCTTGTGAATATTGTGAAAAAGAAATATAGCTATTGTGAAATTCTGTGATTGATTTCCATCTATTGTTGCAGTAAATTACTTTAGTGATGGTTTTTTATGGCACCATCTGTGGTCTGATGCTTCTGGGCCTTTAGAAGTCCTATTTTCCAGAAGTGTGTTGTGTGGCATATAGGTGGCTCATTCTGTGTCTGCCTGCTAATCAGCAGTAGCCCATGTAGGTGGGGGATATCTCCACAGCGGAAGGCAATGGTACTTAGCATTGGTTTTGGAGCAGAAGTGCTCCCCACACACTATAACAGTGTTTTATTTTGATTGTCAATTTCCCACAAGACCCAGTTTCTTGTAAAGGGCAAACAATAAACCAAATGTTCATTATTTGACTTCATGTATTTGAACCCAACACAGCAATCTGGTGTAATTGATTCAGTTCCACTAAGTAATATATGATGGTGTTATTTTAGGTGCACTGTACAGGGAAAATAGTGGTAAGAAAAAGATTCTAGCATCGTGTCCGTATCTAGTGACCTTCAAAGCTGATCAATGTGTGTTACTGAATTGTAATGCAAAAAACCACCAATAGAACAGATGAGTAAAAAGAACATCCCACCCAACAAAACCACCCAAACTAAATCTCTTAAGAGGAAATCCCCTGAAGAAATGAGTCAAAGCTGGTATCAAGGAATCCATATTTAATTTGTATACCTTTCATCTCTCAGTTCCTTCTGTTAGCCTTTATTCCTTTATTGAAGTAAATCATATTGTCTATTCTGCGCCAGTTTTACAAGCAGGACCTTACAGTTTGGTAGCAGAATAGAGGCTGAAATAAGTTCCTGTTTCAGGGACTTTGAAAAGCAAGTTAACATTTGACCAGCTGCCTTTAAAGGGGACAGTTTAGATTGAGCTTTGCAATCAGTATTTGTCCTTGCTGTGGTAGAGAGAAATGTCACCAAGAAATATGTTATGCCATTGGATAAACTCTCCAACAGCTTATATTAGCAAGGTCTCCTTACAGGAAGCCTATGACTATCAGATACAAAATACCTCAGAGGGAAAGCAAAGTTAAAAATGTTAACTTTACTGAATTGTTGGGCAGTGGCAGTACTTGCTTGTCAGTCAGGCTGGCGTTCTGTTGCATTGAAATCCCAGGATGAATAGTATAATTAAAAGATAGTGACACGGAGTGGCACAAGTAGAACTTGTAAGCAGTGTGTTTTACAGTTTGGCACGTGACTATCTTAGCCTTGGTAATCCCAGATCTCAGTATTTTGTAGTTTTGGCATTTGCCGTGGGTTTTATTTAGAAGAGCAATATTTGCCCTTCATTTATAAGTCTGTAATATCAGTAACATAAATGCATTTTTAATGAGATGGCATTTTATATCATTAAACATAAATGAGCTCTACAAGCTTTCTCTCAGTTGGTCTAGGTTTTCTCATTTAAAAGGAAAACCTCAAAAAGCCCCACAAACCTTCACATAGTATTTGCCCAGAGCCTATTACTGGCCTGTTGAAACCTGTATGTTTAAGATGCTTTAGTACACCCATTTAGAATGAATGCTGTATACTACTAGTCAGTTAAAATTTGGTTACTGAATAAAGTACAGTCTTTCCCCTTCCCCCACTCACCCCCATATATGCCTTTAAATGGTGAATGGGATAAATGTATGACTACTCCAGATGGGACAATAAATTCTGAGACCTATAAAAAGGATTGCAGCAGAAGATATTTTGTCATTTGTATGATTTGAATCCCATTGTACTATTTGCAATGCCCTTCTCCAGCCACTAAATGTAACTACACATCACTCTTACTTGGGAAATATTTCACATTCCACTGCTTCCTGTCCTCAGGTTGGTTTTGGTTGTTTGGCTGGTTGTTTTGGGTTTGGTTGTTTGTTTTGTTATTATTTATTTGTTTGTTTTCACTAGTTTATGCTAAAGCTTGATTCAGTAGCTTCTGACATTAGTATGTTGTTAAAAAAGGATGGATGGGATTGAAATTTGTAACAAAAACTGATGGAAAAGATTAAGAATTTGTAAAAGCAGGGCGAAATGTCTTATAGACATTTTTATTGCAGATAACCTTAGTTCATTACAGAATAGAAACTATGAAAAACAGCATTAAGTCCTGCAACAATAAGAAGTGCTGAAGATTTTGTATAATCTGTAATTTAGTCTTTAGTTTTAAGAGGTGTTTTAGCTTATTTCAAGTGTTTTTTCAATGTTTCATGTCATTTGCTGCAGGCTTCAGATGAAGCCATTTAAAGTCAATGAGAAGATATTTCACCTTTACATTATCAGCTTTGGATCCAATACTATGACATATGAAGCTCTATAGTGTTCTTATTACTGCACTTGACTGATAATACAAGGGTTGTTCAAGTAGCCAAGAATTTAAAAAGATTTTGAATAATTCAAGTCCTCTCAGCTTGCATACAATAGAAAACAAATTTGGCTTCTAAAAATGTTTTTCCTTTCTTAAGAAAGATGTTCTTTGGTTACTATTGCAGATAATGCAAATGTAGTATCAGGTAACACTTAATTTCAGTACTGATCTTTACAATTTTAATGTGGATTAAATCTTTTGCTCACTTCTTCATTCTTGTTTTTTGATTGTAGCCTTCTTACTTTTTTAGAACTTGCATAAAATAAAAAAGTGGGGGAAGGAGAAGCAGAAAATTTGCAAATAGTCAAATGTAAAAGGTCTCTCTTCAGACTGACACTGCCATATTGTGGAAAGGCTACATTTTGTGAAGAGATTCTTAGACACTTTCATAGTGCTTGGTTCCTGTGTCTCAGTCTTCTGAAATCCTAAGCATTCATGAGAAAGAAATAAATTATTTTATTGAAGAAATGAAGCTTACTGCCAGATCAAGCTTCAGGGCACTAATAACCTGGTTTTATATGTAAAGGGCACATGCGTGAAGTCCAGGCCATGTCAACATTCCTACTAACTTCAGCAAGAATTTTTCTCTTGTCTTCCACAGGAAGACTTCTTATTTCCTTGCGTAGCTGTTTTGTTTGTTTGTGTTTTCTCTTGTACTATCAGTGGTAATAAATGCTGATGAGAGGATACGTGCCACCAGATTTTGGGGTTTTTTTTGGTTTGTGTTTTGTTTGCACTTATTAGTGTTCAGTAGATAGTCTAGTAAATGGGATTTCAGGTTTACATTCTTAAGTCAATCCTTCCAGTGTTTCAAGCTCACTTTAGCATTACTATCATCTCATTCTTCATAAGCCAATGTGAAATATATTACTGACTGCAGTAATGTTTATAATGGATATATTGAGTCACTGACTGTCACTGCAGCAGGCACATGAGATGGCCCTGAAGATAATGGAACACAGAAGATCCTCTGCTTTTTTTAAACTTTTATTGTAGAGCTGATGTGAATTGCCTTTATGTGGTGTTTTTTCCTGTGCCCTAACTTTATGCATAAATTCAGCATTTACATTTCTTTATCCCAATCAAGTTTAGTACAAATTATGCTGGAACTACTGTTTCTGGAATCACAGAATGGTAGGAGTTTGGAAGGGACCTCTGAAGGTCATCTAGTCCAAAACCCCTGCTAGATCAGGATCACCTAGAGTGCATCCTCTCTGGACACCTTGTTCCTGTGCCCTGCAAAAGGTTTATGCTTTGTAAGGTTTTTAATGCTAAGATCTTCTGTGTGGTCATATCTACTGTAGTAGAAACCTACAAAGCTTGAGAAAAACAGAAATCCCCCCACATATGATACGATCCAACAACTGCAGTGTGATTCTATCCATTGTGTGTAATGTATGCAAGCTCATACACCTACTGCACACCCTGCATGTATTTACAGTCCTGGCTGTTCCCCTTCTAAGCCATTGTATAATACTTGCACAAAGCTATTCCTTGGTGCTTTGAAGAATAAAGTAAACGCAACTTGAATGAGAAAGTGGTATTTGAATCTTACTTGGGACTTTTTGCTATGCAGTGTAATGGTTTAATGTGACCAGATATTCAGATATACACAGAGGTGGTGTTTTGGCCAAATTGACGCTAAGAGGAATTTACAGTATTGATCACAAAGCCATTTCTAAACTACCACACCAACTGCCTAGAAGAACAAAACTTCTTGTCCTGAATGCTGTATTAATTTGGGGGCAAACATTGACCTGTATTTCTTTGTTTCTTTGTTCCTTTGTTTGACATAGAAAAGGAACCTGTTGTTTCAAAAGTTGTTGCTTTGTTTTACTAGGAGGAGAGTTGGGCAAGAAAGATGCTGAGGTTTCTGTCTGTGTTAGAATTTGATGACAGTATGTAGGCAGTTATATCTATCCTGAGCTGTCAGTAGTTCAGAGTCTCCCACTTTGATTAGACCCATGACTAAAAAAAATTACCATAATCCACTGACAGGCATGAAGAAAGCCATAATAAGACTGATAACAATGTGTCAGTTAAGAGGCTATTATATTTTACTGCCTTACTACAGCAGACTAAAAATCCATTCAAACTTACTATAGATATAACTAAGGCCTTTAAAAAATCTGCTGCCTGCCCTACTCTTAATAATACTTATTATAGCAATGGGAGAAAGAGCTAAAATATGCACCTGTTTACATGACTGTTTAGATATTGACAGTTCTACCACAGGCATACAGAGTAGATACAAATAGAGGGCCTTGGGTTTTTCCTTCTGAAGCAGGGAAATTTGCAGATATAGGCTAGAAGGAAATCACAGAACAAAAAGTGTGGCTTTGAAGCATTGTCCAGTGACAGCTTGAGCCTGCAAATCCCTTTTTGTGACAACTTCACAAGATACTACATAGCTAGAAAGGAAGACATGATCTCTACTTCAATCTCTACTCCTTTTTCCTGTCATCTCTTACACAAAGTTTTCAGGATATAGTCAGTACAGGATTTTAGAGGCTTTATGCAAATGGATCTTTTACTGTAATTGTTGGTGGTTTTTTTTTCTTTAAATTTTGTGGTATTTCAGTTGGAAATGTTTTACCTGACTTAAATTCAACAGGCCAAAATTCAGCATTGAGAGAAAGGTTGGTGGCATTAGCTGTCTGCACTTCAGGTGCAAGGTGGATGTACCAGGGAATGTGTTGATTCTCTCCAATAGAATTGGTGGGTCAAGTTGAGCTTCTCATCAACCAGCATCCCCTACATCCTTCTCCTCAGGGCTACTCTCAATCTACTCTCTACCTAATTTGTGTTTGTATTTTGGATAGTCTTGACCCAGGTGCAGGACCTTGATTTTGGGTCTTGTTGAGCCTCATGAGTTTTGCACGGTCCTACCTCTTGAAACCGTCAAGGTCTCTCTGTATTGTCCATTGCTAGTTTCTATAGGCATCTTTGCATCTTTGAGATGCAAAGCTCACAAAATTGAGAGATCTTAATTATCTGACAGCTGATGCACTTTGTAGTTTAGGAGCTTCTAAAGAGGAAATATTTTTCATTTTTTTTCCTGTATCTTGTGTTTCTCCCGTTTTCATCATCTGTGTGATGAATTTCATTTCTCATTTAGAAAAATTGAACACAATTAGTCAAAAAGACTGAACCTCTCTGTGAGTTGGCAAAACCTTTAAGATTTATTATATTAGTCCTTAGCATAAAAAATATTAATTTTTTTTAACAGAGTTTAAAGTGGTTTTTGAACAAGGTGTGAAGAAAGTGTAGACTTTGATGGTCTTCAGGTGAGCAAGTTGGAAGTAGAGAAGTGCTTGTCAGGATTTGTATGGATCAAAAGATCTCAGCACACTTTTGGCATTTCCATTCTACCGCTCATTTTCAAGAAGCTTTGCGAGAAGTAGTGATGGATGGTGGCAAATGTAATAGTGAGGTCTTTTAGGGTAAGCATAGATTTATTTCTTTTGATTAGAGGAATCAATCCACCAGAAACTCTTAGCCAAGAGAGGCTGTAGATGCCCCTGGAAACACTCAATTTCAGGCTGTATGGGGCTTAGAGAAATCTGCTCTAGTTGAACATGTCCCTGCTAATTTCAAAGGCATTGGACTAGTTGACCTTTAAAGGTCCCTTCCATGTGAAACCATTTTCTGATTCTATAAAGAGCCCATATAAGAGTTCTAGGATGTAGGAAACTGGCAAATAATACTTGAGTTTTTCCCTTTTTTTTTTTTTTTTGTTCTAGTTTGGTGGGTTTTGATTTTATTGTGTTGTTCTTGTGTGGGTTTTTTGTTTGTTTGTTTTTCTTCATATATTTAGGAAACCATTTTAATATTGACAATCAGAGTGTGTTAACTGTAGTCTTTGGTTTAGTTTGAGGCTCTTGAACTTTCCCTGCAGTGGTTGCTAGATTCCCTTGTCAATCAGGAGTTAGTGGTCTGAGGTTCTACTTTCTCTTTGCAAGTATGAGATAATGCTGAGGCTTACACAAAGAAATAATAAGGATCAACAACTGACATTCCACTTGCAAAGTGTCTTGTCATGTGTATAAATATGAGGGGTGGGTGTCAAGTGGAGGGGGCCAGGCTCTTTTCGGTGGTTCACAGTGATGACAAGGAACAATGGGTTCAAACTTGAACATAGAAGATTTCACCTCAACATGAGGAGAAACTTTACAGTGAGGGTGACAGAGCACTGGAACAGGCTGCCCAGGGGGGTTGCAGAGTCTCCTTCTCTGGAGACTTTCAAAACTCATCTGGATGCATTCCTGTGCAGACTACCCTAAGTGATCCTGCTCTGGCAGGGGGGTTGGACTTGATGATCTCTTGAGGTCCCTTCCAACCTCTGATGTACTGTGATACTGTGATCTTTTGAAGATCTGATTTCTGAATAGGAATCTGGATACTGACAAGATACGAAAGTATTCTACAGCATCCCTGAGGAAACAGAAATCTTGGCTTATCTGCTGTCTGCTTGGACTTCTCTGTTCATCTGCAGAAGCTCAATGTTGCTGAAACAGAAGCCTTAGTCTTCCCTGCCAGTCATCCTCATAACTTTTTCTTTGATTATTCCAGCAACCTTTCTGCTAGCCTTGGAAATGTATTTTTGACCCACTTGTGTCAATTGTAATTGCTGCTCTAAAGATAATTTCCTTAGCTCTGTTTGACCTCTGTCACTTCTTTCCTTGACTTCATCAACTAGGTCCATCAAACCTGTAACATGAAATGTAAGATGTTTGTCTTTTGTTTTCAAGTCTCTTTATTCTCTCCTACCTACTGCATCTCCCGCATTATTCTAATACTTACTTCTACCTTCAATTGCCAATTACAATAATCCACTTAAACTTTTAACACTTCTTTTTTTTTTTTAATGCTATGATTTATTTAATAAACAAGTGCAGAGCTGCAAACTACCCTGCTTCAAAGCCCTTCTAGAACTGTTGTTTGTGATGTCTACAAAAGTTTACCACCGGATAAGCAGATGTGTTATGTTGAGACCACTATTCTTCATGCTGACCAATGTTATCTAATTGCTTCCTTCTATTTTCCTCTTTTGCCATCTGCTCTCTTTTATTCAGGTTGTGGTGGTGGACTGCCTTTTTCTTCTTCATTGTTTTTTATACAGTGCTTAAGAGAATGGCCTGAGTTGCAAAGGCACCATGGTAACACTAACTCTAAGGGACAGTATTTATGACTGGGTTTTATTTGTGGAGTTTTTTTTTTTTGGTGGTGATGTTTTTTTCCCCCAGTCTAGAAGCTGCCACTTTGTATGCTGTTTCCAAACCTCCCAGAGCACAGAGTCTGCATAGGAGAAGTTAAGACCGTCTGACTGATGTTTTTGCTTGCTCAGGGTTTCAGCTGTAAATTCACAGGTATAGCAGAGAAGATCATGTACACAACATGTGATCTGTGGTCTCATTAGGAATTTTGCTACAACACTTTCTTCACACATTGTTGGAAAAACTTAGTGTTTGCTTTTCATATGATGTGCACTGTAGTTAGCACATTCAACCATCATATTTTGGGCTTTCTATTGTAATTATGAGGCATCTCTGCTTCTGTATGAGCCCATGCCAGAAACAGCTCATCATTTGATTTCTGTCAGCCAGTGTTACACTATTTTGCAGACTACAAGAAAAAGTGCAAGTGTGTGCTGCAGTTGCAGAGGTGTCACTTAATAGTACCTTGTGAAATGAAGCACTTCTGGAAAGCATATTCCTCAGTCACTGACTAGTCTTATGCTGTCCTTTAAGTTCAGAACATTAGGTATGTGTCTATAAAATGTCTCAGTTTCATGACCATGCATGAGGAGAGTGCAGACCTGTTCAGGAAGAGCTGTATTAGAGTTGGAGTCCTTATTTCCCCCCATATGCAGTTCTTCAAAGCAGGACATTTATTAATAGACAATAGAATTTCACCAAGCCTGGGATAATGTGTCTTGTACTAGATAGGTCTTGTTTTGTGGCTAGATGGATTGGTGGTGGGAAGAAGTCGGCACTTGCTGTTTAAAAGACCATGCTTTCATTTTCTCCAATTTTTCCTGTGTACGCTACTTGCGCTTTTAGATTCAGAATCCTCTGAAGCACTGATGGAATCCCTGTAAATTATCCCTTGGACTATGAATGTAGTTGTAAGTCAAATGAAATAATGCTGATGAGAAGAGCACTTGGATTGTTCTGGTTGTATGTAGTGCTGCAGACAATATCTTGAAATGTTGGCTTTGTTTGGACTTTTCTACATGGAAATGGAAAACTTTTTTTTTTGGTAGCAGGCTGCATTTTGCTCTAGCTGTCTTCAGAATTTCACACATATCAGAGCTTCATATGAACAAATTACAATGTTGTCATTGAAGTGCAATTTGCAGGTTTTTTTCCTGCTTCTGAGATTGCTTTTTCCTTCCCTCTCCTCTTTCTCCATTCTCTTTTTTTTCCTCCAAGGTCTTTTACTTTGTGCATCTGAGTGGATGCCTTTCTCATCTTTCACTGATTGCTCCAGGATCCAGGCACCAAAATGTTTTTGTGTTTTGTTTTGTTGTTTTATTTTTTTCCCATTTAAAAAAAAAATCTTTTTAAATACCTGAAATTACCTGGGTCTTTTGTATTCAGTCTATAACCTTCAGTGAATGTATTCATGCATTGAAATGAAAATAAAAGTAAAATTTGAATTCTGTTTTAGCTGGAGTGGATGATGTCATTATTTACATTCCATTTTTTATACTTACTAACCTGTGATTTTTAGGAGCTTTGACAAACTGCATATTAGCTGCAAGAAATGTGTACTGCCATCATCATACCTTTTCTCTGCTTTATTCTTCAAAGTTTTTCTTGTACCACATATGCTCTTAGAGTTTTTCTTTGAGCTTCTCTCTATCACAGTGGCAGAAAGCTCCCCACATCTTAGCATTTTTAGAAATGATAGCTCTTGGAAAATTAGTGGAACTATCTTTACCTGTCCCTAACTCCACCAAAACCACAAGTCTAAACTGATTTGAGTTTTGTGGTTTTTAACTGCACTAGATTATTCAAGAGAGATGTAAAGAGAGAAGAGGTCCTACATGAAAAACAAACAAACAAGCCCCCCAAAACCAATCAAACAAAACAAACGAACCCCTAAAACCTAAACCAAACCAACAAACCCAAAACAACACAGCCCAGAAGGAGCATATAGGTGGACTATAGAGCATATGTGTATTTTCAAACCAAGATGAGAAATTTGGTTCTCAATCTGAATTTTCTCTGCCATCAAATGGCCTTTTGGGGTATCAGCTGGACTCTAATCCCTGTGTGTATTCTGAGGCTTGTTTGCACACCCTTTGTTGTTAAGTCCCATCTATGTCTGTTGATTTCTTTGATGCATTCCTTGAGCCAGCCCATTTAGTTTCTTCCAGCTGCCCAATATCACGCTTGCCATGGCAGATGCCCTGGTTTCATTCTTTGCACATATCCCAAATAATTCCATCATCTTTTGGATAGCTTTGGAGATAGAAGTTGTCAGGTGTCTACTAAATATCAGCATTTTTTGTCAGTTAATTCAATTTGATTGAATATTTAGTATTTTCCAGAGAAACTAACTTTCAGAAGATACTTGTATGTCATTCTATCCCTCTTCTGGCTCTCTTGTGTTCATGAGATATGAATGTTTCCAGTTTAGTCTGTAGACAACGGCCAAATTTGAAATGACTATGAATCTAGCTGTCTGTTTGTGACTTCCTTGCGTTAATTCCTCTAGTAATTTCCAGTGGCTTCTATTATACTTCTGGAGTACAGGGATAACCACCTTCTTGTATCTCTTTACCTCATAATGAAGCACTTAATCAGATGCAGTAGGACACCACAGTTCCTAGCATTAGCTCCATGGTGTTATACTGGAGTTTGGGAGGATTTGACTCTTTGCTTAGGATTCTTAGTTGTTGTTTTTTTTTTTTTTTTCATTTCTTGTTTATTTCTGAGATGTTAAGAGGCAGGTTTGCTCCTAACTGGGGGCACTGACTGTGATAAATAAGCTTCTGGAACATGTTTCTGCTGCATTAACTTGGCTGCCTTCATGACAGTCTGCCTGTCAGTACACCATCACTTTGCAATTGCACGTAGCTTCTCTGGATGTATCAAGTAAGCAAATCAAAGCTTACTGGCATGCTGTAGTTTCTGAGCTGTGTCTTCATGCTCTTGTATAATAGTTACTTCAGTGTTTGGTGAATGGTGCATGTTACTGCAAATGGGAATGACATTCCATACATGTGCAGTAGCAGCTGGAGCATGCCACAGCTTTACAGAGGTAATACAGCTTGGCATGCACCCAGGGGAAAAAAGTTCCAAATCCAAGTGCATTTTGAGGTCATTAACATGTCATTGGCACTGCTGTACTTAGAGGGGGACATTTAATTAACATTAATTGCTCACAGCTCATTGTATGGCTCATGAAGGATTTACTGGAAAGTACCTCATAACATACATGCAGCTTTGAGGGAAGTGTGTCTTCTCTTATGCATTCAAGCTCCATTTATGTACATTTTTCCATGCATGAGGCAGTGGTATCAATATTATTTTTATTTGCATAATATTTGTGGAATGCTTGAGGTATTTTAAGTACAAGGTGTGGAAGAAGAAAGGAGTCAGAGGCAAAAGCCAGCTCCAGAATACATTGTGTGATAGTATTGCAGGGTTATTTATTTATTTAATAGTATCATGGGGTTATTTATTTAATAGTATAGTGGGGTTATTTATTCAATTAATATTATTTCATTTAATAGTGCTATTAAGTATTTATTTAATAGCACAGGGGGTGAGCGAGAGGATTTATCAAGTGTCTTATCTCTCTGTTTCTTCACCCTCTTTTCTCCTTTGTTCACGTGTTCCTTTCAGCTCATTTTTTTGTGGATGGTTTTAGTCTCAGATAGAGACTGAATTCCCTCCCTCCCCCCTGTTCTTACAGCTTTTTAGCTACAAAGAGGAAGAACTGACAGGCTTGAAGTAAAAGTAATGATAGGTAATGGTTCGTGTAACTCTGCCAGTGCAATCAGAGAAAAGCACTCAAAGCACTTTCATATGATAGCTCCAGAACGAAATCAAGTTAGCAGCTTAAGATGAAAAAGGAAATTAATGGCGTAAGGGAGGAACTCTGCTGGTTTATTGCAAGAAATAATGATATTTTAGAATTATGAACGTGTGGGTTTTAGTGTTTATTTATATCTTAATTCCCCCTGTCTGCTTTTAACAGCCTTTCTGATGTTTTCCTGTAGCAGTCTGTATTCTGTAGCTTTTAAGTTCTAGACTTGAATCTTGTTCCAGTTGGGTGGACCTTTGAATAGCTCTGATGGTACACACAGTATTGACACTCTTTTTTTTTTTTTTTTTTTTTTTTTGATTGCGGATTTTGCCTTTTACTAGTGTGAAAAATAACAACAGACAATAGTTACAAAACCAAAACAAAAAGTCTATTTTGTCATATCTCCATGTCATCTTTTCTAGTGAAAATGGGCCATGACTTTTCTGAACTCTTCCTTATAGCTTTCATTGTCCTAAAATTTCAGTCGTCATATGTAATAACATCCTTTAAGTATAGAAGTGTCTATTTGTCCATGCACTGCAAATCTTTCCTTTTAGCTTAGCCTTTCATCTTCATGTTTATATTATATTAAAAAGGACCAGCTTGTACTCGAACTGACAACCCTGCAAAGCTGCATCCCAGATCTGAGTACTCTACTCTTCGTTGCTATCATTGTTTGTTGTATTATCTTTTTTAGACAGCATAATGGTTAGAACTAAGATTTTATATCTACATGAACTATTTTTGTTCCATGGTGATCCATGATGTACGTAACTAGTGCAGCAGGTCATGTATTTTGCAACCTTTGAAGAGACATTTCTGTTAGGAAGGGACCTTTGTTCTAGGACCGAACTGGGAAAACTTGATCTGGAATTGCTGCTAATGTAGACATTAGAATTATGTTTTTAGATTAGTCCCTGATCTACCTAGTTTAGATGAGAAACTTGCATTTTTGGTGTCATACACATAACCCAGCCACTCCAGTGGGAAGACTGAGAAGTCTTCCTAAGTTGCTTTTTCATTGAGATATTGACTATTAATCAGGCAGGCTTTATCTAGGCTTGTTTTCATTTGTGGCTTTAAACTTCAAAAGGCATTAGTTATATCCTAGTGTACTTGATCTTCAAAGAACTTTACTGACTTGGCATTTGATACTATGTGATGCCAAACATATCCTATAAGGTCTTGAATGCTTCTGCTTGTACTTACACTTTCATGCTAGTTGGTCCTGTTAACTGGTTTAATCACTTTCTGGCTAGATCACTTTTGTAAAAATAGTTCACATATTCGAACCTATGAAGTAGAGCATGAATTCCTTTTAAAGTTTCCCTTAAATTCTTTTTAGTTTTGATAGTATGTTGTTGTGTCCCGCCTCTGGACCTCTCAGAATGGCTTGATTTTTTTTTTTTTTTCCTCACAAAAAATGTTTTTTCTTAATCATCATGCTATATGATTGTTCCATTTACCACATAATTCCAGACCAATTACTTTGTTTTTCTACACTGCACTGCATTTGCCATCTGCTGGCCTGATTACCTAAATGATCTAAATCCTTTAGAATCTGATTGTATTACTCTTAATTATTTGTTCTGATTCTAATTTTAGTATAATTTGGAAATCTGGAAATCTTACTGTGATTGCTATTCTGTAAACCATAGGCATAGGTGATGATTTGACTAATATTAGTAAGTATATTTAACAATTCCCAATTTTGACCTCAGATAGATGACTTTTTGTCACCATGTGTTTGATCTTCAAAGATCTGTACAGTTAGGTTTGATCCTGCAAGGTACTACCACACAAGGCAAGGTGCTGAATGTCTTGCACTTAACATTGATTCTGTCTAGATCACATGGAGTTTATAAACTGTTTCAGTTCCATAGTGCTTTATGTGGTGAGTGAATATTTCCCTTCTGGTGATGCTGAGGCAGAAAGGTATGACATTGTGCAGGATGGGGTAGGAAGCAAGTAGAAAACCAGGGTAGATCTCATGTCTAGAAGTTGATCTCTCATAATATTAACCATTTTGTAACTTTTTTTTTTGTAATGACTTGTCAATATTTACAGCAAAGGCACATGCCAAGTATCTGTTCAAGGAAAATAAATGTTAAGTAGGTTAACTTCCGTATTGATGAATGTTTAATTTTATCCATCGTTCATTATTGATTTGATTCTGAAAATTAATTTTGTGATAGGCCTAACTACACTTGTCAGTTTTGCAAGTTAAATTAATTGAAAACACCTTATATGGCATTAAGATACATCACAAGTAATTAATATCCTAATTAATATGCTCAAACTATTTGCAAAATCTGTGCTTACACACACAAACAAAATAACAAGAACAAAACTCAAAAAACCCCAAAACCAAAAAAAAACAACCCAAAGCTCCAACCCTATAGCCTGAATTGAGGCTCTTCTATGATGGGCTTTGACTTCTTAAATCTTCAACTTTTATAATTTTTTTCAGTTTGATTTTTACAGTGCTTAATGAATATTTTGCTTGTCAGGAGCTTTTTGGCCTGTGCTGGTAAGTGCACGGAATGTGCTTTACATCCTGGCACTTCATCAAATAGTTGCCTCCCTACTTAGCATCACTGCTGAAATGCAGCAATACTGACATACCTTCCTAGAGATGTAGCTTATCCAGATTCCTCATGAATCCTAAGCTATTCTGCACAACTTTTTTTTTTTTTTTTCTTGGTAAACCTGAATAATTTTGTAAGTTTTTGAGTTAAAATGTCTGTCAAGGGGAATCACACTGCGGCTTGTTGATAAGTCTTTGATGTGGTAGACTGTGCCATAGCAAATGACTCTATGAAGTTCCCCCTATCAGTTCCTCATGGTGTTCTTGCATACAGTATGGGTGTATGTGTTTGTGAGTGTGTGTGTGTGAATACGTGTGTGTGTGTCAACATGCATATGCACTGCTCAAACCTGGCATGCATATCTAGCTGTATGTGTAGTGTGCTGGCATGTGGAAATGAGCTCAAGTCAAGAGTAGCACAAAAGAATTTTCAATCTTCGTGATAACAACTCTAATAAACGTGTTGCTTTTCTTTTGTGACAGTGTCTTTGAGATGTTTCTATTATTAATGCTTGCCACTTGCTAGTGCAGAAAACGTTGGGTTGGGGTTTTTGTTTGTTTGGGTTTTTTGTTTGAATCTGCTTATATAATAGAGAAGGGAAAGCATGTTTGTCATGCTTATTTGAAGGTTTTTGAGAAAGACTAGCAGCTGTAAATTACAGGTGAGACTCAACTGAAAATGAGTTGATACATCTGACTGGAAAAATTTGCCTCCTCCCCCCACACATTGTGTTCTCTCTTGACTGATACTGCCCCTTTTGGGGAAGATACTTAATGATTGGAGTTGGCTAAATGCAGACCATCCTTTGGACTAATACATTATGGTTTTACAGGGCAAGTATTGTCACATAGACCTGAATATAGATTTGTTTTTTAAATGTTGCCTAGATGGGTTTGAGGAAGTTGAATGATGCCTGGCATTTTGTACTGCCACATTAGGTTGTTCGGTTTTTCTTTTTACTTACCATGAAAAACTTAATTTA
Organism: Indicator indicator; assembly: GCF_027791375.1. NCBI lineage: Eukaryota > Metazoa > Chordata > Aves > Piciformes > Indicatoridae > Indicator > Indicator indicator. The sequence continues at coordinate 24,458,312 of NC_072017.1, read as the reverse complement.
AAATCTCTACTCAGTATATTGCAGTTTCTCATGTAATGGCACTATCAAGTCAAAAGTTAGCTATGCTTACCAGATGTTACTTGCAAAAGGATGGCTGTGGGGTTTTGCAGACTGTGAACAGAATGTCCAAAGAAGTCCCTAGCTTCTCATGAAAACAGAAAGCAGTCATGTGCGATAGAAGTGCCTGGCATTCCTGTTGATGCATCAAGTTTCTGAAGTTGTAGCATCTTAGCCATGTTGGGTGACTTGTGATTAACAAAGTGTGCATGTGTGCAGTTGATTTACAGCTAAAGAAAGTATTTCCATTCTCAAATCCAAGGACCTCACACTCCACAGTTCCACTGTGCACCAAAATATAGGGGAACATTTGTGTATGGGAAAAACAGGGATCAAGGCTCAAAATCTGGCTGTGCATCTCCTTTTGAAAGCAATGTAGTACTCCACAGCCCTTCACATCTGCCCTGTTCTGTAAAAGAGCAATTTGTAGTTACTGCTGCAACCTGTAGGTATATAATTGCAGAATTTTGGGGACAAAAATAAACACATGGGCTAGATCAGGCTGCACAGGTGTCTTTCAGTTAACTTCAAGAGCTAAAATAGCTTAATTAATGAAATACTTCAATTTTATTTGAAATGAGCATATTCAAGTATGATAATTAAAAAAAAAAGAAAGTTTGCAGAACATACTACTCACCAAATCTTCTCATAATTTTCTTACATTCAATAATCTGACATACATCAGTAAATAAGAAATGAAAAAGTGGTTGTGACAAAGAGAATTTACATTGTTTTTTTTCATGCCTGGATATGAGTCATTGAGAAGACAAATGGCCTTTATTAGATTGAAATTTAATTTATATTCCTCTGAATGAACATTTTTTGTCATGCTTTATCTATTGGTATACAATAATTTGAAGAACTCTTGAAGTGATTTTTTTTCTAAAGCAATTTTGCATGTAGTTAGTCATTACAGGGCATCAAGTCATCTTTCATTGCTTTGAGTTGCCTTGCTTTTCTGAATCCTTCCTACTGCATAGAATAAAAATAAAGGAAAGACTACATTAAATGTGTAGGAGTTTATTTTCAGAACCATTTCCTCCATAGATGATAATGTTCGTGTTAAACAATGTTTGTTACAAATGCCACCTCTGATTCATTGTTGGGTTTTGTTACAATCTTAAATTTCATTAAACTACTCGAGTACAGGCAACTGCTCACTCAAATGAGCTTTATTACCCTTAAAAAAAAAAAAGAAGGAAATGTGATGTGATAGGCAGTGGTGGGGTGTTGGAACAGTCAGTTTCAGATGCTGTAGTTGCTGTAATGAGATGAGCTGGATACCGCACGTTTGAATATCTTATGGATTAAGAAAGGTAGGACGTAGTTTACAAGATGCTCAATGTCGGTATCTTTGAGTAATGCCAGTTACTAGTGGGAACTGAAAACAGTGATGGTTTCACTGGAATAGTTCCCATCCCTTTTTGAATGCATTCTTTTCCTTTCCTATCAACTGTGATACTTTATTTTAAAGAGTAATTAGGTATTGTATGTATTTGAACCACTGGCTCTAGGCAAATTGAAGCTGACACTTCAGAAAGAAGACAAGGCATTATAAAGTCCTGACTTTTATTTTTACTGCCCATAGCTATTGTAGGTCATGTAGCCAGTCAAGCAGTAAGTGCACACCACAATTGAGGCTAGCAAACAAAGCAAGCATATGAAGCAGCTGATAAGAGGAAACCACTGAAAAAAAGAATCACTCTTCTCAAGGTTCTGCCACAATTTCATTAGGGAAGTAAACACTGTTGTTCATCCATTTGTACCTTTTTCTTTCTTCAAACATTGCTTTTACAAAGAATTCTGCCATTTCATCATCTCACTAACTACGCTGCCAAGACTATTCAGATGCATTCAATGGATATTGTGCCTATCATTTTTCTTTACCACATTAAAGGGCATACAAAAACATGGGCACACCGTAGTGCTCTGTCTCTTGTACAGGAATTCACGTAAGAAAGAAATGTATTTGTCTTGATGACAGTCAGGTCATTCCTTTCAGACAAGGGGTCAGTTAGGATTTGACTGTAGAGGGAAAGAACTCAAGAATGTTTGCTGCTCTTCCAAGTTAATAAATTTCTACCTCGTAGTTCCAAATAAATTCTGATCCAATTGCTGCTTTCCTGTCCTGTTTCTATGTGTCGTCTTTCTGCTACAAGGCACTACAGCATTTGGTTCCGTTGCATTTGGTGCAGAGCTGTGTCTGCATGGCTAGACTATGTAAAAAATTTCATGCTGAATGACATTTTTGCCAGGACTTCTTGAGCTGTGTGTGACTGTCATGTGTGCCCTTACAACGTCATGTTGGTGTTCTTCATATATAGTGTTGTGTGGTCTTAAGTCTTTTTTTTTGTGTGATGGCTGATACAAATTTTCTAATAGGAGAAAAGTTTTCAGTTATGCTGAGGACGTATGTTTCAGGTTGTGTGCCTGTCCCATTTGTACTGTCTGAAAGGGAGTCAAGGATCAAAGTTGCTATAGAGGAAAGAAGACTGCGCCTTCTAACAACCTAGTAACGTTTCGTCAGGTGTAGGCAGGGGCAAGCATCTGAGCAGTTGAGCTTTCTGCCCTTGTTAATCTCACTATCCTTTGGAAGCAAGAGATTGTTGCTTTGCAACTCTATAATGAGAGAGCTGGAAAGGAAGCCCAAGTACCATGGTCAGTTTAGAAGAGTAGAAAAAAACTTGTAGTGCCTTCCCACTCCACTCTCCAGGATGGAAGGAACAGCAAAGACCAATGTGAAGGGTTCACAGCAGCAATTAAAGAAATTGAAATTGCTATGGAGTTGTGGAAAAGGATATTTTGTGGCCTGCAGTATGGCTTCACCTAGGGCAAGTCATGCCTTTCATGAATCCCTACATCAGTGGACAAAAGAAAGATCTATGTATGTCACCTCTCCAGACTTCTGTAAGACCTTGGCCATGGTCTTCCTCAGCATCCTTCTCTCTAAATTGGAGAAAGATGGATTTGATATGTGGATGAGGAATTGATTGGATCATTGCATCCAGAGGATAGTGGTCAACAGCTTGATGTCCAGATGGAGATCAGTGACAAGTGCTGTCCTACAGGGGGGTCCTTACTGGGACTAGTGTTGTTTAATATCTTCTTCATGATATACTGGGATCAAGTGCACCCTCAGCAAGTTTTCAGATGACACCAAGCTGAGTAATGTGGCTAAAATGCTTGAGGGATGGGATGCCATTGAGAGGGACCTGGAGAAGCTTGAGAAATGGGCCCATGAGAACCTCATGAGGTTCAACAAGCCCAAGTGCAAGGGGGATGGAAGGATGAAGAGCAGCCCTGCAGAGAATGTGGGGACATAGGGGGAAGGTGGCATATCAAGCTTAAGAACAGATGAAAGTGATGTAATGCATCTAAATAAAAATCATCTAAACCATAACTACACAATGCCAAGCTAGAGCAAGCCTTTGCAACACAAGGGATATCTCAGAGTCAGTTGAGAGATTTCTGAAATTTTTGGCTGAATGTGCAGTAGCAGCAGCCAAAAGAACCAGCAAAATGGAGGACATTATAACAAGACAGAGTGCAGAAGCTTGGCACTGTGTGAAGCCCTGGTATTTTATACAGCAGGCAGTGAACTTCTAGAATGTGCTGTAAGGAGCTTGTAGAAGTAGACAATTTCAGTATGTTTGAAAGGGATTAGATTAAATCACGTACAACAGGTCAATAAATGGATGCTAAAGGATTAGGCAAGGATGTATCCACTAGCATCTCTAATGCAACTTTTCTGATGCTGAGGGGAATGTTAGAGGAAGGCAGTGTCAGCTTGCTTGTTTTTTTTCTAAACATCATCCCTTCCCATCACTCTCAGGGGCAGAATCCTGGGCTAAATGGTCTGATTCAACAGGGCAGAGGCAAATGAGGCAGCTGGAACAAGCTGGGGGAATTGAACACATGTGCCACTGAAAGGGGTGCTACTAATAGGGTTTGGGAAGCACAAATATCATGTTGGGCAGACTGGTGGGGAATGAGACAGGACTATTTTGTGAGTTTGGAGGATGGAAGGAGAGTAAGAAGAGGTGGGCCAGATATGGAAATGTGTGAACTGGAAAATGTGCTAGTAGCAAATTTACCTTCTTCAATAAGCTGTGCATAGCGAGTATGCAGATTGCTCCTGGACACATGGAACAAGTCTAGTGAGGTCCAAAATCAGATGGAAAAAAAAAACTAAGTTAGCTTTTGTACTTTTGAGGCCATCTGGAATAGCACTAGGGAATTTCTAAAATATACTTGAGCTTTGGAAATATCTCCAGTATCAAATGCAGTATTCCCCTGACATGCCAGTGCCATACTATGGGATGCCTTGATAATAGAAGTCTTTTATTATTTCCCAGAGGGTTTTAAACTCCTGTGTGTTGTAGCAACCAGCCACTGCTAAGCAAAGCAATTGTTAACATTGTAACCCACAGTAGAGATTTAGTTGAATCTAGGTTGTGCAGCAGCTGAAGTTCTAAACCCGTCCTTCACTTCTGCCAATATTTCTGTATAAGGAGCTTCGGTGGGGTTAATACAGAAGTAGGAGGTTTAAAACCAAACCAAACAAAAACCAAACAAACCAACCCCAAAACCAAACCAACAAAACCAAACAAAAAACCTTGAGGTATTAAGTTGTAAATAAAACGGCGAATTAAGGTTATGTGTGAAGAAGACACTAGAACATTCTCTGCCTGTGTATGGGTTTTAATAATCCCAGAAGTATGAGATGCTAATAAATGTAAGAGTATTCCATTTGAAGAATAAATGAAATGAAAATTCTAAGACTGTGCTTTTCATCCCTATTTTGAGGAAACCTTAAATAATTAAACTTTCTTATTTCTTCTGTATCTAGACTTCTAAACATGCTATGGGAGAACATGGCAGGGACCTACGCATTTCCTCTGTACAGCATGGAGCCCATATATTCCTTCTGGAGCAGGGGAGGAAACAGGGAAAACTCCTGCAAAGGCAAAGACAATTAGAGCTACTAAAACTAGGAGGTTGTGTACAAGGGATTTTTTTTTTCTCTCCTGGCCTTTTTCTTACTGCTAATAGTAGATTCTGTGGGTGTACAACTGCTGACAGCCACATATAAACACTACTGCAGAGTTCCCCTATCTCTGCTGCAAATTTTGAGCCTGTTGTGCTGTAATTTGTGTCTGTTTTAGTATATCCAATTATAGATCTTATTTTGGTGTTGAAATTTCAGCAGGTGGCTGTAGTAGGTACAGATCCAGCAACTTTTTATATATGGAATCTTAGAAGCAAGCAGCAGAGACAAAGCTTGGTTGTAAACTGATTGTGATTTTGTCTTTTATTTTTCCTATTAAAAAGAAAAAGCATAAAAATTTGGACCCCTCTGAACAGAAAAGTTGAAATAATTTGCAAAGTATCTGTTCTCCATGCATACACTAACATTGCAGATATGTAAGAAATTACAAACAAGAGTTAATTGCATTGTAAGTGTACATAATCTCATGAACTGAAGTCATAATTAACTGTCTGTATGCACAGAGCTGCCCAATAATATTTCCTGGCAGCACTTATCATTAAGGACTTGGCATTAGGTTAGAATGGTTTACATAGAGCCAGTTAGAAATTGTAATTTTCATCAAACAGTACAGTACTTTTGTCTGTTCTGATTAAGAACCACACTCATTTTCTAGCTTAAGATGTACTGACAAATGTCAAAGCAATTGTTTTCATTTAACAGCATATTGAAGCATCACTGCTACTGGTTACAGAGGGAAAGCATAGCCCTAATGCAGCAACAAAAAAGAATGGCTGTAGTTGTCATGTCTATAACCTGGGATTTTTGGACAGTAAATTTGAAAGCTATGTAATTTGAATATCTAAATGATCCCTTTTTCTGCCTCTGCCCCACACCTATTATTAGAAGGTAAAATTATTTCCAGTTTTGTGTTGCTTCTTACTTCCCTTGACTAGTTTGCTAGAATAAATGGAAAGACGTATTAGATTTTCCAATGCCACATGCTCATTTAGAGGCAGAAGAAAGAAATTAAAACATTTTTTGTAACTAGTTCAAAGGTAATCTCTCTAGTGATCATGTAAGACTTTGACTTCAGCATGAGTGTGCTCATGAAATGCCTTCAGATATCAGCCCACATTACAATCTGCTATTTTGTTTTGAATGAATGCATCGTGACTAGAAGTTTAAGTGGTAACTGGAGATAAAATTGAATGCAGCACTTTAATGATGTCCCTTTTCAAGTTAGCTGCTGGAAATATTTTCGTTTAATTTGCTCAAGTCCATTGAGAATATAATTTTATTTTACTTTACATAAAATTAACAAACTTGTGATATTCAAAAGCCAGTGTCAAAATCTTAATTGAAATGGGCATTTATTTTTCTTTTTGTTTTTTCAGTCTTAAGCATGTTGTTTGAAAAAGACACATTCTCTCTGAAATAATATTATCTTTGATCGTTAAATACGGAGACAAATTTAGTCAGAATATTTTGCATGTGTTTCAGTTGTGTTAGAGTATTTATCTCTCTGTTCTACTGTTGTAATACATTGAAGTGTAACACCATTCATTTAGAAGGGTGCCCTTGCTGGGTTTTGTTCCAGAGCATTAATTCTCATTTTCAGTAGTGGGATGGAACTGGCTTTTCTTCAACTCAAAAATTTTAGTGAATCTGGTTTGGAATACTGTGTTTGTGTTGTAGTGAGATCAATCTAGCTCAAGTATTTTAACCTCTATGAAGTGCATGTCTGGTTTCTGGTCTGTAGGAGTGCAAAAGTTCTTATGCTGTGGAACTGGCGTAGTTTCACCATGCAGAAATGGGATGTGTGGGAGGACAGGAACTGAAAGCTAAAATCCAAAGAGATCAAAAGAAGGATATACATATCTTTTGGTAATAAGAACTGAGATCTGAAATAGTGTTGTTTTGATCCTGCAAAGGACAGGAGGAAAGCAGTGAATTGAGATGGGAGCCACTGGCTAGGGGAACTAGCGTAGCATATCTTCAAAAAATTTCTCTTAAGAGGAAGAAGGCCAGCACTGTCTTTGACATTCTTCTTTGAAAATTCTGTCATACTACAGCAGGAACAGATTTAGCAAGTCTGAAAATTTAAGTTCTCCTCTCCCCATCCTTCCTGGGTGAAAATCAGGCCTGTCACTCAGATCCTCACTCTTTCCCAGACTTCTCTTTTAGATACATGACAGTAACCTCTGAGAAAGAAAATACCTTAATTGCAGGTTCCTCCATGAAAACCCCAGGAGAGTAGGAAACTCCTCTGAAATTGACTTTTGTCAAACTTAGGAAAATAAGATGAGTGTGTGAAAACCATATGAGAAGCCTTTTTGGGGTGCAACACAAGGGGGAAGCATGAGTTCACACCAGGAGCACTGAAAAGCAGGGAAAGTGGTGGTGTTGGTGTTGCCTAGCTGTCTGAAGTGGAGATGGTATCTGAGGATACAAAACCTTATGAGTGCAGCATTTATATGGGTTTAGCATAAGCATATGTGACTGTTGAACTGGGACCAACACTTGTATTATCAAATTATGACAGAGAGGCTGCAGTTAAGAATTTTTTTGTGAAAACTATGAATGGATATATGCACTTCATAGAAATACATGTGCTGTCATCTCTGTGGGGATTAGTATTAAGATAGCTGCAACAGAGGTCAAAAATTGCATTGCTCAGTTTATAGGTGTGAGAGTTTCAGTACCCTAATGTTATACTTGTTATGGACGAGGAGGGGGCATTAAAAAAAACTTCAGGCAAACCACAAATAAAAGAAATTTCAAGGCTTCTTTTATTTTTGAAAAGTCTTCTAACTTTGGAGAAAATATGGCTTATAATAAAACCAATCTGTCCCCTTCACGCTGTTGTCTCTTAAGGTAGGAAAACTTCCTAATCTGCATGCTGTGTGTTCAGTACCAAGATGTGTTTTCCTCATTTCTCTAGCCTCAGACATTGTCACTCAGCATAGAGAAGCAAGAGTTAACTACCTATGATGGAGTTCTGGAAACAGTGAGAAAGGCTTTTCATCACAGAGTGAAGGTGCATTGCACACTGAATCTCAAGAGCAGCTCATCATATTAATAGCATAGACTAAAGAAAAGTACCTATTCTAAAAGCAAACTAACTACACTATTTTGTGCAGAAACAGACTTAGATCAGTGTCATCCTTCTATATGTAATGTGTATAGTTCTATTTCTAGCTGTGCTATTTCCCAAAAGTATTTCTTCAAGAACTATACCATACAATACTGCTTTTGTCTTTACAGTTATGCATGTTCCTATTTTAAATCATAGAACTGCTATTTATTTTAATAAACTATGATATCTTTGCTAATTGAGAAACCTAGCTATGCATTAAGGGTCAAAAATATCTTGTTTGCTGCATGGGAAATTGAACTCTGTCTTTATAAAAAGTACATGCAATCAAATGTCTGACTGGGTTGATATTTTAGCCTGCTTGTACAGCATGTTCTCTTCTGCAGCTCTAGGTAAGATACTCTCCACTCAGGTAGGCTGTCTTTATGTTAGGCTAGGTCCACGGGGTCCAGAGTAGAAGCAGCACTTATCTTGCAAAATATGCTATTGAGCTCTATTGATTTCTCATTTAACTGTGTTGGGTGTTCAACCTGGAAATGCAGCCAGGTTTCTAGTTGCTCATGAGAAAGCTGATTAGTATTATGTTATCTAATGAATGCATATAGGCACCAAGGGCTTATGCAGCTTTTATGCACTCTGAACAAACCAGAAAAGACTTCTGTATGAAATACTGAGCTGCCCAGCAAGTAAGTGGTGGAGCTTGTTAGACTGTATAATTAAGTTATTTTTCAGGTTTTGGAAGGCAGAAACAAACAATGGATTAGTAGTTTGATTATTTGTGTGTATTTTAAACCAGCTGTGTACTTTGAGATTCTGCAGTTTAAGATGAAGCAGAAGGAAGGTATGAGTTAGAAACCTGATCATGTTAAGCATATATTATCAGAACTCTCAGCTCCACTTGATTTTGTTTCTGATTCAGAAACCAGGATCACCCGGGATTTCCACATTTTGTTGAGGATTTTCTGCCTTTGAAAAAGCCTTTCCAAATATTTCTTGAAGGCAATGTTGGTGCATCTTCTTGGGAATGCTCTATTATGCTAGCTGCTCTGGCTGTGAGACTGGACTGTGGGCCAGTACCCTTGCTTGTCTCTGTTTCAGATGTTGTAGATATCAATAGTTGGGTGTGTGGTGGTGACTACTCTTTAAGGAAGGTCAGACAGCTAGAGATGACTTCAAGCTAATTCAAGTGTCTTTCACAACCAAACCCAATTACTGTTTGAATCACAGAATTGGAAAAGACCTTTAAGATAATTCAGTCCAACCATTATGTAACTATCAAGTCTAGTGCTAAACCATTTCACTTAGTGCCACATCTCTGCATCTTTTAAACACTTCCAGTGATGTGGATTCAACCATCTCCCTGGGGAGCCTATTCCAGTTCTTGGATATTTCTTCACTGGAAAGATTATCAATCTAAACTTCACCTGGTGTAGCCCGAGGACATTTTCTTTGATCCTAGAGAGGTGAGAGTGGTTTGTTCTGAGCACCCAAGTAGAGGGCTTTCAAAAAAAAGTGTGATGGAACAGTTATTTCTCTCTGAAATCCATAAAGAATATCTTCCATTCCATCTTCTGCCTTTTTCTTCACGTTTCCTTTGATCCTTGTTGTAGAGTGTTCCTGGTTTTCAAAGTTCATGTCCAGTTGTCTATGTGCATATGTGGGAAGAAGGGAATGTTTTATTCACTGCCAAAGCATGCATTTGTAAGTAAGAGAGTTTCATTCTCTTCCTGAGGACCAATTGCATATCATAGCAGAGAGGACATGCAAATTTCCACACATTTATCTTAATTTTATTATAAGAATTTTGATTCAGTCATTTGTCTTAGAAATGCTACCAAAAAAAGTAGGATAGCTGAGGCATGTGCTATAATCATAACAGCATTGCAAAAGGTTCTCACATTCTTTCTTTGTGAAGTATGCAGAGGAGATTTTGACAAGGAATAGCAGCAGTCTAGCCTACCAGTGTGGTATTAGTCATGTAATGTCTATAAAAAGTAAAACCCTTCAGTGGGAGTCTCTTCTAGATTGGACAGCTTCCAGTTTTTCTAGTTTCAGATGTGTGTTAATGTCTAGGGATTTATAATTTCTTGGTCATACTTTGCATTTCAGGAATGGGCTTGTGCTTTACACCTTATAATGAAAAATTTCTGTTTCATGAGAGCTTTGTTGTTGTTACTAAATGAGAGCCATGCTTAAGAATGCTTCTTGTAAGTCCTCCACTGTCACACCTTCAAAAGAAAGTATCAGGCAGATAGACTATTGGAGCAAAGAGTGACTCAGGAGGAGCTAAGGGAATTATTTGCAGGGGCACAGAGGAGAGGGAGACAACAGGCAGAGATATATGTGCTCTTAAGAGAGGGATTCTTGGGATAAGCTTTTGTGTAAATTACACTGCTGATTTCAGGAGGTTTATGATCGGGTTTACATATGTTTGAAGACAAAGCTTGTAACTTTCACCCTGTCTGTATTCAGAACTTCAAATAATCTCACTAGAAGTTGTGCTTCCTATTTAACAGAGAAAAGACAAGACAGAGTGCAGACAAGTGAAGCTTGAATTTTGGTTTAAAATGGCAGCTGTTTTTTAAGAAAGTAATGATTTTTATGTGGAATTAAGTACAGCTTAGTCAAAGGTAGTATGTAACATGCTGCATACATCTAGAACTGCAGACTACTTTCCCTTACTCTTGCTTGATTGTGCTGTACTGTCCAATAAGGAAACTCCTCTGCTCATTTCATGGTGCTTTGAATCTCTTTATATGAAAGTTTATATATTATAGCTGCCCCAGGCATGATGACAGAACTAGCAGCAGAGTACAGAAATAATTGCACAATGAAGCTTAATGCAAGCATAGTGCTGGTATAGAACAAAGTTGGTCTTGTAAAATGGGGCCTTTATAAGCTGCTGCAATGGAGATAAAAGGACAAGAATTTACACCCAAGCCTGTCACTTAGAAAGCAAATAAACTGCAAAAGGAAAAAGCGTTATTTTGAAGAAAAGGAGGTATAGCACATTATTGAGAGTTTTAGACAGGCAGTATAGGTATCAAATATTAAGTTCAGCATCAGCTGTTCCTCAGCATTACTTGTTTTGACTTCATTGCACACAAACTGAATTTTGCTAGCCACCAATGGTGTGGCTTCAGTAGCTGGACAGATGACTCTGTCCTCCAAATGTATTCTCATCTGTGGTATCACCATCTGCTGCTTTAAATGGGAGAAGCATTGTTAGTGATTTTTGCCAGATGTGGTTTAAATCTCTCATTTTTCTGCAGTACTAAAAGTGCGTTTATGGCAAGTCAAGGTGTGTCAGACTTGGTTTGTATAGGTGAGATAAAGTTTGCAAGGTTGCTACTATTGAAAAGGAGATGAAGAAAGTGATACCTGGACATAGTGTATACTATACACTCATAACAGAGTTATGCCTGCCTGACAGGATCATAAAATATTTGAAAAACAAACAAAAAAAAACCAACTTCTATTGCAGATTTTCTTTTTCAAATAATTGAATGGAGCTTATTGCATTTAAAGGCTTCATTCTCAACTTTTTATATTCTTTAATGTGTAGACATGGTGAGACCACACCTGGAACACTGTGTCCAGTTTTGGGCTCCCCAGTTCAAGAGAGACAGAGAACTGCTGGAGAGAATCCAATGGAGAGCCACGAGGATGATTAGGGGACTTGAGCATCTCCCCTCTGAAGAGAGACTGAGATCCCTGGGGCTGTTCAGTCTTGAGAAGACTGAGAGGGGATCTGATCAATGTCTATAAATATGTGAGGGGTGGGTGTCAAGTGGAGGGGGCCAGGCTCTTTTCAGTGGTTCACAGTGGTAAGACAAGGAACAATGGGTTCAAACTAGAACATAGAAGATTTCACCTCAACATGAGGAGAAACTTTACAGTGAGGGTGACAGAGCACTGGAACAGGCTGCTCAGGGGGGTAGCAGAGTCTCCTTCTCTGGAGACTTTCAAAACCCACCTGGACAAATTCCTGTGCAGACTACCCTAAGTGATCCTGCTCTCTGGCTGGGGGGTTGAACCTGATGATCTCTTGAGGTCCTTTCCAGCCTCTGATATACTGTGATACTGTGACCGCTTTTAAGTTAATACATATATTTGAATGCAAATATAACTTTCTTCATAATTTGTAAAAAATTAAATTAATTCTGCATTTTTTGTTGTTATGTGAAGTAATTGGCAGATTAAAGAACTATTTAGCTTTGATTGTCAGTGCAGTTATCTCTAGAACAAATTCCTTTCTTCCTGGGTTAATTATTTTCTTTTTTTTTTCTTTTTTTTTTTTTTTAGGCTTTCCATCTCTCTACCCCTACTACACAGGGTGGTTTTGTTAGTTTTCACCACTGTGACTTGAGGTAATTGTTGAAAGACCTGAGGAAGGAGTTTAAAGTTCAGCTGATTTAGGAATGTGGGGTTTTTTTAATTAAATGATTACATCACTATTTGGGTGCATATTCCTCCTCTGGTCTTCCTGCTCAGTTCCACAAGGGAACTCTTTCTAATACTGAGCTGTGGTTTTGTTTTTCCCTTTTAAATTTTATTTTCCTTCCCTCCCCCCTTCTCCCTCCCCCCCCCCCCCAAAAGTAGCCCTCTAACTTCAATGCATTCTAGTTTGGATCAGCAGGCTAACATAGGTTGTAGTGGCAGTGCTCTTCCCTTTTCACCTTGCAGATTTCAGGTAACAGGTTAGCTGACATCTCATGTGTCCAGTTGAAACAATGCAATTCCTCTTGGGCTAAATTTAGGCATAGAGAATAGTCCTTCAGGTTGGCCTTTTGTGCTAAGGAAAATGGAAAGAAGTATCCTTCTCCTTTGGGAGCCTGAGACTGCCAGCTGATGGGAGTGACTGAAACTTTTTCAAAGCAAGTGTGACATATTCACTTGAGGGTATATAGGCTGTTGTTATTTAACTCCTATTTCTGATTTCTATCACCATATTTTGACTTACATTTGCCTTATTCTTTTTCCTAATCCTTAGCAATAACCTTCACCTATGGATGTGGGAGAAATGCAAAGGGACTCTTGGGGCTTTCAGTTGTCCACAAAGTCTCATTTGCCTATTCTTTCCCCTTGTTTTTTCTCAGGGTGTGTTTTCAATGCTTAAACTTTTCAAGGCAGTAACTCTGCTTGGGTTGGAGAGAAACATCTCCTCAAATCTTGGCCCAGCTCTTGGTATCTTCCTCCTAACCAAATTTCTGCTTTGAAGAAATGCTTTATTTCTATTGAAGTTATTTTGTCCCACATAATTTTAGACTAGCTATTTAATAACAAGGAAATAAAACTGAAACACACAGTATGTTGTAATTCTTAAAGTACAGACAATATCTCACTCTTCACTTCTTTAGTGGGTTGGGCTTTCTCTTGTTGCAGAAGCTATTAAAATAAACTTTGGCAAAAGAAGAAAACGTGACTAGACAACCTGAGGTTAGAGAGGGCACAGGTTTTGCGTTATCTACAGTGAAAGCCTAACACTGGGTATCAGACCATAAATGAACAATAAATGTGGACATTGGTTTCTTCCCCTACTTAATTTTTAACAGCCCTATTCCTTTTTTTGGGGGGTGGCAGGGGATCTGGTAGTGTAAATTCTAAATAAATTATGTCCAGCTCCTAGGAGCTCTGAAATCATGAGTGTTTTCCAAACAGGCTGGTGATGAGGAATGGCAAACTCCAGTTCATTTTCATCTCTGTTCTGTTGCTCACACAAGTAAGTAAAAAATTGCTTGCTTTAGTGTGTGTTGTCTGAATTCCAATTGCCACTACATCTGCTAGTTGGTGGCAGTCTTTTCTGGATAGTCTTCTTTCTAGCTAGTCTAAATTCTGTTTATTCTATGTATAACTGGACTTCAGTCCTTAGAAGCTTGTTTGTAGTATGTATGCCTAACCAGTATTTCCAACCAGGAGATCATAGAATCATAGCATGCACTGGGTTGGAAGGGACCTTTAAAGGTCATCTAGTCCAAACCCCCTGCAATAAGGAGGGACATCTCCAACTTAAATCAGGTTGCTCAGAGCCCCATCAATCCTGGCCTTCAATGGCCCCAGGGGTGGGGCCTCCACCATGTCCTTGGGCAACCTGTTCCAGTGTTCCACCATACTCATAGTACAGAACTTCTTTTTTCATGTCTTACTTAAGTCTACCCTTCTCTAGTTTAAAGCCATTGCCCCTTGTCCTAGTGCTGCAGGTACAGGCCTTTGTGAAAAGGCTCTCCCCATCTTTCTTGTAGTCCCCTTTCAGGTTCTGGAAGGTTGCTATAAGGTATCCCTGAAGCCTTCTCTTCTCCAGGCTGAACAACTCCAACTATCTGAGCTTGTCTTCGTACGAGAGGTGCTCCAGCCCTCTGATCGTTTTTGTGGCCTGCCTCTGGACCCCCTTGAGCAGGTTCTTGTATTTCGTGTGCTGGGGGCACCAAAGTTGAACGCAGTACTCCAGGCAAGGTCTCACCAAAGCAGAGTAGAGTAGCAGAGTCACCTCTTTCGATCTGCTGGCCACACTTCTTTTGATGCAGCCAGGATGTGATTTGCCTTCTGGGCTGCAGTGCTGGTACACATCCAGCTTTTCATCCACCAGTATGCCCAAGTTCTTCTCTGGTGGGCTGCTGTCTATCATATCCTTCCACAGCCTGTATTGATAATGAGGATTGTTCTGACCCAGGTGCAGGACCCTGCTCTTGGCCTTGTTGAAGCTCAACTGAGCCCATTTCTCCAGCTTGTCCAGTCCTTCTGGATGACAACCCTCTGGCATATCTGCTGTACCACTCAGCTTGGTGTCATCAGATGACTTGCTGAGGGTGCACCTATCCTGCTGTCTGTATCTTTGATGAACATATTAAACAGCACTCATCCCAGTACAGACCCCTGCGGGACACCACTTGTCACCCATCTCCATTTGGACACTCAGCCATTGACCACTACCCTCTGGGTGCAACCATCCAGCCAATTCCTTCTCCACCAAACAGTGCACCCATCAAATCTGTATCTCTCCAACTTAGAACGATGTTGTGGGGGACCATGTCAAAGGCCTGCATAGGTGGCATGCATTGCCCTTCCCTTGACCATGGATGTAGTCACTCTGTTGTAGAAAACCATTGGACTGGCCAGGCAAGGCTTGTCCTCAGTAAAGCCATGCTGGCTGTCTTCAGTTATCTCCCTGTCCTCTATGTGCCTTAGCACAGCTTCTAGGAGGATTCATTTCATGATCTCCTCAGGCACAGAGGTGAGGCTGACAGGTCAGTAGTTCCCAGGGTCCTCCTTTCTACCCTTTTTAAAATTGGTTGCAGTGTTTCCCTTTCTCCAGTCATCAGGAACTTCACCCGACTGCCAGGACTTTTTAAATATAATGGAGCGTGTCTTGTCAACTTCATCAGCCAATTCCTTCAGGACTTCGGGATGCATCTCCTCAGGTCCCATAGACTTGTGTTGTTCAGGCTCCTCAGGTAGTCACAAACCTTGTCTTCACTTACAGTAGGAGGGACTTCATCCCTCTGCCCCTGTCTTGTGATCCTTTGATTTGGGAGATGTGAAGCAAAAGGTTGCCAGTGAAGACTGAGGCAAAAAATGTTGAGAACCTCAGCCTTCTGCTTGTCTGCTGTTACTAGCTCACCATTCTTGCTCATATTTAGTTTCAATTTATAAATAAATGTTTGACCCTTCAGGTCAAAGATGGAATGTCTTATGCAAGGTGCCTGATGTCTTAACTCTCTTATTAAATGCACAGGAGTAGGCTTCAGTGGTCCACTTCAAGCTTTCTGGTGATTTCATTTCCTTTTGTAGTGATGAATGTATTTCAATCTAAGGAGTTGAGCCCATGAACATGTATCCATGTTACAATTCTTAGTATTTTTGTCTATAATTTTGAGAATCAGAATCTCAGATACTGAAGAAATGTAATTCTAGTGTAGCTTCAAATGCTGTTTTCTCAAGTAATATTTCTTCCCATATAATAATTAAAATGCACAACATAAAGAAGCACACATGAAAAAGAATAGGTTGTGGGCTTCTTAATAACACCAGCAGTTGTTAATAAAATACTTGAAATTTCTTCATTAGTGCAGTGTTAATGAAGTTTCTTGGGGGACACAGAGCATCCTTTAGGCAGGACTCATATTTTCCTGCTATTGGAACTTAGCAGGCATAGCACTACAATGTGAAAGCTATAGTGCTGCTGGTTTAAGGGATATTAGTATAGGTCTGTCCCAGCATATCACGCTAAATTTTCTTGTGATGACTTGTGCTACAAAAGGGAGGAGTTTATAATCTTGAAAGCTATAAAAACTACCTTGCTTTGAATACAGCTGTGAGAAACTTCTGTTATGTGGCTCAGGAAGAAAGAGGTTTATTGTCTGGGAGGGAAAATTAACCTTTAGAAAAATTAGTTTTCCCAAGTATTTGAAAAGTTAGCAGCAAGGTTGGGCTATGTGTTCAAGTTGTGTATGCACAAACCCAGAATTCCTCAGCAGTTGACACTTCAGACATGATGAAGTTCAAGAGCGAGCTGTTTTGGGGACAGAAGGAGAGGAATTAATCACTTTTGAGCCTGAAACACAGCTTTCTGATAAAGAAACAGACACACTCATTAAAACAAAAACTTGGGAGGCAGTAGGGTAGAGATCAGACAAGAGAAAGGACATCTGTTGTTGATCTGTGCAGTACAAATGTTTGAAATGCTTGACCAATGACTGTTTAGATTGTTTTGTGTGGCTAAAGTGGAAAAGTACTTCTAGAAACAGGCTTGCTTTCTACTGCTGCTAAGAGTTTGTAAGCTTTGTGTGTTCTCACAATAAACCGATCATTCCTGAGCTATCTACAGGTATCGTCAAGTCATTGTCGATATCTTGGGGGTCTGTGCCCTTAATATGCCACAAGCTGTATGTGGAAATAACTTATTAGGGTTCAGTCATTAGTTACTACAGCAGGTACTACTTGATCTAGCAAAAATAAAAACTGCCTGAAAAAGCAGTAGCTTTGAGGGTTTAAGAGTTTGGAAACAGAGTTTGCCTAACTTTCAGGCTTCTTAATTAAATTCAGACTTAGTGACCATAAATTAATTTGTGAGTAGACAGAAAATATTGACTTAATTGTTCACTGTGAGGTGGATTGGTGATACCAGTCCATTTCTTAGTTAAAAAGCTTTTGCAGTAGGAAAAACTTATCATCTAAACTGGCACTAATTCCTGTCCTTTCTCTCAGTCTCAGCAGAATTGCTGAGAATGAATTGGTCATGGACTGATGCATCTATTAAGTCCTGAACATGGTCCATATAGATTCTGGTTCAAAGATGTTAGTATGCCATTCTGGGTTGCAGTTGATCTGTCTTGTTGCCGAACAAAGGATTTCAGCAATTAATGAACTACCTTGCACAAGTCCTTGAACAAAATTTTAAGTTCATTTGAATGTAATTTTAGAAGTTAACTTACAATATGGAATGAATGCAGCATATCCACTTTCAAACTCCATGTGTTTGCTGTTCACAGAACTCTTTTTATGTAACAATGTATTGGAGATACTTAGCTTAACAGCAGCGTAAGGCAGGGCAAGCAAAACTGCTTTCAGTTGAAGCCTGTTAGCATATCCTCAAGTGTTCTAAGTGTTAGATTTGTTCATTTCTTTGCAGCAGCAGGGGCATTTGAAAGGTTTGTGCTGGCTGGTTAAGGAATTATTATGTCTGATGTCAAAACACTGGAAAATGGAGTTATACAATGTCTGCTTAGGCAATTGATGGGACTTAGCATAACCATAAGCTGTAGTAACAGAGTTGGAAGGTATTTTGGAGGCTGCCCAGTCCTTAGCCAGGTTTTTCACTTCTGTGTACCAAAGGTAAATGTAGCTCTGATGGATTCTAGCCAGCTCATTTCTCCTCATGCGAGTGAGTTATTCTGCTGTCTTTGCAAGGTCTATGTTCATTCTTTCAAATATTCATAAGACGTATGGAAGGGCTTAATGTGATTTAAAAAGAAATAGGATTAGCCAAACCATGAAAACTTAAAGGATTTGACTAGCACTAGAAAAGGGCACTATCAGCAATGGAAAATACTCTTAGTTTAACTATCTGCAACTACGGTATACTCGAAGAGCTAAGAGTACAAAGCATCCTGACTTTGTACAACACTAATTTTCCTTTTAACCCCCTTTCATTCTTGATTAGTTGTGACCTTGGGTTATTGCTTAGCCAGGTTGTTATTCTTTTGTACCTGCACCTCCTGTTAATGACTAGGAGGAGCTGCTATTTCAGACAACAGCACTGAATTCTGTTTTGCTTTTTATCTGCTTGACAAAGTGAAGGTCATATGGTGAAGGACTATCTTGCGTTTCAGGAATTACTGAATCTGTAAGGGCAATGTTTCAATTAAGATGTGGGGCTGAGATTCGGGACAGTTGTTTTAGTATCTGACTGACAGAATTCTTGTGTGAATTTTATCTGTTCTGATGTTTCTTAGCCTAAAAGATGGAGGAGAGTTGCTCGTTTTGCTGAGATTCCAGTTCTTTGGGGACCATACTGAAATATTAGTTAATACTTTTAAGAATTCTCACATGC
Source organism: Indicator indicator (assembly GCF_027791375.1). Taxonomy (NCBI): domain Eukaryota; kingdom Metazoa; phylum Chordata; class Aves; order Piciformes; family Indicatoridae; genus Indicator; species Indicator indicator. Next base: position 24,439,622 of record NC_072017.1, on the reverse strand, counting down.
TACAGAAGAAAGGGTCCTATAAATATCTTCTGAAACTCTTGTGGTCATGAAAGTCATCCCTTTTTTGTCTGTAATGTAACATCCAGTTTTTGTCCCTCAGAAACATGTAAGAGTTGTACAACACTGGCATGGTGAATACTGAATGCTATATGTTTGTGTTAAGGAATGATGTTTTACAGACTGCAGCTGTCACATCAGCATATCCTCTATGCTTAGTAATCTTACCAGTGGTGCAGAGGCTTCAGGCTAAATGCTGATACATTTATTTTGTACAATGTCCTCCTGAACTTCATCTTTTGGTTCCTTCATGGAGCCAGCCACTTCCAGGAAGACATTAGAGTAATTTTAGCAGTAAATTTTAGTATTTATAATATTTGAAATATATGTGTCTCAGGTATTGCAGGCAGAGATGTTTCCTTTAGCTCCAAGATTAAAAGGGTCAGGCTCAGAAACGAATGACAAATGTGCTTATAAACACTATCGGTTAAGGCAGGATATTGCAGAGGGAGCGTAGGGTACTTATGTGCAGGACCAGATCTCAAGAATTAACCTTGTCTGCTTTGCCCATTGGAGAATGACAAATCTCAAACTCAGCACCTACTGAACACACATCATTTGTGCTGACAAATTATTGTTCTATAGGGAAAACTTCTGAGGGCTGCTGTCTTTATTTCAGCTAACCTTGTGTTTATATTGTGATGAAGTACTTGGAACACACATTGTATGTAGTTTTATTTCTCCAGATATTCCAGTTCAGTATTTTTTAAGCGTTAATTTTTGACTTGTCTATATTTATATGCACATGTGCAATATTGACCAAAAAAAGTTCCACAGTTAGAGCCATTGCCATTACTTAGCTGTCAACGAAGTCAATGAGACTCCAGCCTTTTCTTTTTTTTTTTTTTTGTGATCTTCTTATGCTTTTCCTTGTGCTAAACAGCTTAGCTATACAATATGAAGAGTTTTCCAGAACTGCGTTTTAATATTTGACTTTTTGGAGAAAGTAGGAGGTAGGAAGGGCTTCTTTGTGTTGCACAAGCACAGGAAAATAACTCCAGAGAAGCAAAAAGCATTGCGGAAGTTCAAACACTGTTGTTGTGTTGAGGATTTGTTTTCGTTTTTTGAGAAGAACAAGAAAATAACTAATCCCCTGAGACTAAGAGGCACAAGCAACTCTGGAAATCCAGAGTTAGCTCTATTTCTTAACCGAAGACGAGTAGGAGGGGAATAAATTTTTCCTCTCCTTACTGTCCTGTTGCTGTATGCCAGGGATAGGTGCAGTGGTAGAGTATTTCTAGCTTACTACAGCATAATTGGTTTAGGGTACTGATTTGATAGAAAGTTCCAAATGTTCTAAACTAGAAAAGCCACAAAAGTTTGTTGGTTTTTGTTTTAATAAATAAATACAAAGATAAAATCAGCCCTAAACATGAACATAAATAAATGCATAAGGAACAATTTTAGAGGATTAAAGCTTTAATGAACTGTTCTTATACAAAATTCAACACTTGAATTTCTATTGATATTACTGGAAAAAAATCTTTTCTTTTGCCACAGTGGAACAAGGATTGAGCCTATTAGCTACTTCTGTAGAGAAATATAAGAGGGAAAAAAATAATTGTGAAAGATGTTGTGCAGTAATGAAAGTAATTTATGTGCACTCCCCCTTATTCACCTCTACCTCTGATAAAACTCTTGCAGAAACGTCATGTAGTACTATATTTATAATCCTCCTTAAGATGTATATAAAAAATTTTCTACTCCCAGTAAGGAAAGTGTCTTAATTATAGCTGAGGTACAAAGAATGCTAATGAGGTTGTTCTGTTTTTCAGTTTGTAAGTACTAGAAGGCAAGTCAACTAAAAAGGAAAAAAGACTATCTGTGTTCAAAATAAGCAAATAAAAATGTTGGAAATTTAATTAATCCCCTGCCAATTTGACTGAAAAATACCTAAACTTGGTTACCTCTGACTCCAGAATTTTGAGAGATCATTCAAATGCTGATGTAATCGAATTTAAGCAATTGTATTTCAAATTACACCTTTTCTTTTTTTTTTTTTTTTAGCAAATATAATTGACAGAATTAGAAAATATAAGCAGTAATGGAAAAGAGGAAAAAAAACAGGGGTAAGGATGCAGTTTTGTGGTTTGTTTTTTTTTTCTTTAATACAGCAATTCAGAGATTTGTAGAACAGCCTCTTTTGAATGCTGACATGAATTTCAGATGTGCCTTAATATAATTCCTACCAAAAGATTTTCCTCCTAGTGCAGAGTCTGTGTAAAAGCAACAGCTGAGTGTTTATGTGGAGCTCTCTGTAATAGATGATATATAACTGCAGTGATTTAAAAGGGTTTTTGAAATAATTATGCTTTGAGGGCTCAGTACTCTGCTAGCACTACTTGCAATGCAAAAGACTGGAGGATGAAGACTTTATATATCATCCTTACCTTCTTGCCACAGTCAAAGTTCTGGTCTCAGGAGGAAGAATGCCTGTAACTAGTGTAGGATTTGTAACTTCTATTTGTATTGGTTATTCAAGAACTAGTTTCTTTCTAAGACTGTCTTTCCTCTTTATTCTTGGTTCTGTGCAAAATAAAATGAATTTTAAACGAAATCTTGACCTGAGTAATGGCTGAATTAGCTATAGGGTTATGCAGAAGTATTTATATTTGAAAGCAATGTCCATATTTATTTTTTATGTACAGATGGGTAGACAGGATATAAGGTTGTTCTGGCCTTTTAATTTTAAGGGTATGCTGTGGTCGAGGAGAGCCTTATTTATTAATTACCCTCACAACAATAATTAATAAATGATATGGCAAACAGGTATTAATAAAAATAATAACCTTTTATTAATGAGATATGCCAAAACTCATTAAAAGGCTCATTGCATAATTTCCTTTGTAAATATATCTTCCAACCATACAGTCTCAGGGCAAATACAAACTATTCTATGCAAATTAGGAGGCAATAACTTGGTAAGAGAAGGTCCCTGAGAGCAGGTAGTGCTCAGTTACAGCGGGGAGGAGGCTCAATAAGAACTGTTAAACCCAAAAGGCAGTGAATTAATTACTCACAGCTAGTTTTGCCCATATAGGGGATGCTGCTGCTGTGTTAGCTTTGGAGTGCTCTCGTAGGTGCAGCACAGCAGATTGCTGGTGGGAAAGGTTTACTGCGTGGTCCCAGGCTGGTCTGGCTTCAGCAGATGGCGGGCAGTTAACGATGCTCTTGGTGACGGGTACTTGCTTGGTTCCTGGGTAAACTGAGGCATGGCACGATTCTGGAGGCAAGGGGAAGCAGGCTAGGCGACTCTGGCTTCTAGGCTCGTGGCTTTATCCCAGGCTCTGGACCAGACACTTGAGGCAGGGCAGGGCAACTTGAGGTGTCAAGGCTTGAAGCAAGGCTTCAACAAGCTTGAGCAAGGCAAGGCAAAGGTGACTACCAAGTCACTTTTATATATACAAATGCCAGAGGTCAGTTGGTCCAACGGGGCACTGAAGCTAACATGTAGCTGCCCAATGGAAAGGCACTCCGCCAGGCTATGACCATAAAAGGCAGAAGCAAGAACCATGTGTCTGGGGGAGCAGTGGTCAGCTTACATGCTCTCATCCCAGATAAACATCTTGTTTACCAGACAGACAGGAGTCCTGTCCCCTTTGTTCCTTTTCCCATGTTGCCCTGTTTTCCTGCAGGAAGGAGGGGAGAGAAAGGGACTGTCCAGATATCTTAAGGCCTGTCTGGGTTTGTACTGGGTCATGCCATGACCCTACCATCACAGGGTATGAGTATCACTCAAATAATTTTATCTTTTTATAAGATATGTAATGTTTGGAATTCCTTGTATGACCATGCTTACTTTTTAAAATGTTTTGGTTTAGTGTTACTACACTTTGGTCTTAATTAAATTAAAATGTAGATAAATTTGCTGAAGGTAATATTGTAGTGCAACTGCACAACTGTAAGTGAGGACAGAAGTTGTGGTAACATTATTCTTTCTGCCATTTTCTTCACCTTCTAAGTGTACAATATGCTATGTGCAGAGAGAAAAAGCCCAGCAAACAAAACCTCAAACATCCCACCTCAAGAAAATCCTACAGTAAATCTGTTTGGATCCGAGAGGATAAGCTGCAAAACAATCAGTAGTAGGATGCCGTTTTAGTCTGGTTTAATCTAAAATACAATGTGATGCTATTTTCATTCTTTTGACCCTAGCCAAGTTGAGGTGTGTTACTCTTCACTTTTGTGGTCAAAATAGTATAGGTATGTTCTTACACTAGAACTTATCCTTACAGAAGGCAAGTCTGAGGAGCTACACCTATTGAACTGCCTTTGAGACAGATTTTAATAGTAATGTATCATTTTATTAATTAACAAAAATGTAAAATTAATAATTACGGATCTCAAAAGTGAAAGCTATTCACTCAGGAGGTTTAAGAGATCTCTGTTATGAAATTACTGAGCTAAGTGGTGAAATCTGTGGTTTACATTGGTCTCAAAATTCAGAAGCTAAAATGTATGCATATTTTTAGAGATCTGTGGGGAAAAAAACCCAGAACTGGAAAGTCTGATTTCTACTCTGGGCATATTAGTAGGAAAAAAAATTCAATTAAATATGCTTATAAAAGGGATTTTTATCCACTGTCCCCTACCCATCTTGAAGAAAAAACATTCCTCACCAATCTATTAATTCTTTTTTCCCCCTAGAGTTATCAAGTTGTGTCAATAAACATTAATGTGTGTGATCTGCTTAGTACAGTATGCTGAGGTTCTTCAAATGTCTTTTGAAAAGAGCTCTTATAAACAGCTCTTGAAGAAATTAAGCTTGATGAAGTAAGTGGAAGTGCCTTCCTGTGGATGAATAGTTACTTAAAGACAGGAAATGAAATTGAGGTAAAAATAGTCAGCTTTCACAATGGAGAGAGTTAACTGTTAGACTCTTCCTTCTAGCTCCTGAGCTTGAAAGTGGATGAAATAAAAGCATAGTTAACTCTATGAAATATGTAGAATAGTTTACAAGACAAGAGACTGAAGAGAATAAGGTCTGCCTGCAAGAGAGTCAACCTAAGGGAATGTGATACAGACCTGTAAAATTATGAAAAGAGCAGTATACTAGAGAAAGGTCTCTCACTGTTTCCCATAGCCTACAATTTTTTTTTTTTTTTAAGATTTCATCAATTGTCAGAGGATGTTTTAAAATTCAGAAAAGATACACAGGGATTGAAAAAAAACAGTTGAGAGAAGTTTTGGAAGGACTGTGTGGGGTACTATTAAGCATGATGATCTGGAGGATATATGATGCTCAGAGAAGTTCCATAGCTAACTGCTAATGAGAATAAATATTCCAGGATAACTGTACTTTACATGGTGCTTATATTCCTTTTATACTCTGCTTCTGCATATGTTTCTCTTTCCAAGTGAGCATCAGGCTCAGCAGAGCTCTGCTGCAGTGTATGGAAGTTGTCAAGTGACCTTAGCTTTCCACTGTTTGGAACAACTACATAATCCAAATGGGGTTTAAAAAAATGTTTAAGCTTGAGTAACTAGTTATTACTGACATTATTACTGTTGATTCTTTCTGCTGCATGGTACTTAAGTAGTCCCTGCTTGTTACAAGGATGCCGGACTGCACAGAATGAACACATATTTAAGGAACTTTCAAATGGTAGAGGGCAATAATATCACATTGATTTTAATTTTTTTTTTTTTACAGTTGGTTTTTCAAGGCCCTGAAATATGTAGCATTTTCCAGGAAAAACTCATACTAGCTAAGTCCTGTATTGAAAAAAAAAAATCTTTTTTTCCTGTGTCTAATTAGGTACAGGCTTAAGACCTGAATAAAAATCCCAGACTTTGAGTAATATGCCTACATATATGAACTTTTGAAGGTAAAGTCGAACATCAGAAAAAACAAGAAGGGAAAAAAGGCAGGATATACTGCATTGAACAAAATAGGATTTTGGCGTAGCTTAATTAAGAAATAGTGTTTCTTTTGTCTTAGGGTAATTTCTATGCAACAAGTCATTATGAAGAATTGCTCTTTTTGATCACCAGTGATTTATGAGAATACATCTCCACAGTGCCAGTCTTCACACAGCGCAGAATGTTCCCCATGGTTTGTCTGTTGGCCCCATTAGGGAGATGATGCTGGGACCACATATTAAGAATGTTTGTCAAAAAAACCAACAACAACCAAACAAAAGATTAGGTTGTACAGAAATTCAAATCTATAGCCTTCTATGGCACAATGGTGGTAAGAGAAACGTGGAGCACATTCCAGTGATGATTTTTTTTTTTTTTTAAATTTTGCACTTTCATGGTTGTTGTGAGTTCCTCTTAATAAGAGTTGCAAAAAAGGAAGCTTGAAAAAAATTGATTCTGATGGTGCAAACTTGTGATTAGAATTCTGACAGAATGCTTGCATGCTCAAGGGCTCTCTGGCTCTGGATGATTGCAGATATATACTAATCTGGAATTTATTTTTTTCAGATTATGTCCTGATGTATGGTAACAAACCAGTTCTGGGATTTCCTGTTAACATTTTTCTTACCTAGGCAAAATGTGAGGGCAAGTTTTCACACTGGAAAATTGCCCAACAAAGCATTTAATCTTCAAAATAAAACCCACAACAACAATAACAAAACTACCCAACCCCACCCCCCAAGAACTCCCCCAAACAACTAAAAAAACCAAAACAAAGCAAACCCACCCCCCCACAAACAACCCTAAACCAAACCAATGAAAACAACAACAACAGACACACAAAACCAAACAGAACACACAGAGAGTAATATTTCTGTCCATGCATCTTTACAACAATATAAAGTTGTTTAGGGGATTCTGGATGATTTTTAGTCATGCCTTTATTTTCTGAGCATGTTTATCTGCTGCATCTAAAGGAAAGATGCAGCTATGGCTTTGTTCCAATAATTGGTGACTACCATAATACTTGTGGAGAATGTTACTGAAATGTATGGCCTAAGCTGGGTTAATGCTAGTATAGATATCAAGCTCTGATCAGTCAGGGGAGAGGCAGCTTACATACATGCCCACCATGCTGTCCTGAAAGCTTAGGTTTTCAGAATAGGCCAGAATTTGGGATAAGCCAAGCTTGCAAAATATCTCTAATACAGTAGAATAACCAGGGAAGGTGAATATTTTCAAAAGCCTTCATTTTCTTGGTATCTAGGATGCAATCTAGGAAACATAGGGTTTAGTTTTCTAGGGTTTTCTCTCCTCAAATAGTCCAGGTTTTGCGCTCCAGAATAGAAACATTAGCTCCATTTTGTGTGCCATTAGACTTACGTATTATCAGGTTTCAGATTGTTTTATGTTGCTGATTGCAAAAACATTTAAAATTAAATCCTTTGTTCTTGTTCTCCTCTTGTCTCAAATTTTTCAGGTAAATGAAAGTAAAAATAATAAACCCATTCTTCTGTCAGTCAAGGCTAGTAGAGAAAGGGAACAGACTGCAGTGCATAGAAGTAATAGCTCATTACTAAATAATTTGATTTTGAGAGCAGAAGGACTATTTAAAAATAAGGAATACTGTATTCCTAGTTTAACTGGGTTCATTGGTTTGAAATGATTACTGTACTCTGAAACATCTCTAATTAATTGAAACTTAAACCTGTCATATCTTTTTTTTTTAAGGATGGCATCGTATTTGTGTTAAACATCTGTCATCTTGTCATGTGTATGAGTGCTTTTTTTCCTAATGGTCAGCTTGTCACAGTTAATTAGTCTTTAGACATATGAACAGCCATAAAGCAATGTGACTTTGAAAATTGTTTCTAAACATCCATAACTTTGAACTGTAAAGAGACAATGTACTCGTGCTACAAAGCAGACTGTAAACTACGTATCTTCACCAATGCTGAGGGACCATGCAGTTTTCTGTGTGGAACAGTTCTTGCATTTACCTTCAAGTTTGCTGCATGTGTGTATCCAGTTCTGATTTCTTCACTTTTTTTTTTTAATAATGATGTACATTTGCCCAACTAAATTTCTGGACCTTGAAGTTCTTTCCTGAGTTTCAGTCAAAAAGCCCCAGTTGATACTGACTAGTGGTTTGTTGGGGTTTTTGTTTGTTTGCTTTGTACCTCTGTTTTTCACATCCTATTTAATATCAGAAAACCCTGATTGTCCTGAAAACAAAATGTCCATTATATGGACATCAGGTGGCCCCCTCAATAACTGACCATCTGTGACTAATTTTAAATACTGTTAATTTACTGTAGGATTTATTTAGACTACTTGGAAGGGAATGATAATTTAAAAAAATTGGACCTGCACCCAGGCTTGAGGGAAATCTGACCTGTTTTCCATTCAGATTGATTTCTTGGTTTTAACTTTTTAATGTTCCATATCATCATCAGTGTGATGCTGACAATATGCATGGGACTCATCTTGGAAGAATTCAAATGAATTCCAAGATGTGCTGGACTCCCTTAACCCTTGCTTGCTTTAAGGGAAGCTGAAGGACATTCAGAATCCTGTAGGAGTTATGTAATTTTCCTTTTGGATTGGGCTCTATGCTGTAAAACCAACAAAAAAATGCAGTTGAATAAATCCATTCATAAAAATTGATAGCAGATTCTCTTGCAAGCTTCTTACTTGCCCGCTAGTCTTGCAAGAGGCTTTTTCTAGTAAAGGTACTTCATAATGTCCTACGCTCTGTTCATCCTCTTTTAGATAAGGTGATTTCCATCTCAGAAGACTTAATGCTTCAGTACATAGGAACCAGTTTTTATTAGAACTCTTATTACAGTGTTCTGAAGAATAGGTAATTGCAGGAAGATCAGAAGCTAGTGGTGAATGTATGTCTCTGAATTCTATTCAGTTTCCAAACACATAACAACTATATGTCTTAAATTATAGAATTATTCTCCTATTTTCAGTGTAATAATCTCAGTAGAATTTAAAAAATATTAATAGGGATGGAAGAATCACACAAGACGAGATGGCGTTAAGTAGCTGATGTAAGAAAATGACAAAATGGGCTATGGGTACATAGCCAGCATTTTCTTCTCTGAGAGTATTCTGAGTTCTAGTAGATAATGATTACCTCATTGATCTCTGTGTGCTTGGGAAGAATGAGTAGCTAGAGCCTCATAAACCCTCTTCCCTCCCTTTTATAGTCCAATAGTTAGCTGTCTTCTGAGTTTGGGATTCTATATGGGCACCTGACACAGAGTATGAGATGCAGATACTGCTCATTAGATGCTGGTAAACACTTAGGAAAAGATAATCTCTTGTGTCTTTGTCCAAGGGTGAGAGAGAATGCTTCAAATGACTAGGAGAGTAAGTGAAGTGCCTGCATGGCATAAGAGTTGGAAATCTGAGGTAATCTGGGATCAGAGAGCCTCCATGCTGACATACCTTGTTCTAGAAATCTTTTGGATTAGAGGACTTGGGAAAGTTGTGTCTTAAGGGCTGAACTTTGGGTCTTTTGCAAGAGGTCCTTTGAGTCTTAAGACATTTGAAGAAAAATCAATTAAGACAGATCTTTAGAGGAATAAAAAGTAATCAGAGACAATGACATTAAATCCATCAGTGGCAAAATACAGGTGTTTTCTCAAGCCTGTAACTGTGCGGAGCTGCATGCACACCCGAGCAGGCAATAACACTATATGTCTTGCATGTGAGAACAGTTTGCCAAATGTTGTAGTAACTGAATAAACATTAACAAAACAGAGTCGTGCTCTGATAGATATATGGTACATTATGTTTTAAAAATGAGACTCTCAGGATCAGATTTTCCTCCTCTGATTTAGCCCAGCTCAGCCTCATTAACTGACATGAATTTACACAACTTCTCCAACTTCAGATTCTGTCTTTCACTCGTTTCTTCCCTCCATAGGGGTCATTTGCAAAACGTGTTTCTTTTATTCCATACAGTGTTTTGGGGCTATGGTACAGAATATATCGTGAGATCTTAAAAGCAGGTGACACACAAATGGGCTTGAGAAAAGCAAAGAATCTGCAGTCTGCCCAGCCAGTTTTGGTCTTACAGTCAAGGAAACTGCTGCAACAGGATGAATCAGAAAAAGGTAGCTAGTTGGTAAATAGCTAGGACATATTCAAGCTGCTTTTGAACATTGATTTTTTTTTTTTTTTTAATGGATACCTCATGAATGCAGTTTTTCCTATAGGCAATGAAGCTTCTGCAGAATCAGAATTGACAATAAGCATTCTAAATTGTTCTGGATCTGCAGAGGTTATTAGTAAGGTCCATCAGATCACTATTAGATGTAGTTATAGGCTATCCTGTAGCTTCTCCAAAATCTTGGAAATGTTCTTCGTATGTTGTGATTTGCTGCTAGCTACCGACTATAGAGTACCAAGGCTTTTAATGCACAGAAGCATCCCAAGGAATAGAACTGATACATATGTGACTACAGCTCTGGTCATCTATCATCATCTAAGCTTGCGTATATACTTAGTGGAGATTTGTATATTGAGATTGGGAGGCACCTGTGGAGGTCAAATGGTCAAACCTCCTATTCAGAGCAGAGCCAAAGCAAAGGCTAGATCAGGTTGCCAGGGACTTTATTCAGTGAAGTTTCAAGTATTTTCAAGAATGGAGGTTCCTCATGTCCGTGTGCAACATGGCTTAACTGCTTTCTCTGAGTATGCCTTCTTGAGCTGGGGATAGTCATCATCTTTAGTTTAAACCTAAATCTGTAGAACATCTTGCTGTTCCTGTCTGTGCTTAACTGGCTTCAGAGGTTTTGTAGCTTCACTCAGTTTTTGGGGGGTTTTAGTTGTGATGCAGAGACTGAGGGGAAATGCCACAATTATTTAGCAGAAATTTTGAACTAAATAAATCAGAGATGACTTCAGGACAGATATCCTTGTTCTGAGTCCTCCTGAACTCAGCTGAGGAGCAAGGCTTTGAAACTTACTTTGTTTGAGCCTTAGTCTGCAACAAATAAGGAAGAGGAGAAGTAAATCCAGTATAGTACATGCTATTTCAGCTTGTGCTAGTGTTACATCGGCTTGTGGGTGGCTAAACAGTGTTGTGTTGCAAGTCTTTCGTACAATATATTATGTCCTGCAATATATCGTGACATTGTAAAAGCAGGTGACACACAGCTAAGAGGAAAACCTCAAATGCAGCCCTCATGGGTTTTGTCTTTGCATCTGACTTAGAGAAACAGACCTATAATTTAATCAGCTGCTGCTCTGAACTGTTGAATATATTTAATATGAAAATATTAATTATTTTAAATAAAATATTGTTTCCGTGTTACATGCTATTGGTATAACTCAGTATCTTGAATATTTCTCTCCAAGAAAAATGGATAAGTGCTGGTGTTGCACCATTTTTATTTTTCCCAGGGGTGTTGAGGCTGCCAGGTTCATCCTGCAGTGTAATTTGGAGGATCTTCTTGATTTCATTAACTGACTTCAGTCTCCTGAGCACAGTCTGCAGGTTCATATTGCTTTTGATTCTGGAAATTCCTTTGAGATATTTAAATGGTAATGTGCTCTAAACTGTTCTTGTTTGGAACTTTGTATACTACCAACTGCCACTGCTCTTTCTTAGAGTAGGTAACAGTTGCCCTTTGTGCAAATCAGTCTTCCTTATATTAGCTGCAGTTCAACAAAAATCTGTATTCTGACAGAATTTTTCCATGCTTGCTATTCAAGTACCTCATTAGCTCCTATGCAGAAGTGAAAACTTCACCAGTTATCTTCAGCAGAGTTGCATACAGATGCTTACAACACAAAGGCCTTTTACTTTCACCCTTCCTTTAGAAAGATCAAGAAATGTGCTCCCTGAAAGTGATATTCTGGGGTCTATATGAATCTAACGAAATTCCATGAATGAGGATGATATGGTCCAAGTGCTGTATTAATTCTTCTACATTCTCTTCTGCATTTCTCCTTCTTCTACATTGTCGCTTCTGCCCTTCTCTCTACTTTTCTGGACAGTACATCCTATTGAAGCAATTTTCACTTAAACATAAAGAAAACCTTTGAGGGTGATGGAGCACTGGAACAGGCTGCCCAGAGAATTTGTGGAGTCTTCTGGAGACTTTCAAAAGCCTCTTGGACACATTCCTGGATAACCTAGTGTAGGTGAACCTGCTTTAGCAGAGGGGTTGGACTAGATGATCTCCCCAAGGTCCTTTCCAATCCTTGCTGTTCTGTGATTCTCTGCACTGTCTTGGGAAATTAACACTGAGCAATTGACCTAGTGGGAGCTGGTTCATCCTCAGATGAATTCTCCTTACTTATAGTCTTGGGGAGGGCGGGGGGAAGAAACAGCAAATAGTTGTTTTTTTTTTTTTTTTCATAAGCACTTAAAATTTAGAGGTATGCATGAACTCCACTGAAAAATGCAATATTTCTGCAGTGCTTTCAAATAACCTAGTGTTTCACATTCCACTAGAAGAAATTCACCAAATTGCAACCTTTGAACATACCAACCAACCAAAAATTCAACAGTTTGTGGTTTGGTCATATGGTTTTTAGAGTTGTAGATATTTAATATTCAGGTCAACTAATTAAAAAAAAAAAAAAAAGAAGAAAAATCAACGTAGTTTTAACAGAGCATAGATTCTCTCACAATTGGATTTAAAAAATTTTGACCGCCAAGGCTGTTTTCCAAGATTACTGTAAAATCTGAAACTGTAATTTTTGGTATTTGATAGTTTGAGAATATTCTAACAACTTCTGAATGTGCCTACACGTCATATATTTTGCACAAAGGATTTTCTCTATAAGCAATGTTTTCCAACTACATGTTGAGAGATTAATGAATTTTCATGTTTGTTGCTGGCATATTTGTTTGCCAGAAGCAAACTGATTTTTCTTATTAGCAGAACATTACTGATACTCTTATTAAAACAAAACAAACAAAAACACTCAGTGAAAATACAGGAGAGCAGCTATTGGTAACAGTATGCTGATGCTATCTTTTTGTCTTCATCCTAATTGCATATGGAGGCAAGATTCCCTGTTTTTTAGCCTGAAAGAGCTCCCTCTCTCTGCAGTCTTCCCCCAGTATCTGGGGAAATAAGAGCATACTGATGAAGATCAGTAGCCTTGAGGAGTGCTGTGCCTGAAAGCTGCTGAGTGGGTGTGGAACTGGGACAATTGTGGCCAGATTTCTGCAATGATGAAAGCAAATGACTTAGGTAATGACTGAGGCTCTAGCTCCAGTTTTAAGTGCAGGTGTAACCCACTAGTACTAAATCTGGAATAGGCTTCTTATGTAATGTGGTGGATCTTGTTGTCACTTCATTATTGGTGTGATCACAATAGGCTAGCTAAGTGTGTGCATTTGAAGAGGGGTGCAACATATGAGAGTGGCACAGGGATAATGGAAATTGTATCTTAAGGAATCCAGGTTGATTGAAGGTACATACTGGAGGGTCTTGAGTTTCTTCTTCTCCTCTGCAATATTCCAACAAGGCAACTTTTATAATGCCCAGAATGAGGTTCAAGGCCAGCACAGCATGAGCAAGCTGCAGATTCCGGGCTTTGAAAGACATACCTGGGCACTGTAGCAGGATAGCCTAGACACAACTTGTTGAAGTCCTCCAAGGATCCTGGGTGAGAATTCCTTTTGAAAAGTCAGCTTAAGCCTCATAGAGTAGTTTTAGTCTAATTTACCTGCCAATAAAACTCCTGAAGTATGTCTTTCCCAGTCTTGTAATTAGTCCTCTCTCTACAACTTCATTAAATCTTTCAAGAAAACTCTAATTGGGGTTTGATGGAGAGATAATTTTTGAGATAAGATGGAGAATTTTTGTTTGAACAAACCTTGACAGAGAACTTTTTCTAACTATTTTAAAAAACTTGTGTCAGAATCATCTACAATTTTGATAAAAAATAGGCTCCAGAAAGACAATGTTGCTGTTGTTGTAACACTAAAGCTTACTATAGTAAAGGGAGATTGACTATAGAATATATTTCTAGTGTTCCAGTTTGGTTCATCTGTATAGCTTTTATGACTGCTTTTGGTGATTTTTTTTTTTTATTAGCCCTTGTTTTACTCTCAGAATCTTTCTGACATCATTACAAGAAGGAAATTATTCTGAGGAAAAACCAAGGTGGGTAGTACCCACTGAAATTGCAAGGGAAAAGATTCTGGCTGCAAAAGTCATATGAATTAGCTGAAGGACTCTGGGAGCTGTCACAATACTTTCAAGGTATGGTTTGACTAGCTATCAAATTTGATTGTGTGTCTTTTTAACTCTGGAAGCACTTAAAGTTCCCTCTAATGAGCCCTAAGGGAAGTTTGCCTTGGAGTGTTTCTCCCCACTGTAATGCTTCTGCAGTGAAAATTATAGATGCATGATTGCAATCTCCAATCATAACGGGAGTCCTATGTTTTAGCTTTAATGAAGCTACATGATAGTTATTTGGCAATATTAGGACTCATTTTAAAAATTCTATATTGATGATTAAATGGCAAATACCATTCTATTGCTGGGAAATCTGTCTGCAGTAGTTACTGTTTCCATTGCCTTTAGCACATTCATCAAAGGGATAATAAACAGATACTTTTTGAATTTTAATGGAAAAATTGTAGTGCAGTCATGTGGCTTTAAAATTCAAAGATCTATAAATAATTAATAATTTCAGTGATGGTTACCATTTCCCTGCCTTTAGGAAAAATAGCATCTATATGTTGTACTTCATTGCAAACAGCATGCTTTAATATTTATGAACTTCCAGTTTTCTATAGACATAGGAATTTGGTAGTTGTCACTGTAATGGTTTATTTTTATACTTCTAAATTTTACAGAAGCAGAATATTCTTAATATATTAAATCTGAGCTAATCAGAAACATCCGTTATTGCTGTTACACTGAACACAGTAACTTGAAAGCTACGGAAGTGTTGTAACGTGGCCTGTCAACAGAAAATGGCCCACATGCCTTGGCTCAAGAGATCAGTGGGGCTGTGTCTTTCTGCAGGACCTCAGTCTGCAGGCAGGAAACAAATTAAAGCAGCAAGGCTTTCTATACCACTATGATTTCTTACCTCGGGAAGAATGGAGTCATTGTGGCAATAACTAGATTACTTGATTAGGAGATGGATTTTATTGCAGTTGTATAGCCCCATTTCCTAGGAGGAGTTAGTGTCATTTGAAATGTATGTATACTGCTGGTGTTTTGAGAGTCCTCTGAGAATGTTATAAAAAGACTGTGATTCACTTCCTCTCAAGCTCAGTTTGCTTGGACTGCAACTTTAATACTTACCAGCATTTGTGATTTTCTAACTCACTTTAAAGCCTTTTAAATCTGGAAGTGTCCCAGGCAGGTGCACTTGTTCTGAAATTTCAGTTTGTCTCTGAGACGGAAGATTTATTCGATTCAGGGTGTAAAGTGAACCTTCAGTATTTACTGAGAGTATTTTAGCCATCTCAGTGTGGTTTTGCTTTGTTGAATTACCAAAGGACTTGTAGAAGTTCTTCATTGTTTGACAATAGTAGCTGTGTATATGTTTCTACATGCCCTTTTTGGAACTTGTCTAAGTTACAATAAGTACATATGGTCTCTATATGAACTGTTCCATCACTTTACTCAAGAAGCATCCTGTTCAATGATGTAATCATTTTTGCCTCTGGACAAACCACTAAATCATTGACTCCATTCTTCTTGTAGATGAGGAAAGATGTGCTGTCACTTCTAATGTACAAAATGTTGACATATACTGTCTGCTACTGAACAGGTTTCCTGTAGTCCTCTTCATCTTTCTAAATCTAGCTGCCACTTAAAAAAATGTTATTACAAAATGTGAGTTGTTTGAGTAAGAGCTTCTGAGCTGTGTTTTGGAGGGCCTAATTTTTAGACCTCTGGCAAAGGAAATAGAATTTTGAATTTGGAAAGTGGTGTTCAAGTCACTTTAAAGTAGTGCAGGAAACAAGAAGGAAGAATGCATCTCTGAAAGCAATGAAACAAAATTTACATGTTGCCTAAGGAGCCATCAGGAGCAAACAGGAACCACAAGGGTGGCTTCTGTCTTTACCTTCACTCTGTCTTAATCTCCACTCTCCTGTAGAGCCTAGCTGCCTGCCAGCAGCTGCAAGAAAGGTGCTTTGCTGTCTGTGATCTACAAAGTAGAACAATCTTTTGTCAGCAGGTTCCTGTCAGTTTTATTCCAAAGAGTTGAGAAAAAGTTGGTGGTTTTGTTTGTTTGTTTTAATCTAGGGATTTAAAGTCAACACAGAGGTATTCCTGATTATATTTTTAGATATGTAAAGCCCTTTGTAATTCTAGCATTGAGTACCACATTAAAAAGAAAAAAAAAAGGGGGGGGGGGGGCGGAAAAAAGATTCTGAACATTATGCTATTGGCTTAACTACAGATATTAAATTAGAAAACAATTTAAAACTGGAAAGAAATTAGTCTAGATTTTATTTTTTTGCTGTATTTGCTTGTTTAATTAAAAAGTATTTAACCTAAAAATCTCAGACAAGTCCACATTGTGCAAGCTTTATAATAACTTAGTAAAACTTTATTACCTTTGAGAATGAATGAAATGTCCATTCCTACCCCCATACTTTCTCCATAGTTGCATGACCTTTACCTGTTCTGTAAATTAGCTTTCATACTAGTTTACAAGGCATTAGAATACAAATTATTTGAGTTGTCACACACAGAGTCCTTTCCAATATACTTGAGTATTCTATAATTCATGCCAAAAATTTGATTTCCAAAGCTTTAGTCATAAAGGCATTATCTGTGGATTTTCTAGAGCAGTTCTTTAAATGTAGGCTCCCATGTGTGTTCAGTCATTATTCTTCTGAATACTCAGCTAGACTAGAGGTAAAAAGTAAAACCAAAAATGGGACAGATGAAAAAGAAAAATAAACCAGAAACCCAAACCAATAGAAAACAGAGGAGGAAGAAATTCAAACAAATACAGAACCTTTCCATCAGAAACACATATGCAGTGAAGATTTAGGTCATTACTACCTGAACCAGTGAAGATTACATCTGTGTAAAGCTTAATGTTGTTGTGTGATTTGTAGTGGATCCCTGATTTTGGTGCTGTTCAGCTCATTATTTGTATGCAAGCTCCAGTTTGGATGTGGGCACCTCATCCACAGTTCTCAGCACATTCAGTCTGAAACTGTCATTCAGTGGCTTTTAAGAAATTTTGAATGAGCTACAATGAGTCAGACAGAGACAATAGCTGTTCAGATGCTGAAGATTTTTTGCAATATGTAGTTTTTCCTGTTATATTCTTTCAAAAAAGAAGACGCAGTTCCCACTAGAGGTCTTAAACAGAGGAAATATCTGAAGCGAGAGGGAGTGGTAGTAATAGTTGTTTGGTGATACTAGGAGTAAACACTACCATCAGCTTTAATGAAATTAATGGAATTAAATTTTCTCTTCCTAGCATGGAATAACCAGATTTGTACACGTCTTTGGGGTACTGAGAACCAACTGAGCCGTTTTTACTTTTTTTTGTTAAACAGCAGTGACTATAAGGCTTTCAGTTGAAGGTGACTTGCCTGTATTGGAATGAAGAATTGTCCAAATGTAGTTATGTGGAGATCGTCTGCATTTTGGGCTTGGCTTCTATAAAGAAATTAGGTCTGTCTGAAATTGCACTCCATAATTTTCAGTAGAGTAAAAATGATGAAGTATTTAACAAAAAATATCTTGGTAGTGATAGATTTGTTTGCTGGTGTTGGTTGTTTTTCTTTTTTTTTTTTTTTCCTGGGTTTTTTGTTGGTTGTTTGCTTGTTTTCTTTGTTTTTTTGTTTTTGTATTTTTGTATTTTTTACTTTAAAATATGCATTGAAGTATAGGAATCTTAGATCTGAGGTGTTACCAGGATTGTAAGTCATTGTACTTTTACCCTCCTCTCTTAAGAGGCAGTGAACTGTGGAATTCCCAAAAACATCCCCTAAGAGATGAGGAACAGGTGATGATACTGTGTTAGTTTATGGGAGATGAAGTCATATGGAAAGAAATGAAGTTTTTCCTTATAATTAAAATATAGTTCTTTTTATCCTGAAAAGGCAAATTAATTAATAAAAAAACTTCTTTTCAGTGAATGCAGTTCTTAAACTACAGGTTTGAGTTAATATAAAGGCTTTATCCTTAAGTACCTCAGGCATAGATCTCGTTTTCTGTGTTAAAACAAAGCCTGAAACAAACCCCTTTTCCCTGTTCCCTGGTTTGTTCAGGGCTTTTTTCCCCCTTAGGAAAAATAAAATTGTCAATTAAAACCTGTCTCACTTTTTACTAATCATCCTTTCTGACAGAAAAAAAATGTTCAACTGGTTAGCTTCTAATCAGTCTGGCATTGTCATCTGCTAAAGCGTCTCAAACTGTAATGAAGAGTCCCCAAACTGTAGTCTCTAGAGACGTTTCTATAGTGTTTCTTTTCTGGTATAATCCAAATGCTTAGTAGAAATTGAAGTGCATGAGTGTTTTTGTTTGCTCATTTCCCTATGATCAGCTTTTACTTATCTATATCTATAGAGCTGGATTCATACATCTGCTCTAAACACCTTCAAACCATAAATGTGAGTTTTGATCAGACTGCAAATAACAGCAGGCAGGTAAAAGTGTAAAAAATTTAATTCAGTTGTCTGTGACTTGTTTTTGTTTTGTTGGTTTTTTTCAATAGCAGGAACACAACATTTCAAAGTAGCAGTATTGTTCATGTCAGCTAGTATTCAACTATTGAACAGCTGTTACAGATGTTTTAATTCAAATATGACAGAAGATGAGAGAAAGGAAAAAGCAGACATTATCACAGGCAGGATGAACAGGTGCTGAACTTCATGGATCTTAAAAAGAATGAATTCAAACTTTCAAAAAATTCTGTTTTGTAACAGCAGTAAAGGCCTCTGTATCAATCCTTTTTAAAGTTGGATGGGGACAGACTGCACCATCAGCTTTGCCAGAGGCCCTTAACTACCCTTGATCTTTATTTGCCAGCGGCTCTTAATCATCCTTGATCTTTATTTGACAGATGAAGGGCTCATACCTTGGTTCTTAATGCTTTGTTTCAAACTTTGAGAGAAGGGGGAAAGGTACAGCATGGTCTCTCCTTTGCCTAACATACATATAAGATGCTTTGATCTGGTGAACATACATAACGTCAAACACATTCTGGAAGGCCCTTAATAAAGAGAGCTGACACAATTATATGCATTGTCCTAAATTTCAGAGCTCCAGTGAAAAAGGTCTCTGTAAAGGCACTGAGCAATGCTGTCAGCTGGGCTGAGCTGAGCCTCCCTGCAGTGGCAGCACTTTGAACCTGTGGAAAAATCAGTCTTCTCTATTTATTTCTGCATCTGCAGGATGCCTGAAGTTTGGCTGCATCTAATCAGCTGACTTTTTATATGATTTACGTCAAGCAAGTAGTTAGAATTACTGGTTGTCTTATCTCTACTTAGGCACTGGGACCAAAGATGGGCCTCTTGTTCTTTCCTAGGCAGGTACTGAATGTGCCTTTCCCTGTTTAGCTTCTGATGCAAAAGGTCTGGCTGGCACGCACCCTGACAGTTGCATGGGTTTGTGTATGTGTAATCTGTTCTTTGTGTGTGTGTGTGGTTGTTGTTTAAAGGGTAAATGATATTACAGCTTGCTTTCCACACTTAGGTCTTTAAAAATACGGAAATTCCTTTCAGCTCAGCTTGAGGGAACTGGCAGTGCCTTGTTGTGAGTCTCCCACTATGAGCAATGACTTCTGTGTGCTTATTGGTGCTGTAATTCTTGCAGGTTTCTTGATACTCCAATTTGTATAGCTGCAAGAGTTTAAATATTGGTCACAGAAACAATGCTGTCTAGCTTGTAGTTAGTTTTCTGTCAGCTCCTGTTTCTTTTTCTAATTTTTTTTCCTTATTATGTATTTTAATTGATCCTTTCCTTAAAGGCCTGGCTCTATCTGAAAGCTGCTGTTGCTGATGGGAGAATATAGTTTTTACACTTTAAAATGAACAAAGGCAAGAGAAAACTTAGAGCTTAGTGATGGCACAGTTGCCCAAATGCCAAAGTATAATGTCTCCTGTTTGTAGGAAGTGAGTTAGTCATGGTTGACACTCTTCAGAAGGGCATCTCTTAGCACTAGTAAAGGGCTGCAGCATTTGCTTTGCATGGGAGACTGTTTTCTTCCTTTAGGTTACTATGCAGAATTAAATTCTGAAGATGAGTTAAATTGTATTTGATTGAAAATAGAAATTTAATAACTGCTTTTGACCAAAAGTTAGACATTCTGCTGTTTTAATGCACAATGCCATCATTGCTTTAGAAGAGATGATGCCTTACAGATACTGTGAAGAAATGTTTTCACTGTGTGTAAAGTAGCAGCTGTTTCTGTAAAGTTAGTTTGTTGCAAAAATTCAGTTGAATAAGCTTTTTAATTGTGGTATAACGGTACAGAAGGGGTATTCTATTTCAGGGATTTGTCTATTTTTAATGTTACCTTAAGGAGTCATATAATGTGAGCTTTTGCTGATGTAGTGGTAAAGCATGAAAATGCTTGGGTTTGTCTGTGCATTTTGCACAGTGGTTAAGAGAAGCTGCTCTTCTGAATGTGCTGGAGTCAGCCTTGGATCACGTGTACTAAAAGGCATAAGATTCAGACTATCCCAAATCCTTCCTCAAGACTTGTTTTGAACATTTTGTCTTCCTTTACACACTTAAGTAATTGTCATTTTCATTTTAAGTCTTTGGTCTGCTGGCATCTCTTCTCTGAGCAGTGTTACCACTATTTTTGTCTGGGAGAGACAAACATTTTTTTTCTCTGAAGCCATGAAACCTCTGTGTCTGAAGTCCAAGGATTTTCTTTCAAAATAAATGTTCTTGTAGATGGTATATAGAAAAAGAGAGAGGGGGAAAAAAAGCCAAGAATCCATGTCAAGTGTTCAACATTTATGAAGCTGCACAAAGCCTGGATAGATCTGAGAACTTTTCCCTGCACAATTGTAAAGAGATTTCTGGAACTGCTTGTGCAAAGTGAATGAAGCTTTAATTTTTTTGCCCACCATTAAGACATTGATCAGATAAGGAAACACTTTTTCCGGAGAGAAGTATTATGGGAGATTTTTGTTCATGCTTTCAGTATTTCCTGTTACAAATTCCAATGGCAAGACCTTTAATTCCTCTGTGGTAAATTAGGACAGACTTCATCTATGGCTTTTGGAACAAGTTTATCTAAACTGAAATCTGCATTTTATGGCCTCTCCATCTGATATTCTCCATGATACAATGCAAAAATGTAAAAATATTTAAGAACTCTTTGGGAGTTTATTCTGCTGTGCCAATTTAATTTTTGGTGAGTATTTGTTCCGTATGCTGTATGGTTAAGTTATAGGATATTTATGAAATACATTAAAATGTCTTTGCTGAGAAAATGCTTAGCCTCTGGTTTGATTGTGTAACCAAACCTTTTTTTTTCTTTTTGAGATTCTAAATGTAATGGTGTTAAAAAGTATTCCTAAGTGAAAGTGTTATTCTTGAGGTCAAACTTCAAACCTGGGTTTCCAAGAATTGTTTTTCGCTTCTGAAGTCTGTTCACCTTCGCCTTGTAAAACTGTGTCAAACCTTTGAAAATCAGGTCTTATAGATCTCTAGATGTAATATGAGTAGGAATGCCTGAAAAGCTTTTGATTAACAGGAAATAGTGGCTGAAGTTTACGTGTACATCTTGAAAATCACTTTACTTGGGCTTTGGTGTTTGTTATAGCTGTACCAATACAAAGCCATTTGTAATAGCTACACTACTGTAAAACTTTAAGGTAGGGCAAGGAGAGCTTCTGTTTGTCAGTTATATTTATTTCATCCTTACAGTGGAGTAATCCAAAGTTATCAACAGTGATTGGATGCAAACTTGCCATTGCTGTTGTTTTGCTAATTCACATGAAGATTTTAAGTGTGGGCTGTTTTTTTTGGTGAGTCTTTGTAGTTTTGTTGTGGCTTTGTTTTATTTGTTTTATTTAAGGTGTTGCAGTCAGGGCAGTTCATGAGTCTTGGCTTCTCCTAGCCGAGAAACTGACATAAATTGGCACAGCACTTGAAACAGCCCCATGCAACATCTTCTGCATGCATGAACAGATACTTGTGGGGCTATGCAATGGATGAGATCTAGGAGTTAATTTGGATTTAAAACTTCACCTGACAGAAATCCTAAATTGTCCTTACCTCAGGACAGCTCTCAGATCCTGCTCACTGAATCCATGTACCAGAAGAGAGGCAGCAGTCCAGGGAGAGGATGCAAAAGTCTCTGGGTGGTCCTTTTGCTGATAGTGTTGACTTAGGCTCCTGTAAGCCTTAAAGTGCCAGAAGTTTGCTTTGAACTGGACATTACCTTCTCAGAATAAAACAGAAGAATTATAGTTATCTAAAATCAGGAGGGTCTAGAATCAGTGAAGATCAAATTATTCAGACTAAAGATTTTCTCCAGACAAGAAAGCTGAAAAGGTCACATGGGAGAGCAAGGTGAGATTTAAAAGCCTGTGTTTTGTGAATCTCAGATGTTTAGATACTCTGAGTTTTTGTAACTGTTTATTCTAATAGAAAATATTTCCTTTTGAGATGGGTCAGATGTCAATGTTTTGAGAACAGTTTTGTTGTCTGTGACAGGCCTGCTGCTAAGCATGTAACTGGCAATCCATGTCCTCTTTTAATGGAATGTAGCAAACAATATCCCTAAAAACTTATTAAAAAAGCTTTGCAAAAATTCCTGTGTAACAAAGCTTACAATTTTTCTGTAGAAGGCTTCATGCACTGGGGATTGTAAAAGGACTAGTGTATGTAAATTACTTTTAATTTTTGCTGAACATAGAGTTTGCTAAAAGTATGATTTGAAATCGTTGCAACATGGTGAACTTGGCCTAGATTAATCAAATTTTGCAAATATTTTCTGTAAGAATGGAAAAGGTGAGGTGTTTCCATGCTGATGTTATGTGAAATGCTCCTTCACTGATTCCAGGGAAAATACATCTGCTGGCTTGTGACTCTGCAAGTAAGTCAGAGGCAGCCATGACTGAAGAAGCAGTTTTATTGGCATATGCAAACTGGTGATCAAACACATCAGTGCTCAACAGCTACTCTGGTCAGTTCTGACTGAATAATTTTGCTATCTTTTATAGTAATTTTCCCCCCCTCTACCTCTGGAAAATTCTTTCTCTGTACCACGTTCATCCCCTCCAAAATAAACATTTACTCTCTCTTCTTTGACCCACGTTTTGCAGATTTTTACACCTTTTTTTGGTATTTGGGATATTGTTACCCAGGTAATTTCTGCCATGGTCAATAATTCCAAAAGAATAGGACTCTGATTCTGTTATTTTATCATGTTGCTCATTTCTGCCGTTTCTCGTTTTGTTACCATGTTAGTGCAGGGTTATCTTTGTATTCATATTTTCTCTTTGATATGAGTAAGCTAGGGCAGTTTTTTATGTTCCTAACTTGTCAGCAGAGCTGTATGTTCAGATTTGCATGCCTCAACAATTTCAGTGCATGGTTTCTGGCAAAAGTTCCAATGGCAATGCCCTTTGTGTAGGTAAGACATGCCATAAGAAAACAGTTGAGTTCTTTCAGTTTGTATTTATCTCTTACTGCTGTGGAAATGCCCTATCCTGGTGCAGTAAGGTATTTAGAGTCAGTGGAGGCACCCACGTTGTTCCATTTTGCGGAATCAAGTGCTCGGTGGTGTCCAGCTGAAATCTACAAAAACTAAATGCGTAGATATCTACTTGAGGTATTTTTCCTCACTGGCTGTGATAAGGATCATCTGTTATGTGCATGATCCATAAGTGTGTCTTGCCAACAGGGATTTTCTACTACTGAAAGATTCTCCCTAAAAAAGAGGAAATTCTGGGGGGACAGATATCAGGATTTGCTAGTTACAAGAACCTGGACCCAAACTATTCAGTGGTTAGGTAGTATTTGGTAGTTCACGTGTTCCTAACTGCTGAGACCTGAAAATGGAGACAGCAAAGAGATTTGAAACTGTGTGCATTTCAAAACAGTGCAGAAGTGGCAAAAAAAACTTTGTAAAGAAACACAAAGATGAACATGCATTTATCTTTATCTTGACTAATAAGAGTGTCAACAAAGTGTAAGTCAATTTCTCTCTGTTTAGTTCTGCCCTATTATGTGTGTTTGAACATAATCAGTTCCAGTATAGACAGAAGGTGAATTGAGGTTCTCTCATCAAATCCTAATTATTTTACTCACAGAAGCATATCTTCAGTATAGAAATGGGGAAATGTGAATGTCAGTCTCAAAATGCCTATGGCTGAGGAATTACATTGTTAAGAATAGGCACATTTGGGATTATTCACCTATCCCATTCTAAGCATCCATAATCAGTGTTAAGGAAAGAAGGCTGTTCCAGAGGGTGATCTGTTTAATGCTATTTCAGGAGTCTGTGATTATTTCCTAAACTCTTAACAAGCCATGGGCCCTGGAGGATAAATACCTTCCAAAAGACTGATTTCTCCCTTTCAGTCTTTTCACTTCCAGGTGTCCTAATTAACACTGTTAATTGTTAGTGGTCAGCACAGCAAAACTCAGAATGCACATTTGTTCTGTGGGTTAAAAATTGCACATGTATTTGAACCTAGTTTTTCCAAAATTTCCAAATATTTTTGTTTTTTGTTTGTTTGGGTTTGGTTTTGTTTTGTTTTATTTTGTTTTTTATCTTTTCCAAAATTTGGAGTGAAATGAAACCTCATGAAAGTAAAATTAAAAAACAAACAAACAAAAAACCAGAAACATCTCAAACCAAGAGGAGATTCAAGAGTTTCGAGCTCCAATGAAGAGAAATGAAGTTTAGAATATTACATTAAAATAGTAATTTTATTTTGTTTTGTTTTGTGTTATCAATAACAATGATTGATCAGTCATGTCTTGTCCAACCCACCTGTGCCAAATAAATTCTGGCAAAATTTGGGGAACAGGAAGTTTCCAGATCCTTTTTTAGCTTTGAAGCAAAGCATTTAAGAGTCTAGTGTGGGTGCATTCACATTGGTCACATTTAGAGTGGTGGAAAACCACTGCTGCTGTGGGTGCTTCTGTGAGAGTTGATAAATGAAGGGAATATTGTGACTGTTGCTTTCCACCAGGCTTGCAGTACTGAAGCTCTTGGTTCCTCTCAATTTATTCTGTATGCTTAAGGGATAATTAATTTATTGTAAATATATTTTGTCCAGAAATCTTTTGGCATTAAGATAAGAATGGTCTACTGATAATGAATTGTTTGTTTGTTTGTTTAATGTTATTCCCATATGCAGGCATGGCTGCTAGATCATTTTCTAAGGGTGGAAATGAAAAATATGATTGCTAAGGAAAAATAAGGCCAGGACAAAATAAATTATCACTGCCAATCCTTTGAAAGTTCTTAAGTAATTTTTGTGCAGAATTATTGGCAGGCAAATCCAGAGGTAATCTCAGCAATGCCTCTCTTTGCAGCTGTGGGATGCAGATGGTAGCTGCAGGGATTTTAGCTTTTAAATGTTCTTCCTCAGGCATTAATTTCTTGGGAAGCAGGCACAAACTCTCATGGCATGTTCCATGACGCGTAAGCAGATGTATTCCATGCCTTCTGCTGTTGGTACATCCTCTATTTCTTCCGTCATTTACACTATAAAAATAATAATGGCAACGAGTTAAAATAGTAGTTTAAATTAATTTTTAAATTACATAAAGAAAAATAAACACCCCAAACCCCCCAAATCACCAAAACAAACAGTCTCATGCTTTCTTCAAGACCTCCCTAGGCTAATTGATTACTGAAGTATAATGACTTGGTGTATTTGAAGATTTGGAGTGCTAGATACTGTCCCACTGTAGGCTTGGTGTGTAAATTAGTGGGAAATTGGGTAAGATATTAATGGCTAAGGTTTCATTTTACAGCATATCTCTTGTAAGAAGGTCTTTGCCTTCGGTTTCTTACATATATAGACCACACTGCAAGTCAACAAAGTCATTTTTCTGCTGTGATATCTTGTTGCAATAGAAGTGCTACAGATATCAAAGTGATGACTCTTGCTGTTGTCTTGGCTTTCAGCCACTACAGAACTTTAGAGGATTTAATGCCTCACTAAAATTTTCCAACATTTTTTTTCCCCACAAAAAAACCAAACATGGCTTATCAAGCCTGGTGAGTTTGGAAGTCCTTTTTGGAGGCTGCAGCTCCTTGAACTATTCAGGGGTCCTAACTGCTGTCATTAGAGCCAGGAAGAGAGTTATTTACTTTCTGCAGCCCTCCATTTATCTCTCTTTTAGATCACAAAGATTTGAGTCCAATAAAGGAAGTGACTCATGACTATCTTCTCCCTTTTCTAAGCCTCTTAAAGAAGAGAGATGTGTGGAGGGAAAGAACTACATGATACTGTTATAGAATTTTGTACAGCTGAAATAACAATTTCTTGAAAAGTGACACTTGATTTTCTTGGTAGAACTAACTTTTCCTGATTCCCTTCTCCAGCTGAATTCCATTGAATACAGGTAACCTGACTTTCAAAGCTATCTGCTTTTCTATATACAAAGCTATCTGCTTTTCTATATACCATCTTTAATTTATTTTGAGGCATCTATTAGCTTGTGCTGCTAATCTGGCTTCTCATTTCTACACAAACACCTTTCTGCTTTTTTTTTTTTTTTTCCAAAAGTGTCTCTTATACTTGGAAGATACTTCCTATAATTTACCACAAAGCCACCTTATCATCACATTTCAAATCCAGTCTTAAGTTCTCTGTCAGGATGCCTAAAGGCAAGAAAGTAACGTTTTGTCTCAGAACAGAGTACTGCTTATTAAATTGAGCAACTGATTGCCTTGCTGGTGGTTTGAATTCCCTGGTCATCTGTTTCTTATCTTGTAGACTGCACTTCTTAAACATGGAAGTTGTGTGCAGTATGTAGCATATTTGCTTCTTTGTCCATTAAGAGTGTAATAGCATCATGAGACTGTAACAGACTAAATCCAGATTTCTACTGTGTTCCTTGCTTTGACATGTGTACTGGATGCAAGAGTCCTTGGGAAGCTTGGATGCATTGTGGTTACAAACTCCTCCCATGGAGAAGTTTCCACTTGGAAAGTGCCAAGCTCTGTAGCTAGTTAGTTAAGAAAGAGACTTGGTTCACCATGGATCTTTTATTATGATGCTTTTATCAAAACAAAGTCATTGATCATATCATTTGTAGAATAGCTGAGGTTTGAACTGGATTGGATAGATATTGCATTCATGGGTACTTTGTGGGCAACACTGTGGATGTTCTGCCTTTACATCCTTAACTATTTTAGGTTTTCTTGTGCTTTCTGATGTGAATGCAGATATTGCAAATTCTGTATGTTGATGAATTCTTATCTCTTCTTCAACCCTGCTTTTAGAAATTAGGATTCAGAATATGTCATTGTTAGTTTTTAAAAATAAATATGTAAGTTATATTCACAGCTAAGACTTGTTTCCTTCTATGCAAGACTTTTTAGTTTAGAGTTAGGTAACTGTATGTGAAATTATAGAATATGCTCAATGTAAATCTAATGAAACTTTTTTTGCTGACTTTGCATGTTGTAGATAAGTTTGACTCACAGGGTGAAGTACGCACCCAGTCTGCATTTCTCTGTAGCTGGCCTCAATATTAATACCCACATACCTAAAAAAGGAAAAAAAAAAAAAAGTGAGGTATGTTGCATGTGTTGCATGCATACTTCTGAAAGATCACAGAACACAGCTGATCCATGATAAAAGTACATGCAGCAGAAAAATGTTACAGGGGCACTATCTTCTTCCATTGCTAAGGCTAATTCTTTATTTCAGGAGAATTGATACTAATCTCTCTGAGGCATCTTGAAATATGCTTTTACCTCTGCCTGTAATGTGTAACTTTCAAGCACAGTACTTAATGTATTTGTGTATGAGTTTGTGAGAACTTGAAGTATAACATATCTGGCAAGTCGTAAAAGAACATGACACTCTGGTCTCAACCACATTTAATTTGCTTGGGATAGCTGATGCCAGTTACTGAAGTGTGAAGTTGCTGTTATTGTATTAGGCTTCTATGTAATTAATGTGCCCATTTTCCTCAGAATTTGGCCAAATTTTGGATATGAATTAGAGCAATTTTATTTCTGCATGAGAGAGCCTATGCAGTAGTTTAAAGTAATTTTAAAAATTACATTAGACAGTTGGCATGTTAATTTTCTGCAAGCTCTGCCTCTTGCATGGTGCAAATTATACATTAAACTACTGCAGCCCCATGTAGAGAGCCACTAGCAACTGATCTTAAATAACATGACTGGAGTTGTAGACAGCCAGCCACATACTCAATTAATAAGTGAGGAAGTTGTGTTTTCTCAAATCCATTAAATTACCCTGTGGTTTTGATTTTAACACTTTTTTCAACTTTCATCTTTGCAGTGATAGTGTGGAGATACTTTAACCTCTTGTGCCAAAGTCTTAGACTTGGGGTAGTGAAGTGCAGAGTAATGTATGGCTAACTTGCTAAAGACTCTCTCAAACCCCTCTGTATTGGAAACAGCCATGGGAAAATTCCTGAGCACAGGAACTCCAGATAACTGAAATACCAGGACCAGTAATTTTGTCTTGGGCTGTAGTAAACAGGGTACATGATATGATTCTGTGCTACAGTATCCTTAGCTATTTGGCCAAACCATCCACCAAAGCAACATTCAATGTTTGGATAATATTTCATCAGCTTACAAATGAATAGAACAGCTAAATATATGGTAAAGACAAATTACAAGGGATCCATTAAATTCTCATATATTATGGAATTGCATAGTAAATTAATCCTGTTTACCTGTCACCAAAGAAATGTTACTAGTCCATAGAACTGTCACTATTTCAATAGTTACTATTTTCTTAATTTGTTAAACTACTTCCTCAGGCATATTTAAACAAAAAAAAATTAAAAGCAACTCTACCTCATCTCTTACACCATTTCACCTGGAATAGGACTCAAACTTTTTTTTGGTTGAAGTTTATTAACAGATTTAGAAACTTGTAGTTTATATTGTCAAATGAAGTAATTTTTACAACACTGGCATGTTGTGGTATGCCATATGTTAGATGCTGATTGACATGATCATGTGTTTGTGTAGATACCATTCCCTGGAGCACAGTAAATTCTTCAGGTGCAGGGCTCATTAAATTATAGGCTAACTGAGTCCAAATGATTTTTAGAGAGTTTGTAGAAGCAAACTAACTATAAAATCTGCATGATTGTTCACTAGTACTTTTTCTGGAGTGTGTTCAGTGTCCTCTGCTCTCATGATCACTTATTTATGAGGCTCACCAGGGCTGCTACTGAATACAGTCACATTTCCAGGTGACAGCAAGCTCCTGCTTAAACCACATTATTCTTGCAATTAACGTGCCTTGACTTTCAAATCTGAGATTGAGTGTGTAGGTCTAGTCATCAGCAAAAGACTTTCAGTGTGTATCGAGATATGAGTGTAGAAACCCATGGAAGTGCAGTCAGAATGGGGCATTATTTTACATACTGGCAGAGGTGTTTTTGTGACGTGAGCCACTGCTAGGGCTGCCCAGCAAAGGCAGCAGAATGCCATGCCTTGTGCACTCTGTAGTTGCTTCATGAACATGGGGTTATAAGACCTAATAGTAATGTGTGCTATGAAGTTTGTACTTACATGGTGGAGTTTAGTATTATACAGTGTAGAAGCAGGGCAATAAGTGAGGTTACAACCACGGACTTCCACAGGGCTAACTTCCTACTCTTCAGAGATATAACGGCAGGAATCCCATGGGCTAAGATTCTGGAGGATAAAGGAGCCCAAGAAAGTTGGTCAATTTTTAAATGCCACTTCCTCTGAGCCCAAGGTAGGTGTGTTCCCTTGAGTAAAAAATTGGGTAGATGTGCCAGGAGACCTGCATGGATGAACAAGAAGCTTCTGAAGGAAATCTCATGGTTAAGAAAGATATTTACAGTTTATGGAAGAAGGGACTTGTCACTTGGGAGAACTATAAAGTAGTTGCCAGGGCATGTAGCAAGGCAACAAAGAAGGCTAAAGCCCTCTTGGAACTAAAACTGGCAAAGGAAGTTAAAGAGAACAAGAAAGGCTTCTTCAAATATATCAGTAGGAAAAAGAAAAATAGGGAAAGTGTGGGACTGTGAACAGCTACAGCCTTCTTGGGTTTAGTCTGGAGAGCTGCCCATTAGATGCAACTCTGTGGACTGTTTAAATCTTTGCCTGGGCTTTCTTGGGTTGTAAACAGAAGTGTAATTTCCTGCCTTTTCTGTGACAGATCTTCCATCATCTGCAGAGTCTCAGTCAGAGCTTCCATGCTCCTGTGGTGCAGAAAGAAGCAAAACAGTGGGACAAGTTTGCAAGGGGTATGCCGTAGGCAATATCTGCTCTAAGTGACAGTGAATTCCTTCAATAGAATCAATATTCTCTTAATATTTTCTTAAGGATCCCCATGTGTATTTTTTGACCAGAGTTTAGCAGAGCTGCTGGCTGCTGTAACCAGCAGGAGTTTTAATGAAGAACACAGATGAGGACAGTGGGATACATACCCACCTGCAGCTAATGCTATACAAGTCTATCTCCCTGCCAGTTCTGCCTTGTGCTAGGCCAGGAGGTGTGACTGCATTTTGTCTTAGCTCTGGCTGAAATGTGGAAGTGCTGCCTCAGTTTTCTTTTGGAAGGACAAATATACCCACATCAAAAGAATTAGAGGGAAGAAAGATAATGGAGAACTGTATGCTAAGACATACTAACAGTACAGAGAGGAACCATTTGTGAAAAAGAGATCAAATTCACCTTAGCAATTAAGAAGTATGTTTTGGTGTTATGTGCAATCAGACTGTAGCAGAGTTAATCTAATGAGGTGCTAGGGCAATAGTTCAGCAGACATGAAAATATAGCAGTAGGAGAAATACTATGTGGACTCTCTAATGTTTGGCTTCAAGGCTGTATTAGATAATCCGAAAGATCTCTTCCTTTCAGGATAGCTGACTTCTGTGAAACAATGGCAGTTTGAGATTTGTTATATCTTAATGTAAATGAATTTTCTGTGCTTGGCTCCATTTTAGAATCTTTTTAGAAGAGCCAGACTTGGCTAGGATTTTCACATTTTCATGTGAAAATTATGCTGGTTTATGGGGCATATTTGTTTGTGCCCTTTAAAACTTTTTTTAAAATGTTTTAAAATTTTTAATTTTTTTTTAAGAGTAGCACCTTTATTTAAGTAATGGAGTGACTAAGTTCAGTCAATACTAAATTGGTGTCACTGCTTGAATTGCGTTTCTATTTTAAAGGAATATCTAACTATCCCAATGTTTGCTTCACCTATGCCCAGAGAATATTAAAACACTGAGTAAAGGCATGAATTGTGTCAATGATTAATGAAAGCATGTTACAGAAGCACCCTATATTCTTTTCACAATGTAGAACTAATAATATTTTAGAGCTGCTTGATAAAATTGGAGTGGATTTGATACACATCAACAATGTTGCTTTTCATCTCTTATACATCTTGTTTGACCTAAGCTTTCCTAGTAATCAAATAAATTTACTGGGAAGGACACTAACTTGCATTTTGAGAGATTTAATTCTGTCTTCCTCAAAGGAAGAAAGTGAAGAGGGTACTTCCTGATTGCTTTTTTATTATTTTTAAAAAGGAAGTGTTCATTTTTAAAGAAAGGTATTCTAGCCCAGAACAAGTCATAACCATAAACAAGGAAGATAAGTGATGCAGGTCAGTATGAAAACCCCAGGCATTTTCTTTCAGTGTAATGCCCCTACTGCTGTTACTGAAACCTATGGCACAAAAAGGCCTTTCAAATTGAACAGAGCTAGGATTTATCAGGAAAAATATTTGAATGCCAGTATGTTCTTGGTTGGTTTTTTTAGTCTAAGGTGTTTGTTTGCTTGTAGTTGTTTGTTTTTTCTTAAATATAATTGTTTTTGAGGAGTAATTTTTGGAGTTGTGTTCTCACTTCAAATATGAATTTCAAGACAAAATGTTATAATTTGCAAACTGGCTTAGTTGTAAAGTTAATTCTGTAATGCATTCATTTTAACTTTTAAGGCCTTTTGGAGCAACTTATCTAGTTTCAGTCATTCATTACAGTATTCTTCATGACCTCTGAGTAACAAAGTATAGCTGTTAACATCTTTGTACTCCCAAATGGAAATGCACACATTATTATTTCATATTATAGATGAGCAGAGCCAAGACTGAAATACTTAGCATGTCCAAAATGAGATAATTTTGGAAAACTGTTGAAGACATTAAGTAGATCAGAGGTGCACTTAACAGTACTGCAAAGCAAGCATGAAAATAGTTATGTTAGAGAAGAGACTACATTTAAAAAATAAATATGTTAGAATGTTGATTGGGAGGAAGGTTAGCATAACTTGCATCTTATTTTCTCTTTCTGGAAGTCAGCATTTCAACAGTATCTGTGTGAACTGTGTAGGATTGTGGTGCTTTCTGTAACAGAGGTTAAGTGTTCTGCTTTCAGGATTGTGGCTGAGTGCCGTGTGTACTATTGTAGCAGGTACTTTGGCTGGCAATGCTGCTCTGAATTCTGAAGATTGATGATTCTGGCTCTATTTAATAGACACTGGTGTCTAATTATGCTAGTAATGTTCTTGCTTTTAATAATTTTTCTTAGAATGAATCAGAAGTAAAGAAAAAGTAAAGATTAGGAATAGTAACACATGACTTTAAATAAACAAAGGTGCTTGCTTCTGTTCAAGATAACCTGATCTAGTGTGAGGTGTCCCTGCCCCTGGCAGGGGGGCTAGAACTAGATGATCCCTGAGGTCCCTTCCAACCCTGACAATTCTGATTGTATGATAACTAGCTCTTTGTTAGTGCCCCTTTATTTTTTGAAAAACAACTTCATACCTTTACTTTATACAAGGAGAATAACAGAATAAGAAAACAACTGGAACCAATCTGTGTGCTAGAGTGTAAACACACCCCTTTGCCTGGTGCAATTATTTGAAACAAAATAGGCATAAAATAGTTTTCAGGCTAGGAGTGTTCCTTGGCATTAAAAGTTTAACATATTGAAAACTAAAAGCTCATCCCTACACAGATTGAGAAATGATTGTTTGCTAGGGCTGATTATAATAATCCTCTTCCATAATAAATGCCAGTGTCAGTATTCTCATCCCACCTACCTCTTAGTTTTGAGTCATGATGAATTTTCCCATCTTATTTTTCTATCCTGGGTGACAGATTTGGGGGCAGATTTAATTAGACTTGCACAGGCCGTTTGAACGTTTCTAAAATGTCTGGTGGTTAATGTTGCAATACCTTTTGATATTTTAACTAGTGACTAGGGTCACAGGTTGGATTAATATCTGAAGATTTTTATACCTGCTCTTTTTAAGAGCTGCTCTGCACATAACCTTTGACTCTCTTAGCAGTCTCTTCACTCGCATTAGATCTCTTTAATAAATCTTGCTTTTTCCTATTAGTGGACTCTTTTTCTTATTCACACCCTTCAGTGACTAGAGGAAAGAAATAGATGATTTTGCACATGTGTGTGTGTGAGTAAGAAAGGGAGGCACCCTTCTTTTCCCTACATTTTAAGATTTCTGAAAGGTAAACCTTCTCAGTTAGGAGAATACTACAAAAAAAACCCCACTTTCTGCTCAAGAGAAGATCAGTCAGAAGATCTGAATCTTTTAAATTTTATTTTATTTTATTTTCATCCTTCTAGTATGTTAGGCCTCAGATGTAAAACGAACTTATGTGCTGCAAAAGATTGGGTGATTTTTCTAAGCATCAAATTGAGCTGTCCTCCCTGAAGGTCCATTTTGTGTTACTTGCCTTCACAGAGATGGCTAAATGTAGAATTGAAAATGTGAAAAGAAATCCTGGCATCATCCCTCTTCAAATCAAGGTTAATACAACTCAAAATGTGTAACTACAGTAGATGTAAAGGAAGCAGTAGTAAAACTGTCAATTATGCTTCATGCTTAAAAAAAAAAAAAAAACACCCCAAAAACACACACAATAAAAAAAGATGTGGGAGAGAGATACCCTAATGTAACCTTAGGATTTTCCTGATCATTTTTAGATTCAGGTTGGTGCTTTGACTTTTTTTTTTTTTTAATATGTGTCTCTCTCTCTTTCCTCTTGAAATTCAAAAGGAATAAATAGGTAATGTGGCACTGGCAAGCTCAGAGTATTTCTTTGTGGAATACTCAGGAAAGGGTTTCTCTCATAGTACAGCTGGCACAGCTGCTTTCTATAGAATAAAGGAGCTTCATTGTCTTCCATTGTGCATGTCAAAAAAACTCTGTAATGAGCTACATACTAGCAAAACTGGCTAATGCAATTTATGTAGTTAGATTATGCTGGCTGACATAAAAATGATCATCTCTTAATCTTATTCAGTGCAGGAAGGACAGAATTAGCATTAAATCATATGATACTGTTTGGCCATCTCTCTGCATTTCTTTCTGTCTTTCCTATCCCTGTTGTACCAGTATGTGCCAGGAAATGTTACTGGTCCATTGGATTAGCCTGGTATTAAAGCATCATAACTGAGAGCAGAAGAGAGATTTGTTACGATAACCACCAGGCCCCATGATTTTTGTTGTCTTTGTGGTTGCCACAGCAGCAGTGATACTTGAAAATGATTTTTTTTTTTTTTTTTGTAATAGAGCTTCTTTGCTGGGAAAGGTTTTGTGCCTCAGAGTGGGTCTTAGTCATGTTGGTGACTTGTAGGCTTTTGGCTTCTTGACCAGAAGAGAAATGAATCTAAAGATTTTTTTCCAGGAACATGTTTCCTTCAAATCAGAATTTTCAAAATGGGTTTCCACTGAGGTGAGGTTCATGAGGCTATCCATATAAATATTCACACCAAAAAGGCAAGCTCTGAATTCTGCTGTATGAAACAGTAGATCTGCAGCCCAGTTTCAATGAAAAGTACTGTTTATGCTTCTTAATAGCTTTCAGTGCATATAGTCAAGGTTAAGCTCTATGGTAAATCCTTTGTTTTGTGGACGTGAATTACAGATTCTGCTGTCTTCACTGTTGTTGTGTTTTCCATGCCGGTCTTGGGTTAGTTATAGGTGGACCTTGGCCAGATGCCCACCTAGATGCATTGTGTTCTCTTCCTCAGGTCGTCAAGGGAAGAAAATAGGATGGAAATAATCATGGGTCAAAATAAAGACAAATAGATCACTTACCAGTTGCCTTTCTTTCCCCCCTTGCCTTTCTTTCCCCCCTTGCCTTTCTTTCCCCCCTTGCCTTTCTTTCCCCCCTTGCCTTTCTTTCCCCCCTTGCCTTTCTTTCCCCCCTTGCCTTTCTTTCCCCCCTTGCCTTTCTTTTCCCCCCTTGCCTTTCTTTCCCCCCTTGCCTTTCTTTCCCCCCCTTGCCTTTCTTTCCCCCCTTGCCTTTCTTTTCCCCCCTTGCCTTTCTTTCCCCCCTTGCCTTTCTTTCCCCCCTTGCCTTTCTTTCCCCCCTTGCCTTTCTTTCCCCCCTTGCCTTTCTTTCCCCCCTTGCCTTTCTTTCCCCCCTTGCCTTTCTTTCTTTCCCCCCTTGCCTTTCTTTCTTTCCCCCCTTGCCTTTCTTTCTTTCCCCCCTTGCCTTTCTTTCTTTCCCCCCTTGCCTTTCTTTTCTGTTCAAAATCCTTATTTCTCTGCTCGTCTGATATTTTTGCTCTTTGTTTTTGCAAGAGGTCTCACCAGCTGGCCTGATGGGCTCAGTTCTGACCTGTGGTGGATCCGTTGCACAACCACCTGGAACTAGCAGTGCCAGGCATGGGGCACTGCCTTGTTTCTTCTCACAGAGACTAGCACTGCACCCCCCATACTGTTTCCAACACCTTACTGTATACACTCAATACACCAATAACTGTTGTCTTAATCTTAAATTTCAAGGTTAAGTCATGCTACTGCTAAAATATCTGTTGTGCTCAGTACTCCTACTAAGTCTAGATATGCAAATCACATGCTGATGTGAGGCTCACTATACAGGAGAATGGTTTGCCAGTTCTCCTGTAGGAACTATACTGGTTGTACCCAAACCTTTAACAGGGGTGTAGAAGTCAAATCGCCATTGTCTGTCATATGAAAACAGCTGCTAGAAAGGTTTTTAATTTTTTTTTTTTTTTTTACCTTGTCTTGCAGGATTAGATCATGCAGAAGGTTACTGGTGCTAGGGATACTGCAGTTAGACGTGATGTTCTTATTGAATTCTGTGCAGGGTAAGAAGATTCAGTCCTATCCGATCTGAACTTCCATGACTGAACAGGTAAATGTTCTCTAATGTTATTCTGCCAGAATGATTCAGAGTGGAAAATCTGTTTTGCAGTATGTTCAAGCTAACCCAAATAATTCTGGAAGTGAGTCAAGGTAAAATTGTGCCAAAAGATCTGAGGAAGATATACCTTCCGTTAAGGGAGATGGTGGGAAGACACTGAGGAGGGTGATGAGAAGCCTAAGAAAATCCTGAGGGTGATCAGTGTTTAATAACACATCTTGATGGATAGTGTAAAGCATTTAATTATTAGTAATTTCTGGTAAAATATTAGAGCCGGATATGTGTCTGTGATGGAAGGCAGTAATTCAGACTATTGCTGGCTTGGCAATAACCTTTATTACAGTACTGATACAAATGTACAAATTAGACATAATGGATATAAATACACTGTAGGTGATGGTCAGAAAAATTTTCAGTGGAAGAAATGCTCAGTGCAGTCAATTTATCAAGGGGACTCATGCTATGAAACTCTGAGTATCTCTAGTAGTGAAAACAGGAAGGAAAAATGAGGAACAAATGAGGGATACTTAGGCTACAAGCAGGTGATGCTCCAATTAAAATCTGATATGCTGTTGTCATCTACTTGGGGGGGGGGAAGGATAATTGAGTGTTTTGTGGTAGTTGTTTTTTTAAGCAGTACTCTGCAACTGCTATCAGTGAACTATAACAAAGATATTTTGGAAGGTAAGTGGAATGGCAGTCTACAGCCACAGAAGACAGTCTGTGCTGCTTATAGGTTGTTCTTGCTCCTTTCCTGTGCTGGTGACATGCTCCATTCCTCTGTCAACCACCAAAGGCCTGGAGTGATTGCGACAGAAGATAACACAGCAAAAAAACAAACCAGACTGAAATACAATCACTTCAAGCATAGGCATGTAAAGAAGAAAATGTCTGTGGAACAGCCTCCTAGGGCAAGTTCTCATGCTTGGGTGCCTTTCTAAATGCCTCCACACTAAAAAACATAGCATGGAGAACAAACCGAAAGAATCAGAAGTCTGTGTGTGGTCACAGGGCTATAACCTTATTGGGACACTCTGGGATAGCTCACACACGTGGAGTGCTGCAATATGTGGATACAGGCTCCTTAGGAAAGACAGTCTGAAAAGGCAAGGAGAAGGACTTGCCCTTAATGTGAGAGAGCAGTCAGAATGCATGGACACACACTTTGTGGCTCAATATTGCAGGCAAACCAACGTGTGTTGTCTTAGCGGGTGTCTGTTATAGACCTCCTGATTGAAGAAGGCCTCAACTACTCCTGAAAAACTTGTACAAATCCTGACTTTCACAGGCCCTGGTCCTCATGAGGGATTCTATAAGAACAGAAACAGCAAAAAGAAGACTAGGGAGAAGTTGGAACAACTGCTGAATGTGGCAGGAGACATGGTGACATAGGACAGGGAAAAAGTTGAGGTGTTTCTTGCCTTCTTTGCCTTAGTCTTTACTGGTAGGACTGGCCTTCAGTAATTGCATTTCCCTGAGACTAGACAGAAAGTCTGTAACCAGGAGGACTTCTTAGAGAAGACCAGATTAGGGAATCACAAATCAGGCATCTGTAATTATGGGCTGCACCCACAGCTGCAAAAGAACTGTCTCATGTCACTGCAAGCCACTCTCCATTATCTTTGAAGGGCCATGGTTACTGGGAGAGGTTTCTGCAGGCAAATGTTACATTCATTCTCTTCCAGTCTTCAAGAAGGAAGATTTGGGAAACTACAGGTCAGTCAGACTCACCTCAATACCTGGTAAGGTGATGGAGCAATTAATACTGGCAACCATTTCCAAACACATGAAGGACAAAACAATCAGGAGCAGTTGGCATGGTTTTGTGGAGAAATTGTGCCTAACAAAATAGATTTCAATAATGAGGTGACCAGCTTGGTTGACAACAGGAGAGCAGTGGTGGTTGTTTACCTTGACTTTACTTAGACTTTTGACTCTGTCTCCTGTAATATCCTCATAGAGAAGCTGACAAAGTACAGATTATGCAAACGGGCAATGAGGTGGGAAACGGAGTAAATGGAGGATTACAACTGAAAGCATAAAGTCCGGTTTAAGGCAGGTGTACCCTAGGAGAAACATGGGAGCAAATGCTTTTTAATATCTTTGTTAATGACTTGGAATAAATAACTTGCACTCTTTCTAAATTAGCAGATTATGTAAAACTGGGAGGAGAGGTTGATACAGCAGGTGATTGTACTGTCATTCAGATGAACCTCAGTACACTGGTGAAATGGGCTCTGAGGAATTTTGTGAAGCTCAACAATGGGAAGCGTTAAGTCTTGCATTTGAGGAAGAATAACCAGAGGCACTGGTACATGCTGGGGTTTGACTGGCTGGAAAGCAGTTCTGCAGAGAATGGCCTTAGAATCCTGATAGATGAAAGGCTGACAGACAGAAGTTCACCCTTGGTGCAAAGAAGGCTAACAGCGTCATGGGCTGTGTTAGGAAGCCTTTTGCGAGCAGGTCAAGGGAAATGATTCTTCCCCTCTTCTCAGCACTGAGAAGGCTACATCTGGATTGCTGTGTCCAGTTCTAGGATCCCAATCACAAGAAAGATAAAGATTTATTGGAGTGACTCCAGCAAGAACTATGAAGATGATTAAGGAACTGGAGCATCTCTACTATGAGGAAAGCCTGAGAAAACCATGACTGTTTAGCCTGGGGAACAGAAGGCTTGGGAGTGATCTCATTCAGGTATATAAATACTTGATGGGAGGAAATGCAGGTGAGGGAGCCAGACTCTTCTTGGTGGTGCCCAGTGACAGGACAAATGGTAATAGACACAAGAAAACTCTTTCCTGTTGTGTAGATAGTTGAACAGTGGAACAAGTTGCCCCAGAGGGACTGCAATCTCCAACCTTGTTGATGTTCAAAGCTCACTTAGACACCTCCCTTATCAACCTGCTCCAGCTGACCTTGCTTAAGCAGTGATGTTGGACTAGATGCTCTCAGAAGGTCCCTTCCAACATAAATTATTATGATTCTGTGAACACAAATAGGAGCAATAATCATCCTGTTCTTTGTGAGAGAATCTTTGGGTCAAAATGTTGTAGAGGTCCATGGCAGAATAGGTCAGAATCTTTGAACAACCAGTTTTGTATCTCTTTCACTCTGTATACAGTTAATTTAGTATGCAGTCTTATTTCTTTTATCCTTTATCCCTTATGTCTTTGATGCATTCTGATTTTTGTGCCAAAAGGGAAAAATCCTAGTATGAAAATACAGTGCTAGAACTGAACTCCTGGCAAAAATAGTGGATGGGGGAAGGGGAAGAATGCCTGGCACAGCTGTTCCCAAGAGGTTTTGCTCACCTTCAGTAGAGCTAATAAATATGACAGGATCATTAAAGTATTATTCATCTTGTGGTTTCAGTGTAAGGTTAAGTGTATCTAAATGCAAATGTTTTTATCTGAAGACTTATATTTCGGGGTAATTCACTGAATTGTGACTTACAGAAGGTTTTGAGATTCTAGTTCTTAGCCAAAATGCAGAAAATCTTCTAGTATCTATTACAGAGTTTTTCATCTGTATGTCTTGAACTGTTTTGTCAAGGAATTATTATTATAATTTTTTTAGTTGAGGGAAAACACAAGCAAGCAGAAATCCAAAGAACTTGCCCAAATTCCCAGGGTGTGTGAACAGTAGATGTAAAACCAGAACACTGGTTTCCGAACTCCAGTGTGGCTCATTCTCATTAATGAAAAGATTTTCCTTTACTCTTAATACTTTACATGCTTTGTTCTGAAGTAAACACTAATTGCCTCTGCCTCACATGGTACACTCTCAGAGCTAATATTTCTCCTAGGATTCAGCTTCCCAAAAGCAAAGGACTTTTTTCCCCCCTTTTTCAGCCTTCTGTACCTTCAATTTGAGGACCAACCACCTTCTTGTTAACACAGTTCAGAGAGTAATGTTCCTAGCTGTTCTGCAGTAGAAGGGTAGAAAAAAAGTTATGTCACCCTGCCAGTGCCGGAGCTGGGATAATAATGAATATTTACTTTCTTTGGAAATGTTGAAATCATTCTCACCATATTTGTGGGGTTAAATGAGCCCTTTACTGAATTGTTTTACTTATCCTTTGGCCAATTTTTAATATTTGAAGGTCATCTTTAAAAATAAGTCAACCATAATAATAATAAAGAATGAATTTAGAAAACAGTTGGGCTTTTATGTTTTTTTTTAAGATGCGTTTGTTTCCCCCCCATGCAATTTGATGAAATCAAGATGAAATTGAAAAATGCTTCAATGCTGCTAAATATCACTTGGAATGGGTTTTTTTGTTGTTGGCTGTGGTTTCATTTTTTGTGGTGGTGTTTTGTTTTGGTTTTGTTGTTGTTATTTGGTTTTATTCTTTCTTTTTAAGTTTACAGAAAAAAACATATTCACACAGTTCTATTTAACTTACTGGCAAGTTTCCTGGAGGACTCGGTACTTCGGTGAATGTCAATCCTGCTGGTTTGCCAGTTCCCTCATTGCAGATTTATGACTTCTGCAGAATGATTGTGACACCAAGAACGTGCATGTTTAGTTTATCTGTGAAAGTGGAAGAATCAGTGACACTCTTTTCATTGCCTTTTGCTTGCCCTTGCCCCATCAGTGGTCTGCTTCTTTCTATAACCAGTCTTTTAGTTTGAAGAACAAAAATCTTGATGTCAGTGCTATGACAATTATATACCACAAACACAAGTGGTTTCTGCAGAGAGGGGAAGTGTCAGCATTTTTTTTTTTTTTGGTACTGAGTGAAGAATCTTGCAAGGATTGTGTCTGGTGTTTGGGAGTCCTGTTTCGGACAGGCTGTAGGTTTCCTCTTTTGCTCTGTAGGTTATGTAAGCCTCCTGCTACTTTTGCAGAAGATAGGAAAAGTATTGATTTACAGCTCCAAGTGTCTGTGTGATTTATGACAAGGAACATACCACACAGTGTTCAAGATGGGTTTAGATATCTTAGGCTAGACAAAATAAGTGGAACTTGTACAGGTGTACAGAACATTTAAGTGAACACTAAGTATTCATCCAAAACCTCATCTAGCACTCATTCAGAATTGGAAGAGTGCAAACTGGCACAAAAATTCAGCTTAACGTCAGACTGATGCCTTTATTAAACACTGCTTGATTGTTCATGTGCTCACTCTCTCCTTGGTGCAGTTCTGTGTGTGTTCCTGTGGAAGGTTGTGGCACTTCTTTTGCTTTCACCCTACCTGGGTGTTCCCATCTTCCTTTATTGATACATCCTGACTGAAAGTTGCCTAACACCCTTGTTTGTTCTTAGAACTCTTCCCCTGTATGTCCATGTCTCCCTCCCTTTTCTCAAATCCTGAAAGGCTGGCCACAAAGGAATGAGCAGAAGGAAGGCTGAAACAGTGAGGCAATGAAATGTTTTTTTCCCTTGGCTTTCTGGAACTAATCCTGCTTCATGCTGCATAGTTATGTAGAACTACAACCTGAGAGCCCAGTTCTTTACCAGTGAAGTTTACACTATGGGACAGTGGTAACATATTATTATTGTTGCTGTACAAGATGGAGGTGTGCAAAGCCTGATTCTGGGAATCACATGTCGTTACTTAATACTTTGATACATGTGGACTGTCAAGAAACTTTCTTGCATGTTAGAGAGAACATCTCAAGTTTTTAGTACAGAAATAGGAAGAGGGGGAATAAATGTATCAAGTTGGCTTTTACTGATCTGTCTAAGAAGGTAAATTTTACTAAAACTGATACCTGACCTTTATTATTTAATCTTTTTTTTTCCTCTCTCATATTTCCACACTCCTCATAATGAATTCAAAACCTCATTAATCATTAGCCTCCATATGCCAAGACAGTAAATCAAAACCCATGGATGATATGTTGTCTCATAATTTTTAAAGCTGAT
The DNA here is from genome assembly GCF_027791375.1 of Indicator indicator. Taxonomy (NCBI): domain Eukaryota; kingdom Metazoa; phylum Chordata; class Aves; order Piciformes; family Indicatoridae; genus Indicator; species Indicator indicator. The sequence continues at coordinate 24,397,540 of NC_072017.1, read as the reverse complement.
ACTGATAGTGTATAACTATAGGATTAGAAGGGTGAAAAAAGGGAATACAGTATGTGTATGTTTGTGCTAAACATGTTATGCACTGTATCTTGAAGCATACCTGAACTCTCCCATTGCTTTAAGTGAAACTACCGACTACCTCGTCCAAAACTGTAGCAGAAGTTTGCATAACCACTTCAAAAATACTTGTGCTTCTTGTTATTTCTTTTTCCCTTTGAGCCAGATGAAGTGTTACAACCTTTTCTTTTTTTTTTTAATTCTTCTTCCCAGCAATTTGAGAGATAATTGAAAAGCAAGAAATTGTGTTTTATTTTGGATTAGATTTTTACATATTTTCCAGATAGTGCTGCTGTTTACTCAGTCGTCATCTTCCTACTGACAACCTACTAGCAGCATTTCTTTTCTCTAGCTCCCTTTCGAAGTCTAGGTTCATTCTTTCATGCACCTTTTGGTTTATCTGATAATTAATACTAACCCCTAAAGGTGCTATCAGTGTTTTCTAATAGTACATGCAACTTCATCTAGAGAAGTAATACTGAAATTGCATTTCATGTGTAACTGGAATGATAAAGTGAAATGTATTATGGCCTAATGAGAAAATTTCACTTAAAAGACTTCTGAAAGTCTATGTGGGCAGCTTTAATATAAAATCCGTGATCTTACAACAAATGTCAGTTCTGTTTATGTAACCAATTCAAGATAATGGATCCTAGGACATGAAAAAAAGGTTTCCTAAAGAAATATCATGGCATGATCAAAATCCAATTTAAAATAGAGTAATGCACCTGAATATTAGGGGAATGTGATGTACCCCATCAGCTCATACCTTAAAAAAAATCACAAGATTAAACCTTTTCAGGTGGCACAAGAAGTGTTTGTCATATCCATGGCTATATGTTTTTTAAAAGGTAGTTTATTTAACCACAGTAGTTCATTTAACTACAACACTGAATTACTGGTGTGCTCAAGTAATAGTAGAAGTTGTGGAAGACTGGAGGCAGAAAATAAAAAATAGAAAGAATGTCACATGCACCAAAGATGACTGTTTACTACTGTTGATCACCAAAGAGGTACAACAGGTTCTTCACGATGTGGAACCTAAGCAGAGAGGTGCAAATGGAGGGAGTAGTTATGTAAGGGCATTTAGCAGCACTTTCAGAGACAAAATTAGCACTTGTCCAGAGACAAAATTAGAAGTGCCAGACAGTTCAAAATTTGCCTCTGCATGACAACTTCCTATGAGGACCACATTTCAGAGGGTCATTTTAATAAAAATGAAAGACACGTTCTATTAGGACAGCTTTACTGACAAATAATTAAGATGAATTGCTAGCATACACTTGTCCTAGATGTCTTGTTGATGTCAGTTTGTAGGAGGCACGGGTGGGTTTACAGTGTATGCTTTACTCCTTAAAAGTAATTTGCAATTGAAGTTAACCATTCTGAGAAGAGCTTAATCCTAGAGCTGTCACTAGGCATTATGTTCAGATTCCTCACACTTCTACATTAAAACAATTTATATGTAAAAGTTCATAGGGTTTAGAAGGGAAGACTATTTCATTATGTAAAACAATCAACTGTTTAATTAGAATGACATTTTCTGTTTGGAAGAGGCAGTGGCATAAAAAACCAGAACTTCTGAATTGACTCCATTGATAAACATTTTATAAAAAAATAATTTAAAATAATTTTAATTTTTATATAAATTTAGTTTGGAGTCACTACTTTTGGACAACAGTTATTGCAGTTTTTTATTTAGACTTGCATACATAGTGTGTAGGTTTTGATGTTTAGTGGCTGCACCTGCTGTTTTTTCTCCCTCTCACCTCTCGGTTCAAATTTATCTTGACTCTTTAAAATCCAAAGATAGAGAATATTGTACCGTAATTAAGTGTGGAAGCTGGGATATTTGACAGGTATTAAATGACAAGTTTGCCACTTTCAAATATGATCAGTATTCTGCCACGCCTGAGAAAAGATCTCTACACATCTCCATTTAGGAACAAGGGAAAAAAAGGTCATTGTGGCTGCCCTGCAAAAGTCTCTGGAGTTTTAACCATTTCACTCTTTCCCCAAACACGTATCTTCAGACTTACTCAGTAGATTAGCTATGAGTCAACATTAGAAACCTCTGCTTTAGAGGAAGATTTCAGATTGGTACTTACGTCTCTTCTTACACTGTGAATAATACAGAACAAGAGTGAATGTTTTGTTCAGAACACAGCAGCTCTTTTCTATTTTAAAATTGGCCATGTGAAACTTTTCCTGTTGGAGAACTGGAAAAAAGGAAAGGTCTGTACAATCCAAATAAAGTTGCTAAAAGTATGTGATGATAAGAGAGTAAGTGCTTTAAAAACTATGATAAAGCTAAGTTTCTGGAGTATGTGAAGGAAAGAGATTCTGTGTGGGAGTTCGGCTACACAGTATTGTCTTCTTTATTCTTTGTTTTGCATCTACTAAGATGTCTTTTTGCGGTGGTATCCCAAGGTTTGTCTGCTAATTTGTTAAAAACACTGCTGTATCCCTTGATATTAATACTGGTTGATGCATGCTCTTTGCCTTCAGTGCATGGCATGAAGACAGACTGTGAGAGCACCGCCCCTGAAGAAGTTGTGATGCTGGTTGGGCTGGAACAGGGGGCTCTCTGTGTTTATTAGTTCATTGGAGATGTCTGCAGATCAGGATTCAGGGGAAACATTTTACAGATAGGACCCTCCTTTGTATCTTATCCTTTTGCAATGAAATTGCAGTACGTGTATTTCTGATTTCCCTTCTAAATGAGAAAAGGTCTGTCAGGAACTGCTCAGTTGTTGCTGATAACTCCAACCCTATGCTAATCATAACTCTGGCACGGTGTTCCTCCATCTGTGTGGAAGAAAAGAGGATGGGAGAGAGTGGCGGTGGTGATGATAACACTAATGCTGCATCATTCACCATAAGCAAGATTTCATTGACATACCATAGCAGATTGTTGTGATTAGTGTCCTCGGTGGTACGGTGTGGTCAGTGTATCCTAATGCAAGAAATGAATGACAGGCAGTGTTTACCCTGCCTTCCCCTGCCATGGAACCTGAGATTCGCTGGCCCTGTTATAGCTCTGCTGTCTGTATCGTTGATAGATTTGTTCATAGCGCTTTTATTTTGTACAGGGGACAAATTTTTGCTTTCCCTAGAGATGGAGATAATGCTTCTCATACACAAGCTTTTAGTTTCTGGTTTGTTGCCCATTTCCTTCACAGTGAGGGCTTCTGATTTTTGTTGCTGCATTGATGATCAACTTTGAAGAAACTGAAGTCCAGTAGCACCTTAGAGAAAGGAACACAGAGTAATAAATTGTGTTACATTGTCTCATTTCATGGCAAACAGAACTTGACTGTTAGATGCCCCCTTCTTAATGGAGACTCAGGAGAGGACCTTCCTTAAGTTACAAGGAAGGTATACTTTGGACAAAGGAAATTGTGGAGGAAGCATTCAGTGTGGTGAGTTGAGTGATGCTTATACTGTGGTTGAAATGAAATGGATTGCAAAGACCAAACATTTGGTGATGTGAAAGGCTATGTATGAAGTGCTATTACTGTCATGACGATGACTGAATGCATGTTGAAATTACCTTTACAGGAATAGCAACAGATGGTCTCTATATCTTTCCCCTCCTACTCATCCAAAACTCTCAAGGCTGCATTCCTAATCAACCAAAAGCAGGCATCCCACATCCATGCTGAGAAGAATAACCTGAGCATGCAAGCTCTGCTTTGGATGAAATGTTAAAGGCATGTACCCTATATGTGCTGAAAATACAATGATTAATTCAGTTTTAGTTCTGTCCATCTACCCTTATGTCCCATCACCCAAATTCCAGTGCTGCGAACAAAATTCTCATTAAGTGCTAATGATTATATTCATATTACTCTTTATAGCATATTGTTGTCAATAATTGCATATACACACTCCTAAGATGGAATCTCTCTCTTTATTAAAAATACATTCCCTGTTAGGGACTTCAGTTACTTGAATGTGGAGTGAAAGTAAATTAGGCTGTCACAGGCGTTGCAGCTATAGTTACTACTTCTTCCATTATTGCAAGTTATTTAAGCTTTTATGATTGAAACTGCTATAGATAAGCATGCAATAATATTTTCACTGTCACCATGATCACTGACTGAGATAAGAGCTTGATGTTCTATTTTCGTTCAGGATAGAGAAAAACAAGGAGGGGAATATGAGGGGAAAGGGCTTCATGCCTTGCAATGATATGCAAGAAAAAAAAAGAATGCCGAGGCTAAAGCAGGCCCACACATACGTCAATGATGACACACAGTGCTGAGAGGATTTAGTGTTAAAGGGACATCTGTTAATTTTATTTGCAAAAGAGAAGCAAAGCATGCACGTTCAAGATACTTGTTGTATCATTTTTAAATCAAGGCCATCTTTTTCTCAGTGGTAAACGTGAAATGTTTTTAAAGGCCAGACTTAGCATAAAATCTATTGGTTGCTATGGATACCACTTACCACACAGGACTGCACCCTGTGTTCGACTCTGATTTTCTCTATTCAAAGGTTTGGCATTGTCAAAAAACAAATTAGTCTTTCAGTTGTTTATCACAAAGTTCGTTATGAGAAAGGTAATAAATAATAAGGTATTTTATTAGTGCATGGATAGATGCCATATGTGAATTAACCATGCCATTATTCCTTAAATTTGCTATTTTAAAATAACTATAGTAAAATTGGCTATTGTTAGGAAATAAAGCAAATTTTGATCGTTCTGTGTGTACGAATATGAAGCAAAGCAGGTAGTTGGAAGTCTGATCCCAACAAAATTACATGGTAATAAGGCTTTTCACACCTACACAGCACTTAGTAAAAAAGCACTGAAAGAGAAAGATTATGCCCTGCTAGAGTAAAACTTTATACCTAAGGTGCATTACTTCTCTCTTTATGAAAGGAAAGGTGGGTTCAAGACCCAGTGCTCACTGAATTATTCACCCTGCGTTTTGCATCTCAGATCTTAGGGGTTGAAATCAGTAGGGGTTGTTATCAGCAGAAGTACAAATCTTAACTGGATACAGCAGTTTGGAGAAAACCTGTTCAGCTGTTTCTCCTGAAGTGTTTGTCTGATTACAGCAGTTTCTGCCAAACTGCCTGGTACACCCACCCCAAAAAGAACTCATCCAGGGAGGAGGTGCAAAGACTTTCCCCTGGAGTTTATTTGAAGCAAAGGCTGGTCAACCATTTCTGAGAGCTGGGTGAGAGCTACAATTTATAGAAGTATCAATGGAAGCGTTTTATATTAGCTAAAGGTATTTCAAAGACAAATCGCTGTCAGCAACTTCTTTTAAATAATGTATTAGTCTGATTTCTAATTATTTGAGGAATATATGAGTATGATACTGTTAGCACATAAGATTTGCTCCTGTTAACTCCTTGGTGTATTCTGGAATCTAGTGAGTCAAACTCAGAGCTGCTGTAAGTGGAGCAGCTTCAATGGCTTCAGAGAAATCCTGATGGTGCTTTCAGTGTGTGGTCTCACTCCCATTATAACCCGATGATAGGACTCTAACACAGCATGGTAACAGCAGGTCTCTGCTCAGCTCTGAGGTTTCTGTGGATTTTTGTGTGTTAAACTATTAATTTGGCTTTTTTTTTTTTCCCTAATGGGTAGGTTTTTGCATAGTATAGGGATTTTTTTTTTAGTGGTTTTGTAGGACCACTAGGTAAATGAAAGGATAACTGAAATGTGGTGATTTATGGTGGTAATTTTTAGAAATACTGTGTCTGTGGGTAATGCAGTAAAGTTTGGTAATGCAGTCAAGTTAGTTTGGTAATCCAGTAAAGTTTACTTATTTACAAATCTAATCTGTTATCAAACATTCATGTGCATGTAAGTTATTTAGAAGATTTCGCTTTCCTAGTCAAAATACTCTTCCACCAGTTACCAGCTGTACAGTGTGTCAAGCCCTGATAATTAACATGTTGTAAACATGCAATTAAGATGAACCAGATTGAAACACGTACCAAAAAAATAAAGCATAATTTAATTTCAGCTATTGTCAGTCTCTTCAAGAATTATTATTCAGTTGGTCTCCTCCTGTGTAGCTCTGTGTTTTAGCAGAGTGTGCACTGTTCTGCAGTGCATGTAAAGTAAGTAAAGAAGAAATGAGTCTTTAAAAAAGAATGCACCAGTTTAAACAAGCCAGTGGAGGCTACTTAGGCAAAACTAACTGGTAACACTATTTATAGTAATAGACCCTGGTATCTGGTGCACCAACAGTGCAGGAAAAACTCTATAGTTGATAAGCCTACACTGAAAGTATCTTATTAATAGAAAACTGCTTCCCCTTAGAATCAGCTTTTCATTTTAATTTGTAGTCAGATTTTTGCCTGAACTCTTATGTTAATATCTTGCCCATGTTTTTTCTTTGGTTCCCTCTGGGTCCTCCAGACAACTCTGTAGGGACCTGCTTTTCCTTCTGTGTTCTGCCAGAGTTCGTTAGGGTGCCATCAACTGTTCATAAAGCAGAATTTTTCACCTACCGTATAGAATGGAATAATACTGTCTTTAATCAAAAGTAAGCATACTAGGATGCTATCCCTGTATGCTTCAGTTCTCCACCATATGTACTGCATGAAAGAAGCTATCTTTGCTTGAAGAACAAGGAGAGACGGTTCAAGATTCCCATACAAAATAATTAGCTTATTAATGTGCCCTGTATCAGATGTAAAGGAAAATATTTTTTTGCATTCCACATTTGTATCTGGAATGCTATAGAAACTTTTGCAAATTTTCATGTAAAGGAGTCTGCTTCTTGCCACATTCTGTAGTTCTGAATATCTCTGCTTAAACATGATCTTTATGAAAAAAAGTGTGGACTTGATTTAATACCACTAAATGTACTCTAGGTTCTGCAGAGCACCAGTGTTGTTAACAACACAGTGACAGACATACTGGAGAAATGTAAGGTTGGCATTTCCAATACTTTTCAAAATGAGAATCAGTGCATAGTTCAATTTGGAATTTCACTTGGATTTTATTGTGTCCATACTTGATCATAAATCTTAATGTAGTTGAATGGTTTTCCTGAATAGAAACTAATCAAGGATTTAATGATTTGCCATCATGTATATAGTGTGTTCTATTTAGAATTAATTTTCCTTTTCTTCCAGTAAATCTTTAATGAAAAATGCAGTGCCATCTCTAGACTGCAACATACCTGTTGCTAGTAGTTAGTGTAGTATGTACTCAGTCTTGGGATTTCTACAGAATTCTGTTTGCAATAGATACTAAGAACAAAATAACTTTATGTTTAAGGAACATTCAAAAAGGAGTAATGATTTTTCTATTAGAAACTAGACCACCCCAAATCACATCCCTTATTCAAAGTTCAGTAATTTGAATGAGTTCAAAACAGGGGAGGTGCTATGTACATGACTTCAAGGTATTTGTAGAAAATAGCCTTCAAATGATGACCCAAATGCAATCAGAAAGAATGAGTCTGCAAAACTGTGTTCTTTTAATATGGCCATTACTGCTTTCATATAGGACAAATTGCTGTGATAGGAAAAATACTGAGAAATAGAAGCTGTAAGTTGAATGACAAGAAAAATTCTTTAAAGATTTATTTGACGGACGAGTAATACGCCAACCCAAACAGTTGATTTGTCCAGCCGAGGCTCAGAATGGCAGATAAAAGAAACTATTCTCCAGTCCTTTACCAATTGCTAAGTAATCAACTTATCCAATTGATCTATTTCTATCCTATTGTTTTCTAGTTGTTTGATATTTCAAAAGTAACCTGGTCTATCAGGATAAACTACGTAATTTTCTGAGTATACAAGATTACACCACTTGATAATTTGTTTAATAATTTTGGAATGTAGCTTTAGACAGTTACATTCTTAATAGAGAGTAGCATTCTTACATACCAGTCATTCCGTGATCAACTCACTGTGGTCAGTTAGTTAAAGCAGAATAAACTGAGGCATCTGTTAGACTCTGTAGTCAGCTTTATATTTTTGTGCTGCCATGTAAACATTTTTATTGAAAACGTCGTGTAATTAAAGCTCCATGTAGGCAAGGTTGTTTGACCCAGCATCGGGCAAAGCAAGCACTGGCATCACTCATGTCCATCATCCATCTAGAAAAGACAAATTAAAAAAAAATGTGTGTAACAAAAATGTCCAATGCTACTGAAGGAAAATACTGCTTTCCTGCCTGGGATGGGCCTTTATTTAAAGGAGTGTTTCTCTTTCTCAGCCATTTGTACTACCCTTATGTCCACTTGGTTTGAAAGATGATAGCATTTGCAGTCAGATTCTCAAGGATTATGAGTGATCTGTTTTTTAGATACAAGTCTAGGTTGAAATATTAAGTGAACAATAAGCACAAATCTTGGTCTGTTTTCCTCCTGTCTGTGACGTTTCTGAGTACCCTTACCTTCAGGACCTTCCTGTCTCTCAAATCTCAAATGGTCTTTATTCTATGTAAAACCCAAAGATTGTGTGGAAAATGCTTGGCTGATGCTCTTCTGTGAGGAGCCTAGATTGTGTAGGATTTCTACAAAAGATGGTTTTAATAGTGGAGCAGTGCTATACCTTGATAAATTTGAAAGAAGCTGGGTGCTGTTAGAAAGGAGAGAGATTGAAATATCCAGAGATATTTTTGTGGGACTTCTGCAAGATTTTTTCTATTTTAGATTTGAATGTATATCCAGCCTGCCTTGGGGAACTGCAATTCAGCTATCAGATATCACTGGCATTTAACTTTAGTTTGTGTAGTAGGTAGGAAAAGAGCCAAAACTGCACAGCAGTGAGAGAAGACAGAAATGGAACTGAGCAAAGCAGGCAAGTGGCCAGCCATAATTTATTAAGAACACAAATGTGATTGTACATATCTGTGATGCTTCTTGTAATATTCAGTGTTTTCTGTTTTGTCACAATTACTCTACCTTTTCTCCTCCATCCTTGAGATTTTCAAGCATAATTATTTTCTCAAACTACAGTCCTGTAGTGACTTCTGGGATACAGAAGTCCTCATGAGCTTTGCACTAAAACTCATAATGTAAGAAAAAAAAAATGGAGACTGAGTGGGATTTTGTGTTGTCAAGGTTAAGAAGGAAACTCATTTTCCTGCCTCTGCTGTTGCATACACTTCTCATCCACAATGCTTTGAGATTAAATACACACCTTTATAAAAAAAGGTAGGTTTTGTCCCAGACCTCTTAGGCAAGGAAATATTTCTAAACGCTATAGGCATCAAACAAAAGCTGCATATGCAAAGAGTTCTCCTCTGTCCAGTGGCTTGTATTCCTGTAGAACAAAGTGCTAGTATAATGTATTGAACACCCAAATCAAAACAGAAATAAATTTTTTATTGTTCTGAAGAGCAACAGAATACTGAGGTTAGGGATACACTGTCTTGTGGTTTTCTAGTTTCAAGATGCAGTGATTTCTAGATAGCTACAATTCACTTAATAAAAGAAAAAAGCAGATGTGCATAATCAAAATGATTTATTTTAAAGTGAAAACAGAAATAAAACTTTATCAAGTGCACTCAAAATGGACAGGGAGAATTTATCAGCTTTTGTGTCCTATAATTATTGAAATTGATTTGCTTCACTTCAAGAACAATCACTTATCATTGATCTGAATTTATGCAGTCTCTGACCTCACAACACCAAAAGACCAAAGATGAGCTTAGTTAGATTTAATCATACCAACAGGGGCAAATAAAGTATAGGAAAAGGAACCATTGAATGTATATTAAAAGATTTACAGAAAAAAATATGCATAACTTCATTTAAACCATGACTGCTCAAGAAAAGGCCTATGCTGTAACTAGCTGGTATTTATATGAACTTTGTGTGGTGGATTGTCTAGCACAAAGCAGGAGTGTGTGTGTACTGTCCAGGTGCCAGAGTGTTGTACAGAACAAGCAAGCTGTCTCTCTTTTAAAGGTCAAAGATTTTTTCGTTTGTGCATCTTGGATTCCTTTTTCTGTCCAATGACAGTACTTATTTTGGTTATTACCAGATTTCTAAACAACTCACTGCTGAGAGTAGTTTGTCCCTGAGAAACGGGTAGTTTTATAAGCTTTGTTTTGTGTCATTGAGCATTGGAAAAACCATTTGGATTAGAATTTACTAATGACTATGATATAATAAATGATAGAGTATTTCAGGTATGTGTGTCACTATTGGTCACAACAGCTATTAACTGTTGTGCCAATGTGTTTGTAAGTTTAATACCATGTGACCTTGAAACTGCTGTCTGCAGTAAGGAAGAGCTGACACCTGGCAAACACTGGTTGGCACCAAAGTGAATGGGATTTAATTTCCTGAAATACTTTACAAAGAATAAAAATAACATTTCCCCCACACACCCTAACTGACAAGACAGACACTAGGTTACAGAAGCTGTTCTTTCTTATGTCCTTTTGGTCTTAGGCAGTTTATCTGCCTACTGAAGTAAATACTGTTTTCCAGAAATCACAAAACACTGAAGAATTCTTCCATTGAGGCACAGCCAAATGATTTGCAATGCTCTGTGTTCATATTAGTTTCAAATCACTGTTAAAACAGAGCATTGCATACCAATATCTTGTCCATATTCCTTCAGCAATTGTTAACAAATCAGTTTCCCTTCTCCTCACTGGAAAGTTGCTTCTCCCATGTGCCCAGAGAACGTCAGTCCTCTGCTACAGAAATAGCTGAAATACTGGCATTCACTTCAGTCAAGTCTGTTTATAACAGAGTATTACAGTGTCCACAGCTCAGATCTCCACTAGCCATCTCTGCTTGTAAAAGTTGTCATCACTTCTTTCCATAACAGATAGCCACACAGAGCAAGACTCTGCATATGGACGTGCATATGTACATGGTATTGCACTTGTCTCCATTTACAAGTGAGTTTGAGGGTGGAAGGATATTTCCTCCCAATGATATTGTTGCTGTCTTAGGAACTGTATCTAAACTACTGCGCCTAAAAACCCCTCAATAATCTCATACAAATGAAGCCTAGCAAATACTGTACCTTCCTGTAATATGTATGGCTAAAAGATTAAGTGATGATTTCACTGCCTCAGCAGACATAATTGTACAACTAGACCTTAAAATAGCAAATCTAGCTCTCAAAGGAGATTATAAGAGTAACTGTAATCAATATACTGCTTTATAACGTTTGAGGTACGAGAAGTTTGAACTAATTCCCATATATGTAAGTGTAGGTACAATGTGTACCATGTAGCTGTTTTGTTTATAGTTCAGAGCCTGTTTGGATGTAGTCTCCTGTTATAGTTTAGTCCTAGCCAGCAGCTGGTCACTGCATGGTCACTTGTTCACGTCCCACCTCCTGCTGGTAGAATGGAAAACCAGGAGAAAACAAGAGTAATAACAGTACTATATCATAGAATTGGTATAGAGATAGTCACCTTTGTTGTTCAGCGATACCTAAAGCCAGCTGAATGGCTTTCACCTCTTTGATGTAACTCAACTCACCTTTTACTTAAGCAGCTTTGGTAACTTGTCGTGTAGGACTCCACCATTCCACCATCAATGTTTTCCCACGATGCAATGGGACCCATCAGTGAACAGGACATATCACTTCTCATTATTTGGTAGTTCATCACATGGTGGGACCTCTTCAGTACACATTACCCATTCCAATGACATTGCAAAATCTTTGCTCTCTGACCAACTTGTGATCACTTCCAAGACTCCTGGGTTGCCAGGGTTCTCTCTTCAAGCACATTGTGTTATCAGTGTGAGCCACTTAACTCCATGTGGAGGAGCAGCTGAGGGAGCTGGGACTGTTTAGCCTGGAGAAGAGGAGGCTCAGGGGAGACCTTATTGCTGTCTACAACTACCTGAAGGGAGGTTGTAGCCAGGTGGGGATTGGTCTCTTCTCCTGGTCAACCAGCAACAGAACAAGAGGACACAGTCTCTAGCTGTGCAAGGGGAAGTTTAGGCTTGATCTTGGATAAAAGTTCTTCACAGAAAGAGAGATTGCCCATTGGAATGGGCTGCCCAGGGAGGTGGTGGGGTTGATGTCCCTGGAGGTGCTTAAGAAAAGGCTGGATGAGGCACTTAGTGCCATGGTCTAGTTGATTAGTTAAGGTTAGATGATTGGTTGGACTTGATGATCTTGGAAGTCTCTTCCAACCTGTTTGATTCTGTGATCAGGTGCATGATGTGTTAAGGGAAACATCCATCCCAGCACCAGTAGCTAGGGTGCTAAGAGGAGCCATGCTTTTAGTACTCACCACTTCTGAGGCAGCTCAAACTCCTTCACATGCTGCAATATTTTTCTTTCAGCTGGAGTGTAGCAGATCCCTGATCCTTTGTGTCCCTGATTCCAAAACCCTAGGAGTTGCCCTTGGGTCTCCCAAGGTGATCTCTGCCATAGGCTCCAGGCAGAGCCATCACCTGTGATGTAGAGTACGTTTTTAACATCTTGTCCTGCCTCGGCTTGACTTAAGGGCTGCTGCATGTGCAATTTCCTGTTTAATTTGTTCAAGGGCTTGTGACTGCTCAGGACCCCATTGAAAATCATTCTTCTTCTGTGTCACTTGATAGAGAGGGCTCACAATCAGGCCATAGTCTGGGATATGCATCCTCCAGAAACTCCCGATGCCCAAGAGAGCCTATGTTTCCTTCTTATTGCTGGATGCAAACATAGCTGCTGTCTTCTGGATCACATCCATTGGGATCTGATGACATCTGCATTACTATTTTATTCCAAAAAAATTCATGTCCTGTACAGGTCCCTTGACCATATTTTCTTTCATGGCAAATCCAGTCTTCAGAAGCATATGAACTATTTTCTTTCCTTTCCCAAAAACTTCCTCTGCTGTGTTGCCCTATATGATGCCATCAATGTATGGGAGGTGTTCTGCCAGTGCAGTCTGGATCGGTGCACGGCAAACAGTAGGGCTGCTTTTCCACCCCTGGGGCAGTGAATTCTAAGTGTGCTGGATAGCCTTCCAAGTGAAAGCAAACTGGCATTAGGGTACACTGTGCCTCTAGAGCCTTATGTTTCTGAGAGTCTGATGTACCAGGCCACTGGATTCACACAGTCTAGCAAACCCGATTGTTCCTTTCTTCTACCGAGCTGAAGGCAGGGCCCCTCTAATCCTGATCAGAGTCACTCACTTCTTGTGAAAATGACTTGAAATCCCTTTAAGAGGATCAGAAGTGAGATCAGCCTTTCAACTCTCAGGAATCCTGGAACTGGATTTTTTTTTCCCAAGTGTTTTCTTGGAAGAATTCCCGTTCACGAATGTTTTCCCTTGCAACTCACGTAGTCATGCATCCTGGATCAAAGCGGGTTTTGGGTCCTACGTCCTCATGTCCTCACCATGGTCATGTAGGTAATACCATAGGCTACCCGAGGGTGTGTACTTTCCACGCTTTCTCGAGTAGATCAGTGTCTACACCTAATAGCTGAGATACCAGCCCATATGGGGGGAGGGGGGGAGTTGGACGTGTCCTTTTTGAATTGCTGTAACTCCTGCAACATTTCCTTCACACCTGAGACACAGGACCTGTCTACTTACTTGAGTGACATGCAGCATCTTCCTTGAAGGGATACCTTTCTACACATCTGACAGAAGTCACCTCTAGAGGCTGTGGGCTTGTATTGCTCTTTCAATCACCTTGTCAGTGCCCCCTTCCTAGGCAAGCACCTGTCCTCGGTGCTTACCTATACTTTGTCACTCATAATTACTCAGTCTTGAGGCAGATATGTGTGTGGTATTACTGAAAAAAATTTGTCTAACTCTAAGACACATTAAGGAGACATAGCAATAAGAGTATCTTGGTTTGGATATCCCAAGAATATTCAAAATTCTCAAAAGCTGAGAAAGCTTTCACCCCATCTCTCATGCTTTGGGTGAGATGACTAAGGAATGGCAATGCTGCATACAAATACCAGCTTAACCAGTGGTGTAATCATGTCATAAGTTGACATCACTCAATACAGCAACATGATAGTCCTGATCCATCTCTCAGAGATGATAAATATCACCACAGGGAATAGACAGTGCACATAAGGATCTACATAGCACCACCATGTAAACAAATGGACCAGCACTGTGAAGTGTATAACAGAATGGTTTTAACATGCTTTGGTCAGATCTGTTGTTATCTCACGAAAGCCTAGCTGCCTGGCTCAACTTGCCAGCGCTTCCCTCAGCTGGCTCCCCCACCCCTTATACTGGGCACAATATCAGAATGGTATGAAATACCCCAATGGCTGGTTGAATTCTTGTGAAAATTAACTGTACTCTAGCTAAACCTAGGACAGTTCCATATCGTGCAACAGAATAACCACAGTCTAGCTGAGAGTGAAGGGGAAAGCAAGCTCAGTATGTGACAAGAAAGATTTAGCCTCTCCAGAAGTGCTGTATTCTACCAGACAGCATAAGAAATGAAAGGAGTTGGGAGAAAGAGCCTATGGAGCTCCTTAAAGCACAGAAAAGGGACAATTATCTGCCTTATGACCCTTGCTGCAGTTCACATTTTCAACTGCCTCAGTGTCAATAGCAGCTTATGATCCAGTTAGCTTTACACAGGGAGAAATTATATCTAGATGGCAGACATGACTTGTGGATTATTCTTTGTCTTTTTTTCCTCTGTGCACTCAGTTTGCAGTGTATTAGCAGTTTATTCTCCTGTGATGCTGAAAAATGCACAGCAAATGTAACACAGGTGGTTGGTAATAGGTAAGCATTCAGTTTACAAACAGTTCTGCATAGTTTAGCATTCGCACAGCTTCTCCTTGTGGCATTAAATTGAGGTGAATAATTGGATGGTATGAACTACACAAAAGAAATAATTGCCTGATTTTAATGAGTGAGGTACAGTGGGATATGTAAAGCTAGTAACCCTTAGAGCAGTAGATCATATTCTCTTGTCATGGAATGGTGTGATTCAAGAAACAGGTTTTAAAGGGGAGATAATCGGTGTTCTGTGTTTTAGCAGGTTGGTCTTTCCTGTGGATACGTGATATAGACTAGCCTTGTAAAGGTTTGATACAAATCTTTTCTTCACCTTTCCACATCATGCATCTCTGCCTGAATTTTTGTTAGGCAGAAGAAAGTGAATTTAAATTATGCTGAAGCACATACTTGCTGTATCTGTTACTTCTGTGCAATATAAATACAGACAGACAACTTCCGAAGGATCAGATGGGGAACTGTTTATGTACTGTAGGTACTGCACCAAGCAGCATAACAGTGTAACAGCATGACATTCACTTAATCTAGGCTTGCTTGAGATAATTGTTAATTGTCCATGATGAGATTTAATTGTATAGTGATCTTTCTAAGTCTGAAATTAATCTTTTTTACTATTTTGGCTTAAGTCAGGGAAATGCATAGATAGATGGTAATTTTAAAAGTTAGCTGTGACAATATAGCGATGTGATCTGTTTGAAATGTCAAGTTTGTTTAACTTTTTCAGAGAAATTAAGGAGAAGAATCTGAGAGCATGACATGGGACTGCAAACATACCAGATAGCTTTGTACATAAAGAGCAGGTTTCCCCTCCTTTTCTCTTTCCTTTTTCCTTTCCTTTTTCCAATATCAGTCTGCGGCAGTACCATTCTCCATCTTGTTTAATGGAGTGGAGTTGCTGTGTCCTCTATGCCCTGCCAAGGTTTACTGCCCTTTCCGTGATGAACAGTCATCTCAATTCTACAACCTGATCTGAAGACTATTGTGGAAAAGAAGGAGTAGAAAGTGAGCTTTTGGACTTCCTTTGTGACTCTTGAAAACCAATGGATACTTTAAATAGGGGTCAGTTCTTCTATTAAGAATTGAATTTCTTTAGACATTCAATAACATGTGCAAAATAGTTAATATAAAAATTATTCTCAAAAATACATGAGAAATACTTATCCATGGGCTGATAGAAGTATGGAGTCTTCAGTTACTGATCATCATAGCAACAGCAATTTTTGTAAAGTAGTGGCATGCAGAAAGAGTAAAGTGCTTGGCAAATACTTTGTCTCCAGTGCTCCAGTACTTGCTCAGTGTGATTTTTAAGTCTGTTTTCACGCATTTCAGCAGTGGCATGAGAGTGTTTTGGTTGTAGGGACTTCTGCAAAGGATTAAAAAAGAATTTAAAAAAAATCTTTACCATGCCTTCAGGGTTTGCTTCAAAATGTAAATCACTTTTTGTCCTTTTGTAGGCATGCCCATCATGTTCCTGGACTTGAACTTATTCCTATAAACAGTAACCTGGGCTGTTTTCTATCGGATTTGTTTCTCGTGGCATAAGCCGCTCAACTTTGTGAGGCTTCGCATAATTGTGGTTTTGTCTTTATGTACACTGCCTGTGAAGAGCATAACTGGCCAAGTACTGTGAACTTTGCCACCATTCACTGAAAATGTTGGAGCCCCTCATTGGTTTTGATGCTATTTCTCAGACTTCAGCTTCTTGCAGGAACGACCACCTTCATTATGGAGGTGTAGCAGTCTGCTCTGTAATGCTGACTTGAAATTGAGGTTGTAATACAGACCAGATATAATTTTCCATAAGAAAAACAAATAAAACATCTTTCTTCCTTTCCTGGCACTATTAAAAAAGTAAAATCAATGTAACTCTCTGTAAAGTTATTATAAGATCCATTAAAGACAGGGACTTTGTATCAAACAGAGTGCATTTTCGTTAGCTCTGCTAGCTGTTTTTCTGAGATATGACTTTGTTTTGCAGCTGACAGAAATCCTAAGCTTAAACAGAAGTCAGAAAAGTATTTGCACTCAAATTATGGTTTGTTAGTATTCAAGGTGTTTATATTGCAGAACTCAAAACCAAAGATGGCATACATCTACTGAGTGGCTACAAAGATCTACTCCAAGTCCAGGTGTTTCTTTAAGGTCAGTGAGCTGAAGGCTTCTTTTTCCCTGTCTCTTTTCTCTTGATGTTGCTCCATATCCAAGCATCAATCCTGAGACAACACTATGGGGAACATCCGAAGAAGCTGAAGAGCAGTTTTTTCCTTCTCTGGAGCTCTGAATCCAGCTGTTTCTTGTGGGCTGCTGTTGTGTTCCAGGACTTGACTCAAGGTGGGAGCAAGAACAGGAGCACTGTGCTGCTGTGACAGTGGGGTTTGAGGTGCTGTTGCATCATTGCTATGAAGTCTGGAGCTGTGACTCAACACACAAACATGCCCAAGTACTCTCCCCTTCATTTCTGCAAACCCACACAGATCTTTACATCTTAAATAGCCATGTCAGTGTGAGCTGGTCTGTTCAATGCCTCAGTGAAAATACTAACATGATGATTCATAGTTGTTTATCAGTCACTTCTCAGGGGTGGACTGTGTCTGTGCCAGGGAGAAATTAACAATGAAATAGATTTTCGTCTCAATAACCTATGTTTAAGTAAACTATGCAATGGCTTTTCTGATTAATTCCCTTGCATAATACTTTCAAACCCCTACTTTCGAAAGTATCCATAATACCAATGCCTTCTGAAAACTGTATTGGGCAGGGGAGTTGACAAAATAAACAGCTTCATGGATGTGGTGTTGTACTTGGATTTTCCCAAATTGTGAGTTAAGTTTTGTGTGTCTTGAGTTGTCTTTCTATGAGCTGGGAATGACTGCAGGATGGTGGACAACTCTTCCAAGTGAGATTTCTAGACTTTGCTGTAAATTTTGACACTGTCTTAACTCCAGAGTTAAGGATCTGAGGATAAGGGTGTATTATTTCTCTTAAAGGTGATTGAAGCTTCACATAGTTCAGATTACTTCCTATTTAGCTTGCTTAGGCCTGGAGAACGGTAAAATGGGTTGAATTCATTTAGTCTAGGAATCAGTTAAATTCATGTAATAAAATCTGGTATATTAGCCTTCCCTGGACCCTGTCCAACATGGAGCATGGGAAGGGAGCTGAACTGTCATCTGGTGTGCATATACTTTAAGTGACTGTAAAATCATATTGTTCTCTCAGTTGGGTATGCAAAGGTTTTAAGATTTTCCAATTATATCTTTTTTCTAACATTGTTTTCCCCTCTGTTTTGAGGAGAGTCCTTGGATTTGAATGCACCCACTGCATAAACTCCTAGGTAAGTGTGGATTTAGTTTAGTTTCCATGATGAATTACATGGATCTTCTTTGGACTGTAGCCAGAAGACACCTGCACAGAATTTCTGAAATTCTTCGTCCCTCTGTTGTGTGACAGTTTGTCTCCCATGGTATCCAGATTTTTTCACTTGTGATGATAAAGAACTTATGTCCAAGACTCCAGGCTGGTTCCTCTTGTCAGGTTCATAGCATAGGCAATGCACTTTAACCCAGCTATTACATCTGAAAACAGTTTTGTTGAATGAAATATGAGCAATGGTTCAACCCTTGATTAGGCTGCTATGTTGTAGTGTTTCTGCTAATCAGGCTGGTTCCTAGCAGGCTCTCCTGGGCCAGCCTCACTGTATCTTTCATCTTTTATATTAAACTAGGACAGAGTGTGGTGTTGAGGATGGCTTTACAGTAAGCCTTTATCAGGTTAAAGATGTCTCTGTTTTGGTGGTTACAGAGAAATGTGACCAGGGACAAGCATGTGGAGATGGGTAGCAATCCCCATAGTTAAATAAGGCAGACAGCAGCTGCTGGTCTAGGTTTTTGTGTCATAGCTGATATATTTTTTTCAGCATCTGCTATCAAGTCTGGTTTAATCATTGGACCAGATCATGTGTTTGAAATGGTAAACTGGAGCTTTCAGCATCTTGATCCACGTAAACTGTAAAGTTCATGCCTGGGTTTTGTTGTGAAACCAGCCCCTTCTTTGTCTGGCTTTCTTCCTGGATGTTACTTAGCTGGAAAAATTGTTTCTGTCACCCTGGCATTAAGGATAGGACCTTGGTGTAATGGGAGATGCTGTTTATTATTGTACAGTGAGTTTGATATTCTGCTAAGTTCTTCTTGAACAGACTAATTGCAATGCTCATTTTCTCAAAGGGAATGAGAATGATTAAGAGGGATTAAAGGGATTCTGAGAACTTCACTAAATCCAGCCATTGGCAGTTGAGTCTGTATGGGGAAGGAATATATATCTTACAAAATACTATATTGTTGAAATAGGTGGGGCTTGTTTCACTTCTTGGCTTGAGCAGTGTAAATGTCATCATTTTCCACGTGTTCTTGTGATTTATGGGATTTGAGAAGCACTGTCATTTGGATCCTTTTGGCTGCCAGCAAGAAGTCAGCGCTGCCTGGTCATCTTGACTGTTCTGGAATTTCCACTCAAGGTCCCAGTGGATCAGCCTCTGTAACCACCTTGACTAGGACTTCCGAGAGGGGTATTGGAAGAGAAAAATTCCACCTCATTTTAGATTCTGCTCTTTTCCATGCTGACCCACTATTATGGTCCTGCTCTGAACTTTTCCAGGCTGTCAGTATTGCTCTTGTTCCAATGCATTCCCAAACCAGGCACATGGTATTCCATATGAAGCCTCCCAAACTGCCGACCAGAGGGCAATAGGGCCTTGCCCATACTTACCAGCTGTACACTTGCTCAGCAAATCCTGTGGACTTGTTTCTTAATTAAGTTTTTACCTTCCTGCCAGGTTATGTTCCTAAGTTGTGGAAATAAATACATCTCTTTGACATAGCCAGGTAAGGTCATTAGTTATCTACAGGTAAACAGGAGCAGTTTTCTGTTTACCTTTATCTGTGAAGTCTAATGAAGCATAATGCCTTGTTCTGTGCTCCTGGCCTCGGGTCCAGTCATGAATCGACGCAGGTCTCTTGAAAGGGAGTTCATCTTATGAGAACCTGCTTGAGCAGGATTCAGTTGTTTCTGAGGAGCAGCTGCCACTGTGTACTTGGCCTTTGGAATGCCCCCCTCCATTCTGACCCCACTCAGTCTTCTTAGTGAGAGAAACTGGCTGGGCCAGTGTCCATGGAGATTTACTTTTTCTGGATGGAATCAAAGATGTCCCCTGTCACCAGCGGTCCTGTTGCTATCATTTCTTTGAATAATGAGTTTGTCCAATGACAGTTTCTAGTGCAATCTATTGGATTAATCTTTTTGTATAAAGCATTTCAGGTAAAAAAAAAAACTGTTTCATGTTGGGACTGTTTCAGAGTTCTGCTTTTTTTTTTTTTTTTTTTTTTTAGTTATTATTTGACCTGTTTCAAAGAGAAAATCTGCAGGGAGAAACTTGCTTGATGACTAATTATTTATTTGCTAATAATCTTTTAATTTTCTTTCGTCAGTTAACTCCCTTCTGGTTAAATTTTCAGAGTCTCATCTACTAAGCTCTTCTAGAACATCCCCTATCTCTTAATTAAAGATTATCTCTGAATCTCTACAAAACAGCTGTAAAACTAACTTGTATTGAACGTCCTGGTGGTTTGAGGGTTTGGTTTTTTTTTTTTTTTAATTCATGTATGTGTTGATAGTTACTTCTAGATTTAGTTCTCATTTGAAAAGTTAGCTTCAGGTCTTTTGCCATGTTTGCCATCACAGTTATCTGAAGAGACAACATACTTTACCGCAATTGCAGTAAGATGTCATTTAAGATATTTTTGGGCCTTAGTATCTATTTGCCTAGTACTTCTTGTCAGTTCTGCCACAAGTGGAGTCCCCCAGGGATTGATATTGGGCTTTTGATAAAGGTGGTTTTAAAGAAACCCAAACAAAAATGGGGCTTTCTGTGTTACTTTACATTGATGTTTGCTGTCTCAGGCTAACGTACACAGGGACGTGTTCATGCTGTGGAAAGCTTCTTGGTACAAATTAGTTTATTGCTGTGTATGTAATGAGTTTCCTGCAAACAATCACTGTTTCATCATTCCTGTACAGGTATAAAAGATTGAGAGTAATGCATCTTTCTGGAGTTTAGGGATTAATACAGACAATTCTGTTAGACACTGTGCTTTACTAAAGAGTGACCTGGCTAGCTCCAAGGGATTCAGATAAAGCAGCTCTTCTCCCTAGGAAATACTAGTTTCATTTTTAATCTGTTTTGGTTTTATCATTTATTGTTTCTGTTTTGATTTACAACTTTTTGGAAATAAACCACAAGAAGGCCCCCTCTATGCCAGGCCTTGTTATTGCTTTCTTAGCATTTTTAAAAAAGGCTTATGTAGGGATTTATACCATACTCATCACCATAGTTTCTCTGAATGCTTTCCAGAGGATGCTAAGTGATGTGCATATCATGAAACATACAAGCTTTTTTGTCTAATTGTCTTCCCAGAGGAAAAAATGTGAGTACAGCAGTGTGTTTATTTTTGAAGGAATTTGGGGATAGAGGACAAGCTTGATTAGCCTTTAACTGAAATTTCTGGTACCTTACTTGACCCTTCAGCAATTCTTTCTGAATTACTAGACTGTTGCTGTTTCCTTTTGCTGTTAATCCTAGCAAGAAGCAGAAGGAACAGTGTGTCAGCATTCATCCATGTTTCTTTGAGGAACCTGTTAATTGAAGAGATCAATAATTGAAACAGTGAGATAATATACTAATGGAAAACTGGGGTTTATAGTTTATCTTAAGGTTCCTGCTTTTCATATGGACTCCTAATTTCTACTATATAGTCACACTGAATGACTGATGCCACAACTTGGTTCTGTTGTATATGGAGGGTATATAGTCCCAGGTGAGAACAACTGGCTCAGGCATGCCATTGGCAGGACAAACTCCACATGCAGATGTTTCACTCGCATTACTCACACTTTTTAGTAGCAAAGATAATTTAATTTGCCAGTATTGAGCCCATGCATTCTAAATGTTTTCTTGCCTTTTAAAGACTGAGTCATTATTTTCAGTAATGGCCTGTCTAAATCCTGGGAGCTGTATCTTTCAGCATGATGGATGGTTAGGTATACCTATTCTGGCATCGCAATGGCATTTCTTGTTGATGACAATAAACTGCCTCTTCCTTCCATACACACTCTGCCCTCATCACGGACCTCTAGCATGGACTCCAACTTTCAGAAAGGTAGGAATGAAAGTAAGACTGAGACACAGTAAAGGTTAGCAAGTAGTTTCTTATTCTGCCTGTAGATTTTCTTTGGTATTTTCTTTGTAGATTTTTCTGTTGTACGTGTCTTACACAGAGCTTGAATCCTTTTGTCTTTCTCAGTTCTTTTGTTGTTGGTTGGTTGGGTTTTTTTCCTCTAAACCTCTGATATTCATTATAGTATGATTTGGTGTCCATTTTGCAAACTATTGAGGTAAGGATTAGTTTGTGTTGGTTGGGGTTTTGTATTTTTGTTTGGAGGAATTTAGTATTTTATTAAATTTTATTTTTTAAAAATAAAAGCTGCATTTTCCTCCCTTTTTCCCTTCTATTTCCTGAATTAGCCTTGCAAACGGAGCATTGTCACTGTGTAATTGCCAAGATATTCCTCCTCCACAGCTCCTCCAAAGGCTGAAGATGAATTATGGTCTTTCTTAGAGTAGCTTGGGGCCTGGCAAGCTTGGTGATTTGAAGAGAAGCCTTGATAGGCATTATTGGTATTTTTAAAGCCCTGCTGTCTGACACAACTCTGGTTTGTCTTCTAGAAGACTGTTGTTGCTTCTTCAGCTGCTCTAGTGGTCTCTGAGTTGTGAAAGCTAACCAGTTATGGTGTAACTACAAGTACATAGCATGGTGCAGAGTTTGGTACTGAAAAGGAGAGGAAGAGAGCAGCTGAACCTGATGAACAAGAAGAGATTGCGCTTTCTATATATGGGTGGGGTGTGAATCAGAGCTCAGAGACCATATAGGAGGCACAGTGTTTTAAATGCAGATAAAAGAAGGCATTTACAGAGGGCAAAGAGGTGGTCATAGGATGGTAGTATCAGTCAGAAAAGGGACAATAATGGGGCTATAAGCATTAAAATATATTTGTAATTGTAGCAGTATATATGGGTCTGGGTTTGTTTTTGGTTTTTTTTTTTGTTTTTTTAATTTAATTAAATACCTGGATACCTGGATGTGTTCATGTGTGGGCTGCCCTAGGTGAATTTGATTTGTCAGGGGGCCCAGACTAGGTGAATTCTAGAGGTCCCTTCCAACATCTGCCATTCTGTGATTCTGTGATAAATATTTTAGGAAGGGCATTCAGCTGACATACTGCTTAGGTATGGAACCCCTTTCAGTCATTACAGGTGTCTTCTATTGTGCGTTACTCTGGAAGACCTGAGGGGTTGGATGGGCAAACTTTATTACTTCACAGAATCACAGAATGTTAAGGGTTTGAAGGGACCTTTGCAGAGCATTGAGTCCAACTACCCTGCCTGAGCAGGATCATCTAAAAGAGATCATATAGGAACATGGCCAGGCAGGCCTTGAAAGGCTACAGAGATGGAGATTCCTCCACTTCTCTGGGCAGCCTGTTCTAGCGCTCTGCCACCCTCAAAGTAAAGTTCTTTCTCGTGTTTAGATGGAACTTCCTGTGTTCATGTTCATGCCCATTACCTCTTGTCCCGCCACTGGGGACCACTGAGAAGAGTCTGGTCCCATCTTCCTGACACCCACCCATTAGATACTTGTAAGCATTAATAAGATCACCCCTCAAGCCCCTTTTCTCCAAGCTGAAGAGACCCAGCTCTCTCAGCCTCTCCTCATATGGTGATAGATGTTCCAGTCTCCTTAATCATCCCAGTGGTGCTGCACTGGACTCTCTCCAGTCGTTCTTTTTCCTTCTTGCTTACTTCCAATAAACTTTTAGTACGTCTTTCTTTTCAAAGAATGAGAGAATACTTTCACCCCAAACTTGCAGGATTTATTCCACATACCTTCTGTTGTGAAAGGTCTTAATATATTCGTTTTATGATTGAGTTTTATATCCTTTCTATTAAAGTTATTCTGCAAGTTGTGCAGTCCACTGGATTACGGGATTGAGACTGCTGAATGGCAGGTGTTACAGCATACAGTCAGAAAGAGAGAATTTGTTGATTTGAAGTTGATAATCAGATAAGCTGCAACAAAATAGTCCTAAATTCTTCTTTTTAATACTGCATGCTTGTCACTTACTCTTCTCAAAACAGAGATGCATTCTTTTCTTGAGGAGTTTCATCTAACATTTGGATTTGTACCAAGTAATACCTAACTGACTATTCATACCATACAGAAAGTTGGCAGACTGGCTTTTAAATTAAGACAAAAACCAGAATGGATTGTAGAAAAGAAAGAGGAATAATTTAAAAAAAGAAATAAGAAAAGCAAGAACTAGAGTTTAGATGGCACAGTCATTTGGGATTTCAGTCACCTTGAGTTACAAAACGTTCTTTTATTCATACTGTTTTAATTGGAGCATTAAATAGTTTAACAAGAACAGTTCATGCATATACCTTTTTAAAGAAATGAATTTTGAAAGGAGATGTAGTGAAAGAGACTTGTGAGGATGCAAAATAAATTTTATGAACATGGCACCATGGGAAGCATTCTGAGACACATAAGTTGCCATCTATCTGTCTAGTCAGTATATTTTCTTCTTCTCTTTTTAAACTTCTCCTTTTATGACTTCTTGCTTAGCCATTGCTGTTCAACTTCCTATGTGCAATTTCAGACCTTGGCTCCAGTATCCAACTGTGCTAGTTTCATACCATTAAAAAATGTTTCCAAAGCAGTTAATTAATTTCTGATATTTGTATCCTAATGGATATGAGTATGTAACTCTTATACATTACTGTCACTTACTATTTCAAGGACTTAATACATCAGCCCTGAGGCTAGGAATTCTTCTATATGCCAGCAGTTGTGGGAATCACTGTTCATTTTGTCACTGTGCTATATGCCAGGAATACTAACATAATCCACTTGGGTGGTTTTTATAGGAATGCTATTCTTGCATGTCAATACAATTTACAAGTCAAAAGCTGTATTTCAAACAAACAAATTCTTGCACATATTGTATCCACTCTTCAATACTGTATTCTTCCTTTCTGGATTCTGGTTTCATGTTTACGAATTGCAGGTATTCCTAATGATTCCATAGACAGATCTCCACCTGAAAAGCTCTGTTCTCCATCTGTCCCTTGTGTTTCACAGTTGGGATACTTGGATCACTGCTTTATTCTTGTTTGTTTAATTATTTCAATTTCTGAAATATTTCTGATTGTTTATCTTAGGGGAATTGATGCCAAACTGTTATTTAATGTCATTGCAGAGAAGCTTTTGCAAAAGGAAGGCCTTGTGATTCCCTTGGTGAACGAGCTCTGATTTCTGCAGCCAAGGGAGTTCTGCAGTTGAAGACTATATTGAGTGTTCTTTCCCAAACCCAATTAGCTCTACCTTACATGGAGATTATTCCAGTGGCCTATGGATCATGACACCTGAATAAGCATGCCATTTTACCTTAAAAAAAACCCTCAACAAGTCAACCCTGCAAAAGTTTATCTAAGCAGATCAGAGAACTCTGCTCAGAACATGCTCGGATGCACTTTGTCAGATTAATATCTGGTGTAATTTCACAGATGGATGGAGTTGCAACAGATGGCAATTTGGTATATTTTGTTTCCTTTAAAAAGCAGTAAGAGCAGATAAGGAAAAAAAAAGACCACAAATACTTATTTTCAAAAACTAGGCAAGGAGCAAGGAGATGGGGGAATGGGGCACAATGTAAGAATATTAACTCTGCACCTTTTCTTTGCACTGCAATTATCATACAAGTGTGGCCTTCAAAAATCTGACTCCTATTAACATTGTTATAACTTTCTTTCCTTCTGACCTTTGACCAGCTCTAATTTTACGCTGCCTTGTACTGTTAACATTTAAAAATACCTAATTGTTTAATGCTGACTAGTGTGTATTCCCAGCTACCATGCTTTTAGTAAGAAAGAGAGATCTGAGGGCAAAACTTACAGATCTTTTTACAAGAGCTTGGATTAATGAACATGAAATCATTGAGGAAGTAAGATGTTTTTTGTTTTCTTAAATGACACTCATTTTCAGACTGCTGTAGTAAAGTGCAGCTTCTGCTATTTAAAATGGTCAAAGAAGCACATTTTTCTTAACAAGATGTTGAACATCACTAGTGAAGAAAGGCACTAAAGGCACGAAAAACCTCCCTGTATTTTCATGAGCTGACTTATGGAGAATGGGAATCTGGTGGTAAAGGGAGGATACTCAGCTTATGGAACATAGAAACTGTATATTGCTTCACTTGTATCCCTTTAGTTTTGCATTTTTGACCTTAAGAGTACTGAAATAAGCTGTTTCCAAGAAGGCACAAGGAACCTCTTACTGCCTGGTAGCTGTAGTTTCACCTGTTGCCCAATGTTTTACATCAGTACTGAGATGATCTAGTGGACAGCAGCATGAAAATAAGCGAGAGAAAAAGACTATGAAGGAAATAAGCTGGCCACACACCATCACAATCCTGTTGAGTTTCTACCTCTGAAGTCACTTTCTTTCCAGAGTTTCTTACTTTACTTCCTCAAAGGACATTTGGTAATCACTGTGGTTGATGGAATTAAAAAAATTCTTTGAGCCTGTATTTTGTGTTGAAACTTGGGCAACTGTTAGAGAATGGATGACAGAGATGTCCCTAGAGTACAAAGGTAAGGAAGAGGACTGAATGTGGTGTGTGTTGTGACTGGTTAGAAGAGGTCAGGACTGGGAAAGTAAGGAGAACATGTTCATTTAGTCTGTCCAATTTAGCTCAAAATAGAAGGTTGTCCATGTTAAATAAATCATTGAAAATAAATATTCTATGGTGTTGTTGAACAATAGTCACAATTAGAATAATATTTACCAGTAATATGTAAAAGCAGATTGCTAATAAACACTTCTTTGGCTATAACATTCTAAAATGGTGGGTGCTGCATTTACCATGCCCAGAATTACCTTCTAAGTGATCAGGCTAACACTGTATTTCAGCAAAGATTATGGTCAGGGCAGCTCTTTTAAGTATACAGCTGTAATCTGCCATGTAAAAGTCATGACATTTAAAAATGAGGACAGTTTTTAATGATGAAATGTGAAAGTATGGTGGTGTGGAAGGTCAAGGTGGAAAGAACAATCCTCTGTCTGTATCATGTCCTTAATGCCGTTATGAAATACACAGATCTTTTTTCTTGGTGCAAAGCAGTATCTAGTTTGCAAATAAAGTGCTAAATACTAGTTTGTTTTTCCTGATAATAATAGAATAAGTAATTATTACTATAGCCTGATACAGTTTTTGTGCTTGTATGTTTCATCAAACATGTTACATACTCATGAGCTGGAAATTGGTTAGAGGACTTGAGTTCTCTAAGAGTTATAAATTGTCTGGCTTACACCAATAAACCTTTCCTTTCCACACACCAGAGTAACAGCCTGATTTCCACGTTCTCCTTAAGATTAAGTTCACATCATAGTATCACAGTATATCAGAGGTTGGAAGGAACCTCAAGAGATCATCAGGTCCAACCCCCCTGCCAGAGCAGGGGGTAGTCTGCACAGGAACGCATCCAGATGGGTTTTGAAAGTCTCCAGAGAAGGAGACTCTGCAACCCCCCTGGGCAGCCTGTTCCAGTGCTCTGTCACCCTCACTGTAAAGAAGTTTCTCCTCATGTTGAGGTGAAATCTTCTATGTTCAAGTTTGAACCCATTGTTCCTTGTCTTACCACTGTGAACCACTGAAAAGAGCCTGGCCCCCTCCACTTGACACCCACCCCTCACATATTTATAGACATTGATCAGATCCCCTCTCAGTCTTCTCTTCTCAAGACTGAACAGCCCCAGGGATCTCAGTCTCTCTTCATAGGGCTTGAGCATCAAGTCCCCTAATCATCCTCGTGGCTCTCGGTTGGATTCTCTCCAGCAGTTCTCTGTCTCTCTTGAACTGGGGAGCCCAAAACTGGACACAGTATTCCAGGTGTGGTCTCACCAGGGCAGAGTAGAGAGGCAGAAGAACTTCCCTAGACCTGCTGGACACACCTTTCTTGTTACATCCCAGGATCCCATTGGCTCTCTTGGCCACAAGAGCACATTGGTGTTCCATGGAGAACTTGCTGTCCACCAGCACTCTGTGGTCTTTCTTTGTGGAGCTGCTTTCCAGCAGGGCAGCCCCTAACCTGTACTGGTGCCTGTTGTTATTCCTCCCCAGATGTAGGACCTTGCACTTGTCCTTATAAAACTTCATGAGGTTTGCCTGCATCCAGCCCTCCAGCCTGTCCAGGTCATGTTGGATGGCTGCACAGCCTGACAGGGGTCAGCCAACCCCCCCTGGTTTTGTATCATCAGGAACTTGCTGAGGGTACTCTCAATGCCCTCATCCAGGTTGTTGATAAAGAACAAAACTGGACCCAGTACTGATCCCTGGGGGACACCTCTTGCCACAAGCCTCCAAGTTGACTCTGTGCCACTGATGACGACCCTCTGAATTCTGTTGTGGAGCCAGTTTGCAATCCACCTCACTGACCAACCATCTATGCCACATCTCCTGAGCTTTTCTGTGAGGATGTTATGGGAGACAGTATCAAAAGCTTTACTGAAGTCAAGATATGTGACATCCTCTGCTCTTCCCTCATCTACCCACTTGGTCATAACTTCATAGAAGGCTATCAGATTAGTTAAACAAGATCTCCCCTTGGTAAATCCTCCTGATAACCTTCTCTTCCATGTGGTTAGAGATGACCTCCAGAATGAGCTGCTCCATCATCTTTCCAGGGATGGAGGTGAGGCTGACTGGTCTGTAATTGCCTGGGTCCTCCTTCTTGCCTTTTTTGAAGACTGGAGTGACATTTGCTTTCTTCCAGTCGTCAGGCACCTTTCCTGTTCTCCATGACTTTTCATATGGCTGCTGACAGATGGTGGTCTTCTGCTTTTATACCTGTATTGTTAATAGTGGCTGTGGTTTCATCTTAATCAGAGAGGTTTTTTCATCAAAAGCTAATAAGTATCTTATTGGTTGGGATTGGACTTACTTTTTATTTACCCACTTCTCAACTGTTTTTCAGCCAGTTCAGTTTTCAAATCCAAGATCACGGACAGCATACACAAGTAACCAGACTGCTTCCAGCAGTAGGGAAAGCTGTGATATGAAGCAGGGGAAATAAAAATCATTTTTTTTAGTAGCAGCACAAATATAGGTTAATTCTAACCCATTGTACATTAAATTAAATCAAATTAGATATATTATATATCTGCCTGATGCAACACGTGAAGGTGGGAGTACCATTATTTTGATATTCATCAGAACCTTCACTGCATACAGACCAGACCTTAGCCGATATGGAATTAATTTGTACAGCTGTCGTACATACTATGTATCTGTGATGTATGGTTAGAAAAAAAAAATCCATTTACTTTGCATATTTCAAGGCATTAAAATCAATATACTATATTCAGTACTAAAATGACTATGTAAAGTGACATCAATACTTTTTGTTCTGTCTACAAGTAAAGGAATTTTTAGAAACTTTTTTTTTTTTTTGTGGAGAATAATACATAAGCTGTAGGGAGCTGTAAGGACACAGTTTCATCAGAAGATTTCATAATCTTTGGTTTATTTTGCCACCAAGGCCCCAAGATGGAATTAATTTTGTCTACTTTGTTAGTCCATTTTATTGTTTCCCTGCACTTTTGCAAATGGATTTGAGACAAATTTCAAGTTCCAAGGCATTTAAAATTGATAAAATATTTACTAGCACAACAAACATCTAAAATGATAACAACTATTAGAATGATTCTGGACCAAATCCTACAAATTACTGAAAAAAACATGACGTGAAGCGAGCTGAAAATGGTCTTCTGAGTACAGTGAAGACTGCTGTTTTAAATGGGTTTTGATCATCTTATGGAAATTTAAGTGTATAACCAGAAGAGAGAATTTCTGACATAAGAAATTCAGTTTTGTTGTGTGTCTCTGGTTATCTGTCTGTCTTTGCTTCTTTTCCCTTGGATCTATCAAAGAGAGAGGTTATCTTCCTGGATAGAGAGGTTATCTTTCTTGAAGGGATTCTGGATAACTGTTTGGGTTGTTTTTGGTTGGGTTTTTTTTTTGTTTGTTTGTTTGTTTGTTTGTTTTTTTGTTATACTATTACTCCTATGCACCTGGCTTCCTGATATTTTGATGTGGGTCAGGAGGGATTTTTTTCCTGCCCCTTTTGCTTCTTGCCCAGTATGCTCAGGCCTGTTGCAGTTGGTGGCTGTCTTGAGCCTTGTTTTGTTTCCTTGCTGTTGTTTGTCTGCTGGATCAGCTAGACTGGCTGCAGCTTGAGAAGGGCTAAAATCAGAGTATATGGTACTCCTTGTGACACCAAGCTGTCAAGTACCTGATTGGTGTGGTTTTCAACTGTCATTGCCTTATTCAGGCTCAGCAGGAAATTTTCTCTGAGAATGATATGAGGGGGATTGTTTGATTTGTGGATTGCTTGGTTTGGTTTTTTTTTTTTTGGCTGATTGGTTTCATTTTTTTTGCAGTGCTCTGTAAAGTAAGTTATGAGCCTTTTCACACCTGCTCAGAGTGTTATCTAAATAATCCAGTACCATTTTAGGGATTGTAGTCTCTTCCACTCTCTTCCCATTGGATATTAAATTTCTGTGATTTTTGTATGTATTTTACCAAAAGACCTGATTTGTGGTGCTGTGTGGAACAGGTGTTGTCAATAAGACATCTGTAGTACTATGGCCTGTGGTTGTGGGAATCTATTTGCAGTGGTCGCAGGGATCGTTCTTGGCCTATGTAACAAGATTTGTTTGAGTAAATTTATGTGTTATAGACACTGAACACTACCACCTCTGCTTATCTGTGTACAAGAAAGAAAGATTGACCCTCTTTTGGATGGAGTTTGGTAATAAAAAGGTATTTCCTTCCACTGCTTGCCCTCCTTCCCATTCTCTGTTAGTCCCTACACCAGAAACTGTGTTTCTGCAATCTATGGGGAAAAAGGGTTGTAGTTCAGAAACAAATGTAGGGCCACGCTTTACCTACTTCTCTTCTTTGATTTGTATGTGCAGAGAATCCTTGAGGAAACCATTACCAAGTCATGCTGTGTTAATTTTTTGGGAGAGTCTCCATCATAGCCATAAGAATCAGAGATTATGCAGGTTTCTTGGCCTGAGCTCCCTTCTGAGTTGTGGGTTACCTTGGCATTCTACATGACAGTTTGAGAAAGGCACAGGAAAAGAAGCTACAGGATTTTTCCAGTTTCCAGCAGGTTTAACTGTGATAAGAGATAATCAGTGGATGTTAAAAATCTGAATGCAGGAAAACTCTGGCTGAGATTTGACATCCTCTTTCTGAATGGAGGCTAAACAGATAAATACCAGCTTTGATCTTATGAAAATATGAAGGCTGGAGGCTGGCTTTTAACTGGAGGCATTCAAAGAGTAATTCTTAGAATACTTGTGTAGCAGACACTTGCCACTTTTATAAAAGTGATAAATAATCCTATTATGTACTTTATGTACTTTATACTGACTTTAATATGTACTTTATACTGACTTTATAAAGGCTGACTTAGGGAGCTGATTCAAACCTGTCTATTCAGAATAGCACTAACTGTGTTTTGAAATGAACTCTGCACAAACTGGAATCTGAATCCATAGAAAGAGATACTGCACACTGAAGTGAACATAGCTTCTCTTGAGTCATACTGTATGTATCACATGCTGAGCAGAATGTGCTGTATAAGGAGGTGTATATTCAGTGGTTACCAGTCAGCTTATAGCCTGATGATAAGCTTAGTAAGTGAACCTTATTTGAGACACTTTTCCTAAATACTTAAATACTTTAATACAATAATTTAATTCTTAAACACATAAAATACTTTAAATGTTTAGTCCTTTTTAAAATTTCTGAGCCATGCTTGCTCTGTAAACCTTTTTCCAGTGATTGATGGCAAGTAACATGGGGGTGTTTGCTGATGGAGACCTTAAATAGAGCACCAGACAACTTCAGATACACCTGACTTTGGGAGGCAGGACTTTATCAGCAGCTCTGTCTTGTTTTCTGGTGAAAGGGCACAGGAATTATAAGAAGTAGAGACATTAGGAAGTTTCATTTTTCACCTGTGTAGCTGTCAGACCTGAACAAACTTTGAACACAAACGGAAATCCAGTCCTTATTCTTTAAACAGAGCTAGATGATAGTCTATGTGTATCATAAAAAATGTCTTGATAATCAAAGACATGAAGTGCATGCAGTGTTGATTTACTCACTTCACAAGTACTGAAAATTGCCTCTGATTTAGGAATTAAAATATTAATTTGTTTTGCTAGAATTTCTTTTTGTGTTGTTTTGAATAGTCACAATTTTTCTCTCTCCTTTATGTCTTCTTGCTTTGCTTTGGTTTTTATATTGGGATGGACTTTCATGTCATGTGTCTTTTTAGTGTCTTGATAGGGTTACATAGCTCCATTACATTCCCTCAGTTTTTTACCTATAGTTGTCTTCCTTTGCAGCCACTATCTTCCGTCTGTCTTCTCTACTGATTCTTTATCATGCTATGAATGACAGTTTT
The DNA here is from genome assembly GCF_027791375.1 of Indicator indicator. Classification (NCBI taxonomy): domain Eukaryota; kingdom Metazoa; phylum Chordata; class Aves; order Piciformes; family Indicatoridae; genus Indicator; species Indicator indicator. The sequence continues at coordinate 24,365,159 of NC_072017.1, read as the reverse complement.
GATGCACTATGAATTAAAATGGCAATGATGGACAAAAGATAACTTGGTTTTATATTCAGAACAAATGGCAGCTACTGTGAGGGAGCTGTAACACTTGGAATGAGCATTTGGCTGAAGAAAAACAGGCCAGCAGAGAATTCAAGAGCAGCTAAGATGATAAGTTGGAGAAAGAAAGAAAGAAAGTCACTCAGCACTCGCATTTGGCATTTCCAACATTTCCACTTTTGGTCCAAAGACAACTATCTCTAGCTGGATTTCCTGGGGTTTAGATTTTTTTTATTTTTTTTGAGAAACAGTCTTCTCTGCAAGTAAGTATGGTAAGTCTAAAATGCCATGCATCGGCTTTTCCATGATACAACCTGCCAAAATTCTGTGCTGTATCAATCTCTCTCTTAATGCCACTTCTGTTGAGTTATAGGTTGAATTCAAGGTGTTGGCCTCACGCTTAATTTAAAATTAGTTGGATTCATAAGGAACAGCATAAACAGTTTCATTATGTCAGGTGTGTGTTAAAGTGAAAATAGTATTTGCAGGAGATGGGTGAAGTCCTTTAGGGTGTGTTAGAGTACTTCAAAACCTTTGCGTTTAAACCTACAGCATTTTGTTCCTTTCCTGTAATATCAACAGACTGTTTAGCCAGTCCAGTGTCCTGACCATGATCAGTTCTTTTTACACATTATATTCATCCATGGAGGGTCATTCTAATAATAATCACATTGCCAGTGGGGTTAGATTTTGAGTAAAAACTACTGTGGAGTCTTCTGCTGTGCTTTATAAAGGTGAACAGGTTTCAGTGGTGAAACAACCCTTAAGGTAGAGCGAATTTCTGCATTGTAGTAGTAGAACAGAAGAGCCATTCCTGGGGAGGATACTTTTTGTCTGTTTTCTGCAGGCAGTTGAGCAGAGGTCAGACTTGTTGGAAGTTGCTTAATTGTACAGGCAGCACTGCTCAGATCATGGAGCTCAGCTTCATGCTGTTCTCTCAGCTGTCTGCTCCTTCTGCAATGATTGGCTCTGCTTCTTTTCTACTGCTAACATCTCACTGCAGGCCTTCCTGTGAACATGCTGCCTTATGGATTGAGACCAATGTGTGGCATTAATCACCATCTGGAGAGAGAACGAAATTCAGGTCCATCTGAACTTGGCTGTACTGTTTGAAGTGGTGCATGGGAGGCTGTACACTAGGCCACCACTCTCTTATCCTGAAAAGCTTAATTTCACCACTGTTTCCTGGCAAGTGGTAGCTCTCCAAGTGCTTGCAGGAGCCATGGGAGTTGCTCCCTTGTATTGGGGCAAGAGTAGCTTGTATTGATCCACTGCTCCAAGGGCATCCTTTCCTGCTTGAGTTGGCTCCTGGAGGTACTGTGGAGCAAACTGGAATGGGAACAGGTCCCATACTAAGGAGCCAGATCCTGTAACTCAGCAAGAAGCTTTTGACGCAGTAGGAGGCTTGGTGGGCTATATTTTGTCACCACAAGAGACAGTGCTTCTGTCGAGTTTGGGATTGTGTCCCCATTCAAAATACACAACTTCAGAGGTTTCAGAGAACAATATGAATGCAACACAAATTACCTTAGTGCCTTTGAGTGGAATGGTTAATTTCCCCATCGCTGTCAGTTAGGGATGAGGGTTAGTACCACATGCTTGTGATTTTTTTAAATCCTATTCTGGATGCCTCCATAACTTAGAAAGGAACATAAAATTGTATCAAATATCATACCACTATTTTCCATTTGTTAAAGACATACTTCTACATCAGGAATAACTTACTGTCCCTTGGCTTGTCTTACATTCTGCCTCTGTTTTCCTTCGCCTAACTGTGTCTGAGACTATTTGCAGGGGAGAGGCAGGAAAAGAATGCAACTGCTAAGCTCCTTATGGTCCACATCGCTGCCTGGCAGCATTCTCCAGCTGTTAAGATGGATGTTTTATGTACATGGAAGTAGAGGTGGATTGTTCTCTGTGAGAGATGTATGATTTTATTAGAAAATGCATGCGTCTCTTTATGTAAAGTTGTATGCATTTCTGAACAGAAGCATTTGAATTATATTCTAACAATCCATCATATATCCTGTTTGTTATGATTTCAGTTAAATTCAGTTAATCTCACAGGATGTTCTTCTGGTACCAGAGTTATTGGCACCATCCATATTTTTCATGAAACTTAGATATGTACCTGAAGAGTAATTTGTTTACATGAGTTGAGAAAGATTATAAGTTTGATAAATTTATCATGAGCAACAGTGAATAAACTGTGGAAGTTTTGGATTGATTCTTACATAGATGTTTTATCAGAAGTATGGACAAGCCTTGTTCTCTTTCACTTGCATTCTCTCTGTCTTTTTTTCCTACTTTTTTTTCCATTATTATTTCTTCTGCAAGGTGCTTCATTATTGCTACCTAGGTTTTCTTCTGAGATGCAGTGCTACTTCAGAAACACATTGAAATCACTTGGAATGAAAACAAAGGTACTTTGTGTCACCTCTGATGAAATCCCAAAGTAGCAGTGTTCAGGGTACATCAAAATATGCTTCTTTCTTAAATTTAATTTCTTAATTTTTATAGATTAGATAATATGCTTAATCGTTTATAGGTAGTACTCTGGAAAAATCTGGGATTATGTTTTCTTTAGGAAGATCTGTATTCCATCGTTCTTACCTTCATGAAATATGCACCACTGAAGCTGAAGTTAGCATAAATTTGGTCTGCCCCTTATGTGTCTGAGTACATGCAGTCCCAGGATTACAATGATTGATTAGGACTTCTGCAGTTGCTCCTTGCACACACCAGGAATCATACCAAGTGTGAAAGAAAGACTAAAAAGTACAGAAGGAAGTAGTACTTGAGAGCATATTCACCCTAAAACTTGAAACATTTGGAAAATGATGAAGAATTGTTAATTTTTACATCCTCTACTACTAGCAAATGGCTATGAAAACTGCTTTGAAACTGTGTTCCGAACACCCTCAATAACTGATCCTTTCAGGAAATAATGGTCTCTGTGGTCATACCTATGTGGCTTCATTAATTCAAGCCGCAGAAGCTTGTACTAAACTATAGCTAGAGCTCTCACTATTATGTATTGTCCCATCTTAAGAAATTTACATTAACATATAATTCATATATTAAAATAATGCTAATGTGAAAGTCAGAAGTTAAGAAAGACGGCAGTTGATTTTCTCTGCTAACTTACATTCATATTCATGTGCATAAAATCTGTAATACACTATTTTATGATGTGTTTTTACTCCAAAAGGCACCAGCCTCATTAAATACATGGAATAGCAGTTGTGTAGTTCATTATGGCAGAAATGAGGAGGTGTGTGGAGAAATGATGGGGTGGAGGGAGGTGGTATTTGTTAGAAGAATGGTGTCACAGATAAAGCAAATAAATTACATTCTTATCCCTCATGTATCTGTATCTGCCTCAAAATAACCTGGAGAAGCTACTTAAGTTCTGATAAGTAGTCACTTACTTTAGGTCTTATTTTCAGCAAACTGGACTCAGTTCTGTAAGTGTGCTGAGCTCTCACAACCACAGCTGATGTCTAGTGGAGCTTTGCTTTGCAATACAAAGTGCTTTAAGAGGCTGCATAATCTGATAAATCAAATTTTGTGTTTCAATTTAGGCCATGAATTCTTGTGATTTTTCACTTACACTGTATGCTGGTTCCCTTGTCTGAAAAAAATGAGAACAGTAACAAAATCGACTGTAATAGCTGAGGTGATGTGGGGAGAACACTGTAGAAATCACCGAGAGAGAATTGGCAACATCACAGTCAGCACAGGAAAGCCTGTTGTGTATTCAATAGGAACAAGAGCCAATATTTGAGTGAGGTTCTAGCAACTGATTCTCTGAGTTCTGAATGCTGAATTGAGGCAGGAGTCCAACTGAAAAAATTGTATGCATATAATGAGTAGTTATATATCATAACCTTTCTGTACAGTGGAGCTGAGTTAAGACTTCTGTTACTGCCTCTTCTGAACTCTTGACTCTTCAACTTTATGACCTTTTTCACCTTACACATTTTATTTCCTTTAATGAAAACTTCTGTGCATATGAAGGATGAGAATATATGAGTAGATGTGCATCTGGATATAAATTCCCCTAAATTTTTATGGCTACACCTTACATGCAAAGACTATGCAGTGAGGACATGTAGCTGGTCTTTCTTCCAAAGGAAGTCCTCGTTTGATAGCTTTGTTACTGTTAATAATCAGGCTGGATCTGTGCTGAATGAGCAGCTGCAAAGAATCAGGATACTGGAGATGATGCATCCCTCTCTGGGTTGCTACAATAAACTCTTGTTTTGGTGCTTTGATTTAAAGCACTGAAAATCTCCAAAGAAATGTGTCAGGATGCTGCAATATTCTTTTGCATTTGCAGTACAACAGGAAATATATTCTCAGTGTCTCCAGGGAGATAAATGTGAGACTGCAACACATTTAACTGTATTTAAAATGAAAGCATGTTGAAAGCACTCTATTGAATATTAAGCAGATCCTATTATAATATACCTCAGATCAGAATATAGGATTTTCTCCTAATACTTTGCAAGTTACTGCTTATCTTAACTACAGGAGATGCTTTGTACTAAGGCTCTTTTGGCTATATAGATTCAAGGATCCTAGGTGTAATATGGCCTGTAGGATGACTGAGCTGCAGTAGTACTTGCTGAATGATTCATTGAGCAGTGTTCACATCAGCTTCAAAGAAAAATACTTTTCCTTCCTGTACAGTGAACAGAAGAAGCTGCTGTGAATATGGGTATTGACAAGAGGTTAAAAGAATCAAATATATAATGTGTAAAGAGAAGAGAAAACACATACATCATGTTCATGCAGTAGATAATAAGTAATATTGTAATACTTTTCCAAAAGAGAATGGTTTACATTTATATATACTTCATACCCAGGCTGAGCCCCAAATATTTTTTAAATCCATATATAGTAGATGAATTGTACCTGTAAACAGGGAAAACATATACAGCAAAGTCAGGAAGAAAAGAATCCCAAGTGCCAGAAATGGACTCTGCAAATTTATGTGTCATGTCCAACCAGATGAAGCACTTCCCAAATATCTGAGTATAAACTGGTTTAGTGAAGCATTGCAACACACAACATGCTACACATGGTTTGAATCCAAAGATTTGGTGCTAGATTTACAGCCTTTGTTATTTTGTGTTGATGCAGTTACTACCAGACTGCAGCCAATATTGCTTTCTCTGACAGTAGCAGCAGTAAACTGTTATTCTGTGTGAACAGCCATAATAGCACCATACAGCACCACAGTGGGGACACCTGTTCTGCAAGTAGTGTGAAGAAGCACCTGGGTTTGGAAACTGGAAAATAAAGCTGCTCAAATTTAAACATGCTGTGCAACTATCAGTGGAGGGGGAGCTGTGCACTGTAAATGCAATGCAGGAAAACTTAAATTCCTCAGTAAGAGCATCAGCATATCTAAAGCATTGTGTTTTGCATATCTAAAACTAGGTGTTTTATGTGTTTGAATTGGGACAAATTTGGGCACATTTTAATGGAACCAGAAAATACACATCATCTTTTCAAGACTGCTAAATGTTAAGGTCTGCCTCTGCCAACATTTCCAGAAAGACCAAGTCACTCACGTATCACTGACATTGGCTTGAACATCTCCAGGGTCGATTAATTAGGCCAACTACTCCTGCCTGCTATCTACAAGAGAGCTGACATTATGACATCAATTATAAACAATCTTAACCAATATCAATTTTCTTGTTATGTTTGTGCTGGCTTTTGATTCTTCTCCAGAGTAGCTCCTTTTCTTCTATTGAGAGGAGGTGGGAAAGCTGCATCTTGTATGACCCCCAGCACTACCATTAGCACGTGACTGTAAAAGTGTCAGACCTTTATCCAAGAATCGAGGCAGCTCAGTGTCTGTTTCAAGGCTCTGTAACTCTCTTTTCTAGATTAGAATTGTGCAGCATAGCTGGCTGTTATTCATTAAGTTTCTCTCAGACACGCTTATTTTCACCCTTTATATCAAGCCTTAGTGACCCACTCTGTGGAAGCTCATCCCTTTTATACAGTCTTCCAGTTATTATGCCTGAGGCCAGCAAAGTCAAATGATGTATGTCTCAGGCGGGCTTCTAATCAAAATGATTTGTAGGCACTCTGAGAGGAACCAAAGTCCTACTGGTGCCCCAGTGATAAAAGCCCACTGATTAATCCCAAGGCTACACTTTTCTGTGATTTGCCATTTGTGCAGAATAAATAAAACATGATCCATTTCATGGTCAACTGCTGGAAAACGGTTGCTTGTTAAAGTCTCTCTCACACAAAAATAAGAGAGAGAGAGAAAGAGAATTTGTCTGGGATCTACCCTAGTCTTTTTTCTCCAGCTAAGATTGCTAATGGGTAGGTTTGTAGTTCCATAAGTGTTTCCTAATGAGTACATGATGGAATATAGTAGATGCAGGTGGATTGATTTGATTTTTTTTTTTTCCAAACTGGTTTAGACAGGGTTATATACCCATCCATAAAGAGCCTTAAATGCATGATAAGCATGTCAAAGGACTGGCTAGCAAAGAGAAAGTAATCTTTCTGGAGGCCCAAAACCTAAGAAGGTTGGAGTGTAACCTGCTGCACAACCATTTGTATCTCCAAATATTTGACTGTTGTGGGGCCTTGCTTTTTTTACTTCAGAGTTCTTTTGCCAAAGGACAAGTAAAATAATTACTCAGCTACATTTAAGGGTTCTTTTTGTTGTTTGTTTGGTTTTGGTTTGTTTTTTTTTTTTTTGCTAGTATATTTATAACCTCATTGTATTTTAAATAGGGCTTAAAAATTATCTCTCAAGAATAGATACTTTTTCTTGCATAGTTCCCCTTGCATTGTGCAACATGATTGTACTCCTCTGGCACAAGAATCAAAAGTGATTTTCTCTACCATAACCACTAATGAAATTGAAGAAAGAAAGTAATTTGCATAGTTGAAGAAACAGACTAGTTTGCATGGATTTTCTTAATTATTGCACCTGAACTTCGCATTATTTTTTTTATATGAGTGTAAAGGAACAGAACCATACCCAACTGCATCCTGAGTGAGGAAAAGCAGTCACTTACTTTTGGTGTAGTTTTTATGGAAACAGGTTTTTGCAGAATGTGGTTTTCTATTAAGCTTCCTTCATGGTCAGTTGAGAGTTGGCATCCTGAATCCAGGAGGCTGGTGAGAGCTCTCTGAGGCTATGTTTACAGTTGAATATAGAGCTTTCATTGCGAAGGGCACTGACTTTTCATGAACAGTAGAAGAGCTACAAAAAGGACTTCTGTGCTGGGCAACCATGTGACTGGATGATACAAAAGGAAATACTATGGTCAGAGGAAAGATTGCAAAAATCATATGTCATTTTATGGCCTGGTGCTAGAATAAGGCTCTGTCATAGAAGACAGGTAGATTTTCCCCTACAAGATAGAGCTGCTGCTGAGCATCACTGGCCAATGGAACTCTTTAATTGGTGATTGCAAGCCATGGCTGGGTGCACTGCAAAGAAAGAAGAGAGACAAAAGGATGTTTTTCCACCAAGTGACTGAGCAGAAGGGTAGCAGAGAAAATAAATCAAAAGACCATTGTTCTAAGAACTGAAAAAAAAAAAGGGAGGGGCTTTATTTTTAGTGTACTCTGGATTCACCATTCATGTTTCCCTGTGTAGTGCTGTCTTTGAGAAATAAATACCTGTAACCTGCCTACTTAACTGTGCAGAGCCAGAGAGCTGGTGGGATTTTTCCCCCTTGGATTGCGGGTGTACATTTAAGCTAGGGGTGATATTGGTTTCCATAGTTTTATTAAGGGCACCTAGATTTTGAACCAGTCCTTTGTTCCTGGCAAAAACATGTGACAGAGGAGTTAGAAAGACATGGCCTGATTTGGATGAGTCATTCTCAATTCTGAAGAGACACTTACTAATGCAACCATCTCCAGAAGACGTGAGCACTTCAGTTGCTAAATCAACCCAAGGAAGTTCCAGATGCTCAAGCTGAAACTGAAGACTAAAGGACCCAAATCAATTTTCACATCTGAAACGATTTGCCTTCTGTGTTCCAGGGCATACTATAGGACTGACTCAGAACTGTAGGAGTCCTTTTTTACTTTCCCATTTTTCTCTCTGCTCAGTAACTAGAACAGCAAGTAACACATCATTCAAAGCTAGCAGTATTGATGCTCATGGTAGCATGTCATTTTAGAGGAAAGGAATGCTTTGTTGACAACATAGCTTTTTGCTTTATGATTTGGGCATGTTACGTGCAACAAGATGTATGTAAGGATGTCAGCTATGAAGGTATTACAAGAACTTTGCCTAGGTTTTTTGACAGCTGCCAGAATTTGTCTTTCATCAGACACATACCCACATTTTGTCTGTAAGAATGGTTCAGTCTAGTCTTTTAGAGACATTTGCATACGTCTATAACGCTCTGGTAATGCTTCTCAGCTAGAAACTTTGGAAAACTAAAATCCCTGACCCTTTCCCTTTCCACACATCTATACATTCAGCATTTCAGGTTTTGAATTTTGGTCATTAAAAGGATGAATATGATTTTTCAATTGATTGTTGGATCTTGGAGAAGGCGCAAGGGAGACCTTACTGCGGTTCTTCAGTACCTAAAGAAGGCCTGTAAGAAAGATGGAGTCAGTCTTTTTAGCAGGATCTGTTGTGACAGGATAAGGGATAATGATTTTAAACTAAAGAAGGGGAGATTCAGATCAGATAGAAGGAAGACATTTTTTACAGTGAGGATGGTGAAACACTAGAACAGGCTACCCAGAGAGGAGGTGGATGCCCCATCTCTGGAAACATGGTCAGGTTGGATGGGGCCCTCAGCAACCTGATATAGTTGAAAATTTCCCTACTTGCTGCAGGAGGGTTGGAATTAGAAGACCTTTCCAACCCAAACCATTCTATGATTCTGTGGTTGCTTGGGCACCTGTACACCAAATTACTGTTACTAAAATATCTTTAATTGATGCTAAATCCTTTTCTGTGTCCTGCAAGGCAATGTTTGTAATACATGATCTCGCTGGAAAAAGCCTGCCAGTGTGATTTTGGTAAGCATTAGTATCTTCTTTCTAGTTTTCCAGTTGACTACCAATATTGTGCTTCTCGTAACGGAAGCTTTTTGTCTCCTAATGAGCACAACTGTCACAATCTTTCCTAGTGAGGTTAATGCTAGTAACCATCCAAGAACAACAGGGCACTGCAGGCCCAGACAGCCATTGCAGAATAGACAAACACAGAATCACAGAATTGCTTTGGTTGGAAAAGGCCTTTAAAATCATTAAGTGTAATTATTATCTAATTCTATCAAGGCTGGTACTAAACCATGTCCCTTAACACCACATCTATGTGTCCTTTAAGCAACTTCAGGGATGGGGATTCAAACAGCACCTTGGGGAGCCTGTTCCAGTGTTTGATAACCCTTTCAGTGAAGAATTTTCTTCTTATGTCCAATCTAAACCTTTCCTGCTACAACTTGCAGCCATTTGCTCTTGTCTTGTTACTAGGGAGAGGAAGCCAACACCCACCTCATTAAAACTTCCTTGCAGGTAGTAGTAGAGAGTAAGAAGGTCTTCCCGCAGTCTCCTTTTCTCCAGACTAAAGAGCCCAAATTCCCTCAGTCGCTCCTCATAAGACCTGTTCTCCAGACACTTCACCAGCTTTGTTGCCCTTTTTTGGACCCACTCCAACACCTTAAGGTAGAGTCTTGTTTCAAGGCAAAAATAAGAATGAAGAATTTGTGGAGGAAAAAAAAAAGGTTGCTGAACTGCCTGTCTAGACCACTGTCATTTTAACAGAAGTGTTAGTGAAATTTTAGATTTTGCTTTATGTTGAGTAACTGTTTTGAAAACAGAACTGTAGTGGTTTATTTTCCCAAAATGGAGTACTACTGTATGAAGACAAAATTTCAGTAACCAGGCCTTTTGTACTAGGGGAAAAAAGCAACCAAACAAACCCTTAGTAGTGAATTTTTGAAAAGCCCTAGTTTTATCCAAGAGACATTCTCTCTTGTAACATCACTAAGGGCTGATTGCAAAATGTCAGCATGGTACATGAGGAATTCTGGAATCCCCAGAGCAGCCAGTGTGAGAACACACATAAATCAGAAGGCTTCAAGGCTGGAGTGGAGAAGAAATGGCACCACTGGAATTATAAATGAGCAATCCTAGCCAGGTTAAGTAAATGACATCCTAGTTTCTTCTTGTCGATACAAAGGAGCAGTGAGAGACAAAAAGAAAGGTTGCTTACAGGAACTGGCCAGTAAGGTAGAATTTTCTAAAGATTTGCATTGATTGATTACTATGGGTAAGACTTCCAAACTGGGCTTTTTTTAAGAGACATCTTTTATCTTTTTAAGCTCCTTGAGTCTATGCAATAATTCATTTTTTAACACAAGTAGTAAGCCTTTAACCTTCGAAAGAAATCACACGGATTTGGGAAGCTGATTTAGAATTTTTATGCTTTTGGATGCTTCATTTGCTACACGGAATTGTAGGTAGAAGGCTTTTTTAATTCTCCCAAACTCTACCTGTATGTGTTCTAATGTCTCCTCTTATCTGCTTGAATGATCCTCTCTAGTGCTGCTTTATGCAAACTACAGCACAGCCAAACTCTTCTCAGAGATTGAAGGAGTGACAGTACATATTTTCAAGGTACACTAAATGAGAAATGTGCAATTTAAGCAGAGCATTCACACATTTGAATGAAAAACTGAAACTGTTGAAACTGGAGCTGCTGACAGGAAATTGATGTACCGGTTGCTATTTACCTAGCAGAAATTAGTTTTCTGTGATCAGTTTCATTAAACCAGATGGAAAAAGCAAGTGTTCCCTCAAGAGGGTTAAAAATGTGTTCTCTTTGAAGTTAAGAGTTAAATATGCTTCTTCCCTGTGTCATTGCTGTTTTCTCATGTACCTTTCTGGGTTTGTTTTTGTTTTCCTTCTGAAAAATATCACTATAAAAGAGGCTAATAGGGCTTTCCTAGTTTTAACCCTTCCCAGAGCCTCATCCTTGCCTTGGGACCAGCTGGTCAGTGAAAGGAGCGCTCCATAAAAGAAGTTTCTTCAGCCAGAATGTTCTTCTGTGGGGCACAGCCACATGCACTGAGGCTCCACCTTTCATTTCCTGAGCACACAGTCCAGCTACTCTGCAGTAAAACATAAAGTTATGTTTGAATAACAAGGTTATTTTCCATTCCAAACTGGTAACTTTTTCCTAATCAGACAAGTCCCTAGGGAATCTCAATGTCATGAAGAGGTTCAGGTTTGATGCTCAAATACTTCAGGCTGTTTGATCTGTCAGAGTTTTCCCCATTGTGGGGATGTAAATTAATATATATTGTTAATACAACACCAAACCAGTTAATTTTGCCATGTCAATATGCATCTCAAAACATTTCAAACCTGTTTCTAGAAGGGAGAAGATCTGCATATGTTAGATTCTTTTTTTTTAACTGGAGGGGGAATAAATGACATCTCTTAAGTTTCAGGCTGGGATAAGGTTTTTCTGTGAGATTCTTCTAGGAGCGTGGATCTGGTGTATAGTCCAAAGTAATGGCAACCACTCCTCTTCCTATTAAGCAATCAAGGACAGGGTGCTGGAGCCACAGTATTGCTCAATGGGAATCTAGTAGTTGCAGCTTTTCCTAGTTGTGCTCAGGTTCTCATACATGTGTGAGCATACATATGTGATACCTAAATACTCTGTTTACAGTGAGAGGGGTAAAATACTGGAAGAGGTTGCCCATGGATGGGGCCTCAACCACACTCAAGATGTAGCCCTGGGCAGCCTGATATAGTTGGAGGTGTCCCTGCTCACTGCAGGGAGGTTGGACAAGGTGACCTTTGAGGATCCAATACAATCTGTGAATCTGTGAAGTTATAAAAGGTGCCTCGTTAATATGAAAGCTCAGAGTGGATCTGTGTTATGTAAGGCCAGGATGACTGTTACCTGGGAGATGTTCCAAAGTCCAGGGTTTTTGCAGAGTGATGGTTCTTCAGTAGTTCATCAAACCAGCTTTATCTTACCTGTCTACTTTCCTACTACAACATAAAGCAAATGGATTGTGGGGTTTGTTGGTTGGTTGGTTGGGTTGGGTTTTTCTTCCATTTGGTTGGCTTTTGTGTTTTCGTGGTGGTGTGTTTTGGTTTGGTTTGGGTTTGTTTTGGTTTTTTGTTTTTTTTTTTTTGTCTAGCTATGGTAAATCTACCTGGGAACTAATCCTGAAACTAATCACTTGTATTTTTCAAGTTTGTGTGCCTGAAATTAAACGCTTGTATCCACATCAGTCACTGCAGGCACTGGAAGGAAAAATGAATGTTGCTTTTCAGAGCACTTAATTTGGAGATGAGACTTGCAGGTACCAAGGTAACAATTAGTGGCAGAGGAAAGTAATCAGCACTTAAAAAATTCAGGATTCTAGGTAAACTTTCAACGGCCGTATTTGAATGTTGGGACCATTGTGTTTTTCTATAATAAATATTTTCTTCGTCTTCTACTTTTTAGTTTTTTCCCCCCACTTATTTTAGGTGTTTTTCTTTCCTCTCAGTCTCTGTTTCAGTTGTCATTAATCTAGTTTATTGTTAGTAAATCACAGGAGAGTGGAATAATGGAAATGTGTCTAGAAGGGTTATTGCAAGATTGCCTACCCACCAGCTCTTCCTAGAGAGGAGCACCAATATTGAAGCTGAGACATGCAACAGAGTACAAAGCAGAGGCTGTTCCCACCACATTAGCTTGGACCATGTACCCATGACTGTGCTGTCAGAGGAAAGCAGTGCTACCAGGAGATTAAAAAGGGATGCAGTCTGAAAGAAAACGAGTTGAAGCAGCAGGGTATCTCTTCCATACTGAGGAGGTTTTTCTTCTTCTTGCAGTTCTACCTCAATTTCAAGGCACTTCTGTGAAGAGGTGGCTGTAAGGCTTCATGACACAGAGAGACGCAGTCTGCAGGTTAGACATGAGACAGAGGATGCATGATCTCACAGAGAAGGTAAAAATAACAGAGGCAGGCACAGCAGGATTTAAGCAGTGATGAGGCAGGCAGAGCCAGTTGGCAAGGAGCTGATGATGATTATGCTGAAACTTGCCCCAGGAAAGGCTGAATATGGGTTGGAGGTGCTTGGGTTTTGTTTGGTTGTTTTTTGTTTTGTTGGTTGAGGGTTTTTTTTGTTTTGTTTTGTTTTGGTGACAGTGGTTGATTTTTGGTTTTTGTTCATTTGGTTGGGTTTTTTTCTCTGCTCTGTAACAGCATTCTTGAAAGACATTTGCCTACAGAAATAGCATAGTAATGTGGGCATTTAAGAACAGTTTATACATCCTATTCCTTACTTTTCTGTGCTTACTATTCATAAAGATTTCTCAGATATGCCTGCCTGTCCACAACCTCTCTCCTATTAGTATCGTTGCCTTTGGAAATAAGCATTTTATTTCTCTAATAGTAGTCAGAGCACAGCAAACTCTCGCTTTCTTTGCAATGTTTCAGCACCTTACTCAACTTATTCTTGTCTTTGTCATGTATGAGCATGCTTTTAATAGGCTGAGTTGTCTCTTGCATTGTGACAAATGAACCTATGAACCTCATTTTTCAAACCATTAGTTTCTAAAGATGGATTACAGGTTTCCAAGCACATCTAGAATCTTAGAACAAATATTAATTTTATTAGATCAAAGCAATAAACAGCTGAAGAGTATTTTTTAATATGCATGCCATAGATAACATGCAGGGCTCATAGTTATGAAACTTTTCAGTGATGCCTGAAATTCTGTGAAATTAAAACATAAATTTAAGCCACCACTACAACAGTTAAGGTAGCAATTGGAGTGCTGGTTACTTGCTGTTGCTACCTGTTGCCTAGCAAAAGTAGCAGGCACTGCCATAAATGTCTTCATGGTTAGAAAGCTGAATTCCTTGTGCACAACTGCACTGCTGTGCAGTGGGTCAAGGTTGGTGGGTTTGAATGAGCATAACTTTTTTTCTGAACGGATGTGTAAATGAGCAGTGCTCTGTCTGTTTCCTAAACAGCATTTTTGATTTACTGTGCAGACCAATTACTTAGAAAGCATTTCATTCTACCTTCAAATAACAGTAATTATGCTGGGTTTTAAACAGCAGAACATGGTCAGAGCAAACGTGGCAAACTCTATTTTGGAAAACAGATGTGAACTTCATTGCATGCTGGTATTAGTGTTTGAGAAGTGGTGCTTTTTTAGTTCTGTCACTGAAGACAGAAACAAGTATTTTTCAAAAAGGCAGTGGAGATTGCCAGAAAAATATGAAGATGTGTGCTTTAGGAAAAATCTGGTTTATGTGGTTGCCAGCTACCTGCAAGTGTAACTGAGGATAAGGCCAATTAGACCAGGGGTGTTAAAAAACAGTGCAGGCTTGCTTTCATTCATTGCAGGACACAAAGAACATAGAACAACTTCTAGTGCACACCAGCAGAACAAAGGCATCTAGAGAGTATGTTGAGCAGACACCCTCCCCAGCAGTTTCCTCTACGTTTTAAAGGAGCCCAGAGATCCAGCCCAAAGAAATTCTATTTAGAGGTAGCATGCTCACCTAATAAATTGGTGAGCTACTGCTGTGGACAATCAACTTGACTAGGTCTATGGGCAAGGCAGGGCTGTATGAAAACATTAAAAAAAAACACAGCAGCTTTTGAACAGCAGCTACAACCTGAGAGACTTCAGGCAGATATGCCTTAGATAAAAAGCAAAAAACATTAGAAAGCATAATTGTGCCTTCAGCATGATTTAGTCCCTTATATTTGTGAGGAGTTGTCAGTTCATATCTTTGATGGGCTGTGGGAGAAAACACTGGATACAGTCTGGTACCCCAGGATGCTGAGCTCTATACAGCTGACAAGCAGACCTGAGGCTTAGTGCAGGACTGAGAGACTTAGGAAGAGGAAGTGTTCCTGTGCTTTTGTGGCCAAGAAGGCCAATGCCATTCTGGGGTGTATTAGAAGTGGTGTGGTTAGTAGTTTGAGAGAGATTCTCCTCCCCCTCTACTCTGCCCTGGTGAGCCTACATCTGGAATATTGTGTCCAGTTCTGGGCCCCTCAGTTCAAGAAGGACAGGGAACTGCTTGAAAGAGTCCAGTGCAGAGCCACAAAAATGATTAAGGGAGTGGAACATTTTCCTTACAAGGAGAGATTGAGGGAAGCTGCATCTCCTTATCTTGGAGAGGAGGAGACTGAGGGGCAGCCTTATTAATGTTTATAAATGTGTAAAGGGTGAGTGCCAAGAGGATAGGGCCAGGCTCTTCTCAGCAATGTCCAACGACAGGACAAGGGGCAATGGGTGGAAGCTGGGGCATAGGAAGTTCCATGGGAACATGAGGAAAACATTTTTTCACTGTGAGGGTGACAGAACACTGGAACAGGCTGCCCAGGGTGGGGCTGTGGAGTCTCCCTCTCTGGAGACCTTCAAAACCTGCCTGGATAGATTCATGTGCGATCTGGTATAGGGGATCCAGCTCTGGCAGGGGGGGTGGACTTTTAGACGATCCTTCAAGGTCCCTTCCAGCCCTTAGCATTCTGTGATTCTGTGATACAGATATGTGTGTGTCTCATACAAGGTTTAAAAGCAAGACAGATGAATGTTTTATTCGTAATTCAAAGAGTGTAAGGGAGAATTCTGGGATGGACAGCTGTTGACAAGCTCCTAAGGACCAGACAACAGTGTTGGGCAGGAAATAGCTACCCATAGAATTGTCCAAATTGTCCAAGTTTTCTTCTAGAGGGTAACAGCTGGGGAAGTTACCCCGCATGCTTACTAATGCCATAAATCGAGAGCATGGTGACATTTCAGGAAGAAGTGGTTGTAGAATCCAGACACAGAGCTGTTACCTTTGAGGTGTTAGTTCTGTTGCTTGTTTTGCTGAATGTGCTTTGTGAAGCTAAATTATTTTTGTATTGGTTTCCCCATGTGTAATCCAAAGATTCATAATAGGCTATGCTTTAGAAAAATTTGCAGATGCTAATGAATTCAATTGCTTAGCTATCTGTAGATTGCATGTGATCTAGAAGCAAAACATTTTGTTCTACAAAACCTGAGAAAGTTTCTTTCACATGAACAAGCTTTTTGTCCTGCTGTACAATGTAGAAAGTATGAAAAAGAATGTTGTTTGTTAAATATTACTGCTTTCAAAGTTGTCAGCCAGGTGAGACTGTGGGGGAAGAGGATTTGACCAACCTTTTAAAAAGTGTTTGAGTCGGTGATATAAATTGTGTTTGGGAAATTACTAATTCACATTTAGATTAAATAAATTTCCTAGTGTTGCCAGGAGCATTAAAGCCAAATCCAGGTCATATGTGTTAGTCTTCCATCCAATCAAAAGCAAATAAAAAATTCTTAAGTACCATTTTCATAAATAACAGCAATGGAAGATTAAATTTTCTTGAGTTTTACTCCTATGGGCTGTAGAGGATACATGTGTATCTGTGTTGACCGTGTGTCTGAACTGCCAAACAATGCATTAGAGTCGGGTTTCCTTGACAACCAGTACTTAAATGTAATGTTTCCAGGAAGCAAAAAAAAAGGGAAAAAAAAAATAGATTTGTATAACATGATTAGAACCTCCCTTAGTTTTCTTAAGTCTTTCAAAAGAAATCTGAAATAAAGGGCATGGTTCTTCACTGCAGCAAGGCCTCTTAGACTGTTCCCCCATGCAGATGAAGCATGAAAAGAAGATCAAGCTATCCAGGCTTTTATTCTTTGTTTACAGAATTATGATATTATACAAATCAAGTGGTGATGCTGATTCATCTTCCTGCTTATGGATGACCTCTTTTCCTCTCACCTCAGTTAGAGGGGAAGGGGGAGTATATGAACAAATATATCTATGTTGCAAAAACACTTCTCAAAAGCATTCAGATGACAGGCTCTGTAGCAACACAATGGAATAAAGGTTGGTTTTTTTCAGTTGTTTACAATTTTAATGTCTGGTACTTCCTTGGTTTTCTGTCTGCATTAGCCCAGTTGCAGAAAAAAATGAAGCAAACTGTGCACACCAACTCTGAGGTTGGTTCATGGATTCTATTTGAGGTCAGAATGCTTTCCTCATTCCTCTGTCATTCCTGTTCCCAAACTGACAAAACATATATAGATACCTCAGGTCACTCAGCTTCCTTGTCATTTCACATTTTCAACAAGCTGAAGCACAAATAAGTTTTACTCCCATGCATAAATAAATGCTAAGTCAGTGCCTGGTGATTCCTCTGAAACCTCAAGATGTCTCATAGCATGACTGGTAGATTTGATTAAATGGCACCCATAAGACTGTTGTTGCAGAAGAACGATTAAGACTAAATTATCTGAAAGATTCTGACTCAGGCTATAAACAATGCAAGAGCAATTGAGAGACCCTGAATCATGAACTGTGACATGATGTATCCTGGAGTTCAATAAGCTAATGCTGCTGTTAATGACTAAGCTAAAGCAAGGAGAGGTTTTGTTTGCTTCTGATTTCATGTCTTCCACCCTCGGTCTCAGCGGGTGGCAAAACATACAAAAGTATTTTTGAAGCACAGGGGGAGGGAAATATAGAAGACAACAATGTAGGAGCAGAGAAGCAAAAGGATTTATGTTTTTGTTTACATCTGGAAATTTTCCTGATGTCCCTAGGGTAATGGCATTCACAGTGAATGAAAGAGGGAGGGAAGGAGGAAGGCCCATGAGCTCTTGTTGGGGAGGGGAATAAAGAAAGGGGGTAGATAAGGAAGCAAAAAAGCAGAATACAAAATACAGCCAAGGGAAAGGGAGAGGTTTGTGTTTTTTTAGTCAGGAAAAGGGGAAAAAAAAGAAGAGATGTCCAAATGGTTGTCAGGATTCTTTATTGTCTCTTCTAGAAATACTCTTAGCAGTACTGGCAGCAGTGCTCAGAGGTTCCTATAGGGGAAAAATAAGCCAGTCAGTAGGTTGTTTACAAATTGCACTCCTGAAAAAATATGCAAGAGGAATCTTACCTGAAATTTTCACATTTATTGGCACAAAGGAATTTATTGATCAAAAGTAGGCAATTCTCCCTCCTTTTTAGTATATGATGATGACAGAGAAGCTGAATAGCTTGCTCCCTTGGGAAAAACATGTTATTTCATAATAAATAAACTGAAATTTTAGTGACAGACCTGACAGAGGCTTTTTATCTTACTTTCATCATATCTAAAAGAGAAGGGACAAAGTGGAGTTAAGTCTCACTTATTGTTTTCCTTAAATTAAATGAAAGGCGTAGGGAGGGGGAGGGAGAGAAGAGCCTACTGCTGAGCAACTAAGTTATCCTTCCAGTCATTTTGATGGCAAATGAAGGTGCTTCTCAAGGATAAGTAACCTAATGAAACCTTATGCAGTGGTCATGGGGAATTGCTGCCAGAACGAGAGAGAAGTGAGAACAAAGGACTGAATATTAATGGAAAATGTCATTAGGTGTTTCAATGTAACAAGCAGGGTTTTTTTTTCCTGATGTACAAATGGCAATTTTGTGGAATACACAGTAGTGACAAGCAGTTCATCCTTCCTTAACTCAGTGTCCTTTAAATCATGAGAAAACTTAATACAAAGGGGAGAAGAATGCTCACTTGGATTTTAATGAAAAATGCTAGTAGGTAGGTCCTTCTGTTTGCCTTCAAATGGACTGTGAATATGTAAAAATGTTGGTTATGCATGAAGTATGAGGAGATATTCATAATGTGGAGCTGTCTCTTTTTATTAGTATTTAAATAAAGATAAAACTATTCTGCATGACTACATGGAGACAAAAGGAGCAGTGAAAGACAGAGACTCTTTTTTAGTTCTTCCTCACATTAGACTTACCTGATTAGAAACTGACCAGAAATCAAACCCATAAAGTACTCTCTAAAATTAAAACCCTTAATGGCTTCATTAATACTGTGATCTGACATGAAGCTTTAGTGTACCTTGGCATCTTAAGAGGGACTGTCTGGGGAGCAGAGAAGCTGAGAGAGCTTGCTTCAGAACTGCTGTGGCAGCTGGTATACTTAGTGTCATGATATAGCAGGATGTGATTGTCTTTACTCATCAGGAGTATGAGAGTTGCCCTTAGTCATGGAAAGAAGGCCTTCCTTTTCAGAGCTGCTGCATGTAAGTGATAGTGACAGCCTAAGCTCAGTGACTGCTGTCGACATGAGTTGCCCAACTGCCACTGGGTTTGTTTGCATAATTGGTGCTGGAAGCCTCATTTTCAGTAGAGCAGTCACTCCCACAGTGATTGTTTGCCTTTTTGGCTAAGCTGCACAAAACTAGCAGTCTGTGTGTGCAGTGGGACAGGCCTTAATCCAAACTGGATGTTGAAGAACTACAACAAAAACCGAATAAAATCTGAGTTCTGATAGTCTTACTGGTTACTGATCAGAATCACCAACCTTCAGTGAATCACCACCCAGGGCTACTTTGGTCAGTGGAAGATCAAAAGAATGTTGAGAATTGGAAGTAGATCAGACTGAATTATAGGAACTGAGAAAAGGCTGTTTTCAAAGCTCGGAGTGTGTCTTAGAAAATGATGTTCTTAATTACCACATCAATATTGCAGTAGACACTGGAAAATTGAATTAGTACACAAGATATTTGGAAATTTTCATGGTTTTCAGATAAAAGATTCAGAATAACAGAACTCCACTGGGATGAAGCTATGCTGGGTCAGCCAGTATCCAGCAAGCTTGTGAGCCAACCATATCATCTGCCCTGTGGTTTTCCTTTCAAGTGTTTTCAAGTTAGGTGTCCAGTAATTGATCTGGAGTGCCAGCTGCATCAAGGCAGACGGTGTCAACATGCTTCAAACACAGCATACAGACAGGGTAACAGAGTTTGCAAAAGAAGAAAAAGGCACAGAATTCAAACTGAAATTTTAACTGACAAATACCAAAATCTAGTTTTGTTTTCTCCCCATGAAATGTACTACCTGGACAATGAGCTCATTGCAAGCATTTGCTGTCTATCTCCCTATTAATACCATGTTGCATTTACTAGTAATCAGGTGTAAAATCCTCTAGGGTTTGAAGTGTTGTAAGCATATTTTGCTGTTTCCAGGTAAACAGTGCTTTTTTTAGGCCAGTATTCTTGTGCTGACGAAGTTGCCTCATGTACTGTGAGCACTTCTAATTAGGTCTTTTGCTGTATTTAATTGTCTAGTTTGCTATCAGTGACAAATAAACAGGGCTTATATATATAGTTAACATTTGATTGAATACTCTGGACATGGTATCTGTCTTTGTGTATGTATTTACAGCAGATATGTATAGGACTCTCGGATCTCCATGCCTAGCAACAGATATTTTTGGGAAGAGTTTCCATCCATGGCAAAGAGGACCAAGTTAGGGAATATGTTGTGTACACGGGATGTATGAAGTGTGTCAGATAAAACAGATTCCATCCAAGAATCCTGGCGAATCTGCCAAATGTCATTGTAAAGCTGAGTTCTTTGGCAGATTGTGTGGTAATCAGATTTTCGTTGACGGGAAAGAAAGGAATGGTGTGCTCATTTTTAAAAATGACATCTGGCAAACTACAGGATGACAGCCTTGTGACCCTTAAACCCTAAAACTTATGGAGCAAATTCTCATAGATACTATTTCCAGGCACATGGAGGAAGAGAGGGTGATTTAGAGCAGCAAATGCAGATTTTGAAGGCAAATTTTAGATGATCATCCTAGATGTCTTCTGTAATTAAATTATTTGCTCTATGAGTGAGGGAAGAGCAGTGGATTTGGATGTTAGGAAAAAGTTCTTTACCATGAGAGTAGTGGAACACT
The DNA here is from genome assembly GCF_027791375.1 of Indicator indicator. NCBI lineage: Eukaryota > Metazoa > Chordata > Aves > Piciformes > Indicatoridae > Indicator > Indicator indicator. The sequence continues at coordinate 24,344,360 of NC_072017.1, read as the reverse complement.
GGAACAGGTTGACCAGGGAGGTGATCAGAAGTTTGGGAGGCTTCATCTGGAATACCATGTGTCCAGTTTTGGGAACCCCTCAGAGGCCATAGAACAGAAAGAGGCAAATAGAGCAAAAGAAGAGGAGCCAACAAGTTGGAGCAAGGGCAGAGCTGGCTGGGTATTAGGAAAAATGTATCTCAATGACTGTGTTTAAGCTTCGACTTGGGCTGTCCTAACAGAGACTGCAGAAAAATCCATCTCTGAAGACAACTCAAGACTTTACAGGAAGAGGTCCTGTGCCACTTGACCAAACTTTCAAGGTAGGTCTGTTTTGACTAGGGGTTGACCAGAGACTTTTAGTCTCTACTGGTCTGCGTTTTCTTCAAGTCTCTGTTGCGTTGGTTGGTTTGCTTTTTGCAGGGTCCACAATTTTGTTTATTTACTTTGGTAGGGGAACCTCTCAGTATTTGTACTGTCCAGCACACATTCAGTGAATGAATGTGTGTCTGTGACAGATGCAGACATATGCATAAACCACTTGATACACACGAGCAGGTCTGTAAGTTCATGCAGCAGTGTAAATACCTGTTGTGTCCAAGTATCTGGACGTCTGTCTTTGTCTCTTGATGTTTTCTAAAGGAACTTCCTTCCCCTTTTCAAAATCATCCTTCCCCTTCCAGGGCTTCAGAATATGTTCACAGAAGGGACTATTTATAGTCAGGGCTGTGCAAGCAGCCAAGATGTGGGTAAGGGAAAACGAAGTTGCTCATCAAAATATCTCACCTTGGAGCTGAGAAGTTAAGATAATTACACATGCAGATGTGCATGCATACACAGAGAGGTTATTTTATTTTGGCTTTAACATTTGCTGATGTTTTAGGGTGTGCCTACATGTCCTTCTCATGTTTGTATATTTGATAAAATTATTTGCAGAGTGGTCCTATTTTCAAGCTTTTGTAAAGCTTTAAAACCTTTCTAGTAAGACATAGATAGATGCAGTGATGTTGCAGTATTCTGTATATTTTTAATTCCTTGGACACAAATCTTTCCAACCTTTTCCTCATACTCGCTCCCATTTCCCTGACTGCTGAACAAATTGCTAGAAGTCCTGTTTATTTGTATAACCCGTAATGAAGTTTGCCATTTCTCTCATGGTTTAGTGAGGAGAAAGAGAGGAGGAAAAAAAAAAAAAAAGAGGTTGTATAAACATAACTCCATTTAAAACAGAAAAGCAAATGCACCAGCGTGTTTTAATGAGAGCTATTAAAATAATTAGTCCCTATCCTAGGATGATTGCAAACGAAAATAAGTAATGAAAGTGAAACATAACAACTGGATTACTGGATTATAAAATGAACAACCAGCATAAAAACAGAATGAGTCAAAAGTTTAAACCAGAGTGTGACTGAATTGCAGGATAGTATAGGAGGAAATGCAATTGTGCTTATTCCTTGTCACTTTATTTGAACTAAATGTCTTTGAAAAGTCTGAGACAGGCGTGTGGAGTCTGTGCTTTCCAAAATGTATCACCATATCTGATTTCAGGACAGTCAGTGGGTCAAACCTTGCCTAAGGCAATCATAGCAGGCTTAACAGTTAGATCCTTAGAGGAATGGTTTAAAATGTCTGCATTCCTGCTTTGATTTTATCTCACTTCTTATTTTACTGCCTACTGGACAGGTCTGCTACAGTGTCCAGTGCTGCCCCATATTAAGAGGAAAAAAAATATGGCTAATGGATATTCACCCCTAGTGCCAGCCTTTCATTCAGCCTCATGGTTCTTAACAACCACCATGTCACATTGCTACTTACAATAAGCCTTTTTGTGTATATGTGTGCATATATTCTTCTATAATTGTCATACTCTTGCCTTAAAACTGTATCAAACAAGAAAGACATTGTTCTGATGATGATGATGATAGCTCAATATTACCAATGTCAGGGATGTCACTTTCTGGTAGCATGTTGTCTGGTAACTGTCATAGGCTTCTATACGAATATTGCAACGAAAACCCTCCAATCTTGGTTTACATGTGCTGAGAAAACATTCCTGGTAATGCCATGTGGAATTTCAAAGTATGCACTGATCAGACGGATATCTTGTCCTTTGAAACATTAGATATTTGCATACAAATATTATTATTACTATTTATAATACTTTAAAAACCAATTACTTTAGAAACAACCACAACTTTTTATTCCATCTAGTACTGCCAAAGCCTCTGTTCAGAGGCCATCTTTGCACTGTCAACCTATAAAAAGGGCTGAGGTGTGTTTGGGCAGTAATCAGTGGATCAAAGCAAGCTAGACCAATCTGTGGTCCAGAACATCCACCTGTAAACATGTCTCCCCAAAAAAATGTGTTTTTGCAGAGTGTTTTATGTTCACTATATAGCAATAGAATTAAAAAAGTCAATTTAGAAAACATTCTCTGTGTGTGTATTTCCCAGCAAATATTTAATGAAAATGCATAGGATCAGGATAAAGAGTATTTCAAGAATCACAGATCAAAATTCCTGAAGATCTGAGATCCAAACACAGAAGGAGATCTGTATGGCCTCTTTAGTCCAGATATTTAAAGGAAAACAGTTCTTATCCTAATCTCTGGAAAGCTATACTATTAAGAACAGTGTTTCCTGTGAGGTAAAAACCAACTAGCACCTCCACATAATGGAAATAATGGTTCTTCCTTTTTTTTTATTCCTAGAGATAGAAAGATTATACGCATATAATAATATTTTTTGCTGTGTTAACTTGTCCTGATATTTGAAGTTGTCTTTGAAGTTTTAGAAAAAAACTGATGAATGTGCTTCAATAAATTTTTACTTGTGTAGGGCAGCAAACCAACTGCATCAAGTTTAATCAGAACCAAACCTTGTCTGAGTCAAACAGAGGCTGCAAAACCGAATGTGCTGGACAAGTTACAGCAGAGTTAAGACCTGTTCTTTCAGCTGTTCCAGGGTGTGGTGCTTGGGGAGGGAGAGAGTATCTATATACATATTACACAGACTGTATAAAGTATCCCAAGTGTGTAGGAGGCTGGCAGTCATCCTGTATCTGCTTGCCTATGTGACCTTGCTCCCAGGGAGATTTGCTTCTGGGGATGCTGTGTTTAGTAAGGTACACCAGACCCCAAACGGGCAGGCAGTGAGAGCTCAGCAGTGGGCTGTTGCTGAGCTAGTTTGCAAATAATGGGCTGTGAATTAATTCAAAGATTTTCAAGTGACACAAAAGGCAGATACTCATTGGTCTTCAGTGCCTGGTGCCTACTTGCTTGGCAGAAAGCCAGAGAATCTTACTTGGATCATGGTTTGTAAGATAAAATAAGAAGCCCTATTTAATTTAAATTGACATGTTTCTTTCAAAGTCCTGTACTTTCCCTATTATTTACCTTCAGTCTAATCCTGTGGCAAAATCAGCTCTTGGGGAGGTAGCTACAGCCACACTGACATTTACATTTCATTTGTTTATACTGGATCTGAGGTTATGTCTCTGCATTTTACCAGTGGCTGCAGAAGATGAGTGGGATATGCGCTTTTCATAACTGTATTCCTGACTCATTATTTACAGCACAAAGAATTCTCTTGTGGCTTTCCACTTCTTATGTGGTTGGTGTACCACTCCCACCTTCCAAAAGTCTCAGCCTCTCAAAAGCATAATTTTCTAAAGTATAGGCTGTAAAATTAAAGGCTACATTTCAGTTCCACAAGTGAACCAAGTTACCTGGCACTTTTAGAAGAGTGTACATACTGGGTCAGAAATTAGGCACTGAAAAACCTTACCTTAAAACAACCTAATACTGAAGTTCAGATTTAAACTCATTAACAACAGGGAATTCAGAAGCTGATGCTCTGATCTGTAATTCCACTCACTGTCCTGCAGCACATGTTTTACCATGTACAAGATCAACCAATGCCCTAAGGAGGGACTGCCCTGCTAGGGTACTAGAAGGGTGAAATAAATATCAGGGCTGTTAAAACTTTGGGTTTCTTGACTTTTATACCTTTTACGCTTTTTTTCATCAAATGTTTAATTTGTGAGTGCTAAACTAAAGCATTTTATTTGCCAAGATTATTTTTTAGTGCAGTACTCCAGGGAATGTTTGCCATCCCTGTTACCTTGAAGTAGTTTTGATTTTCACGTTCCTGTGAGTTAGAGAAATAACTCATACTCATTTTATGATGGAAGAATGGAGGCATTGAAGGTTCGAGATGCTCACTACCCTTCTGGGATAGCTAGCTTTAATCGGCTGTCCAGGGAGGTGGTGGAGTCACCCTCCCTGGAGGTGTTCAAAGAAAGATTGGATGTGGCACTTGGAGCCATGGTTTAGTTGTCAGGAGGTGTTAGGTATTAGGTAATAGGTTGGACTTGATCTCTGAGGTCTTTTCCAACCTGGTTATTTATTTATTTAGTAGGCTTTCAGTATTCTTCAGTTATAATGGAAAAATAGGTGGGCTCAAGAAACTGACCCTAAGAACTCTTTGTTGCTGGTACAAGAGGAGCTCTGTATTACTCGGTTTTCGGTAACCTATATACTGGAGCGGGGGGGAAAGGAGTGGGGCCTGACATCAGAATGGGACCATAAATGAGAATCACAAGTCTGCTGCAGTGTCCTGAAGATACAAGTGTGGTGCCCCCAGCACCTCTGTGGAGTGCCTCCCGGAACACCCTGTTGTGGTAAAACTCCTGTTGCAAGTAGCATGGTGGAAGAGCAGTCCTGCCTTTCTCCATAGGGGAAGCCTGAAAGTCAGGGAAGCTATATTCTGGAATTTCAATGCAAAACAGAGAGAGCTAATCCAGTGGTGTGCAAGCAAGAGTTAATGTGGTCTGATTCCACACTAGTAGGTGAGATCTGTGAATGTCTGGATGCCATTAAGACTTTTTGAATGGTAGCCTAGTGGAAAGCTGATGGTGAGCTATTAATAAAACGTTAGATGCAGTTCATAGGTATTAAGATTGAATTTGATGTGTTATTTTAATGTAATTTTGGTACTTCCATATTTTAATAGTTTATCATAAACATGTAAGTAAATGCATGTCAGTAAATGCAACAAAAGTACTTTGAAGTAAAGCTGACAAAATGGATGAGCCTTGAGATCTGATTCCAACCAATAAATCAACAGGGCTACTTTAAAGGTCTCTTCAAAGTGCTGTCTCAATGATTCTGAAATTAGTCCTGTTTTGCTGCAGAGGTGATGGGAACATATCAGTGAGGAGCTTGATTACGCAGGAAAAGGGCAAGTACTGGTGTTTAAGGCCATTTGCACATCAAGATTCATCAGGTGACTTGCTTACTGGACCAAACTGAAAATAAAGTAGAAGTACATGGGATCCAAACAAACAATCTGTAGTGTGTTATCTGCCATTAACACGACTCTGCTTCCACTTTGATTGCAAACTGAAAATGCCCTTTTCTCTCACAGCTGTTTTGTGGGTTCTGCTCTCGTTAGGTCTGTGAACAGGGATTGCAGTAACTGAGAGAACAGGGACTCATCTCCTCGGGAGAGGGTACTCAAGCAAAGCCTTGGATGCTCTAGGGAAGTACAGTATGCTAACTTATGCTGGAAGTCTAAAGCTTCCTGAAAAAAGTAGGCTGTGGAAAGGAAAACTGTGCTAAAAAGCACATTCTTGAAATAAGTGGGGGCATAACCAACAGAGGTTACAGGCAGTTTCATAGTGCACTCTTTGCTTTTCTTCCAGTTTCAGGGAGTATCCTTCAAAATTAGGAGAGCTGAGTTTCATGATGACTATGTGGGCAAAAGTTGTCTTGTTTTGTGTCCTTGCCACTGATTCTGTCTTGCTGTCACTGTGCTACAGCTGGTGTACTGAATTTCAGTGGGTGTTTTTTGGTTTTTTTTTGTTTGTTTGTTTGTTTGTTTTTTTACTTTTTACTTATTTTTATTGAGAAAAATTTATAAAGTATTGTTTTGAAGGATAAAAATGATGTATCAATGAAGGAAAAAAAGCATGTACAGGTGGGGGCTATCTATAAAAATATGTTGATGTATCTGTACATTTATTTTTGCCTGTAGGGCTTTTAAAAATCTATTTATTTTAGTATTAGGCTGAAGTAGGAAAATAAATGGAAGCAGAAGAAAAATTTGAATCTACAGATTCATTTTTTTAAGAGATTGATTTCCAGACAGTGAATAAACATTTCCAACTTAAGGTGAATTTAATTAAAATATTAATTATAGTTGCCTTCAAAATGAAGTTTAAAATAGAAGCATCCATTGATTTTTTTTTTTTTATGCACAGGACATGATGTGATGCATCTTAGATACATACAATGTAATAAATGTATAGCATTCATCAAATTGTAGGATGTTTAATCTCTGAAAGTAGTTGTTATATTTAACATTAATGTGTACTAGGACTATTGCCAAGACTTGTTTGTAATCTAGGAGGCAGATAAACCATGTTATATGTCTTATATATTCTTGAAAGTAGGTATTGGTTACTGCAATTTCATTGCCAATAGTGAAAATCAGGTTTAGAATGTCTTTTTTTTTTTTTTTTTTTTTTAGGTGGGGTGGTGAGGGGGAAGGCAAGCACACAAAACTCCCAAGATTTGTTCCTGGGTTCTTGCATTCAGGAGATCTTTATATAGACAAAGAATGAAATTCCTACCATCTGTATTTATGTTTTTCTCTATAAAACTATGTATGTTGTAGTATTTCCTGCTGACAACAAGGAGCTGGTGCATTTCTGTGGGAGTCTTGTGAGTATGGCAAGAGAAAAGGTATATATTATGTTCAAGCTGCATGAAGAGATGTTTCTATGAAGACCTCTAAATGAAGCTCACTATTTATACCATTCATTCACTCAACTACTTTCTCCCTTTGGTTTCCCCTGGCTATTTAGAAAAAGCTGGAGTTTTAGACAGTGTAACTCAGTATTACTCAGCTGCTTTGATTTCTACTTTGGAAGTAATTTAACAAATATTTTAGCAACATTTCCAATTTGGTCATTGTATTTTCGTTTGGGTGATGCTGTTAAATATGGAACTACATAGGGCACATGCGTAGAGAAACTGTTAACTAATGTAAATCATCATAGCTAAAGTCAACAGAACTACAGCAGCTTATGCTTACTGAAGAACTGACCCTTGAAGTCTATAATACAGTTATTAAAAAGTCACTTTCCCTGGTCTTGTGCTAATATCTTATCAAATTGTGAAAAATGTTGCAGGTTTCTAATACCATTTTTTATCTGTCCATCTCTTAAAACCTTCAAGTGTTGAATTGCAGAGTGAATATCACAGTGGCCCAATTTAACTTCAGAACAAGGAAATATTCTGAATTCTGAAGCTGCTCTTGGTCATGTGAGACAGTTGTGGCAAGTAATATTTCTTTAACGTTTCAGTGTGTAGCCCATTCACAGCTGTTGCAAGGTACAAAATACACTACATCCAGGCTCTGCCACCTGTTGTGGGCAATTTGGAATAGAGCAAGTTAATGGAGATGCAAGAATGTTTCGCCTACTTGCAAAAGTGATACTATCTGCGTTTCATTTAGCAGCCACTTAACGGCCTTTCTTCATGTAGCTGTTTTGTGTGATTAACTTTGTTTTTGTAGCACTGAGAGTAGGTTAGAAAGTTGGAAATTCATAGATATCTTTTCCTTAGTCCTTTGTATCTTGTCCTTTCTCAGCTGCATTAAGCCCAGCCCCAGCTGAACCTCTTTGCTTCTGCACTAAAAGTGAACTTTGGCAGCATCCAAACATCATCTCTAGTTTCACCTCTGCAAGCACTCTTTTTTGGGAATAGGAGGGTAAGGAGCACTGATGACTATCTGCTTTCTATTCAGCTCTCCTCAGTCGGGTGCAAGACCTGTGTCACTCAAAAGAGAGAGTACATGAGAATTCCTGAGGTATGAGTAATAACACCTGAAAAAAGTTCCCTTCCCTTGAAATCATTCCCATTCTTGAAGGTCTTCTGGGTTCTGGCTGGTGTTTTCAGAGACACCAGAATGACCTGCTGCCATTTCTTTTTGCAGAGTCTGTTACCTCTGTAGGTGTCAAGCACTTTGTCATATAGACTTTATTTTAAACTATTTTACATTTTTCTGAAATTTTGTAGGTTTTGACTGTTGAGGAGAGTTCTGGCAGGTGGTCATTAGAGGTCAGTGACTAAAGCTGGTCATCACCAGCTTTATTACAGTAAGGGTGTTTTAGCTGGTGGCCTAGCTCTGCCTTTTTCATTGTAGTCATGTTTTACACCACGAAGTAGTTCTAATCCACACTGGGTTGCTGAGTATCAAAGTGCAAAATACATTCAGAGCATCAAATAGAAACTGTACATTGATGAGCAGATTAATAGACTGTTCAAGTATCCCTAACCTTTTGTCAAGTGAAGCTTTTGTAACCTGCAAATTGCCTCCAGCTCTTCCTTTTCCTGTCCGTGCTATATAGACTGGTTCTAAATATTAATGTCTCCAGTCCACTACCATGAGAATCAAGCTTTTTCATTCTGTCCAGAGAGCTCAACTTTTGTTCCAGCTCCTCTCTTTACCTTCATTAATAAAATCCCATTTTCTTTGACCTCCTGTATTTCTTTGTCATAGTTTTCTAAGCTATAGAAAACACAACTGCTAAAGTCATCCTTCTTTCACAGTTGGAAGTGAAGCTGATGGCAGTTAGATAAAAGTTGCTCTTACCTATCTAATAGAAATCTGTGTTGTGTATGGAAAGAATATACATTTGTTCATCTCCTCATTCCTTAAGTATTGCAGAGGACTAGAGGAGAAAGACCAAGGACACTAAGATCCCCTTTTGTTGTCATTGTATGTTACTCATCTTTGAGTCTGAGTTACAGCTGACACCTACCTAACCTGTAAAACTTAGTCTGGGCTTAGAAATTGCTTATAACTCAGGTCGGTGGGTTATCTTTGTGGATTACAGGTGCTCAAATGAGAGCCTGGATTTACTGTATGGCAGAGACATGCTTACCAACTGCCAAAATAGGAACAGTCCTGTCTTCTGACCGTAACAGAAAAAGCGTTGCCTTTCAGGAGCCATATGTTTCTTTGCAGCCCATACATCCTATCATGTAGTGCAAAGGACTGGTGAGTTTGAAGTGAGATCTCCTGAACTAATTTAGAGGAAACACTAGCTATCCATGAGTTGACAACAATTTTACTATCTCCCCAGTCTGGATTTGAATTTCAAACCTACGAAAGAAAATTTCTCTTGATTGTCTTTTCCTTTTTAAGAGCTAATATAATTTCTGAAGTAGAAAGGATTTTATTTAAGATAAATTTACTGAGATAAAATTACTGATTCAAGGTTTGACCTTTCCACAGTTTATACTATCGAAGTCTTTTACATGATGAGCTTAAAGAAATTGCAGTTGTTTGGTTTGGTGACTTTTTTTCCTCAGTTATCATTTGCTTCCTAGCTGATTCTTAAAGGAACAACCTTAAAGCAAAACGCACAACCCCAACTGCTAAAAAGCATAAAAATCAATCACTAATGCTAAGTCAAAGAGTAAATAGCTCTATGTTATAAAAATACTTCCATAATGATGCATAGTTTTACACTGCTTTGCACTTCACTTGAATCACAGAATCATAGAATTATAGAATGGTCTGGGTTGGAAGGGACCTCCAAAGGTCATCTAATCTAACCCCCTCTACAGTAAGTAGGGGCATCCTCAACTAGACCAGGCTGCACAGGGCCCTGAAGTTGGGCTGTATTGGAATTTTTTACAAAAAAATAGTTGGTACAGAAAATGCAATGTGGAGTCAAAAACCATCTCTCTACATTGGCTTGTGTAGCATTTCTTGCGTAACATCTGTCTTTCATATCACCTGTAGCAGGTGAGTCACTGTCAATCCATAGAAGTGTTTTGAGATCTCAGAAATAGATAATTCTGAATGTATTCTCATCTATGTGTTTTCTTCAAATTTGTTTGTGATCCTGCAGAGAAATTATGAGTATTTAGCAATTGTAGGGGTGAAATTTGCCATCTGTAAGAATGCTACTCCGCATGTGTGACACTGAGTGTGCTTATGGCACACTAGTCCATTCTGCTGAGCTCTTATTTAAGATTAGTGTACCTGATTTTTATAACTACTTTTACAGCTGATTTCTTGACAGTGAATCCTCTGGTTCTTGGACTTATATTTGAGAATTTCTTTGTCACCAGAAGAAGCAATTTTCAGACACAGTTGGTAGATGGGGTACAGAGCCTGAGGAAGGACTGTGGTGATTTGACACCTATCATGGACTAAAGCCACTGGACTGAGGGCTGAAGAATCTATACTACTCACCCAAGCTATGAGATATGGGCTATGACAGTAAAGTTGTCCCAAGAATGTTGGAGATTGCAATTACTCCTTATGGACAGGACATCTTTCATGTACCAAGGTAGAACTATGAATGCTAGTGCTTCCCAGACTTTAAACTATGGACTGTGGTCAGCACTCACCTTTATGGACAACTGTGTAACCACATAGAACTGATTAACTGGTTGGTAACTGTTACTGTTCCAAAAGTTTTGTGAATCAGCTGCAGAGCATGTGATATGGCCTTACAGATCACAGGTGGGACTTGCTGTTTTAGAAGTCTATCACATACCACTTAACCTGGCATTATCAAAGAGCATACCTGAGCACGCTGCACTTGATGTACATATGCCTAGGAAGTAGGAATTCAGCACCAGCAGACAGCATCTGGGCAACTAAATCCTCTCTTTCTTGCTGTGGCAGACAGCAATACAGTGTAGATACCAGTTCAGAAGAATTCATAGATCAGCCTACATCACCAGATATCATAATTCTCCACACTTAAGAGAAATTTAAAATTGTAGTAAAAATCTAGAAGTTTCACCTGTAATGTGTTCGATGCAGAAAGCAAGAGGATGGAGGATATTGCTAGTCTTCCAGGTCTGTGTACTAGCGAAATATTTGTAAAATTAATTCCTGTGTGATTCCAAGAAGCTGATCATGCCCTAAAATTACTGGTGGGGCAAATAAAACCCCTCTGATCCCTGCTAATCTGACTTGGAAGACAGATGTCCTAGTGATCCTAAGTCTGATGAATGGCTTAATCCTTTGTGTGTGATCAGGACGCCATTCATCTGAGAATTTTACGTCACTAGGAACGCAGCTGTACTCTGTTTACATGCTGGGTTTTGTGTCATCCCACTTCCAGAAGCCAAGTGACATACTAAGGAAGGAAAATTCCTTTCTGGTCCACAGAAGTTGTAGTCCTGCACCATGCAGTTAATATAAGTGTAATACAGACCCTCAGCAATTCAACTGACTCTCAAAACTCTTTGTGTGTCCTTGAGGGCTGGATTTGCTAGGAATCACCCCGCACAATGAATTTCTTGATTTTAGGGGTTCTCAGAATTTAATTTTTAGTCCTTTCTTTAGGTATATTTTGCTTGCTACATTTCTCACTGCTATAACCACATTTACAAGACTTTCCCAGAATTTCATTCTTGAATAAATAAAACCCTTCCACTTTCTAGTCCAGATTTATTTGTGACCACAGATGCATCTTCCAGAGCAATGATGAAAACTTCTGAGCTGAAATCTTAGGAGGCCAAAATAACCCTGACTATTTTCCCAACACTGTCTACACCCAAGATAAATAATTAGGTCTCTGTGATATCAAAACGCCTGAAATTATGAGCAGGAAGATTTTGAAAGAAAAGCAAACAAGAGGTCTCACAGATCTAGTGTATCTGTTCTCCCAGTTCTCAGCAAGTGCTGAATTCCAGTAGTTTCTGTCACCTCGCTATTTTCTGCAGTGCTGTGTGTTACCATTTTATATAATTACCTTAGAAAATATCTGCCTGTTAATGCACTTACCTTCTCTTCAACTATTTTAAACCATTTAAAATGTATTTATTAGTATTTCTCTTGCTGTAATTGTTTCTTTTGTCCCTAAAATTGTCCACTGGCTTTAATTAAACTCATGAGCCTAGAGAATTTGACAATTTAATTCTTTTAAATCCAGCCTTATTGCCAGGCAGGATTTCCCTGCAGCCGTCCCAGCTGTCATTTTTACAGAGGGAAACAGCTTTGGGTGTCATACCCTTAGCTGCTCTCAGGTGCTTTTCTTCAATGGTCTTGACGTTTAGCAATAATTGAAATAAACTAATTAAATGACCAGTTAGGCAAAACAAACTAAACCCAGTCTAAACCCAGTCTAAATAAAAACATATTCTTCAGTGTAATCACTCTTTTAAAATAACCTTACAATTAATCAAGGCCTGTTGTACAAAAAATATAATCTGTTCAGATCTGTGTGATCTCCAATTGCCACACTTGAAAAGAAAGAGTTCCCAATTTGGAATTTTTAATTTCTTTCTTTTTTTTTTTTTTTTTTTTGCTCAGGATTTAAGTATTATATCGCATGATCCAAATCCTTTATATTTTTTATAGAATACTTCAAATTAAACAATGCATCTTTTAACACTGAAAACAGAATAAATGGTTCCCTGAAGGATTTATTTTAAGTCAGATGCATTTGTCATTCTATATTGATAATCTCTGCACTTCATTATCATATTCAACTCACCATTTATATGTAGATGACACAATCATTTATGGTAATAGATTATACTAGAAGAAAGCTTAATATTATCTTCAAGCTGATTTAAATGAGCTTTAAGATCATCTGGCACAATCTAAATTACTATTAAATATTAATGAAACAAAGATCATATTATTTGGCTCAAAACAGAAGCTGAGTAAACTGAACAACTGGCAATCAATGCGACCTTGGAGACAGTTAGCAAATGTCAATTGTGAAGACTATGGATACATCATTTTTCATGGTATGACTAAATTATTGATTAGCTGTGAAGATTTGAAAGAAAGCCAAGAAGCTTGTTTGGGCTCAGAAAATTTTTTGACTTAGGGGAAGAGGAAAGATTTGTTTTCTTGCATTTTCAGTTTGTGCTATGTATTTTGGACTTTGCTGATTGCTTCATAATGTTCATTAGGAAGGAGAGCCTTTTTAACTTGATTATCTAGGCAAATTTTCTTTGATTTCTACGTTTCATAAACATCACCATCTGTCATTTTAGCAACAATTGGCAAAAATGTAGAAAACTGCCAGCATTTTGTTGGTACGTTATCCTTCTATTCTCTCTCTCCTCCCATCGCCTGTATCAGAGAAGTTACAGTCTTCAGTCTCCTGCATTTTCTGGAATAGAAAAATTAGTAAGAAAACCTAGTATCTCTCCTTCTTCATCTGGAACCATAGAGCTGTGAATTTAATGAGCGAGTGAGAAGATTCAGGTAGATGCAGTATTTGTATGTGTTTATTTTCACATAGGTCTGATCCGCTGATGTCCTGAGCATTTTCTAGCAGATACGGATGAATTCAATGGCAGTCTATGTCAGTTTGCAAGATGACAGATAAGGGACCTAGTACCTTCCAGGAAATGTTATCTTTCTTAAAGACTGAAGTTTGTAATCCCATAGAGAAAAAGAAAAAAGCATGATCTCTGTGTCATTCAGATTATTAAAATGCAGAAGACCTCTTGCATTTAAATACTGCAAATCCACCTCCTTTTTTTGTAGCAATATGTGTCACATTAATACATCCATTGTCCCAGAAATGCCAGCTTTTCTGATGTTACAATAAATATCTCTTATGATGAGATTCATTGTTACCCCCTTTCTGTGCTAGACATAATCAAAAGCAATGTGGAAATGTTTTTTTTATTCAGGGCATCTACTACTCCTTAATATTTTTCTAGGCATCAAGCTGAATGAACATAGTTTCCTTCAAGTGTTTGCATTTAGAAAAGGGGTCTCAGCCATTTATTCCAGTCTCATCTGGATCTTTGCTACTCTCCTGTTAAAAAGCTTTTGCATCTCCATCAGGAGGCCTACTGTGACAACACATGTAGGTAACAAGGAGGGTCAAGCCATTTGATTTGTGTATTTAGGAATAAGGCAAGTTTAGAGCAACTGAGGAACTGTAGATCAGGACAGAAAACTGAGTTAAAAAGGACAGTGAGGGTTAGGATTTGGGTCTGGGAAAGTCATTGTGGGAAATCATATAAGTAGCAGGCAAAAGTTTCTAGATGTGGAGGGACATGTACCCTCTAAGGGTACAGAAATAAGGAGTAAAGAGGGAAAATGGAGGAGGAGAAAGCCATATAATAGAAGACTAGTTTTAGAGGAAATGAGGTAGGGCCTCACACTTCTAGTGTGAGGTGTCCCTGCCCATGTCAGGGGGGTTGGAACTAGATGATCCTTGTGGTCCCTTCCAATCCTGACTGATTCTATGATTATTATTTTTTTTTTTACAAGATTACTAGATATTCAGGTATATAGGAAGGATTTATTGGGTGATGAGTTGGGATAGTGTATGTCAAATAGGACATTAGCTTACCTGGAGCAAAAGGTCAGAGGCTGCTGAAATTATGGCTAGAAAAAAACAGGAGGGGAGAGGGAAGGGTTTCTACCTTCCCTGCTGCAGGCATTTGAGAAAAGTTGCTGGAATCTGTCAGAGCAATTGTAGGGAGGAAGAGGTTTGTGGTTTATTTATCTTTTTAAAGATGTTTTCTAATTCAAAGTTAGTTGTCACATGCTTCAAGTATAGATGCCTTCCCTGGGAGATAAAGTAATCACGCACATTTCTGTCAAAGTGATTTTTTTTCTTTTTGATAGCATTAGCCTTACAACTAATTTCAAAAATTAATTCAGCATGTTCAGTCTTTTAATTTCTTCAATAGGCAACACCATTTTTCTATTTTAGTGTGTACTGGCAAGACACTTAAATCAATTTTCTTGTGCCTTAGTACCACCAACTCTGTTTGAAAGGATGGCAGATTGCAGAAAAGGAGTCCTTCTCTGAACAATAAAGCCATACTTTCATATCATCAGTAAGAACCTTGTTCCACACTGCAGTCACATCAGGAGGAGACTCTCTTGAGCCTTTGCATATTACCTAGTAATGATATAAAGTTCCTACTGAATACAGATATTCTACTGTGATTAATGTTTGTAACTAGCCACTTGCTCTGTAGTTAAGAACCAGCTCCACATTGCATTTGGGAGTGCTGCTGCAAGTTCAGTAACGAATGAGCTTTGACTTTCGATGCTTGGATATGCCAGCACCACTGCTACCAGATGGGTATCATTCTTCCCATCACAGAGGAATGATGCCACATTGCATCCTTGGGCTCATTCTGCATTCCCAGAGCTGCTTTTTCCTTTGGCTGTCCTGCAGGCAAGTTTTCTATCTCACCACTGTCTGATAACCGGAGACCTTTTTTTTTTTTACTAAAGGGATTCTCTTTCTGACTCTCTTATAATTTCTGGGTTTTAAAAAGATGTTGCCCCCACCTGCCAGTGAAGCTATTTTGACAGTGTATTAATACTGCTCACACGCCTGTATTATGCAGAAAATGGAAACCTTTTCAGACTTGGATGTTTAAAATAGGCTTCTAAATCAATGCTTAGCATATAAATAGAAGCAGTTTGGTTTTTCAGCAATGCTGAGTGTTCTGGTGATGCCAATATGGAAGAAAATGCTTTGTGTACAGAAGTGCACTGTAAGAACATGTGGCCGTTCAAGAATTGTTACTTACAGACAACCAGTTAGAATCATAATGATCTTCTTTTGGATCACCTGGTTTGGCTCATCCTTGACTTCCATCTTCCATGTTTTTATTGATGATTTGATCTAAAAGCAGTGTCTGTTATTATTAGATATTTGTCTACCATTCAAATCTAATTTTCTTCTTCTAGTCCCATGATAAACTGAAGGTCTTTGCAAGCTTCATAGTATCACACTCCTTCTGTATGCTTTGTAGAGATGAAAAGTCTGCTGCCATACCACACATATGCTCAGGCTGATTCCAGCTCTTCCAGAAGAGGTCATTTGCAAGGTTTCTAGTTTTCACTATAGCAGTTCCTTCAATCTTTTCTAAAGAAGTGCAAGTGCGTAAGAGTAATGTAGCTGAAGTTAACGTAACCTTAGCCTGCCCATACTACTATTTACTTTTAGAAGGACCTTTCATTTAGTTGGTCTTGCTTTTCTCACATGGACTCTGGATGGACCTCACAGTAGAGCAGTTGCTTTCCCTGATCTCCTTTGGTCTCCTCCCTGTAAATTTCTGCAAATGTTTTCTGTAGAAATTACACTACTCTGAATTGGGCATACTGTTGTGAAGGAAACATTTATCTTTACGCTCCTCCCAATTATGGAGGATGGTGAGTGGACTACAATGCCAGAGTTTGAGCACTGATGAAGACATACTCAGATGTACCTGATGTTATATAATTTATTTACATATCTGCCTAAATGCAGGTTTTGGCTCCAAAGCTTAGTCACTGATATGGCTTTTTGAGGTGTCTGGGAATGCTCTAAAATTTTTAAGACAATGCTATTGGAAGAGTGAAGTGCAGTAGAAAAATCAAACCACTCAGCAAGGACTCTTTGCGCTGTCTGTGTGAAAGAGCAACCTAGTAAAATGGGTATATTCCATAATAGCAATTAGAAATATGGTGGGGTTTTTTTTCTCATTTCCTTTGGAAAGTGAAAGCTGCCTGAGGTAGGTACTGGCAAGTATGAGTCCCAAGTTTTTTCCCTTGTAAAATTCCATAAGGCTCTGATTAACTCCTCTTTTAGGATCATGAAAACTGTATTTCCATTTGTTTTTTCGTGTCTTCTCAGAAGATATAATTTCATGCTGCAGCCTTCATGTGCATAAGTAGTTGAATCCATGAGGTTATTTATATTAGTATGGAAGGCAAAATAGGGTCTTGAAACAAAGCATAGCCAAATTAATCCTAGCTCAAAAAAAATTATGATTTTCATATGCTTAGCATAATCTTTTACAGAAAAGTCTTGTGGTGTTCTTTCTATTTGTGCAAAATTTGTTAGATATCAAGCAGTTGACTCACACTTAGGAGTCTAGGTTGTTTTCTGAGTAAAGATTCCCATCAAATATAATGTCACAAGAACTTATTTTCTTGATCACACATTGTAAGCTGTAAATATACTCAATGTGTAGTGCTAGAAGTAGTGGCTGAGAGTTCTCTCATATTTCCTTATGTGTTTAGAAATGTTCCTACATGGTAGAATTCTGACAGTATTTTGTGCTCTATTTGCAGGAGTTTGGGTTGTTCATTTCTTAAATGTTTAATGGCAAGTTCAAGATAATTTTTCAGTGTTATAAAATTTGAAAAAATGAGAAGGAAATAACCTTGAAGGTTCACAAAGAGATTATTAAGGAGATATAGAGAATGTAAAATGTTGCAATAAGATTTAAAGTAATTTGCTGAAAGCGTTTAAATATATTGACACTTGTGTTAGTATAGGCCTTTTATCATTAAGTGAATACATGCTTGATTTTAATTGCTTCCTTCGTGTAAGAGTGATTTTATTAACTTGAGTTTATAACAATTAACTATGAAATCTTATGTATCATGGTTAGTTGAGATAAATTTAGGTGAAAGAAAGGTGAATCAGTTGTGATTCAAGCAGAGATATAAACCAGATGATACTGATTACCTTTCTGGGTACAGAGCTAAGCCACACCATGGGAACAACACCAGACAAGGTGCAGGATGGGTTTTCTTCTATCCTGGATTGCTGGGAACCCAAACCAAATATTTACATCACTGAGCTCAGTAAGAATAAGCCAGCAGGCCTTGTTAACATAAATTCAGCAAATACATAAAGGGAAAGATTGCAGGAGCGGTCAAACAGCAAAGTTCCAATCCCTGAGCTCTGCTTCTGGCTCCACATCTGTTATAGAATGTCACAATGCTTCTGGTTTCCATTTATGAAATGAAACATTTGTTTACTTTTGCAATCACTTCAGGATCCAAAATTACTTGATATTAATAAGCTGTTTTTAAGCCAAGCTCTGGCAAATCTCCTTTGTACTTCTGGCATAAGAGTCACTTTGGCAAGGAAGTGAAGCTGGGATGACCTAATGTATCCTTGTAATACTGAAGGAGCTCAGGGCTGCTTTACAGCTAATGCATGCTGACTACCAATACAGACACAGTATTTAGTGCAGAGAAGCCACAAGACAGCCGTGAGCAAGAGCGAGGGCCTACGTCATCAGTGTTCCCTCCCCAATGCTTGTGTGCACAGCTGCGTAATAGGTGGGCAGTGCAGACCCTGCCAACCTGTTCTGCTTGGTAAGGGGCACCTCCCCAGGCCAGGAGGTCAAAGAGGATGAAAAGGTTGAAATGTTGCTAGTTAAATGAAGGTGAAATGTTGGAGACTACCAGGCAGACTTTTGGAAAAGGCTGTGTGCAGCGGTCTGCAGCTGCGCAGAGCAGGTGAAGGCCTGTCCCCCACCAAAAGTTTCCTGCTGCCTTTTCCTAGCATCAGTGGCCAGACATGCTGCATGGCTCCCCAAAGTTACAAGATTTTTTTTTTTCTTTTAAAGCTCATGGCTCTGAAATGATATGCTATCTGGCTCTTGTCTGGTGGTGTCACAACTTCTTCTGGCCTCCTTTAAAACCCACTGAGACTCTTGAAGGTCCTACATCCCCTTCTGCCTTAAGGAAAACCTTGTGGACATCATGACAGCAGTCAGTACTTGACTTCATGTGGTCCCCTTCTCACCCCCAACTATTTCATTCTTAAGGGCTGTTTGAACCATGGCTGCTGCTGACTTTGAGCTCTGCTTTCCATTGCAGTGTTGTTCAGTGGAGGCATAGTAACAGCAGCAGCCATTAATACAGATCCTCTGCTAAAAGGTGTTATGGAAATGCAAAAGATTATACTGTAAATGTCCTTAAGTACCAATACTGTTCAAAGTCTCACATGATAAATGAGTTGATTTATAATTCATCTTTCTGTTTTCCACAAGATTTCCTTCTGTTAAAATCGAAGTATTAATTAAATCAAAAGTTAAACTGGTCCTGCTGAATAGCCCTACTTTCTAATTCAAAACCTTAAACAGTAACGTTAGGATCATTCTACAGTAACAGGCTGATGTGTTGTCAAAGGGAACATTACTTTTCCTGCCTATTGTTTAGTAGTGAGGAAACTTGTTTACGTGTAAATGTCATCTCTATTAAAAGCAGAAAAATACTCTAAAGAGAACATAGTATTACAAAGGTGTAATTTATCAGAGGTAGAATAAACAGAGGAAACACTTTACTGTGATTAGGAGTCTCTCCACAAATCTGTACGATCAGGCATGCTGAAGTGGGCATGTATACTGGTCAAAAAAGCCTGATACCCTCACCCTCAAAACTAAGAAAAAGGAGAATGCAAACAATGTGTCAAAGAATTTGCCGTCTGTGCTGAGCAGAAACCAGATGTTTTTGCTAGTAATTATTATGATGATAATTCATTTAAGTGGGAATAAAATAGGGCATGATTGTTTACTGCAGCCTGTTTTCCCTAGATAGGCTGGGAAATGAGAAAAAACATGTCAGAGGTTTTACTCCTGGTTAAATGAAAAAAATTATTCATTTAACCAAAAACAAATATGGCAACAAAAAAAGTAAAAAAAGATTTCATACAGATTGCACGATAGCTGTGAATAGACATCATACACTTCTTTATCTAGAAAGTCACTAGAGGCTGTTGAGGAATGTTAGGGAAGGTCACATTGACTTTTTTTTCTTTTTTTAATACATTTTGCCTCCTGCTGAAATGGGAGCTGAATAGTGGAAAAAAAATGAATGTCCAAAGAGTGGCAAAGAATTAGGAATAATCTGTGTTGGCAACTCTAGGTGGTCATTTCAAGTAAGAATCATCGGCTAGGAATGGATAGTGCAGGAAAAGCCTGCTGTGAGCATGTTACTGCAGGACATCCACTTAATTTTGCTCTAACATCTCTTACAAATGTTGATTTTGCGTGTGTAAAAAAAGTTTATATTTATTAAATCCTTCTCAGTTCCTGGTGCTTCATTAGGAACTGTTAGCAGAAAGTATTTTTTTTTCTCCTCCTTCTACTCCCACAGGATGTGAATAGCTACCAGTGTGAGGGGGTAGGAGGGTGGGGTGTTATTATACGTTAGAGAATAGTGTCAAACAAGTGCTCAACCATATAAATCTGGCTGATCTGTTTAGTCTGAGGAGAAAATATATAGTTTTCAGCTGCTATGCCTTCTGTAAGCATTAAGTTGGAAACTTTGAGAGAGTTAAATAAGTCCTATAGAAAAATTAAATTCTAAACAGTTTGGAGGAGTCTAATCGAGCAAGTGCATTATTGGGAGCCTCTCTGATGTTGAGGGTTAATTTATCACTCTGAATCCAATCACTTTATAAAAAGCCAGCGTGGGTTTCATTTTCTTTGATGAGGTTTATTACAAGATTCCAGAAAATCAATTTTACTGTGAGCCATATTAAACCCAAGGGAATATAAACACTATATGTACTACACATAACTTTTTGTTATTGCTTACTGGATCACTGGGGAAATTATATGTTTACCATGAAGAAGGGTTATGGGTACGTTCGTTGTCTTGGGTAACTCCCAGCCTGCCCATCGTAGTGAAATAAAACAAAATGGTAGAGTTCAGAATCAGCACTTCGCTTGTCTTCATATAGCCTGAGGTATAGAAACACTCAGCAGTAGTGACTTGATTTTCCAAAGGGCTTTAAATAACTGTTATGTACTATCACTCTGTTCTTTTGCAAACAGATGTTAAATGCAGGCAGTACATATACTGCTGCTAGGTGATCAAGGCCAGGTAATTCTTGCTCCTACAGCTTCCTGAGATACAAAGGCAGAACTGACTAACTTGGAAATGGTCAAGTTTCCAATCTGTTAGCTGGGGACTTCAAAGAAAATGTGCAGTTTGCAGGAATTTCTATTCTGTGTTTACTCTTTCTGTCTTCCAGCTCTCGCAGGAAGGTTGGACTAGATGATTTCCAGAGATCCCTTCCAACCCTTGTCATCCTGTGATTCTGTGATTCCTTCTCTATCTGTTATACATATGTGTTGAATTTTATGTGAGTTAAAAAATGGTAGGAAAATAATTTAGCAAAAGATTGTTTCCTATGGCAACAGCAGGTCAGAAACTCATTTGGGGTTGCACTGTCTAGATAGTTTCCCATTTTACAATTCTGTACATGCCAGTAAGGTCACAACATATTTCTATTTTTGGCAATTTTTTTTCTCCCTATCAGGCCTTCCAGATTATGACAAGCTACTTACATTGAAGCTGTCATAATGACCTAAAATTAGTGATTTTTACACGAGGAAATTTAAACTTCTTCTCTAAGATGCAATGCATGTTAATGTTTGTAGGCTTATTTAGTAGTCATAATCCAAAATCTCTTGCTTGAGTCAAACTCCTTGTGAAGTGTGTTTGGAGTAAGAGAAGGAAGATGTGAGATGTAGCCATTATTTTAAAGTATAAAATCTTTGATAGATAGTTGTAAAATATTGTGGCAATAAATATAGAAAGACAATTGGAAACAATCTTCCAAAGTATTTATCTTAAAATTCCTTCTCATACTTATCCATTTTTATTTAGGTGTTTTCAATGCATGAGTTGGAATTAACAAACATTTATTCACAGAAGTATTGTCAATAATATTTTTGTCTCTAAGTATGAAAAAAGTTACTCTTTTTAATGATTCATTCTATTAACATTTCATATAATTAATTTTTTTAAAAGTAGATGACAGATTGTGAGTGTGACACACAAATTCACTAAAATAAGAATTATCATGGACTCCTGCTATCTTGTTGCCATTCTTCCCCTTCCCTGTCTCTTGTGTGTTGGATTTCTAAGCATGATCCCTTGAAGTCTTGGCCCTTTCCTTAAATGCTATCTTGCATTTGTGTTTATTATGCAACTAAGTGGAAGAATTATGAAAAAAAAAATTAGTGGTTAAAAAGAAATGAGCACTTGTCCTTACTTTGTGTTGTTCTTTTGAATCTAATCGCTAGTATTTTGATCCAGAGTGAACGTCAGAAAAATGATGTGGATTTGTCAAGGGCAACCCTGGATTTGGGGCTGATTTTGCAAATTCACAGTAGAATGTGTGAGCTTTGCGTTCTGAACTTGAGAGCATTTCAGGTTAGGAATCGATAGCTTTGCATACCCTATCCACAATATTTCTCAGATTCTTTGTAGTTGCGTTTGTCCTTTGTACACAGAGTGTTTGAGCAAGTTCAAACTAGCCAAGAGCTGGGGAATACAGCAGAAGATGCTTTCTGAATCTGGAACTTGACTATGCCCAACTTAGTTATATTTGTGAGAGTACAGCCTGTGGCTGGGGGCAAGTCACTGTCTTCAGCAAATAAACAAATGCATGATGCTTTTGCATTCATATCTATACATATCTGTTTTATCTGTAGTATCTAAACACTAGTGAATATGCATGCGGATGGCATACCACACACACACAACAAAATAACAAAAAGCCTTTATTTTGGGTAAAATATTGTGATTTTTCTTTCATCCTTTGTGCACCAAGGAACTGAATTATGCTTCAGTAGCTAAACAAAATTATGCAAAATTATACAATATGAATATTTTATATTTCAGAACCCTGAAGCAAGGACTTTCAGTGGCTTTACGTCTGCAGCAACCTGTGTCATACCCAGATGAATTCTACAAGTGCTAAGTTCCCCTTCTTCTTAAAACTTAGGTCTTTATTTTATTTTTCCTTTGCAACTGTCAGTGATTATTAATAACAGTATCTCAGGGGTTTTATTGTATGTAAGAAAATCTGCAGTCAGGCTTCTTTCTACTACTGCATGAGACAGGGAAGTCACTCCCTTCATAATTTTTAATTTACTTAAAATTTCATAGAATCATATATAGAAAATAATGTGGCAGGACAAGGACTAAGTTAAAAAAAATAGTTAAATCAGTCTTCATATGATGCTGAAGTGCATCTACTCTGATATATCTCTATTTGGGGTTTTTTTTGTGTCAAAGTATATTTCCTTAGAAATATATTTCCCTTTTTTCTGTAAAACTTTCATTACAAAGCCATGTAGGCTTGTGTAAAGCAGACAGTAGCTGCGGTGCACTGGAAAATGAGAGTGGTTTACAGAAAATATTTTTTAATTTTTGTTATTTAACTAGTTTTAATTAATGAACTCTTCCTGTTTGCATCTAATACTGAAGAGCTGACATCTTGAGATCACATGCATCTGCCCCTGAAGTGGCTTGGAAAAAGCAGAAATCTTGTAATTATAATTTAACAAGGATTCTTTGGCACTGCTTACTGCTTCCTGGGATGCAGAGCCTGTGAGTTAATGTCATAATTTTGACTCTGGGTAGAAGTGAAACGGGGGGGTGGATACATTTCAGTGTGCTCATTAATCTTCGATGTGTTCTAATAACTACATATAATATATGGGCAAATGCTGGAGTGGAACTGCAATTTTATGGGTAAAATGTACTATTTACCATTCATTTAATGCTACTAACTTTTCAAGAATATAACTCACATAAAGACTCCACTAACTCATCCAAAGTACCAGCTTACACTTGGAAACAGTTTTGGGGGTAGCGTACCTCTTTTCTGTCCATCCCATCCATTCCACATCTTTTATCAATGCCAATATAGTTCAGCATAAAATGAAATTTTATTCACAATAAAAATATTCATTGCCACAGGTAGTGCTAACGTATTGAAACATTTATGCTTTTATGTCATGCCTAATGCTGTAGTACTTTAGTATAAATTTATTTGTTCTCTTACAGTTGAAATTGAACATGCTTTTATAAACAGTACAGCTGATTACGAGGTCCCTATTTTGAAAGATATTTAAGAATTTATTTAATTTAGAAATATATTGAAACACTTTCTTTAGCTGGAGTTGTAAAGAGTAGCCCTATGGTGTGATGTCTCTGTTTCATAACTGGGTGTTCACTGCAGGTATGGTGTCTGACAGTCAGTTAGAAAACACTTCGTAACTGCAATACTCCTAGATTTGGTTTCCTTACATGGGCAAAACTTGCTAGAATTTTTATTCTAGTGAAATCTGTTTTATTGTTACTGTTTGCTGGCCATCCAAAAGTAGTTAGCATGTGTTATTAGGTAAACATTTAAAAAAAATATGCAGCACTGTATCTTACTGCCTGGCAGATTGTGTACGTGTATCGGTTTAGAGTACAGTGTATTTATAGAAAGGAGGAATAACATCTTTTTTTTTCATTTTACAAAATTAATCTATGTTAATGAAAAAGTATATAGCTCAATACACTTGTTCGTTTTTCTTTGCTCATTTCAGCGATGTTATGGCTTAGGTTTGACTATTCAATGTTTCAGGGGAACAGAGAATTTATATTTTTCATTATTTTTACATCTCAGTGGAAAGTGCATATAGCATTCGTAAAGTGTAGCTGGCCAGATAAGATTATGAAATGTTGTTGATAAATTAACCTAAGATCCAGATCACATGAATGCAATGTTTCCTTTTTACTACAGGATATGAGTTTAGAGTGAGAAAACACAGTGCTAATATTACAGTCGTCTGATGATTTTATATTATTTTGACTTTCAAAACGGTTTTTTTTTTTACACTGAAATATGGAATGGTCAATGATGTCATAACTGATCCCATATGCAGGATACAAGATTCAAGAAATACTAGTCCTAGTCTCATAGGAAAAAAAAATTAAGCCACTGTGATGAAGAAAAGTACTATTTAAACAGTTCTCACTTTTTCAAGAGAGAATTAAAACACAGTATCTTTAAGAGAGTGCCTCTGGCTTACTATCTATACAAAAAGTGTAAAGATAGTATATGGCTTTTATTTAAGTGAGAAATATTGACTGTTCAATGTACTTGAAAAAGCAAATTGCTGTGTCATGTCCTTTACATACTTAACAAATGCAGCATGTCTTTTTGTAAATCAAATAAATATTTCAAGGGAAAGAAAAATTATGCACAACTTTATTCAGATGAATTTTACACCAGAAAAGTGAGATTGTGAACACTTTTTAATGGAATAGTGTGTGTATTGGTTGCTATTTTGATGGGCTTTTTTGGTTACATTTAAGTATGAGACAGTTGGAATAGCACATGTAGCTGCAGGAGAATAATGCAAATTTTGACATTTGAGGTTCAATAAGTAGAAGCTTTGTTAACTTTTATACCAAAGAGTTAGTATTTTGTTGTAAGCAAGCAGCGAAATTAAGGAGATTATGCACTAAGCCTTGAAGTGGAGAAAGTTAGGGAATGCTTGGTTTTCCTGATGCCTAAGTGTTTAAGTCAGGTGACAATTACCCTCTTTTTGAAGAGAACTACTACTCCTATGTTTTTCAAAACTTTCTTTTCCCACACTGTATCTTTGATATATTAGACATGGGATATGCAGGGGCATGTAAAATGAATAGAAGCCCCACTCCTGTTGGAATCCAATGGAAGTTCAATATCTTCTTTCTCTGAAAATTCCAGCCTATGTGATCAATGGTGGGGTTTTTTTGTGGTTTTTTTTGTTTGTTTGTGTTTTGTTTTGTTGTGTTTTAATTTTTGGTATTCTGTCCAGCTCTGGAGACCTCGATATAGGAAGGACATAGACCTGATGAAGCAGGTCCTGGGGAGGGCCATTAAAATTTTATGGGGGTTGGGGCAACTCTGGTGCAAAGACAGATTGTGAGGGAGCTGGGGCTGTCAGCCTGGAGAAGAGGAGGCTGTAGGGAAACCTAACAGCAACCTTCCAGTACCTGAAGGGGGCCTACAAGAAGGATGGAGAGAGACTGTTTACAAAAACCTGGAGTGATAGAACGAGGGGCAATGGTTTCAAACTAGAGAAGAGTAGATTTATATTGTGTGTTAGGAGCAGGTTCTTTACCATGAGGATGGTGGAATACTGGAACAAGTTGCCCACAGAGGTGGTTGAGGCCCCATCCCTGGAGATATTCAAGACAAGGCTCAACAAGGCTCTGGGCAGCCTGATCTAGTTGGGGACGCCCCTGCTTACTGCAAAAGGGGTTTGAACTAGATGACCTTTTGAGGTCCCTTCCAACCCAAACCATTCTATGATTCTGTGATTGTCTATTGTAACACAAAAACTTTAAGAAGTACCCAGGGACTGTAACTTAGATGAGGAATATGAATATTTGAAGGAGGATGATTGAATAGTCTGAATTAGGCTGTGAAGCATATTCTAGCTGTTGAGAATAGAATTTGGCTTATTAGTAGTAGACAGGATAAAGGAATACAAAACTTGATTCTGACTGATACACCTGGGTTGGTGCAATCCATGGTATCAGCACAGGCTGGAGGATGATGTGACTGAGAGCAGCTCTATGGAAAAGGACTTGGGGGTCCTGGTTGATGAAAAGCTTGACATGGGACAGTAATGTACACTTCCAACCCAAAGTGCTTCAAGAGTGACCAGCAGGTCAAGGGAGGTGATTCTGCTGCTCTACTCCAACTGGTGAGGCCTCACCTGGAGTACCATGTCCAGCTCTGGACCCCTCAACACAAGAAGAACATTAACCTGTTGGAGGGGATCCAGAGGGCTGAAGCATCTCTCCTACAAGGACAGGCTGAGAGAGTTGGGGCTGATAAGCCTGAAGAAGAGAAAGCTGTAGGGGGACTTAGAGGGGTGTGATGGTTTGAAACTGTCTTTTTAATTTTTCCTTGCAAAGTTCAGAACAGAGAAAGTGAAAGAATGTAAATAAGTCACTCTTGGGTGTAAGAAAGCAAAATAACGATTGTTCTAAACACTTCCATTGGATAGATAGAAATGTTTAAGAACTATTACCCAAAACAAAGTAGGCATTCTGCACATTCTGCGTTCGGCAGTGGGGGCAGTTGCTGGGCTGTCTGGCTGCTGTTTCTTCTTCTCTTCTGGCTGAAGATAACACACTGACCTTGGCAGCTAAGTTAACAACTTTCTGCTTAACTAACTCTGCTTCTCTGTCCAGGGGGGTCTGGGGGGAAGCTCCTGGGAGAGGGAGGCCCCTTTGGGAGGGTCCCCTTGGGGGGGAAGCAAAGGGAGATTGGTTGTGCTTTTCTGTTGATTGTATATATTTGTAAATGTTGTGAATTTTGTATATTTGTACATATTCATTGCATTTCATCTGCTTGTAAATACAGCTTTTCATTTGCTTCCAGACTGGGCTAGCCTGGTTATTGTTGGTGGGGGGGAATTTCAGCTCACACCGACACAAGGGGACATGTAAGAAAGAAGTAGACAGGCTTTTTGGCAGGGCCTGTTGAGACAGAACAAGGAGTGATGATTTTAAACTAAAAGAAGAGGGATTTAGATTAGATACATGGAAGAAGCAACATGATCAAGTTAAAGATGACCCTGCAAATTGCAGATGTGTTGGACTAGATGACCTTTAATGGTCCTTTCCAACCAAAAGCATTCTATAATTCTATGACTTTTCCTATGATTCAAATTTATATCAGAGTGAACAGGAAAAACTTGAAGAATGCCTGTGAGGATCAGGAAGGAATAAACACCTGCTCAGGGAAGAGGATTTAAGTTAGTCACTGACACTCACCTTTTTGGCCTCATGTTGGAACAAGTGGGAAGACAGGAAGGAAGATTATCTTAGATGTATTTATTAACAGCTATAATACAGAGTTTCTTAAGAGAGATATTTGCTAAGATATACTTGTGTTTCAATTCTTCTAGGTATCCTAAGGGAATTGAACATGTGATAAAATCCTTTTGAATGTAGATCATTGGAACTTGGGTTCACTGGTTAAGTTACTAAGTTCAAACCAAAATCAATGTATTCGGCGATAATTATGCATTAATGATGTGTTCCAGGGAATACAGGTGCTCAAGTAGTTATTCTGAGCATCTTTGTTCTTCAGATAGCAGTATAGGTTTGGTTTTAGGTTATATTCCTCATGTTAACTCTAATTTAAATAGCTCCAGTCCACCCAGGCATCAAAATAAACATTTGTCGGGGTTTGATACATGTAAGATCGCTTTTTGTCTTTTGAGGTGCTAATGTGTAGTTCTTCGAATAATCTTTTCTAGGGACAGCATTATGTAAGGAATCATGGCATTTGAGGTTTAACTACCAGTGCAATTTAACACTCTGTCAGCATTTAAAACTAGTCAGTTTCACTGTCTTGAGTTTAATATTCATTTTGCGTGAAGTTCTTATTTGTCGTGAGAAATCAGATAAAAATTTCCTACATGTGTGGAATGCCAAGACAGGTTTCTTCTTTTACCTTTTTCTTTTGAAGCTCTAAGAAGGGAGTGATGAAGACAGTATGAGGAAGTACATTAGAACTTCCTTTTAGGAAGCTGCTAACCTACATGGTATACTTGGCATAGCTAAATTCCAGCACCTAAATATTGTGTAAGTGCAGAAGGCAGCTGATCTTTAGAGATAGGGCAATTCATAGAAGTGTCTAGATCTGCAACTCCCTGAAGTCAGCTATTCCCTATAGCAGCTTGCCATGGAAGGAAAGATCTAACCTAAAATTCTTAGTAAAGAGACCATAGGATAAGATGCCTTCAGGTCATTTTAGAAAGCTTTTTTTCTTCCCCAGCTCCCACAGAAATTCAGCTCTGCTACCAAGTTGAGCTTGTACTTGATTTCAGCCAGGAAAATTTGAAGGACTGGTGGTGACTGATCCAGGATGTTTCAGAGAGATGAAGTAGTTGTACTCTGAGAATTCTTTTAAACTGGGAATCCAGTAGTAAGCTTTCTATAGTGAGACTTTGCTCTTCCTGACAAGACAATGTTAAAGGAGAAGGTGTGTCCTGAAAGGTAGAAACACTTGATTTCATTTCTTAATGTGTACATCCATATGTAAATGGCAGAAGAATTTTGCCTTTGAGGCATGAAACTTGTACAGAATGCAAATTAACTTCAAACTGAAGTAATTCATGGTTCTGAGCAAAAATAACATAACATTTTTTATAACCATGTTTATAAAATGCTGAAGTTTAACATATAGCAATCAGCCAAAGCTAAAAGGCAGTGTAAAAGACTGCACACTTAATAATTGTAAATGTTACATGAGTATGAGTCGCTTGATTAAATTTATTAGAAATGTGTTACAAGCATTTTAAGAACTAAGGCATTTATCACAAAATGATGATTTCTTCACTTAAGCTCATTAGGAAATCACACATCAATTCATGTATAATTACAGGGGAATTTCTGCCACTCACTACAAATCATTACCACATTAGCTAAAGTTGACTTAATTTATCTGTGATTTGGAAAAGGTGGTATCTAAATAGGAAAATTAGCTGATACAGTGGATGAAATAATCAACATCATCACACAGGACTTAGTCTTCTCTTTTTCAACAAAGATGCACCTTTTATATGTAAACTTCGTACTTCTGAATGAGCTCTAAAGCTTTTATTTCTGTGTCAGAATCCCATATTATGGATCCAGTGCCAGGTACTTAATGAATTGTTGATAGTCAAGGCACGTTTACTTGTGCCAGACATACTCATTGTTTTTAATGATCATTACAGTTTGAGACTGAATTGAAAGGGATTGGGGGAGGCTGGGAGATGGGGAAGGAACAAGTTTTGTAAGCGCTAGTAGGCTGGTCCTGCAGCAGCAGAGCCAAAAATGAGCATTCTGCCAACACTGGCAATATTTACACTGCACTGTGTTTGCATCCCCATGATGTTTACGGTGGAATAGCTCTCTCCTGGTCTTTTGCATCTTCTTGATTTCCCAAATTTTGTGTAAGTTAGAGGGTGGTGTGTAATTGATACTGTGAAAGTTAAAGGTGTGACTGGTCATCGGATGTTTGTTTTACAGCTAGTTTGCTTGTTTCCTGTTTGTTGGTTCACAAGTACACTTGTGAAGGGGTAAGCTAGGCTCAGAACTATTAGGCTGCATGGTCATCTGTCCAGGAGGCATGTAGAAACGTGGTCTTTGAGGCTCAACCCTGTGTATTTAGAGAGAAATGGCACTGTAACTTTACAGCCTTTCATTATGTGATGCATGACTTAGTTCAAGCATTTCTCTGTTCTGTATTCAAGTGTTGTATTGTTCTTACTATTGGAAAGTATTTATGTCACAGTTATTGAGTCTAATTAGAATGTTTTGTTGTCTCTTTTAATCTGGAGCATTTCTGTGACTTGCCTTGCAGTTGCACCTCAAGCAGTTGCATTGGCACCTTGCTGGAAACAGTGGCCTGTGCATATAGAGGTGAAGGAGGGCAGATGGAGGAGGGGAGAGGGAAGTCAGATCCTTTTTAAATTGGCATCACTGTCAGAAATAATGTACCTGGAAATGCACTCCCAATTTTGTAGTGAAGTACTGAAACTTTGTTTCCAGCAGCCCTCCTGAAAGGTTCTTGTGTGTCCTTTGTTTGGGGGTCTTTTGTATAAGCTCAGGATCTGCAAGTTGAAAGTTATGCCTTTCCTTCCACATTAGTACCTCACATTTATAGACTGAAGCATTGTTTCCTGTTTCTTTCTGAATTTATCTCCCTAGCAACATGCAAGTCACTTGATTCTTTTGCTACTGATTTTTAACTTCATTTATGGGCTCAAATACCATTTTAAGGACTGTTATTTTCCGAGTAAAATGTAATGTTGAATCGTATGTAGTAAATTCATGATATTCAGTCTCATTAGTATATTTTCACATTGCTTTTCACATCTTTTAGTAAGGTAGGATGTGAGGTCGCATGAGTTGGCTGTGCCAATAAAATGGCTTGCTACTGCCAAAAGGGATAGTCCTGCTCCCTCCTCCTTTCTGGTTCCTGTCTGACCCTTTGTTGAGCTGACTTGGCATATTAAACCAACAGAGACATGTTCAATATTTTTAAAAAATAAAAAGCTTTCCTAACAGTGTTGTAAATTGGAAAGCTCCTTGAGAAGTCCACCCATTTCAGTGCCTTTGAATTAATGGTTTTGTTCAGGAGTCTTAAGAAACCTCATCTATGTAGTTACAATGTCCCCTGAGTGTGTTTTAATTATTTTTTTTTAAACCATTGTTCCTCATTCTATCATGAGAAATAATTTCATGTAAGAATTATGATTTCCATGAAAATGGATTAAAACATTATAAAACTAAGTGTGGCAAGAAATCTGAGATAGCTAATGCCACTCCCACTCTTAAGAATTGTAATGCATCCAACTACATCCTAAATTTATAAACAAGTAATTATATCACAATATCTTGTTAATACATGCATTGTCTATCCACTTAAAAACAAAGGTTAGAAGGCTCCTAAATATGAGCAGCTCTTACACTCTCAGAGAATTTTCTTTCTTTGATCTTGGAATAAACATGCATAATTAGATTGGTGATTTTATATACTGAATGAGTTAGGTTCTTGACATCACTGCACGTAAAACTCAGGCTATATACAGAATTCATGTTTTCAGCTTTCATTGCTACTGGCATTTCAAGTTGGATTTGATTAATCTTGAAGTGAGTATTGCATCCTAGGTAGGAGGCAGTATATTTGACAAAGAATGCCAACTTTGGCAATGGATGAAGGCATTGTAATGATAAAAAAGAGGAGGGTGGGAGAAATCCAAGAAACCAATCTGAGCAGCCATTCTACTGCTGTGACAGCAGCCGTTTAGGACATTGTATCAAAATGAATGGGCTTTGCATAATTGATTTCAACATACTAGTAGCCTGAGGTCAAAGCTGCTGTAACCCAGAACTTATTAGCCATGCTACAAAGACAGGAGAAAACTGTGTAATCTGCTACAGGGGAGGTAGAGAATAGCATTGCTATTAGAGTAAAGGCTTTAAAAGTAGGACAGAGCTGCTAAGAGAAACCTCTTTTGTGCATTTATTGGGGTTCTTCTGTTCATTTCATTCAAATATCATAAAAAGCTGTTTTAAAGTCTTTGTGCAATACCAGATACCGAGAATTAAACTCTTACTACTCAGTAGATTTTATTACCTCATTCGAATGGCATCCCTGCACGAGTGTAATAGCTGTGACGTGAGATCTCTAGTAACTAGGATGCATTTTGAATAATCTCAGCAAAAGTATTGATGCAAAAGTAAGATGCTCTTCTGGGATCCACTCTACTTGCTTATTACAAATACTGGATTAATTTAATAGCGTTCTGCTCTGGTGTGAATCAACAAGTGTGTTTCCTGAATCTTGCTAAATAGAAGAGGATTATGTACCTCACAGAAGCACATGTAGCTATATTACAGAATCTGAAAACACTAATGGGTGGATGTAAATTTATTGCTTTGGACAAATGAGAATATGTAATTTTAATGTCCTTAAAGCATTGTAGAAGTATGTCTGTTTTGCTTTGCCTCCTCTGGTTAGCTACTTGTGAGCATATAAAGTCTGGATTTATGTAAGACTCCTGAGAGTAAATATGTTTACATATGTTGAACATATGTGATATGTTCGACAGAGGAAAAATAGACTAACTTTTCTTATTAGAATCAAAGATGGGTAGTTGCACGTGAAGGACAGGGAAACGAGATTTGAATGAACTAATGTGTTCAATGTCAGGATTCCCAGGCTATTAGACTTCTTCTTTAGAAGACCATGACAAAGCTCTTCATTAGTGTTCGTTATGCTTCATCCAGCAATGTGAAATATTGACAGTGGCTCCTTTAAACATGAGTATTCTGCATAGATCAGCATCAAGCACCTTAATTATGCTCTTGCTCATATAAGGAGCTAAATGGTATTAAGAAGAATATTGTACATTTATCAGTAGTGGTAGTGTTTATTCTGAGTGG
Source organism: Indicator indicator (assembly GCF_027791375.1). NCBI lineage: Eukaryota > Metazoa > Chordata > Aves > Piciformes > Indicatoridae > Indicator > Indicator indicator. The sequence continues at coordinate 24,311,823 of NC_072017.1, read as the reverse complement.
ATCCAGTACTGTGATTGACTGAATGAGGTTCAGCACTCTATAATTAGCAGACTTTATAACCTATTTTTAAAAAGTTTGACTAAGGAAAGTTTGAGTAAAGAGAATTCCATGCTACTGGAAATGTTTTATTCATTTTTATTTTTTTTAATTTGCACTACTTTCACAGAATCTTCATAAACTTCACCAAACTGTAGAGGCTGCTGAGATGTCCTATAGTGTTCCAACAGACACTACCTCAGAAAGCCAATGAAGTGACTCTTTGGTCATTTTTGTTTGGTCTTAGGCTACTTAGCTTGTGACATCCCTCACAACAGAGTTATGAACAGGTTTGGGTGACCCATCCTAATGGATGTATTGATCTATATTTTAAGTATCTTTTCTGTTCTGGTAATGCCATCTTTTCTTTTTTCTTTTTTTTTTTTTTCAGAGCTTGAGTCGTGATTTTTTTATATTTATGTTGATATTATTGAAGGGGAAGAATGTAGGACAGGTTTTAACAGCTTTTAGAATACTCCAGTACTGTTCTTGGTGAATGTCTGCCAGATCCCACCGGCAAAAAGTTGTGTGGCAGTTCCTCTTTGCCTTGCAGAGCAGATTTGGCTGATAGTTGGAAGAAATCACTGGTGGTAACAACAGTAATACAGAGGTCCTGGGGGTCTGATTGGAAGCACCACCAGGTCTGCCAACTTTTTGTTTGTTTGTTTGCAGACAAATCTAAGATAGGTTTAATAAACACTAGCGGCAATTTTTTGTTAGTGTATCATGCCTTTTCCATCAAAGAAGCCTTGCAAACGTTGGCAAAACCCCTCACAATTCCAGGAATCCTTGATGTGGAATTCTTGCTCTGTAGAGTTCTGGATGATCAAGGTCAGTATGTGACATTTGCAGTTAACTTCTTAAATTGGTTTTACATCTTTTCTTTGAAGTTTGTCCCTCTGAAGAGGGAAGGCAAAATAATCAGGTTTGGTTCTACATCAGGAAATGTAGAAGCCAACTATGCACTGTTTTGAGCATTATCAAATCATACTAACATTAGTGGGGAGCCAAGAATCCTCAAAATGAGTAGTCACAGGAACATTGAACAAGAAGGGAACATCACCTTGTTTATTTCCTTTCTGTTTCAAGCATCTTGCAGTATTTGCCCACATACAGACATCTTGACCATTTCTGCAAATGAGTTCATGGAGTAAAGGCATTTTGCATCTCTTGAAATAAATGCATACCTGTTCTGCTTTTGAAGGTCTAGTCTGTTTTCAAGCAGAGACTTGAAATTTGCTAGGGCATCAATCCAAGTGTACATTTAGCTATGTTAAGTTCTCCATTTTTGGTCATTTTGTGAGTCTCTGAAAATCTAAGCAAGCTTTCACAGTGGGCAGACTAGTCAGAACCTAAGGACCGAGTTCAAGATTCACAAAGGTGTTCAGTTTTCTGATGAGCTGTAGATTTGGGGGCAGGGAAGTAGACATTTAGGTCTGAGCAGTAAGCCTAAATACATTTGTGCATATTACTCTAGGGTTCTGAAGACTGTCCATGCAGCATGTTCTGTCATTTGGATATTTTTGATGCCCACTCAACTGAATACACTTCATTTTATGGCTCTGGGGTCTGAGTTGGTTGCTGTCTGTTTCTATTTTTTTCCTGTTGAAGCAGTGTGCAGTGCCAGGACTGATTTCCCCCTTGTCTTCTCTTGCCATTGCTGCCTGAAGGAAAGCTGGCATGTGGAGCGGGGGAGGCTGGGTGTGGGAACCACAGGAGGGGCCTGGGGAATTGGGAATAACAGGGAGGGAGGGCCAGAAGCTGGAAAGGGAAGTGGGGAGGTGGAGGTGGAAGGGAAAGTAGGCAAGGGTCTTTGGAGGAGTAGAGGTAGAGGAGGGGGAACTGATAACTGGTGCATTGGAGAAGATATAGCCAGGTAGGGTGAGGGCAAGCAGAGCTCAGACTGAACAGGGCCAAGGGTATGGGAGGGCAGAAACCACCCAGATGGACAGAGTACAAAAAAAGGGGAAGGAGCTGAAGTGAATGGATGTGAATGGAAACAAGGGGAAAGAACAGGACTTGTGGCCTGGGATGCCAGGCTTTTTCTCAGCAAGTAGAAATTCCATAGTGAAATGAAACCAGAATTAAGCTTGCTTGGGTGTTGTCTCTCATATACAGGTGAAACATTTGGATTAACAACATATTTGTAAATACGTGCTTCTGCTGGAGTGTAGGATCTTTGGGGCTCTGAGCCTGCTTGTTTGTGATTGCTAAATGCTGCGTATGGTTTTGGCATGCTAATGTTTTTATTCTGTAAGAATAAATACAGAATCATTACCATTTCCTAGATGCATTACAATATTACATGTTCACTATTTTTGGTATTTAGGTGTGAGGCTCTTTGTGTAGTCCTGCAACAAGAGGTGTTCATAGATGTTTTTGTTTCTACCAAACACAACAGCTGTAATAAAAAAGCACTTTCTTCCATGAACCATCTTTGTTTTTTCCAACTCTAGTTGCAGAGATAGTCAACACATGGAAAATAAATTTAGCAAAAAAGTACATGTGTAAACAGATTAAATATATTTCTATTCCATGATCAGCAGCAAACTAGTGTTTTAGTAATAAAGCAAGCCTCTGCTGTGGGACGGAACTGAGCTCAGAGGCAGGCTCATCCTCCCACATCAGTGGCAGCATTGTTAATTACATAGCTGCTGTGAAGGGTGGTTTGAGCGGGGGAGTTTGTGTGAGTGGGAGGGGAAAACCCTTCCTGCTTACTGAATGCAAGAATAGACTGGGTTCCACTACCAGCTTGTTCTCTGGCATTTTATATTATTTGTTCTCTTATCATTATTTCCCTCTTAATCCCCAACTAACTCCCAGTAAAATACATTAGCTCCAGCTAAGAAAGCAAGAGGAAAAACAGATACTCTGCCCTGAGAGTAGTCTAATAAGGATTAGTGTAAAAACTGTGTAACTGGCATTCCTCTTCACCCCTTCCCAGCCTTCCTGTATTCACTCATAATTTAACATTATTTCCTTAAGCAGCAAGTGGTCTGGGACCTGAAATCAATAGTATTTACTGTAAACAGCTGGAAGATATATGATAGTGCAAACACAGCTTGCAGTTGTGTATGCCTGGTCAGTCAGCTCTCCTTGGTTTTCTGACTAGTTTCTCATTGGCTCATTTCAGAAGGCAAAGACCCTAGCCTTCTTGAGGTGTAACTGTGGTTTTCTGCTGTCTTTGGCATGATAAAAATGGAATTCTTTTCCCAAAAAAAATGAAATTACTAACAACTGACATAAACTCATCTTGCTAAGAATGTCAGAGGGGATATTTCCCTGGGTGTTAGATGATTTGGTTTCTCAGGCTTGTTATGAATTAAAAATTCCCCATCACAGCTTCCCTCAGCATAACTATGAGTTTGGCTCTGCCATAAATTATTTTCAACTAGAAATTATCGGTCTGTTTGTGTACTCATATACAGCAATGGGATATAAAAATTAATTATTTTAATAGGATCATAGGATGTTAGGAGTTGGAAGGGACCTTCGAAGATCATCAAGTTCAACCCCCCCGCCAGAGCAGCGCCATAGAATCTAGCACAGGTCACACAGGAACACATCCAGATGGGTCTTGAAAGCCTCCAAAGAAGGAGATTCCCCAACCTCCCTGGGTAGCCTGTTCCAGTGCATTGTGACCCTCACAGTGAAGAAGTTCCTCCTGTGCTGTAGTTTGTATCCATTACCCCTTGTCCTATCACAGGGAGCCTGTCCCCTCCCTCTAGTATGCTTACCTTAAGTTGTTTTGTTTTCAGGTAGTCATACACAGAGCTCAGAAGTCAAGGCAAAGTCATAATTCTGCTCTTAAAGTGAAGGCCAGGAGAGGAAAACCATTGCTACTGTAAGGAGAGAAGCGCTGATGTGAGCTACCCTTGCTTTCCCCCTCCAGGCAACTGCTGCCTACGTACTCCAGCCCCTTCCTTGCACAGTAAGACAGGAGCAGTTTCCAGTATAGCTGTCCTTGCCAGATGTGAGGTGAAGTAGGAGCTGGAGCTATACTGCTCCTCCCAGAAGTATTTTAACCTATATGGAACAGCTTCCTCTCCCTGTGGGTAGAAACACACCTCTGTAAGCAAACCTTTACACTGCAGTTTTAAGGAAAAAAAGGAATTTGTTGTAAAGCAACAGCAAATAAAAACAAGTGACCTGTAGACACTTCTAGCATAGTGGTCTGGCTTTGTTTTGTCTAAAATCTCCAAATAATCAAGGTAACGGAGTGCTTTCAAATCCTTGAAATAATGGTTCAAAACAGCTAGTAATTGGTGAGCAGCAGGCATGATTTCTTTTTTCTGCTCAAGTCTCCCTACAAAATCATTGTTTCTGCCTGTTGTTGTCTGTATGCTGTTTCATCAAGTAGTAGTTGTGGGCTGACTAATCCAGACATGCAACATAGTCTGCTAGGGAGGGTGGTTTTAAGGAGCTGTGAAAGTCTCCACATAGTTGAATTGATACCTAAGCCTTGGCTTCCAAATCTGTATACAAGATCCTGATTTCTCCAGGGTTCTGAGCAGCTGTTGTTCCTTAACAATTTTGCTACCCAGCTGTATGCACATCCAAGCAGGACCAGACTGACCTTTCATAGTTAATGAAGTTTCTCTTGTTTTAGTAGTGTACCTTACCTGCAGGTTTTCAGGTCTACATGTGTTGAGGTTAGGAACTGGAAAAGAAAGCAATTTCATAGCTGCTTCTGGGTTGTGGAAGTAGAGTGTGCAGTCCTGCTTACTTTGGATTTGCTTTTGCCGATTTAAGGGAAGGAAATCTCTGAAGAAGCTGAAGTGAGGGAGGATGAGCAATTTTCTGAACTTCTGCCTATTCAGTTAGTGTTAGGTAATTCTTCTGAGAATTTCTTGGGTATATACCTATCTGTGGGATCTTTAACTCCAGATGCTAATTGAGAAGAGTACCAATTAAACAATGACTGTCCTGCCAAACTGTGCACACACCCTCCACCTCCCCCCACAGACCCCCCTGAGAGATTTCAAATCCAAAGCTGCACAAAGAAAGCACCAAGGTGCTAAATTCCCTAACAAAAATGTCACATAAAGCTGCCCTAAACCTCTGGTCCCAGCCTCTCCATAAAATGTGACTTACCTGAAAAAACAATTTTTGAGTAGGAGACAATACTGAGGATTACATAGCAGTCTGTTACATATGCTATAGAATAATCTCTGTAACTTCATAGAGGCTTGCCTTTCCCAGGCAATGATTTAACATCTTGAAATCTAGTTTCCCCATATAATGCATGTGGTTTTTGGAAGAGCATTGATAAATGCCGTGCATTGATTGAAAAGAAATTTCTAAACCACCTTCAGGAAAAAATGTAGATAGAGGATGTAAAACCACCTGGTCCCTGTGGAACACAGTAAAATGCAAGACAACCATTAAACCTGTTAGTTCATATATTCCCTCTGCAGATTTTACAGCTATTAAAAAGACCATCTTCAGAGCTAAGTGCTAAAGAGGCTCTTACTCCAAACACTGTTCAATACCACATTTAAATGTGGAGATTTTGGGAGGGATGGAGACCATTTATGAACCTTTGGGGAACAGGTGCACAGTCAGTACTCTCTGCCTTCCTGCCCCACAAGAAATTCTATTAAAGTCTTTCTATAAGTAGAAAAAACAGTGCTAAATTTACTAAAATAGTAAATTTATAGACAGTGATGCCTACCTTGTTTTAAAAAATTATTTTTTTAGGTCAGATAATATTATATGGTTACCTGCAGTCAGCTAGTGATTGACTAAATTAAAATATCTTCTGCTGTGATTAACTCTGATCATTCCATTGCTAAATACTAGTATTTTGGAAGGACTTCTTCCTGGCTGGGTCAGCTACCTTTTCTGTTGCTGATGGAATACATTCAGCAGGAGCTGCTGCTGGCCAGGAGCAGGGATTCAAGAGTGCAGCAGAAACTTGCCTGAGGTGGTTGTGGAAAAAACTGAGATGTTTCTTCTGTCAGAAACTGCAGTACTGGTTTGAGAGTATTGTAATACCTGTCTGGAGCCTACAGAAGTTGCTGCTCTTTGATTTTCCTGAGGACATATGGAAGAAGGTAGATCAGGTAGAAGCACACGTGAATTAATTTCTACTCAGCCGGGACCCATGTTTCTGATGACATATCTGGATAAAAGCTGGTGTTGGGAGGAAGAGCTCTATTGTTTCCTTCCCTAACAAGATGAGCAGGCTAGTGTGGTTCACTGAGAGCCCAGGGGATGCTTTTACCCCATTGACTACTTCCCATTTACTGTTTTCCCTGGAGAAGAAAGGGAGCTGCCTTATCAAGACATGCAGCTGAGGAGGTGGCATGCTTCCTCCTTTGTTGGGCTAGTCCAACAAGGAGCATTAAGTGGTGATTGGCAAGGCAGGAGGCCACTGCCTGAAAGAAAGTTTCACTGCAGCAGTACCTTGCTCCTTCTATTAGCAGCAGTGGCAGCACCCTGAACCTGTAGGGTGGCATCAGCAGTCTCTCAATTTTTTAGTGTGCTAAGGCAAGAAATGTCTTCATCACAGGTGACTGTGAACATACCTGATCAGTTAGAGGTATTTCAGACATACTCACAGTGAGTGCACCCATGTTGTATCTGGTGGGGTGGTCTCGTGAGCATTGTGCATTTCAGGGTTTCACATCTGGGATCCCCTTTGTCTATGAGAGGCAGCAGAATTTTGACCTAGTACAGTCAACCTACAAATCCCATCTAGCATTACAACAGAAACATCACAGACTTCTTAAGAGAACTCTGAAGATTGATAAAATATATAGGATAAGTGGAGCTGTGCAGAGTGCCAGAACCATTTGCATGTGAGTGCACCTATGGAGGTGCAAGGACAGAATGCACCTGGCAATGTTGGGGATACTGGAAGTGTTGTACCAGATCTACACAGCCTCCCAGACATTTCCACTGGCAAGTAATATAGCCAAGCAACTCTTTTGGCTGCTAGGAAGCCCTCCAAGCTTCTCGACAAAATCTGCCTCCTTATCTGAATCAGATGAATCTAAAGTTATTTTTGTACCTGTGTTGCTAACGTTGGCTGCTGCCAAAATGATCATAAAGGTGCTGAGGAGACAGTCTCAGCACTGCAGTATGTTGGGAAAGGACTGGATATGCTTGTTGGTCAAATGTCTTTTTGTCATTTTGGCAGTGTGGGATATTAATAAACTCCAGCAATATTTCCAGATTGTGTGCAGGTATGTTCTAGGTCAACAGTGTGCAGAGAAGGGAACTTTATTCTGCCCAGAAAAGGATGGTCAGGTATCTGCAGGTTTTTTTCCTGTATCAGTTTGCTTCTGGACTAACAAGAAGCTAAAAGATCTATTTTCATGCTAGGGGAAAGCAATTTGACTGCAGTTTTATATCAAGCTAGTTTAGGACAGGACCTGAAATTTTCAGTTTATAGAATCATAGAATCAACCAGGTTGGAAGAGACCTCCAAGATCATCCAGTCCAACCTATCACCCAGCCCTATCCAATCAACTAGACCATGGCACCAAGTGCCTCATCCAGTCTTCTCTTGAGCATCTCCAGGGACAGTGACTCCACCACCTCCCTGGGCAGCCCATTCCAATGGGCAATCACTCTCTCTGTGAAGAACTTCCTCCTAATATCCAGCCTATACCTCCCTTGGCACAACTTGAGACTGTGTCTCCTCGTTCTGCTGCTGGTTGCCTGGGAGAAGAGACCAACCCCCACCTGGCTACAACCTCCCTTCAGGCAGTTGTAGACAGCAATGAGGTCACCCCTGAGCTTCCTCTTCTCCAGGCTGAACAACCCCAGCTCCCTCAGCCTCTCCTTACAGGGTTTGTGTTCCAGGACCCTCACCAGCTTCGTTGTCCTTCTCTGGACACTTTCCAGTACCTCAACTTCTCTGTTAAACTGAGGAGCTCAGAACTGGACACAATACTCAAGGTGTGGCCTGACCAGTGCTGAGTACAGGGGAAGAATAACCTACCTTGTCCTGCTGACTACACTATTCCTGATACAGGCCAGGATGCCATTGGGCACATTGGGTACACTGCTGGCTCATGCTCAGCCTACTATCGACCAGCACCCCTAAGTCCCTCTCTGTCTGGCTGCTCTCCAGCCACTCTGTCCCCAGCCTGTAGTGCTGCATGGGGTTGTTGTGGCCAAAGTGTAGAACCCTGCCCTCCCATCGAGCCTGTCCAGGTCCCTCTGCAGGGCCCTCCTACCCAAAGATTTTCTTTGCCAGTTAATCATTTCTGTACTGTGAACACTGTGCATGATTTTTATAGGTGATTTCTGTTGATAAATATTGGTAAGGGTTACCAACTATGTGTAGTAGTTATTTCAGGATTTAATACTTTTTTTAAATGATAGACTTACTTATTGCCAGCTTCATGCCTTATTTGGAAAGCTCTACCTAGCAAGGCAACCAGTGGGTAGTCTGGTAGATATTGTAGTAAAAGTAATGTTGCTAATCCAAAAATTGAAGATGCAGTTGCTATGGACCTACTCAGTTGCTACATACAGAGCCTGAGCTTTTGCCATCTTGTATGTTTGTTTATACCCTGTAAAGACAGTAGTCTAACTGCTACCAAATCGAAGTGGAAGCATTTTGCACTTGTGTTTGTTCAGGTGTGAAGCAATGCTGGAGGGAGGAGGCTCTGGAGAATATAGCCATCAAATTCAATCATTATCTGTGAGAACAGACGCTGCAGTCTAGAGGCAGGCAAGAGTGTGAACTGATGTGGTGCACATTCACCACAGTATGCTGCTGATACTACTTAAAATCCTGTCTTACAGGCACACTATTCCTCAGTGCTCCTAAATAGTGCAGTGCTGCTCAGACTGTGTGGTGGGAAAATGTTTTCAGGTATGGACAAGCATACTCATACACTCAGCTCTCATGCCTGCAGGGTTTTGAGTGTAGTCCCCTACAGAGGAAAAATTAGTCCGTTAAATAATTTTACCAGAGAGAACCAAGCATTTCATAGCCATTAAAATCCTTGTATATTGTAGCTTTCTGACTATGTTCCAGCTTTTACTGGCAAACCCTTCAAATTAGCTGTCTTTTAGTGTACTACTTTTGCAAGAACCTGGTGATGCAAAATTTCAGTTTAAAGGAATAGATGTTGTTGGATTTTACAACACTTTGCTATGTATATTGAAGATAGGCTTGATGGCCTGATTTATCTGGAAATAGTTGGAGGGGAGTAATCAAACAGAATAAAATTATTATCCTAATTGTTGTGCTAGAAAGGCCTGAACCTTCTTATTTATTTTCTACAAAGCTAGGTTTTGATGCTGTGCTAATATGTAAGGCAACCATTATGCATCTGCAACAGCACCTTGCACAAACAGCCTTGGGGATTGCAGTTGTCTTTATTAAGAAGAGGTGGGTTGCACTGTGTGTTGTGATTTTGTCTACAAAATCTTGCAGATATATTCTGCGGAGGTTTGAGTGTCTTCTGAGCAGGGTAGCACTTCTGATAGTGATGAGAGCTTACCTTTAGTGCTGCTTATTTGGAGAAATCAAGCTCAAGATATGGCACAAACTGCTTATGATACATCTAGCCTACATCTTGATGTCTTTCTCACAGAGACCATGGAATCATATGGGAAATTCAAACTGGATCATTAGAGCTGTACAAAAACGTTAGAGAAATAGATACAAAATATGTGCAAAATAATCATTACAGCAGAATAAGAACATGACATCATCCTCCTATTTATCTGTGTTTTTCAGGACCTATATTAAATACAGGCTTACATTTCAGACAATGCAGATCATCTTCTCTGAAAAATCTAGGCCTTCTAAATTTGCCTTGGATTAGACATCCCAAATCAAGACTGTTAGATATCAATATTCCTCTTATATTTCAAAACTAGGAGAGATGGGTTCAGGACTCTCCTTACACGTATTAGTATCAAGTCAGCCTCTTTGGGCCTTAGCATTGATGAGAGATTTCAAGACTTTGGTCCATCCTGGACAGGCCTCTTACTTTCCCTAGTGTAATCACAATGTTTTTGGTATTGGTTTGTTGGTTTTTTTCCCCTTCCTGTCACAAGACCACTGCCTGCCCAGAAGCTTCTTTGAAGGACATGATTTCCGGTCCTTCTGATTCTAGTAAGCAGATGGGAGAAAAAAACATCTTAAGGTATTACTGAATTTTAAAAATTAGGTAGAAAGTTTTGATTATGATGGTCTATTTTCTTGTTTAGTAGAAACAGACGAAGTGTTTCTCACAACATAGAGCTGTTTAGGAATTGCTGTTTGTACTTGGTTTAAGTAGACACATGCAAAATTGTGTGATGCTAGAACTGTTCTCCCCTTAGCCTGAGACTAATGTTATTAAAAAGAAATGTTGGGTAAACTAGAAAATTAACATCCTGTTGCCAGGTCAACCACATTCGGCATTATTAAGTATCAGTGTGTGTAGGAGAAGGATAATACGTAGTAAGGACAGGCAAGAGCTTCAAGCTGTCCATAGCACCATGGGAGGGAAGGGTTGTGGAAAATACTGCCTTTAGCAACAGTGACCTAAACCCTTCATTATCTTATCACTCTGTGTACATGTCAGTGAGAAAGAGGGAGAATTATTAGAAGGATCAAAAGGCAACGTTCTGTTTCTTAATTAACTGTATTTCAATTTCCTGGGGATGCACATAACACATTTCTTTGTGTTTTCTCATATTTCACTGGTGATGAGAGACAGTGGATCAAAGATCTTGCCTCTCTTAAACTGCCTTCAATTTCTTTGTGTTTACAGAGGATGATTTACTGCCTTTTCTGGTTTTGACTTAGACCTGTAAACTTTTTTTTTTTTTTTTAGGATATCATTACCAAGCTTCTTGTGACACCTACTTGCTATGTAAAAACAAGCAAATAAAAACACCCAAAAAGGTGTGTTTTTTCTCTTTGCACCAATCAAGGAAAGGGTTGTGTAATGAAAAGGTGTACTTGTCAGAGTCTTTCCTCTTTCTAAGCTGATTCTATCGAAAGTGTAAAGAGCAGTGGTTCATCTCTGTGAGAAACAGTGAGGTTTTAAATAGAGGGGTTTAAAGTAAGTCAGTTGCACCATTAAGTCCTTGTTTAGGGAATGTGCTCTGTATCCAGTTGGCACTGATTTCCAGGAAATTAGGTATTCTAGCTCCGGTCTCTTGCCTGCCACATGCACAAGGGCTAGGAAAACTGTGGTGGAAAAAATGTGCTCATACTTGAGACAGAGGCAGTGCCTTTCTCTTTTCAGCAGGTATTCTTGTAGTCTGTTAAGAGTTACACAGATGGACTCCAAAGGGAGTCTCAGTTCTTCAACTGTAATGATACAAACCAAGATAATTTTTTAAAATTGAGGTTTGCAAGCTAGGCTTCCAAACAAGTGCAATATTTTTTTCTGCTGGATGCTCAAAAGTTCTTGTTTGAATCTGCAGAGGACTGCTGGATGCTCAGCATTTAAGAAAATCAGGACACTTACATAAGTACCTACATGCAGATATATGTCTGAAAGGCACCCAGTTTTGAAAATCTTATCTACTAGATGCAGTGTGGGTGGTCGAGAAATTTTAGGTAGGTTCCTTGGGGCTGTGAGATGGAACCACTGATGTAAAACATTTGTTTTCTAGATAGCAAGAATTTTATGAAACATGGCTTTTAATCTTTTCTACGTCAGTGTGTTTCCTTTTCCTTCCCTTGTTTCATAAGACATACTTCATCTGACTGTGGGGAAATCAAGCCTGAAGTTTTGTTGTATCATGTGTTACGGCTGCTCCCATACAATTGTCTGTTCTATTTGCATAAGTCAGAACAGAATTGAAGTAGTTTTCTTTCCACTGAATATTTCTATTTTGGTGAGGAGGAAAAGAAAAATAGTCCCATAGGTTTAGAAACCTGCAGTTTCATCTTTATAAAAATACTTTACAAAACAAAGTAAAACAATGGCCTTTGCAGAGATTGTATTGGAGAGGACCCAAGGGAACCCAGGGTATTTTATTATTTCTGAAATGCAAATTGCAGTGAAAGAATGGACATTTTTCTGTACATGAAGGCTCTGCCTTTTTTTCTTTCACCCAGCTCTAAAGGGAGTAATACCATATTTGTCTTCTGCTTAGGATAAGCACGATTGGCACAAACTGCTCAAGTGTATAACTTTCTTTTATCTCCCACAAGTACTGTTCTCCCTTTTTCTGTTCAGTTAAGTCATGTTCTGTATTTTATGCAGCCTAGGAAAGGCTCTGTGTTCTTAATCTTGTGATCTGCTTTCTCAGCAATTATTCATTTTTCAGTTGGCTATGAAAGTGGAGAGGTTAATATACAGTAACCGGGCTCTGTGAGAGCAGAATCTTTCTTTCTAGAAGTGCTGCTGTGTTTTCTTCTCAATTTACCTTTTGTTCTATATACACTTCAGTTTTAGGACAATCACCTATTATGTTATATACAGGCCTTCAGCACTTCCATAGAAACACATAGCATGTTCAAGCTATTAGAAGGAAATTGTGTACTACCATAAGTGTACGCAACAGCATGGCAGTGATGCATCAATGTCTTTGTTTTGATACCCAGAAGTGTGGTATGGTCTTTGATTTGCTTCCCTGTGTTCTGTCACACCCTATTATAAAGCTTTGGGTAGAGAATGTTCCCAGTAAAACAAATTAGGTCTGCAGACTGTGTGCTTTTACTAATTATTTTCCATATTCTCTCTTAGATGGATACTTTTCAGGTTGGTCGTACTCTGATGGAAAATTGTCTTGATAGATGAGTAGCTTAAAGCAACATCTGTAATTTATGGATATTGAAAATGCATGCAGTCTCTCACTGTCTTTACAGATGTGCTTTAGGGCAAGTGAGATATTCAGATAATGGAAAGGGAGAGTGTTAATAAATCTCAGTCAGAAAGACAATATTTACATCTTTTCTTTAAAATAAATTCAAAGTTGAATTTCAAATTACTTTTTTAAACATCATTGGTACTTTTCCTTCATACTGTTACTGTTGTTAAATGGAATGCTAAATGGTATATTTGATGTCCAATCTGCAAATACAATACTTAGATCGTGAGATTTGTTTTCCAAAACAGAACTAGTAAATCACTCAGACCCCATAAAAGTACAGACTAGTGCTTTTGATTAGTTGCTATTGATGTTTATTTCAGAATTAGAAAAACTACTATTGTATGTTGGGAAAATGACTGCTGCAGTATTGATAACATTATTGTAATCTGTAAGGGCTGTGAAGAAAACAAACAACATAGAAATTGCTGCTCTGGTGATCCGTACAGTCCTGTATCCTGTCTCTGACAGTAACCAATATGTGATGATTCAGAGGAAGAAATACAGGCAGCCAATTGTGTTATAGAGTACCACAGAGGGAAATTTCTTTCTGGCCCCAGATGGTGCTCAGTTTATGCCTTAAAGCCTCAGGATTGATAGCCATTGTAAATTTTGCCTTAGCTAGTGTAACCAAATTGGATTGCTCCTTGTTGTCCATAACCTGCCCTTCACCTGGCCTTTGTAGAATTACAATCCTGTCCATTATTGCTGGATTCATAGCTTTTACGTTTGCTGTTTTAAGCAGATGCAGATGCAGTGCAATCCAAGGGCTTATGCCACTATTTTACATGATGTCATGCACCACTGTATTTTTCATCAATAACAGCCTAGTTCCGTGCTTTTGGTTAAACTGAAAATGATACTTTCCTGCAGGGCAAAGCAGACACTGCACTCACCCTGTGTCAGTTCTTTGCCAGCTTGATAGGTGCTGTTGCCTGTTCTGAACACGGGAGACATAGTAGCTGTTGCTTATTCTGAACACAGGAGACCTGATCTTTGCAGTGGCCTGAAAGGATCAAAATTGGGCTTGGAGCACTACCATACCCTGCAAATCTTGACTTCAGCAGTCTCTGATGGGAAAGTCAGCAGCAGTGCTGGTCATTCTGGTCTTTGACCCTGTGTCCAGGGTAAGAAGAATCTGCAGCGGTACTTATGCAATGGCTCTAGTTCTTGTCCTTTCCTCTGTAGGTAAAGATCAGTTTCTAACTTCAATGTTAAAAAAGCAGCAAGCAGTTATCACAGGAAGCAGATTTAGCTCATCAGCTTACAAATTTGGCATTAGGTCCTGCCTTTCAGCCTTGCAAATCATGCTCTGCTATAGTTTTTACGCTCCTTTTAATTAAACAATTCATATCTCCTTGCCAAATGACCAAAGTGAAAGAATATGGGACTCCTAAATGACAGTGGAACTTCATAGAAAGTTAGGGAGAAAAAAAAACACCTCCCTTTCTTACTCAAGGAGGAAGGACTACCTTTGTTTTTGACTCCTTCAGTGCTACTGCTGATGCATCTTCTGGAGGGATCATCTAGGCTTTAGACTAGTAAAAAAAATAACCTTTTTCTTGTTTGGTAAGTGACAATGTGTCACACGGCCTATCTGTGAACCTCAGCTGATCAAACCCAGCAGAAATTGTCCTTGAGTTGTCAGGCTGTATGAGCTGGCACATTGCCTCCTCCTTTACAGCAGAGTCCAATTCTACCAGCACTGCAGTAGTTGGATGCTCACTTGACATTGTGACATTTTGTAGGTTAGTGAGGAAGTCTTTATTGTCCTGTGAAGGAAGTGGGGTTTGGTGGTGATATGCTGTTGCCTAAGCTTTGGAAAAGGCTTCTCTTGTCCCAGACTTCCACAGACAGGTTTAGTCCTCATGGTCTTGCATAGTCATGTCCCTTCACTCCACCTTCCTTTTTTCAGCTGAAAAACAGGGCTGCAGCCAGAGGCTACTTCAGGTGAAATTGCTTCTGAAGCTGCCTTTGGGATTGCTCCTCCAATACTTCTTTCTCCCAGCTCTTGTTTAGCAACAGGGCAGCTCATTTGGAACCATGTAGCTGTGCAACTGGAAATCTGCATGCAGCAGTCACTGAGATCAGTGACTGCAGGACAGCATTTTGGTGCAGCCATGCTATCTGACAAAGGGAAACCAGTACTTCTTTTTTTTTTTTTTTTTTTTTTTTTTTTTTTTTTTTTTTTTTTGAGGGGTGGGGAAGATAAATGAAGTTTTGTATGCCAGCAGATGAAATGGAAAATTTTACTGGCTTAATCTGAAATACCAGATTTCCTTACACTTCTTGGGTCTTCCATGTAGGTCTACAAACCATTTTCTAATAATGTGTAGGTATGACTCCAAGGTAGTTGCAGTCAATGGACTGTGTACCTTGGGGCAGAAAAATCAGTTTGGTGTTGTTTAAAGATGAGATACACCAATTTAAAGACAAGAAGTACGAAGAAACTGTCTCTGTGGTTATTCATATATTAGACTAAGATTACATACATGTAAGAAAAACACTTTTAAGCCTTCACTGTGCAAGTTTAGTTACCTTTTCTTGTGTTCATTTACAAATTTCAAAATTCAGAGATCTTCAGACTAAAGTGATAAGAAGAAATCACATTTTTCTGTTAAGTAATGTGGATAAGCATGAAGAGGTTAATGTGAATTCTGGACCTTCTGCAAAGTCTCACAGTTCAACTTTGTCCCCCATGCTTAGCTGGGCTTTTGTAAGGCTGATGAATAAGTGCTTGAACTGGGGTGTTTGTTAATCTCTCAGGCCACATGATGGGTTTGGATCATGTCCTACAGTGGCAGTTATACAGCTGGAATAAGGCACGAATGGCCCTGCTTACCACCCAACAGTCTGTGTTTCTTTTGGTTTTGAGGAGCTGGGAAGAAGTTGCTTTGCCCTGGACCACCCTGGACTTTGGGAAAGACCAGCAGTGTGTTCAAAACTTCAAAGCTCTGAGCTTCCCCTGGTAAATTCTTGCCTACTTCTGGCAAATGAAGATGAATAAAATCTTCCTTTTGCATCCCAGTCAGTCTTTCATCTCCTATTAACCCTGGCATCTGATAAGGGTTGCTTTGGTCCAGCAACCACTCTTTCTCACAGAGCCAAATTCTTGCCCCTGGAGTTAGGAAGTCTCCTGGTTCCTACTGATCTCAGGGTTCAGTGCTGCCACAGGAGAGCTGCTGCTGGTCAGCTGCTTGGTGGCATCTTTCAGACATATCCAAAGCAGTGGCCTCTTGGCTCACCTGTTTGGCACTGCTGCAGGAATCCCAGGGCAACAGTAGCTCCTACTACATTTCAGACAGCTGTCTGAGCAATACTCTACATGTCTTAACTTTTACCCCACAGGGCTCTGCTAGCTTCAGAATAAAATAGTGGGGTGGCATAATTGCTAGATTCAAGCAGGGCTCAGAAAGGGGCTCTAGTGCAGTGATGCTGAATGACTTAAGATATGCTCATGGAGTGGTTTTTCAAAGAGATGTGAGGAACTTTCTGCTAGGTAAGGTAAGGGAACTGCTGTGTTGCATCATGTCCCAGCCAGAGCTGTGAGCAAGAATATTCTTTCACTGCTGACTACTAGCCTCCCTTTGCAAGGGTGGGACTCATGCAGTGGTGATGACCTGATGCTGTAGATTACCAGGAGAACATGTATCCTGCTGGCATCAAGTTTCAGCAGTGCTGGATTTTGTTTGGAATTCTTTTTCTGTAGCAAAACAGCCATGTTAAATTGATTTGCATGAGCTGTGCAATCTATTCAATGGAAAGGAGGCTAATTGTCCTTTCAGTTTGTTCTTCTCCTGTCCCTGCATGCATGTAGGGAATCTCAGACCTCCCAGTAATCCCAGAAACACATTTGCTGTAATCTTCCCCATATGTGTACTCAAAAGGCCAAATCTCATTTTTGTTTGGCTTGCCCCTGAGTGCTGTTGAATGGACTTATTTTGTGAAATAACCACAAGTGTCAATCTGAGATATTTCACCTCAGAAATTTATAATACTTTCTTGAGACAGTCTCCCTCAACTGTCAAAGCCATAATGCTGCTGAGCTGTCAGGCCTGAAGGGAATTTGGGGAATGTGCTGCTCTGCATAGGTGAGATTGCTATGTCAGGCCCAGACAAACTGAACTAAACATACACTGGAATTTGGAGTCAATGTTAGACATCCTTCCAGGAAAACTACTTTTTTTTTTTTTTTCTTTAGCGTTTTAAAATCCTTTGTGGCAAATCTCAATCCATGTGACTACCAGAAACTCCCCTTTGGGAGAAGCAAAGCAAACCCACCCATCCCAAGCAGTCATTTGTGTGCTATTAGAGTCAACCTATATTTGATGCCAATTGATAGTAAGAGATGTTCTGTGACTCCTCAGTACTTCTTGTTAACACTGAGTAGATGGGGAAAGACATGTTATTGCTATATTTAGGACTGAAATACAGACAGCATGAAGCTGATTTCCTTAACAAAGTTTAACTTGTAAAAATATTTTACATTAATGGCCGGATGTTATTAAGACTGTGATAGCTTATTAATATTTTTTGCTGTAATATTTTTAAACCAAATATCTGAGCCAGATAGCATTGTGTGTGCCATGCTTAGTCAACTGTACTGATAGGGGAAGGTCTGCTACATCTGCTTGGAAAACAAGAATTTCAGTCATTAGTTTTGTCATCCTGGAATGCTTCTAGAGAAGGTCTGCATGTCTTTTGATTCACTGCTCTGTCTGTATTTATCAGTGTCATTCCTGAAGACACCATGTCAGTGCTCTGTGAGAATGTCCTCTATTGCAGTGAAAGCATCAGCAACCACTAATCTCTTCTAAATTGCTTTTTACTGATTCCTGAAACATGATACAGTAAATAAAATTGCAGGCTTTGCTTGCTTCTCTTGTATTCCATAGATATTGTTATTATTTCCTTTATTTATAAATAAATGCAGGCCAGCACATTCATACACATAAAATTGATATTGTCAGCTTGAGTCCCTTGCTGTTACAGGGTGTATTGTATCAAGCATCACCATTAAAGTAGTGACTCTGTTTTCCAATGTATAAGACACCTTGACACTTTCTCCTTTTGCTCCCTGCAGCACTGGCAGACATCATTAGTACATAAAATACATTTTAATCTTATGCATCCTTGGTGATATACAGTGGGTAGGGGGTTCTGCATCTTGTACCCAGCAGCATGGGTTGAGTTTCTTATCTTGAGGTACTCTGATAGGCTCTTCTGCAATGAAACCATCCTAATTCCTGAGAAAGTGCTGCTAATTTTCAGCCTAATGGCCAGATTATAGCTCTTTTAGTTTACATCTCTTTTATCCTTGTGTCAGCTTTTTCCCTGTCTGTTTACCCTGTTGTCATTACATATAACACCCCAGCTTTATATCAAGCTAAACATCTCTGTCCTTTTCTTGTAAGACACTCACTTCTGGATTGTTGTGGCAGCACTTCCCTGCCCCTTTCTGGTTTATAAATCTCTGAATATTGAAGACATTCTCGCATGCAGTTTTCCAAGAAAGCCATTGTGCAGTTGCATTCATACTTCTTTGTCTACTGAAAATGCCTTGATTGATGTTTTCTGGCATTACATTTGTCTCTTTCACAGCAGAATCTTACAGATCATACATTCTCCACCTTAGTAATTTCTTCTTGATGAGCTCTCAGTTTATTGCAGGACTTTCTGCAGTTAGCTCCTAAGTGCAGAATGACAATATTTTTTGTTCATGTGGGACTCATTTCAAATTTAAATTGCTCTTGTCATCAAAGAAATCAATTTCTTTTGGGGTAGTTATTGTAATCCTCCTCTGTGCTGGCAACGACACCCTGCATTGCTGACCCATTAGCCCACTTGCTTATTCCAAGGTTATTAAAGGAAAAGCTAAACTCCATTTATCCTTTAAAAACCCCATGAGCCAAGCTCCTGTTATCTGACATTACTGCTGTTCTTCCTTCACCGAACCACCTACCTACCAGCTTCTACTTTCTAAAATGACAAATGGTTTCCACTGAAAATGCTGTACTGAAGTCCACCTATTTGAGACTGACTGAATTTCTTTTGTCTTTGTCCAGAACTTGGATTATTTTACCATGTCAGCCTGGAGAGCTCTTTGAATTTTAGCCTATTTTGCCTTTATGTCCATGCCACACATTGGTCTTCCTTTCAAATTTTGTTCTAAATTCTCCGGTGTCATGAGGTCAGACTTGCAGGCCTCCATTTATATTACTTTCCTATTCCTAATGTAGCCATTACATATACTGTTCTCCAGTCAAATTATATAATTTCTAACTAGACAGATTAATATAAAAATACATGCTACAAGACCATAGCAGACTATCATTTCTACAGAGCTGTGAAAAGGCATAGCTCTGTTTAGCTTTAGGCTTCGAATGGAAGTTCTAACCACGGTGAGATGAGAGAGTTCAGTTGTGTGCTATATGGATGACAATTCCTAGGCTGTTTTTTACTTTGGCCTTTAGCCTTTTTATCTTAATGCATTAGCTTTGATTTATTTATTATTTATCTTATGCATTTGTTTTAATTTTAGTGGATGTTTGTTCTGCAACAAGAATTAAAACAGTAATACAATGAAGAAAAAAATCAGCCTTTGGCATGATACATGAGAAAGGTAAATTACATTGGTATCTCTCTTCTCACCACCCGAGCTGGTAATAGAAATTAAGAATCACTAAAATAATATTCTTAAAGGACTCTTTCATTTAGATAGGGCTTTTTCTCACATTTTGAGCCATCATCAACTATCTTAAATATGATCTGACATGGCAGTACCTGTTAGAATCTTTTATTAACATAGGGGATATGATGATAAATTATGCCAGCTATTTATTCATTCAGAAGTGATGGTCAGCAGAACATAGTCCCTGTAACAATCTAATTTAGTGACTTTGATGAGAAATTTGGGTTTGGGGTTTTTTTTTTTAGATTTTTTTTTTTTTTCTCCTTAACCTCTTTGCTTGATGACGAACTTAATCTTAGAAAGGCAGAATACTGTCTTCTGAATTGAGATTTGGACAGTATTTGGACAAAACCTGTTCCCCTTTTCCATTTTGATTGCTGCATGTGGATTTCATGGGTGATGGAGCCTGTTTAAGAAGCAGTCTGACTCATGTCAGCAAAATTTGGCACATTTTGGTTCATCTTCTTGTGACTTGTATAAATGTCCTCAAAGCAGAATTGCCACATCTAAAAAAAATGTCCAGATGAGCGTTTGGCTGTTTTTCAGAGCTTTGAATGCAGTGGGGGGAGAAAAACCCACAGTGAAATCCTAACTATGCTTATCACCTGGATTGCACCATGTGAGCAGCTCTGGCATAATAAACAGCTTTAAGGGAAATGTACAGGCTTTTTGTAGAAAATCAGCAAAAAAGTGTGATTTATAATAACTTTGCATCAATTTTGCATTGATGGCTAAAAAATAGTTAGAAGAATGATTCTTGGGCTTGTTGCTACCATGTAATGCAGAGTTCATGCACATATTTAACACGTCTTTAAATAAAAGAGGTGGTTAGATAAATGGGTGGCCCAGTGCTGCAATCACACACAGAATGGGCAGCTGTGGTGCCGCTTCTCTGTCAGGAACACAGAGCTTACATCCACATCAGACACTAATGTAAATGACTTTACATTCTCCGTTTGCTTAGGTATAAAATGATTTGAGTAATGGATTCTTTATTGCACTATGCCTTGTGGCTGTGCGACTGATTTAATCTGGTACCTTGCCTACCATTTCCTGTGTAGGTAAGAAGATTGTATAGTGTAGAAAGCAGTAATTTAATACATTTTTTTTTAGACTTTGAAAAGGTGTTTTGCCTTCCAGGGATTTACAACTCCGTTTGCAGCTCTCTACATTTAGCCCATATCTGGGACTAAACCGTAGCAATTGCTCTATCATCCAGTAACCCCTCCCAGCCAAGAAGGAAGCTTGGGAAAAGGAGAGGACACCTGTGTGTTGAAATGAAAACAGATTTAATGAAGCAGCAAAACTAATAGCAATGCCAGTATAAAGCATACAAGGTTATACTCAGCAAATGTACAGTGGTCACAATAAATGGGAAGGCAGTCCTCAGGAGCAGAATTGTAAGAGAGCAGGGATGGAGAGAAGTGGGAGGAGAAGGAAAATGAAGCACAGATGCAGGAGGAGCCCTTTTCCTCATCAAAATTCCCCCTTTATGATCAGTGTGACATTTATGGTATAGGATACACCTGTGGGCCAACTTGGGTCAGCTGCCCTTGCTAACTCAAAACTAATGACCTTCAGATCTGGGAGATCATGATTCTAGCAAAGCAAAAACAGGACAAAAGATAAATGTTTACAGGAATGTGTAGCTTCTCATCCACTGGAGTGTTGCACCTGAGGAAGAAAAGAATGAAAAACTGTGTAAAGCATTTTTAAAAATTCTTTTTGAAAGATTTCTAATTCTTTTAAGACAGCACCCAAATATTCATGCTTTTATTGCTCCTCAGAGGTGACCAGCCATGACATGTTTCTTGGCTGGATCTGTTACTTATTTACAGATATTCACAATTTATCCAATAATAAGCAAAACGGAGACATTTGCCTGTAGACCTTGTCGCCTTTCTATAGAACTTGAAAATATTGTAAAGTGCAAGGAGGTGTTAGGCCTAAGCATCCCAAAAATGCACTGTAGTGTTGCACTCTGGCAAGTATCTAAAGTCTAGATAAGCCTCATATTGTGATGTTAGACTTCTCTCCTTTGGGGACTAAAGAGCTAATAATGGGCTGTAATTCCTTTTGGCATTGCAGTATATTATTACAAGAAGAAATCTGGTGAACGATGTTGCATATAGATGGAGATGAACTTACCATTCTGTATTAATGTTTCTCTGCAGGAGTTTTTTCACTCATGCTAGGTTTAGGAGGGAAGGATTTTCTAAATTACTTAAGTGTTGTAAGATCACAGATTTCATTCAGAATAAATTTGGAAGTCTGAGTTAAAAACCAACCAATCAACCAACCAAATACGAGCTGCACTTTCACAAAACTCACATGAATTGGTTCCTTGTGTGCTCAGCCTTCTAAGGGCAGTGTGGTGAATTGACGTTTTCCCCAAATCCCAGGTTTTTCAGTTGTGCACCAGCTGGTTGGTAGCTGAAACCTTTGTTTCTGACTTGTAACACCTCATGAGCCTGAATTCCCAGAGCTGCTACACTAGCAGCTCCTCAGCACTTCAGTTCCCACACTCCTCAGCTGTAGAGTAGTCTGGCTGCATTGCCTTACTTGAAAGGAAATCCTGACATTCCCGTTTGGTAGGAAACACAGATAATTTAAATTTTTATTCCTTTAGGGAGTAAATGTTCCCTAGCTATATTCCAAAGGTTGGTATTGTCTGTGGAGTAGAAACATGAGAACTGCCTATCTATGCTCTGAAGTCCCTTAGATGACTTTTGGAAATCTCACACCGAGTCTTTGGCTGCATTCAGAAAGGATTACAAGCAGGGAGCAATTACTGCCAAGTTTTTTGTGGCAAGGAGGAGAATAATCTATTGATGAGTTAAATTTGAACTTTTGCTTCATTTTACCATTTGTGATCATTATTATTGCCTATGCTACAATAATTCTCAGAGTTTGGCCTGTGGCTATAACTACTCTGTTCCATCTGTTGCAGAGATGCAAATTTAAACAGGCAGAAAAATGCCATCCCAACTCAATCCATGTATTACTACATCAAGGCAAAATGTGCCACTTTTCAATAAAGGGAAATTTACTTTGGAAAAAAAAGGTTTCTCTATCTGCTCATCTCAGGTGATTTTGCTGCTCCTTCTCATAATACATTCACTCAAGTGCTTCAGAAGAAACAACAGAATGGCAGGTGGTATAGTGCAGAGAAAGCTCATGTGCCTGCTGGTGCATTAGTTGTACCATATAAACCTCCACTGATTTTACTAATACAGTGGTGCAAATGATAGAAACTGCCTAAGGCCCTTTCTGTTCCTCTGGAGTAATGGTAGCATTGGTGAGACCTTGCAATAGCAGAGCAACAGGAAGAACACGGTAGGCAGATAAGGTAGTAGTACAATAGCGGAAGGTAGCGAGTGCCTCATGTTATGTGCTTCCACTTTGGTAACTGTGCTACTGCAAATGTCGTGGCCTTGTGAATAAAATCTGAAGGGTGTTTTAGATCGTAGCTCTTCAATCTTCAGTGGAAAAGCTCCACATTCTTTCACTTCTATGTGCCCTTCCTGCTTTTGCTGTCCTTATTAATAACTTCTCTAACTCCTCTGCCTCCCCTTTTAAAGGAACCCATCACACCTTCATCGTTTCATCTATGCCTCTCTGCTAAGGATATTGTTTTCTCTGCCTATGACTGCGATGTGCCTTAAATCTTCTTTACAGTGTTGTTTTGCCTGTTGGAAAACAAAGCATTCACTGTGGATATAATGCAGTTTTGTTTGAAGTGGTAATTAAATAAGAAACAGTATATTGGGAGGCAGAGTTGCCAAGTGTCTAAGAAGGGAATGGAAATTTTATTCTTTTCATGGTCTTCTGCCACCATTTTCTCAGGAAAGTAGAAGGCATGGGATACCTACCATTGGGAATGAAGTTCTAAACAAAATGTTAGTTTCCATCTAAGCTCCTGTTCCAGCCCACTACAAAAAGTAGAAATCTCAAAAGCTAATTTGATTTCAGATCCCAGAAAGCTCACATTTGATTACTCCTATTTTCTAGTTTCTTTGGCAGCCCAATATCAGTCCTGCCTCCACCTCACACAATTTTAAGATCCTGTTCAATAGGCAGAACAAGTATAAACATGGTTCTGTACTTCAGCTGTCCAGAGAAAGGGAGTGTGTGGGGGAGGTATGTGTGGTGTGGGAGAGCGTGTAGGGCAGGAGAGGAGAAAAAAAAAAACATGGAAAGGCACAACAGCATGCTCAGTGGGATGTTTTAACATGACAGTCTTCTTCCGATGTGGAGTGTTGCCCTAACTGCGAAATTCTTTACTCTCTGGTCTGTCCTGGCTGGTCCTGGATCCTTTCCTTTCATTTTTCTCTTCCTAGCCTGCATTCCCCTCCCTTGACAAGCACTGCTGACTTGTTCCCTCCTGTTTCTCCCTTGCCTACACTCTGAGTATCATTGGCTCTATGCCTTTCTCAGCCAGCATAGTGTCATGAGTACTGCATGCTGCTCAAATGTGCATGTGTGATGTGTGAAGTTCTAAAGTAAGTGCTGCTGTAGATAGGGGAAGAATATACCAAACCAAGGTTAAGAAAATTGCTGTTTTCTGAAGAGAGAAAACACATTGAAAATACTCATTGTAAATTACACATATGCTTAGCAAGTGAATCACATACAGTGTTCTAAAATCTAGGTTTTATCATAAAAACAATGTGAAGTAGGGACCTCAAGATTATCTGTTTCACCCCCACCTCTCCTGGGCAGTTCAGTTGTAACTCAAACATTGCTAGCAGTGGTCATCTAACCTTGCCAAAGAGATTTCCATTATGGAAATGAAGCAATAACCCTAAACTGCATATTTAACTCACTGTTGGTTCTTCATACCCCTGAACATGGAGGACATTTTACTCCTTCCTCTTTGCAGCATCACTTCATACACACATTATATATATTTTAACTGACTTCTCAGTCTCTCTTCTCCAGGTGGAACACCTTTTATTCTGTCAGTGTTTCCTCAAAGAGCTTTCTATCCAGACATTGTTCATCTTTGTCTTCACACCTCTAAATTGTGAGTGGTGCACAGCTAGTGGATTTTTTAAATTATTTTTAATATAGAGTCCTAAACTGAGCAAAGAGGTGGCTTTGGTAGCTCTTAGCATTGCGATGTTTGGATGTTTCTTTTCTTCTGTCCTCCCAGCAATGTGATAATCATAACTGATGTTTGATCCCTGATCCATTTTAACCTCCTTGGTCCCCTTGTGCTTCCTAGTCAGTCTGTTTCTGCAGTTGATTGTTGTGACCTTCAGCTCACTGGCAAGATCTGAAGTACAATACTTTGTTGTTTGGGTTTTTTTTTTTTTTTTTTTGCTGAGGCATATCCTATTTATTTCCAGCCATTTTTCCATTTTCTTAGGATTGTTTGGGATTTTAATCCTATTCTGCAGTAGTTTTCGCCCTTTGCAACTATATATGGTCTGCAAACGCAGCAAGTGTATTTCATCATCCAAGGCACTGATGAAATGACTGCACACAGAGTCTCAGTAGAACAAGTGAATGGTAGCTATCCTTCAGAGTTCTTCAGCTAGCGATGTGCCTGCTTTAGGGTACTCCTATTCCCTTTGATTCACTGTGAAACTGTTGCATGAGGTAGGTTAGACATCATTGGCAGCTTTTCTAGTAATGTCATAGGAGTTTGGATTGATGTCATTTGTATTGACTGCTACTGATCACCTTGCTTTAATTTCCACATCTGTAAATCAAATCTTTGTTGTTCTGTAACCTTTCCAGAAATTACAGGTAGGTACACTGAAATCTGATTCTATTTTCCTTTTCCTCCTCTGTGTATCTGCCCTTTTCTAGTCTTTAAGCATCTCTTTGTCTTCCCCAAGTTTCTGAAGACCTTTCTTGAAAATTTTCTCTCTGTCATTGCTTATATCAGGCTGACTCAGGCTGGCAGTTTTTACTTATGCTTCCCTATAACTATTTGCTTGTAGGTGTCAGTGTACAAGAAAATGTCAACCTTTCAATTAACAAACTCTTTT
Source organism: Indicator indicator (assembly GCF_027791375.1). Taxonomy (NCBI): domain Eukaryota; kingdom Metazoa; phylum Chordata; class Aves; order Piciformes; family Indicatoridae; genus Indicator; species Indicator indicator. The sequence goes on along the minus strand of NC_072017.1, from coordinate 24,286,311 downwards.
AAATTAGTATTGTGCTCACACATGCACACAGACACGTGCACACCCCCTTATTTAGCAAAGCTGTTCTGTGATAGCTTTTTTGAGATGAACGCTGTTGTTGTTTTCAGCTGTTTGTGCTGTGCCTTCTGTATTTTATTCTGGAGTCTTGGGGACAGAATCTAACCTCAGTGCTTCAGTATTTTTGGCTGTCAGGAGATGTGATCTTCAGTAAGAATAAGCCAAGAGGGTTTAAACTGTCTTAAGGTAAGTCATCCTAACTGTGCCTCAGGCCACATTTAGGAGGTGAAGCCATCTTTGATTTTTGCCCTTTAAGGCAAGCTCAGCAGATATCTGGCTCACCTGGGAAATGAGCTCACTGAGTTTACATTAAATGCTTTGTTCACTTTTCTCTCCTTTGAATGTATAAAGAGCCTTTACAAAGTTATCTTTCTTCCCTTTTACCACACATTACTGGGGGGAAAACCTTGCCCCACTGAAATTAGTATGAGATTCAGTCAGGTCAGAAATTTTACCCTAGAATTTAAAATATGGTTTTATTGTGCAAGCCTTAAGTCACATATCTCATTTTGCTAAGCTCACTTTCTATCTTTTAACAACTCTTCAGTCAAGATTAAATAGAGAATAAGGGAGCAGTGCATATAACCCAGATTTTTTTTACAGAAAACATCAATACTATAAGAATTTCTGTGTTTTCAGAACAAGGCAAGTTCTCTGCAATCTATTTCGTTACACGTTAAATAAATTTGGATAAGAATGGATTTGTGTCTCAGTGAACAATCCCAGGAATTCTCATTTGAATTGATGGCCCTGACACTGGTATTACCTTATCACGTTTTCACTTTTCCATCTGTAAAATGCAGTTAATGATGCTGGTATTTCTTTAAAGTCCTTGGAGATCTTTAGCTGAGAACTTTCGGCTATATTCTTTAAGTGACACTTCCTTACTTTCCAGAAATCTTTTCAGGCTTCCATTAAAAAAACCAAACACTCTCAGCTTTTTGTACCAGCACTTAGAGACTTCAGTGTCACTAGACCTGTGAGATCTCTTCCAAGAACGAGTCATGAGAGATGGGCTCTTTGCTTTACAGCCCTTGGCCTTCCTGCTGAGCTAGAGCAGGTGGGTATTTTTGCCTTCCAGCAGGAACATCCACCACTATTGATGCTTCCAGGGAATGAATGCAACACAAGTTGTCTTGCAGTTACACAAGTGAAGCTCTTCACTTAGTGAAGCTTATATAGGACTCTCCTAATAGAGCAGTTGTTTTGGAGTCCCAGTAGAGAGCTAAGTGCTTTTTTAGAATATATTTCAATTAATGAAGGGATTAAAGGATGTGGGTGCTTATAGTAACAGAGAGCTGTTCTTAATGGCATAGAATAGTGGTTCAGGAGGGAACAGCTCTGGCTACATTATTACACAGGAAATGAGAAAAGAAACCTAGATTACTTGAAGAGCAAAAATTCTGCATTTGTAGGAGAGGAGGATAAAGAAACTGAGAAATCTTACTATGTTGTGGCAGTTTGTGAACTATCAGAGTGAAGGTTTACAAATTAGCAGGAGGGTTTTGTTTGTTTATTTGTTTTAGATGAGATTTTCAAATAAGAAAGGTAGCTGTTACATAATATTTAGAACTGAAAAATCCCAAGGTTTTTGTGCAATCCCTTTGGCATGGAGTCAAATAGGGATAAAGTACTTATGTTTCCACGTTTCTTAAAATGACTTTTTCAACACACTGAATGGTTCTGCAGTCTCAGGGGAACAGTCAAGGCCAGACTGACAGTGAAGCTGCATCACAGGCTGCCACACCAGTGGAAATGGGAATAAGAGACAGCTTCCTTTAGAGGCCACCACAGGGATTACAGCAGCATGTTGGAAGTATTGTTTACATTCCAAAGAGTAATTGCACATCACTAGAACATGTCCTACTTTGCTGCATGGTAGAAATAGTCAATGTTGGCTTGGCAGGAGAAGGAAAGAGAACTGCATACTGCAAGTGGGAAAAGCTTTAGGCTCGTACTTCTATCTCATGGCATATTCTCTATGAGATACTTTGCTGAGGACTTTACAGACATGTATGATTCTGTTACCAATGATTTACAGCCTTATAGGTTTTGAAGGTTTTGAATCTAAATTGCTATTCAGATATTTTTTCTGATGTGCCTTTAAAGCCATGGTTTCTCAAACTTTTACTGTTTGCTTTTGGAAGGTATTCCACTGCCTATTAAATTTTACTGTGAAGTGTCTATATTCAAATGGTCTGATTTTTCTTAATTTCTTCCTGTTGTACATAGATCTTTCCCTTTATTTCAACCCACGAAACTCTGAGCTTTATATCTTCAAATGTTTTTAGATGTTATAAATTTTTTTACAGCCTCTTCATTTTAATTTTCTTGAGGTCTTCGGGTGTCTGCCTTGTGAGTCCTTGTATTTTGCCACATTAAGGTGACTGGCACTAAGTGATCCTTTCCTTGGATATATAGGTACATCTTCCCTTTATGCCTCTGCTTGTGTAGCCTAATCTCTCATCTGGAAATTTGTTGTTAACACAGTTGGCAAATTTGTGTTTCCCAAATATCTTTCCTGGGTCATTCCTGAAAGTTTTTTGCCCTGCTTGGGTGCTAAAATGCAAGTTAGTTAATTTAAACTCTTAAGACACATTAGCCCAGAGAAATGATTGAAATGTTTATTGGGTCGTGGAAAGCTTTTAGGTTAATGGTTGTGCATTCAAAGGTGATTGCAAGGAAGGGAAGATGGGAAGAGATCTGGATAATCCCTTCACCTGAGCAAAACCCATAGTAACCTGTGACAGCTGTAATGAGCCCTGGGGCCACTGACAGTTGGCATCTTTCAGCTCCTTTGCCTTGTACTGGAAGGCTGGACCACCAGAAAGCAGCTCCAAGATGGGTAGCAGAGTGCAAAGGCTGATCTAAACCTGCAACTGCATTCTGCACCCTGCTTTTGCCAAGTATTCTGTGGTGAGAGATAATGATCAGCATTGCTACCTCTGTGAGTTCTCCTTCTTAGGAGGGCTCAGGGGCATGCACCTCATGCAGCCCTTTGTAATTGTAGAAAAGCTGCTGGCCTTATTACACCTTATGTTCATTTTGCTCTTCTTGTACAAGGGTGAATGATCCTGCAGGATGTGAGACCACAGGGAAATGTATCCATTTTCTTGATTTCTATCTGATGTATTTGCCTAAGTTTTCCAAGATGTACTTTCTTTTTATCTCTAGTTGAGATTGCTGCCTTCTTAAGTCCTGGTGTGGCATTTGTCTTTTCTCTTAGGCACTCAGGATATTTTCCCAGTCTGCATTTCCTTAGCGTGTTCCTCATTGCATTTTCCAGTGAGATGATTACTGCTTCTTGCAGCCTCTTTTGTCAGCCTAGGAGGATGCTTATGGAATAGTTCTTACTGTGCCTTGTGTTTCTGTCATACACTTCTGATCCAGAGGAATGCTTTGTGCTGTGTTTGCTTAGCTAGAAGAAGAAAGCATTTAGATTTCAAACCATTGGAGAGAGTATGTTCTGCAAATAAAACTTATTTTTACCTTGCCACATTACTCTCCTTGATGGCATATTGATTCACTTTACTTGGCCAGGTTGGGCCAGGCCCAACATTCTGCCAATTATGTGTCTCAGCATCCTGCAATTTCACAACTGCACATTTCTTAAGCAGGACTCTGACATGTTTCTCTGTGGTGGGATCAAGTTCTGTAACTGCAGGTTCTTCCTGTGTATTTCTATTGGTTTCTTAATGAGCAAATATATTGTAGGAGTACCTGGAGGCAAAAGCAGTGGCTCGCACCTCTGACCTTGCACATCTGTTCAGCAGCACATGTGATTTCTGCTCTTAGAGCAGCCTCCTGCTTTCCCATGCAGCATCTTGCAAATGAACATGAAAGGGCAGAGCTGAATTTGAAAGTTTACTATAGGGATGCATGAGTCCTCTTCTTTGCAGAGCTTGTGTTAAGGATACGTAGGCTAATCTATCTTGAGCATAGAAGCTCTCTCCAGCCATTACATTTCCTTCAGAAGATCTTATATAACAGCAGCATGTATCTTGGTATTTTGAGTGTGTGCTCTTTGTCTAGCCATGGATATTTAAGTTAGGGTTATTTTGTTAAGCTCAGCCTGGTACAGTTATGGTGATGTTTGCTAAGGTGGTTAAGATGGTCAGAGGATGTGGTTTGAGCTCCTAAGCAGATTTCACTGATCTTTGTTACTAGAGGGGTTTAGCTATCTGAATTGAGTCTGAGTGTGAGCATAAGTGAGACAGATGAGACAATGGAAAGAAGTGAGATGACTGCAGCACCCTCACTTTCCCCAACAGCTTTGGAGGCATTAGCCTGACTCAGTGTCTCCTGAGGTTTCAGCATCTCTCTGACACTAGGAGAGGCAGATCTGCCTTACTCCTGGCCACTTGCTTCCAGTGTGCTGGCAGCTAAGTGACCCCCTTGAGCCAGTTCAGCTCACTTAGCCGTCAGAAAAGTCTCTTTTATAAAAGTGTGACTCCCTGAGTGTTTCAGCAGATCAGCTCAGCACTAGAGTCAGTTCTAGAGGGCAGCTGAGAGTCTCTCTTTGGAGCAAGCCTCAGGCTGATCACTGCCTTGTGAAACGACCACCTGTCCTCGCTCTTTCCCCTAGACCGAAGTTTGGCACTCAACCAATGCCTTCAGACTGCTTCTAAGCCTAAGAAAAAAAATGAATTTAGATGCACCCAGATCTCTCTTAGTGTAGATGAAACTCCAGTGGAGTATTACAAAAGCTGCTTTGACATTTGTGCTTCCTTTTTGACAGAATAGTTACTGTATTTTTAAGTAACATCTTATAGTACATATGGCTGTATAATTTGCAAATTGCACATTGCTTTCCAGAACACTAAATTTTGTATTCAGATATTGTGATACTTTGTTACTGCTTTGATACTGCTTTGTTAGAGTGTGAATTTTTAGTCTGAAAAGTGGTGATGCTTTCCCAGTTTCTGTTGCTGGAGGTTGGTCGTACAGGACTGTCCTCAGCAGAAAGACAATACTGTAGTTCGTACCAGCAGTTCAGCTTTTATGCAGTAATGATGAAAAGAAAAAAGTTTGTGTTTATTTACTGGCCAATTATCCATTTTTTAAAGATTGGTCTTCACTGGAAGATAAAATGAAGAGAAATATAAAATAAAATGAAGTCATTAATGTAGTCTTTGCTTCTAGCTTTGACTTCATTTGATTGTAAATTGTTTGCAGTAAAACTGCAAATTAGTAGCTTGGATAAAGCTCTATAAATTCCTTCAATATCAGATTTAAATGAGGAGGAATTGGGCCTCTAACCTTCATCGAGTATAACTGTAGCTTGATGCATTCCTAGGGGCTAATTATCCTTTCCTCCATATCATTTGCTTGAACTCTCAATTGCTCACTCTGTAGTGCACATTGGGTGGATGCTAGAAAATGCCTAAGAAGATGTGAGATGGAAACTTGGGCAGAAAGATGCTCTCACTACCAAATGTGGATGCCAGAAGCTGTGTTACACTGAAAGGAGGGTTTCTACATTTTTTAAAGAGCAGGCTGAAATAGCCATCCCTCCTGGAAAGGTAAAGTACCACCTGAACTTCCAGCTCTCTCTGCCCCTCTTACCCCTAGGTAAAGGGGAAGTGTCCAAAGACATAGGTGAGGTAAATTCTGGTTTAGTGTAAGGTATTACTACTGTTACTGTATTTTATGACTGAGATAATTTCTTCCTGTGTACCACACAGCTGAAATAACAGTTCTTCTATTTTCAGGCTTGTGAAGCCATGTCTTGCCTCATCTGTATTGCTTTTACTGAAAGCCGAGGGGATAGGAAGAATATGGGCAATATCACAAATGTTTAGAGAAAAACCATGCAGAAAGAGATCTTTTTATAAAGGGTCTGTCGGGTATGTAGTGGCTGTGGCCAGCCCAGAGGGAAAGGTTGATGGCTGGAGGTGATTGTTCTAGCCAGGGGTATGGGAAGAAGATGCTTCTGTAATGCAGAAAATTTAGGCGGCAGTTTGTGTACACAAATAACTGGATTCAGGTATTAATTAGAAAGCATAATTTGTTTGGGGAGTTGAAGATTAAAGGAACTCTTGTCTTCCTGTCAGAACAATTTTGTCTGCATTGAGCTGTCTGATAGATCAGGTTGCATAATAGGGGTATTGTGTGGATTTTCCAAGAGCAAACCAGAATGTCCTGATATTAGACTCATGGGTTATTTTTTTGTTGGGTTGGTTTTTGGTTTTGGTGGTTTTGTTTGTTTGGTTGTTGTTGTTTGGGGATTTATTTATTTGTTTGTTTCATTTGTTTTGGTTGGTTTTGTTGTTTGTTTGGTTGTTTTTTTTTTTTCCTATTCCTCCAGTGCTGCTCTCCTTATGTCTGTGGAAGAACTTCTGCTCTCTTTACTGTCAGGTTTAACTGCTTTTGTATGCTATGTAGTGGCTTCTGTTGGCTGTATGGAGTATTAGTGCAGTAGTCAGTGGGGAAGGCTTCATTACTTCAGTCATTCAAGATACAATGCTAGTCACATGTCCTGCCTTTTGGGCTTTGGACCTGTGTCTAATTCTAACTTGTTTTCCCTGCTCCAGTGATCCTTCAGCCTAGAAAGGATAAGAGGCAACACTCCTCTATTGTCAGCTTTGTTCAAGCCATTGGGAAGTACAGTAGTTACTGTTCTATTGGTAAAACAACAAAGAAGAGCAAAATGCTTAAATGGAAAGGGCAAAAACCAAATTGAGAGGCAAATCCTATTTATCTTTCTCAGTGGGTATTTGCCAGCAGCCATATAGTCTGTGAGCACAGTATGCACAGAGCCTGGGCTGTGTATGGGTAGGAATGCATTTGCAAGGAGAGGAGGTCACCTGCAATTGATAACAGTATCATTAAGTGAAATGAAATGGGGAGACAGAAGGTACAGGGACTTGAGGATGAGTTTTGTTGGTTTGGGTGGTTGTGTGAGCTTCGATTTTGCCACTTTTTGCTCTACAGATATGAGGATACCTTATCTGTGGCTTTGTCACTTTGGACAGTTTATATTCTTCTTAATAGCTGCTTATCCTGTTGAATTAAGTGATGTTGGTTTAACACTATGCAGAAGCTGTTTCAGAGAAGTGCTGGATGTCCCTGGCTTTTTTCAACTGGAGCAGCTAAATTTCACCAGTGCCAGGGCAATATACCCAGTATGCAGTCACCTCATACACTGGCTCTGCTTATGCTGTCACTGCACATTAAGGATTAGTGAGCAGAGCATGCTGGATTGTTTCAGATGTGGTTTATCTATTATTCCTAACACCTCCTGGCAGGCCATACTCTCCCAGCTGCACTGCGTAGGTAGCACCAGCAGCAACATCAGCTGCTGTTGTTAAGTTTGGAAATGCAGGTTCATTTACAGCCTCAAATTCTTATTTACACAAAGCCTTATGAAAAAGGCATCTGTTGGGATGATAATTTCTGTCCAGAGGTGAATCCTTCTAGAGGATCATCACCAAAACTAACTTCCAGATTCTGCACAGATTTAGAAAACAAGGAACCACTCACATTTTGTAATGAGGCATATTTGCAAACTTGCCTTTACACAACAGATTTCCTAAGGAGCAAGGAAACATGATGTTTCGAGAAAAGACTATCTTTTGACAGAAAGCAGAAGAGAGAACACTTGATGAGCACTGACCTAGGCAATGTTTCTTGCTTAGTTGTTTGTGAAACTTGTAGCTCAGCCTGTGTTTAAGGGGGCTGATCCCATTGCTGTGGACCAGTCGGTAATTCCTGGACTGTGGTTAGAGAAACGTTAGATTTTTCATGTTCAAACAGATAAGTTATTTTTTCCCCAAGTGCTCTGTATTTGCTTCTTATCTGTCTTATGTATCTCCTGTATATCTTGTAGCTATTGAGTGTATGAAAGACTGTAGCTTGCCAACTCAGATCTTGGAGTGAAGGAAGATAGAGAGCCTGGCTATGACAGTGGAGAAATCCCCAGGCAGGGAAAGGTGAGGAAGATAATAAATTTGTGAAAAGTAGGGACATGAATGGTAAAACATGAAAAGAAAAACATAGGGAACAGGACAAAGGAGGAAGTAAAACATAAGGAAACTGAAGTGTGAGTGTCAAAAGAGAAAATCAGGGAAGCAAATAGAAGAAAACAGAAAGATGATGTAGTTGTCAAGGCTTTTAAAAAATATGTAAACCCAGAAGTGCTTCAAGATGTGAATGTGTTTGTGCAGAAATGAATATGTAGTTTGAGCCTATAGGCTATAATTTTGAATTTATTCAACTCAAAATGGCTTAGTGGAGCCATATTCTATTTAGTTGTACTAACATATGGCCACATTAGTGATATCTCACATAGAGCATTCCTCTATCTTACTGTTCCTCTGCACTGGGTTGTCCCTATTCTGCCATATGGCAAACAGTGATAAATGGTGAGGTCTCAGGAGCTGGTAAATGTCTGATTGTGAACAGTGAACCCAGAGGATGAGTATATGGTTCTGAAATGCAAATATATTTGAGACTGAAGGGTGGACACAAAGAACATCACGTTACTGCGGTTTTTTAGATGAAATTGGGGTTTTGGAAGCTTGGCAGTTGTCAGCAGAATGGTAGGCAGCACCCAGTGCATGCCTAAAGCGTGTGCTGAATGGGCAACAGAAACACCAACAGCAAAAATCAAGAACTTTTCCCCTGGGGACAACAATATAAAATGTTTCTATAGAGCTTGCTTGTTTGAGGAAATGTGTATGCTAGTTAATTGAAACATTCACTCCTGTCAGCTGAGAATTGACAGGAAGAACACCAAAGCAGACAAGTAGCAGCAAACTGTCTGAAGGCACATTTCTGGAGCCCTGTCGAGTCTGCAGCTTTTCAGTTCTTCCTTTTTGCAGACTATAATGTGAAAATTTACAATTGGCAATGAAATATACCAGGAAACTTAAAAGCAGATGACAGTTTGAAAAGAGAGAGGAATGTAGTACTCAGATCTTCTGTATATCAGGGTAAAGGAAACATGCTTTATATTGTTTGTGTATCTGTGAAGCTGTGGTATTATTAGAAATTTATTTCAAATCGAGGAGCTCAAAATAAAACTTCCATTTAAGAACAGTTGTACTGCTCAGTTTATCACACTGATATTTACAGCCAGCTAATCTGAATCCCTCTACCCCTTAGAAATCACCAGTCTTCTCAAAGGGGTAAGCACCTTCCCACACTGTCAGGTTTGAATATTTAATCTAGAGAATGCCCTTGAGTTGAAATGGCTTTGGCAAAGGAAGCTGCCTTTGAAGTTTTTGGATCTTCTACATTCCATGTTTCCTGTTTGAAAGTGCTTTGTTTTTTAATTTTAAATAGTGCACTGTAAGCAACCTGCAAAACCTGAACCTCAGACATCAGGCTGGCTGACATGAGGAACCAGACAGAAGCAGGAGTCCAGCAGCATTTAGTTCATCTTCCCATCAAGCAACCTGCCCTAGGTAAGAGAAGTTTATGTGAGTCAGAGATAATGTGGTTGGTTGTATTCACAATTACAGGGCAGCCAGGCTAAAGGTTTAATAAAGAAACCTTACTCCTGTGCTTTGTTGATGGAAACTCCCTACACTAACTGTTATAGAACTTATAATTATGATCTCTTGGACAGAAGTCTCAAACTCATTGCACTTGCCTTTCTCTGAATTTCATAGGTCATTTCTGATCCAGCTCACATAGACCTTCCATGTTTTTGTGCTGTCTATAGACCATGAATTTTTCCAGGTTCCAGGCAAAAAGATCCATGTTCTTGCTTAAACTCTGAAGCTTCTTAGAATGTGCTTGCTTTGGAGGCATGAAGAAACACAGGCCAGATAAGATATAGTCTTGCTCTGGCAGTGGGGTTGGACTTGAAGATCTCCTTCCAGAGGTCCCTTCCAACCCCTAACATCCTGTGATCCTGTGATTTGTGGCATTAAAATCTTCATGTCTGAAATAAACTTCAAAGTTACCTAATTGCACCAGGTCTAGAATACTTTTCAGTCTAGATTCAGGGTGGAAATAATTTTATCAAGACTGATGATAAATCTCTCACTCTGGACTGAATGATGTCTTCTCATCTTCATGTACTACCTTGGAGTATTCATCATTAGAGTTGAGGTTGTGCTGTCCCCATGTAGAAAGTGGCAAAAAGGACAGCATAGATTGCAGTGGCACAGCAATGCAGAAGACAAATAGCTCAGCTATTTGTTCAACAAAACTACTGCTGCCACGTAGGGTTGGATTAAACTGGCTGTGAGCAGGGATCAAGTAGTTGAAGCTGGATATAAGCAAGGCAGAGATGAGGACAAAGGAGAGCTGGAGCATGCCTTTGGCCAAGTCTCAGTTGTGTGTACAAGTGTATAGTTCAGTACAATGTGTAGTTTAGAAACACTGCTGCATTATTCTGTGCTGCCAAGCTCTTGGATGGCAACCTTTCTGATTAATGATTTCTGCCATCTCTAGTTGGTGAGGAGAGCATGGTTATGATTTTCTAGGACTCTTCTGTCCCATTCAGGCATGAGCAATGCAGCATACATTGGGCATAAAGCCATTGGTTCTTAGGCCACTGCAGTCTCACAGAGTGCTGCAGCATTTCCCCTCAGCAGTGTGTACTCGTGGCAGCACAATGCACCATTTCTTTCCTCTGAAGTACTGCTACAGCTGCTGGGCCGTTTGGCAATCTGAACAGGGAGCAAGAGCCTGCTCTGGCTTGCTGACTTTTTGGTGGCACCTAGTTTGTCAGACTATCTCAGAAGGGATCTGGAAGAAGCTGTTCTGTTAAAACATCTGCTGCATTTATAAACCTGTGCAAATGCTTGAAGAGGTGTTTGAAAAATTGTGTATGCCATTTTTAAATGAAGTTTGAAAAACCTAGTGTGTATCATATACTTCATGTATCATCGGTCATAAACCTCACGTATCACGGTCAAGTGCTAAACCATCAGGCAGCAGGTGAGTCTTTGCACAATGTCAGGGATCAATGTTGTAAATGAAATGACAGGAGAAGGAAAGAAAATAATATTCCCATTTTGCTAAAGATTCAGTGGTCAGTATGTTTGGATAGTACCCTTTTAAGTAAGTAAAAGTTGTTTGGTCAGAGTGACTCAAGTAATTACTGGCAAGTTTTGATTTTTTAATTGTTACAGTCAGGTTATTTTGCCTATTTATTTAGAGAATGTAATGATTTCTTTTTCTGCATGATTCAGGTGTTGACTTGTTGGTAAAAAAAATTGGCCAGACTGATAGCAAGAGATCTGTATTTCTTTTAAAGTGGGTTCCATAAGCTGATCAGAAGAACCTCTCCATAAGCATGATGAAAGAGTTGTGGGCAAGCAAACCTTTTTCTGTGGCAAAAATGCTGTAGTGGTACGAGGCAGATTCTGTTTTTCTGCCACTGCTGTTTGGATGGGAGCTGGCTGCTGATCATGAATCAGGAACTAGGGGTGCCATGGGAGTTTGTTAAAGGTTACACCTGCACTTGCAGTTAGTGCTGTGCAGTAGGAGCAGAGCTGTAGAACAACCTGCTGGTCCTGAGGTCCTAATCTCCACATGACTGTATTCTTGAGGTGCTGGACTAGCTTCAGTTTGGTTGCACAAGCTCCACCAGTGACTCAAGTGCCTGGAGCGTGCCCCTAGAGAGCTGCTTCAGGTTTAGCTACACCCTGAAGGCATCCTGTTTGTGGGCTCTGAGGCAGCAGTATGCCCTGCTGGGAGAGCTGCTGATCTGAACTACAAATCTGTGGAGAGAGCTCCTAAATATCTGATCTCTCAAGTAAATTGAGACCATAGCAAAAGCCTGTTGGAGGAGGTGGCAGTACTAGTTCTGACTTGTAATCTATAATCAAGATCCAGTAAGAATAATGCATATTTAAAAAAAAAAAATCTTTTAATGTTGTTCTCTTGGCTTCAGATACAGGAGGAAATGAGAAAGCTCTTTCTAGGTCTAAAACAAGAAGAAAAAAGGGTATCAGCATTAAAACAAGAGGGTAAGATGGCAAAAGCACTAGTGTGATTATCTCTCCAGGAGAGCTGCAGGTATTTTCACATAGCCTACTGCTGCTAGATTCAAGAAGTGTCTCTGTATTGGTGAGCATAAAGCAGTTATAGACTTATACTGGTATTTTAAAATGTTTTATTTAAAAAAAAACTAAAAATCTAGTCATGCAAAATGAAGAGGTTTCCTAAACAGCCTCATCTGGAGCATGTGCTGCCAAATTGAGGGCTTCATATCAAGTGAACTATCTCAGGGTGAGTGAGTCAGCTTCAAAGGGGTATGAAGAAGACTAATGAACTGCTTGAACAGTTTCTTACACGATGTGTTTACTACAGGCCCATTTGAGAAACACTGGCATGGAACAGACTTCTACTCATTGAACTATGTTCTTTAGATGTCTCACAAGCAACATCATCTTCTACTACTTACCACAAAATAGAAGTCTTTAGAGCACTAAATTAACTTTTGTGAAGTTGTTCTACTGAAGGGGAAAATCCTTTTTAAAAGGTGATTTTTAAGTACTGAGCTGGTTTTTGTGTTTGATGTGACAATCTATCATATATTGACTTTGCAGCCAGCACCTTTTTGGGTCTTTAACCAAAATCTGGGATGAAGAAAGCTGTAAATGTGGTTTGCTTAACATGTTCAAGTTATGCTGCATTAATTTGAACGTAAGATAGTGTCGGAACTACACTATCAACTGGAAAACTTCTCAATTCTGATTAAGTACATTTTGCTCCTGGTCATATTGGCTGCTTAGAGTGTACTTAGTCATAAGATTTAGGGTGACAGGTTGGACTCGATGATCTTTGAGGTCTCTTCCAACCTTCTTGATTCTTGATACTTAAACACAGCTTGAGCTGATTTAGATTTATTAAGTTTTCCTCTCCTGTTATTTCACCCTTCTGCCCCAATTTGTATTCCTGCCCTCCTGTGCAATGTTACTCAGAAACCTCTCATTTCTCCTGCACTGTCAGGCCAGCGCCTTCGTTCTTTGAAGACAGGTTGTTGCAATTTCTTGCAAATCATGGAAGAAAATTACATAATCTTAAAAGCCATTGCTCTTTTCCCTGCATTAAATATTCATATCTTTATCCTTCCATTTCTATCCCCTCTCACAAGTAGATCAGCACAGACTGATGTACCTTTTGTCATCAGGGGGCTGAGAGTCCTGCCCTTCAAGCTCAGCAGAACAATGCAAAGTTCTGGAACTCTTCTGCTGTCATTTTAGGAGAGGATTGGCTCTTTGTTTTTACATAAATACCAACTCCATCATAGCTTTTATATGTCAGAGCTTGCTACATGTTTTTTCTCCCTTAAATACCAACTCAATGAACAGATTTTTACAACTTGTAGCTGCTCAGTCATTTTGTATGGCTTTTTAATCTCCAGAGGCCAGACAAAGTGTGATCCTTCTGCATTGCTTGAGTAACACAGAGATTGGAGCTACATTTGAGTAGGATAAAGGCAGAGATGTAGAAGTACATAAACATTTTTCTTTTCCATCCCTGTATTTTCAGTTTTATGGTGGTGGTTGGTTTTCTTTAATGAGTTTTCTACAGGGAAAACTGTTGCAACCAAGTAAATGCGTCTTACACAGGAGAAAACAATCCTTTTTTGTGAAGGAGACTTGAGAGAGAAACTGACACCCAAGTGGTAAGTTTCTGAGATAGCTGATGACTTACCTGGGTTTCAGGGCACTGATAAAACTGCTGTTGGATTGATCTGGTATGATGTGGGTTTTTTTTTAATTCTTCAGGTTTATATTTCAAGCTCTCCTACAATCCTAACTTTGATTTTAGTTGTATTTATGGATTTATTCTCTGCTGTCAGACTGCAATTAAATGATTGAAATCCATAAATAATAAACATTGTTTCCATTTAAGATGCAGTAACAAGATGCTGTTGGAAGAAGTTTTATGTACTTGAGCAGCTTTTTATAGCTAACTCCCCCCAGAGCCAAGTCCAGATACGTTCTTAGAGACAGGAACCTAATGGCTTTCTTGCATGTTTGTTGAAGCCCATGGGACAAATCTTACAGGGCAACTGAAGGAGAGGACACTCACACACCTGTTTGTGGAAGTGTTACATAAAAAGTCCTGTGGCATATTTTAGCATCAACCAGTAAGCTGAGCAACTTGACCTGCTTTACCCTTCACGGGATATATGCTATTAAATTAACAACATGAAATAGGGGGGGAGAAAAAAAAAGACATACTAACATGAAAAAACACATTTTATTGCACTTAAGTTATAAGAAAATAAAATTTCTAAGTGAATCAAACCATAGACACAATCCCTTTAAAGGTTGTTTTCCTCCATCATGTCAGGTTGTTACATAACTAAAATTAACCAACTGGAATCTGATTGTTTTAAATCAGACTATAAATAAAACAAAAACAAAAAAAACCCAAACCAAAACAAAAAAAAAAGGAGGAAAAAAGATCGCCTAGGATACAGTGTTAAACCACTTTCACAGTTCAGCTTGAGTTGTGGCTCTTGGAGAATGAGGCAAACCATATTTGACTCTCTTCACTTCTCATCGTGTTTGCATGTGACATCTTTACAAAAACGTACGTTTTTGCTCTGTCAGTTCCTCCCAGCAATAACTGTAACAGTTGTTTGTTTTTTCTTTTTTTTTCAAATACTGTAAAACACTAAGACTGACCAGCAACTTTATTTTCATTTTTGTATTTTATGATATTTTTTTAAAAATTTTGTCAGTTTTTTTTTTCTTTTAATGTATGTTCATTCCATTCACCACAGCCCTCACAAAGAAAAATTTCCCCACAGAACAGGCTGTAACAGCTTTGTTCTAAGGAATGTGTTTTAATTTTTGCCCAGAAAAAAAGAAAATAAGCTTTGCACACACACTCAATTCTTTATTTGCAGGCAAACTTCACTCTTAATTGTCTGAAACTCTTCCACTCTCAGCCTCTTAGAGGCACAGTTGGCTCAAGTTTCAGTGGCAAAAGTCTTTTTCTGTAACCAAACTAGAGCAAATTTGGAATTCAGTCTGGGACTAAAACGTCACAGCAGAAAAAAAAATAAAAAAAAATAATTTGCTTTTCTTTCTTTCATTTAGCAGCATAAATAAGTTTGGCCACTGGGAATACAGTACAGGGGTGGGACAACAATCCCGTAATTGAAGACCTACTTCTAGCACCAGCATTGCGAATTAAATCCATCAGAGGACTCTCAAAATCCAGGACAACTTGCCACCTCAGAGCAACTTATGTGTTGAAGAGTATAGATGGAAGCAACAGTAAGTAGATTAAACAGAGGCTAATACTGTGATTGACATTGGCAATGGTTGGCAAAAAAAAAAAAAAAAAGAGGAATAAAAGAAAAAAAAGAAAAAGCTCTGATAAACTGTACAAAACAATTCACAGTAATATTTTAGCTTCTCCACACCAGGAATGGACTCTTTGTTTTTGTTGTTGTTGTTTTTTTTTGTTGTTGTTGTTGTGGGGTTTGTTTTCTTTTTTTCATTGCAGATGCTCTCTAGTATTTGAAAGTCAACCAGTGACTGCTCATAGGTGTTGGAAGGGACCCCTCTGGAAGTTGTCCGGTCCAACCCCATGCTCAGAGAGGGGCTGCCAGGACCTAGGGTGGCCCAGGGGTGCACGAGCAGACTCACCTGTGCGGCTTCTTTCAAGATCTTTGTGGTAAAATAAGCTGTTAACAAGAACTGTAACATTTTTTTTTTCCACCTCCAAATTGCTCAAGGAGCAGTTGGAGGAAAGCAAAGAAATAATTGCACCTGGTTTCATCTCAAAAGCTGCATTTTTGCAAAGCTGCCCCGGTCAGAAGTGTATAGCCTTTTTATGTGACGAGACAGCAACTGCCTCTCTTGTCAGTTATAGTTTGTCATCTTTGTCTTCTCCTTTGTAGTCTGTAGGTCTTTAGGATCTGTTGCCCCAAGCCAACATCCTGCACCACCAAGGACAAGGGATTTTTTTTTTCCTTTTTCTTTTTTTTCTTTTTTCTTTTTTTTTTTTCAGGGGGAGGGAAAGGAGAACGTCTACACGCTTGGACAAATTCATCTTTCTGCCCTTCATTTCATATCCACGTCAAAGTCCAACACCAGCAGCTTTGTTTCCTCAGTCCCGTTGCGGCTCCCCACCGCACACACTAGCTTTGTGTTAGAAGCTCTGATCCGCCACACGACGCCTCCGCTGCCCCCGCTCTCCAATGTGACTAGATTGCGGATAAATTCACCCGTTTTCAAGTCCCAAAGTTTTACAGTCCCATCATCTGAGCTGGTAATTACAAAGTTCTTGTTGAACTGTAAACAGGTCACAGCACTCTGATGCTTGTTGGGACCTGTAACAGTAAACCAAAACATTTTTATTTGTGATTAGAAAGCCAGGTCAGACAGCACTGCAGAGAGAACAAATACGTGGCGTTTTGCATGCAGTTTTTTCTATTAGAAGTGTTAATTCAGGTTGTGCACTTTACAAGGGACAAAAGTCTTGCTGTGCTTCAAAAAGCAAAGGCATGTTTAGAAAAATTCCCCAATGTTTCTTTCTTTGTTATACTGATCTCCTTTTGTGGTATACAAACAGCAGGGCAAGCATGCACCTGGACACTTACGAGAATGAATTTAAGCATCCAGGTGACTGCTGTGTTTGTCTCCCAGTCACTTTGAAGAGTTATTAGGAGATTACTCTGTCAGTAAATATTGACAGTCATCTATTGACATATAAATATAATACCTTTAAACAGCTTTATTTAATTTCCTGCTCCAGCCAGGGATGCTGCTTGTGAGCTGTGGGAATAGTACAAGACTTTTTTTGTGGGGCAAAACAAAAGGATGTGTTTGTATGTGTGATGCTCGAGTGGCAACTGTCAAAATGAAAAGAAAAAAATCTTTCTTCCTACTGAAAAAAGAAAACATCTTCTGCTCATTTCTCTTGATTTATTGCATCAGACAGTGTACTTTCCCTCCCGATCCAATTAATCAGTAGGCTTTGAACATCCAAGTGACCCCTAAATAAATACATTGACTATTTTAAGATGTCATTTCCTACGTATTTCTGTGGCTTATTAAGCTAATATAGCCGTAGCAAATTGCTATCAGTCCAGACCATCTGCCTTTCATAATAGGCAAGTGATTTGAGTAGATTAGATTAAATACATTTTGTTCTTCTAAACCGAAGAAGGAGCTGTCATCAGAAAAATATTTAAATTGTAAGTGGTCTGTGCTTGTTTATTTTCAATTCAAGTTTTTCTACACAGAACCTGCAGCATAGATTACTGCAGGCAGCTGGATTTACATACAGGTAGTTTAAGCTCACCTTGCAATGTCTGTAAACATTGTCCTGTTTTAATGTCCCAGATTTTGACCGTAGAATCGGCATTCCCAGACACAAGTATATTGTCCTTGAGTTCCATTCCACTTGTGAGAGACTGGTGGC
The DNA here is from genome assembly GCF_027791375.1 of Indicator indicator. NCBI lineage: Eukaryota > Metazoa > Chordata > Aves > Piciformes > Indicatoridae > Indicator > Indicator indicator. The sequence continues at coordinate 24,268,899 of NC_072017.1, read as the reverse complement.
CTGTTAGCGTGTGAATGCAGTTGCCTGTCTCCACATCCCAAACTCGGATGGAAGTGTCAAGAGATCCACTCACTACATGGATGCCATCGAACTACGAGAAAGGTAAATCTATTACAAACGGTTATAGTAGCACCTTAAGAAGGTGGCTATTAAGCATTTAATTCACCAAATGCAACACTAGATATATTGAAAAACTATGCCACAAAGTAAGAACCGAGTCTACATAGAACATCTGAAATCAGAGCAGGTGGTTCATGGCCGTTGTCACTTCCTGTGGTAGACACATGGGCTATGAGGTATATGATTTTAGGAGAAAGACTCTGAACCCTTGGTCTTTTAAATGTAATACAACTGCTTTAAACAAAACAGAACCCTCACCACACTGCAGCATGCAACAGGAAGAGAATGCAGTTTTCCTATTGATGTTAACAAGCCAAGCCTGCTTTTTACAAGTCAGAGGGACTTTATGGTGGAGAAGGGCAACAGTATTAACCCAGCATCCTCCACACAAAAAGCTAAAATATAGAAAAATGGAAGGAAAATAATTGAAAAATGCTGGGTTTAACCATTTTATAATCATGAGTGCAGTAAAGAACTTTAACTTCCTAGGCACTGCAGGGAAAGGCATACAGGCTGTCACGGGTGTACAATTTCTTGGATTTTCTGGTTGTAGATGTAAAACGTGGAATATAAACACGTAATCAGCAGAGAGGACCAAAGACCAAGAGGGCCAAGAGGACTGAACATGTAAAGAATATAAAGGTGGAAAGTAACATAAATGATACAACAATGACCTTAGAGTCCAGAATTCTCAAAAAAAAAAGGAGAGGAAAAGAGCAGTAGAATAAAACTAGTGGGCCTCAAGGAGGAATACTTCAGTTGAGACTTCCTTCCCAGGAGGTTTTTATATTCTGTTCTCTGAGGGGAAGAAGAGTTCAGGAGAGCTGGCACTTTCGTAAAGGCGCAAACTATCCTTGTGTGAAGGAAAGATAGGAAGTGTAGTAAATTACCAAGACCCACTTGGCTAAAGCACAAGGAATTGTACAAAAAAAGCAGAAACCAGATCAATAGATGTGTTTAAAAGAGCACACTGGGACAACATCAGAAAGGCAAGGCACAAACCAAGATAAAACCAGCAAGAGCTGTTAAGGATGATAAAACACTATTCTGTAAAAAAAACCCCACAACAAATCCAAACAAGAGGAAGGCCAAAATAAAAAAGCTCATTTATGCTCAGTGGGAAGGAAACTCCAAGTGAGACCAGCTATTTAACTTTTTTTTTTCTGCTTCAGTCCTCAGCCATCTGAGTGTAGACTCACAGTGCTAACACCAGTGACAACTGAGTACAAGCTTTTGCTAGAATGGGGGAAAAAAACCCCAAGGCAAGTTGTTTTAAGACAATTTCAGAGACATCTGCTACTATCTTTGAGAACCCATGGAAGACAGACAAGTTTCAGATGGCAAATACAATTCCTTTCCTTATTGATGGAGATGATGAGTGATGGGGAATTACAGATCAGTCAGCCTAACTTCAATTTTCAGAAAGAGCTAACAAATAATCAATCTGGCTGTAAGCCCTTAGCAATGCAGTAAGTAGCAGCAAACATAGATCTGTGGGAAAATTATCTTAACCAGTATGATTTTTTTTTTCTGTGACAGAGCAAAAAGCCACGTGAAGCAGATGTCTTGATAATATTTTCACAAAGACAGAGGTAAATTTGAGGCAGAGATACTATCCTGCTCAGAACTCTATTCATGGCATTATTATAAATATTAGAAAGAGTTCCAGGAGGGCTTTGGCATTTAGTATTTTTGTTAGGATTTGGATGACATTTGAAATGGTACAACTGACCCAAAGCAGAGTGTGAAAGTTAAAAAAAAAAAAAAAAAAAAAAAAAAGTGAAGATTTGAGCTTGGCAGGGAACAAATGAAGACGTAGCTGCAGCCCGGGAGAATGAAGGCTGAGCAGGAGTCTTTGTTACCTCTAAGGCAATCCAACACTACTTGTCCATGTGGACAGAGCGGTATCTAATACTGGCAAAGAAAGAACCTAATTAAGAGTACTCAACTATCCGTGACTGCTGCTGCTTATAAAACCTGCCGAAAACTAACTTCTTATATCTCTGCAGTCAAACATGGTTGAGCATGGCACCTAGGTTCAAAATAACGTAGAGAGTGACTGGCACAGACAAAGTGCTGATCTGCTGTACACATCACATTTCTGGTGAAGATATACTGAAAATCACACTCTGGTATCTGAACTGTGGTATACTGGGTAAGGCACATAAAACAACTTCTCATTTCTAATAAACACTTGCTAAGACTTTGACTGGAATGCTGCATCCTGTTTTGGGCACCCTGCTTTCAAAAGAGGATGTGAACTAACTTAAGTTCAGATAAAAGAATGAGGAATGCTAAGTAGCCCAGCAGATGATTTGGGTGGAACCACCACAGGAGGTTTTCTTTCCTAAACAGAAGTAAACCAGATTGATGCAGCAAATTTTGAATTCTTTCCCCCTTTTCTGAAAGGTAATTGTATTCCATGGCCAGAAGGTATTCAAAAAGAGAGCTTTAAAGCTGGATATTCAAGACAAACTTTACTCCAATACTGCTACTGTCAAACAGACAGTGGTTTGGATCAGTGATTGAGCTGTTACCCATGAACTCTGAAACACGTGGATTACTTGAAAGGCATCTAAGAAAGAGTAAGAAAACACAAACTGCTGCATAAGGATCTCTGGAAAATGTTAGGAGGTCTACAAATGGGGAAATACTTAGGTGTAACAGAATCCACCATGGAGCAGGGCCAAGGAAGATAGAGTGGGTATTCAGCTGGATTATTCTATTAATGGGAGTTCTGCTGTTTGGGGCAATTTTAAAGAGTCTTTTTGCCCTAAAACTGTAAGCAGCTGTAGCTGCCCCCAGGAATTTGTTTCAGAATGCCAAGTTCCATTTACAGGGTGTAAATAGTACTGGTGTGTAACACAACCCAATTATTTGATCTGTTATTACAACAATATCAGAACAAGACATGACTATTCGTGTGCCAGAACAAGAGCAACCAGCAAAGATAAGGCAGAGTAACACATGCTGCTCCCAGCTGCCCTGGATAAAATAAAACCTTTGGAATATTTTTAAGAGATAGGCAGGTAAGGTAGTACAGCATTTTTAACATGCTGCTTGGCTAGAAAGTACTCCTCAGCATATGAAAGGAAGAAAAGGGATGGAGATCTTGGATAAACATTACTACATATTTTTGGAAAGGATACCAATTAGGTGTTTTGTTTCTATTTAATCTATTAAGGTGAGATATACCTTATGAAAGATACACTTCATGAAAAATGTCTCTAGCAAGGAGCTTCACTCAAAGCCACAAACCAGAGCAGTTACATGCCAAATGCAATTTCCCGACTTTGAACTGTCTTTGTTAATTTTTTTTTCAAGTCCTGCCAGACTGGGGTGAGAACAGGCACAAGCATGAAATTAATTCCTTTTGCCTTTCAATGCCTGGAAGTGATGCTTTGACTTTGTGAATGAACAAGATGATCTTTTGGGTTAGTAAGGGTAAGAAGGGTCTACATGAGGTCTACGTGTATCTTTGCCAGCATAGTTCTGCTGAGCAGTCCGTGTGCCTGGTAGGCAACAGAGTCCTGCCACAGCACAGTGCCATGTCCTAACAATCTGCCTCTGCTAACAATGCCTTGCAGTTGCAGATCTGGCCTCTACTCAGAGAAAATGAAGTAGAAGGCTGGAGATTTACATAGGAACATAAAATTTTAGGTTCAGTCTTACTGTGGCTTACAGTTTGGAACTGGAAGATGCGACTACAAAATAAGGGTAAACAGATCTGCATAATTCAGAACGTTAATCCAGCGGACTTTTGGGGACATTTTAAATTCCTGTATCATGTGATTTACTTAAAAGAGTAATTTTAGAATTTCTTTGGGAAAGCAAAAACAGAGCTCCAAAATACATGCAAGATTAAAAAACATCCAAACACTCACCAAGCAACCCAGCAAAATCCACAGAACTACTTAACTTGCTGGTATAGAGAGTTGGGCTTTATTGTACTGGGTGCTTAAAAAAAAACAAAGCTCTTCTAAAAAAAATCTCAGTTTCTAAATTAAGACAACATATAACTAGTGTAACAAAAGGAAAGAGGAGACTATCAATCACAGATGCCTCTATACTCTTGTGACCTGAGTTGTTCTGGAGTATGTACCCAAAATTTAATAAACAAGGTGAAATAAGCGGAGCTTAAATGTTACTTAAGGAAACTAAAGCAGCAGATGAAAAACCACATACCTGTAATGAGTAGACTCTGTTAGTATGCCCTTGCAGTGTGTGCAGACAGGTCTCTGTCTCTGGATCCCAAACTTTGACCATAAAATCATATGCACCACTTACAACCCTTCTGCCATCATATTGAACGCACCGAACTGCAGCTACGTGGCCCATCAGAACGTGTAAGCACTGGCCCGTCTCTATGTCCCAAACTCTCAGTGTAGCATCTCGAGACCCACTGACCACTCTGGAGGAACAAGAAAACCCCTCCTCTATTTAGCATCGGACACAAAACCATTAAAACAATTAAACTTGGGTAAAAACCAGTTACAAGTTTTATTTTGGGATATTAGGTCATATCAGGTATTAGTCCACAAGCCACCAGAGGTCTGCTTTGGCATGACATTTTATTAGAATTGCAGATGACTCCAGTGGTTTTTGTTCCTTGGACTCATCTCCTCAGGATCTATTTGATATAAATACCAACCAGTATGTAAGAAGGGCACTTAGTTCCTGAACACCAACATGATGCCAAGAGAAACTGTGTGGACTGTCGTATCTACCTCTGAAAGCCTATGAATACGCTGAGCTCCAGACGGTGCTATGAGCATTCCCTTTTAATGACTCAGTTAACTAATAACAATTAAAGAAAATCTTTAGAAGTTTTACTTTTAGTAAAGTAACAGTTCTTCTCCTTGATTTTTTCAGCTTATACTGTTAAAATTTTTTAGGTACAGAAATGGGAAGGAATTCGTATCTATAGAATTGGTAAGAAAAAACATCATTATTCTTCAAAAAAAAAAAAAAAAGAAATGCAACACCAGGCACTTTGTTTACAGCTCCATACATGGTCAAGTAAGAGCTTTCCAATGTTCACTGACTCAAGACATGCTTTACTAAGCCAGAAATGATGTTAAAATTTAAGTAACATACTGCAGTAATAATTCTTAAAAAGTAATTTTGTAAAACGAGTAGAAGTTTGTAACATTGACAAAAAGGAGAAATTATTCAGAGTGTGGGAGACTGGATCACAGCATAACAAAGAATTAGTTTTGAAAGAACGTAGAATGTGACTTTATAAAGTACACGACTCAATTTTCTGCTCTTTCATTAGTACCCTATGCTTTTGCTTTCATTCATCATCTCCTTTGCATTGATTTATGTAATTTAGTTTGCTTTGCCTGGTTTGCATTCACTCCATGTTGGATGAGGTACCCAAGTTTAACAAGCACCTTGTGTGAACACAAGTGCAAAGGACAAGCCAAACACAAGCGTAACTGACATGGCAAACTGTGGCTACAGCTTTGGACAAAGCCTTACCTTTTCTCATGGAGATGCATGCAGCGCACGGTGGAGGTGTGTCCGTACAAGGTGTGTATGCATTCTCCGGTCTCGGCGTTCCAGACTTTCAGCGTTCGGTCCGTAGAGCCACTGATGATGATATTGTCCCTCATCTGTGATGACCAGACTCCGCCTGTGTGCCCAACCAGCGTTCTCAAACACTGAAATGAAATATTTTGCTTAGTTACCTTTTTGACAGAGTTGAATGGAAACTTAAGAAAAAGGAATTTAGGAGGTAACAGGAGTCTCAAAGAAAGAGCCAGAAGACCCCTGGAGTCTACTTTGTGATTGAACAAGAAATTCCCACCGTTCATAATATTCATCAAATTCCTCTCTCCATCATTGGTACTTCAACTACACAGAATTTTCCCTATAATCTTCCCCCTAATAAACTAAACTCTCTTTCCAGATTTCTCAGTTCAGGGAGTGTTTTTCAGCCTTGAGTCATTTTCTTTCCTGGCATTTTTCTGAGTCACTGCAGGTTTTCCAACAGCAGTTTGAAGTATAAGTGTTAGAACTGCAAAGAGCATTCATGCAGTAGTTTCACCACCAATCTATAAACCATAAACTCCTTTTGTATTGTTTGTTTATCCAAGAAACATTGCATTCTGTAAGCCAGAGCTATGGCAAAATCACGTTTCAAACGTTTTTCAGACTTCCCTGTTGCCCAGGAGAGAACTCCACAACACACAAGCACAGCCTACCTTCTTTGATCCCAAATACATGGCATGATTTCTTACTCTGCAGAGACAGTGTTTGCTCATACCCCCTTCTATAAAACCTCCATGGCTCTGGAACAATGACCTTTCTCCTCCTCTCAGCCTGCATTCCTTACAAGTACCAACTATATATGCTTTCTCACCAGGCAGCAATAAGTGCTAATTAGCACAGACAAGAAGAGATCCTTGCAAGACCCCTCTAGAAAGACACTCCATGAAGATTCTGCATTTACATTACCAACATGATCTCTATAATTACCCACTTTCTAACCCATTTAAATACGTGCCATGTTGATTTTTGCACTGCTCTATTTTATTCAGTTGTGCCATGGGGATACAGCCTTGCAGTGCACATAGCCATCTATTTCTGCACTAGTATTTTTATCAGTCAAACCTGTAACTGCATGAGGAAAGAGGTCAAGACAGTCTGATGATCTCCTTCTCTGTAATCTAATGCTAAGTGGCATTAATTGCCATGCCCTGCCTTTAACTGTTAGTTGACTCCTCTTGATGTAGTCCAATATTTTTTATCTGAGATAATGTATCCTAATTACCTTGTCTTTCAGTTTACTCCATTTAAATACTGACACATTTCAGCTTTCTGACTACCCTTTGGAATTTTCTCCTTGTGATCACAGCTTTTGAAAAAAACCACTGCTTTTACCCCACAGATTACTTTTAGAAAAAGATCATCAAATACAGGTTATCTGGATCAACTGTAGTAAGAAAAAACAGAACTTTTTTATTTAACATCCCTGTGAGTTTCTGCTGAAATGTTCCATTATCACTGCATGCTGCATTTCCACCACATAGATATTCTCCACTTTTTTCTGCATCAGCGATAGTATACTAATTTCTGTTAATATCCTGTTCTTTCTAACACCCTTGAAAAAGCCTTGCTTTTTTTGCTGTACATAGAGTTCCTGTTCTGAAACACTTTTTCACTAGCCTTCCACAATTCCTGGCTCCTAGCTTAATTCACTGATATCAAATCCATCTTCTTCAGTTCATAGCTGTTATACTGTTACAGTTCCTGTTATTTTTTTTTAAAAAGTTCAACTGCTTTGCTCATATTTTAAGAAATCGTCCTTCTAAAGCAGTAAGAACACAGAATCCTTATTTTGGGTTTTAAATCTGTCAAAGGAATTATTTAGTCATGTTCATTTGCACAAACCAAGCTATAGGGTTTTTTTGTTTTATTAATTCTTCGGCATCAGTAAGCATGAGGGCTCATACAGCATTCTTCCATCTCGTATAGGCAATTTCTGGCTCTCTTAAAGGTTTGGGGTAAGGAGTCACACTAAGATTTGTAATTACTTTCAAAAAATTACTGAACAGGAATTGTTAAGTCATGCTACTGTGATGAGTTTTAAACATTTAAAAGAACATATTGCTTTTGAGAGGGTGGTATGTACAAAGGAAGTATTTTTCACTCGAGTTTAGGCTGCCCTTTTCAATTAAAAAATGTAAATTTCAATATGGGTTCCTTCATTAGACAGTTTGTTGTAAGGAAGCCAACAGAGGCAGGGTGAGGCTGCCTATTGCTTTTAATTTTATTCTTCATCACAGTAGTATTTAGAATCCCACTGAGGATCTTCTAGGCATGCAAATACAAATGCTTAATATATTCAGCTTCAACATTATAAAGTGGATACCTTTTACATCTTAAATATGTTATCCTGGATAGCTGTCCTGTTGTTCACAGAACTATTACCGTTAAAACAGCTTAAAGCTAAGTATATACAGCACTTGTCTAGAAGGAAAAAGCAGTTTCCCTGAGGCCTTTTCTATATCCTTGGAGCATGGTCAGTTACCTTACAACAAAAATTCTGTGTTGGATAGCTGCGATGTTCTAACAGCAGTGAAATGTTCAGTACTAGCTTTCTGACTGCACATATTGTTTTGGTTCTCTAAACCAAAATCAAATTATTGAAGCTTATTAAATTCCTGCCTGTGCTGGATCTAATTTAATAGGAAATATTTAAACCTTAAGCAAAGGAGTTTTTTGTTGTTTGTTTCAGGTTTTTTTTTTCCTTTTTGATCGTTCAGGATTATAGTAGAGCTTAGAAAGAAAAACAAACTCATTATTTGAAATTAGAGCCAGTAAAATTAACATCCCATTTCACAGAATTAACCAGGTTGGGAAAGACCTTCAAAATCATCTAGTCCAACCTATCACCCAACAGCATCTAATCTACTAAATCATGCCACTGCCTCATCCAGTCTTATTTTATACACCTCCAGTGATGGTGACTCCACCACCTCCCTGGGCAGCCCATTCCAATGGCCAATCTCTCTTTCTGTGAAGAATTTCTTCCCAACATCCAGCCTAAACCTCCCCTGGCCCAGCTTGAGACTGTGTCCTCTTCTCTTGTTCTGGTGCTGGTTGCCTGGGAGAAGAGACCAACCCCCTCCTGGCTACAACCACGCTTCAGAAAGTTGTAGATGGCAATAAGGTCCGCCCTGAGCCTCCTCTTCTCCAGGCTAAACAACCCCAGCTCCCTCAGCCCCTTGAAAACAACAGAAAAAATGCTAGAAGACAGTGAGAAAAGGAGATTCAGAGGGGTGAAAGCAGGCTAAATGACGAAGCTTTCAGGGAGATAAAGTAACGTATCTGTCCAAATTCTTTAGAGTCCATGTCACAAACAACTCCACAAGAAAAGAGAATTGCCAAGAGAACAAGGATATATGCCACAGGTAACATGAGCAGCATTGCAATTTCACATCAAGGTGACTTTTTGCAACTAGACTAGGTTTCTGGGTAGGAAAAGATGACCCAGATGTTTACCAGCGCTTTTTCCAATTCTTGCACCAGACAGCACTGAATACCACCCCACAGTGTGGTCTGATGGCACAGCAGTATTTTGCCATACCAGTGTTCCAGCCATAGCTCATTTCTTAAGGAATTCAGCAAAATAACCAGCTTACCTTGCCTGTGACTGCCGACCACACTTTCAGTGTGTTGTCATCAGAGCCGCTCACTATTCGGTTCCCACAGAACTGAAGGCATGTGATCACGTGGTCATCATGGCCTTTGAGTACCTGATGATAAAGAACATAAAAATGTACAGTCACAATTTAATGCAGGAGATTAGAGAACTGGAGGAGAAACAAAGTGGTCTTCTGATTCATAAATTAGAAAATGCTAGGGTTGCTTCAATAATAACAAGGCCCCTTAATCCCATGTGTCAAGTCTAATTTACTGCCAGCTGGGACCAAGGAAGGTATTTTCCTTCTTCCATGGAGTGATACTGCACTGCTTAGCAAGCACACTACAGTTACTGTAAACCACCAAAATGCACCAGTAAAAATCACTAATAAAAGTAGGCTGAATTAATTGCTGGATATTGCCCAATTCCTCTGCAGTTATTCCATCTCCTTATTTTTCCCTTGAGTTACTCCTAACTTTAAAGAGTTCTTTCAATCTAGAGTCAAAATAATGAGGTTGTATTTGCTGCATATTTGTACTTTGGTGGTCAAGGCTGACTACATCTTTTTTTTTCTTTCCCCTTACCAGGCAAGCAGCACCAAAGTCACAATCTAGAAAACGGTTAACAGTGAAATACAAACAAAGGCAGCAATTTGTTGTGCTGGAAATGTGAATTGGAATGTTGCTTTATAGAGGTGGGATTTTTCAATGCTTCATTTGGGAAAAACTGCAATTCAGTATATTATACTGCAATACAGCAAGAAGTCCTTGCACACAGGATAAGGGATTTTTTATTTAAGACATCTGACCACTTTTCAAGATGCTCATCGAAATAAAATGGGCATTTGGATAATGCCCCAGGCTGTAATTTTAATAATAATTCCAAGATAACTTGATGTGGTGTAGCAAGGCAAGAAATACAGTGTCATTGCCAGAGATTTACATCAGTCATGGCCAAATAAACAGTGGGATACACCCACAGGTTTTCCTTTTTTTGTTGTTTTTATTATTATGTTACACAGCAATCAAAAGAATAGGCAAATTGCCTTACAACGTTAAAAGGCTAATAATATGGGACTCTCTTCATGCTTCTGACTGCTTCTTCACTGTCGAGTTTGATTAGACAGCTGCTCTTATTTTTACCAAAGGTTTGAAGTATTGCTTCATATCTTCATATTGGAAAAGATGTAAAGATAATACATCAATTTAATTGAAGAATTTTATTATTTAAAATAAACATTTCAACACAGAATGAAGTTATTGTCTTGGGCTCCTCAATTTAGAAGAAAACGTTCCAAAATAAAGCATTAAATAGTTGTGGAGTATTTTTATGCTGCGACATGGCCCAGCTCTACAAATACTCCTGTAGTTATATACATTATGTGTCTGTATGTTTAGCTTAAATGTAAGTGCTTTACATCAAGTTGCTGAGATTATCTGTCTCAAAGAGACTGACATATTTATAGCAGTTCAAAAATTGTACAGAAATTTTTAGAACAGCAGTGAAAGATTTCTGCTGCATGAAGAATCACGCTTCAATTTACTAACATGGTGTTCAGAAACTAAACCCAGGGTAAGATAAAATACAAAATATTTTTTTTCTGTACCAATACATTAGATCTTTGAGCATGGAGGAAAATAACAACGCACGAGTGGATCCTGTTTTGTTCACAGCACTATGCGCATAGCTGAGTAACTCACCTTAGGCGATTTAAGTTCTCCTCGCCGCCAGTTGGTATCAATCCTGTGCTGTCTGATGTAGGCGCTTTTCCACGGGCTGTGTATAAAGCCTGGTTTGATTACTTTCCTCCTCTTGATATGTAACGGTTCATCAATCCCTAAAATGAATTTTTAAAACAGGGGGAAGGGGAAAGATGAGGCCACCCTGAAGAAAACAAATTCTCTCCCTCCCAAACCTTTACATTATTCCCTGACATTAAATACTGCATTGACCTAACAATCTCCTGCATGCCAGCGTTTGCACACCACCCTGCTCCTCAGCTCTTCATACTATACCTTCCCTTGTCCTTCAAGCATAATCATTACCATAATCATAGCTGAAAATGCTCTAGTTTATCATTCGATGCTGCCAACCTACTTAATTTCAGATCCCCCCCCCACCTTTGTTTGTCTTCTCCAACAAACTCTGTAACTGTTCCTACCCTCATTTTTGAATACTTCAAAAAGTAAACCTCAGAGTCTGTGGTCTTCTTCTCCGGTCACCCATCTTCACTACCTTTAAGTTCACTGTGACTCTTGATGTTCGTGAACTTGCAATTCTTTCCTTGATTTGAAAGGCTGTGTGCAGCCTTTTGGGACTGTCCTCTCCTGGCTGCAGTTGAAGTATAGCTATGCCTTTTCTGAACTGACACTTAAGCAGAAGTGCTTTGTTTTAGCCCTGCTACTCTGGGCAGCTCTTTTTTTTTTTTTTTCTTTTCAATTCTCTTACCCATCTCTCTTTTCTGTGCAGCTCCTCGCTCCACTGCATCTCATTACTAGCAAGAATCTTGCCTCTTGCCAGTATGTGGATTTCACTCTTCTGCTTTTAGCCCGTTCACTGGTGTCTCTATCTGCAAGTCTTGAACTAATTAACTGCTTCATATTGCTGAGCACCTCACTAGGTCTAACCAGACTACAATACTGTTTTGTTTGTCTGTGCTCTCATGCCTAGCTGAATTTATTTTTACTTCTAAGTTTGCAAATGTAGGCTTATTCCCTTCTCAAACTCCTTTTTTCTCACTCTGTCCTCTTAAGCACTTCTCATTGAAATTTGTAAGAGGAGAATTGTTAGAGAAGATTTAAGAAGTTAAGACACCTGGCTTCCATTGCAGAAGAAAACTAATTTAAGTAGGTGCCTTAACAGACCTCCAACTATATTAACATTGGTATGTTTTCTACAACCTTTGCACTGACCTCTCACAAGCTCGTCCCCATACTCCAAGGCACTCCTATGTTTGCCTGTATCCAAGAGGGATTATTGCTGTGAGATGACACGTGTGCTCTGCCCCCTAGAACAGACTCCTTGATCATGTAATTTTCCTTAAAAATGTAAGTGTACATTTTTCTTGTGCTCAAATATGTGGCAACTTTCTATAGAGCCATTTTTTCCCACTCACATTACTGCTGAACCACCACATCTTCTTGATTTGGTGCAAGCAAGTGACATCCATGTGGCATACAGATTGCATACTTCTCTCTAGGCAGTCAAGTTAGCAGCTTCTGCCCCTACCACATGCCATTTCTGTTAATTTCTTCCTATCTATGATGTGAAATTTCAGCATCCCTTCTACCCAACCACTGAAAAAGCTTTTCCTCCTTCTTATTCAAAACCCACAAGACTGTACTCCTGCTATTTTTACATCTCAGCTTTGGTTGTATTTTGAATAAAAATAGTCCTTAAGAAAAGGAAAAATAAATACTTTTTAAAAACATACACCTAGTATACTTTATAAATAGGATGTTCAGACTTAACTCTAGGTTCATTTCTAGTGCTCTATGGATTATTTCTGTTGCCTGCTTTCAACAGAGATCCAGACCATGGAGCTCAAAGCATCACCAGCAGTAAATTTAAAGTCACACGAATTGCCTTTGTAAAACTTTAAGCTTATTATGTAAATGAACTGTACTTCTTATGACAGCCACATTTTGTCCATTACATCCATCCTTTTGCTCAGCCTTACCCTCCTCTTTGCACTTCTCTCTCCAGAGGAGATTATCTTCAGCCAGAATTCTCCAGTAACGACATGTCTGGGCTGCCTGCAGAAGGTCCCTGGGTTCCAGGAATGACAGCACATACAGTGCCAGCTGTCAAAAACCAAAAAAAAAGTGTATTTTCTGCATTGCTTCTGAATGGAAAAGTGAAGTAACTCCCAAGTATAATCACACATCAGGGGCTGAAATCCAGGAAATTGAAACAGTAAATTATTAAACCACCTCAGAAACTTAACAGTTTTTACTCCAGTGGGCACATGAAAGTATAACAATCATCTTGAGTTTAACTATATTCATATAGATCACACCAGAAATTGTTCTGGTGTTTGCAGGAATCACAGAATCATAGGATTATTGAGGCTGGAAAAGACCTCTGAAATCATCAAGTCCAGCCTATGACCTAACACCATGACATCAGCTAAACCATGCCACCAAGTGCCAGTGCCACATCCAATCTTTTCTTCAAGACCTCCAGCGAAGGCAAGCCCAACACATCCCTGGGCAGTCCATTCCAGTGTCTAATTACGTTCTATGAGGAAGTGCTTCCTAACATCTAACCTAAGCCTCCCCTGATGCAGCTTCATACCATGCCTTCTTGTCCTGTCACAAGTTGCCTGGGAGAAAAGTCTGACCCCCACCTAACTGCAACTTCCTTTTTAGTAGTTGTAGAGTGATAAGGTCTTCTCTGAGCCTCCTCTTCTCCAGGTTGAACAACGCCAGCTCCTTCATCCTTTTCTCATACAGCTTTCCCTCCAGCCCCTTCACCAGTCTCGTCACTCTTCTCAGATGAAATCACTGTTGTATTTTTTTAAGATGTAATCAACGTTACTTTGAATCATCAGCAGAATTGTTACTAAAATAATTTCGTCTATGCTATTTTAGCTAACAAGCACACCAAAGTTATTTTGAGAGTTTAACTAGAAAGTACAACACTTGCATGTGAGCACAAAGGAAAGAATGCTGTGATGTTGTCAAACCTAAGTACAGCATAAGTAAACACTATATGCACTTGAGTTCAGAAGCGCCCTGCAGCCCTGGGAAATGCAGCAAACATACTGCACATCTTCTGATGAGAATGCAAACACACTCCTAAGAGATATGATGGGGAGTTTTATGGACTGGGATGCAAGATGAAATCAGGTAACTTCAATACTGTACACATAAAGTTACCAAAAACAAAATGGGAAACCCCAGTGAGAACTGCTGCAGAGACAGAGAAGATGAGCTTTAAATGTGACAAAGTTAAAGCTTCTTGGAAGAATTCAGACCTCATTTGATTGAGCTAAGCCATAAAATGACAACAATAAAACCTCCAAAATTATGTTCAAACAGGAACAGAAGCATCTGAAAGGCAATTCAAAATACAGGGACATCTTTAAGGGTGCACTGGCCAAGTACAGGTTTTCCATTTGACAGCAACAACGCATCTCCCCAGTCATGGAAAACAGAAATATAAGATGCAGTAAAGTCCCTTCCGTGGCTAAAAACTCTGAAGAAGGAACAATATGGATAAAAAGTAATGCAAAGAACTACTCACAGGCTGAAATGGTGGATGTAAAAGTTGTCAGGCAAATTATATCATCCACTTTTACATCTGCCTGATGTATCTTTTTGTGTCTATGTTTTTTTAAATTTAATTTTTAGCTGAAGCTATGCTGTATATAAATAGAATCTGCCCTTCAATGCAGGACACACTGGAATTCAGTAAGAAATAGGCTGATACCCTCAGCAGATTTTTTTGACCTTATTATGTGAGAAATGTTTATTTTCAGTAACTTAGACCAGCCAGTGACCAAGCAGGAAATAAAAATTCAGTACATCAGAATTGTTTGCACTTTGACTACACACACCCCCCTTGTTTGCAAGTCATCACCTACAGCTCATATTGAGCTCACAGGACTCCAAACTTGGGAGACCTGTGTCTTGAGTTATGCATTAGATTCCATATGCACCCTAGGCCATAAAGCTGAGGAATCTTCCTTCTGCCCTTACTGAGGGAGACAGCATTTAGAAGCTGGTTTAAGACTATTATAAGAGAAACAACAGCACCTATGCTTTTAGACTTCCTGGAATGTAAAATTATTTAAGAAGTGCTCTTTCCTAACACACATCAGGTGGTCCTGCATGTGGCAAGAATCAAACATGAAAGAGATCCTTTCTGGTTTTGCTGGATATTCCTTAGCTGACACCAGAGTTTGTTTAAATATCACTTATCTGTACAGATACGGATGCTTGCAAAGATGGTGTTCATTAAAACTGCTGGCCAACTGATGCTGAACCAGGTTACATGTGGGTGACATTTATTTTGGACTATATTTATCTAAATAGTCATCAAAAGTCAACACAACCCACAGTTGACTTTAAGATTAGCAGTGCTTGAAAGATGACGTCCCTTTGTCTCAGCTCATGGATCTAGTTAGAAGAAAACCTCAGGTAGCAAAGATGTGACCTTTGACTTAAGTGTATTCAGGACTACCCTCTGCTGCAGTGTCAGTAATACCCACTAAGAAGCAGTCTCTTGCCTTTCTCTTCACTCACACAGTGGCAACAAAATTTCTGTGGCTGACCTCAGCAAAACTCCTTTCGTTACTAGACTTGGTTTTAAAAAAAAAAAAAAAAAAAAAAAAGTAATTTCAATAATTATTTAAGTCTCAGCAAGAAAACAGGAGTATTCATTTCAGATTAATTGTTGGACTGCACATTTCCTCAAGAGGAAAGCAAGCATTTTCCTGATTATTCAGCTATCAAGTTACTGTCTTTGCATTGCTAAAAACATTTCTGAAGAAAAACACTCCAGTCCAAATCATCCTCTTGTTCTGGTTAGGTAATAAAATCATGGCACTGGATCCAACAGCACTTTAGCTAACCACAGATGTTAATACACAGCGACAACTCATGAGAGCGTGTTTTCACAGGATGCTGGCTCAGACAGGGAAGCCTCTTTACAGAATTACTGACCCTAACAACTTGTTCTTGCCCCAACAGCTCGGTTCATCACCCCTACTGCAGCCAGCATAAGTAGAGGAGATGATGGAGTTAGGGTTTTTTTGTTTAACTGCATTAGTGTTGGTGACAATGACTGGGGGTTGGGAAGCTAAAATTACTGAAACCAGCTCAAGTGATGATGTCAGCCTGTCCACAGACCTAAACATTTGATAATATTCTGGTATGAAAAGGCAAGGAAAAAAAACATTAAAAATAGAAAAATGGAAAGTAGTTGACCATGGAGTCAAGAAATGAATCAGAAGTTTTACAGCTAAATAGCTGTAGTTTTAAGCTAAATAGCTTATCTTTTCTGTGAAGGAACTGCTAAAACTGCAGTAATAACATGATCACTGTTTATAGCATAACTAGATCACTGGTTGTACTTGAATTAGTTTTGCCACTAAATCAGGTGAAGACAACTGATCTGTGAGTTATCAATTCTGCATTAAATGTCCAAACTTAGTAGATGCAGAAATGGCAAAGCTATCTTCTGTCTTCTCAAAATACAAGGCCTTGCTGCTTTCCTTTGCCTCTGAACAAAGGCTGCTTAGGGCTTCTCTAGAAACATGGCCACCATGCAAAAGTCTTAATAAACTCTTCTCCTCCCTAAAGTATCTTTTCCATTTCTGAAGAAGGCTGTCTCAGAAGTGCTTCTGTAAATACTAATCTTATGCCCTATGTAATGAGTTAATATCCACTGCATAAATTGCTTCCAACCCTTACAAATGTTAACCAGCAAGGGAAGGTTGTGACACTTCCTGACTCATGAAGATGATAGTCTATAAAAGGAAAGGAGGGTCTTGCACATGCGAGTACTCAAAACCAGGATATACATCATCAGGAAAACATGTCACAAAACAGATACAGAACAATCTTCAAGCAATGAGACCATGTTAAACACAGCAACCAAATACTAGCACCAGAATCTCTTTTAAGAACTTGCTTTGTAATGTGTTGTTAGTAACTGAAGACTTATGAAGACTTCATCCCCTAAGAACATTTTCACATGGAAAACCCAACATGAGGCAGATCTGGCAAAAGAAAACAGACTTCCCACTCTGAATAACAGAACAATTTCCAGCTCCCTAAAAATCCATCAAGGTCAGAAGTAGCAATTCTAAATGATCTAAAATATATTCATTTAGTAATTGTAGCAAACTGGGTTTATAATCTTTCATATATGCCATCATGTTCTAGTTGCAAGCACATGAAGAATACTCTTCTGTGGACAGCGTTTAGGTACACATGATAAAAAGCACACACAATGTAATCTAAATCTTAGTTTCTCCTTAACTTGACACAACATGATCTGACTTGCAGTAAAGGACTTACTGTAAGACATCTGCCCAAGTAGGGTTTGGGTTTATCCTTAGTGAGAAGTGCTTTCTACGGATTTACTATTTTTTTTTTCCAGTAGAGATTGTAGGGTTCGAAATAAATTCAAAATTAATATTCACAAAACCCACCACCGCTTAGAGTGTTACAATAATGCTTGTACTTACAGAACAATGTGCAGAAAGGTCTGGCATCCAGAGGAAATTTTTGTGTGAGCATGCCCTAACAGAACTAGTTCTCTCAAAAAAAAAAAAGCACAATCAGCCCAATTAAGACACAGAGATATTTTTAAAGCTACAGGGATTTTGTTTAAAGGAGTCATCCATATTTCCAGGTACCCGAATGCCTATCAGGAAATAAGGTATGTGGAGCTGAAATGGCAGTAGCCATTTTATGGCAGTGTGCCAAATTGTGGACCTCTAGCATGAGTTTACCTCACTATGCTGGCAAAACTGAATGCCAGCATTAGATGGAGGTTTTTAAAAGGTGACAGCTAAGGCACTGCATAGCCTAGTATTAACCTTCTACTTCTCACCTCTTTTGGGAGCAAGGAAATGAAGTCTCTTTGAAACTGGGGCTCTATCACTTGCATCATGTGTTTTACTTGTGTTGGTTCACAACTATCAATGAGTTCATCTAAAGCAAGTAATTTCTCTGGTCCACTCCAGCTCTGCAAGAAAAAAAAAAAAAGAAACAGTAAACTTAGTTTAATGCACTAGTTTGGGTTATAGTACTACGTGCTGTTGATCTGTCAATAAGGCAATTGAAGTTTCCTTGTTAAGCTATATGCAAGCATATAAAGAGCATATAAAAAGCCAGCAGGATAAATGCTCATGTTAATTACACAAAAATGAGAAGTTAATTAACTAAAAATATTCAAAACAACTACATTGATTCATAAGCTAAGAAAGGATTTGTTATACACACACATACAGATTAGCAATTAAATAGATAACAATATTTAGTAATAAAATTAATTAAGCTTCTTTTGCAGATGATGAAATCTATATACACATTACAGACAATGAAGGGGTTGCAAGAGAACCCCCAGATGCTCCATTTCCATCTTTCTCCATTGTGCATTCAAGTCAGATGGCAACTTCCAACCTTTATGTCTTATCTGGTAGACCAAAAACTTTAAATGAAATAAAAGGAACAAAAGAAAGTTTCTCTAAAAGTTCACTAGTTTACTGCCTCCTTATTACTATTGTATGTCCCTAAGTGACAATGCTTTAATTTCAGAATCCTGGCTAGAAACCAATGTATATTTTGTAAGTATCAATTTACACTTGAATGAACAGGGAATTTTGACTGGTAATTTTCTTATCTCACATTTTTACTAATGGGCACCATAAAATTTGAAGATTTTAATAAGGTTCTCATCTGAGAGCATAGCAGATTAGCAGCATCATTTGCAGAAAAAATTAGCAACAATATAGTACACATTTGAAAAGCACATCTTAAAAGCTCATCTGTGCTCATCAAAGAGTTTTGATTTGTTATGTGAAAGCAATTTAAAGAAAAAATAATTTTTACGGAAAAAAACAACAGCCACTGCTAGCTGATTTAGCAACAGAACTAGAGCACAAATAAAGCTGTAGAAAATGAGACATCACAGTTTTTGAGAGCATATTCACATTCATATTCTTGAATGTTTTCTACAGTGACATTTACAAGTAAATTAGCACAAAGGATATTATATTTATGGTTAAGAGGCTAACTGAAATTTAAAAAAAGGCAAGAACCTTTCAATTGAGATTTCTGTATTAATCTGGCGTGTATCTCAGGACCTTTATTACTCCTGTTCTAAATTTCTGTTCTCTGGCTTTGATTCTGAAAATTAACACGGGTCTCTGTAACACGACAGTGTTTGTATGTTGTGAAGTTTCTGCAGAACAATGAGGCAAGTGAAGGAGAAGGAGGAATTTTTCAAAGTGAACGCAAAGCACATGAATACCCCACTTCACCTGATGTAGAAAGATATTCATGTTACATCAGTTCTCCCTAATTAAAATGTCAAAATACTTAAAACGTCAGTAAAAGTATCCTTTACCCACATGATGACCCACCTGACTTTCAGGTGACCCCATTTCATCAGGGCAGTGAAAGCAGCCTCAGGCTGCCTCAATTACGATGTGAGGACCTGTTGGGAAAGTTGTGAGAAAGCCAGCAGTGTGTAGCAGCTTGTTCAGCCCAGTTACATGCTCTTTCTCTACAGTAAATACTGGACAGCCTACTCTAAAAGAAGAGGGGAAAGGAAAGGAAATTCCTATGACCTGAGTCTTTCCATGCAACTGGCAACTGGCAAGATGGTCTAAGATGGCAAGAAAATATTCCCCATCCATGTGTGTGTACATGGATTGCCACCTTAGAAGATGAGGGTTTCCATGTCTCATATCAAATACCTCAAAATACTGAAAAGAAGCAAGAATATCTCAGCATAAACTGCAGCAGTTCTGCTATAAACAGCATTTATTCTAAGTTTCTTTCAGTAGAAACATTTGCAACACAGAGCAGTTCTCCGTAAATCATGAAATGAAGAACTGTATCTCACCAACTTCCCAACTGTGGTTTGTTTCATTAACCCAGAGCTTAGCTGGTATTAGGTAGAAACACTTGCAATCTTTAATCTCATCTGTCAGCTGTGGTTGAATTTAGGAGAACTAGAAAAAGGGAAAGCAATACCTATGCTGCTTCCTTGTAATATAAATTTCCAAGGTCAGTCTATCCTTAATTTATAAGCAGCTGCATTACAGCAACTCAACCTGAAGAGCATGTTTTTTTGCTGTGGTAAATATTGCAAACAGTTATGAACACGTTATTGATTTATAATTTCACTGTACTCTATCTTAATATGTAGCTCTTAAGATTAGATACATTTGTTCTTAAAATATAATACTCATCTGAACAGAAAAGGCAAAAGATTAAAAAATGATAAAGAGATGCTAATGAACAAAAGCACCACCCTCTTTCATCTGTCCATTCATCATTAGGGGATTGCTACAGGCAGCTTCCTAAGGCTCTTTTTAAGATATCAGCTGCTACAAAATGTTTTCTCTAGGACACTGTCCCCTTAGTCTTTCACTTAAGCAAACAGACCTCCAGCTACAGTCTGTAAGGGGTCTCTGAGGGAAATGTTTGGCATGAAAAAATGCGATGAAACCTTGCTAGATGAACACAACTGTTTGTGCTAATGAAGGCAAGACTAGTAAATTACTGTTTCAGAGCCTCATAGCTTGATTTGTTTGCATGGGTCTGAGAGTAAGAAAAAAGTTTGCATGAGTGAAGAGAGTAAGAAAAAAGTTTGTGGTTTTGATGACAAACAACACTGAACAAATGTTACAGAAAAAAGGGGGGGAAAAGCAAAGGTGTTCTAAATACTTTTCAAAGTTGCAAACCTTGTATATGACCAGAGACTTCTGAGGTATGTGGTGTAGTGTTCAGATACCTTGGATTTCTACCAGGTGATTCCCTTTCAAATTGAAGATCCTTGTAAAGAATATACTTTAACACGCATTTGTTTGGTTTTCCTTGTCTTCAAAACTTGAGTTGCATTTTAAAGCAAAATTAAATCTTTTATGATAGGCAAGAGTTCCCCTAAAAAAACGTAACTTCAGGATTCATTTGCATACCCCTTGGAAAGCCAAAAACACAGCTCTTTGACAAACATTCCCCCTCTTCCCTTCCACTTCCCTCAGGGATGTGTTGATTTGCCAGCCAAGGCTTTCTGGCTGGCTCATAACCATTTCCTCAGTTAGTAATGCAGTTGCTGCATCCATGGCACTACCTACCTGAAAACTATCCCTTCTTGTTCCCATTTGCTATTTGCACACAAATGCTGTTATAGACCTTTCTTTTTCAGGCATGCAAAACAGTTTTATAATCAATAGAAATGACATCTTGGACGTGCCTACAACTTCTACCTCATGCCTCCTGTCTGACCTGTCACCTATCTTTTTTAACCTGTTTCTACACCTCTGCTCTTCCATGACCTCTGCTTGCACAGCTCTCATCTGCTAGCTCCAATTTGTACAATTACTGTTTGTAGCAATTATATCCTTTTTCTATTACAGGTATATTTAGGACTCCTATTTTAAAGGGTTTAATTTCAGGGTGCTGTTCTCTGCCACAGAGTTCTGTTAGCGGAGGTCTGTCATTACAGAGATCTGTACTAAGGGCTTCTGAAACCTGCTTCTGTCTGACTCTTAGATCAGTTACAGAAAACCCTGCCTCCTCCACCTCAAAGGTATCTCAGTCTGGATAAAAATAGCACATAAGCAAATCCACTGAAATAAACACTGTCTACATCAGCAAGTAGTTTTTTACAAGAGGAGGGGTTTGGAAGCAGCTGGTGCTGTAGCCCCCCCATTAACCCATCTCTAAGACCTAATCTGGTCCCCTGGGCTGAACATCTGCACCACAAGTAATGTGAACCTGTCAAGAGGAACGATGACTGATGCAGACCCTTATGTCGCCACTATGGGCTGAACAACGTAGCATCATTGGAATGTGCTGCCCAGGGAGGTGGTGGAGTCACCATCCCTGGAGGTGTTCAAGAAGGGATTGGACGTGGCACTTGGTGACATGGTTTAGTGGTCATGAGGTCTTGGGTGACAGGATGGACTTTGATGATCCTTGAGGTCTTTTCCAACCTTATTGATTCTGTGATTCTGTGTGATTCTGATCTTCTGAAAGGAGTCCAGTTTGTATGTAACAAAACTGCCCTGAGATCCAAACTAATAGGAAATAAGCATGGATGATCAGGACATCTACTTTAAGTCTGCACTATTCCTCTGAAACAAACTTGTAATGATGACAGAGACAAAAAGAGGTACATAGTTCTAGTGTGAATCTCTCCTACTCTGTGCATAGGGTTTGTATGGAAACACCAAACCAATGGCCCAGTCCCACAAGATACAGAGCAGAAAACGCTGCTGGTTATAATACAATCTTTACCCCTTGCCTCTTGTAAAAGTTGGACTACTCAGTCACACATTTATGCATTCATGAGTGTCTTTGGAAGAGTAAGAAATGGAGAATGGCAAGTAATTTGATTTAAGAGCAAGGAAGAATACTCTTGCCAGCCAGAAACAGCAAAAGCATTTTGGACACTATCTAAACTGCTGAGAAAAAAATGTACGTCCCGTTTTAGGTAAAAAACCAGCATTTACCAGTTATTCAAAGTCATTGCCTATACTTAAAGTGTATAGAACAACTATTCAACACCAATATTCCAAGAAAATGCAAATTTTAAATCACATTAATTAACACTAAGCTTGTAAAGTAGGGAGAATGAAGATAGAATGAGAACTTAATTTTTAAAGTTGTACCATTTCTGACTGAACTTAATAGGTGGCTGACTTTTGTCTTCCTTATGGCAAGCAATTTGGTGACTTAAAAATATACTCAGCTTGTCTTGTAAAAGTCTAGTAAAGTTACACTCGGGCACTGAGTTTTAAAAATCTTACAGTGGATATTAAAAAGACCTGAAGCCAAGATCCACTGCAAAACAACAGCAAAAAACCCAAACAAATAGGCCTTTAGGAAATTAAACGATTTCAACCTATTATGCTCTTCTGTTTTTCTTTGCAGAATAACATTTCACTGAAATCAATATAGATCTTTGTTTTAAGGAAAACACAACTGCACTTCGAATTACTTCTCCTTTCTGCATTAGTTTTTTGACCATGTTTAAAAGGTGTAGATTAATTATAAAATCCCAACAGCAAAAGTAATATGTAAAAATAAATTAAAAAACCAGAAACAACCAACCAAACTTGAAAAGGCCATCTTGAGTTTTCTAAATATCTGAACAGTAGCCTTGCTTTTAATTTGAAAAGATAACATAGAATGACTGAAGGCCGATTTATAGGTGAGAGACTTCAAAATAAGTTGAGTGTCACTTGCTCCTGCAAGTGTCTGTGCCAACACACAGTTCTACACTGAAACAGCACGTTTGTCCAGCTAATGCTCTCCTGGAAATCTATCTTTAAAATTAATTTGAAATATATTTGCATATGAAATAAGATAGTTGTATTAATTAAGCAGGCTTAGCAGGCATACAATATATAAAGAAGAAAGCTCTCTCATTTCTGTTTCTGTACAGAAGAAACTTTGTACTGCAAGAATGATGCTGCATGTGCCATTTAATTCTGCCCTTTGGGCAGAGCTAGCTCCCCTTACTAAAGCAAAACAAAGTGCATTTATCATTTGACTGTTTAACACTCACCCCTTTCATAAAACTCACGTGGAAAATAAGCACACAGAAAATTAGATGAGTTGGCATTACCCAAGGTGATGTAACACTGAGATTTAGCTATCTGACTTTGAAAGCTTTTGGTTCTAAAATAAGGGACTCCTTTTAGTGAATACAATAAAACCTAGCAGTGACAGAAGTGATCAATAAGTGCTACTTGATGATCTCCAGTTTTGAGAGTGTTCTCTCTCTCTGAGTATAGACCAGCATTTAGGCATTTAGCATTAGTACTTAGGTAACTAAGTATTCTGAGAAGTCAGAAGTATCCAGTTATTAAATCATGTCTTCTACATTATTAACCCCAAATTAAGACCCTAAAATAATAACAACAGGCAAAATTTCCATGCGCTTACACTTCTCTCCTTTATCCTGACCAAACAGATAATAGCATTACTTTTACTGTCAAGCACGTTTGCACTACACTCTCAAACAGTTCAGCCTTTCACTACCTTTTAAAATACATAACTATTGATATCTAGCAATCTTATGTGAGAAAATACACATTCTAGCTAACAAAATAGCTTTTGTTAGTACAAAGGCTTTAAATAGCACAAAATGTTAAAATACAATGTAGTATTAAATTACCATATGTACAAAGTACTGTTCAAATAGGATTCTTATGGGTTGAAGACAGATTTCTTTGAACAGTCTCAAAAAAAGATACACCATAATAATTAAATGTGAATATTTTTAAGAAACTGAAGGATGTGTACAAGAACATCTTAATTCCAAATTTCCACTGTTTTAAGCGTATTATAAATGTGTGAAAATAAAGAAGGAAGAAATTCTACATTATTATTTTAATGTTCAGAATTGACAGTGATTGAGATCAGAGGTATTATGTGGCAGCATAAATCAAGCCAAAAGCATGTTTCTGCCTGCAAAGGAGTCTGCTCGCTACTCTGTCTACAATATTGCTTTTCTGCCTTTGTCTGTTATGGCAACGGAAACTGGCTGTATTAGTTGCTACTTTTGAAAATGTTTTTAGAAGTAACAGGTTATTAAACAAGACAGGAAGGCATAATACTGTCATTTTTCAAATTCATGACTTGGACTCACCCCTGCTTCTTAAAAGTACAGATCAAAATTGTACAGTAAAGAGATCTCCATGGTACAGATTATGGAACAGTAACAGAGGCCTGCTCCAAAAGGTGTTCGCATTAATGTATGCAAAACTAGCTTAGGTATTATCAAACTGGTGTCCATGCAAATTTCAGTTGTGACCTGTGCAAGTGGTCCATAGCGCTGTCCTTCACGCCTTTTATCAGATTCAAGTTTCACACATTGCTGAAGGCTGTTGGAAAGATACAGAAAACCCCTTTCTCCCCTCCCTTCAATTGTGTTCACATCTACTGGATGATATTGTGTTCAGTGTACAAACAGCAGTAACATTGAGTTTCCTTTTAATCTATTTTTGCTAAACTTTCCTTTCTTTTTGTAGAAGACACCAGATTTACGTCAAACTCAGTGCTATATCTGCACTGAAGCAAACCACGCACTAATGCCTACTAGTCTCCAAGTCAAAACGTCTCAAGTTAGCTTGGGGCCATGGAGGTAGCCATTACATGTTGGCAAGGCATTGCAGAAATGTGAAAGCATCAAGCAAGAAGGGTTATTTTATTAAGGCACCAGAGAAAGCAGTTATTTTTTTGTGAATCTCTGCAGAAACTAGCTGAAACGGGGAACAACTATTCCTTAAAGCTGATGCCCATTTGTTTTTGCAACACTAAACAAAATCAGTGACAGAGACATTCTGGACTGTATATGGAGGACTGCCTCTACTGAAGCACCCTCTGACTTAAATCACAAGGGTAAGATGATTCAGATGTTTAGCTCTGTAAGCACTAGTTACCTGAAACATTTTCAGCCATTCCTGAAGGCCCGTCGGTGGTTGCACAGATGTAATGCGTCGACGTTGCTGTCCCTGGCCATTGGCTGCCCTCAGGTCCCCAAAAGTAGTAGGTGTGGCAGAGCATGGCACCAGCCCTGTAGTACTATGGCACAAATAAAAAGTGATGGTCACATACAAAACTTGGGAAAATGTAGGATTTTATAAAAGAACAATAACAACAACAGAAGTCTAGCACAGAATTTGCAACTATTACTGAAACTCTTTCACTTGCTGTCCATTTCTACCACTGCAGTACTAATTCTCCAGCTAGGGATCACCTTTCAAGGCTGAAAAATTACTACTCCACTAATTGGCTAGCAGGTTGTCTATAAAGATGCAGGTTTATATACTCCTTTCCTTGCAGGCTGTATTTGTGCCTTCTGACTGGTGATGTAGAAAGCCAGAGCTCTGAGTCTCACCTATATGCAAAATGTGCTAGAGCACCTTCATCACCAAACAGGAAAAAAAAAGTATCTATTCTTAGCTCTTAATATATTTTGTTGACAAAGAGCTAGTAGTATCAAGCAGTTCTAGTGGCTTAGCGGTTTGGAGCTGGGCTTTGAAATACTCTGTACAGTCTTTTAAAGTTTGCATGTTGATGGCGTGACACAGGAATTAAAGGGGAGAGTGAGGTGAAGAGGGAAAAGGAGCCAAAGGTGCTCTCTGAATTGCAGTTTGATTTTTTCACTCTGACATGTTAAAAACCAGCTCATTCATATGGGATGGAGCTTTTAAAAGAGCCAGGATTAAGCTGCTATTGTAAGAGTCTAAAGAAATACAGCTGACTGGGTTTTCTCTCTTTTTTTTTTTTTTCACATAATGTAAAGTACTTCGTTCACAGAATATCAAAGTTGTATCCCCTAGCAGGAAATTTGGAACTCCAGTAGCGTTTGCACAAGCATGAAAAATCTAAATACAGTGTGGGACTCAAAAAAAATCCCTTTGCTTTTGTGTACAATAAATCCAGCTTTTCAGTAGGTATAAGCTTCATGGTTTCACTGACTTTTCAGTGGTTACAGGAATAGCTTCAAATGATGCAAGGCATTTTTATTTTAATATTTATCTCATCACAGTCTACAAACACTTCACTGTAATATTCCACATTCTGAAGGACAATCATAGCATGTCCTAACATTTACCCAAACTGGTACAGAAAACTAAAGACTGGTTTGAACAGGCTTATTTTCAAGTATTAATTTTACTGAGTATTAACAGAAAGAGAAGCTGATATAAAAATATGTTTTCACAGATGAAGAACCCTCTTAATGACATTTGTTTACAGGCTTTACCTGCTGTATGCAAAGATTCATCAGGCCTGTCGGTTTTAGAGAGTGCCTGATCCTAGGGAAAATGGAAACAAGCAGGCACAAGAACTGCATCTATTGCCTAAATGTTATTTAAACAATGTATAATCAGTTTACAAGAGAGGATCAGATGTCATTTAAAGATTTTTTTTGCCAATAATGACTCAAAACCCAAGCAATGTCAACTGAAAATATTTTTTAAATAAAATCTAGTTTTACAGCTTATTCTTATTACTTGTGCAGATATCTAGCAGGTGGCCTATCATTTAAGGTCCAAAATAAGGCTCTTAAAATCAGCTTATATTGGATCTGAGCAGCACATAGCCTTGAGCTTGCCCCAGTAGAACGGTTTCCCTTTAATTTCTTCTGCTGCAAACTGGTTCTCAGCCAAAAACAGTTATTCAAAATAGGATCTAAAAGCTTCTTTCCTTTGACCTGAGATTAAACCACAAAATTTTTGTTTGTGCTTTATTTTTCCTGTATGTTTTCATTCCCTTGAAACACCCAGTGAGGTTTCTGTGAAAGCTGGACAATTCCAGTGGTTCCTCTGAATCTGGCAGACACACACGACAAAAAAAAAAAAAAGTGTTTTCTTTGTTGCTGAACTGCTCAAAACTGATGGCCAGCAAGAGTGTTCTTCCATTAGACTGATTCAGAAATCTGGAGATGCTACCAACTTGAGACTAGAGGGGAATGTGGAAGCTGCAATACTCAGCAAGAAAGACATCACTTCTTTTTCTCTACTGCAGCGTTTACGCATCGGAAAAGCAATCCTGGAACTTGTTTCCCACACTGTCCTAACTTTTCACTCATCACCTGATAAACCTCTTAAAGGTAGAGAAATAATATATAAATTGCTTCTGAAAGATCCATCAATGACTGAACAGTATGATAGTGTTCAGAAGAAACAACATCTCCAGACAATTTTGGGAGGCAAACACAATGCTTGTGGGAGGCCTGATGCTTATTATAGGTTAAAAACATAAAATGGTATACATTCACACAGTATGGGAAGCAGTGGTGTCATCCAAGCACAACTGTAATGGCAACTATCCAAGTAAGAACTGCAGTTGTGAGGTGTGGACACAGGGCCTACTATACCACTGCCTCTCAAGTTTAGGAGTGCTTTACCCCAACAAAGCATCTGACCAGAACAGCAGCAGTTATTTATGCAGTCTGGTACCATTTAGGACTAGTAAGGGAGGAGAGTAGAACCCGTAATGCTTTCACGCTGTGGATAACAAGTACGTGTGTGTTCCTGTTAAGATCAGATGGTCTGCTCTGCCTACATAAATTTCCATTCTCTCATTCTTGTTACCATAGCAAAGTGATACATTTGATCACAGTTTGTAATAGTCTTAGGCTTTATCATTACGTCCCATAAAAAAAAAGTGATTGATTTCATTCCCAAGAATGCTTCATCCCTCGAAAAGTCTTTCAGTAAACGGGCATGCTATATTTAGAATGAAACAGAAACCTCAACCGAAGAAACGCAAGCCTGGTTACTTCGTTAAAACTCATCATCAGTTCATGCAATTATCTAAGCAATGCATAAATGCTGATACCACCCTTTCTTTGCTTTACAGTATTTTAACATTAAGAAGAGCCATGAATTTAGCTTAGCATTTCAAAAGATGGGACATATACAAGAATCAGGATCCAGTGATCTGTTACTGCATTTCATTACCTTGTGTATTCCGAGACTTTGCAGGGTTTCTTTCCCAGAGAGAAAGAACGGACCTCGGAGCCATGGTCCAACTTTCTCTTCATCTGCAAGGTGAGGGAAGAGTAACAAGATGGATTTAGTTACATGACCAGCCTTACTTGTGCATACGTCCGTAAAATTAATCAATTTTACCTTTTACTTAAATATTGACTTTCAACAAAGTTGACATTCACAAGATGATTTAAAGCAATGGTCTTGGTTGTAGCTTCAATAATATTTAATACATGTTTTACACAGAGCACATATATGTTATTGCTAGGTTAGGGTCCCTGTTCCATTTGAATTGCATTATTTTAATTTTGAAATTTCAAATGTGAAAAAGTATATAGCACTCTATCTTGGTTTATTTATGAAATCATCCTCTGTTCTCCTGGGAGGGGAGGGAAAGAACTAAACCAAACCCCTTCTTCACTCTTTTGTGTTCAGGTTCATTGCTCAGTCTATCAAGGAAACAGTTAAATTTTAGGTAGCCTGTCTGCATTACAAATATTCTTTTCAAGACCTAAAAAGAAGAAATTAAAACATATTTTTTCTTTTGCCTCCCCTTTAAATTTTACACTGAGAACATTTATAAAACTGCAGTAACAACTGACAGGTTAAGTCACATTTCTACAAAAAGGTTAGGATGAAAAACACTAAACCTTGGGTTTGAACATCACCCACAATTAGATATGATCAAAACTAAATAATGACCAGGGCAGCTGTTAAAAGGGAAAGCTGGCCTGCAAAAATTACCAAAGAGATGGAAACCAGTGAGAGCCATATTTATTCAGTCAGACAAATAAAGATTACTTTCTACATATCTGGGTAATCTTTAACCACAGGCTTTTAGATTCAATGAGACATACATATGCCAAATGTAATTTCTGAGTTTTCTGTTGTTTTTCCTTTTTTGAGATGTGACACACCAAAACACTTTAGCCACAAGAATGCTTACTGGTGTTTACAACTGTAAGCTGCGAAATGCATAAACTACTTGTATTACAATTCAGAATTTAGTTTGACCATTTGCTCCCTTCTAAAAAAATTTGTATTTAGGATAAGAGTTTAAAAGTTGCCCTCTTTTTTACACAATCTGATATTTTTTTAATTTTATGTTGTAACATAGCTATTTAACCATTTACTGTATCAGCCACCCTACCTAAAAATGAAACATCAACACCCAACAGGCTTCTCTAATGTATATGGTCCATATACTTTTGTTATGATTTTTTTGTTTTTACTTCTAAAATACCTCTATGGGTTTCCAGAGAAACAGCCACTGAAGATCTTGTGTTTCACATCACTAGAAAAGCTAAGGTTAACTAGTCTCATTCTTACAGTCACAGCTATAAGGTACCCAGAAGAGCTTCCCTTGTAGCAGTGTTTTTTTGCCATGCCTCACATGGGACACTCCACATCATTTCATCAGACGTGCATTCAGCCAGAACCACCCTGAGCACTGATAAACCACCAACCTCAATCTCACTGCTTCCCCATGCCCCAGGAAGAGCAGCCTTCCCCCACACTTCCCCAAGAAAACCAGTTGTAAGCATCACTGAAAAATAATGGATACCATCTTTTATGACTGTGCTAGATGAGTGAGCCATCAAAATTACTGGAAGAATAAATAAGACGTGTGAGCATGAATTTCAGTATTTGATGACAGGCTTTTCAGAAAGGATTTCTCTTGTACAAGGAAAATTTTTATTTCCAGCTTGGCTTTCTGAGAGGTTATCATCATCCGCATCATATTCCCCCCTTTTGCTTCTCATAAAAGGGAGATGCAGTTTTCAAAAAAAAAAAAACCAAAAGCCAAAAAAACAGACCTTAAAAAATAAGAAGCATGAAGCCTGCAGTAGAATAAGCAGCTACAGTGATTTACTCTTTTACGTTAATAAAGAAAACATTATGCAGCTCTCTGTTCCATTACCTAATAATGGTTTCACCTGCTTATTTTGGTTGGTGTGTTTTTTCTCAGGTATTTTAGGGAACTTTTCACAGGGTCCACCACACAGCAGACTTTCAGCATCTCAAAAGGTACTAAGTAAATATATGGTCCAAAATGTCGTTTACCATATGAAGAAGATGAAACTTTCTCTACAGCAGTGAGATCTAGTGATAAGATTTAGACACCAGTAAGGGATCTGTGTAGCCAAAAAACAGAAACCGCCGAGCGAGCATCCCCGTAAATATTTAATCTGTCGCCAGGAAAACCCAACTCCTGTAGACAACGTTTATTTATCGAAATAATTGGAGACTGCAGTCTATTAAAAAAGGAGAGAAGGGCAGGGACCTGCGTTCCGCATCCCCGCCCGCCCCAAGTGCTGGCAGCGCTCCCCGGCCGCGCACTGCAGCCCCCGCCGAGCGCCAGCCCGCGCCTCCGCCGCCGGCACGTTTCCGCCCGCGGAGCGGCGCCGCGGAAGACGCGCGGCACCCCCCAGCTCGGGCCTCGACCCCTGCCCCTCCCTCCCTCCGCGGGCGCGTAGCCGGGTCGGGGGGAGAGGGCGGCCACTCACTTTGTAGAAGATCATCTTGAGGGTGCCGTAGAAGCCCATGGTGTCGGAGCGCTTCCCCTTGCGCGGCTGCGGCGCCCCGCGGGCCCGGCGGCCGGGCAGGCGCTGGCAGTACAGCCCCTTCTCCGGCAGGTAGGTCACCGCCTCCCGCGCCGACATGCTCGGGCACGACGGGCGGCGGCGGCGCGGCTCGGCCCGGCTCGCCTCGGCCCTGCCCTGCCTGCGCCGCGCGGAGCCCGGCTGCCACTGCCCGCCCGCCCGCCTCCTCCCCGCCTCCCGCTCCCCCCGCGCCCGCCCCGTCCCTCCCTCCCCGCCCGCCTCCGCAGCGGCGGCGCGGCACTGCGGGCTGCGCGACCGGGGGGGGAGCCCGCGGGGCTCGGCGGGGAGAAACCGCCCGCCGGCCGGGACGAGAGAGGAGCGAAAACAGCGCTGCGTGGGTTGGGGTTATCCCTCCCCTCCATCCCCCATATTTTTCCCCCCTTAACCCCCAAACCGCAGGGAGGACGGGGCCCGACCCTCAGCCGTCGCTGTGTTTCCCCCCTGGCACACGCTTCCCAGTTTTCCAAGTGAGAGCAGAACAAGCTCATTTCCACTAATTACAATTCCACCGCCGCCCTCGGCGAGCCCGGCTGGACTCGTACGTGACTGCAGACCCCGGACGGTCGTAAATTACCCATCCCAAGTGCGGATAATTTTAGAATGATTTGGAACGCACTACAGCCCTGCCAGGGAAAAAGAGGCTGAAATACCCTCTATTGGCTAAACAATAGAATAAGCGGGGTTTGAGGGTTTCAGAGTCGGAAAGCTCGAATCCAGCAGTTACGCAACACAGTAAAATCCCCGTTCCCAGTACGGGGCGGCGGGGCCGCTCCCGGGGAAGGTGCTAGGTTCCCAGCGCACCGGTAGCAACCCACATGCGCACCCGCGCCGCTCAGAGCCCTCAGGCCACGCCGAGCCATCTTAGCTTGGTCTGCAGTCTTGGGGAAGTTTCACCTCTGTTTCAGTGACAGCGTAAGGAAAGCTCTAGGTAATTACTTGCTAAAGAACGCTCCTTTTCCGGTCCTTCCCTGCTCTGTGCACATCAACAAACCTGTGCGGCTCACCCTGACTGTTCGATTCAAGGGCACGGGAGTTCCCGAGGTAGGGTTGGGCTCTCACACACCTGCACCAGCAGCTAGGCAGTTTGCAATAGGGTTTGCAGTTTCTATACAGACAAATAAGAGACTCCAGCTTCTGCACCTTTTCCTTGATGCCTTTTTGGTTGGTTTTGTTTTCCCTTCCCGCAAAGTTTTCTGCCCAAGTTCAGAGCAGACCACGCCTAGAGCACGCGCTGAAGCTCCAACGCTCCCCTGTAATTTTCCTCAGGTGCAGTGTGAAAGGGAGACGCTCAGCAGCCTTCCAGACTGATACACTCAAATAGAAGCAATTACATGGCCTGAGGCGAAAGATCTTGATGACCCAAAGCAGTACCAAAAAAGTAGAAAAAAGAACACCTATCTAAATGAGTGTGATTACTTTTGGTAAAATGTATCAGTTCATGTATTAGTACTTAACACACACCGCTCCCCCCAAAAAACCAAAACCAACAACAGCAACAAAAACCCACACAAAAACAAAAACAAAAACAAACCCACACCACAACGCTCTCCTCTGTATTGTAACTTTATAGTACCTAAGTGTTAGCACACTTGGATAAAGCAAAATTACTACCCCATGGCAAACAAGCTCCTGCTTCTACACAGTTCTACATATCTCCCATCCAGCACTGAGTCCTTGTAGTCTTTTTTTTGTCTCCCAGTGAAAATGGTTCTGCCCATCAAATCTTGGCATTTATGCCATTATCCATTAAACAGCAGTGCTGTATATTTTATGAGAACAAAATGGTCTTGAGTTGACTTCATACCTCAGATATGAACAGAGCTGTACATATCCCAGGAGACTATTACTGTCTTCCTTTGCTAGCGCATCACATGCAAAGGGGAAGGAAAAAAGAAACATCGGCTGCATATACACATTAAATAATCACAGGAAGCAAATTAATACCCAAACCATCAGAGTAAGAAAGAATTTGAACATTACTGCTGTGGGGATTTCTAAGTACTTCATACACATGCATGCATAATGTCCTGTATTTTTCACCACTATTTCTGCCCCTTCCCTCATCCATGAGTGCGATCGATGCAGAGGGGGGATGATGGCTACTCTTCCTCCAGCTTTGCAGTTGGGACTGGCAGGAAAACCTCAGGGATCAGCCTCTCCCCCAGCCCAAATGCAAGTGTAACCTGACAGCATAACTAGATTCATCTTTTGAACAAATTGTGCTTCAAAGTAAGCAGTCAATGAGTTGAATGATAATTAGAAATTACTATTTTCCATGCTTTTGGAGTACTGCTATTGCCTATTCCTTCCCTTTTGATCCTGATTGGCAGACGTTCTCTCATGGCAAAAAAAACCCACTGACTTCACTAAATCTCTTCCCCTCAGTCAAGGCCCACGTAGTAACCACAACCATCATTTGCTAGTGGTAGAAAACTTGCTGTGTCAGATATTTATTCTGTGCAAAAGGTTTGGGGTTTTTTCTAGTTTTTGATACATGTACCACAGACAGTTTTTGACATTTGAATGGTGACCACCTCTTATCCAGCAGTTTGCCTTTCTCAGAGTGAAAGGCAAAAGCTGCATATAGATATGGCTCTGGCTCTCCCATATTCACTATTTTCCCTCTATAATCATACTGCTTTCAATTCTCTACAAATAAATAATCATCTTCTCTACTGCAAATTAAGTTTGATAGTCTCAAGTAATTGCAAGACTACTTGGTGTCTATCCTTCTCCCACAGCCTGGGTGCTCTGTAGTTGATGGAGAGGAACATGTTCTAGCAGAAGCTAAGGGCATCTACTGTTAGGCTTCTGCTCTAAATTGCTGTCTCTAAAGGGCTTTTGCTCTCTCCCTTGACTTTGAGAACTCCTTTTTCCTTAGAAAAGTGTACTGTCATGAATACACCACACTCTCCACTGTAAGAAATTACTTCAGGCTTTGCAAATATAGTGAGGGAGCTGCCCAACCCAGGAAGACTGAGTGGTGCAGCAGGTCACACAGCTTCACTCTGCACCTTCCTGGAAAAAACAGCAGTGGAGGAATAAGACCTCAACCCCTCAGATGCTTTTGAGAGCCTGACAGAAGAAGCAGAGATAATGCACTTATCTCTCTACTGACATTTGCAATAATATTTCTTGCAGTAATTTAATATGCTCTAGGAATACTTACTTAATGGTATAAAGTAAATGCTCATCACAGGATACACTGAGGAAGACTATGGTTTATAAAGCAAGGTTAAAAGAAAAATACAAAGTTCCTGTGTTTCTTTCCCTATTTGATATATGCTCAGTTGCAAAGGTTGGCTTATTTTATTTAAGCTGAAGATAATTTTCCAAATTTTTAAAGCCATGAACAGCATACAATTCATGACATTTAGAAAAATGTCTACACCAAAATTACAGTTTCCAGTGGACACAAGTCCAATCTTGTTTTCCATCAGTACTGCCAGCTCTTAATTAATAAAAATTCACACCATCCAATTCTTTTCCTGTTGGCAACATTTCTAGCACCTTTACCAGTTTGTCATGTGGCATACTGTAATTAAGACAGTCTATTACTTCTAATGAAAGACTAGAATGAATTACAGAAATCACCCGCAGAGCTATATAATCCCCAGAAGAACAGAGATTACAGTGCAACAGACCAAAGAAACAACATTTTTGGTATTTTTAGTTGGAGAACATTTTTGAGTGGAGAGACCACAGGGCAGTCTGGCCCTGGTAATGGCCAGTCAGCATTTTGGAAGTACACTGGTACTTAAACCATGGTATGCGAAACCTGTAATTGGCATTTCATATACACATACGTGCTTTAGGAACATAACATGTGCAGGAGGAACCATGGAGCAGTATGGCTTGGTATCTCCATTAATATTGGTAAATGCATCATTCATGATGGTGCCAGAAGGGATTCTGTGTGCTCTGCACATTTAGCAGATGCTCAGCAAACTGACTCTTTTAGAAACATTTCTGAGGGATTTCTGTGTGTTGTCTAATAGGATTGCATTTTTTTCCACCCAGAAAACCAGAAAACTTTACCCTGGAGACAGTGAAGATGACCCAGAAAGGACAGTCATGCCTAGTTACTTTTTCCCTTCCTCAAATTTGGATTCACTTAGGTTTTAAACACTTCCCTTATGCTTGGTAATCTAGTTTGGGTGGCTGCAGCAGCCAGCGCTTTGTCTTCTATATTTGAAGTCATCATCTGACCACATACTTCATTTAATTTGCCAAATGCTCCCATTGAGGCAAGAATCTGGCCCCACAGAGAGGTACTTCTGCCATCTGCTTTAGACATTTAACTACAGCTTAGCTCAGCACACCTACATTTAAAAAGCTAAGCTCCCCATTCGGTCCACTGAGAAAGGCAGGTCATAGAGTCCAACTTGGATAAAGTATTAGAAGAGGAAAAAATATCCGACACAATAGCAAGTGTTAAGCATGTTCCAAAGTAATTCAAGGTGAGTCTTTACAAAAGGGCACCACTGTTTTGCTATCAGATCTTTTTTCTTTTTGAACATATGAAATTAAACAAATGACCCACTGGGATTTCCATGTTCTCATTGCTTCAACTGGTTCATCTTGGGCTAGGCAGTGGCCTTAAGGATGTTGCTAATTTGGGATTGATTAGCATGCATCCTAGCTGCTGAGCTGGAGCGATTTTACAGGTAAAATCTATACCTTTGGGCAGAGTGAGACAAAGTTTTATGACACTGACCAATTAAGTTAAAGTGACATTGAGATTACAGGCGAAGCTCAAGAGCACTGTGTATGAGGCACCTTATCACTCAGGTGTAACCACGTGTTTGTGCAGTATATACAATTAGTATTGATGCAACAGGACACACTTGAAGAAATGAATTTAAGGGCACTGGTTTGTGACCCAACAGCTGCTATGCTCCAAGTATGAAGAAAGAAAAAGTGCAACCTGGCTCCTCAGAAGCAGTTTAAATTGAGGAATTTCTACTCAATTTACTTAGAGAGGTCTATGCCAGCATGTTTGCTTCAACATAGTTACAGAAAGAAATTCAGGCTTATGATGTTGTGTAGTGCAAGTCAAACACATTCCTGCACATTGCAGTATGACTGATCAGTAGCTTACTGAATGACACACCTTTGGACTACTGATGAACTTAAGGTGCGAAATGAAGTAGGGAAAGCCACAGAACTCTATTAAGGGAGGAAGGGACACACAGACACAATAGAGAAAACTGCAAAAAAGTCTTCTAAAGCTTACTTAAATGGAGTGGAGAATACATATTGCAAAGTATGATAACTGTTCTAGTATTTGTATAACATTTCTTGACAAAGCATTTTGAAGATTGCTTTCAAACAGAAATTTTCTACCCATTCTTCTTCTTTATTTCCATGCAAAGTAAGATACTGTAGTTAAAACTGTAAATATCTCCTAGGTTTTGTTATTGCAGGGAAGGAAATTACATAAATAGCAACTAAAAAAATCAGATTAATATTTATTAATAAACTCTGATTTTAATAGAATTATATGAAAATGATGATAAATACAGTTTAAAAAGGTATATCTCTGCATATAGCACAGATTTCCCATAAACCATTTCCTTTTAAAATCTGCCTTTAAAAAAACCCTAAACATTAAGTTTTAAATATACTATGATAGGATTCAAAAGATGTGCTGGTTAATGACTGCAAAAATAGCTTTGACAAGGATTTATAGATGGAATGTATGTAACTACCTTCAGTATTGGATATTCAGAATAAACTTCAAATTATGTTTTAAGAGCAAGGAAGTTGGAAAAACAGGCTTAATGTAATATGGCATCACTGTGTCTCCAGAAGAGCAGAACTCCCCTCTGAAGGTCATACTTTTCCTGTCCTCTTTGCTGGTTGCCTGTAGTTGGGCACAGAACTTGCAACATATGCTTGGATGCTTAGGTTATTTTCAAGGAGTACAGTCAAAGCTGTCCTACACCCATTTAAGAAGGACGGTTCCAGGCACTGTTTCTTGCTGGCAACACCAGCTTTAAGATGTCCCAGTTTTACCTGCTCATTCCTGTTCCTGAATGGCTCTTGTCCTTATTTCTGGAGGAACAAATATCTGTAGAAATGCACTAAGAACCAGATTAACCAATGAGTGAGGAGAAGTAGTGTTTTTTCCTTTCCCTCCCCCCCACCCCGTGTTTTTTGTGGTTTGTTTTTTTGGGGGGGCATTTTCTTGTTTGTTTGTTTTTGTTTTTTCCAGAACAAGTTACTGGTTTATTTTTCCACCATGCCTTGACAAACAACTGAGCCAGCAGAAGCAGATGAGCAATTCAGAGGCACAGCATAAACTTCTTGAGCCAGCTACACCACTGAGAAAAAGGTATGATGAACTGTGACCTGAGTGTCCCATGCAGAGAGCATAAGCCTATTATTTACACCTAGAGGCATCATGCTCTTAACTATAGTTTTATATGCATTTAAGTCAGCACAACCACTAAAAAACAGTGTCTGTACCCATGGCTGCCCTTGGCCATTCATTGCTATGCTCGTGTCACCTTCTCAAGTGTATGACCATAGCCACATATGTCTGTGTGGTCATCAGCTGGGGTGGCAACTGACCTAGGGATGCTTTCTTGCCAGGTCAGATTGCCCATCTTTCTCACTGCACGGCCACACAGATATCTATGCCAGCATAGCAAAGGTACAGTCTACTCTCCTCTTTAACTTCCACAAGCCCCCAGAAAAGCTTTTAACGCTTGCCAAACTATAGCTTTAGGTTAAATGTCAACAGTCTGGGTTTCAGGCTTTGTCCTCCTAACCTACAGGGCTCTATTATTGCCATACAGTGACTTATTTGCATTGAAAAACGTACTTAGGTCTCTATCAAATGGAAATGGACACTGAAATATTAAAGTTTTACCATAAACCAAGCACAACAAGGTGAACCACAGGCAGGGGGTGTAATGCCAACCGTCTTTAAATATGTCATGTTAAAACCCTAGGAAGCCTGTCTGATTAGAACTATGTATTGTTTCACTAAAAAGCAATAACAAAACAAACAAACAACCTCCCCCCCAAACAACCAAAAAACCCAAACCATTCCAGCATTTTTTTTTTTTTGGTTAAAGAAAAAGTGAAGACCAAAATATCAGTGGAGCTAGGCTTCACATTGCTTTTAATTCCCTATGACAGTAACCACATGCAAGTTTCCTACAGAGAAACCTTGTATGGTTTGTTTTAAAACTAGCAATATTATCATATAATAAACATTGTTCCTAATGCATATACATAAGAAGCAGAGAGTTAAGGTTGCTAATGCAACCTGCACTTTCATGTACTTGACTGCTTTCTGTGCAACAGGGACATTATGAGTTGCTTTTTTGTGTTTTGTTTCTACACAGTATTGTTACATTATTCATTTTTCAAAAGAGAAGGAGACATTACATTTGCATTTTGCAAAACACTCACTAATGGCAGCAGATCTTCTTAAGAACTGCCTCCATTCATTGCGCTCCTATTAAAGTTAACTGTAATCTATTTATTATATCATTAAACTTAATATATTGTAAGGTGACTTCTATTTATAGATGCAGTAATAGCTGTGCTAATCACTCAAGTTCACATTGAACAGGGCTGTGCTTCTGAAACACAGCAGCAGTTGCTTCAGCGACCAAAGTACATCACTAAATTTCCCCAGGAGATGACCTTGCATGCTACATCCTGCACAAACCTGAGTAGCACTCCGCAGGTTGCTGTGGCCAGCCAGCCTGATGTCACCCTGCCCTGCTGAACAGCTTCTGCAACCTTCTGGCAGCCATGCTTGCTCTGGGGAGGAAGCTGGAAATGTGCATCCCATCAGGGTCCTCCCTTGACTCACCCTTCTGGATATCCTTACATGCCACTGAAGTCAAGGGCATGACTGCATGGCCTGCCACGCCAGCAGCCAGATGCCACCTGGGCACAGGGTATTCAGCTTGAGGCAATACAAAGATAGCAGTCTGCACCTTACTCTTTGAGTGTTTATAGAGTCACTTTCTAAAACACCACCCTTGGGCTCTATTTTCAGTAATTTTACTTCATATTCCTGTTCTAGAAATTTCAGAGATTCTGCCTGTGACATATACCATCAAGTTAGAAAACCATGCACTTGACATTGTTCTTGAATTCTACTACTGGTGCACAAAGCACAAGCCCTTCTTGCTGATCAACAAATGAGGACCACAATACCCTCCCCCCCCCCCCCAAAAAAAAATCCTAATAGAGATCATTTCCTTTTTTTTTATTTTTCAGTATTTCAACCACAGAGATGAGTTGAAAGTTTGGGGTTTTTTTAATATTTACAAGAATGTTTCCAAATCAGTGAAGCAAGCTTTTCTGCCTTTGAACACAAGTGGTCAAATAGCAGCAGATTGGGATATCATCATTGTAAAGAAAAAGAAAATTCTGTTTGGACTTAGAAAGCTTTCCAAAAATACCTGTCCATTGCACTGAATACAAATAGACTACTGCTATCTACTGCCTTTTTCTGTTAAGTTCCCCCCCGCCTTTTTTTTTTTTTCTTCCAGAGATAGCTTAATTTTGACTGCCAAGAGGAGTGCTTATTTATCTGGTATAATCTATAGAAGTCTATAACTCTATTTACAGAACAGTTTCTGCCCCTCATTTGTGGTACATGAGAATGATAAGGAGTTAGTGGTGAGCCTTTAGGC
Organism: Indicator indicator; assembly: GCF_027791375.1. Taxonomy (NCBI): domain Eukaryota; kingdom Metazoa; phylum Chordata; class Aves; order Piciformes; family Indicatoridae; genus Indicator; species Indicator indicator. The sequence continues at coordinate 24,229,158 of NC_072017.1, read as the reverse complement.
TACAGACAGAACAATTCCTGGAATTATAGATTATACCAGAAGGATTTAGAAAGTATTTAAAGAAAAAAAACTATTAAAAATGTCAAATCTCTTTTCCTGCTTGCATTACCTAAAGAGAGTATAGAGGTTACAAAACCAAGTATTCAGAAGAATTTGAAATGACAGGTGTAAGATGCTTGTACTCCTAAAAAGCTGCTCACCAAGACAGCCCTGTGCACAGAGCATACTAAGTAGGAGAGATTTTGTGGAAAAACACAGTATCTGAGGTTGCAATTTATGATGCATTGTTACCCACATGTGCACATGCATCAAGTTTGTAAAGGCAAACTTGGGAATATTTTCAGCATGGCATCCTAGCAGGATTTTATTATGTCATGGCAGTTTAATCTCCCCCCCTCCATGTGCCAGTAACATGGAACAGCCTGAGTTGCTACGTGATGCCCCACTGCTGCAGATAACCAGCAGTGAAGAGCACAACAGGATGAAATCCTTGGTGCAACAGCACTACAGGAAGGTGAAACGTGATGTGCCAGTAAGTTTCAGGGCAGTCTGATGATACCACATGGATAGGATCCATGAATCTCAGCTTTAGAGAGGAGCTTGTTCTGGGAATGTCGGTGAACCTCTTGGGGTTCCCCTGTCCCTTCTTCATCCTTGCTTCTCTGTAATCACCTGCCCCAAAATCCTCCATTCCCCTGCCTTCCACTTGATATATCAATCTCCTCGCCCCCATTACTTTCCTCTCACCTACCCTCTCCACAGCACCTCAGTCTAAGAAAAGGTATTGTCTCACCTTCTTATTCCTTTCCTTTTCTACCCTCTTCCACTGTTTTCTCCTTCTCTGGAATTCAGAGGAAGAATTTGTCTACTATATCCAAGTATCAGCAAGGGGGAACATGTCTGGGCTGCAGCACATCAGAGGGTATTTGGCTTTTTCTCCCCATACTTGGCCACAACTGCAGAGCAGCTGGAAGCAGCCACTGCAGGGAAGATGATGCTCTGCCCACATTGCCTTTGGGTACAGCCTACTCCGTGAGTGCAGGTGAAAGGTGCATTTCAGTTTGGTCCACACCATGACCTGGAAGGACACAGGCTCTTTGCAGCCCAAAGTATCTCTGGCAGACAAATGGCCATTTTTCCACAACACACACTGCCCTGCTGGTAACCAACAGCTATAAAGGGGACAATTACACATTATACCTGCTTGATTCTGTGTCCTTTTCTCATCACAACCCATGCTTACAGTAGAGCACAGAGAAGGGAATTTACTCATCTTCCAGGAGCCCTCATGATTTATTGCCATGACAACTCTCCCCTCTCCAGAGGCCTGGGGGAGCCACAATGGAAGCTGGTTTCCCCCCAGCACATTCTTCCAACCACAGGGGAATCAGTGCCGAACCTTTGCACAGAAGAAAGGAATGCCAAGCATGCTGGGGTCACACCAGATGTTTTGAAGCCTTGCTAACCCAGTGTCATTAACCTTATGCTGTGCAATTTCATGTCAAAAGGGGCTAAAGGCAGAGCAAACAGGCCATCAAACTTGCCTGGCCTAAATGAACTCTTCCCTGAACAGGTGCTTTCAGTCTAGAAACCATACAACACACTTGCCTGCCACTGCAAGAGAAGTAGCATTACACTGCATTATTCAGGGTAAGTAGCCCCTCATCCAGATAAAAAGGGATGGGAATTGCCAATCATTTTTTTTTTCACTGAATCTAGTATTATTTAGGTAAGATTGGAGATAGGGACCTCTAACACATCTGAGCCCACAACAGATATTTAAAATAGGGATCTCCCAAAGAATGCAAGAAGTATGAAATAATGTGGCACATTTCAGAGTTTCCAAGATATTTTCAATTAGTATGAAACCTATGAACTACAGCATAAAAACGAAAATGGCTGTACCTGTCCACTGTTGTGTCTAAGCTTCTTCTGGAAAACCAGTAAAAGCTTATGCTCCCTTTATCAGACTGTAACATTGATATTTTAATTAAAAAATTACAAGTCAAAACCCCTCATTTCCCTCAAGGAAAACTGCATATGGCAAACTGCACACAACCTCAGATTTCACATCTTTTATCATTTCCCAAAAATTTCTGTCAGCTTGTCAGTTCGGGCTGATGCAGCTGATGCACTCCCTAAACCAATCCATTCACTGTGAGATAAACAGCAAGTCAGTTATCTAAAATCCTAGGGTTTGAAACTTACACTTTCTTTGTTTATAGACAAGATAGAGCAAATTAGAGCTTTCAGATTTAGTTGTAACCACAAAATTAAATGGCAACCATGGTTTCAAAGTTTGTACCATTATGGAAATTCTTAGTATTTGGCAAATCCAATTACTGAAGGAAATGTAGCCAATCTATTGTTACTGTTTTATCAAAAATAATGAAACCAATGAAATACTACAAAGCAATATGTCTAGGAATAGTCCAATTCACCAGTTTGGTCCACTGTTGGTAGAAGTTTATTCTTTGCATCTTAAACTATTTCAATATTCTAGAAAGATGCGAAACATCAAAAACTACTATTTGGAATTAGTACATGAGAAGAGGAATTAAAATGCTGCAATAAAGCCTGTGAAAACGTATGTCCTAATTCTACTCCTTTTTCTTTTTTTTTTTTTTCCTGAAAGCTGCTAAAAACTGCTAAAGGATGTTATTACCTATAACATGATGCCAACAATGTTCTGAGAAATCTCTAGGGGTTTTTTTTGCCCATTTTCTTTTCATTATCATATTCCATCTCTAATATTCAATCAGTGCCAAACTAGTTTACGTATGCCATCCTTCCTCACAGAAATGGAAAAAGAAATCCTGCTACACGTCATGGGCCTGCTGATGTGACAGGGAAAGACTGAACGGAGGTGGGAAAGGGAAGTGGGAGGGAGTACAAGAGCACTGCAGTCTGGTATTTAGTAGAAGTCTCAGTTTTCTGATCAGAAAGGTGGTAGAAATTGAAGCACAGAGTACCATTAGGTTCCCTGTAATTTAACCTCCAACACAAGCTTCACACATCATGTGGTCTCTTCCCTTCAGTCTGATTCCATACTCAGAGCAAACTAGTGTCTTGAAAACTGGCTGGGATCTGAATATTCCTCATTTTACTACCTACCTCCAACAAAATGTGTTACAAGCCACTGACCGGATCATTTGCTTATCAACCTAAATTTAGGTATGTATGCAGTTATTCAAATACAGTCTCAGTTGTTAGCTGAATTCCCCCTCAAGACAAGATTTGAAAATGTTCACTTTGGTCCCTTGTAAAATCATAGAAAATGTTTAGGAATATTTGATTTAAAATAAAATTCTAGGAAAAAACTCATCTACTGCTTCTGTAAATATATTTCCTCATTAAAATTTGATAAAAACAGTCTTAATGGAATACTACAACCTCATTCATGCTTTTGAATAAAGTGATTTAAATTGGCAAGAGGAAAGTTTGAACACACTTCTTCCCAGCTAACTGTTGATGGTTTTATTATGGCCTGCAGGGACAGGTATGACTCATGCCTACCCTGTTCTTCAAAAACTGTTTTAAAATGCAGATTTTTTCCACTGGTCTATTGTGCTTTACAAGTAACTGCAAGCTGAAAGAGACTAAAATTAGAAGGCAGACCACTACCACCAGAGGGATCAGAAACTTCTAGACTGCCCTGATTCAAAAAGCTGAATTGGTTGACCAATAAGGACTCTTTTATGTTGATTCCTACTAGACTTCTGACAAACTTCATTCAAAGTATCTCCTGGTTACAAATTATTTGAAATCCCTAGGTTTAGGAACAGCACATGGTCTCCAAATGTGCGTGCAACATCACACTGAGCAACCCTCTTATTCTCTGGTATGCAAGACTGAAAAACCAAGGTGTTCACCCTAACCTAAGTAGGCTGACACGTGAACACTACCTGGTCATGGGCATCCGGCAGAAGTTTGTCGTTTGTTTGTTTTTAACCAACAGCAGTGTTTCATGTGCCTTCCAAAAAGTACATTTACTGATTCTAAATAACACTAAGGATGGTAAAAATCTCACTTAAGAAGGAATCCAACAGCCCCAACTGTAGACTGAGCAATCAACCTGCCAAAGAAAATACAGCAGAAGATACTAACCTGCACTGTAATTCAGAGAGGCACTTTAGGTGCTACAGATTACTAGGTTAAAAGCTAAAACAGTAAGATACATTTCAACTTAAGATAGGAATGTCAGCCTCCTTATCAGTACAGTCCTTCAAAGAGTCCTTTGGAATCCTCTTCCTTTTAGGCAGACAAGCTTCAAATCTGTGGTGAGATGTGTGGGCTACTCAGTAGTGAAAAGCACATGAGGTGCTGTCAGAGTAGTCATATCATTAACCTGAACATGTTTTGTGCTTCTTTATGCAAAATAATGAGGGGAAAAATGGTAAGTACTTGATTTGCCATATTGCATAGGAAAGTTAAATGTCAGCAGGTGAGAATACAGGAAGCAAGAACGTTTACACCGAAATCAGTTCATTTTCCTGTTCCCAACTACTTAATGACTGTATTACATGGATCTAGTTTATGAACTGATTTTTTGTTGTTTTGTTTGTGGTTTGTTTGTTTTTTCTTTTACAGCAGGTAGAGAGCTGGGTGGTTTGTATTGCACTCTGAAAAGTGCTAGAGAAACTCGAATAGTGAGCTGGATTAGCTGTTCAGTTCTACACACTAAATGTGGGAAAGAGAAAAGAGGAAGACTCATCCAGAGCCTGCACTGATCTAAAACACGGGTCAACAGTTTCAAGACACATAAAATCATTTCTCATTTCCAAGTTCCAGGGGACATTTTTTACCATCTAAAAGGTATCTCTTTTGAAGACCTGTGATCCTAAAGCTGTTCTTTAAGCAGAGGCAGTATACACCAGGGTTAAAGAGATGGCTGTAACAAAAGAAATCTCATTTCAGAAAGAAAAAAAAAAAAGAAAAAAAGAAAAACTGTCATAACGGCCCCTTCGATTCTCCACCTGCACAAAAACTACACATCTTTGTTGCAATAGGAAGTGTAACTCTTAACTTAGAAGTTCAGCAGATGCCCGGCCCAAGTACAAGAATGGGATTAGCAGCCTGAGGAGCAGTCATAAAGATTCTGAGAATCACCAGCAGGCCAAATCCAGTCCTCTCTGTCTTTTGAGAGGCTATTTTCTTTATCTGCACCAGGCAGTTATTATTTGTCTAGTTTTCTATCTACCTAAATATGCTAATACAAAAAAATGTATTTAACTCCTGAGAATTTGTGGGATGTGGGAATAACTACAGAGATACCAGGGAACAGTTTAAATTCAGTTACTCCTCTCTTTTCTCCTCTGAGGTACTGTAAGATTTAGCACTTGAAACAGAATATGTAACTGGTCTCCAAATGAGACCCTACCACACAATTGGCCAGCTGATGGTGTTAAGAAGTTTTTTGAGGGTAGTTTGAAATTAGATGGCCAAAAGCTGCTACAGTATTATCCGTACAGGCCCCTGTCACGTATCTAGCTTATTGCTAGTTTATATGGTAACATCTCTATGTGAACAAGTCCAGTCCTGCCCAATGAAAACCTCATCCTGAAAGAAATTATCAACTGATTCCTTCCAGACAACAAAAGAATTTCAGGAATGCAAATTAACTACTTAATACCCAACAAATCCTTCTAAACCTTCTACCAGTTCTTCCAGCTTTTCATCTCCCCAGCACAAAACCACACTTCTCAGAAATACTCTTAGCACTCAGATAAGAAAAAATTTCCCAGTGCTCAGATGTTAAGCCCTCCGCCTTCCAGTATTAGTGTCTTCATAACGTTTTTAAATGTAAGAGTAAAGAGAAGCACCTTGCAGTAGTTTCCACATAATGCAATTATACAACCTTTTATCTGTATGGTTGCCAGCACAGAATTGCATTACTCCTTTTGAGCCCTTTGGGAATGAGGTGAAAATATTATCTTGATCTGTACTAAACCAGTAACAGAACTGAGTATATTTGGTTCTTTATATTAAACTAATTTTAAGAGCTCCTAACAAATTTGTTAGCACATTTTGGAAATGATACTGAAGCCAGAAAGGCAGAAAACAGATAGCTCAATATGTATAATAAGCGCTTGTCAAGTAATATTCCACAATATTCCTTGTAATGAAATCATCCTTTCAAAGTAAGAAATACTTAAGAGATATGGTAGACACCCCAACTCAGTGGGACCAAATGTTAGGAAGGGCCCACAAGCTGAGGGCTTAGCTAACGTAAAAGAGGAAAGGACTAAAAACCTGCCTAGGAATCAGGCGGTTTCTTCACATTTCCATTTCCACCTTTCAGTTGTAAAGAAACTCTGGCATAGTGGCTGGGAACAGCAAGTCTGCAATCACACCTCCGTATCAATACCTCTATTAGAGAGCAGAGAGGATGAGTTTAGACTACATCAGGAGAAAACTGCAATTGAAAAGGAAACAAATCCTTCAGAAGAGGAGAGTACTGTGATTTTCCCAGTTCAAAACCCCATGGGAAGATGACTACTGACAATCAAACATGCTTTACATCTGTAAAAATCCTGGACCAGAGGTCTGTCTAGTCTAGAAACATTCCTCATGCCTACTGCTATTTCCTCCTGAAGAACTGTCCACACCCCTCTACAGATTTCCTTCGCTGTAAGACAGGGACCAAGTGTACCTTTCTTAAGGTTTTCTGAAACAATGTAGTCAAAACCAGCTCTCAATAAGGAAAGCCATGGCCATACATTCTTCTACACTAGAAGATGAGGTTCCTCTTCCCTCAAACTTTTTCAGTTAATGAGCTAAGTTGTGGCTTCTACAGCTATATATAGCAGCAGATCTTTGGCAATAAATGCAATTTTTTCCCCTTAAACAGGCTAAGAAGTGATGACATGAGCAGCTTAAGTGGCAGATCTGAAACAGCAGAAGTCTGCTGGCAGGATGCATGGCAAATACCTGCAAGTAGCCTGAAGGGTGGCAGTTTATTCAGCCAACATAGCTGCGTTGGAAGATATGTTCACTGTACCAACTGGTCAGAGTTGGAGAAGCCAAAATACATTGGATTCCCTATTGAAATACATTGGATTCCCTATTGACAGGGCAAATGATCTGAATTCTTTGAGAACTCATGGTACTGCCAGGATTTGAACAGAGGTCTTATAAACCTGTGTTACTGTTGCGTTAACTGAAACTGATACCTGCAAAGAGTGGCATACCTGATTTTCAAGAGTGATTTTCTTAGAGAAATTCTAGAGCCAAATGACTCAATCCAAGATATCTGACATAAAATGCAATTTTGTTTGCTATACACCATTGCAATTACATGAACAACTTCTTCTGTACAGGAAGTCCCGGCTCAATCACACATACACACAAACCCCCAAATCTATTGTGTGATGGGGCAGGTCAGGTCATCTGTTCCATAAGTGCTTTGAGAAGACAGACACACAGATATCATTCCTGAAACACCTTTCAACTATTCAGTTCAAAAGATTGTTGAGATGAGTAAACGAGTCTTTAGTCTAATTTTTCTTTTCCTTTTTTTTTCTTGATAAGAGTCCCACTGTTTCAAGTGCTGCTACATGTGACTTTGCACATCTCTTGGCTCTGTGAAGGGAAAACTATAGTAACCTACTCACAGGACAGATATGTAAGACCGAAGTTCTGTGAAGAATTGCATGTTAGTAAATTTACACGAGGTCAGCTTGTAGACAGCTAACAAGCAGCAATTTGCAGTGAAGACTTGGATTCATAGGCCTTTGCCTTCTTCATATGGGAGACATCAGAGGAGCAGTGAGAAACAGCAGCACAAGTTAGTACACACTAGCAGATGAAGTATCAACTTTTCAGAGACCCTGGCTATGTGCTCTGAAGCCCCCTCCACAATTATTCCCTTACTACTACTCAGGCCAACTAAATGAAATGGCAGTTTCATTCTGCAGGCAGAAAAATAAAATGTAAACTTTTTATTGATGTGTACTAGGAGTGGCTGTGGTTTCACCATAGGGAAAGACTTCCCAGTCATTCTGCTCAGATATTATTCATAATATGCATTTACAACCATGTAACACTTTCAATTTCAAAACCAACTGATTTTTATTAAGGTAGGTATGTATTACAAACTGTTTGGTAAAATATGTCCAGTATCTTCAAATCATACATTTCCTTCATTACCTTCCACAGACCTTCTACTGCTACACCAATCCACAAGACAATTTTACTAGTCCTTCCTTCTTCTGTACCGATGCCAAGAGACCCTTTTAAGACTGTGACTACCCTCCACACTGGCACGGTTACGTTACTTTCTGCTGTAGCAGTGGAAGGAGTGCCCCCCATGCCCCAGGAGGTAACAGGCTTGCCTCAGTTGTCTGTCACACAACGTTTCTTCTGCAGCCCCCTGCAGCTGCCAGCAAAGTAGCTCTCATGCAAACAGCCCAATCTAATCCACTCCAATTAAACAAGCCAGGTTGGCACAGCCTTACTGTTTAAAATATCCATTTCATTTTGACAAACAACTTTGCCAGCAGATTTGCGAGGGCATTCTCCTTAAACAGAGGGCTTGTGCTGAGCTTACCCAGGCAAACAATCTACAAGGCCCAGACACGTGTTTATCAATGACTGCAATGGTGTAAACTAAGCCCCTGGATTTTACAGAGACATGGCTGTGAAGCATTAGCATATTCCTTCTACCAGTTGTGCTGTGGGAGCACAGTGCTCACAAACATCTGCAAGGAATAGTATCTTAAGCTGCTACAGCTTCTTGGTAAGACCGGATCTGAGCTCTTGGCCAACAAAAATGCTCTTCGCCTAGCTTACCTATAACCAAATAAAGGGTTTGGTTGGCTGAGAAACAGCAGGTAAAAACTAGGACTTTTCAAGGTGTAAGACCTCATGGCTACATCAGCAAAGCTATCACACAAATAATCATCACTTTTATGAAAAGTAATCCGGTAGTAGTGAGTAATACTCACTTTTTTCTTTAACCAGAAAACCTCTGTATGCTATCAGGAAGGCATATTCATCATCCATGTGATTTGCCTGTAAGTATAAGCGTTGACAGAAAACCTCTGGAAGCATAATGAAAAATAATATGGAATAATATGGTAGGCTAGAATTTAGACCATATTTTTACAGCAAAGATACCCAAAAAAAAAAAAAAAAAAAAGGCAACCAAAAACTTTGACAAAGCCTAATCTGCTTACAGAAGTTTAGGACACCTACTAACTGACTTGAAGGACACCTTTCAAGGCTGTATCTGCAAGCTCTTTAAGAAATCCACTCATGTACAGAAATCTGCAATATAAAAAAATCCTGGGAGGAAGAGTTCAAATATACAAAAAAATACAAAGTCAAAGACAGTACAAAGAATTTACGACCTCTGTGTGTGCTTTTTTTTTTTTTAACTCCTGTTTGAATACATGATCTTTTTGTTAGATTTTTTTTTTTTAATCTGTTCACTGGTAAATAAACAGAACTGGTAATTCCTCTCCAACTTATTTTAGCAAAGCCATAATAATAAACTTTTTTTTTTTAGTCAAATACACTAGATTTGATTATTTTTTTTAAATCAGTAAACCCAGGGAGATTTTTTCTAAACATGGCATACTTTTCTTGAGATGAGACAGTTCCTCTTACCCATAAACAATTTTTCTTCCATTTTAACTAGGATCAGTTTCTTGTACCAAGATATCTGCAAAAGGCAACTTGTAAAAATATTTTTATGTAGAGGCCTCAAAATAGTAATGACACAAGTAACTTTACAAAAGAAAGTGACTTTGTTTATAATCAGAGTACAGAATTTGATGCTAGTATTTAAACAATGTATAAAAACTTTACCATGAAGGAATGTAACACAACATGAACCTTTGTTCATAGTCAGAGACAACTAATTTCTCTTATATGTTTGAAAAACCAATCAAAATAAAATAGAGGGAAAACCTATTATCCTTGCTTTTGAGAACTGAAAGAATTTCTGTACTTATTATTAACCTGTGTCATATCTGAATTCAGCCATTATTATTTATGTCCTTTTAGTTAAAAAAAAAATAAATGGGAACTTTACTCTCAGAACACCAGAATCCATGAAGACAACACACAAAGAACTGGAAATGCAAGGGAGCAGGTAACAAGAGTGTAAGTCTGAAAGCCAGTACATACTTCTCTCTGTTATCAGTGCATGATAATTTTCTGCTGTTTTCCACAGAGGCTTTTTTCAACAGAACACTAAAGACTGATTATATGTCCAAACCTTAATGTCAAAATCTACTGCTTCATTGTATCTGCAGCTGTGATGGTTTCCTCCTACACATGGGATAGGAAAGAATACTATTTTGTATTCACGGTATTCTAAGCTCTATGTTTTAAGTTGTGGTTTGATGTAAATCAGTTATTTGTCAACCAGAAAGGCATTATTATAACCTCACATTTTAATAAAAGTGGCATTTTTGTTCTTAAAAATGTTGCTTCATATCTTGAATACACTTCTATAAACTGAAGATTTTTAAACAGCTAGTGGCTCTCACTTTGAAACAAATACCACAGCCAAGACCTTACATCACCACTATGGCAGAGAGAGAAGACAAGCAGACCAGATTCTCCCCTGCAGTTCACCTCTACTCAAGTTGAAATGAGAGAAAAGGCCTTTGGGGAAAGAAGCTGCAAAATATCTGTTTTGGCTTCAAAGCTTCTCCTCTTTGCCAGGGCCAACGCTCATGTCTCTGAACTCTGATGTCTGTCCAATGCCAATAGAAAAAGCAGACATATCTAACTGGGGTGGTCCTGCCTCCACCTCCCACCTCAGGTGCTGCTCTCAACGCCAGATGGAAACTACAGACAAACCAGACCTGCCAATCACTGGCACCAAAGCAAGATTCACCCTGCTCTCTGAAGCTCCCACCATGTGACAGTTTTCACAGTCAAGGTGAATTATGTCCTAACCTGCAGGCTGACATTCCCTCACTTTTTTTTCCACAGCACAATTATCTTCTAACAAAAGAGAACTAAGTTTTTCATATTGATTTCTCTCTGTATTTTGGATGGAACCTCTTTTTCCTGTGGACCACCACCTGCAAACTTATTCAAAGCAATAAACTCCTCAGGTAAGATGGAGTATGCTTCCCTTCTTTTTTTTAACCATGTCTACAGATGGTTATGATAGTATTTTTTCCTCTCTGCTGCAGAAAAAAGAAGCACTCTTTGTGCCTCAACAACCAAAACTATTGTAAAGAACATACACAATCTATGCAGTTCCTCTTGTGAAAGGAACACATCAAACAGGAAACTTCTGTCAAGAATGCACAACTAAACTTTGATGGCTGATACAACGCTATTTAGTCAGCTTTTGTGTACTGGCTGCTGCACAGCTGAATAACAAATCTTACCACAGCCTTCTTGCCAGGAGATTTAGCCCTCCTAAGAGTTGGGCTTTGATGCGTCAGAGAGGAAAGGATAATTCTTGTATTTTCTTTGGAAACAATGCAATCGTGATTGCGAGACATACTTGTCTGAATTAGATGTATAATACCAGGTCTCATAAGAGACACTCTAAACTTCTAAAGCTTGCCTGACTGTGATAGGAGCTATTAAGGAGTCCGCTTTAATGGATAAGAAACATGACAACTCCCACAGAGAATCAACTGGTGCTATGCTGGAAGGACTGAAAGTGTAGTCCTACCATTGCTTTTGTCCTCATAGAGGAAAAAATGAAAACAAGATTCGCATGAAGATTTCTGAAAGTGTCTGTCCTGTTTTTTATTGAGAAATACAAGAGTGAAGACCTTTGACTTCTATTCCTTCTGAAAGAATTTACTGCGATTAAATTGAGAACTTCTTGGCATTTCCCAAGAGCAGGTAAAAAACAATGTGCAGTGCAAATGTTAACCATCATTTTGAATCTAGTGGCACTGAAAAGATCTTTGAAACAATAGATCTTCTTGCTGAGCAGAAGCATCAAGTAAGTTCACCACCAACTTCATGAGCCTGTGAACCATTACTCCACCAGACAAAACGGCATTTCTTTTGGCCCTCACTATGAAAAGACCATTGAGTTACTGAAGCATGTCCAGAGAAGGGCAACAAAGCTGGCTGAAAGGTCTGGAGAACAACTCTTAGTGAGAAGCAGCTGAGGGAATTTGAGTTGTTTAGTGTGGAAAAGAGGAGGCTGAGGGGAGACTTTATTGATCTCTACAACTACCTGAACGGAGGTTTGTAGTGAGATGGGTGTTTGCCTATTCTCCCTAGTACCAAGTGACAGAACAAGAGGAAATTGCCTCAAGTTGCACCAGGGGAGGTTTAGATAGGATATTAGGAAAAAATTCTTTACTGAAAGGGTGGCCAGGCACTGGAACAGTCTGCTCAGGGAAGTGGTGGAGTCACCATCCCTGAAGGTGTTAAAAACAAAGTGGAAACATGGCAGTTCAGGACATGGTTTAATGGCCATGGTGGTGTTAGGTTGATGGTTGGACTTGATTTTCTGGATCTTTTCCAGCCAAAGTAATTCTGTGATTCTATAACTCTGTGAGACAGTTTGTTTTGTCTTAGATTCTGATGACTATGGAGACTGAGTGACCAAATAATAACAATCTTACTTCTGACCCTTGTCCATTCCCCCAAAGAAAAAGGTCACCTAGCAGCATACTGAGTGTATTACTTGCAGAGCATGGGTACTCATGGACTGGGTGTCATCAGAATTCGATTTCTGCCTGGTAAACCATGCTGTCTAATGTACATTTTTCATCTGATTTATAGCACACCCTGCAACAGGAAATTTCTGTAACCAAGAGGATGGGGATTATCTTCCTGCTTTGGAAACAGCTGAACCCATGATGGCTATTACTTATAAATTCCTCATCAGATGATGTTTTCAGCTAAACAGAATATATTCATTATCCATAGTTTCAAAACCTCAGCAAACCACTGTATTGCAGCCAGTGAAGGCTGTACTCTTACTGGTATATAATGTATAAACTAATATGGACCAGAAGTGCCTTCCATTAGTCATAGTTGACAGCTGTCATAATAATTTGTCTGTTTCACAAATGAGGTGTCTCAGTACTTCTCACATTGTCTTCAGAGGAGACAGAGTATTTGTTTCTTTGCACTTCCTATTTTGAATTAAGGCATTTTAAAATCCTTTGATCCACATCATTCTCAAAGGACAACTTGCTTCCCACGGTATTCTCCCTCAGTACAAGCCTTCAGACTGACTTCTCCGACACTGCATATATACCCTGCGCTTACTGGAAATCCTGATATGCTGAAAAAATATATTAATTTGATTCAGCTTTCCCTCCAAACATCTGCAAAACTCATGTGAATTAGGATTTTATTTTCTTCTCTCCTAAAAACTAGTGTAGGATGTAGAAACAGTAATGACTGAAACAGGCACTAGTCATATGAAAAATTAGAGAACAGTGGATTCATTAGGATTACACTAAAACCTCTCTTGAAGAGACTTGATAGGAACAGCCAGTACAATTCCATTCTGAATGTACAGAAAAGATCCTTAGTAACCCAGAGATTGTTTAAGACCTGAAGCAAGACAAAATTAATGGCACCTGTAACTTCTGCATAGCTTCACAGAATATATTTACAGGACAACGTCTAAGAACTTTATTTAACCAAAGTTATGGACAACTATTTGGTCACAGCAAATGAAATTAAAGAGTACCACTAATGTGAAACTAGAGACAGGCATATTGCAGAAAAGTGTATTATTGCAAGGCTGGTGAATAAGGCTGCTAACCACCTTCCTTCAGGACTTCAACACTATTGCAGGTATACCTTGCCTAGTGGTGTTTCCACCTGCCATGCATCTGGGTACACTTCTGTTTAAACAATACTTGTGAAGGGCCAACACTGCAACAATTTCCTAATTATTTTAATTTGCCTCATTTTTTGGAGAAGTTTCCTAATTGAATAGTAAGCATCAAAAATGATTAATCACTGAAGCAATAGTGAGCTCTTGAGTTTAAAGTACAGCTCTTAACAGACTCCAGAGATGCAGGACTAAGGTCTTTTTTTAGCTGGGTAACTTAACTGGGCTGGACAGTTTCTCCAAACCCTTACACACTAAAGGTCCATCAGCAGAGTTCTCTAAAATAGAAATACTTCCAACAGGAAAACTGAGCTAAAAGCCTGTCTTTCACTACAGAAGCAGACAATCTTTTCACAAAAGTCAGGAACCCCAAGAGAACATTCTCTGTTGTCGGTAACTGACAACTTTGGCTTTGTCCAAGGGTTGCAAATGCAATGAAGCATCCAATGTAGGAGATCCAGGATGTCACCATAACAAAGACAGAACACATTTCCTAAACATTTTGACGTTTAAGTAACTCCTTTCACTGAAAACCATCTTCGATGTGCTCTTCAGATGTTGATTATTCATTACATTGATCTCTCCACTGCTTTCAGTTACCACAGATAACTACACTATTGTTCTTTCACTGAAGGTTTTATCATGATCTTCTCTAAAACAAGTCAGTACGAAATACCTTTAGTGGGATAAGGCTCTAGATGGAACATCATTCTGCTTCATCTATAGCAGTGCTCACTGTTTGCTTGTTAAGAATATTTCTTCTAGTCTTTAATGCAAGGTCATCTATTACCTTTATGGCACGTAAGACTCTACCACAAGCTTCATAACAATACTCATGTGCAGACAGTGTACAGGCAAAGATAGAAAGCCCAAGATCTCTCAGTCTGTTCCAATCTATACATCTATCAATTTGAAACAGCAAACATTAATTAGATATTAAGCAAACAGTAAGTTACATGTATTATTTTTTTAGGTAACATGGAACAGACAAACTATACAACTATAAAAATTATAATAATGCACAGGAATTCTATTTATGATAGAAATGTACAAAAGGCTTTCCAAGGGGTGGTTCTTAGCTTTAAAGATGTAATTTGTTTCTCATGCATCTCAGTTGTTTGAGATTCCGCAGCACAAATATAAAGATGACATCATAGATCTGGAAGATTCTAACCTATACCACAAATGTAGTAATTTTGTATTTAGTGTGAAAAGCTCATGTAGACACTCTGACTTCTTTTATAGCAATACCTTAACTTATTTACTGTCCCAAATACTCCCATGTAATTAGTTTTACATTGAAATTATATTGTGCTTATACATTCAGACTTAGATGATTACCTTCCCTGCTACCACCTATCCACAACCTGCAAAGCACACAGTGCTTTCTGCTATGCAAGAATAAACCAAACTAATTCACAGTTGTCCCTTAGTTTGCCTAAAAGGACTTCTGAAACATACTTGTAGAGTCTTTTGTTCGTCTCTGCTCATCAAGCCACTTCACAAGAATTAAGCTTTAACATTTACTTAACTTCAAGGCACAGGCTGAGTAGGGTCCCTACTGCCAAATGCTGCCTATTTGTCACACCAGGACATCATGCAGCTTTTGTTACATGTCCTCCTCCATGTTTAGCTGCATCAACAGAGATGCTACTGTCCCCACTGCAGAATCAAAGGAACAATCCATGGAAGAGTTTTTAACTCCACTTTAGGCAAAATTAGCTGTGTTAGCACAAATCACCCTTTTAAATTGGCTAAGCTTTTTTGGCTGATTGCCCCATTGCCAGTGTGGGAGCTCTGCAATCTCTACTGAAGCTATAACCACCACCAAAGGGGCAATAGCAGCCAGCTAAGGAGAGAGGAAGGTTTCCAGTGCCATGGGTTTTAGCCAAGCAAATGTCTGCCTACAACCTCCAGTATGTGATTTTTAATCAAAGTAGCAACACTAGCACAAGCAGTCATAGGAAGGCATTTAGGGTGACAGAACTGATTACATGCACCACAGATAGATGTTCACTCTGAACAATTTGGCCAGTTAAAGATGTTTTACTCCCAGGTATTCCATTACCTTTCTGCAAGGGTTTACTGACCTTAGAGCTCTGCTGCTCTTTCCTTCATGCAAAAGATTTTCCAGTTAGTTTAAATCACTTTTGATAGCCTTTTAAACTTAACTGACTTTGCCTAAAGCAAATCAGAGCACTTACAGCATCCATTTGCATGAAAACCTGAAGGGAACAAACAACTTCTAGCAGAGGAGCAGTACTGGGAAAAGAGGGAGAAAGGATGAGGGTGGGTTGAAGGCAGGTGTGCAAATAAAGCACCCAGCCAGCAAAGCTGGATCCAAAAGATGGCAGCTGTTCATAGCCTCTTGTACTTTTATCTGCATTTTAAGACAGATGGGCAAAAGCAAAGTGTCAGAGTTTATAAACTCAGGGTATGGAGGGTAACTAGGTGCAGCAGCTACCAGAACAGGGTCTTACTTCAGCTATCTTTTTTTTTCCCCTGCCATACCGCGATATGTATCATGATTTAAAGAACTTCTAATGAGTGTCACTTTGTGAATTCTGCTCTTCACTCTTGCCAAACAGAGAGTGAATGTGCTTAAAATGTGAAAGCTAACCAGTGAACAGCATTTAACTTGCAATGCAAAATACACAAAGACGCACCTTAATCTTTAATGTTATCAATATAATTTTAAACATGAATACTCCAACTCCTTCAAAGGAAAGTCTTTGCACCATGTTTTCCACGTATGTGGCTCCCACTACAGAGCAGCAATGGTATTTTGCAGCTGTACAGTGTTAATCTTGAAAATCTCTATATGCTGTGTAACTTTTCCTGAAATAAAACTCTGGAGAAATAGTTAAGTAGGTAAGAAGCACCTCAACTTGATCCCTTCCCTCCAGGATATATACCCCAGCCTACATCATACAAACATATGTCAGCAGATTTGGAGTCAGAACTCTTCTGACTTCCAGGTAATGGCTTTAGGAACTACAGTAGTTTACTATACTGTAGAACCAACAGCCAAAACCACAGCATGCCTTCTAGTAAAGCAAGGCTTATGGGTAGATGCAGTATCTTTCACTACCCCAAGTAATATAGCTGGGATGAGGGGAAGGGGAGTGAGAAGTTGAGCTGACAAGCTGAGACCACCTGGTCTGCTTTTAGGTATGCATGTGAGACTTCCTGGTGTCAATTAAGCAGAAAAGGTAGTGTTAGTAAGTAACAGAGAAGCAAGAAGTTTGTCACCAACAGGAAAGGGGTGAAACAAAAGACACCCCCACCCCAATTAACAACATACCAGGAAATCAATACTTCTACTGAGTCTACTGTTTTATTGTCCTATGCTCAATGCTTTCAGAAGGCATTCTGTATTGAGTCCTGGAAGCTTACAACTGAGAGGGTCAAAGAGAATATGCATACTCTTGGCAAATGTTAACTCACTGATGTTTCGACCTTTCATCAGCTGTCAGAGCACTCCATCCGTGCAAAGTGACAGCTTTGTCAACCTCCAGATATTCCAAGGGGCTCAAGCATTGCACAAAGTGCATCAAATTCCAGGAGGAATCCAGGAATTTGATGATCCTGTTACAGGGCCATGCACTAGACTCATGTAGAGCTATGCTAGCACATAGCAATTACCTTGGATTTCAGACAATAACTGGTTATCATGTATGTTTAAATGCAAAACACCTGTTCTTAGCTTGCACTGTGCTTCACTTTCAGGCTCAGAAGAGCAGCCCATTTACCTAAAAATGTATCCCCCTCTTTCCCAGCTAAAGCAATAGATCCAGTAGAAGATGTGCAAGCTCCATACACAAACTTTTTTTATTTACATCTTCAGATCATTTCAGCCAGTGAAGTGCTATGCACACTGCTAGCAAGAGAATCAATTTCTGTGTGTATGTAAAGGTTGGCTTCTGGCAAAGATTTATATAATTGTACATAATGTGAAGTTCAGTTGCAACATCAAAAGGAAGAATTATTTTTCCTTTCATGAGATCTGGGATTTTACTGTTCGTTCATTCATTTGTTTTGGCAACAGCCTGGATTGTGAACACCATATACAACCCAATGTTTTGTTTTTTGTTTTTTGTTTTTTTGTTTTTTTTTTTTAAACCCACAAACCTAGTCAGGAGATGCTAAAGGAAATCAGCCATAAAGGGGGAGCAGCAGGATAGTATCTAACATTTCTGCAAACAATTCATTTGTCACTTTGGTGGACCAGGGTTAATTAATATTCTATAAAGGTCTTCCAAAAGCTGAATACCTCTCAAGTTCTGAATTCATGGGGCTGACCTTAGACTTTTCAGAATGATTTTTAATGCAGTCTGTTATCAGCAAAACCCGTTTAAACACATGTCCCATCTGCCAGTACCCCATTTGCAAAAGAGCTTCTTATACTTGCAGACAGTCAAGCTTCTGCCTGCCTCCCTCTCCCCTCTAAATACCAGCTGTATGGTAATGAGCACAAACAGCTGAAAAATACTGCACAGTAACAAAGCTAGTACGAAGCGGGCAGAACAACGCTTCCTCTCACTGAAGGAGTTGCAGCATGAATTAGCAGATTAGCTATTGAACAGGGGTGGGGGGAGGTTTGGAAAAAAATGTAAAGGGTCTGCACAGATAGCAAGAAAATTGAGACCAAAGGGGCACAAGCTACCAAAGAAAAGCCCAAATTCTAAAGTACTTTTGTTTAACTGCATGAACCAATTCATCAAATTTTCCAAGGCTTATTCCTCGTGTACAAATGATATGCCAAATGCTAGTCTGATCATTTGCAAGTTCAGTTCGTTTATAAAAGAGACAACTTGTTAATGAAAGTTTTCCATTCATTACAAATCTCTTCATCAAGCCGGTGGGGGGAGGGGGGAGCGGGCATGGGGAAGTCCTTAAGAACAGGAACATGCTCTCCTACTTCAGTTTCTGGTACTTCCAGCATGTGTGACCAACAAACAACGTATTATCTACTAACCTTTTGCATAATAGCCCTCTCAGCCTACCCATTTTTGTAAAGCCATTTTTTTTAAAACACTGACAACATCTACACTACCCTCCAGACACTGGCAATCTTTTCACAGAACGAGCACAAAAGACACTTGCTTTTAAGAAAATTTGTGCATAACTGCATTCAGCTGATGTGCATACAAGCCATGCAGTTGAGTATTTGTTTATGCAAGTAGCTAATTAGATATATGCTGTTTCCCTAAAGTCTAAAACTTGCACATGGCACTTCTGCACTTGAAATTGCATGCATCTGTGAAAAACGCTTGCAGTGTAGATACATAAAATCTGACATGACAATACCTGACTTTTTGCTTGTTTGCAATTTCCCAACGGCATCTAGAGTGTAACTATTGCTTTTGAAGAATTGGAGTCTAATGCTGTCTAAGAAAAACTCAGAGAAAGATGGTGTATTGATGCTGCCCAAATGAGTGCTCTGTCAAAGGTTTGATACTTGAAGCTTTGGAGTTTTTCATTCCTAATTTAAAAGCCTTACTGCTTCAATCCCTCAGCATCCTAACATTCATCTTTTGTGACAAGGAAGGCTAGTAAGGTATTTTTCAAAAATTCATCCAGTAAGACATACTGCAATAAAATCACTATAATGCTTCTAAAAGTAGTGAAGAGTGAAACCCCTTCATCTGGGGAAAAAAAAATACATTTACCTCTAAGGTCATCATAACACAGCTCCTAAGAAATCACACAATCTTTTAACCTTCATACACTGCAGTTGGAGAATTAAACAGAACACACATACAAAATTGGCTGTGATGCTAACTTCTTTTCACTGGTGATCATAGAATAAACAAAAAGAGAAAAAAATCATTTTTCTCAGGGCATGAAAGTGCTTGTCATGCAGCTACACAATGGCATTCTCACATGACATTCTTATTGCTCATGATTATCATAACCGTGTAATAAATAGAAGAAAAAAGTCACTATTAAAGCTCACTGGAAGTCTCCACATATTTTTAAATTTTAATGGAGGTCAAATCTATTGAATTTAAGTTAAAGAACATGTACTTTGATCTTTCCTGGAGAATTCTAACACACATTTTAAAATATTGGTCATATTTTAAGCACCTAAAGGAATTAAGGAAGAGTTCATCAAAAGAGAAAACAGCTATTTTGAACACACAGAGATGCACAAATTATTAACTAATGATTTCTCACAAGCTACTTTTTGGCAAAAAAAAAATAATATTCAGCCTATATATTTATTTTGGTTGTTAAAATTATCAGCAGTACCCACAGTTTTCTATTTTAAAATTGTCAAAAACATCGCTCTTGGTTCTTTTTTTTTTTCTCTGTTCTCTGAATTATTTAATATGCATCAGGATGAAAACTGCATAAAAACACTAAGTAAATGAATGTATTATAAGAGATGGTACCACACTTAGTCAATGTAAAAATCATTTGCCAAAATGACTTTGGTTCTTTCTAGATACATCTACTTTTACAGCTCATGATCACTCCAGGAGATAGGAAAAGGATACTACAGAAAGTGCTGTAATTAGATGGTATTTCCTGTGCTACTAAGGCAGGGTTGTGTCGGTTGTTGCTTCAAAGCAACCTGAGATTCTCAATATCCTCATTTACTTTTCAGAATACAGACCTGATACACAGACTGGGATGCTAAGAGTCAATGATTAAAGAAAGCCCCACTTACTCAGGAAAATTTTAAAACTCAGAAGGTTTTACTACTTCGAAACTACATTAGACATTCACAAAACCAAAACTACCTGCAATAAACAAACAAACCTACCCCCAAAAAACACACCACCAAAAAAGAAAAACCCAACATAAAAATTTAAAAAATGTGACATACTATGCAAGAGAAAGCTTGCCACTGAACCTGGCAGAGCCAAACTCACTTCCTAAAGTTTAACTGCAAAATTTTCATTATTACATTATTTGGACAGAATATCACCTACACTAACCAGAACACTGTCACAAAAAACAAACAAAAAACCACGACTGAAGTGAATGTTGTCTCTCTTGATAAAAGAGTGACACCAGAAATAATTACGGAATCACAGAAAGGCTTGGTTTGGACAGGACCTTTATAGGTCATCTAGTCCAGCCCCATACTGCGTGCAGGGATGTCTCTAGAAAGTAAGATTGCTCCAAGTCCCATCCAATCTGGCCTTGAACACTTTCAGGGGTAGGGCATCCAGCTCTCTGGGCAATCTATTCCAGTATCTCACCAGCCTCCCTGCATATATATTTTCTCCCTAATATTTGAGACTTGTACGTATGATCATTGTTTCAGACCATACATCCCAAGATCATGACCCTTCAGTTCTGTTTGGTGGTTTCAAGAGACATAGTGTCTGCTTTGGATACCAACTTATTCTACCTGAGCAGAATATATCCATCATCTCCAATAGATCTGGAGGGCCTCAAGTAATGCATATATCATCTGTCATTAAGAAGGAAAACATACATAATTCAAATATTCTTTAATATCCAAAGTTAAAAAACAAGCAAACAAAGAAACAAAAAAGGAATCCAAGTTATGACACCCTTCATATATCAGGCTCAGTTGTACTTTGCCAGCACTTGTCCATACTCTTCATGTGCTTCTAGCACATGGAAACCTGTAAACACTAAGGGTCTTGAAAAAATACTGAATGTTATCTATATTCATAAGTATAAACCGACAAGGAGGAAAGAGTGACTCATTGTCAACAAGCAGGATCTTAACTGTATTGACATTTCTAGGGTATTTCTTTAACTTAAAAGGAGTAACGTACTTCCTTTACAAGTAACACACATACACACAACAGATAAAAGAACTGTATTTCAAACCATGATCTTTCAGAACAGATTGAAAAGATGAAAAAAGAGGAAGATTTATAGGCAGCACCACACTGCCCCTTCATGTCCACTAGAGAAACACCACCACAATCATGGTAAATATGTTAAAACTGTAATTTTCCTAAATCTTGTTATTTGACAGCCCCCTCTTCCCCAATAAAACATATTGACAATGGAAGAGAATTAGAATATAATTAAATTTTTACTGTAGTGGGAAAGCCTTTTTTGTTTGGTTGGTTTTTTTAACTTTGATATTCATAGTTCATTCTTTCTCTTAAAAAAAGTATCAATTTTCCACCTTGATTTCATGGTGGGTTATGAGAACAAAATTAATTCAGTTAAATTTAACATTTCTTTAGAAAGGAACACACCATACTAAAATGGATATATTGAGACATGACAGAAAGCTTTAAGTTAAGAACAGAACAATAAATCTTCTATCAGAATAAACTCTTCATGCCATAAGCAATTTTTAATGAGTATCTAAACTATTTCATACTTCATATAAATTCTCCCCACTTTTAAAACAATAGTTTTTCCCAAAGTAGCCTATTCCTTCTGATTAAAAATCCAATTTATATTTTGTTTGCAATTAATGTTAAATCTGTTCTGATTGCTGCATGGGTTTTTGTTTCAGGTAGCATTAAGTAGAATGTCAGTCATAACGTCGACTGAAAATGTGTCCCCTATCTCCAGAAGCCACATTCCTCAGAGTAACACCAGTACATGCACCAGCAGACAAGTCCTCTGCATACATAAAAAGTGTTAAGCAAGACTTTATTCAAGTCAGGTATAATGTTTTATGAAGAGCAATGAAATAATTCCTTAATTTGTCACTGCATTGCTGACTTAACCTTGCCCTAAAGACTATGCTTTGAGAAGTATTTAAAGAAAAAAAAACAACAAACAAAAGTATGTATTCATACTTGGTGACCAAGATATGAACATAGATTCATGGATCATTTCTGGGGAAATGGAACTAGAAAACTGCCCAGAAAACAAGGCAGCTGCATTTTCATTTGGTTTGCCAATAGATACCTAATAGCTATAAGTACACAGTATTTCTCAAGTACATGGCACATCCACACAACTTGAAAACCTTTACTATAGAAAAGGTGAATTTTATTCATAAATAATTCAATCTTCTAATGTATAAACCCTTATCCTCCACACACACAACCTTTCTTCCCCTCTCTTCTTCACTAATGATATTAGTTCTAGATAACCTTGTTGCTGGTTTAATCCCTCAGCCTTTCAAAACTAGGAACTTAAACACAAAAGGAAGAAATTCATTGTAATTCATTTTCTCGTGTAAATCTGTATTTTCTACCTCTTCAGTGCAGCATAAATATTCAAACTGAACACTAATCTTGAGTAATTGAGGTGCACTAGTCCAATCTTCATGCTGTTTTTAAACTACACAAAAGATAAGATTTTGTGACTCTATTGTGAAGCAAAAATAAAGGAATAACAGAAGGTATTATTTTTCTGTATGTTCTACAGACATGTGGCAAGATAAAATAAGAAGCTATTTTCTATTTCAATAGCTGCAGCTTGCTTGCACTTTAAACCAGTAACCAGAAAACCTAAGAAGAGTGAAGCACAGTATATTTATTTCATTAATAAACAAATGTTTTAGGTTTTATTAAAATTAGTAATATGTGGTTGTGTGTAGGGCTGTACATAATGTTTCTATACAGACCTACTAGGGTATTTTGCTATTTTAAAATATATTACTTCTTCATATTAATAGGAAGATAAAAAAAAAATGTATGTTCATACCATTTGTTCAGATAAACTACTCAACAGAAAAGATTACTACAGTAATCTTACCCAGTATTATCAATTCCCTCTCAAGCCAGGACAAGAACTTGCAGTTCCTCCTAGCCCACAAGATGACATGGACTTTATTGAATGTCATTCTAATCCAAAATTATATTTTTCATTACAAACCCAAAATGGGGTATGGAATGATACCGCAAATCAAACCACTACATTGCACAGAGGTAAATACAATTTTCTAAACTGCAACAGCAAAATTTACAATTTTAAAATATTTCTGATCTAAATATTTCATGTGCTACAAATGTTCATATGGTACATAAGATAGACTTAAGTAGAAAATGTGCCTTAGAAATCTCTTTTGCTCATAAATCTATTTGGTCCATTACATTGGTATGGTAATTCTAAACGGTGTGCCAGAGCTGTTTGTTCTTGTGTTCTTTATTGAATCCATGGGACATTAAAGTCATGCTGAGGTTCAAAAACACATCACAAATGTCTGTGGGTCAATCTAAGAAAGTAAATCTAGCTTAGCAAAGCTCAAGTTATGTTCTCCTCCATCCCTTTGACATTGGCAATGGACGAGGGAATACTTAGGAATAGCCAACAGGTCAATTCATGGCTCAGGGACTGGTGCTGCTATCAGCAGGGGTTTGGATTTTACGATCACAGCTCATTTTACAGGGCACTAATGGGATGCACCTGTCCCAGAGGGGTAAAAGGATTCTAGGGCAAGAGTTGGCAGGGCTCACTGATAAGGCTTTAAACCAGATTCAGAGCGGGAAGGGGTTATTAATCTCATGCTTGCCTGTGACAAACAGCAGGGCAGCTCACCAGAGGCAGAGGGATAGAGTGCTAGTAAGGGCTCTCAGCTTGTTGCCCTGAGGCAAGCCAAGGACAAAGCACTGGGACATCCCAAGGGAATCAAGGGGGATTCACGTAAGAGGGTGACACAGCCAGCCCAGCTGAAGTGCCTCTATGCAAATGCATGCATCTTGGGTAATAAACAGGATGAATTAAGGGTCACCGTGCTGCTGGAAAGCCATGACATAGGCTATTACTGAAACTTGGTGGGATGATTCCCAGGACTGGAATGTAGGGATAGCTCTTTAGGGAGGACAGAGAGGGGAGGAGGTAAGGAGGTGTCGCCCTCTGTATCAGTGACCCGCTGGAATCAGTGGAGCTCCACCTGGGGAAGGATGATGAGCTGGTTGAGAGCACACGGGTTCAGATTAAAGGGAAGATTGGGGAAGGTGATGTTACTGTAGGGGTCTGCTACAGGCCATTTGACCAGCAGAACCAAGCAGAGGAGCCCTCCACAGACAAATAGAAGTGGCTTTGTGTTCACAAGCCATGGTCCCCGTGGGGGGTTTCAACCACCCTGGTATCTGCTGGAGAGACAACACAGCTAGGCACCAGCAATCCAGGATGTTCCTGGAATGCACAGATGACAACTTCCTCCCCCAAATGGTAGAGGAACCAACAAGAAAAGGTGCTATGCTGGACCTTGTTCTCACCAATAAGGGAAGGGCTGGGGAGGCTCAAGGATAATCTTGGCTGCAGTGACCATGAAGCGATAAAATTTAAAATCCACAGGGCAACTAACAGGACATACCCCAAGCTTACAACCTTGGACTTTAGGCATGCAGACTTTGACCACTTCAGGGATCTGCTGGCCAAAGTATGGTGGGACAAAGCCCTAAAGGGCAGAGGGGACCAGAACAGCTGGTCAGTGTTCAAGGTCGCCTTCTGTGTGTCCAGGAGCAAAGTATACCCACAAAGAGGAAAGCAGGAAAGAATGCTAGGAGACCTGCCTGGATGAGCAAGGAGCTCCTGGATACACTGTCACACAAAAAGAAATTCTACAAGGAGTGGAAGAAAGGACAGCTAGAATGTTGGGCATATAAGGAAGCTGCCCAAGCAGCAAGAGACCTGGTTAGAAAAGCTAAAGCTCAGTTAGAATTAAATCTAGCCAGGTAAAAGGAAGACGAGGGAAGTTGTGGGCCCCCTCAGAAAGGAAACAGGTGAACTGGGGACAAGTGACATGAAGAAGGGTGCTCCCAGAATAACAAAAGATAATGGCATACACCCATGGGTGCTGAGGGAACTGGCGGATGAGGTTGCTAAACCACTCTCTATTACATTCCAAAAGTTGTGACAGTCTGGGGAAGTCCCCACTGACTGGAAAAGGGGAAAGATAACCCCCATTTTCAAAAAAGGAAAGAAGAACGACTCAGGGAACCATAGACCAGTCAGTCTCACCTCTGTGCCTGGTAAGATTGTGGAGCAGATCCTCCTGGAGGCACTGCTGAGACAGCAGGACAATGAAGAGGTGATTGGGTACAATCGGCATGGCTTCCCCAAGGGCAAATCCTGCCTGACAAACCTGGTGGCGTTCTATGAGCAGGTGACAACACAAATAGATGAAGGCCAAGCAACTGATGTCATTTACCCGGACCTGAACAAAGCCTTCGACACTGTCCCACACCACATCCTAGTCTCCAAGCTGGTAAAGTATTGGTTTGATGGATGGACCATTCAGTGGATAAAGAACTGCCCTGATGGCCACACCCAAAGAATGGCTGTCAATGGGTCCAGTGATAAGTGGAGTCCCTCAGGGATCAATACTGGGATCAGCCTTGTTCAACATCTTTGTTGGTGACATGGACAGTGGCATTGAGTGAACCCTCAGCAAGTTTGCTGATGACACCAAGCTGTGTGGTGTGGCTGATACGCTGGAGGGAAGGGATGCCATCCAGAGGGACCTGGACAGGCTGGAGAGGTGGGCACAAGCCAACCTCAGGAGGTTTAAAAAGACCAAGTGCAAGGTCCTGCATCTGGGCCGGGGCAATCCCAAGGCTGGGCAGTGACTGGCTTGAGAGCAGCCCTGAAGAAAAGGACTTGGGGGTGCTGGTGGATGAGAAGCTCAGCATGAGCCACCAGTGTGCACTTCAGCCCAGAAAGCCAATCACATCCTGGGTTCCATCAAGAGAAGTGTAGCCAGCAGGTCAAAGGAGATGATTCTCCCCCTCTACTCTGCTCTGGTGAGACCCCACCTGGAGTACTGCATCCAGTTCTGGAGCCCCTATTACAAGAAGGATATTGACGTGCTGGAATGTGTCCAGAGAAGGGCCACCAGGATGATCAGAGGGCTGGAGCTGCTCTCCTATGGAGACAGACTGAAAGAGTTGGGGCTGTTCAGTCTGGAGAAGAGAAGGCTCCAAGACCTTATTGTGGCCTTCCAGTATCTGAAGGGGGCCTACAAGAAAGCTGATGAGGAACTTTTTAGGGTGTCAGGCAGTGATAGGACTAGGGGGAAATAGAGCACTACTAGAAACAGGTAGATTCAGATTGGATGTTAGGAAGAAATTCTCCACCATGAGGTCAGTGAGACACTGGAACAGGTTGCCCAGGGAGGTGGTAGAAGCCCCATCCCTGGAGGTGTTTAAGGCCAGGCTGGATGTAGCTCTGAGTAACCTGATCTAGTGTGAGATGTCCCTGCCCCTGGCAGGGGGGTTGGAACTGGATGATTTTTAAGGTCCCTTCCAACCCTAACAATTCCATGATTCTACTTTGATAATGTAATTTCCATCATAACTAAACTCATGTCTATTTAAGTCACCTGCATACAAGTACAACTTCTTTAAGGAGGAAGAGGAAAAACAAAGTTGAATTATCAACAGTCATGAAAGAGAGTACACAATGGTTCCCTGAATGATATGGTTTGGAAATGTATGCACTGTGGAACCTTTAGTGCAATTCAGAATCTTCACAATAATGGTAAAAAGGACACTTAAAGGTGATCTCCCTTTTTTGAACTTACAGCACACCACCTTTTCCCATCTGATTTTACAGTATTATTAGTACTGTACCTTTGTGTGCTTACATGTACACCATGTATTTATGAAACCATCTTAGTAGTTCTTACACAGCTCCTTCACCCGTATCAGGATAGGGCATCCTCTCACTAAAAAAAATTGTTATAAGAAACAGTTTCTAATTAAAAAAAAAAAAGAAATAGAATCTTAAAGTAATGGCACACTAGGTATAGCAAAAGTTCTTATTTCTATAATCATAAACATAATGTCCAAGGGATTCTCCACTCACAATAGGAAAACAAAATCCAAGCTTTCTCTTCTGACTACATAGTAAGTAAGTAGAAACCAAGGGACTAAAAGGACAAGATAGTTGTTTTATGATAAATCTTGAAAAACTGTCATTACAGTTAATTCAGTGACAATACCTGGACCATTATGTATTTTATTTTCTCCTCTGCCTAGTCATATGTTTGGGGTTTTTTGTGGTTTTTTTTTTTTTTTTTTTAACATAAGTGTCAGTTACTGTACTATATGGACTCTTTCCCTTAAACCACACATTCAGAGCTTTGAAGTGAGGCTGGCACCTGAGGGAACCACCTCAACCTCTTTGGGGGTTTCTCCTCTATGAAATACATTGCTACTTAATACTTCAGTATCAGGTTAATTGCAAGGTTTTTGATTAGGAAGAGTATTTCTATCATACTGGTGGCACCTAGAGGTCAGATGACTGTAACTACAACCAATCCAGCTTCGGCTCTGCAAGCAAGGCATAAAAAAAGATTTTAAAAAGTAACCATGGTATAGTGTAGCTGTCCAACACTTGGTGTCAAGTCTTCTTTTTACAGAATTATTCTCAAACAAGCCATGATATTTTTGTTTTCTTAAGAATATATTTTTGTACTGTATAATGTACAGAGCTACTTTTTAAGTTGATGTAAAGTTTTTTGTCAACTGGGAATGCCATCCTGGGAGTATTAAATGAATACTTCAATATCTTTTACTACTACTAAAATTTTCTGGTTTGCTGGCATGAACACACAGATACAGCCACATCTTTAGCAGTACAGCTCTGCTGCCTGGTACTACAGTGACTCATTTTTCTGCTGTCTTTCGTCAGTCTCGCTTTCTGCGCATCTCATGTCATTTGTAGCAAACGAAGTAATGCTGTATTTCTAAGACACAGGCCTGGGACTGGTGTGCTGCCTGGCTTTTCCTACTCTGTGATAACTATAATACTGTTAAACAGTCTTTTGAATCTTAAGCATCCATCAGAGAAGCAGAAAAATGCCATTTCCCTTCAAGCAACCATTGTAAAGACACCAAATCACTGCATTAAGAACGCACAAAGTACAGCTCAAGTTGCATCAGCAGATAACATCTGTCAAATGCTCCTGAACACTTCCAATATTTTTTCTTACCAATCAGACAAGAGACATATTTAAGAATTTTTGTATTATCATACTTTGTAAATAAATACATACTATTATATTTATGACAAAAAAAAATCTGAGAAAGATTTCTGTTTGAGAACATTTGTTAATACACAAACGAATGACACAAGTGAATTGTAGATCCACAAAGTCAAATGCTTTCTTAAAGCCTCAGTAGTATGGAAACTTGACAGAAAAGATGAAATGATCACAGGACCTCCAAGAGGTCTCAGTGGCAATTATACACACAGGATTAGGAGAGGATGGGTTGTCTCGTCTGACTTTGCCTTTGTGCTGGATGCCTTCCAGAATAGTGACTAGTCAGAACGTTATGTGTCCAGTTCTTGAAACACCTTCTCAGTATAATCTCAGAGACCTCCTGTTTCAAACTTGTTATGGACAGACATGCGGTCAGCATTCCACAGAAATAATTTTTCCATTTTTGGTTTAACAAAAACAAAACAAAAAACCCCAAAACCCAAACAACAAACCACTTTTGCTCTTCCAAGTCAGTCAAGAGAAGACAGAGGTTATCAGCAGCAGCTGTTAGCAAATTTGGAGACTATGACAGCAGCCACCCATGAGATGAAAGAAATAAGAAAATGAAGGACATAAAGCAGTACTACCTTAGTCCCAAGGTTTTTTATAAAGCTACTGCTTACAACTACACCTGGGTTCTTGTCTCTCCTCTTGTGTGTACAGAATAGAAACTGTGTACTGAAGGTAAGGTAGGAGAATTTTTTTATTTTGTTATTTTTAAATGCATGAAGTGCAAAGGACTGGGAAAAAAGGTTTCCTTATTTATAATACATGAAAAGACAATATGCAAGGTCTTCCCTACCTAGTATTTTTCTATTGAGGTCTGAGGTCTTGTTTACACTGAAAACAATTCCAATTACTTCAAAGCTAGATTGTAAGATAATAGAAAAGGAAAGAAAAATTAAAAAGG
Organism: Indicator indicator; assembly: GCF_027791375.1. NCBI lineage: Eukaryota > Metazoa > Chordata > Aves > Piciformes > Indicatoridae > Indicator > Indicator indicator. Next base: position 24,199,563 of record NC_072017.1, on the reverse strand, counting down.
AAGACCTTAATGTTTGTTCTCCTGGATACTAGTAGCAATTTGATACTTTGTATATTTGTGAGAACCCTTAATGAAGGCACACCTAAAACAGGCCAGATAAAATCTTTTGTTTGACACAATTTTTGACACCTCTGTCAGATACATGTAATCAAGGACAAGGTCTTATGAAGCCACTGCTTACTGGCAAGAAGCTGGAAGGAAACCTTTAAACTCTCCTTGAAACATCTGTATCAGTGCATGCATTCTGAGGGTTGTTATTAAGTAGTATCAGATATGCATCAGAGAGATGCAACAACTCCCCAGTTGTGACTGGTAGAAAAAAGGAAACAATTACCTACTAGCTTTAATATTGCATGCTATGGAAAGAAAATTACATATTGTATTTCTAAAATTGATTATGACATTCACAAGCACTGTCAAAGGAATTCAGAAGTTCAGAAAGGTTTTTAGCATATTTCTAAGTAGCAACTGACATTCTTTCAGAAATACAAAGATGGTTGCATATATTAGATTGTTAGTAGGGCAACAGCTTTGTGATCCATGTCATTAGATGCTTTGGAATGACACATCCAGTATCTGGCACTCTGATTCTTCAAAGATAACACACATTTGTATGTCCTTTCTACTGGAACACCTATTGATCTTTTTTTTCTTAAGGAGAACATTGTTAAAGCTTATTGATGATGCTGAGCTAATTTAAAGATGAGAATAAAATACTTGGACAATTCTTAAGGTACCTACAATACACAGGGGGCTACATCTGGGGAAAAACCCCAGACCATTTATTCAATTGCTTTAATTTTGTGCTGCTTTGTATCAGTAATTATTTCCGACCCTTAATTTCAGTATTTCTTTTAGAAAATTGAATTTGAAACATCTATAAAGGAACAATCTCTTTAAAGTTCCAATGTTTTTCTTCAATTCCTTTTCTCTACCACCTCCTTCCTTTTCTCCCCTATGACTCCTAGAAAGCCAAAAAAGCCTACAATACTCCAAGTTTTCAACAGTTTAGCCTCACGGCTTCACAGAATATTATTTTCCCACACCATCAAAACATGAAGTTTTCCTCAAAACTCTGTAAAGAAGTTAAAACTCCAAGTAATGAGATATCAAAGCCTCAAATGTCTGTTACATTACAGGTATAAAAAAATGGACCAAGAACAAAGTGTGTGCCAGAATTTCTTGCATGAAAATGCACAAATAGGTGTCCTGACTTTATGGTTTTGACAGGTAAGCAAAAAGGTTGAACAACTCTTAGATGCAATATGAAATTAAAATTAGAGAAACAGTGAAAATAGCTTAAACAACATCTTAAACTAGTATTTAGTATACTACATTGTTTTTCAATAATTCTGTCGTATGTTTCACCCCTCTGAGGTCTGATTTGTGTCTGCACAAGTTATTGTTACAAAAAAGATTCTATTTACAGTCTTCTAAGTACATAAATATACAAAATATTGTACATTATGCATACACTCAAACTGTGCAAAAAAGCACATATACTGGTGTTCATATAAAGATTACTGTTGTCTCTTCATAGACAGCTTGATTTAAAGGGTTTTTCTGCTCACTAATATTGTTCATGCTTAAGTAATGCAGATTTGAATTGCAAATCTTAAAATCACCAAGAAAATAGGAGGTCTTAGGGCCAATTATTACATAATATGTCTCAATTTTTATATTAACGTATATAGACAAAACACAGACAATGCTAAGAGCAGATAAACACAGATATGTTCTGAAAGATGAGTTTTATTAGGCTTGCAGTACCTGTTATGACTGCCTAACTATGTCTTGAATAACCTCAGGGGACATAAATTGTCTACTGAAGCCCAAGAATATGCTGAAAATTTTCAGCAGTTATGAATTCATCTTGTCTACATGTCCACTGCAAGGAGCTGCCAAGGCTACCTGTTTCTGTAAGTTAGGTCCCCCAAGTCAGAAAGACACTTCAAACGAATGGACCAGTAAGAATTTTTACTGTAGGTTTCCCTCTGTATCAGGAAGAGAGAAAGAGGGAAGTGAGGGGGAACACAGAAGGTTTCTGCATCTGCCTTTCCTCACTACCGTGGTTGCAGGAATTAATTGAGGATGTGTTCTATGTCTTCAAACATTTACTTCGTTCACACACCAGCAAGAACACGTCACTTCTGCTACAAGATCTTTCTAAGAAAAGTAAGGCTAGACCTGCTAAACATGGCCATAACAGACAAATATGCAATATTTTTGGGCATTTAGAACATTCACTTCTGCACTCAAATTAAAATGGGCCAGCACTTCAGAACAGGAAATCATTTCCTCTTGACCCTCTCAGAAGTTTGGATGCCTTCCCAGAAATCTCAAGACTGGCACAGGGCTTAGTACTATGTCTGCAAGACAGCTGCATCTGGATACAACCCTTCATGGGAATGCACAGGACAAATCAAGGAAGACAGGTTGAACAGATGTAATAAGCTTGAGGTGGTACCAGGTCCAAAAAGTGATCCACATTTATCTCCAAAAAAATTTCACTCAGTAAGGCAGTGCAAAATGCAGACCATTTGGAAAGCTAATGATAGTTATGCCAACAGATCTCTTGGAAATCCATGATCATTCACACAGCTTGGGAGGGAATGGCTAGAACCCACTCAAGTTTTACCCCATGATGACCAGCTCTACATAACAAGCAAACAGAAGCACCGAAGAAACCAAAAGAAATTTACAGTAAATGAGTTTGACAATTAAATGGAATTATTCCGAAAAAGTTACAACAAAATTTCTCCTACTCATGAGAAGGGAGAAGTGTCTTCAAGAACATCAAGAAAAACACTACAGTGATTCCACTTTTGCAATTTTAATTTAGTAATATCAGGTACGAACCAGGCACTCACCACAATAACTGCTGTTGCTATTATTCTAATAAATTTTCTTTCTGAAAAAATACTGCTACGGACATATGTCCTTAATAAATCTGGAAATTAATTTCAGCCCTCACATTAATTGCAATTAGTGTCAAGTTTTTATAGCGCAAAGTGGTCTCAACACATAACAATATTTCAAACATGATGAGAAAACTAACAATTTCTACCAGAAGCAATTTTATACCATTAAATAAATCTCAGCCAGAAATAGCACAGACACCATAGATCCTGCCATAAGCTAAAGGGATGATACAGACTCACTTTCTTTAATTAGTATGATTCATTTCTTGCCATATGCAGTGTCCATTAGATAACCTCACTTATTTTTTGCATCAGTGTGAAACTGCAAAATCAGTGACAAGCTTACGTGTCTAATACATGACACAAACAGAAGATTATCATCATTTAAAACTAACCATTATTCCCAAAAATGAAAGGTGCACAAGCATCTACTCTGGATGCTATTCAAAATAAGAGAATTGGCACACAAGCATCCATTTTGGATGCTATTCAAAATAATAGAATTTGTACCAACTATGAGAGTTTATTATCTGCTTGGAGAAAATAAAGCAAGGATAAGAAGTGGAGATTGATTGACATGTAATATTTTGTTATATTTAAACCTAAATATATGTGTTAAAAAAGTAATTAATAAGCAGTTCTGGGTTTATATTTCTTCAACCTGATGGCTCATCTGTTTCAATTAGAAAATATTAGACTAGTCATCTACAGATAATGCCCTGTTTCATTAAAGGAGGTGCGTGGGCTGTAAGGGTTTCCCAGAACTGCATGCAGCATAAGTGGAGGGGGAAAGGACAGGAACACAGTGGGTGTAAAAAGGCAGGAAAGAAAAGACAGATGCTTTAGGAAAGCTATGTGAACAGAATAGGAATTAGATGGTAGAGGACTTGGTTTATATCTTTATATATAGTCCAAATTTGGAAGCAGAGAGGCAAAAGAAAGGAAGACTGCAAATTCATGGTAAGAATTCAGTCTGATATTTCACTAACAATGAACCAGAGGAGAAATGCGAGACAGAATGTAGTAGTGCTGCAAATATGTTAAAATTGCAAACATTCTTGCCAGCTGCTGCTATCATGAAAAGTAATCTTGTGTTGGGGTTTATTAATAGCAACGTATTTTGGAAGAGACAGCCATTTGTACTTACAGAGTCCTGTATCACGCAGATAGACTTAAGAGCAACAAAATCTTTACTGTTTAAGTATAGGAGTAAGTTTACCTAAACACAGGGCATGTAGGAAAAAAAACAATGCTAGAAAATCACCAAAAATACCTGTATGCACTTCCTCTGCTGTTTTTTTCAATTTTTAGAAAGTAAAATTCCATTAGGAGAGTATTCTTGAAAAGAGCAGCATCACCTACAGAATAGGGGCCAAAGAACCACAGAACAATTTTCTGTTTCTACTTAGATATCGACACATTAAGTTTCTATCCCCATTTTGTCTTTTGTCTTCCATCTTTACAAGCTTACAGCATTTAGGACAGTATTATTATAGTACAAATAATATTTGTAAATAAAAGCATGCCTTTTAAACCCATGTCTGTGTATATAAAGAAGATCTCCCATGATATCACGTAAGAGCAGTATGCTGAAACTGGTTGCCTTCATTATGCATTAGCTTATTTTATAAACTGAAATATAGACTGACTACAAAAACTGGGGTGAAATGCATTTTCAGAAATTCCACAAGAAGGTACACATATTAAAATACCCGGTTGCAATTTGCATGTATTCGCGTATTACAGATCCCAAAAATAAACCTTAAACCTTTTACCTGAGTCTTCTACACACAAGCTCTCTCTTTTATTGCTGTTCTATGTACTACCTTACATATGCAAAGCAGTGTAGCATGTACAAGCTTAACTATCTGAAACAGTGAACCAACTGAAACAGGGGGAAGATGCACGTTTTACTAATTACAACATAAAGCATCACCACACTCTATTCCCTTTAAAACAAAAACACACTCCCCTAGATGACACAAGTTTACTATATTAGCATTTACCAAGTGTTATGAGTTCCTTTGATACTGAATGTAAAATAAGTTGGGTTAAGGAAGCATTGCTAAAGTCGTAATTTTTAAGGGAAGAATACATATGAAACAATATATGTAGACTTTTAGTATAATTTATGAACTTCAACTCATTCTTTTGCAACCTTTATCAATCAGTTTAGAGGCAGAACTTAAGTGGTCTTACAATATATTAGAACACAATCTACAACAATGAAAACTGCCACAATGTTTTGTCTACTCTGTCAAAATTAACAGCAATAGTGAAGTTATTAAACCCAGATTTACTGTATGGCCTTCTTGCACAGGATCAACATTTTTCTATCACACACAGAACCAACACTTCTCTTTCATAAACTTGTACATTTGCAGCACAATAAAATTATAGTACAGTTTGCAATTATCATCTAAATTTTAAAGAATAATCATTACTCTGCTTCATGAATCATATATTCTACTATTAAAATTGTGTCCATTTGAGAAGCAAGTAACTAGAGAAGGTTGTTTGGTATGCTATCAAAACTGCACATGACTACATAAATGATCTGCAGCCACCACTTTAAGGAACACAACAAATCAGAAGTATGGAGTTCCTTGACTAAAAAACAAACAAAGGGAAAATTCATGTCAGCTTCAGTTGTTGTCTTCTTGCCTTTTCCAACAATTATAAACATTATAAAATATCTGAATATTTACAAAGACACTGCTGTTGTCTCTATGCAAAACTCTATTCTTCAAACAATTTTATCATGAAACCAAGATAAAAAAGTTCACCAGAAAGTGGAAAGAGGGCAGAGGGAGAGAAAGGTAGAAGAGGCCCACTTTTAACAGAGGATGAATGCCAATGAGAAGCTGTGGAGAGAAAGCAGAATTAGCAGTTGAAAATGAGGTAAAAGACACATGAGATTAAGCTGACCAGGGCACCTTGGATGTAGAAGAATACACAAGCTGGGCAGTGAAAATAGGAAAGAGATGGGGTCCTTTTTCTGAGAAGAAGAACTATTTAAAACTACCAAACCCATCATTCCCTGACAGTAACCATTCACTACATAAGGAATGAAAATCAGATGTAATAAGTGGCAGACATCTGAGAGCAAGATGCTAATGATGGCTATGACTCGTCTGGGTGTTGTTCCACTCAAAATCTGCGGAATGCCAAAACAACTATTTCCAGTTAAAATTACTTTGTCCTCTTGTGTTTCTATATTAAGAGATAGTCATGACACAGCAGAACATTTTTTCCTCACTGAGGATCCTTTCTCCTCACCTGAAAGAGATCTGTTCAAGAAATTAAACTCATTTCACTTGTTGTAGAAGGACAAAAAGTATTTGCTTAATGATAGAAGGGACTGCAAAATGAGAAAAAAAAACAGGTTTCAAAGCAATAAATGAAGTATTTAATTACACATTACACATCCTCTGGCACAATCAATCACCAAAGAGGCAGCTGGGGCAATTTATGGCATCACTTTTGTTTCCAATTCACTCTTTTTTTTTTGCTGGATACTATAACCCCGCAGCTTGAGATGACGAGAGACAGACTTGAAGCAGGTAAAGAGCTTTCAGAGAGTCAATCCAGCATATTTTAATAGCTCTATGTGAATAACAATAAAGTTTTTAAAGACATCTAAACAATTGGGCACAAAGGAGTAAAACTTCCCAGACAATCTTCCCTCTGACATCTCCTGACAGGAAGAGACTGACTGCAGAATTGTCGTAACATGCTTTTAGCATCTGCACCCGCACATCACTCTCTAACAGACAGCACTGCTCACTGCACAAGAAATGGAAGTTTTAAATGCATTGAAACCACAAAGAAAAAAACATTTTAGCTAGCATTAAACATAAATGAGTTTCTGATTGTTGCTTTTATCTTGTCCAGGAAAAGGTAGAACAATTTAAATACAGAAGTATTTCTGGAAGAGTCGGTATGCTGGCAGAGGAACACTGAATATTATGAAAATGTGATCTCTGTTAATGCTATGACACATGTTGCAGTTTTTAATTCTTCTGAAGACAAAATCCACAGAAAACCCCACCAACTCACCCTGGCCTCCAAACCTCAAGCAAGCAGTCAGAGGTTGTCCAAGAACTTTTGACCCAGTACAGCAGGTTGGGCTAGATACGCACTGTTTATCTGGCAATTTTCTTTTTTTTTCCCCAGGGGACACAAGGAACAGCTGTTTGAACAGCAAAGTAAGTGCTCCTACCTACAAAAGGCTACCCTAAACCCAGAGCTGCTGCAACATACTACAGGAGAGGACTCGAAGGGAGAGGGCAGGGGGTGGTTTGTTTTTTTTTTTTAAAAAAAATTAAGTCTTTTGCTATGGATTTTTTTTTCCATCTCTGTGGATTCTACTGTATTCCTTATCAAATACAGTAGAGTCTCAACAGGTTTGTAAGCAAAATGAAAGAGGTAACTGCAGAAAGAAGGAAAGAAAGAAGGGTGACGATCAAGATTAGACTGCCTCTGCTCCACATTGAGAAAACAAGTAACACACCGCTTTTTTTCAAGGCTATCACCTCTCACACAGGAAGAACTTTTATTCCTCCTATTAGAGGAGATGAAAGGCATAAGAAAAGCAGATTCAGAGTGGAGAGACTGCATATCCTTTAAAAAAGGGAGGAAACAGTTCATTATTCAAGACAAACAATGTTCTAAAAGGAGTTACCCTCTAGGCTGTGTGCTATGCAAGACAGTCTTGCTCATTTCTGTAAGTTTTCGATATTCCTTTCTTTCCACTCAAAACCATCTGCATTTTCAGTTAACTTCCTTCTGCTGAACCTCTGAAGTACGTCTGTTTCATTCCAAAAATCTTCCAAAGCTGAAACTCCAAAAATTATAAAAGCAAGAAAATAAACACTTATAGTTCAAAGTTTAACAATGAAAAGTAAAACTTCAAGGCTAGCTTTTTTATTATGAAAATCTGCATATTCAGAGCAACAGATGAACTCCTTCATGAGAAATAAGCAAAGAGGACAAGAACTTCCTTTCATGTAGATACCAACTGATCAGTTTATGAACTGTATTTCTGCTCAGGTGACAAATTTGAACACATACAAGGGAATTTGAAGCAAAGGCTAAACCAGCTTTGAAAGAAAGTTGTTTCTGATAGCTCTTCAAAGAGACTTCTTACTACCACTGGCCATAATTCAAGATCCCTGCCACAAAACTCAGAACAAAAAGGTCTGTTGTAGAAGGCGCATGCCTGTGGGAGTACTCTGATTTGTCCAGTGAAAGGCTTTTAAGATTCACGTAAGTTTTAAATTAAAAACTACACACACACACATCTATATACATATATGCATGCACACATGCACATTTTCACACATTTTTTCTTAATGCTCTTCTGCCAGTCTCTTGTTATCAAATGGTAAGAAATTCAAATGCAAAAAGTTTCAGTTTGGTTTGTTGGTTTGGGTTTTTTCCATATTATTTCAGGGGTTTTCATATTACTTGATCCAAAGCTGGCTGAAAAACAGGGAAGTGTAACATGGGAAGATATACCATTTCAGAGAAAGCTAAATAAATTTTGTCCATTAAGTAACTTCCTACTGTCATCCAAGAAATAACATGATGTACTCAAGCAAGAAGCACGATCTGTTGCAGAAAAATTCAGGACTTTATTCCCCTGAAAAACTGATCAGACAGACCACTCAAAATGCTGGTGCAAGCATTCACACAGCTTTGACTGACAATGAAAAGGTTATTTCAACACAGAAATGAAGAAACAATTCCTATTAAATGAAGCTGTTCATGCATAAGACACATTAGTATTTCAAATAAATTATTAGCATACCAGTCAACCATAGGAAGGAATAGGAACTCAAGTCTCATCTGTTCTACTGTAGTAACAAATGGACTGATACTACATGTAATGCTTCAGTCCAGTGGATGCTCTTGCATATGAAAAACACAGGCTACTATAAATATATATATGTATTGACACTTGAAGGCTGATCCGGTGTTCACCTCCCACACAAGTACATGCTACAGAGGGAAGCATTTCACTGACGAACTATGCTGATGAATTGCCTGATTTGGTGGGATATGTTTTAAGGGTAAACCATACACACATTCAGTAAAAGCATTCTCACAAAAATGGTATAGTATAATAGAATTTTTGAGGTGTCTGGGAGTATAGATCCTGAAAATAGATAAATGTATTACTTTGGCTTTAACAGCTTGAAATACCACAGGATGCTGCACACTGAAACCCCTGCTTTTTTTAGCGCTACTTTAAGTCACCTGAAATGAAAGAACAAATTCTCCAGCACTTTAAAAACAACAACAACAACAAACATATTCAATGTGCAACAAGTACTGGAATTATCAGGGAAAAAAAAAAAAAAAGAATGGTAAAGAAGGAAGATATCTAATTTTCAAGTACAGCTTTTGAAATAAGAATGACACATTTCAGAGGAAAAACACTTCTACTGTTAGTGGTTTAAGAGCAGTCTAAGGAAAAAATCACATAGCTAATTAAAAGACTAACTTTTTCTGAAGTGAAAGTATTTATCACAGAAAAAAAAATACAGCACTTGATTTTAGAAGATACGTGACATGCATGACCATCTTGTAAGTACATTCAATGAACCAGCTGCAGTTACATAGCGCTGAAGAGCTAAATGATATCTGATACCTGAAGCATGCACTAGCTGAGAGGTATTCATTGCTTCTTCATAATACACTGTAAAACCTACTTCAATGTCTACAAAAGAAACACTAACAGCAAAAGCAGACCATGGCTATGTCTAGATTTGACAGCATTGCACTAATAATTCTAGTGGCAGCTTTGAAGGAACACAAACATTGTGTTAAGTACAGTCATTTTACAACTAAGTACTGAAGTTACTCTCAAGTGCCACACAAAAAACGCTAAACGATACTATTTTAAACTAGATTCAGATTAGCAGTATTGCAGACAAGTGTTTTAACCACATGAACAAACTGGCAAAATATGTAAGGGAAAACTTTTAAGTCCTGTGACCAATTATAGTGCACTTCTTGATAGAAGTCCAGCATTAACTAATGCAGAGGATGCAGAAGCCATGAATTGTCAGCTCTCATGATGGAAGTATTTTTACTCCCATGGATCACAGTACACATTTTAAAAATGTTTTGCTCGGTTTAATGTACAATTAAGGAGGGGAAGAAACGAGTTCAAATAAGGAGAACGTTGATAATCTCTAAGTCAGGTCAGTGTTTGAATGGCCCAATCATAAACTTGACAGAAAAGGAGCTGGCATTGACTTATTACCAACTTAATAATCTAGAAGTAAACTGTAGCTCAAGTTCTAAAACATATAAAGTTTAGGTCGGAGCATTAAATGCTAGGTACTTGACACTACTTAGTAAATGAAAAGCAGGATTTAAAAAAGCTAAATCTAAGATTTGCCTATTGGTGAGAACTTTGTCTCAGAACTTGTATTTTGCAAAAAAGTAATTTTTGGGGGGTTGCCATTAAGTAACTTCCTACTGTCATCCAAGAAATAACATGATGTACTCAAGCAAGAAGCACGATCTGTTTTTTTATGCACAAACACAGGTCTTATATGGAACCTATGTGTGTTAGCATGGAAGGAACCCAATATGGTAATCATTATGAGTTACATGAAGGCTTTGAGTATTGCAAGGCATAAGAGCAAAGGAGGAGCCCTAGTCTTTTCCACTATTAGCATCCATTATACTGAGAATTATTAGTTTCAGAAGACACGATAAATTTAGATAGATCATAGCTTAGCTGGTAAAACATTCTTAATTTCCTCCTTAGTCCTAATGCTGAAGTAAAAGTAGACGCTGAACAGCTTCTTAAGCCCTCCTAGAACTAAAACCTCTAACTCATTAAACTTGTTGCTTGAATTCAGTGTAGGTCAGGACAACCAAGAGACATTGTGGTCATTTTGGAAGAAAGCAAAGATGTCAAAGAACTGCTTTAGATTTTTTTTTTCATATTTGTATTAATGTGACCACATTTCTCATTACAGAAAATACACACATAAAACATTAGCACTGAAGTTCCAAAGGTAGAATGTATTAATAGAGCCACAAAAAGACTTGTGCAGTAGATCTACTGAACTTATCTTCTATGCCATATACCATACTTCATCCAAGATAAAAAAAACTAGATCAGAACATACTTCAGATGCTTATTTGCTTGCAAACAATTCTCAAATACAAAAAAAAAATTGAAAGCACATATAATATAGAGGGTTACTTTATCACTTTCAATGTTATTAAGTGTTCATATTCTACGATTAAAACATGTGTAATATTTAATTTCAGAAAAAAATTCTGAAATGCACACAATCCTGTATATCCATATACGTACACATTTTAATATATATGTTCTAATTTTTCATTGCTGCAGGTTATGATGTTGGTAGATTTGAACACATGCCATCTACTCTTCATGTAAGAAACATCCTCAGACATTCAAACCAACATAGTAAAAAGAAATTAAGATTTCAAGTGTGATCTTATAAAAATCGATATTTTGTCTATGATTTAACTAAGTTGACTAAAATGGAGTGTGTTCTTGTTCAAGGACAGCCATTTACAAAAGCTGAGCTAGATTTTAAAACTTGCATCAATAACTGGAAATAGTATTTATTCAGTAGCAATAGAAAACTCAAATTAGTGTTGGGAAAATTCATTATGAAAAGCAAATGTATTTAAGTTTTTACTGAAAAAAAAAGTCTAAAAACCTACATAAAGGAGAAAAATTAATTTTACTTTAAAGCATATGAGCTCAGCAGCATGCAAGCCAAGTAACAAAATCATATATAAGCTGACTTGGAAATACTTTTAATTGAAAACTGTATATTACTGAGAGAACAAAATTGAGAATACTTTTTTCACTTGTTTGTTTCTTTATAACGTGTTTTAAGATCCACTTTTTATTCATGTAGTTTCTGAAGCTGTAGCATAAGACCTGTGATAGTCTGTCAGGCTAGGATTGTCTATATATAAACTATATCACAACCTTCACATAGTAACATGCTATTTTTATTTTATGTAATAGCAAAAATGTTATCCCCACTACTGAGTTACAAAAGTATGAAAATTGTATTTTAAGAACTCTTTAAAAAAAAAAAGTATAAGTTTTACTTTAACTAAATTCTCTACTTCTGTATCCAACAAGTCACATGTGCCAACACAATTCAGAACCGCATTCAATGGATTTTACTCCAAGCTATCTACACCACCTAAAGAATGAATAAAAGCAAAATACACATTTGTGAATGCATGTATTTAGTGCAGCATTTGTTTCCATCTATGGGGTTTACAACTGTAAGAGAGTCTTTGTCATGTCCCTTTAAATGAATAATAGCTTCAGCAACACATATAGATTTTAATTAAATTAAAACACAAGAATTACTGAAATAAACAACCCGAGGGCTCCTTTATGGCACCCTGAGTGAACACATAATACAGGTGTAAGTATTACCTTGTGGAATGAATGCACCATGACAAAGCACTGAGCTCTAAGCCAAATGATCAAAAGTCTAGTTTTAAAGACTTTTACACTTACCCGCCTACGGCAGAAGGGCAAGCCCTGTGCAATGATGCTGATGCTAAATATCTTCATCACAGTTTGGTGTGGTAGAGGTTCTTTGGCACTTTTAAGGTCAACAGGAACCAAGCCATGGTCGATGGCAGTTTTTCCAGGTTTGGACATTTTATCGTTCTTATTTTGTCAAGTCTGCTAATAATGCAAAAACATTGCTAAAAGCTTTGCTTCTAAAGTTGCATGATCTCTTTTTTGTTAAGTAGCTTTTTTTAAAAAAAAAAAAAGTATGTTTCAGACTGGTGATTCAGCTCCCCACAGCCTGCTGCCTTTGTCTCTCAAGGTTCTCCTGCCAAGTGTCCTGACCTGTCTGCTGCTCAGTGAAGTGCAAGCTATCCTAGTATAGACACAAATGAAACTACCAAGGGGCAGGCAGATTGCTCCTGCCAGTCAAACAGCTGGTGGACCTCCCCTGCAATGTCAGAAGGGCCTTTCTCCAAAAAGGATCCACAGATCGAAAAAGAAGAAAATCATGACTGTCAGGAGTTTTAATAGCCACAGCTGCTTTAAAGGAAGAATTATTTTTTAGTTATTATTTACTTTTTAAAATTTGGTGGTGTCCTTTCAGGAGAATTCGAGGAGATCCTAACCTTCAGACAGTAACAGTGTAACTGCAGGATCAACTCCCCTACTTTTCTGACAGATGACTTTGAGACTTAACAGCTAGCAACTAAAAAACCGACCCAGAATTTGCTGTTCCTCGACCACCATATCCACAAGAATAATATATTGCTAAGCCCAAAAGTTAGAAAAGGAAACAAATGCAGAGAAGGGGACAAAAACTGTGGGTTTTTATTTATTTGTTTTAATAACAAATGTCCCCCAAAATGAAAATAGTGTCCCAAAACATGCTCTTTTAATAGACAGAGGCTATCATTGTATTTTCACGCACATTTTCATCTTTAGCTCCTTATTCCTGGTCTTCCTTACTTATGTGTAGGTATCCCAGCCTGTACCTCCTCCCTCTTCCCTGCTGCTGTGAGGGCAGCAGCACCCAAGGGAGAGGGTGTGGGCAGGACACAAGAGTTCAGTTATAGGAATGCCATAGTACTGGAATAGTCTTCCCTTTTCTGGCCATCATGGGTTTGGGTACCAGCTAAGTTATCCACAATTAGTTCTCTTCCACTTTTAATAATTTAATTTCTTAATCAAATTACGTTTTATGTCCCCCAAATCCCTTTCTGATCTGCACACCTGGACATGTATCTTAAATATATATTCACATTTTAAAAGCCTTGTTTGAGCAAAGCTAAGCAGACACAAAAGCCTGTGAAAGCGCCTTCTGAAATTGCTGATGAGCGAATCAGAAAGCCATCAAAACCCTTGCATGTACTGAGTACATATGTATTTAGAAGTATGCACTGAGTCACTACACAGTCCAAAACAGTGAATAAATGACCATTAAGAAACCTTTTTTTCCCCCCACTGTTTGTTTTCTACTATTCCATTGAAATGCACATTCTGACACAGGTTCTTCTTCTAAAAGACTCTTTACATTTCCTTCTTAGAAATTCATTCTACAAACTCTGAAGAACAGTTTACTATTACCTGTACTGAACAGCGATATCATTTGATCACAGTTTATAGCTTCATGCTGAATTACTTCACATTTTATACAAACAAATATTAAGCTTGGACTTGGCTAGAAGACTTTGGAAAAGTCTACCTTTTTATCATTTCTGAGAAAAAAAAAAAAACACTTGTACTAGCAGATGAGGGATCTTGTTGGTCTAATTTTATTTCCCTGCATCATCACTTCTTTTTAGTCTTAGATTTGCTACACATTACTGACTGCTGACACATTATTGTCCTACAGTAACGCTTAAAGGCCCCAAGCTATGCTGGACAGCTATAAACATTTAATAAGTCAAAGTCTTTAGCCTGAAAATACAACACTGACTAATTTAAGCAGCAAGAGGGTGTAACAGCAAGACAAAAATGGCAAGGGTTGGTTATCTTGGAAGTGTCAGGCATATATTGCATTTAGTAGATATCACTTATTTTTGTATTGATTGCACACATAATTCTAATTTAATCTCTAAATGTAAAGTTTTATGTGTACTTTTGTCTTTAAAAGTATGTTTAAAAGTTTTATATGGGGTGAGAGCATGTGCTTGACAAATGTGAAAACTAAGAAAATTGGAGCTTTAATGCTTTGAAATACATTTCTCTGACCTCCTGTTTCTAAATAAAATGGGGCTGATTTTGAATTATGCTCTTTTCATGTGCCTGTCTGTCATTTTAATCAGATTAGATTTGAAATCAGATCACACATTTAGATGGAAAATGTGTCTGAAAACTTGAGTTTGAAAATGCTAGTTTAAGATTGTCACTGCCTATTAACTGCAAAGTTAGTAATTCAGAAGACTCCTCTTTCTTTTTTGGCCAGCTGCATGAAAAGACATCTTTGTAAAAAGAAAGCATGCAGTAAACAGCTGTAATTTTTATACCTCTCAGTCAGTCATTCAAAGTGAAGAGTTTTAGGACCCATATACCAGAAAGCAAATGCTATAAAATTAACAAGCTCATCCAGTGTACTTAACTCTGGAAGGCCATGGTTTCAAGATGTGGATCTAGGAAATCTATTTCAGCAACAAAAACCAGCTTAGTCTAACTTTTCAGAATCTTCTCCTTAGAACTGACAAATGTTTTGCATATTAACATTACTGGAAAAAATAAACTCAAAGTCTTTTAATATGGTGAAGGAACAGTACAAGAGCTAGAGAGACCTAAATGAAATATTTGCAACTACAGAAACATTAAAACACAGAAAACAAAACTCCATTTTTTTCAGTTCTTAACATCGGTGAACAGCTGCCCTCAAATGGATGAAGCAGAGCACTGCAACATTTTTAAGTCACCTTCCCAAATAATAATATCAGCATAATAATCTTTGGAATATGTTTGATAATACACTTCCTAAAAAACATTTTCAGTAAGCTCTGCAAATACAGAATGCACTGTAACTTAAATTATACTCAAGCCTTATTGCTCCCTTGATATTTATCCTGTCCCTGCCTACATGTAGAAAGAGTGAGAACCAGCTACTCTTCTGTAGTGACTACAGTCCCAAGTTTATTTATGTGAGCTATTTCTAATACCAATATACTAATAGATCCAAATGATACATTGCACATTAACCTGCTTTAAACAGGCAAACAAATAAGTTGTATAGGAAAAAAAGCACTGCAGTACAAAACTAACTGCAATTGTATTAGTGGTGCCACACAGGAAAAAAGACATTGCCCTAAACAGGTGCTCTCATATCCTAATTTACCTAACACAAGAAAACATAATTACTCAGATCCCTTAAGAGGGCATAGGGGAAGGAAATCAGAGAGGATCATTTTGCTCTGATAAGATTAGAATTTCCTAAAAAAATGTACACTTCAACAGTAGGCTTTTGTTTTACTATATGTTTTGACTAATTAATGGTGTCTAATGGGGTAAAGTAAGGAATGTCAACTGCACCAGTTTACACGGTCAGAGCAAAACCCAAATCTGTAAGGATTCAATGATGTAACCAGGTGACTGTCACCCTGCAGTCTTCTTCCTCACCAGATGCATTAAGAAGTCTCTCCCTTTCCTAAGTCTCTAGTTACCTTCAAATTTTCTGTAACCTTAATCTATATTTAGCAAATTCAGTAAAAATTTAAGAAATGTGTAAACTCTGGAAAGAAGAACGACAACGATAGGCACATCTCAACCGCACAAGCTTTGTTTTCTTTGGCAACAAAGATTCATACATTGCGAAGAAGAACCCAGATTTTAACTTGGACTCACTCAGATGGTGGCACTTGGTTATATTTCTGTCTCCACAACTGTACTGAGGCATAGCCATTAATACTTATTATGACAAAAGAGTTTGGTATGTAATACAAAAAAGTTACTTCAAAATTTTTGCCATGAAAGAACATGATGGAGATACACCTCTTGGAGCTGCTGGTGGAGGATGATACAATTTGTATGACACTCCTATACCAAAAAAAAAAATTACAAAAGTTCAAACAAATATAGACCACGATGACAGTAAAGCTCGTGTCCAGCAAAATACTTCACATGCCACAAGAGCGCATTCCCCAGACACTCACTAGTAGAAGGCAAGGAAGATACCAAATATCAAGAACATCAAATGAGAAGTTGACAGATAAACACATTCACTGCATGTTTTTCCTGTCTATGTGCACACTAATGTCTGTTTAAGCATCCTGGTGTCCTACGAGTGTATGAAGAAATGAAATCATACACAAATTCGATCTGCTGTGTTTTAATACTTGCATATGGCATCTGATCGCATTACCTATGCAGGCTGGGAAACCCAAGGAGTAGGTCAGACCAATCAACAGCAAGGTTTCACTAGTTTTAGTTCAATTCCTTGTTGCAACCACCAATGCAAGTGTGTTTGAATGACTGTCAGTAAAAAAAAATAACAGATCTCCATTGGATCTGTTTGATCCCACAGCTAATATCCTTTGGAGGTGAAATGAGACAAACAGGTCAGCTAGAGATTCTAGTAGCAGAAAGGAGAAGAGTAGCACATCCCCCTTGCTCTGGACATTTTATTCCAAATATTTCCTTAAACTGGCAGTAAAACGTCAGGCCTGTGGGCTCTCAAATGATTTCAGCAAGTAGGATACTCGAAACTCATTAAGTTTTGTTGGAAAGTTATTTTTCCACTAGCTTAACAAACATGAACAGCTCACAAAGCAGCCTGATGCATGATGAGACAAGCACAAGACAAACAGCAGAAGTGTCTGGAAATGGAAAATAGTCAAGATCCCCATTTTTCCTCTTTGTCCATGGATCTCTTAGCATGCAATACTGGGTCTGAAGAAAAAACAATGATAAAAACTTCCTTGACAGTTCAACAAATACATAATTTCATCTCAAAAGAAATGAAAGGGAAATGCAGTTACATGGTATGGGATCTGACATTAGTCATGATGTTACTAGCTCAGATACTAGAGTATCTGAGAAATTGCAAGGGACCGTTTGCACGAGCTAACTTTTTGTATGGTCACATTAAGTGTTTATGAAAGAAACATATAGATTGTCTAGTAACCTGCATATTGATAAGCCTACATAATATCAATACTAATGATGCTATCATATCATTAAGAGATGTACTTAGCCATATGCATTAAAAGAAAAATAATTCCTACTCTAATTAGACATCCCTGTAAGTGTACACAACAATTTGCAACCAAAGGCCTATATTATTTGGGTTTAAAGCATGTGTCTTCATTTCTTCATTAAACATTTGAGAAGATATTCTAGGTATGTTACAGGAATCCAGCTGCATCTTCCTGCATTCTACAAATATTCCAGAAATGTCTGCCTGCTCCTCATTGGCTGTAATACAGACTTGCTGGGTAAGCAAATTTAACTCTTTGGTCTAGTCAGAATTGCACCAGCTGTTAAAAAGAATTGCTACAGCTGCTCTACAGGAATTTATTTGCTGACCATTTATTTATGCTCTTGTTGCACCTTTAAATAAAGCTGAGACAAGAATTCAGAACTACAACAACAGGTAGAGAAGTCATGCAATATTTAACACTGAATTAAAATGCAAACCAAATTCCCAGCTGAGGATAAGCCAGGGGAAGGGAAAGAAGGTGGTTTTATTAGTACAGAGGCTGTTTTCATGATAAAGGAAAACAGGAAACAAAAACATTAGTTTCCTAGATAGTAATTCACCTTTACTTATTACTGCATCATGCAAAGTCCAAGACTTGAAATGAGAAATTTTCTACTTATATACATATAGACACAAAATATACATAAGGCAGTACCAAAATATTTAACAGCTTCTAAACAGCATCCAAAAAGCACTGCCAAAAATTAGGTTTGAACGGCATTTTCTTCCCCTCTACATATTAAATGGGAAAAGGAATAATCCCAAGACATCAGAAAGGTGTTTAAAATATTCCTGCCACCAAACATTTATTTTTGCCTGTAGTGAAAAATTCTTTCCAGATAGTTTATCCAGCATTAAAGAGAGCTCCTCTTGTATAAAGCTTGTCAAGACAGTATTACCTGTATTATATACTGTCAAAATAAAAGGTTGAACAACTCAAAGTATTAAATTGTGAAAGAATATAGGTATCAAGATACAAGACTGTTTTTCTTACTAGAACTGTAAACCACACATAAATCTAACAAATGTAACAAGTGACTGATACACTGGCATTCATTTATAGCACCAAATTAAGCTTTATAATCCTTTTCAGCTGGTTAACAGCATACTGAAAAGGGGTGTGAGGCTATTTAGAAAGCTCAAGATACGCAAAGCAAAAAATGCCTACGGAGAAAAGCAGGTAGTCTGTGGAAGGTTGGCTGGTATGGTTGCTGCCTTCTCCAACTTATTTTTAAATTTTATTTTTAGAGGAAAGGGAAGCATTGTCTCTATTTTTATTTAACAAACTTTTTAACAAATACTGTATTTCTCTGATTTCTTCAAACATCACTGGTTATTTAAACTGTTTTTAAGTCCTCCATTGAAATTGACTCTTTGTATATTGACAACCCAATCCATCTTTGAGTTTACTGGCTGGCTGATATTCTGATTTCAAACTCTGCCAGTAAAAAAATGCAGTGCAGCAGAACAAATTCTCACTGGGGTAGGACAGGAAGAATGTCAACAGTCTGTCCTCCAAAACATATACACATGCATACATGTAAACAGTGCTGAGCATACTTGCTGGAGGATATCCAACACTGCTCTTTAACACCAAAGCCAAAAACTCTGCAGACAGGTGAATGCCTCAGGGTACCAACTGAAAGTGTCATTGGCTTTGGATCAAATCCAGCTTAAAGAAAAGAAACCACATTATTACATTTGGCAAGAACAAGGGATCCATAATGAATTATTTCAAGTCTGATTTCTCTTCTATTTAGCTGTGTCACTACCAGTTCCTTAATTCAAATTTTACGTACTCATTTTAATTAATTCCTTTCCGTGCATTTTAGGAAGTTTGACTAAGGGATCAGAACTAAAGGAATTATGACATGGGAAAGACCAGTGTTCATTATTTGTCATCTTTTATTTCTTTTTTTTAGTACACTATGTATTTGGGTCAATAATAATCACAGTAGCTAACATTCTTAACGACACTCTATGATACAAGTGAGAAAAACAAATGATCTCCCTACCTGCCCACCTCCAAACAGAGAGAGCCACTGGCTGGATGACATTAGAATAGGAATGTGATTTGCACTTATTGGAAACATTGCTCATATTTCACTTAAAAGTAGTAATGACTTCTGATGATGAATAAGGTGGAATTATTCCATGCTGGCAATCTATGGTGGCAATAGGTACATTTTCCATTTCAGCAAGGCACCAGGGATTATACAAATGTATTAAAATTTAATAAACATTAACGGAGTAATATTTCATGACACAGCTGAAAAGCATAGACACTGTCTCCCAAGACTCAATTACACTGAATATTACTTAAATTCATAATTCGATCCTTTTGTCTTATGCAATACATGGTCCAGTAGTGAAGTCAGTAGAAAACATCAGCTTTTAGTAAGAACAAACATAAAAAGAAGTATGGGTTGATAAAGAAATAGTTGGCTTAGACCACCTTGACTTGGTTTACAGTTCTCTACATTTTCTTAGTAATTACATTCTTCTTAGATGCTCACCCTCTCCCCAGTTCTGTTGCTACAAACTAAAGAAATGAAGTTTAAAATTAGCAAGAAAAGAGGAGTGGATAAATGAGAGAAGTAAGAAGAGAACAGAAGATACACCCAACAGCAATATTTTCTACTCGTATGACAGTGATTATTAGAGACCCAGCTACATGGAAGAACTCATGACTTCCATAAAGGTCAATATAAATATATAAGATTACATCATCTTCAATGCACAAAGTTTTACAGAGTTGGGTTTTTTTTTAACATAAAGCATATTTTACAGTAATTTAGTGCAGCCCTGAATTTGCTTGGTCAGGAGAGAATGGGCAGAACTCTAGCAAAATTTGCATGAAGTTGAAGTTCAGTGTTTTGATTAACCACACAAGAGAGAAGATCCTTGTCACAAAAGGAACAGTTTATAGAAACACTGGTTCTAGGTTTTATAGGGATTTTTACAATAGAAACTTCACCAACAAAGAAAACTGTAGAACAACTCACAAGCAAACTAAACAAGATAGCAGATGAATAAAATCTACATATAATGCACATGAACTCATTACCACGCAAACATAGCTTCATGCATAGACCAGAGACCTCGCACTACAAAATAGTTCCTGCACCAAAAATTGCCAACAGTAATTAGATGCTGGCTGTTCAAACAGATTGAAATTTCAGTTTATGTATTCTGCCTGATCAGAAATAATTGAACCAGCATAGAAATTGACAATGTCTAGTTTTCCTCCTTACACTCAAGAATTTGTAAAGATATGTAAATTACTTTCTTGTGCACAGTTTGATGAATAGCAACATGTTCTGCAGACAATGAACAGTCCCCTTCAGAATTAAAGACCATACTGCTATTTTGCAGACTACAATGAGGGAGAAATCCATCAGGAAAAAATGTTAGTCCCACAGCAGCTGTTAAATGTAATTCTTGTCTTCAGATCACCTTCTGATCCTCTGGCCCTCCAAGCTAATTTCAGACCTCATAATTTTTAAAGTATAAAATATCAATGAATACAAGAAATGTACTGATCATAACTTCTATTTTTAAATACATGCACTTTCATAGCCATATGAATATTTAACACTATCCACTTGGGAGAAGAGAGTGTCACCATAACAAAAAACTAAATTGACTACTATAGTTTTACTTTCTTCACACTTTGATTCACCATTTGTATTAAGTTTCATAACTAGTAATATCAACTTCAGTTAAGCTCCAAAAGGTGAAGCAGCTTAAGACTGACATTCAGAGCAACAGCATCCACTGATAATATGCTCAGTAAATACAGCTGCATCACTACTGACTGGGGATATCTGGGCTAATGATCACAAGGCAACAGCACCTGCCACATAGCCAAGAACATAAGGAACAAATGGCATATTTAAGTGGGGCAGAGCTCCCAAATGTACTTGTTAAGATAAGCCATGTATCCCAACAGAGTAGGCATACTGACAGTACTCTCAAGCATATTTTCATGAGTTTTACTTCATGTTTTTAACATATAACTGGTGAGTTAAAAAGGTGTTACTGCATTTTTTAAGTATTTTAAAAGTAATAATTAAAAAAAAGATGATTTTCATTTTGAGAACAAAGATGCAGAGCAAAAACTATGTGGGTGTCTAACGGATACCGATTTCAAAGCCTTCTGATAAAGTGTGCAACTACAAGACACTGCTTCAAGCAGCTATCTTGGAAGTATCAATTTAATTTATTCTATACAGAGTAAACTGATATGGCAGCTGGCGTACAAGAAGGAAGCTCCTTTCCATTATTTACCTTTAAGGAGCTCTTCAAAGGCCAAGCATGTAAAAGACAATTCAAGTCACTACAGCCTTGTGGCATTTTTGAACACATCTAAACTATGAGGATATTAAACCCAGCCCTTAGCCCAGAAGGTGGCTGGCATCTTCTCTGCCTTATTGAGCTGCTTGAAATATGCCTGTGAACAACCATGGCTACAAAAGAATTACACATGTTCAGGAGAAAGGTCCAGACATGTCAGTAAGAATCACCAGGAAATGAAGAAGGTATATACTCTTGAGACACAGGCTTCACTGCAAAGAGTCTACAATTGTACATTAAGTCAGATACCTGTATAGACAAATGTGGCGCAGTCAAAAGTTCTGTAGGTTTATTTTCCAGTGTGGCTAGTTGAGGTAAGTCCCTTGACTAGAGTTGAAAAACTGACCTCAATTATTGGCATGGAAGTAGAAAACTACTTGTGCTTTACTCAGCTAGGTCTTTAGTAAGCAACCGCTGACAGGAAACTAAACAAATTAAATCAACACCACCTCTTTCTGCATCAAAAAACATCTGTCTTCTCCAATGAAGGGGCATGAGAGAAAACAACAAACAAAAGCAATTAAAATATACTTACTAAATACAATCTTATACTCAAAACTATGACCCAAACTAGCAGCATTGTTTTCTTCTAAACTACTTTTCTTCCTTGCCAGGCAATGAGATTCTTGACTTTCCTTTCTATATACAATTACTTACTTCAGAATTTACATTGTCATTTAATTCTGTAATAATATTTGCAAGAATCATTCTTTGTTAAAGGAAAGAAAATGCAGAATTTGTAATAGAAGAAAGTTCTATCCTTTGACTGCAAGTGACATTTTAACATGGCAGTTACATTTATTTACTAAGTGTTTCAAGAACTTAGCCTGAGAAAGCTGAATTCACCAAGTTCTTAGATATGCCACAAACTGTATGAGGGGCAGCCACATTACTAAAAGCAGAGCCCATGTATCAATTAGCAAGCTTCATGATTCAGTTAGAGAGTAAGGAAAATTAGCAGAGCAGCAATTATTTAATACCAGTTTCACGTGCAAATGAAGAAGTAGGGACAATTCTACTGAAAAACAGCAGAAGTACAGCCAAATCTCTGCGAGCCTGGGGCAGGAATTGAAGCCATTACTTAACACAGCCAAGTAAAAGCAGACCAAGTCAGAAGTAATTTTCAAAAGCAGCACTGATATTTGTATACTGCAGGCTAGTACAGATGGGGAAGAACTTTGCTATCTACAGAGAAACTAAGAATCTGCATTCCTTCCATGAATGCTTTAATATTTAACAAATTACATCTTAATGACAGTTGGATAACCTTTCCAAATGATCCTGCATGCCTGGAATCATTAGCAACTACACTGTATAGCGTACAAATGAGGAAGAAGTCAAAGGTTAAAAATGCTGATTGGTATTCATCTCAGAGAATGAGTATTTCTAATGTTACTACAGTCCAATATAAAAATAAGGCTCTGTATCAGCATATTTAAATATTTTTTTCAAACAGCAAAATTTGCTCCAAAATGACAAAACCGTAATGGTAATGCAAAAATAATTGACTGGCAGTTGTAAAGACTATTTAGTTTTTATCGGAAGTCCTTTACCTATCCCAAATGACTGCAGTTCAGTGCTGTAGTTCAGAATAGCCAGAGGAGAAAATTTACCAGTTCCTAAGCTTTTAAAGGAAGTGATGTGAAAGAAACTTCTATTAAAAAGGAGAATCCCACGGAGAAGCAAGAGCAAAAACAAAAACAAACAAAACCCAAACAAACAAAAAACCCCAAACAACACACACTACACAAAACTTAACAAAACACAACTTTCCCCGCCCACCCCAACCCTGAATGATTCTTAACTATATCTTTTGGCATAGCTTTAGCCAAGTTATTGCTTAGTTTAAAAAATCTTTAAAGCATCAACTGTTAGACAATTCAGGAGATGAAATGCATAAAGAATCTATAGCCTATGTGCGACCCCTAGAAAAAATAAAGATGAAAAACAATCTCTTTTTGTAACAATGTTTTTCTTTCTCCTGTGCACTCAGAGCAGAGAACCATGCATTGCATTCTTATCACACAAGCCATCTGACAATGTTGAATACTATTAATTAATTTTAAAATATTTGATAAAATAATAATATTTAATAATTTTTAGTAAATGGAAATATTTACTAAATTCTGAAAATGTTTTAATAAAATGTTAAAGAAAATAAATATTCCTACATAATTTCAAGTACTGCAAAGAGATTTCTTCACCATACTACTGATTTATTCCCTAGACCCAAAAAACATGCTGCAAGTTTCTGCTGCAAAAGCAGGCAAAACCTTTGCAAAGGAATACTGCTTCAGTTTCTGCAGAGCTGCAGTAAAGCAACAGCAGCCCCCTCTGCTGCTCAGAAAAGGAGAAAAACATAACACCTGCAAAACCACCATTCCACCTATGGAAAATGTTCTAACCTTCTCTCAATTGCATGCATTGCCCACACACAACAAAAAAAGTTGCTTCCAAGGATCACAGCATTTCTCTAATCATTCTTTATTTCCACCTATGCTAACAAAGCTTTTAGTCTATTCTGGCATTCTGACATTAAATGGAGACTTTTATACAGGAGCCCCTATTCACTTTACATATGCACAAACTGCCAAGTGCAATCTTAGTTTTCTTCATTTTTTAAAATTAATGCTGTCCTTCCATAGAAAGCCTAAAATAAATCCCCTGTCCCCATGACTCTATGTACTAGCTTAGACCAAGCACCTCAAAATCAAAAATTCTGTCCCAGGCTGCACTATTCGAGAGCTCAAAGCTTTAGATCTTTTTCAGAACTTGAGAAATTGGTATTCAAGCCGTAATGGACATTCTGTCCTAACTCCACTGAAGTCAAGCCAGTTTATTTGTTCTGTCTCTCCCTCATTCCCTCTCAAGGGTCAACAACTAACCAAGAAAAGGCACATGTAAGAGACCTTTCAGGAGTGAACTTGATTGCTTTACGTATCCCCACTTGTTAAAAAGCTATTAAAGTAGAAGATGAAAATTGTGATGGTCAAAAAAAAGACAGGAAAAAGACAGAGTAAAGGGGCAGAAATCTAGATATTGACAATAAATAACAAACTAATAACCTAGGCTCGAGATAGATTTGTCTTTCAGGACCATTTCCTGTTTTTGAATGGTAAAATTTTTCTTAATTTTAGCTTGTATTGATGTTCTTAATTGCTTTAGCTTATACAGATGTCATCACAGATCAGCCTACCATTTTAAGCAGGAAGTCATAACAGGTAACCACAAGGACCCTCCCAAATTCCTGGGTGTGGCTGGTGAATGCAATGAAGACTCTCCTGAAGCACTAGCCTTTTCATTTCAAGTGCAAATGCCCTTTAATTGTAACATTTTCAAATCATTACGGCAACAATTATCTCAGGTATCTGCACAGAGCAGTCACATGAGGCAGATACTATAATTTTATATATATATTATATAAATATTGCCTAATACGTGAATATATCCAAAATATATTTATATATAAATATAATGGTTTTATACTTCTGGTGACGCTTATCAGGTAGAACACAGTCAGCTTGCTGCTGTCAAGTGAAAGTCCAGTAATTCATGAAGAAAGGAATGAAGGTAGAAGGATGAAAAAGAGATATCAAAAAGCTGAGGTGAGCTGCACAACAGCACCTATGGCATTTTATTCCAACTCTCTACTAAATCTTGCTATTTAGTAGCGATGAAAATTCTGTGTTGCCAATATTGCTACATGCAACCAGCCCAAACTAGCACCTGTGTTGGATTAGGAATGCATGCTTCTGAGGAGCCAGGTTTGTATCTGGCAGTAAGTAGTGGATTCAGCCATCACAGTCAATGCTGGTGGTGCAAACAGCAATGGGGCAAGTAGTCCAACCACAGTTACAAGAACTGCATTACACTACAAATGCTGAGGGGCATATCTAAAACACTAAAGTCAAGTCTACTAGGTTTGAGTCTCCCCTAGGAAGAGTTTATCTTCAATAGCTAGAAGCAGAAATCACTTGTAAATACAGCTGCTAAGTCTAAAAACACTCCTTTTTCTTCTCAAAAGCTGCATGTTAATTAGTTGTGTTTATTTTCATTCTGCTAATTCGTTTGTGCTCTGATTCAGCTATATTTCTACTTCATTTCTTGACAAAGAATGTGTTCCTATGGTTAAATGTTGATTGACAAATGGACAACATTAATGTTGCATTGTGCCAGTCTTACTGTGTAACCATGGTCTAGAGCAGTGCTAGTTTAAGCAGCTTTCTGCCCTGTGCTTATCCTTCAGGTACACAGTCAAAACTGCCTCAGAGTGGTACCATGAATCAACAACAATTCTCAAATACAGTTCACTGCCTAGCTCCCCAACAGCTCTTTCAGGAGCACAGCCTGGGGGCAGACCACAGATGAAAATGGTCAGCACTGCCTGGAAAAATATGCAAAGCAACAACCAGATCATACAGAAACTGTGCACCTGTACAAAAACCTTCCTTCAGGCTAAGCGAAGCTTGTTTCAGTTTAAGTCAAATACACATGAAAAAAAAGAAAGAAAGAAAAAAAAGTTCCATTCAAAGGCATCAGAGCTGACCAGCGCTACACTTTGCTTGGCCTGTGTATAAATTTGAGTGTGGTTATTTACGAAGTACTTCAAAAAGTGTAAGCATCTCCCACATTAAATAACAAGTCCATACTAGATGCAAGTTGTTACATGACACTCAGTCACCCTACATCCAGGAAAACAAAAGCATTGTAATAAAACTTAGAATTTGAGTTCTAAAAAGCCACTTGAATGACATGAAACATGACAGTATTTCACTTCAAATTAGAAAGCATATACTTCAGTACCT
This sequence comes from Indicator indicator, assembly GCF_027791375.1. NCBI lineage: Eukaryota > Metazoa > Chordata > Aves > Piciformes > Indicatoridae > Indicator > Indicator indicator. The sequence continues at coordinate 24,172,761 of NC_072017.1, read as the reverse complement.
TGAACAGTAGAACTATCCACAGAAAAATGATACAATTCACCAAATTTCATTTTATGACTTCTCAAAAATGAAACATGTTGAGATACTTAAAACATACAAGTGAAGTACATACTAATTGCTATTATGAAAAACATACTGCTGCAGCTTCCAAAAGCGAAATGTTCATCCTATTCACCTGTTTCAGTCTGATTTTCAAGACTGATTCTTCATCTCTACACATTTATGTTCTCACTCAGATATGAAACATTAACAGATTTTCCTGTGATTTTGTTTTACATCAGGTTTGGCCTTTTTGGGTTATTTTAATACAGAAGTATATTGTAAAAATTCAAGGAGGCTTTATCATTTTGTTTTTTGAAAGGTGAGAGGATGCTAGGTATTCTATCACCAATTAATGATTAAGAAATTCGTACATAGACTAAGAAACAACATTCTTCCACAAGAACACCTGTCTGCTCCTCTATTTTTTTAGTCACTATGACTACTTTTCATTATCTGTTCAGTTTTTGCTGCTGCTAGGAATTAACATAATTCCTCTTTCCTGAAAAACTGCGAAAATATAAATAGCTACTAATGTACACTGGAGGTAATGCTCCAAACCTTTTTTTTTTTAATCTAAAACGTTAGGTGGTAAAAGCAGCAATAAAAATATGAATATTTGTTTCCAAATTCTTATTGCAAATTAGAAACTCTCAACACTGCACATCATTTTCAAGGTCCTCACAAGAAAGATACCATACAACCTCAGGTAATGACTTCATAACTGCATGATGGGCTATTTTTTTTTTTTTTAACCTGTAGGAAGGACTTGATGTTTCTGTAATATTCCACCCTATTTTTTCATTATAATGTTGTCATCTAAATGAACTGGATATCCTCAGACAACACCAAATATGCGTAATTACTTACCTTGCTTCTTGTCTGCTTTGAGAAAGAAAACATCATAAATAATGCCAGGAGGGTCTTAATAAGGTGTATGAGGTAGCATATCAAAACACTTATTAAAAAACACCTTTATCTTTTGAATATAGCCATCAGAGGTCTATTCCTCAAAATATATACAAATATCTGCTCATGTCTGCATGCAAAAAAATTAACGGTTAAATCATTAAAGTTTTTGTGGACTGCATAAATTCTTCATAATGAGCTCTTTAGGAAGTAAAAATCTTGCATCATCATAAAACTATAATATACAAATTATTTTCCTAAATCCAGAGTTAACAAGAATTAAGAATACAAATTTCAGCTTCTGAGCTTGTAATGTTTCTTACCTTTGTCTTTATGTAGAATGGCGATGACTGGTGAATGGGCAAGTCCATGAGGCTATTAGAATTTGTGACACTGTTACTGTTAGCATGTTCATCTTCTCTGCTACTGTCATCCGACTGATCGAAATCATCACTCTCCTGGTCCATTTCCTCCTCCTCTTCCACCTCCTCCTCTTGATCACCAGCACGATCATCATCTTCTTCCTCTTGGTTACAAGTAGATTCTTCATCCACTGTAATAAGTCTATTGTTATTTTCTTCTAACTGTTCCTGCTGAGACTCAAGCCTCTCATCAAATCCAGGTTCTTCTCCTCTTATCTCCCCATTTCTCCCAATGTGCTGCTCTTCTTGTTGTCGTCTTTGTTCCTGCTCCCCCTCTTCTACAACTCGATTCATCTGCTCCTCATCTACTTGGCTTGAGGAAGCATTACCTCGAAGAGATCCACCAGTTCGTCGCCTCTTGCTGCCCACAGAGAGCAGTTCCTGATTCATTTCCAAAAGCCAGCTTGCTACTTCTTGGACCTTGGCTAGGCTATCTGAAGATGCAAATGCTTTCACATTCTATGGAGACAAAAAAAAAAAGGCAGAAAATTACAGAAGTTATATTGTTTATTATATAAAGCATTAAAAACTTATTTAATGTAATTTCATTTTATTACTCCTGACAACTTTATATTCCAAAAAAAAAAACCCATGGAATAATTTGTACTTTGACACACAACTGGAAAAACTAAAACAGACTGGGGACAACTTTGTAGCAAGAGTTATTTCTTCTTTCAAACAGTCTGGTCATGATCTCTGTAAGCACCAGATTCAGAAAAACTATTTGTCCCACTGGGGAATCCACAAGAACTATGAACACGCATTTTAACAAATGATCCAAGTATAGGATATTACTTGCTAAAAACTGGACAAAAAATAATTTTAAATTAGCATTATATTTTATAGCATTTTAATTTGATTACAGATTTCACGTATTACTCACGGATGATTAACTGCTTTTGGTCTTATGCCTGAAGAGGGGGCATATTTTGGTATAATTGAAAGTTACGTTTCTCATTATGATGATGATTTTTGACAAATGAAAAGAGAACACCCAGTAAAGAATTATATCCTTATCACTTGCAACTCATAAGTTGGCCACAGAGATGCCCATTGGTCAAAAGCAGAAACTGCATGTAACTCTCCTAGCAAAACTCACTGTTGGCAGTAAAGCTCTTCAAATTCTAAGAGCCTACCAGTACCATTAAATGAGACACTGAGAAGTAGGGGGGGAAATGCCAAATTTAGGTATCTGCTAGTAGAATCTGGAAAACACTAATTCGGTTTCTAAACTATCCACACATTTGTAAGAAGGACACAGAGCTGCTAGAGCGAGTCCAGAGGAGGGCCACAAAGATGATCCAAAGGCTAGAACACCTCTCCTATGGGAGCTGGGGTTGTTCTGCCTAGATAAGACCCCCTGGAATCCTTATAGCTGTCTTCCAATACCTGAAAGGATTCTACAGGAAGGCTGAAGAGGGGCTTTTATTCATAAGAGTGTCTAGCAACAGGACAAGAGGGAATGGTTTTAAGCTGAGGGAGAGGAGGGTTAGACGGATCTTAAGAAGAAGTTGTTCAGTATGAGGGTGGTGGGACTCTGGAATAGGCTGCCCAGGGAGGTTATGGGTGCATCCTCCCTGGGGGTGTTCAGAGACAGATGGGATTGAGGCTTGAGCAGCCCAGCCTACCTGAGAGGAGGCCCTGTCCATGCCATTCAGGTTGGAGTAGATGATCTCTAAGATCCCTTCTAACCTAAGCCACTATACAGTTCTGTGATTTTGCTGCCCATGTGCATGCATGCAACATAAGAGAACAGAGGGATAGAACACTCACATTTCCAGCTACACAGCCTTTGAGGCTGGCACATCGTGACTGCAGGTCCCCTTGATTCAAGATGTGTGTTGAGTGCATGAAGTCAGACACGACCTCAACAAGTACTCAGATTCACATGGTTGCACGTGAAAGCGTGTGCAAAGAGAAAATAACTTTTTTGTCATGGCCAGAGACACTGTTCTCAGGTGTCCATAAACCACACCATACACTCAGTGGGCTACTGTGAGAGACAGATTCAGAAAGCACAGCAATACAGTACCGGAAAGGAGAATGACTCCTGAGTCATGCTAGGAGTAAGAGCAATTAGGATACAAATTGCCACAAGTACTTCAGTATAGAAATATAATTCTCCAAATCTCTCCTCTCAGGCTCTCCTGGCTCTCAGGAGAGCCAATTTTGGCCTCTTCAGAGACCTACTTGAAAGAATCTAAAAGGTTATGGCTCTAGAAGGCAGGGGGGCAGAAGAAAGCTGGTTACTTATTCAAGCACCACTTCCTCCAAGCTCAGTCCATCACCATGAGTGACGAATCAAGCAGGGGAAACAAAAGACCTACATGGATGAGCAAGGAGCTTCTGGAAAATAGAAGAAGGAAGTCTACAGTACACAGAAAAACTTGGGAGTTTTTCCTCGCAAAAGACAAAATACTCAAATTTTTGAAATCATTAAATACTGTAAAAATCAGCAATCAAAATGACCAAACAAGATTATTTACATCTTTGCAACTAAGTATTTTAGCTTCCATCACAAATGATTCTTGGAATTGTCATGAACGAAGCTTAGAAGTTAACTGCATTTTTTTTTTCCAGTATCAACAGCATTATTTCAAATACATCGATTAGTGGTTACTTGATGAAGCCGTGAATGCTGCATTTTTTTCCACCATTTAACAGATACTTTCAATTTGTATCTATCAGCAGCCAACATGAAAGGTCAGCATTGAAATAGGTAATAAAATGCATGACTGATAAATGCTTAAGTGACAAAAATAAGTGTTGTTATTCAATATATTCCAATTAAATTCTAGCCAATTAAAAAAAATTAATAAAAAAGAACATTCACTAGTACTATTACATATTTTAAATTATTTCTGCATTTTTCTGACCATCAATTCACAAAGCTACCCTCAGCCATAAGTGATTTCAGTTCTACTCTATTTCCATGAATTAACTCAACTTGGTTTCTACAAAAACATTATTGAACTTGCTTTCTACAATGCACTATTAAAATTTAATTACAAACAATGCTTCCTGAGAAATCATCAATATGCGTTCTCTAAAGAACAGATGGATGTACATTATCTGAGAGATCCAAAACATCGACGCTGCCTTCTGCTTTCAGAATTAACTATTGCCAGCTAATACACAAGCTATAATCATTTCCATATATAAAGTACATAAGGAATAAGACAGAATTATTGTAGAAGAAGAAGTATATTTACAAATCAACTACTAGAGAACTAATATGCCATGTTTTCAGCTAGTACAGTGCAAAACTCAGTTAAACTTGATTAACAAGTCTAGCTTGGGAACTCTCTGATAAGTTTCATAACATCTGCAGCCGGTCAGTGAAAATCAAAATACAAAGAATCCCTAAGGAAAATGGAAGTCCCTGAACTTATGCAACCACAAATACAGAGTTGATGAACACACCCCCCACGTATCTGGAAGATCAAATGCTGTTTAAGAATTCTTTTTTAGCTTTATCCATTAAATTTGCACAGAAGATACATTATAAAATAACTCAGAACAACAGTCACTCAAAAACACCTGTATGAAACGCCAAGCAACACTGAGAAAACTATGGAGAAAACTCTTTGGGTTACACAAGTTTTGTGTTGAGTGGGGACAACCACTTCACTCAACTGTTGAATTAACTCTGTTCTAGTACGTATATACAACTAGAAGTAAAGGAGGAAATGTACACTGATACTGCTAGGGTTTATTATTCCTTTTTTATCACTTGAAACTTGAAAGAAAAGAAAGAAAATGGGGTGGGTGCAGAGAGGTGTGCGGGGCAGCAGTAGGGTTGTTGCTTTAACAAAGCATAACAGAGTCTGAGAAGGTTTTAAAGAATTAACTTTGAAATTAAAGAATTATACTGACTTGGATACTAACTTAAGTCATACCAATATTGATTAGGACAAAAATTTGTGAAAAGACAGAATATTTACAGTCACAATAGGGTTTATGGACACTCCTAGAACAATTTTTTTTGAGATTACAGATTCAGTGGACAAAGACAATTGGACTAACATATTCTCCTCCACCTCTACTCTGCCCTGATGAGGCTGCATCTGGACTATTGTGTCCAGTTATGGGCCCCTCAGCTCAGGAAGGACAGGGAACTGCTTGAAAGAGTCCAGCGTAGAGCAACAAAAATGACTAAGGGAGTGGAAACATCAGCCTTATGAGGACAGACTCAGGGAGCTGGGTCTCTTTAGCTTGGAGAAAAGGAGACTAAGGGGTAAGCTCATTAATGTTTATATATATGTAAAGGGAGAACCCCAAGAGGATGGAGTCAGGCTCCTCCTGGTGATGCCCAGTGACAAGACAAGGGGTGAAAGTTGAGGCATAGGAAGTTTCATGGAAACATGATGAAATTTTTTTTCACTGTGAGGGTGACAGAACACTGGAACAGACTGTCCGAGGGTTTGTGGATTTTCCCCTCTGGAGATAATCAAAACCTGCAAGGATGCATTCCTGTGTGATCTGGTATAGGTGATCCTGCTCTGGCAGGGGGGTTGGACTAGGTGATCTTTCAAGGTCCTTTCCAGCCCCTAACATTCTGTGATTCTGTAATATAAATAATCCAGTAAAAAACTGAGATATATTAAACCGAGTAATACTGGAACCTTGTACTCAGCTCTCATGGGGCCACCATTCGAGGCACCTCAGTACAAGAGAGATACGGAGGTGTAGGAGCAAGTGCAGAGGAGGGCAACAAAGCTGGGGAAGGGCCTGGAGAATAAATCTTATGAAGAGTGACTGAAGGAGCTGGGGCTGTTTAGTTTGAAAAACAGGAAGCTGAGGAGAGACCTCATTGCTCTCTACAACTACCTGAAAGGACATTGTGGAGAGGCTGATGCTGGTCTCTTCTCACAGGTGATTAGTGATAAAAGAAGAGGGAATGGCCTCAAGCTGTGACTGTGTAGGTTTAGACTGGACATTACGAAAAAAATTTTCACAGAAAGAGTGGTCAGGCATTGGAATGGGCTGCCCAGGGACATGGTTGAGTCATCAACTCTGGATATGTTTAAAAGTCCTTTGGATCCGGTGCTTGAGGATATGGTTTAGGGGTGAACCTTGTAGGGTAGGGTTATCAATTGGACTTGGTCATCCCAAGGGTCTTTTCCAACCCGAATGTTTCTGTGATTCTGTATTATAATTCAGATAAATAGAAAGTAAAAGAAGGAACACCCCACTCAAGCTAAGGATCTCCTGTGATTTCATTTCAACACCCCAATCTACCTCCTGAGAGATAAAACCCTTCTAAGCACATTTTGTCCAAGACTGAAACTGATGTGTTAATAACTTAAAGATAGGGCTACAGTTAGCAAGCAGTGCAGTAGGGGCAGATGTGCAGAGATGAAATTCAGCACCCACAGAGTTTAGGCTCTGAGGAAGGGAGAGGGCTATTTCCAGACCAGCTCTCACCCTTGCACTGTAAACTGACCCTCAAGCTGGGACACACCTTCTGGTTCAGTTTCACTCAGAAGGTGCTCTGGGACAGTTGTGCTTTAACTCATTCTACTGAGAAGCCCGTGTGGACAATCAGGAACCACACTTTAAAAGTGTGCTCTTAATTCAAACCCACACCAACAGTCGAAGTGCAAATGCCCCAAGGATTAGTACACACCAACCATGCCAGCCACTTGAGACCTATTGAAGTCCATTTGGAAAATATGCATACAATGAGAATTAAGTGCAGCATTCAGGAGGTGAAAATAAACAACAATTAACACTGGTAATATCGTGGACCATGTCCTATTAAAATAAAAAAGTTTATGGCCATGATAGCTAAACTATGCAAAACACTACAAGCAAGCAACTTGCATGCTTTATTAAAGAAAATGTTTAATATATGATCTGATTACAGGCTATCCAACATAAAATGCATCATTAACAATGCATCTTATTAGAGAAAGCATGCATGCTTGTAGAATAACATCAAACTATTTCTTCCTAACATACACACACCTCAAATTTCTTGGTCAACTCCATTATTCACGGCTCCAAGGTCCAGAACAAATTAGCAGCTAAAAAGATTCTCTGCTCCAGCTCTATCCCCTGCTCAGCTAAACTCTGCCAATACCTTGTGGAGCAGCCCATGTTAACATTTTTGCTGGACTAGAAATTATCATGCACACTTTGTCACTCTTTAGATACTTTAAGAATCAATTCATGTTGTTTATTTAGTGCAAAGTGGTCAAAGTAACCAAGACTAAATGAAAGGATTCCACTAAGTATCTACTTCTGTCAAACAAATCAGCACATAAATAAAAGATTTAGTATTAATCACTTTTTTAAAAAAATACCACAGTTAAAGTTTCCTGTGCAGATTTAATTAAGTCCAGCTGCCTCTTAATCTTCTTGTGTGGCCAGTTTTAATTATTCCCCTCGCTATTGTAATCTGGCCCTAACTTTGTATCTACCTTCTGAAGCTTTTCATGAAGTCCTTGTGCCCTGCTCTCCTTTCCTAAATGTTTCTGAACAGAGACCAAATCCAGTTTTCCTGCCCCATATGGTCCACTGTAAGATGTCTTCCTTTCTGTTTGCCTGGTTCTATTAACCCAAATAATCCTATTTCAACAGACCTTATGCCTTCTCTCCCTATTTCATCTTTCAAACCATCTTTTTTCTCCCAGGACTGCCTCTTAACACAGCTCCTTGTCTAATTCTATGCCTCAATCTACCAATTCCTTTTGTCGTGCAGTGCTACTTTACAGCACCTGACAGTTCACTCTACTCTGATCCATTCCCTGCAGAAAGTGATTTAGATGAGAGAGAGTAGCTGCTAAGTGGGTAGTAAAAGCATGACAAAGCAACATTCCTTGCAATAAATTATGAGGACAAACACACAGAAGCCATTAAAAAGAAAGCCATTCTTTTAACTCTGGGCTGCAAAGACAAAGGGGTATGACACAGGTGAAGTATTTAATACATGATAAAAAAAATGAAATAGTACACATAAGCCACCAGAGAATGACAATACAAAAATTAGTTTAGGAAATGAGTAATTGCTACAAGAATTTACATGTACTTAGCAATACTTAAACTGAGTGGCATGATGAGGAAATATCAGAGGTAGAGGAGATTAATAGACCTTCATGAGCAGAAGTTGAGAAGAAATCACTTGAGCTAAAAGCAGTCAACATCTTTATTCTTTAGATGATGATAAAGATGTATGATCTTGTCTTAATTACTTTACAGAGATTTACTTGGTTTGGCTGAGCTGGAGTTGATTCTCCCCAGAGCACTGTTGTAGCACTGTGTTTTGCAGTGCTGCAAGCTGGGTCTTCCCATCATCTGCTGATGGGAAAGAAAGAATAGTATCTTTGTTTGCTCTTCCTTCTGCATGCAGACTTTGCTTTGGCTTCTATCTTGATTCCTGTGCTTTTATTATATTTTCCTTCTCTTCTGTCTACCTAAGACGGGAAGTGATAGAGCACCTTTGGTGGGCATCTGGCTCCCAGCCCAGGCCTAGCCACCACAACATATTTCACTATTTTATATCACTAAGAAAACAAGAGTCCAAGACTCAGATTGCAATCTTCTGACCATCAGCTACATTCACACATAGAGTTCCACCTGCAGATGTCCAGACCCTCATTAAAACTGCTGAATTAACGATAAGATTTTCTGTTCAGTAGGTCTTTGTCCTGTTACTGTGCAAGAATAAATTCTTATTTATGGAGCTATTATTTCTTCTCTTTAAATTTGTTTTCCATACAGTTTCTACATGATCTCCACTTGTGCATATTTAACATCATCACAGAACATTAACTTACAATGTCAGCTCTTTAATCAGAACCAGTAACATCGTATTGCATGAGTAAGCCAGTGAAGAAAAACTGTTTTCAGCCATCCCTGTCAAAGCCAAGACTCTCTTCAACACAGGTTCACACAACCCAGGAGGGAAAAGATGCGAAAGATGCAACGTTTCCTTTCTGTGAACAGGCAGAGCACACATGGATACATCCTATTCATGTGGGCAGTAACCACCTGTGGGACTCATGCACATACAAACACACAACCAGGATGTATTACAGCTAAAACAAAAGACACATAAGCAGAAACACTTCTGGGAAAGGGTGGAGAACTGCAGTTGAAGGTGTAGCAGTTTTTAACATTCTAGACAAGAGAATCATGCTATAAAAATCAATTAATAGAGATCTGATGACAAAATTAAAGCACTCAACAAATAATGGAAAGAGAGGAAATCACCGATTTGTTTTTTTCTATAAACATATATCTCAAGTAATTCAAGAGCTAAATTCTTATATTTGAAGTGTTTAAAAAATGCCTGCATTTTCTTTGTTTCAAAACCAATAAAAATATTATAGCAAATAACTAGTGAAGTATTACACAAGTTATGCTTTTACTTTTTAAAAAATCATAATAAAATCTGAAGTCCTTTCCCTCAAAGCTATATAATGACTGACAAGTTATTAACACCAGCACAGCAGCATTGAAAACATGGGGAGCTCATGTTTGTTTATCAAGAATCCTGTTCATACCTCTTAGCTCCCTGAAAGCCAAGACCAACAGAAAAAGCACAAAAGTTACTCCTTATTTTATTTTGCATTGTTGTATTTTCACCAAGAAGACTGAATTGGTAAAATTCAGAATAAAAATCACTTCAATTCCTTGAAAGGTATCATAGGATGGTATCATATTATGACTGATGTTACTATGTTCATGTTAATATCATGTTAATTTTTGAAATTATATTAATAATGACTTATACAGGTGATGTCTGGTTTGTCTTTTCACTAACAACTCCTTACAGAAAAAGGATTAAACTGTAAACTGTGATAAGTTAACTATCATATGCAACTAATGAAAGGCTTCTCCCATGTTTCTCAGAAAAGGGAAACCATAAAAAAAGCTCTGAGTTATTTAAAGGGTGCCACGTTTCCAGTAACTATTGAAAACAAAACAGGCATCTCCTCCATATAACCTTCCAAGCCTTCACAAGTGGTGTCCATTTTCTCACTGAAAGGACCTCTACACAAGCAAAGTAAAGCACAGTTTTCTACTACATGGTCATATCCTTTCTGCTTTGACAACTGCACCATTACTTGGGTTCCTGTATTAGAATTTTAATCTCTCTAAATTAAAGCTTCTCACCTTGCATAATTAATGAATACCTGGGGTTTTTTGTTTCTTGTTTTCACAAATTAGATTACTACACACCTACTACTGTCACAGTATAAGCACACTTGTTCGCTCAATTTAGAACAGCAAATTTCTTTCTCTTAATCCTTTAGTCTCATGTAAACTATGCCTTCTGTGCATACTAACAAGGAAGAGTTTCTGGCCAAAAGTAAACATTAGATCATGCTTACAGCAACATAAACAGAGTATCTTAATTACATTAGTTGAGAAGCATGCGGACTGAAAAATTCTCAGATTACAAAAACTGGCAGCCAGTTTACTATACTTTCAAATCTAACGATGCTGTTGCATGACAAATTCAAGCTTGAACATAGAAGATTTCACCTCAACATGAGGAGAAACTTCTTTACAGTGAGAGCGACAGAGCACTCAGGCTGCCCAGAGAGGTTGTGGAGTCTCCTTCTCTGGAGACTTTCAAAACCCACCTGGATGCATTCCTCTGCAGACTACCCTAAGTGATCCTGCTTTGGCAGGGTGCTTGGACTCAATGATCTCTAGAGATTGGAAGGGACCTCCAATGTACTGTGATACTGTGACTACTTAGCAAAGGCCAGAAATGTACAAACAGAATCATCCCAACTCTTACTTTATGATATATACACATCTAATACAAAAAAAAAGATCACAAATTTTCTGATGACGCAACAACAGACTAAGGAGTCCTTTGGATAATTTAGAGGTTGAATTCACTCCTCCCCAAAGTAAGTAAACGATCTTTGTGCATTTGTAGCAGTTGTGATAGCTTTCCAAGCTGTCCCGAAACCCCACAGCACTAGGCACTATGTTCTCCACTTTCTACACGTGTCTGTCTCCCAAACCTGACCACCTATATTCTGTATAACGAAAGTTCTCACAAAAGTCAAATTTACAGCATCCTCAACAATGTTGCATAAGAGGGCGTTTCCAGTCGCCCTAAACAACTGCTTAGCACGGCTTTATGCAGCTCAAGGTCTTCTATCCATAGGAAGGGATCCCAAGGAAAAATAAGGATGACATTTCTGGTCTTGCTTTCTAGTAAGAAACTTCAGTTAAGCAATGCTGGAGTGTCACTGCATCATGGAAAACACACAATTTAAGCTACAGGTACTAACAGAAGGAACTGGAAATCTCAACTATGAAGTCCAAAACAAACATTCAGTAACACTTTAAGTGAAGAGAACAGGATTGCTATGCTTTTTTTCACAGCTATCTAGATGAACAGGGATTTTATTTAATGAGCAAGAAGCAAGATCCAACCTCTGAATGCTGAAATGAGAAAAATCCAAATGGAATTAACTATAAGGATTAATTGTTCACTGCAACAGCTTACTAGGATGATACTAAAAATCACCAATGTTAAGTCTTAAATTAGAAACGTGCTCCGTCTTTGCTCAACAGGCAGATTCAACAAGTGCAGAGCATGCAGCACATGCACAGCTACAAAGGCACTGTTAGCTGACTGCCTCTCCCTGGAAATACACACAAACAAGAGCTGCTGTTGTCACCTCCTCTCTGCTCCCACAGTGACATACAGGCAAAACATGTTATCCAACTGCTGATTAAAACCTGCGTAGTTCCAGTTCAGACTTATTTCACAACCATTAGGGTTAACACACAGGCTACCACAGTATTGCCAAAACAGTGAGCCTTAACGTGAGCTGAACGTGGCCCTAGGGCTGGGATGTATTTCCAGCGGGAAAACCTACAGACTTTGCAGCACGATACATTAAACCACCACACTGTCTGTTACCTAGCACCAGTGATGCTTTGCAAAGCTAAACCATAAGAGCAATACATAAATAACTTCCAAGTAGAGTTGCTCATTATTAATGCAAACTATTCTGAAGGCAAAAAAGCAAAACACAAAACAACATTTGGCAGCAAGAATGCTGCCATTAGGATGCTTGGGTCTGAAAACCTCAAAACAATTTATAGAGGACCCAACTGACTTCTCTGTTTCTTTCCCGTCAAGTAATCATAAAAGTCATTTTGGGTACATTTCCCCAAATTATGGGTTTTACTGATACTGATTTGCAGTTTTACCAGATGGTTGGTGTCAGCCCTGGCAAAACGGTAGTGTGATTTCTTGGACTCAATCTCCAATTCAAATAGTGCAGAAGTGCAACACAGGTAGATATACAGAACAGCAGAGACAGACACACACACACACAAAAATGTCAATTTACAACATAGAGCAGAAAAGATGGGCCAAAAAAAGGTTATCCTTAACTGAAATGCAGTGACAGACCCTGAAAACAAATAGTAACTAATTTCAGTTGAATTAATCTTCATTTAGCTACATTTAAACAGGAGGGAGGCAGGAAAACTAACACCAAGTACTAAACTCTTCCCTACTTCAGAGCTGTCACCTCTAAGGTGAGTGATAACACAAATACAGAAATAGTATAGTCTTTACCCTTAAAAGGGTAGTTAAAGTGGTTAAAGAGACAAACATCATGACTGAAGCTGAGGAAACTGAGAATCAAGAGCAGTGACAATTGAGAACACTGGTATTTAGATGATTTTTAAAAGTTTAAAATAAATGCCCTACTTTCAAACAGCTCTTACACTACACTTCTATTCACCAAGAATAATCAACTTCCTTTAGTCTCCAGAAACGTGAAGGCAAAGAACAGTATTTTCAAGCCTCTTAATAATGACTAATGAAATAAATGAAAAGCAATGCAGGTTATGCTCTGAAACTGCAATCCCTTTATTTTGTTCTAATGTAGGCTTCTACATCAGACTAATGCTCTAGAAATGATTATGAGGTTACTGTGAAAATAAAGAATACCCTGACGAAGATTAAGCAGTCATCTCTTAAAAAAACACAAACAAACAAACAAACAAAAAACCCCAAAAAAAACCCAACAAAACCCACCACTTTCAAAATTCCTAGTCTTTCTAGAGTAGTAGTCCAAGCACACCAGGAGATGACTGACAAGCAAAAAAGGATGAAACTCTCAAGTGTTGCCAAGCCATCATAAACATTTTTACTTCAAGATTAATAATGGGCACTGCTTATTCTGGGCTACTGTCAAAAATTTCTATTTTTATTTCCTGCTTTTCAGTTGCCTATTTGTTACAAAAAACCTGAAGGACGATTATATAAAATATTAATCTGTTATGTAGTCCTAATTGGTAGGAAAAAAATGAAGTCATTTATCAGTACTGTTAACGCTGCTGGGAGTAAAAGGCTTTAATGTATCATGGACAAAGATATTTGTTTGTGCCTACTTCAGCAGAGTCATAAAATGAATTTCTGAGATAAGAAAAATGCAGATGGGAATCAGGTTGGGGTAGAAAACATGCATCATGCAAGCAACATAAGATACTAACATTAGCGTATTTCACTATTTTGGTGGAAAAAAAAATACAGCTCACCCATATTCCTGTAAGTTTTCTCTAAAAGAACAGAGAGTAATGTATATTTTATTAAGAATGGCTGTCTGTCCACAGTCCAAATTCATCTCTTATGAGATGTTCAGTTGTGTACACTCCACCAGATTCTGGCCAGTATCCACTGGGCAACATTGTCTCCATCATGAATACCACATTTTCAATTAACTCCAAATCATACACTTTTTCCAGAGCTAGTCAATGAACTCATTAAATGCCTTTGCATCAATGTTTGATAAGCAGCCTTTGATCTGTATGTTCTTGCTCTTAATAAAAGCAAGAAATACAAAGAGAAACAGAATGGCAGCATTTTCCAGACTTGCAGAAACCTGTTGATACAGTGGTTCATCTGTGTTTTAAGCATTCTCAGCAGTAGAAAGACATAAGTAAACAAGGTCACATACTACTGGAACACATGAACAAATTCGCCTTCCTGGTGCCTCACTTAAAAGAAAAAAAAAATAATCACCATCTCCACATGGTATTAAAAAGAAACACAAATGCCTTCTCGTTAGCCTCACATCACCAGAAGGCTGCCTACCACACATCGGCTCCCAAGTGTCACATTCTCTGTGCCACAGGGAAGATTTCCAGCAATAGATCTAAAATCTGACCTTGCAGAACAACAAGGCACTTGCTGACAAACAGCATGTGAGATAGCCAGGTTTGAAGGAAGATGATAGCCCAACTTATCTAAAAGATTCTGGCCCTGGCCCAAAGAGACTCTTAGCAGGCTCCACTGGAGAAATGGAAATGGTTGTAATTATCGTTATTGATTTAATGCCCTTAAAATGTCTCTCTGAGAATCTTATTTCAGTAATCAATTAAGCCGGATGCTTCAGCAGTCAGGCATTTGCCTAACAATCTACAGAAACCTAAATTTCCTTGGCCAAGCTATTTCTGGAACTAGGAAAGTAGTATTTCATATCTGCACGGCCAGGGGTGAAAGTGGGTGCCTAGATAAGGATGTAAGGTAGCCTACGATATTAATGGCAGGCAAGCATTCAAACTTTCTTTCAAGTCATAGAACTCTTTTGGTTGGAAAGGCCTCTAAGATCATCAGTCCAACCATCAACCCAACACCACAATGGCCACCACAAAAAGTGCCATGTCTACACATTTTTTTTTAATACTTCCAGGGATGGTGACTCTACCACCTCCCTGGGCAGCCTGTTCCAATGCCTGACCACTCTTTCAGTAAATAAATTGTTCTTTATATTCAATCCAAAAATACTGTTGGACTTTCTAAAGTAGACTTTCCATCTTTATCATCCTGACACCCAGGCGATATCCAATCATACAGTAAAGCTTAAGCAACTTCTTTACAAATCTTGCAAAATCAAGGGTCACCTCTCCAAAAATTTATAAAGGACAATTATTTCTTTCTACAGTTTATAGATATCTCAAGGATCCAAGTTACCAACTTATATGGAAATTCTGCTTCCACAGAAGAAATTACTTCATACCTTTCAAACAATAAATAAAACAATAGCTGTTACTACCACTCTGTCCTCAGTAGGTTACTTTCTGCATGTTCCTAATCAGAAGTCCTTACTATGATTTCATAAAATGAAGTACACTCACCATTCCTACTTTAGCTTATCTATAACAAACTAAATAGAATCAGGTTAGGCAAAGCACCTTCCAACAGTGTATTGTTTCTGGGTGAACAGTCCCTACAAATTAAAATAATGAAATCATAAGTAATTGTAGAAAAGGCTTATTTAACTATACTAGAAGAGTATTGCTATGTGAGACACACTCAAGAGTCATAAGTCTCTTGAAATTAAAGAGAACTTTTGGACTTCAAATTTTTTTTATTCCTATTTCTACCAGAAATAACTTAACCTCTTGTTTCTTTCCAAAGGCTACTAAAATTGGTACAGTAAAACCAGCACAGATGTTAATCACTGGTGTTAACTTCCAAATCCTATGTACCAAGCTAATGCTCCAGAATATAACAGTTTAAAATGCAATCTAAAAGAATTACTGTTCCAATTAGTGAGATCTATGTGCATCTTCTTTTAAAGCTTGATACATCTTCCAGTTTTCACTTTTTAATTGGGACATCTGATACTGCCATTCTCAAAGGTACTGCAGTCAAGTTGAGATAATGGCACCAACAGGGTCCACAGATCTCCACTTTTTATTCAGATACTAGCGAGATCAAGTATATGTTTCCAAGAGATCTCATCTTCAAGAATGAGCACTGGCATGAAAGACCCTCAGCTCTTTTAGGTGTTTCTTGTATCTCATTCCAATGTGTGAAACAACTACTTCGACACTGAGGGCCTCAAATGTTTCAGGATCATGGTTGTTCTCTGCAGTAGCTCCTGCACTGAATGTTGATTTTTCTGTTGAGGAATTGACTGTTTTAAAAGCACTGGTTAATGTAGTCAGTTAGGTGTTGTTTTGGGTTTTTTTGTAATTTCTGGCCCAAAGTCATCTTTTACAGACTGAACAACTAAAGTCTTTCATCCCTTAATTTTTGAGTCTGTGTGTTTGGGACACAAGGTGAAACAACAACAACGATTTAAAAAAAAAAAAAAAAAAGCCTGCTGCCCATCTGCCTTGGAAGGTGGAACTGTCCCAGAGAGTAACATCTATCATGATCAGCAGAAGAAGATAGCTTTTCTGAAGTGTCACAGCATCTGGAAAAAGCTCACGTCACCATAGTAGCAGGACAGCAGGCTGGACATCACTAGATCTTTCTTTCACTGGTGAAGGAACAGAGACTGGATGATGAGTGCCCCATGATTTATACCTCAAAATCAAGTATCAGGCAGCTCAGATGCAGGTACTGTCCATCAAGAACAAATGGTTGACTTGGTAGAAATCACATCACCAACATCAAGAAAGCATGAGCTTACACAGAAATTCTCCTAGTTATGCAACAGAACTTAGTGACATCTCTTGGAAGAAAAAAAGAAAGCCTCAGCAGATTTTCTAGCAGGACTTTTTCAAATCAACTTGAATAGTCTGACAGCAGTTTTTTAACAGCTATTTTTAAAAGATCATTTAGCTTGTCTTTTCCCTTGTGTTGAAACTGAAATATTAGCTGAACTTTTTACAGTCAGAGATATACAAGGACTAAAACAAGCATCACAGGGAAATCCTAGCTCACTGAATTTAGACATGAAACTGCAAGAGAGCTCTCATATTGAAAAAAAGTTTAGAATAGGTAAGGACTAGCAGCTACCAGAAAGCAAACAATCATCAAGCTCCTCAGCACACATACTCTGCTCAAGGATTTATTTTGCTTTCAAAGTAGACTTCCTGACACATTGAAATAAGCTATTCAAAGATACTTTCAGAAAGGAGTGTAGACAGACATGCATAGGGTTTTACTGAGGCATAGCTCAGCCTCCCACTCCCAAGCCTGCTTATCACTGCATCCAACCAGATCTCTTGGCATATCTGCGTACATAAGCATCACTAATCTCCTTCAGTCAGAATGAGCCAGGTTAACTTACAAGTTTAAATTCTCAGCTAATCAGATTCATTTTGCCTGAAATAGATTAGGAAGCATTCGCACGAGCAAGCTCCACAAAGAGATTTGAGACATGAGCAATCTCCTTCAGCAGCGGGACAGGACAGGCAGCATATGGCTGCAACCTGTGATCAGCCCAGCCAAACCTGAACTGAATGTCCATTGCAGCCCAACAACCTCCACCTCGGAAATTAGTAAGAGCCCAGTTCAGATGCACTGTCTATTTCACAGCTTTCCCATGTTGATAAGACTCATAAAAAAAGAATCAAGGATGTCAACCCTAGTCTTACAAAGTAGCTGGCTGGCATCTACAGCCTAAAAAGTTTGAGTCATAACACACTTATCAGAAACCCTAAGAACAACACAAAGGATACTTAGAGATGAACCAGTAGCAGAGAACAAGCTGTAAAGGCAATTAAAATATTAACCATATTCCAATAAATAAAATTATTGTTATTATTTTTTATTTGATAAAATAAAAACATAGACAAATCCTGAACAAACAACAAAAAAGCCAGAAACATACTGGTCAACTTGAATGCCCCAAAAGATCCTCTCTCACTATCCTAAATTCATGGGTTTTCTGCTTCTTTGGCAGTCACTTTCGTAAGTGAGCATCTTAAAAAGCTCCTAATGGCATATCATTTCAAGGAAGGGAACAAACACACACAACAATAACAAACAAAACAAAAACAAAACTACCACACAAAAAACCCAAACAAACAAACAAAAAAACACCAACAAACAAACCACCAACAAAAGTCCACGCGTTTATCCACATGGCAAATTCACAAGACTGTGCTGAAACACGCAGAGAACATGGTGGGAGAGGAGGGTGTTTTTGTACTTGGGACATCCCTCAACGAACTAAACATAAGGACTCTCCTACCCTTCCCTTTCATTTTGTGGTGGTTTATTTTAAAAAAAAAAGCAAGGATCTGTGGGAGAGATTAGAAGGTAAGGTACTTCATGAAGATGAAATAAATTTAACATACTCGAAGAAATTTTCTGGCTACAAAATACAGTCCTGTTGTTCAGTTCAATACACGCTGGTTTTAGCAAATCCTCATCAATAAGCAGCAATAGGAAACATCACATCTGAATTTAGAAACAGCAACAGACTTTGATATCCACAGGTACTGTAATAAAGTAGAAGAATTACAACACGGGTCAATCTACACCAACTGAATCTCTTCTGCTATCAGCAGCACCTTACACTATTTCAAAAGTGATCTGGAATCAACCATCCATTAACATGAAACCCTCAAAAATCAACACTTGCAGATCATGCATTCATTTGTGTTTTATGAAGGACTTGCTACTGTAATTTTACAAGATGTGATGAGACATCCAAATTATTTGAATAGAACACTGTTTATTCTGAAAGATGCCTGCAGTTGGTTTTGCACATTCATTTATTCTCTTATGTAGTGACCACACATTTAGTGACTGCTTCAGCAGTAATGAAAGGCAGCAGGGATAGTGAAAGATGGTAACAAAATGGCCTGTAAAAGCTTCACTCCATCTTTTGAAAAAAAAAAAAATCTGAGGGGGACGAAAGATTGCCATATCTTTCTGAAGTGTTAACATAGGCTCTGGGAAGTCAATCTATCCCCACTTGTTGACATACTACATTTACCATTTCCACTATACAACATCCCATGGCTGAAATGCTCAGTAGTGCTCTGAAGCCTCAGGGTGTTTCTGAAAAGTCTGTTCAAGTCCATAGGATCTGCAGGGATAGAACAACCACAGTTTCTTAATATGCACCTATCACATTCATAAGTTACCAGTAAGCCTCACACGCAGTACATAAACACAAATTCAAATGCAGGGCAAATCCTTTCTCCAAGTACAGGTCTGACAAACACCAACTAGGATCTTCCACTGTCAGCACCTTATCAGAAGGAGGCAATTGGATCTCATTGGCCATTGGCTAATGGCAATTGGCCATCATTTATACTGTCTGAACAACAGTATTTGTTCAACAGAATTCTCAAATCTCAGATAAGAAGGAATAGGTAAAAATCAAGATACACAGTTAGCTGCTTGCAATGGGATACCTATGCTTTTTCAGTCCCTCCACTACTATTTAAGGAAATCAGAAGTATTAATACAGGAGAGTAGGACTTGAGATCACAGAAAAACTGCGTTTTGAAAAGAAACTGGAAGGTGAAGTTAGCATCTATGTTGCAACAGAGAATATTCTAGGTTGATGTAGCCGTAAAATAAAAGTAAACATAAAGGGATAGCAATGAAAAAAAAAATGAAGAGTAAAACAAAATTATGCAGTATAAGGTCTCAGACAAATTACAGATTATTTGTTACTAAATATAAAGAGAATCAGATCTGTTGAGTGCCTGTAGCCAAGAAAGTGCATTATTGATCTACTGTATTATGCAAGGCTTGGAAAAAGACAACACCTCAAGAGTAAGTGTTCCAGCATATCAATTTTTATATTTAGTAACAGCTGAAACAAGCAGAAATGGACACTTCATAACATTAGTACTTGATTGTTTATTTTATGCTACAAGATAAATTGGCTTTGCACACCCAGAAGAGGAACACTGTCACGAAGGCCAAGAACTCAATTCCTTAATTTAATAATACTTAAAGCTTCTCCAACAATGGAGATGAAAGGAGTCCAAGTAGCATTGTCCTTGCAGCATATCATGGATGCTGGTAGGACAAGACTTCCATAATGGAAACTAACAATTAAGATGTTAAACCAGTCAGCCAGTAACATTCACCAACTATATTAATTAATGTCTACAGTAGCTGCAGTGTTTAGAAATCTTGTCAAAAGGTCCTCATCTCACTGAAGTCCTTTTATTTGATATATGCAACGTGCTTGTGTAAATTGTATAAAACCCTGAAATAAAGGTTGCTAAATCACAACCCAAGTAAAGCAGTGAAAGTCTACTCACCTTTGCATGGGACTCTCAGCAAGAGCCAAGTTATTTAGAGCTGGCTTGACAGACCTACAACAGAATCCAATGAGAGCTACTGGCCAAGTAAATAAGCAAAAACAAATTCAAGACCAGAACAATACAAACACTGTGACTACCAGAGATAAAAATTTTACCCTGGGACAGCAATTTACTTTATAGAATTAAAAGACAGGAAATACCAAACTGATGTCCTTTTGAATTCTGCCTGAGAAAATGTGAAAATTGTACTACAATCTTTGCAAGAAAATGAAATCATATGTTCTGTTTGTGTTAGATTTTGCCTGATACTAGAAGCTGTTTGTCAGTCACCAGTACAATCATTAATATAAACCAACTAAAGAGAAGCCAAAGTCTTCATGTGTTAGCAGTACTTGAATGTATTTGCAGTTGTAGTAAATTTTACTGTAAAAAATAGTAGAGTTACAGTTCTAGAAACATCAATCCTGCTACTGTGATATATGACCTGTCAAGAAGCCTAAATACAGCAGTGGAACCTGCCTTCCTCAGCATCAAGGATATCTTAACTGCCCATCTGAGAACTTGGTTTTTAAAAACCAAAAGTATAACTGCATTCAAACAGCATGAGTAAAATCTGTTGTGATTAAAAGCGGCTCAATAAAGTGTAAAAATACCAATGTGTCCTTACTGTTGCCTCCTCTAAAACTATGCCAACTGCAACTGGAAGTGAAGTTTGACACCATCTGTCACCTAATTACACCTTATATAATACATGTCATCAGGACATTTACCACAGCAATCACTCTGCAAGCGATGTCACAAGATTTAACTATTCAACTACCTACAATTTCCTGCTCATGGAGCCAGTCACAAACACCTGCAGATCTACATATTCTAATACCAAGCTTCTTCAGATGCAATGGCTAAAATAAATTTATAAAAGTTATGCAGACAATGACCTGCCATCACCTTGTCATTTCTCAGATATTCCCACAAGCAAGGTACTTGTATGCATTATTTTCTATAGTTCCAACACTTAGAATTCTAATTCTAAAATTCAAAGATCAACTACACACATTGGAAGAGCATCCACTTTATTCTGCATGTGGAGATCTAACACACATAGGAAATTTTATAAGTGTCCTTCTTACATCAGCAGACAAGAGAGGACGTTAAGAGTCTATTTCCTAAGCTACAAAAAGCTGATGCTTCTGGCTTTCAGCACTTTTGCAACCTGCTGTTCCACAAACACCCACTCTGTGCACTAACACAAACTGAAACAGCCTCATCTACTGACAGGTAGAGAAATCAAATCCTATGCCCACTTGCTGCTACTGGCACACTCAGTACATCAAATGATAGCTGAAGTGCTTGGCATGTAAGACTTTGTTCTGAAAACTTCAGTATGTTTTATCCCAAATTTGGATGGATCTATAAAGCAAAGTTTACACCAATATCAATTAGGCAAAATCCCTGATAATGTCCTGATTAAATTCTTTGCAAAGGCTCTGCACTCCCTTAGCTCTAGTCTTCCTCTGTTTTACAGTCCACATTCATGTTTAATTTTCCCCTGTATTTGTAGACTCTGAAAAAATACCGCCCTTCTCTCTTCAAGAAGAGATGAAACTTAGCCACTCGTAACAAAGCTGAGGATAAATAATAGCTGTTAGAAAATGCCAGACTACCCTGCTGTGTATTGGCTGACCAGGGTCTTTCCATAAAAGCACTCACCCTGCTAATGGAACACAAAGCCTGCTCTAAGCTATAGATTCCTCTTAGTCTTAATTGCTATCTCCTCCCTTTACCCAGATGCAATGCAACAACTATGGTCCAAGATTTGGCTTGATGTGTTTAGAGAAAGCATAGTCACTGCCATAAAATGAGCTTATGTCTCTAATATATCAATACACATTCTGTATCTTCTCTCATAACAGCTTTCATGGCTCTTGTTTGTTCGGTGGTAGCGGAGCATCATTTTGCTTGGGGATTTTTATTTTTGTAGATGCCACGGGATCACAAAAAGATCTGAAATATTCCAAAATCCAAGTAATTTTTGCTACATTTGCTGGCCACTGAACCAATATAACAGCTCAGAACCATTAAATGTAGTTTCAAACGAGAAACACTTCTTTGCCTACCTTTTTCCACAGATAGAAGGGTGCTATTTTATTTTTTATTTCTAAAAGTAAAGGTCTGCAAGTAAAGTGTATTAGTACTGGCTGGGGAAAGGGGGAGGAAAAGAAAAACCCACAACACACACACACAACCCAACAACAATAAACATGTTCATGTAAGCAACTACCATTATAGAACGTCAAGCCCTAGGCAGCCTGATATAGTTGGAGGTATCCCTGCTCACTGCAGCAGGGTTGGACAAGATGACCTTTGAGGGTCCCTTCCAACCCAATGCAATCTGTGAATTTTTATATACCAAAAGGACTGATGTTATATATTGCATAAAAGAGCTTCAAGGAAGTTTTAACTTGAGACTCAAAAATCCATTATGCTTTTCTGCATTTTTTTTTCAAAATGCTAGGTATGGTCACCAAATGGCTAGAAACTTCTCACTCTGGGAAAGATTACTCCACATGTCTACAAGAATCAAACTGCAAAGTTTTTTGTCTCTTCAGAATGACAATTACCTTTACATGCAGTACTGTTTATTTCCACAGAAGTCACAAAATCATAGAATCAACCAGATTGGAAGACACCTCTAAGATCATCCAGTCCAACCAATCACCCAGCCCTATCCAACCAACTAGACCATGGCACTAAGTGCCTCATCCAGTCTTTTCTTGAACATCTCCAGTGATGGTGACTCCACCACCTCCCTGGGCAGCCCATTCCAATGGGCAATCATTCTCTCTGTGAAGAATTTCCTCCTAATATGCAGCCTATACCTCCCTTGGCACAACTTGAGACTGTGTCCCCTCATTCTGCTGTTGGTTGCCTGGGAGAAGAGACCAACCCCCACCTGGCTACAACCTCCCTTCAGGTAGTTGTAGACAGCAATGAGGTCACCCCTGAGCCTCCTCTTCTCCAGGCTGAACAACCCCAGCTCCCTCAGCTGCTCCTCATAGAGCATGTGTTCCAGGACCCCCACCAGCTTTGTTGCCCTTCTCTGGACACATTCCAGCACCTCAACATCTTTCTTGAACTGAGGAACTCAGAACTGGACACAGTACTCAAGCTGTGGCCTAACCAGTGCTGAGTACAGGGGCAGAATGACTTCCCTGCTCCTGCTGGCCACACTATGCCTGATGCAGGCCAGGATGCCATTGGCTCTCTTGGCCACCTGGGCACACTGCTGGCTCATGTTCAGCTGCTGTCAATCAGTACCCCCAGGTCCCTTTCTGCCTGGCTGCTCTCCAGCCACTCTGACCCCAGCCTGTAGCACTGCATGGGGTTGTTGTGGCCAATGTGTAAAACCCAGCACTTAGATGTGTTAAATCTCATGCCACTGGACTCTGCCCATCTGTCCAGCCTGTCAAGGTCCCTCTGCAGAGCCCTCCTACCCTCTAACAGATCAACACCTGCCCCCAGCTTGGTGTCATCTGCAAATTTACTGATGATGGACTCAATCCCCTCATCCAGATGATCAGTAAAGATATTGAACAGGATAGGGTCCAACACCATTCACCTCCACTCTCTGGGCTCCACCCCCCAGCCAGTTCCTAACCCAGCACAGAGCACACCTGTCCAAGCCATGGGCTGACAGCTTGGCCAGGAGTTTGCCATGGGGGACGGTGTCAAAGACCTTGCTAAAGTCCAGGTAGACTACATCCACAGCCTTTCCCACATCCACCAGGTGGGTCACCTGATCATAGAAGGAGATTAGGTTGGTCAGACAGGACCTGCCCCTCCTGAACCCATGCTGGCTGGGCCTGATCCCTTGGCCATCCTGTAGGTGCTGTGTGATTGCATTGAAGTCTGAGGAGACTTGGTTTCCATGCTCAGATTTGCCAGGGACCTTCAGTCTCCTCACTTTCAGTGTCCGACTCCCCACCTATAAAGTGAGGTTTATTACATACACTTCCCTGTAAAAAGGGTTTTGAAAAAGTTAAAGGTAAATAAGTGATCAGGAACATCACTGCCTTGTCAGTCAAATTTCTCCCTGCATGTGGATTACAAGAGAGTCTCACAGATGTAATTTTTGCCCCCAAGGACTATTTGACTGGATCACAGAATAGAAGTAAGGTGTACTTAGTGATGTATTTCTCCACCCTCATTCATTTGGAGTTTCCAGGGTATAGTTTATTATACATATTTGCTAAGTTGTGCAATGCTAAGGGGCATGTACGTACATTTCAGTTAGTGGCTTCATCTTAGCAGCAAACATAAGGTAAAAGAGTGATTTTATCTCCCTTCTGCAGACAGTCCTGCACAGATTTCAGTGAGGTCAGCTACACTGAACTTAACTATGATATCACGTTACTGTGAAATCCAGATTTGTACCTATAGCAATGTTAAGAGTTCAAAGCACAGCTATGCTACAGCTCTGACTCTTCAAATTTTTTTGAGTGCTACACCTCATCACTCTTTTTTTCGCTTGTTATATCCATTGCCAGTTGCCTGTGCTGATTATACTTTATCCTCTAAGCATTTTCCCATATCAGGAGGGCCTGATCAGCAAGCAAACACCTGGCCCTAAAAGAAAAAAAAAACCCACACTAAAACAATACAAGCAACCAACAACAGAAATAAAAAAAAAAATCAAAATATCGTAAGGTCTGTATGTCAGGCCTAGATGAGAAATGAAGAAACACATATATATGCATTATCAGTGCAAACTATTATGAGAGAGAGTTAAAACAACATTTCTTTCGCATCTGTACAGCATTCCAGCAAGACAACACATCAATAACAGAAATTGTTAGGATATCAGCTAGGAGGGAAAGCTGTATTTTAGTCCTGCTCTTCCTGTGTTATCAAATTTTTGAGGGACATCTGGAAATAACTCAGAGAGCAGATTCTGACACTCAGGCATCTCTTTCCCAAAACTGAGGGCAAAGTACACTAAGTCTGGAAAATCTCCCTCCTTTCCTCCTCATTCCTCTTACACACCACAACAGATCTGAAAGATGTCTCCATCCAAAACAATTCTCAGCAGTCTTCTAGAAAAGCGAGGGATGTATATTTACACCCTTGCAGGATGAATAAGAAACTGAACCTGGCCCTGAGTGCTTTCACCATTACCTTTTTGTGCAGAAGGTAGGCCCTATCAGTTAACACCATTCTAGAAAACACATGGCCTGATCATTTAGGCTTCCATCATTAGGGAACAGCTCTGTCCTGATCATGAGCCAGCATAGATATCTAATGCAGAGCCATTTCCAGCTGCCTCAGTCTGCAATATCAGAAACACTCCTCTACAGTACTAGCTTCATGATTCTAAAATAAGGAGAAAATACCCCTCAGTAACAAAGAGCAAGAAGGAGGAACAAGAAGGGGAGCAAGGATAAGGAAATGCTGTAGATCCCTTACAGATGCCCAGAGAAGTGGAGCAAGGAATTCTGCTGCTTCTTAGATGCTGAATGACAGTATCTCAAGTAAGAAACAAGCCCTAAAATAAATAAATAAATGAATAAGTAAAATAAATAAATAAATAAATAAAACAGTATCAGCAGTGTGTGTAAAAGAGAAGGTTATAACCTTTCATTAACTCCAATTCATCTGAATAGTTTTTAATGTAGTGAACTCTTTCTGACCCTGAAGGCTAAGATCTTGCTATGACTTACCTCAAGGCAATTTTTTATTGTCAGAATTAAGTTGCTGATAAAAATGAAGGATTTAAAAACGTATTGCTGACACAACCCTAACTACAGAGTTCTGCAGAGCAGTGTTATAGCTATAATTAAAAAGACAGCTTATATCAAGTAAAAGCCTCACCACAAACCTCAATAGGGAAGATAAAGGAAAAATAAAAGAAGTTTCATATAGAATTAAGAAAAACTGTCCCTATTAATAAAATATTATCTTTTGAAACCAGTGAAGAACAAGTTGTTAGATTTACAGTCTAGTATTATCCACAAAACAGAACATACCAGTATTAGAGATGTTTGTTTCTCCTTTTTTCTTGCACTACAGAGTAACTGCAAGATACTAAGATAGTTAAGGCAACAGATAACAAGCTAATAAAACCGGAATAAAAAGAGTACAGAAAGAAGAAAACAAGTATTTGTGATTACTTCAACAGTGAGTTGACTATAGCATTTAGCTTATGAGGATGCATGATATCTTTTATCACCTACAAGCGTTGCAAGAATCACCAGAACGGTTCACATTGCATCATCTTATTCTTGAGGTGTCCCTGAATACCATCTACTAAGACTTAAAGTCAAAAAGCTCTAAGCTATGGCACAAAGCTCCAAACAGTAAAGTCTGGTACTTAGCAAAATGAAAACTCATTCAAAGGAATGGCAATAGGTAAGAAATTTCTTGAAAGGCATTTCAAACCAGTCAAGGCCATCCCATATTCATTTTTGCTCCAGTGATATTACTGCTCAGGAATCTGACGATATCTATTGCTGTGATGACATTTTACTCTCCATGGTTCATTGCCGTCTTGTACATTTTAATGAATAAAAAGTAACCTTTTTTGGAGTGGAGAATTGGGGGGAGAGTTATTAAGAATGTATATGAAAAGTTGGTTTGATTAAAATTAAGTGTTTTATTTTAATCCCCCAAATCTGATAATCTTTAATACTATTAATAAGATTGTCTGTGTTACAGCGCTTGTAATGCTATTTTTAAGACAGTGATTGTAGTCAAACCAAGACATGTGATATCAGTTTGTTAGGAGGAAGAAAACTTCTACCATTCTGGTAAACTGTTGCAATTAGGATTTTTGGGAAATGTCATTTATTTCTGAAATTGATTTGGGTTCTTTCCTCCCCTGTAAATTCAGCTTTAAGTAAGGACACCGCAACATGCCAACTCTTACACTGCTTCTGTTCCGATAATGACAATATTGATGGCAGTAATAGCATTTTACCACAAAATGTTACTTTTTAATGGGTTGTCATCATTATTTCTGTTTTGGTAACAGCAAGAAATTGTGCTGCTGTTTTAATAAAAAACTAAAAAGGAGAAACAACATTAGCTTGACAAAGATCAAGGAAAATTGAAATACTAATATAGAAAGGAATCTTAAAGAAGTAGTAGATGATGACACAATGAATGCTGGATAAGGGCTTTGTGGTACAGAACGGTGCATCAACAGAATGAGCAGTACAATTTAGCTCTGAATACTGCCACAGCTGAACCTCAAACTTGGGGTTATAGCACAGGTCCAATCCTGTGCTATCCTATGCAGGTGGTCTGACCAGATAATCATCATAGTTGATCTGGCACTAAAAAAAAAAAAAAAAATCTATTTGCCCTTTCTCTCCCTGCCCAGTTTCTCAGCATAGTCTGCTGCTTTCCACACACTGAAGGCTTCCTCCCTTTCCATCCTGCACCCTCGTCGCCATCTCCTCATTTGAAAAACAACCAAGGAAGGTTCTCTGCCTCCCAATTACTCTGTTGCTATTTAACCTTAATTTAATTCCTTGGGGCATTCACAATCCATTTTACCCTTTCCACCCTCCTGATTACACCAAGGCATCTTTCCTGAATGTGTAACATCATGACCCTCCAGTCTCTCCCCAGTCAGACTTGCTGCAAGATTCTTTCAGTTAAGCTGCTGGCAGACAGAACAGGTCTGAAACAAATTAAAAATGAACCCCTAAATCAGCATTAACTTAGAAAAATCATAGGCCACTAAATTTCAGAATTCATCAGTCTTCTCTCTTCTGTTAACTTCTAATTAGGCTAATTAGTCCTGGCAGTCCCTGATGACTGGAGGAAGGGACACATTACACTCACTTTAAAAAGGGCAGAAAGGCAGACCATGGAAACTACCGACCTGTCAGCCCCACTTCTGTGCCTGGGAAGATCATAGAAGGTCTGATAAGGCACATGGAGGACAGGGAGGTGATTAAACACAGCTTCGTCAGGTTCAACAAGACCAAATGCAGGGTCCTGAACTTGGGTCAGAAAAACCCCCACTATCAGTACAGGCTGGGGGAGGAGGTGATAGAAAGCAGCCATGAGGAAAAGGACTTGGGAATGCTGGTGGACAAGAACCTGGACATGAGTAGACAGTGTGAACTTGCAGCCCAGAAAGCCAATCGCATCCTGAGCTGCATCAAAAGAAGTGCAGCCAGCAGATCGAGTGAGGTGATTCTGCCACTCCACTCTGATCTGGTAAGAGCACACCTGGAGTACCAGCTCTGGAGCCCTCAATACAGGAAGGACATGGACCTGATGGAGCAGGTCCAGAGGAAGGCCACAAAAATGATCAGTGGGATGGAGCACCTCTGCTACAAGGACAGGCTGAGGGTGCTGCAGTTGTTCAACTAGGAGAAGACAAGGCTCTGGGGAGACCTAATTGCCACCCTCCACTACCTGAGGGGGGCCTGCAAGAAGGCTGGAGAGGGACTGTTTACAAAGGCCTGCAGTAATAGGACAAGGGGCAATGGTTTTAAATTAGAGAAGAGCATATTTAGACTGGATGTTAGGGAAAAGTTCTCTACAAAGAGGGTGGTTGAGAACTGGAACAGGTTGCCCAGAGGTGGTCAAGGCCCCAACCCTGGAGATTTTCAAGGTGAGGCTTGACAAGGCTCTGGGCAACCTGATCTAATTGAGGATGTTCCTGCTCACTGCAGAGGGGTTGGACTAGATGACCTTTAGAGACCCTTCCAACTCGGGTGATTCTATGATAATCCCTTAATCTAGAAACTGGACATAAAATAGAAAAACTGAAGAAGTTCCAAAAGAAACATACCTGCTTGCTCAGCTGAAATATTTCATGCCATTGTTGCAGGACATGTTACTTGGTTTTGTTGTGCCATATGCAAATTATGGCAAGAAGTTATCTCCACAGAAAACAGAAGTTAGGAACTTTAAAGCATCTGTATGACATTAACATTTTAAAATTAAAATCCATTTACAAGAAAGGTCTTAACCTTTAGTAAAATTTAAAAGCACAACTGCTTTTTTATTAGATATATCTAAATTCATTACTCTTAATTCTGCCAAAAAGCTCTTTTATTTTTTTCATTCTTAGCAGAGATAAGTTTAGCCATGTGGGAGTTAACAGGTTCCTTTTAGACACATTAGGCCTACTATCTAAAATGCAAACTTATGATCACAAATTTTACTTCTGAGAGAATGAAGCCTGACATTCAGACACCATGGTAAGTTTCTAATGACAGAATTTGGAAGGCCTCAGGAAACACAAATCTCAATTATAACTTATATGTAAGGACTCACACACTGCATGTTATCTGCAAAACCAAAACTGTGATTCAGCAGCTGTTGGAGATTCATACATACACAGACAGTAAGAACAGTGGTTTACAGCAAGGTTTTCCACCCTCCAATTCCCTGCCTGTTTCTAGATTCTACTTTCTTACAACTTACTGCCTCTCCCCTTAGTATCCAATCTTTAGCTCTCCTCAGGTCTTCCTCCAGTTTTGCGCAAGACTTCTTAAAAAACAAACAATTTTTTTAATTTCCTCTTCTCCACTACTGGTACTTTTCCTGTTTGATATGAGGGCTAAATATCTAAGAATACAGTCGTCTACATTCGTAGAAAATTAACATGTCAACAAATTTGAAGTGCAAAACATTGCATGCATCTGTTTTCATAGTCACATTATTTAATTAAGATTTAATTCTAGTTGGGTTTAGATAAAGCCTTAAAACAATCTGCAATCACCAGTGAACTAGTATTTGTTCCTACTGCAATCATGAGAAAGGGGCAACAATCTATTAATCCATCTGGTCAATTCCTCATTAAGTAATCAGGTATAGAGGCCCTGAACTGATCTGGAAGGTCACAGAGAATGAGAAAACCAGTTAAGAAGATCATTATCTTTTGATTTAGTCACAAAGCCATTCACAAATAGCAAAGTACTCACTGCAGACTAAAGGAGAGTTTCACTCCACAGTTCTGCATTAGAAACAGACATTGCTTATAGCCAATATACCAACCCTATTATTGGACCTAAGATCACTAGAAACAACTTACTGCCACAGTCATGCTAAAGTTCACTCTTTTCCTAGCCTCACTCCTTCTCATGCCAATTCAAACAACCCCACGGACAGCACATACAGTGAGCATCCCAGTTATCAGCCTGACCCCAGAACTGCTTCCCTACACAACCACTTTCTTCACCAAAACAGCTGTTCCTCAGAGCAAGCACTGCCCGAGTGAAAGTTAGGACCCTACTTGCTCTGCCAACACAAAGACCATCTGGGGAGGCTGGGAAGATTCTACTTCCACTGGATGCTGATGACACCATTACTATGTAAGTCTTCCACATTCAACTCTTCATCAAGTGCTACCCATATTACTGCAATGCCAAGTCAGAAGGGAATGAAGATCAATGCTCAATTTCCAGAATATATAGAAAATATCAGAATACCTCAAGAAAGGACTGAAATGCTTTAGAAGGGTTTCAAAGTGAGTTTTTCACTTCGTTTTTGCAAAGAGATCAGCAAACAGAAATACAGGGTGTCTCCTACTAATAATCAGCGTGCACAATCCGCAAACATTTCCAGATCCCCTAGAAGCTAGTATGAATACACAATGCACATGCACCCAAAAGCCTAGCACTACCACATTTCAGCAAAATTATATTAGACTGATTACAAACTAAAGTCCTTTCAAGAAATATCATCTTGTCAGTATTTGTCTGGGAAACACCTCTCAGAGTTCTGTTAAAGGAGGTAAAAAGTAAATTAGCAGCACCAATTTTTATAAAATACAGTTCTCTCACAAGCCTCTTTTCTTTTTTTATTTAAATAAAAGAACAATTTGTTGAAAAACCCCTTTAGCTGACACTTTGGGAGACACTTCAAATATGCAACATTTTAAGTCTATAAAAACATCCCACTAAATGACACGCACAATTAAACCAATTTTGGCAAATGTTAAGGCCTAATTACCAAGGTTAATTTACAACATAATACTTAAGATAAAACTAGTTTCTTGGTGGCTTTAATAGAGGTTTTCACTATAATGTTTAATGTTTCATGCACCTAAAGTTTTATACTCATGACAATTTCTTTAGAAAACAAATCCTTTTCAGGGCTTTTGCACCAGCTACCATACAACTATCTTCTGGATAAATAACAAGACAGAAACTCATTTTAAATCTGGCAAAGTGCTGGCTTTTGTTAATTAGAGCATCACTGAGGCACCAAGCCCTAAACACTGACACACTGTACATAAAGACTGGCTGCCCCACCTGCCTGGGACATGGCTGTGCAGCGAGAGCTGTGAGCCCACACTGGGGCCACACAGATGGACTGCAGGTAGGGCACTGGGACAAGGGCACCTCAGACTGTATCACCCCCAGGGTCACCAACACACTCTAGAGGCACTTTGACAAGTGTCCAGCTGAACTTTCAGAGTGTTAAATCCAATTTCAACAATCCTGACACTACTATTCAGCTAGTTCCATTACTCCTGCTTTAATAGCACCGCTGTACTCCTGCAAAACTTACTACCATTTCAGTAACACTGATCACTCTTAATAAAAAGGCCTTTTCCTCTTCCTAACTACAGTTTCATGGAACTGTACAGTTGCAGCATGCTTTTGCACACAAAACACCACTATGTTACCAAAAAGAGCCTATTTTCAATTTTCTCTGAAAAACGCATTTCTTTCCTACCATTCATGATTTACAAATACTTTCCCCTTGATCTTCCAAAAATAATTCTTTAGCTCTTTATCAGAGTCTTAGGACCACAGTAGATCACATCAACTTTCTCACGAATACTTTTACAAAACACAACATTACGGTGGCAAAATTCCCATGTAACATAAACTAACCTTGAGAAAGATGCATAAAAACAAAGCAAAACCAAACTATTTAAGGTTATTTTCTCATCATGTTAAGTCCTTTAAATGGAAGTGATGTTATTTATCATCTTTTAGGCTAACAGTTGTGTTTCTTATTGCCTGTTATGGCAATTTCAAGTAAATAGTTGAAACACTGTGAGACTGTTACACCTCCCTACACACCTTTTTTAAAGTCAAAACACTGAACTCAATAATCACTAAGTAAATCCTGCAATCCAGATCAGTAAAGTGCTACCCGCCCTCCCCACACCCCCCCATCACCACCTTTGAACACTACTCTTTAGATTCAAAAAAACTGCTTGGGATCATTCTGCTACTCCAATACAACAACCAGTTCTTTCAGATGGAAAACACATATTGTATGCTGGAGGAATGGGAACTTGGGATTCCTTTTCCCATATATAAATTGGTGAGATAGAAACCTATTTCTGATGAGGCACTCATGCTAATTTCACAATGCAAAAAAAAAAAAAAGAACCAACACCACCAAAAAATCTCAAACAACAACAAAAAAAAAATCTCCAACAAAACCCCAAACCAAACAGCTGAGATGAATCTGAATGTCAAACACACTATATGAACAAACGTGGAAATAGTACATTTTCATTAGAAAAAGGTATAAGAAATTAGGAATTTTCTTTTCTTTACCTTCTCTGAGATCTACATAGAAAACAAATTTAAAATCTATTTATTTAGATCAAGTTTCTTGTTCAGTGATTCTTATCAAGTGAGAACTGACTGAGATCTTAACTTTATAGTCTAGTTGAATCATGATTAGGTTCAACAACTTCAAATCCAGCCACCTTCATCTATTTCAGGCCCCTTAAATCACTGTATGTATCATCACTTCAGAAATTGTTAAGTGTTTGATTTTAGATATTAGTTATTTAATCACCTGCATACTGAGGTCCTAAGGCTGAAGTAAGTGTCATCCTCTAAACTTCAGCATACTGAAGCTACCTTTTGACTTTAGGATCCATGCGAGACTCTTCTACTTCCTGATGCAATTTTTTACTTTCAGTTTTGTTCCAAAATAGAAACAATAACAATTAAAAGCCATTTCTAATAACTCCATCCCTACCCATGGCAGGGGAGTTGGATCTATAAGGTCCCTTCCAACTGAAAGCATTCTATAAGTTTTCATTCTTAGATGATCTGGCACGTAACAGTAAATAAACATTCAAAAAGGCATGTTTATTCTCACACAAGATTAAACCTAATACTTTCAAAAAGTGCAAAGAATTAGGTAGAAACTATTAATAGTCATTATAAAACGTTCTGTGCTCATTAGACTCTCCAATTAACCTGGAGATGACTGGTGTACTTAAAAAGCTCTATGAGTTTAGCAACATGTTTCATTTTATCAGCCTACAACAGGTTGGTCCAAAAAGACTCAATTAAGCTCCCCAATTTCATTCAGCAGATCAGATTTTCCACAATAAAATCCATATTCTGGAATGGAATGTTGTTTGAAGGGGGCGAGGCGGGTAGTTCAGTTCAGGTTTTTGATACTTAGATTTCTGCTTCTAAAGTGTAGAATGTTAGAAAAATTACATCTCATGGCAGTCCACAAAGAATTGTTGTATATTCTCTGATAGGCACAGACTTCAACTACATTTAGCATGTATCAGATTCTCAAGAAATGCATAAAGCACATGCATTGATGTGTTTTAAGTGGCTGTTGGGAAAGGGGATAAGTTGACATGCATAAAGTTGATCAAGACAACTTCCAATTCTACACAGAAAGCATTTTACAAAGAATCTGGAATCTGAAGAGTCACTGTTTTTAAAAGTCAAATAATTTCCAATGTTACTGGAAAATACTGCTGGAGAAGTTTTTCGTCTCAAAAATGAGACATTACATCTTTGAGCATCTAGCAGTTTCGGAGCAACTCAAGGCTGCAATCAAAACACCCATTACAGTGCTCCACATTTCAGAACAAGCAAGCAAGTGGTTGTCAGCGCAGCAAGTAAATCACCTTATCCTATTACAAAATCAATTACTGCAGCACATTTCTATTGCTACACAACCTGATAATGGCAAAATGATATTGGATAGCTGCTGCAAGGTCAAGAAAACTGCTAAGAGCATCTGAAATTTGTCTTTTTATCATGTAAATCCAAATTATACAACATCCTTTTAATAGTATAGTTAAAATTTAAAATACAGTTACCTTCTTCGGCTGATTGAGACATTCAATGGATAGTCTCTGCAACTGCTCTGATGTATGACTGCAAGACAGAAGATTGGAGCAGCAGGTCGAACAGCCCAGCCTCTTCATTAAAGAAGAAATAATGCTGCAGCCACAGCCACACATTGACTTGCTCAATAGACGAGTTTATTCTTAAAGAAATTACGACCAATACTGTCCCATAAACACTCAAAATTGGCCAGCTGCCTCATTCTGCAGCTCCCTGGCTGAAATTAAGACTGCTAAACAGAAAGAGGAAAGGAGAAAAAAAAAAAAAAAAAAGGAAAAAAAACCACTGTTTCTCAAAAAAAAAAAAAATGTCAGCCAGTCTCATCAGCAAGTAATACCTTGTGTTTCTAAGAAGCGTGGTTTTCCCCCTACTCCTCTTTGCAAAGTAAGCTGCTTTTGAAAGACAGGCAGCTGTCTAACAGGGGAGTAAATTCAGTGACTGTCATCTCTGCAAACTGCTTGCTGACTACTCCTTCTGTGACTCTTGGCGCTTCAGGTCTGTTGTACTCTCCCCAGCAGCACAGCCTACCCAGCCTGGGCCCCGGCCAGGGCAGCTACGCCAGCAGCCGAGAGCCCCACCCCGTGCAGCCCCATGCTCGCCCACAGCATCCTGCTCGCCAGCCACGGCCTCCACTCCCCAGCCACAGCAGGTTATTGCATACGTCCAGAGTGTCAACCTTTTGTAACGCCTCTGCTTGAAAAGGACCTTCCAATTACACAGAAGAACGACAAGACCTGTCTGACAGCTATACTCTGAGACAGGCTATTTGCAGTGTCTGGGAGAAAAAAAAAAAAAAAAAGAAAAAACAACAACAGCGTAACACACATACCAAAAAATGTTCTTGAAGAGTCAGAATGCATGAGAAAAATGCTACCCAGGTCTACCAAATCCTGAACTAAGAATGGCTGCTACAATGCTACATGAATGAGAACATCACTAGGAAAAGCCAAGAAATTAAAACCAGGAAAAAAGGGCATGTGAGAGAATTTACAGTAAAAGGTCCAAAGGCACCACAACCAACTCCAAAAGCAAGTTAGAGGCAGATCGTATAAGCAGCTTTAATAAAAATCTTAAAAGAGCCCTTTTTTTGCTGTCAGAAAAACAAAAGGGGCTAATTCAAGTCAGCAGTCAGTCATAAACAGGTCTTCTAGCTGTTAAAAAAGAATTATGCTCTGCTTGAAATATAATATTGAATACCTAACACATGTAAGTTAACAGTGCCAGAAATGTTTTCTCATTTTTGGGAGATGCTAATGCAGTAATCATACATTTCTTTTTCATTTCCATAGGAAAACAAAAATACAAGTAATATTGTAAAAAGCTCATTTTAATTGGATTAAGATGGTATACAATACTATTTCTGAAAGCAGAAGGTCTCACATTAACACAACTGCTTAACCTGATTATGGGATAATCTGACTTGAAATAATTGTAATTTATATTTATAAAGCTATCAGTGCTTGTTCAAACATATCCTCTTTAGCAAAAGGTTAAGAAAAATACAAGTGATGTGAAAGCAGCTGAAATTACTAGAGTCACAAAATAACTTCTCATATTCACACTGCATTTAAAGCTTAATTTATCTCCTGCTCTCTTTCCCCTCCCCTTTACTTTTTCTCTTTCTCCCTCCCCTTCCTTGGTTTAAAACTGAACTGAGCCTCTCCCAGCCTCTCCCTTCACCTTGCTCTGCCCTTTTGATATTCGTGTTTCTATTAAACCAAATTCCAGTAGTATCTATATGCAAGCATGCACAACAAATTGAACAATAATTAAAAAAAAAACCTTCTCAAGATAAAGGCTACAGATGTAAACAAGCGAAATAATGCAGTAACCTTTTACTCGCCTGCTGGAGGTACTGTCTGCTGCATAGAATTTTAAATCCTCATCTGCAGAGGCAACTGAGCTGGTACTGCCAAGGACTTTGCTCTTTCTGTGCTGATTCTACATGGCTGTTCATCGAAAGAGCTCATTATATAGAAAATTTAAAGTAATATCAGGTGAAATTACTGAAATGGCTTGAAAGGAAACAACTTAAAAGAAAAAAAAAAAAAAGGCAGCTATAGGTCTGTCCAGCCACATTTCAGAGATATGTCAGACCCATTAGGGAAGAAAGTCTTATTGCTGATGCATGCTTGCCAGCAACGTGCAGGATGTGAAAGCAGAGAGAGCTAATGAAAAAAATTAATACACAGATTTAAAGTGCAAGGATCATGCTCTAATGCTCAACATTTCACAGATCCTGCACACCACAAAAATCTCTCTTCACAAGCATCTATTGTTCCTAAAGCTAAGGAAATGTTAAAAGCAAGCCCTACATGCTCCTACTTCAAATCCTGGTGTCTCAGTACACTGCAAACCAATTCTAATAAAAATATTCTTAGTGTACCTGTATTTCTAATAAATAGATGCAGTAGCTTTTTCCTTTGGCAGCAAGTACTTAAGGATTACACAGACATATTTCTTAACAAGAAACAGGCAAAAGGAAATCATCAATATTTGGGATAATGCTTTTACATCTAATAGGGTTAGGAAGTACAAAGGTACTTCACTAGGATTTGTATTATTCTTGCTAGAAACGATGTGCCAGCAGTCAAGCCTGCTATTCATTATTTATGAATTTTCCCCCTCAGTCAGTTTCCTTAATGTACTATTGATCTCAGGGTGGATGCAGATAGAGCCAATGACTGGCAGCCACAGTTTCACAGACTAAGTATCTGCAATATAAATTAATACTGTCAAGTACACCAAAGTTATATCACTGTGGGATTTTTTTTCGGCCTATCTATGGACAGCAGAATTTGAAGTCCCACTCATAATGACAAACTTAACAGAGATGAACAAACTTTTCTCCCCACACCAAAAGCATCTTATAGTGTCATTCAAAACACAGACAGCCCTGATTATTTTACACTGGTGTTACCACTATACTTTGTTTCTTCAACTTTCCTAATGTCTTATCAGCAAAAATTTTAGTACATCTTTACTCCCTATGATATGTTTTGCCTGAAATGAAAATTGCTTGCTGTGGATTCTTTTCTGTTACTTCCCTGTTTTTAACTAATGTACTAAATGCATAATGTTATCCTTGATAATGTTCATTAACAGGGCAGTCATGAAGACAACATCCTCAGAACTATGGTTACCTTTCAGAATAAAGGTATTGTTACATTCGCTCTCATGATTTCCACAAACTTGGTTAAATCCTAACTTAAAACCACAGTATGATTTACAGCCTTAGAGAAACAATCATACCAACGAAGCTTTCTTGCAATATTCTTCCTTACAAGCCACAGACAGTTTCTATTTAAAAAAAAATAAAAATAAAAAAACAATGCAAATTAGTTATTGTTTCATGCTAAGCTAAGGCCATACTCCCCTGCATGCAAAATCTCAATGGGCAAACACCCAGACACACTCTTAGTTAAAGAAGCTGAATGAAGTATCACTCAGACAGGGGGAATGGAAAAGACTGTAGGCTACAAAAAGAGTAAGTACCAGTAGAAAAAAAATGCAAAATATATACTTGTTTACAAGGATATAACTATATAAGCAATATACAAATTATAAAACAAAACAGAGTTAATGAACAAATAAATAAACTTTGAACTCAGGGAAAGCCTTCCTGAAAAGAAGGCGACTCTTGCCAATCAGTGTTGCACACAATTACTCTAACACCAATTAGGGTAAAACCACCATACTACATACACTTCATTGTAAATGTCTAAACATATTGCTAATATATAAATATACAGTACATCTGATACACAGCAAGTTACTCAAACTGAAAATGCCAACAAATCTATTTGTTATGTATGTAGGAAACAACAAGAGGATGCAAGAGAAGATATTGCTCCAAAGGGTTTAGAAGGACAGAAGATACTTTCCACAACAAATGAACAAGTTTTAAGGCAACTCTCCAAAATATAGTCAGAAAATCCACAGACCCCTGGAGCTCTCCACACAACCTGGCCAGCTCTCCTGTTCTGTCAGCAGTCAGTTCCACTGTCTCAGAAAATAAATCCAACATGTCAAAAAAACAGGCTGGTTGGTATACTTTGAAAATAAATCAATCCTCTCAAAGTTCATGCTCAAATCGTTACTTTAAAGAAACGCCAAACAAAACACCCCACAGAAAACGCAGGCTGCTTTCAATATGTACCTAATTTTTATTACTGTCAGAATATACACTTGTTTGTCCCTTCACTCCCCATACGTTCAGTTGCCCTTATTGCAGGCAAGCAAGGAAACAAGCAGAAAAATAAAATTAAAAGTACAAAAAAGGAGAAAAGATAAATCACTGGTATTCCTTTGATGGACTGAGTGAGTCCCCCAGCCACTAGCCTTGACTCTATCTAACTTCCCTATACTTCACTCCCTAGGAGTTGTATTTGCCTCTTCATCTGG
The DNA here is from genome assembly GCF_027791375.1 of Indicator indicator. Lineage (NCBI taxonomy): Eukaryota > Metazoa > Chordata > Aves > Piciformes > Indicatoridae > Indicator > Indicator indicator. The sequence goes on along the minus strand of NC_072017.1, from coordinate 24,133,922 downwards.
GCTGACTACCTAAATAAAGGGGGGAAAAAATAATTTAAAAAAAAAAATCACATACCTCAAACAATCCCCAACACCTGCTAAAACAATGTTTAAGTCCTTTCTACCCTATTCCAGCTATGTGAGAGAAAAGGGTTAGCCCACACAGTAAGTACAGTCTAATGAGGGTAATCACTGTGGGGCTTGTAAGGAAGTCTCCTGAGACAGCAGATGATCCTGTGGCAGATTTCTCGATGCCTTTTCTAGTGGTCTTAAGGACAACAGAGTTCATACTTTGGCTTGGGAGCTGAAATCACTTAGCTTAAGTAGTGCTTTTGATAGACATGTGGTTCCTGGCATTTGAAGACTGCATTCGAATCAAGAACACAGGCAGCAGCAACCACTCACACCAAATTACATACAGAGCTATTACAGCTAACGCAGGGAACATCTGCACAGTTGTTCCTGTCCTCCAGTCTCCCACATGCACTTACGTCTTTACTGAGTCTCTATCTCCCCTTCTCAACTATTCCCTAAAAAAAATCTGTACAAGACAGTTTTCTGCACAACACAGGAAAACAGATGGAGATGATAAACTAAGTGAATATAAGAAGCCAGTAATCATTCCAGCAGAGAATAAATTCACACCACTGTATATTACCTCCTCATTTTCAGTATGCTAACATATTGTCTCCTAAATATTAAATGTATTGTAATAGATATCCACATAGCTCATGATTTTCCTTAGTTAGAAGGCTGGGAAGTAGTCAATCCTAAGCACTTAGCTGACTGCCAAGCTACAACCCAGTATTGAAATAGTTAATATAACCCTCTGTGCAAGTACTGAATGCTTCTCTTTCTGAGCTCTTGTTTCAGGCTATCTGCTGATTTAAGAAGGAAACACTATTAACTTATGCTTGACACTTCTTTTTGAAGGTGACTTAATTGGGGGTGCTACCCCTTTTCATACAAAGGCAAAGAAAAATCAAATAACAATCCAAAGTAGTATAGAAGAAAACAGCCTGTAATAAATATCACCAAGGAAGCAAGTGGTTTGCCATTTGACTGCAAGTTTTAGAGACACTTATTTCTATTACTACTGATGGAGATGAGGACAAAGACAACAACTTCTCAAAACTGCCACACTCCCTACTGACAGTATGGTAATTTTTCCACAAGAAGCACAGGATAGTAACTAGGCAATTCCTGCTACACCCTTGGAATGGAATGCTACTGGCCTGGTAAGGCTGAAACATGAGTTTGAATAGTGGTCTGCAACCCATTTATGTAGGGTTGCCACAAGTTACTTCACCCAGAGCTCCCATCTGACCCGTAGTCTCCTTGTCTCACTGAGGCAAATGGGGAGGGATGAGAAGTAAGGACATCACCTTACATTTGTGTGTCATGAAAGCCTGATGATTGCAGAAAGTGTCAGGCCTGCTGTGTATAGGCAAACTGACTCCACTACCTATTCATAGGTGGGTCCTGCCAAGTCACAAGAGTCTACACTCTTTTCCATGCTGCTGGAAGAAGTATGACATAATCCAGCAAGGTGCTTTCCTAGAAAGCACAGGCAAAACAGAAGAAAGACTCTATGGCAAAACAGTCAACTGTTTGATACAAAAGTTATGTCTCCATATAATTTACTTTCATCTATAATCTAGGTCTTCATAGAGCTGCAGATAGGAGCCTGTTTTACAAAATTCAGTTTTTCAGCAATATTTCTTGAAAATGCCAAAATAAACAACCAAAAAAAACCATACAAAAATGAAGAAATGCAACATTTACCCATTTCCAAGTATTATGGGAAACAGACCTTCACTTTCTGTATTTTAAATAAGCAAATTTACAAGACAATTTCAAAGTTCAAGAGAGAAGTACAAGAGCCTTATAAGTATCAATGTTCCCACTATATTTCCCATTAAATCAAGAACCATAACAACAATGAAGCTATTCTAATCCTCTGTGGTCTTCAGGCTGAAGGAATCAAGTGGATTGGCCTTTAGTACATTTAAGACAGAGAACTCGAAGATGACTGGTTACGTCTAATAAATGGCTACAACATTAACAAAGCCACTATCAAATAACAGGTATTTCTTATGCCACTTCTCCACTCCAGCCTCACCCTCCACCTACAGGCTTACAGTAAGGCAAAATATTTACTATAAATACTACCTTCTGCAATACTCTATCTGAAGTCCTTATTCACTGCCAAATATGTTTTCATGACCCCTTTGGAAGGCACAGTCTGGGTCTTTCTGCACAGCCTTGCCACAGCTACAGTTAATATAATCTGTATGAGTGAGTCATGTGGGAAAATGCTAGCATAACACCAGAAGGTTATGAACGTTTAAAAAGTTATTTTCAATTTAGATAGAAGTTCATCACAACACACAATTATCTCCTATGTCACTGTTAACTCTGTGGTGCAAAGCTGGGGCTCATTAATAGGAGAATTACATTTAGCAGCAGAAAAAGTTAACAGATATTACGGGATGGAACAAAGCACCTTGCCTGTTCTCTTTTTTCATGTGGTGGTGTTAGGTCAACAGTTGGACTCAACGATCTTAGAGTCTTTTCCAACTGAAATAATTCTATGATCAAAATAGTAATCCTAGAAGGGAAACTGTGTCTTCCAGCTAAAAAAAAAAAAAAAAAAAAAAAAGTAATCCAAAGCTATCAGTGAAAGTGAGCATTTTGCAAGCTGTACTTCCTAGAGGATGCTTTGCATTTCCTTAACAAAGACTAAGTGAACTTCAACTCTAAAAGTGAAACGGGTGAAAACAGAGTCCAGTCTGACTTGAGATAAACAGAAATTACATTCTTTGTCTTCTGTCAAACTAAAAGGAGGTAGCAAAAAATCCCATATGCATATAGATGTAGTGCTAAATTTGTTCACAAAAACATACAGTATATCAGTTCTTGAACTGGGCAGAGAAATAAGGAACAACCTACAAGGACATTCCATATTTATGACTGCTATATACTGAATTTCTTAATATACCTTGTAATATTTCATCCATTCAAAAATCAGAGACTGACAGTAAAAGCATGGAGGAAATAGTGAAATCTAATCTAAACTATCAAATGTATTTATATTTATCAATTTATCTGCAGGACAGAAAACAAAAGACAATTTCCTTCTCCCTACCTTTTTATGCCATAACATCTATTTAAAAGCACAAGCCTTAAGTGTGTGCCAGAATGCAAAACTCAAGCACTCTCCATCATTAAAGACACTAGCTAAACACACACTACCACAGGCATATTAACTCATGCTACAGTCACATCTTGAATTTGCTGAACTAGGGTACCCTAGTATCAGTGCTCACCTGAGGCTGCTGCAGCCTGACAAGCACTGGCAGCAGACACACTTATGCTAGCTTCAAATGTGTACTTCATTCCCCTCTTAGATGCTTCCATCCCTATGTCATCACTGGCCTTGTGTTGGCACAAGAATCTATGCAAATCTCCAAATAATTAGTTTTAATCTGCAGTAATTCTGAAATCTAGTGACCTGCACAAATGCTTCAAAATCTCGGGAAGTCAAGAGGCAGAAACAATCAGGTAGTGCTGCCTACTTTAAAGTATTCAAAACCTATAGCCGTATTCAAAACTGATAGCCTAACACTGGTTTTGATCTTAGCTGCACTGTTGCTTATGCTAGGTTACACAGCCTTTCATCCCTCATTTCAAACCCCTCTCTATCCCACACTGAGAACAATACAGAGAGGCAGACACGATCATTTTGTCTGACAGGGTAGAACAGGAAAATTTATTTGGATGAAGCACAATCAAATCCATGGATATCATACACCATCCTGATGAAATGGTTTGGTGATCTATTTCTGACTTTCTTGTCTATAAAAGAGGACTAACACCATGCTTAAGGCAGTCTGGTAAAGTTTTAAAGATTAAGTGATTTACTTACTATCTTAATAATAAGGGGACAATTCCTGAAGAATAGGACAAGAAAAAAAACTGCTAACAGGAAAAAATAAGTCATTTCCTTTCTTTTCATATAATCAAAGTACAGATGAAATAAACATTAATGATTTTGACAAGAGGGAGCAAGCTTGTCAGAGAGACAGAAGCACTCAAAACTGAGAGCAGTCCCAGCAATAAATCTTCTGAATCCTGCTCTGAGGAAGTTGGAGCTGGATGTGCTTCAACTTGCTGCTCAAAACACTCCATTCCTTTAACAGTCCACAGCTGCCTTCGCATTTAAGTGGCAAACAGACCCACAGCATTTCAGGGAAAGAAGAGCTAACTTAGAACCAGTGCCCTAGCCACAGAGGATAATTGGCCATCACATTCTTAACTGACTTCCATTATGTATTATTAAAACGAGATTTTACTTCTAAATGACAATTTGGTTTTGTGTTTTAAGGCTCATTCTTTTCTTGGATGCTAATACATTTTTATTAATATCAAGATGTGAAAGACCAATTAAGTAGTGAGGTCATAGTAGGGTCATCTGTGTACATACTGGAAGCCAAGTTTTACATACCTGTATCTCTCTGCAACCATTTATCAGTAAGAAGCTAGTGCAGATGAAGCAAGCCATACGAAGTCATGTGAGGTTTAATAAAATGATTAACTGGAAGCAGAAATATGCATATAATTATCTTACAAAATGCACATCTGCCTTTTCACAGCTTTTATTGTTATAATTAAGAGAAAGTATTCAATTCCTCCAGTTCTGAACACAACATCCTTGGTCCCAAAATATCCGATTTACAAGCCATCTTTAGAACATACAACATTTACTAGTTTTCAGACTTCAGGAAGTACTTTCTCCTTAAAACAGTACCAAGATGAATTCATTAGTCTACAAGTATATGCAAGAACCCTAAATGACAACCACTTAACATTCTAGGTTGATGAGCAGAAAAGATCAAAAAAAACTACCTGAACAACTGAGATCCTAAAGGACAAGCAGTTTATCTTTCCTGCTAGGATCATGACATTTTTTTGCTTCAGACCCAGAACAGAACAATATTTTCCCTGACCTACGGCATACAGAAAAGTTAACATGCTTTACAAACCCTTGACAAGCGTATTTGAGCTAATCAACAGATCACCTGCAGGCACCTTTAAAAATCCCTGAAGATACAAAACAGTGTTATAATATAGCATTACTATTGTCATAATTTATTAACTATATAGTGCAAGTCGAGCTTTTACCAATATGTTTACCTGCAACACAATGGTTTTTCTTAAAGATCCTCATATAATGGGATCTTTAGGCCATCTAATGAGCAACACATGGCTGATACACATAGTATGATGCATCAGAAACAACCTATTCCCAGTTCATTTTCCTGAGGGTCATATTCAAGGATAGCACAGTATCTTGTTAGACCAGATGAAAATTTTCTGTTGTTTGGGGGTTGGTTTTTTGCCTTTTTTTTATTTAGTTCAGAGTGGATGAGGAGACAATGACATTAAGATCTCGTAGGGCATAAAAAGAGTTTATCATAGTTCTTTTTGTGTAGTTGCTGTTCAAACACAAATCTTATTTTATTTGCCATAGCACTGTAAATAGAGTGCTTAAGGACACAGTCAAGGTGAAGTCTTGTTTTGCTCACACTATTTTTTGTCTTCCATAATATAACTAAATCAATTAAATTAAATGTTTTAGTTAATTAAATCAGTGTAACTGAGTTATCATTTGTCATTTACACTAAAGAATTTATACACTAGGAAATTCCACCTTCTCTTTTGTCATTAGCTGCTGTAATAAGGGATATTATACCTCTTCCCTGTCTTGCTCCATAAAGCACAAGCCTGGTCTTATTCTCTGCTCTATTACAGCTGCAATGCTGTTATGATTTGCTCAGGATTTCCAGTATATCCTGTGTCTCATGCACCCCACAACACAAAAAATTATAGACTTCTTAGGCACTAAGCTTTCACAGTATCACAGTATATTAAGAGGTTGGAAGGGACCTCAAGAGATCATCAGGTCCAACCGCCCTGCCAAAGCAGGATCACTTAGGGTAGTCTGCACAGGAATGCATCCAGGTGGGTTTTGAAAGTCTCCAGACAAGGAGACTCCGCAACCTCCCTGGGCAGCCTGTTCCAGTGCTCCATCACCCTCACTGTAAAGTTTCTCATCACACTGGGGTGAAATCTTCTATGTTCAAGTTTGAACCTGTTATTTCTTGTCTTATTACTTTCAAACTGGTATAAAAGAAAGCAAATATAATTCAGGCACAAATATTAGATGTCTCCTTGTCTAAGATTTAAACCAAGAAGACTTAGAGGAATTCTCCCATATTCACAGAATGCTAGGGGTTAGAAGGGACCTCCAGAGGTCCTTGAGTCCAACTCCCCTGCCAAAGCAGGATCACCTAAGGCAGGTCACACAGGAACTTATCCAGGTGGGTTTTGAAGATCTCTAGAGAGGAAACTTTATAACTCTGCACAGCCTGCTCTAGGGCTCCAGCAACCTCACTATAAAGTTTTTTTCTCATGTCAAGATGGAATTTCCTGTGGAAGAATTCACATCCATTGCCCCTTGTCCTATCGCTGAGCATCACTGAAAAGAGACTAGCTCCATCCTCATGACAGGCACCCGTCAGATATTTGTAGGCATAGATAAGACCCCCCTCTCAGCCTTCTCTTCTCCAGACTAAACAATCCCAGGTCTCTCACTTTTCTCCTAAGAGATGCTCCAGCCCCTTCATCATCCTCAGAGCTCCCTGTTGAACTCTCTCCAGTAGTTCCCTGTCCCTCTTGAACTGGGGAGCCCAGAGCTAGACACATTATTCCAGATGTGCTCTCACTAGGGCTGAGTAGAATAGGAGGACAGCCTCATTTCCTGCAGCTTTTTAACTGAGGTATCGTCAGTGTTTCAGGTTCACATAAATGATATACTTCTAGACTTCAGTACCTAGGAATTACTTTATTGAAAACACAGATAATATTTATTTGCAGTTTTATGTTAAATTTATTCAGTGACCTTGCCCATGAAGGACTGCCACTATCCCTCCCCAGCATTACAAGGCCTGGATACGTCACCTACATCTATGGCTCTGGTTCACTGAAGTCCAGTTCCCAGACTCTTTAACAACCTGACTTTGAGTATTCTCACTTTCAATGGTCAGCCCATCTTTTAGCACAATGCTCCTCAGAGCTGCCACAGAGCTTGCCATTACTGAATGCAACGTGGACGTTTCAGAGCAGATCACAGAATGGTTTGGGTCAGAAGGAACCTTTAAAGGTCATCTAGCTCAACACACCTGCAGCAAACAGGGACATCTTCATAAATTTAAAGGAGCATTTCCCATCATTTTTCCCCAAAAGAATAACTTTCTACTAAAGTTTATATTGAACTAAATATTTCATCATCTTTCAATAGAGCTGGCAAATCAGCATATATTTCAAAACTTCAGTAAATGAGACAACTGCAAGTATTAATTATTCATATTTTGTGCAACTGAAACACAATTATGAAAGTAGCTTTCTGACCTAAACTAAATCAGTGCTTGTTTACTTTTAAAATACCTGACTGTAAATGGCAGCAGTTAAGAAACTGCTTCATAAGCAGCTCAGTCCACAAAGCAGACAGAGATCTTCTGTCTTTAGCTGCCTCCATTAAGACCATCCCAGAAAGCAGTCTCAGATTGATCTTAATCCATAACCTTTCCTGCAAAAGGTCCTTTTGCCCTCCCTGCAAAAGAAGGTGGCAGTGACCACCATCAAGACAGCTAAGTTGCTTTGGATCAGGGCAACATTAGCTGCTTGTCAGCTTTATCTCACTGGAGGTAGGTCATCCTCCTGAAGGCCACTCAAGGAAAAAGCAGTGAAAAGAAATGCAGACATTAAAGAATGAAGGGTTTACATCACTAGCTGCAATGCTCTCTTACAAAAAAAAGACTCCACAGCTATTTTGCTTGATGTTCAGCTCTGCAGCAAAGTGGAATAATATGCATGAAGAGCCCCCTGGGAACATACTTGTGGTCTCCCAAAGAAAAGAAGGAAAAAACGTACATGAAGTTACTAATTTGCGTTCTTTGAAGTGTTAAGCTAAAAAACAGAATTCTAAATTAAATTTGCAATTGGTATCTAGTTAATTTGCTAGAAAACACCCAAGATCTTTCTGTGGATAACAGTGTACTAAATATAGTTTCATTTAATTATTCAAAAAAGCATCTAGCTCAAGATTTGAGCAATAGGAAACATTACACAAAGAGATAAAAATATTTTTTAAATGGAGTTCCAAAGGTGGGGGAAAAAAAAACCAAAACAAAATCAACTGCAACACCAAATAAAGAAGAATTACTGCAACTATTTAAATTGTGAAAAAATAAAATTTAAAAAAAACCCAAACATTATTTTTGCATGAGTGTCCCAGGATGCCCTATTTTTAAAATGTTACTACGTCTTCTACTTCTTCACCAAGAATGTTGGGGTGGAGGAGGTTGAGGGAGGAACATGTGTATGTATGCTAAATTCTTAAAAGAAAGCTACTTTTCAAGCTAAACCAAAGACAACTGGCAACTTGCTGGGCTTCTTCACTTCTGCATCATTTAATTAAACATATCAAATCATCAAAAATGGATTTGTATTACATATCTTTTGGAAATAAGTTGTGCATTATTTTAAGGTACCTTCATTTTACACATAAATAACACAAGCACACAAAAAGGTCCAAACAAGGATCAGGCTTGATGGACAGATGAAAACACAGAGACTGCAAGGCTGGATTCCTGAAGTGAGTGTGACCCTTGGCCAAACCCACTAAGAACAGCTCCTTTTTAAATGCCCATTCATTAACTACTAAGGGCTAATGTCTAGTAACTGCTGGCTGGCAGTTGAAGGAAAGTGGGAGAGGTGTCTGTGCTCCCTTCCACAACTCGGATCTCCTGTGGGACCAAAATTCAAAAGTTTTGGAGTACAGTCTGCTTTGTATTAGGCAGCACAGACCAAGTGAGAATTTTGCATAGATCCTAAAATTACAAAAAAGTAGTTTTAACAGCAGACAGAACAATAAACAAAGACCATTTCACCACAATTTTGCTCTACCCTTGGCTTTACTGAAGACAAACTTTTCTCTATATCAAAAATTCTAAATAAGCTTACATGTGAAAGCTACAACTTCTGTGAAGGCAAACATATTCTGACACTAATTCATACCAGACAGATCAGCTTATACCTTATCAGTGCTCAGATTTATTTACTTGCTACAGAAAGCCCAAACTACTAACTTTCATGTCTTAATAGGACTAGGCTAGAAATTCTGAGATACTTTCACGTTATAGGCCTTTTACTGTCACAGAAAAGTAAGAAAGACATTAACTCTGCATAATTGACAATCTATCCCATAGAGTGTCTTCTGACATACTTTTCTTGGAAGCACACAACGATGGGACCAAGGCTATGGATGTAAGCTGCAACCACAGAAATTCTGCCTATATGCTCTAAAACAAAGTTTCACATCAAATGCAATCAAGTATTGAAACAAGCTTTCTAGAGAAGCTGTAGTGTATCTGTCCCTTATCCTGAACAGCAACCCTGAGCAACTTCATCTACGCCCGTCCTGTTCTGAGTGGAGGTCTGAACTAGATGACCTCCAAAGTCCCTCCTACTCTAAATTGCCTTATAGCTCCATGAAACTAAAAGAAGGATCAGAAGAGTGGAAGTATGGGGAGGGAAGAAGTCAACTGTACCATATTGTGAAACAATACATTAACATACAAACACCAGGACTCAGACTGATGATTACAGATGATTGATTTTTGCCTGTAAAAAATTTAATAAAGGGCTGTAGAAACTTCAATTTTTTCTTTTTAGGTAGTCTACTCTGCCTCACGAGTGTTCTTTTGTCCCATCACCCCAGTCAAAATCAAGGCTTTTCAAAACGTCAGTAGTTGCTAACATTTAATTAACAAAATGTCCAATCTCTGATTTCTTACGAAAAAAAGTCACAGAAGACTGACAGGTCTTTTTAAGTGAACTACTAGCATCAATAATCCAATGATTTATAGCTGACTGACAAAATAGGAAGAAGGCATAAAAGCACTCAAAAAACCAAACAAAACAGAGCAAACCAAGGTATAAACAGCATTTTTTTGATGTAATGGGAGATGAAGGCAACATACATAGATGAGGGCAGTACACTCCAGCAGGTAAGAAAAGAGGTCACTGAGGTGTGAAGCACACATGAAATCATGCTCAAGCCACTTCGAAGTTTTACATCCTCCACAAAGAATGGAGTACATACGTATTCAGAGCCAGGAGGCTTCTCGTACAGCTGTGCACACACCCTAAAGCACATCCTAACATTCCACCCAAAACAGAGAGACAGGAAAATGCAAGGCATTCCTCATATAGCTGCTCAATGCTACAGTATAGACAGGAGTCAGTAGATGCTGAGCTCTTGACTCTCCATTGCATTAGTCCTCCACCACTGAAGCTTTGGTCCCTACTACTGACTACACAGATTTTCATTCTGCCCACAAAAAGGAAAAAATATCAGATTAGTTTTGACTTAGGGGATCTCAAGAAGTCTCTAATTGAGCCTTCTATTTAAATAATAGTTCAATACTGAATTCAGACCAAGTTGCTCACGGTTTTGTCTAGTCAGGTGTTGCAAGCCTCCAAGGACATGCTGGAAGGTTGGTGCTTTGCAGTGCAAACCTGTCAATAAGTATAGATGCTTACCAATTAAGGGCATAAAGAAAAAGGGAATACTGTAAGCAGAACTGAAATGGCAATCAATAAATGCAACTGCCTTTGCAATTAGAAATGCAAAAGCAAGTCTAATGAGTAAGTGAATTTTAAAAATACTCTGATTTTTAAGAATATAAAGTGTTATATGTTCCTGGTGCAACTGGGTAGGTTTAAACTGGACATTAGGAAATATTTTTTCAGGGAAAGAGGGGTCAGGTATTGGGGTGTGCTGCCCAGGGAGGTGGATGAGTCACCAACCCTGGATGTGTTTTGGGGTAGTTTGGATGTGGTGTTTGGGGCTATGGTTTAGGGGTGAACCTTGTAGAGCAGGGTTCTGGGTTGGACTTGGTGATCCTCAGGGTCTTTTTCCAACCTGAATGTTTCTGTAATTCTGTGATATAGAAATAACACAGAAAAGATTTCAGAATTAACATGAACCAGCATAGAGCCAAAATCAGTTTGTGCCAGCAGTCATCGTATCTCCGGCACTGCCTCCTGGAAGCATTGCTCGAACACTGTTGAAATGGCTTGTTGTACAAGAACAAAATTCAGCATGCAGCAGTAGTCCGAGTTGACACCGCAAGACTTCATTTGAAAAGGCCTTGACAAAAGGATGCTGCAGCAATCATGATGCCAGATGAGGAGAGCTAGGCTGAGAGGTTTAACTATGTGGATAGAATACAAATCTCTCAGATTTTCTGCAGGAAAAAGTCAGGGTGATTGCACAAGAAACATTTTCTTTCTTTGTGGAAACACACTGTTTTTCACATCTGTATTGAGACAACATGGAGATGTTGTATGAAGGAGCACACCTGTGTTTCTGGCAGTCTTTTATCCAGTGGGCTGTTATAGATACACAGTCAGTTTCTTATTACTTATCCATCAGACATCAAACGACCCCTTCTCATCTGACAATATGCAGCAGGGGTGGTGTTCTCAGAGTATTGCTTAGTTTGGCATTACCACACCAGCAAACAGAAGCAGAGAAAGATCTACCACAGGGAGGAGCTGTAGTCACAGACGATTTAAAATCCTTACCCTCCACTTCAGAGACGGCAAACCTGAGAAGTTTCCGTTCCTATACGCCAGATCCTGCCAACCAGACAGAAGCTGCCTGCTTCAGCACACAGAACAGCAACTGAACGAGCATGAAGAACTAATTCTATGTTTTATTAAATACAAGTCAGGCTTAACAAAGTCTGTCATTTGTTAATGGTCAGTCCAAAATTCCATCTGAAGCAAAGAGAAATGAGTAACCCAAGTATAAAAAAAGCACCAGCTTCCCTGAATCTACAAGTGTGAGAATCAGTTTCTTCATAACATCATTTTCAAAAAAGGATGAAGTACTGCAAATGCAGATGGCACTAAATTGGGTGGGAGTGTTGATCTGCTCAAGAGTAGGAAGGCTCTGCAAAAGGATCTGGACAGCTGGATCCAGGGGCTATGGTCAGTTGTATGAGGTTTAGCAAAGCCAAGAGAGCCCAGTGCTGCATCCAACAGACCACTTTGAAGCTGTTGGTCCATTCATGTATTTTAGACGCATACACACACACATATATATATGATTTCTCAAACCACTGATCTAGACTGTGAAGTGAGTGAATTATCACAAGGTATTGAATAGGCAGACAGTTCTTGAGACAACTTTGAAACTACACTCAATAAGAACATGTCTCAGGTTCTCAGCAACCTGCATAGTAACCCAGGTTTTTTGTGCAATACTTGAGTAAATCTGTATCTGCATGCAAATCCATTTGCAGTATTGTTAAAATTATCCTGCAAGATCATTCAGACCTGTGCCCGTATAAATGTTGTATTCATCACATATATCCTCCTGTTTTAATTGGTAAAACTCAGTTCTTTATAATCCATGCCAACAACTTCCAATAGTTTGAGAGGTATTATCAGTATAAAAGCAAATTCCAATCTTGCCAAAGGGAAAAACAAACAAAAATTTTAAAAAATACCACCAAATTATTACTATAAGAGTTGGCAAAGCCAGTTAAGTCTAAACTAAGAAAAGACTAAATACTTTTATTAGGCACCCTTCAAAATAATAAGTTTATCAGTAACCTTATCCGTTTCCCACAACTGTGACATTATTATCATTTCCAGCTCGGCTATCAACTCAAGTTTGGCCTGTGACATAAAATCTATCTAATAAGAAAGAATAATGGAAGCATTTATTAGAGAAGGAAGGGCTGTTGACTTTATACTTCCCATTTGTTTGCTAACAAAACATTCTGTCTGACTTTATAAAATAGCAGCACTTAGAATGAACAAACAGAAAAGAATTAAAACAAATGTCATGTAGTAATCTCTCCCACTAACCATCATTTCAACAGAGAAGCAAAGGAAAGTAAGGGTAAAAATGAAACTGACTTTAAATTGACCAAACATTAAAAAAAAAAATTAAAAAGACTGTCTTTGCTAAAAGAATACCACTATAACAATCTAATCTGAGGAATATTTCCTTCCAAAAATCTGGATACCCCTTTTACAAATTCTCAGACTCAAAAAATCCTTCCTAATGGCATACTGCATGCTATACTCTCCTCCTGGCTGCTGTTTAAATTAGCATGATAGTATTCAAAAATCTGTGATCATTCTGTGATCTGCAAAACCTATACTTGGAAGAAAAAATGTTTAAACCAGATGATGAGCACTAGAAGTAAATTCAGGTGTTCCAAACACCAATGTCCAGCAACATGCAGGGTCCTGCAGCTCTGCTTCTGCTCATGTTCAGGAATTGTAATTCTACCCACACAAAGCAGAAAGATCCCATTCCTTCATGCAGTGGTAACAGGAGCATCTGCAACAAGTACTATTTTTAGAAGCAACTAGTCTACTGCCAGCTGAGAGAGAAATGAGGAGCTGCAGGCCAGAATACTGGATTTGCCTGCAGCTACTGCTGTACCTGATCCCGAGGGATGTGTCAAGCTCCCCCTGCCCTTTGCTACTACCTGAAGCATGAACTCAAACTGAGATATGCTTGTAAGAGCAATTTTTTTCCCCTTTCCCCACCTTGGTTCAGTAATTCCCAGATGGTCACAACAGTTTTTGCCTGTGCCCGTTTCCAGTCCCAAGCAGGCAATTCTTTGTGGATTACATTCCAGCAATGTCTTGCAGGTATCTCCTTGAAGTCCACTGGCTTGAGCATTTTGTAGACAGCTCAGGGCTTTGGTTGTATCATATGATTGCAGGTGCTGAAACTAAAATCTGGGTCTATAATTCGTATATCTTCATTAATCCTATTCAGAACTTCTTTCCAATTAGTTTGGCCCACAGGAAGATACACCCAAATTTGAACTTGGAAAGATTGGATCAATGGGCCAATGTTAATGGGAGGAGCAACAAGGCCAGGTGCCAGGTCCTGCACTTGGGCCACAACCACCCCAAGCAACATTACAGGCCTGGGGAAGCGTGGCTGGAAAGCTGTCTAGCTGAAAGGGACGTAGGGATTCTAACCGACAAGCAGCAGAATATGAGCAAGCAGTATGCCTGTGCCCAGGTGGCCAAGAAAGCCAATGGCATCCTGGCTCGTATCAGAAATGCTGTGTCCAGCAGGAAGAGGCAGGTGATTGTCCCCTTGTACTTGGTGCTGCTGAGGCCACACCTCAAGTATTGTGTCCAGTTTGGGCACCTCAATACAAGAGAGATGTGGAGGTGCTGGAGTGAGTGCAGAGGAGGGCAACAAAGCTGGGGAAGGGCCTGAAGAATAAATCTTATGAAGAGCAACTGAAGGAGCTGGGGCTGTTTAGTTTGAAAAAGGGGAGGCTGAGGGGAGACCTCATTGCTCTCTACAACTACCTGAAAGGACATTGTGGAGAGGCTGATGCTGGTCTCTTCTCACAGGTAATTAGCGATAGAACAAGAGAGAACTGCCTCAAGCTAAGATGGGATAGGTTTAGACCGGATGTTAGGAAAAAGTTTTTTAAAGAAAGAGCGGTCAGGCAGTGGAATGTGCTGCCCTAGGACATGGTCGAGACACCAAGCCTGGATGCACTTAAAGGTCATTTGGACGTGGTGCTTGGGGACATGGTTTAGGGGTGAGCCTTGTAGAATAGGGTTATCGGTTGGACTTGGTGAGCCTGAGGGTCTTTTCCAACCCAAACATTTCTGTGATTCTGTGAGCACCAAATGATTTCTGAGCTTTTATGTCTACTCCTAAGAGCACAGTACCATTATTTATATCTAAACCATAGACTAGAAATCATAGTCAAATACTAGCTAATTAAATGACAACTGGAGCAGTAAAAATAAGCATGTCCTCCTGAATATTTTTATGAAATTTGTTTTATACATGGAAAGCAAGCAACATTTTCAAATAAAGCATGAATAATCTGTCTTACAGTGATTTACAAGACTGAGATCAGGCATCTAGCAGCTGTTAGAAGTCAACTCTTATTCAAAAGAATAAGTGTATAAATCTTTTCTCAGCAGTCTGAGCACTTTGATAAAAGTTTCTTCAGAGTTCCTTTCCGACTACAGTAAAAATTAGAGGCGAAGCCTGCACAACAGATGAGGAGGAAAGGAATGAAAATTATTGTAACTGACATTTAGAGTGGAAAACTCCACAGAGCTCGTCTTTCAGAGCCTGAATCACATAATTGTACCTTTCAAACTTGAGCAAAAACAACTGATGTTGTTCAAAGATCCAGCATTCAATTTCTATGAAGCACAAAACTCAAAGAAAGGTACATCAGGGTCTTGCTTTCTTTTAGAGGAAGAAGAAAGCGTGCGATTCTAGAAATGAAGTATCAACATGAAGACTTGTACCAATGCCTTTCAGGGAACCCTTGGAGGAACTTGACTGTCATTGAACATTCAGTAAATACTCATTTGTGGCAATAAATATTGATGCATTCCTTCTTTCAGTTTTGTCTTTAAAGCTTTAAAAATCCATATGCAGAATCTGCTAGTCCTTCAGCTACAGGTACAAGACATTCATACATATTCTTTGCAATGAGGAATGGCTTTAATTCAAGCATTTTACTACATGTAGGTTACATGGGACCTTCAACATGAGATGTTACCTATATAATGATTAAATTCAGAAGAGTCGAGGTCATATATTTGTGCATATATGCTAGTAGAGGTGTGCTACATGTACTACAGTAGAGTTGGACACTGCTCTGACACAGTTCTATCAAAGCTGGAGGGTCAGCATTCACTTGATATCATACAATATTTAATACAGGCCAACGGTATTGATTTAAGCAGAGGCCCAGTAATCTCTGCCTTTGTGACAGCTGAAATAACAGGAAGAACAACTTGGGCCTGGGGAGTCAATTGTTTGGTTTGTTGGTGTGGTCTTTTTCTGTGAGGAGGAGGAGATGGATAGCACCTTAAAATGCTACTGTTAAACTTCAGTGCATGTCTCTCACACATTGAGAAAGGTAAACACAAAGTGATTCTTATTTTTAGCATAACTATTGCCCACTACGTGCACTACAGACACGTTCTTTTCCTTCTCTCTGCATCCAACCCCTCCAATAAATCCCCTTTATTGGATTACGGATTAATGCAGCAACTATAGCAGTAAGTTCTTTCCATAAGAGTGAAAACTAAGATGTAGACCATTAAGCAAAGTAAATTTTCTTTTAGAGTTTATGGGTCTATTTTGGATATTGCATGTATTACAATAAAACAATATTTATGTTTCATTAAATGTGTTCTGAACCACACAAACAGGACAGAAATTTAACACCTGCTAAAAGTGTTTTGCTGAGGTAATTAATATAACCTCCCATTTTCATTAAAATATCTCATGTCCAGTAAAAGCAATAGCAACTCCTTCTAAGTCACCGTTCCCATCAAAAAACGTTAAAGATCAAATTAACTTAATACTACAGAAATTACAGACTGCCATTTTAATCAAGAATAGTGAACTATTGGTGGTTTCTTTTCCAAAAAGAAATAAAACTTTATTATTACAGTACCACACAGACTGTGATCTCCTGAAACAAATGAAAACATTCAGAATAATGTTTACCCAACAATAACAAAACATTTCACAGATGTGGCTAAGTACTCTCATTTTATAGAGGGTGAGGCTCAAAACAGAATATTATGCTCTTAATTATGAGAATCTCAGAGAAAAGTCAGTGGCAGAAGATAGGAACAGAAGCCCCAGTTCCAACTACCATGCCACTTCTCTGTCTACATCTCCACTCACAAAGGACTGATGAAAAAGGCAGCTACATGAGTTAAAAATAGCTTCCAATTAGAGAAGCAGTGAATACAGAAGCCCTATGGAAACCAAATGAGCCGTTATTTCACTGAAAAACTAGACTCTAAGCTGGTAAGATTGAACATTGTAAGGCTAGGTTAACATTCTTCTCAACTTGAAGTGAAATTAAGTTTTCTAAAACAACAGTTTTAGTCTGGAGAAGAGCATTAGAAGCTCTGATACTACAGAGCCACAAATCTTTTCTATTAGTTACACTGATATAGCTGAAGAGATCTGGTAGAGATTGCCAGATTTCAAAAAGAACACCTCATAACTTCAAAATGAGAATATGAGCTCCTATTTCACATTGGCTACTAATTAATATGAGGTAGCTGAAAGCCTGCGGAACAGAGTAAGATTTTTCAAGGAAGATAGGAAGCTAAAATGTCTTTGTCTTACAAAGATGGCAAAACAGGCAGTTATTAATTTACCTATAGCATACAAAGATTTAAAGGAGTGGGGAAGTTTACGCCATTCCACAAAATCCCTCTCTTCACACCATGGTAGGCTGCATAATCCCGTACCTAAATACCCAGATTTGTTCCTTCAAGCCCACTTTGGTTAAACTCCAATTACTCCGTTCCTGTTGATACCCTGCCTGCCTGAAAGAATAGTGGTTAGGTCTTTTTTTACTTGTAGACTGAGTTCATTTGGGTGCTTAGCAGTTGTTTGCTGTCCCTCCCTTTACTCCCATAAGAAAATCTGGTGAACTAGATTAAGTACATAACATTCCGGCATGTGAATATGCCAGACCGAAAGATTTTGTTGATTCTAGTGTGGAGGAGAGCAAATATTTACCACAGGATGGTGAAGATTCATTGGTAAGCTTTGCATTTGTTACTCTTCAGGGCCTGGTACTATTTGATGCAAATTCACCTACAAAAGGTTTGGCTTCAATCATAAACTTGATGTCAGGGGGCCATTAGAAAGCTAGTGAAGAGAATCAGAGAGAAATTTCTTTACATCCATTTTCCACTATAGCTGGTAATGTTTAATCAGCTTCTGTATAGATTCCAAGGCACAATGGTAAGCCACTACAAGGAGATTTTTTTGTTGTATTGCAGCAAGTTCCCCCATGATATTCCAAGATTTTACTACTTCTCTAGAGGAACAGTGTTTGGAGGTATACATTTTGAAAGACATATCAAATGCACTGTCCTCATTGCAGATTCTGTGGTATCTAGGGACTAAACAATACACCTTTTATTGTACATTTCAGATGGTTTCTGCTTTTAAAACAAACAGATCGTAGTTGTGTCTTCTTTCTTCAATACATGCAGTTTGTGGCCTGTCATTTGTTACTGAGATGGATGGAAGTTGATATTGATGAAGAAATGTATAATGAAAAAGCTGACTGCAGGAGAACTCTGGACAGCAAGAATCCAGCAGTTTATATCATTATTTTTACTTCTGTATCTTTCAAACGGAAACTGCGTCAAAACCACCACATACCCAAGTGGTAGATGGTATGCAGTCATTATAACATCAACACAACCTCAAAAATAGCTCCCCAACAGCAGGCTGTTAAAACACAAGTTTTCACACAGTAGGATGAAGGGTTAAAAATAGTATCCAAACAGCCTCTTCCATCATCCACTTAAGATGATACTTTCACACTAAGAATTTAGAAACATTAATCCTTCTTACTCTCACCTGCTACCTCCAAACTAAATGTCCATGCTGACTACTTTTACAATAACTTTTTATTAGCCATTACAATGCCAAAAACCTCAGATACCTTAATCGGTTTCAAACAATTCAAAAGATAGAAGGTGCCTTTTAATTTTGAACATTGGAGAGCTGAGGAGTGGCTACAGAACACCTGAGAGCACCTATCTGACCTAAGAGGGTGCTAAGATGGCCTCAGGAAGAGGTGGATCCTTCAAAAACCAGGGCTGACTTTTTTAGGTTTCCAAAGGAAAACCAAGTATTTTGAAAGCATATAAAATTACTAAAACAGCACTAAAATCTAAAACAAGGGTAGGAAGGCAGAACTGGGTAAGCAAGAGGGGAGAAGAGGGGAAAAAATGCAGCCAGAAGGAGACAGGGAAATAGTACCAAGAAAAAAACGTACTAGAGTAAATCAAACCTCATATCACATGCTTGAAAGGCCACAGAGAAAAAGATGAAAAGCAGAGAAGGCAATAACCAGAAGAGGTAGGAAAGAAGGTGCTGCATAGACTGGCGACCAACTCCAAGCCATACCCTCATGGGATGAAGACATAAACTGTGCTTTCCTGCTCTAAGTTTCTTCCATGCAAAGCCATGCAAATTTTATATGAATGACACTTCAATGCTGTAAGAGTCAAGAGAAAGCAGAAGGAAGTCAAAAGATACTTCCTCTAAAAAACACTACTAAGCTATAGCTGCTAAACAGAGCATGGTGACAAATAGCTTCTTAGTGAACAGGATCAGCAATGCACACACAAACCCAATACATTGTCAGAGCGTTGCTGCTCCTCAATATATTCATATACAAGCACACCTAAATTAATTCCTAACTTCAAAAAAGTTCATAGGGGACAACTGTCTCAAAAACTGAAATGTAGATTAATTTATGCAAGGACAGCTTCACTGACTGTCACAGTACTCCCTAACAAATTCCCTCAGGGAAAAAAACTTGCTTTCCTGAGGAATTCAGAACACATTAAAGCATAAAACTACTCTGTGAGAAAAACAGTATTTCAAACACTTTATTGTAACATAGACACTACTATGAACTACGCCCAACACATCATAACAGCCAAGCATACAACCCAATTCCTATGACAAAACTCAAAGTACAACTGAAGTGTAAGATTTATTTCAGCAGCTGTTCCCACCAAATGACAAGCACTCCAGTGCAAATCTGCAAACCAGAAACCACCCAGCTACAGAATATCAGAGCGGCACTGCACTTCCCTAATCTAAAAAAATATTTGTAGAGAACAGTAATTTGGTTTTGCACAGTGCTTTCATTAAAGTTCCTAATGCTTTTAATCATGATAACTTCACATTATGTACCATAAATACGTTTGGCAAATGTATGTGAATCCCCAGCTCCAACTGCAACACTGTTGTTCTAGTTACATGAAGATGCTCATCTTTTACAAGTTAAATGGTAAGTTTTTCAAGCAATCTGATAACTCCAAGAATGAGCTGGAGGACTGCAATGTTATTCCACCTTTCATTGCAGACATAATTACGAGAAATAATTGTCACTAACAAAAGTCTAGAGTATCTAACAAATTTCCTTTTTGTCTTAATCTTACCTACAGCCTGAAAATAAAATTACTATTTACTCATTTAAACAATTTCTCAGGAAGTAATTCAGTAATTAAAAGATGATCACTTAATTAAAAGCTATAGTTAACTCAGGTGTGTTAATCACTTAACAAAACAAACCATACAATCAATAATCGTTTTTAAAATAATATTTTTTGAAGACTAACACACTTCTTATTCAGAACTAAATGAGTACCGACTTCATATGCTTCCTTACAGCTAAAATACAAATACCTTTTTACTTTACACACAGGTTCCATGGAAAAGGAGCTTTGAGAAAGTCAGTCTCTCTTTTTCTTGTTTCAGGTGGCTCAGTATATTGAGCCACCTAGTAAGAAAAGCAACAGGAGAGGTACGTGGTCTCTTAATTTTTACTTTGCTGAACTCAAGTCAGAGATCTGCATTGCTCCTTTCCCCACACACTTTCTTTCTTCACAAAAAACTTTTTATTGTGCTTTAACAGAAGGTCAATGGCTATCACTTCTCTACTCTAGTACAATAGTGAATTGAAACAAGAACCCATAGCTGTTTGGGCCGACAAAGCAACCAGTATGTCTAAGCCAGTAAAGCGATTTGTTCATTAAAGCTACTAATAAAGCAACCTTTTGTTAGTCTACGAAACATCAGAAACCTCTCAGAATGCATTTAACTATGCTTTCTTAAAAATCACCAAGTCAAAAGTTCTAAAATCTGTTAACTTCTCCACTTCCTTACGCTTGTAAGAAAAAAAAACAAACACCTTATCACTGACTTTTAAAAAGACAGCAAAGTGCAATGCAAACATTCATGCCTACTCATCAACAAAGAAATTTAGGGTTCTTGGTGAAGGTATCACCCCCTCTATCAAAAGCTCAAATTTATCATATTAATGACTTATGCAAAGCTTCCTATGTAACAGTGACAACCTATAATGAAAGATCACTACAATGCTGTACAACAAAATCACTTAATGGATGCACTCAGCTTGGATCAAAGATTCATTTGGATTTGATAAACAAAGCAAGAACTGCAGTGAGCAAAGATCAAAAATGCTCTAAGTACTTGTGACCACTGTTTTCAATTAAACTGAAGGAGATTAAGTTTGAACTTACTTCTACAGTGCTCATTGTTCTTGTACGGGGGTTTTGTGACCAGTTCTAACATGACTATGGCCGCAAACTTCCTCCAAGCAAGATCAAAGTTTTTGCACCAAGACCTTAAGCTGTACAATATGAGAAATCCTTGAAAGAATAAAATGAAGCCTTCTTCCTTATAATTTCTAAACTCAGTTCGCTAACAAGTCAGCTTCATTATTCTGTGATTAGAAATTGTGAATAGATTAAAAAAAAAAAAGTTTTTAAAGCATCTTTCCATCCAGCCACCAAAAGCTACACAAAAAAAGCTAGGCAGATGTAATTCTTATACCCCACTATATTTAGAATCTGTGAAAGACATTTTTACCAGCAGTAACATCCATATGTAGCTGCATAACACGTTAACACACACAAATAATCAAAACAAGATTCAAACATGAGTAATAGAGCGTGTATACATATTTTTTGCCCTTGATATTTAACAATATCCCTTGTCCCAGTGGCAAGCCACTGTAGAAGCAATCTGAAGTCACTCTTCTGCTACCATTCCTCACTTATTTTTGTCAGCCATAGAGCTAATCACTGATGTTTTCACATGCACAGCTCCACAAACAAAAATAAATAAGCAAGTTTCATCCTTATTACTGCTGCTTCTAAGGGACAAGATTTCCATTTGTTACACTGGATGTTATAGCATTTGAATTCTCAACAAAAGTTCTTGTAACAGAACAACAGTAAAATACTTGTCCCCACTCAAAAATATTTACAATTAGCCAAGGTTCTGTCCTTTGCTATTGAGAAAAAATAATCTGTATTTATAAAATAAACAAGTCTGCTATCTAGGACAGCGATAGCATCCCTCCCCCTACACTGTGACTCTCCCTATCAAGCCATGAGATGATATCCTCCTTCTGGAATGAAGTGCTTATTCTAACAATAACACTTCAATAGCATGTGAAACTTTTCAATTAAATGGTTGTCAAGCACCCAGATAAGGCACAGAAAGACAACCAATAGCTAGAACAAGAGTCATACAACAAGTTTTGCAGTCCTCCTAGCTACTGCCAAACAAATATTTATTCGATTAATAGTCAAGAAGCAGAGAAACTACCACCACATTTCATACCACAAACAGGCAATTTGACTTAACTGTAAAGTTTTAATCATCTTCTAAGGTTTTCACTTAAAGCATTTCACAGACTTTGGAGTATTTTGCCTACTATTATACAACAGATATGCTGGCAAAGAAAACAGCAGCATAGCAACTATTGCAAAGGCATTGATTCTAAAGAGAGTTACAGAACACTTTTCCATATCCTCCTTAAGAGCTAATAAACATGACTTCAAAATAGTGATAAAAGTTTAAACAGAACACTTTCCTAATTGAGTTTTGAATTCACATTTGCAAATTCTCCCTGACCATACCTGACCAAGTCTTTTGACATTTTCACAGTCAGATATTAAAGCTTACAAAGATTCATATAAGAATGAGGCCTCCATTGCACAAGATTTGTGATCAACTGCATTTTTCAGTTTGCTTAACTTCTAAAATTTAACTCTACTCCAGTTTGATTTCATTCCTTGCACAGTACAAAGTCAGAAGAATTTATGTTTCTAAATTACTTAGGTATATTTGCAAAATTCTACTTTTCAGAGATTAATTTCTTGCTCCTCTAAATACATAAGCTTAGACTAAAAGTTCCTGGCATTTTTTAGGTTGCGTTATTATAGAAAAATTGGCAGTCAGTTTTGTTCTGAGGAACTAAAGTACATTCCTAAGAAGTTTGATAAATTTACATTTGTAGTTACTCATGGAGCAAACTTTTATGCAGACACTTACCTTTCTACAGATATTTTAATGACTGAGTTTAAGTGTATGCTCCAATGACTGGAGGATTAGACCTGGATTTCATTTATCTATGCTCATCAGCATGAGAAAAGGTGGCTCTGGGGAGATCCCTTCTAATACCTGAAGGGGGTCTACAAGAATGCCCAGAGGGGACTTTTTACAAGGGCTTCCAGTAATAGGATGAGAGGGAATGGCTTTAAGCTCGAGGAGGGCAGATTTATACTGGATATTAGGAAGAAATTCTTTACAGCAAGGATGGTGAGACACCAGAACAGGTTGCCCAGGGAGGTCATGGATGTCCCCTCCCTGGAGGTGTTCAACGCCAGGCTGTATGAGCGAGCAACCTGGGCCAGTGGAATGTGTCCTTCCCATGGCAGGGGGGTTTAAACTAGATGATCTTTAAGGTCCCTTCTAACCTAAATCATTGTATGAATTTATGAATCTCTACTCCTCAAGAACTGATATGAAAGCCTATCAGTAGCGGCAACAGAAAATGAACCACAAAGTTAAAATGCATCATAGTTTTCTTCAGAATTGTCTCCATGATAGGCATCAATTTGATAAAGAAAAAAAAAACCTCCCTCCACAAACAAACACCGCAACAAAAGGGAAAAAAACCCCAACACCTATGATTATTACAAATCAGCTTTTAAAAGAACACTTCAAAAACAAGCAATCAATACCTTAATAACTTTAAGATGTGGCTTGAAAAATGAATTTTCTTACATATGCATCTTCTGCAAACTACACAGCTAAATAAAGGCTTTAGAGGTTTACAGAAAACCATTAAGTTTACTTTTCTTCACAAAATAATTAAAAAATGGAAGTTGAAAATAAACACAACAGACCAAAAGACAAGTTCAATTACAAGAGCTGAATATTTGTGATTTATCATTTCAGAAAGATTCTAGAGTTTGTTGTTTTTGTGTTTTGTTTTGTTGTTTGCTTGTTTGTTTTTATGATCCTTATCAAAAAAACACTGAAACTTTTGAGTTACTAAGTTGATGTTCTTACCACATTAAAAGACAGCCACAGGAACACCTATACAGGAACTGCCATTTCCTGGAGAGACCAATGAGAATTCCTCATCCTTACTTCAGTACCTGTCATTTCCACAGGGTCAAGCAATTCTTCAGTAAACTTGTCCCTTACAGCATAAACTTCAGTTGCAATTGTTATTCCTAGGCTTAAACTTCCATCTTGAAACACTATTAAGAACTGGTGCCCAAAGAACACCTCTTTTTAAATAAATTAAATAGAAAAATTCAGGCAGTTAGTGAAGAAATACTGCCTTCTAACATACGTGCACTGTTTCAGAAAAAAACACCCAAGTATATAAGAACTGGCACCAATTTCAACAGACTACACCAGAGGCAAAGCACAGTGGTACCTGACAGACTTAGTTCCGCCTCCGACACAAACATTAGACAGCAGCTAATGAAGCTGGTAGAGGCCACCTTAAAAACATGACTAACTCCTCAGGCAATAGCTAGCAGACCCATAGAATTCATTGCAAAAGGATGCAATGGAGATGAAAATTTTACATGGGTTCAAGGAGAGACTGGACAAGTTCACAGAAGAGAAACCATTCAAGAGTTACTGAATAAACAGAAACAATATCAGGCTCAGAGATTCCTTGAGCTGGAAGTAGCTGAAGAGCAAGCACGAAAAATATCTAACACTTCTCGTGTTCGCAGCATGCCCTTTGCATCCACTTCCAGATGTTTTTCAGATGGGTCATGGGAGGAGTCAGGGAACTTGTGGGTTCCTGTATGTAATTTTCTCTCTTCTATCTGCTATCAGGGGACACTAGGAGAAGAAAAATGTCAGTGGCATCCAGTGTGGCAACTCTTCTGTTTTAAAATTATTTAATGAAAGTATTTTAAAACATAACATTCAAAGTAAAATATAGAAAACTTATTTTAATGTTTGCATGCTACTATCAAAACTGCCAGCTTGATAAAACACATTAAATTTGAATCATAGAATCATTCCTCCACTCACTCCAGCACCTCCACATCTTTCTGGTATTGAGGTGCCCAACACTTAACACAATACTTGAGGTGCGGCCTCACCAGTGCCAAGTATGGTGAGGGGGGAGGGGGAAATCACCTCCCTGCTCCTGGTGGACACACTGTTTCTGATACAAGCCAGGATGCCATTGGCTTCCTGGCCACTTGGGCACACTGCTTGCTCATACTCAGCCCCTTGTCGATTAGAACCCCTAGGTCCCTTTCTGCTACACAGCTTTCCAGCCACACTTCCCCAAGCCTGCAGCATTGCATGGGGTGGTTGTGGCCCAAGTGCAGGACCTGGCACCTGGCCTTGCTGAAGCTCATACAGCTAAAACATCAATGCGATCTATCCAAGCCTCTGTGTAGAGCCTCCCTACCCTCATGCAGATCAACACTCCCACTTAACTTGGTGTTGTCTGCAAACTTACTGATGATACACTCTATGACCTTACCAAGATCATCAATAAAGATGTTAAACAGAAGTGGTCCCAACACTGAGCCCTGAAGGAACACCACTTGTGACCAGCCACCAGGTGGATTTAACTCCACTCTTTGGGGCCAGCCATCCAGCCCGTGCTTTATCCAGCAGTTTTGATGAGCTTGACCTTTCATTCAAAATATTAGTTAAAAAATTGTTACGTGTTTACTGGAATAACATTATTGATTATTCACCAGCAAACCTTCTACAACAGTTTCATTGCTTTGCCTTCTACACACTGTGTGCCAAAGCTTAGTGGGCAGTAGCATAGTCTACTACCAAACAGTCCTGGATACCATTTTTCTCCTCAGAAAAGCTACATGCCCAAACCTGGGTTGGATTTGCAGGTTGTAAAAAAAAAAAAAAAAAAAAAAAAAAAAAGAACAGGTCACAGGTGTCAGCCTGTTCACTAGTTAGGGAGACTTCTATACTCTCCTTTGTTCACTTTCCACTACACATCTCACAGTGTTTCTATCACCTGAACTCAACACCTCCAAGATGCTAAATTCAAAATCTACAAAACACTACCTAAGCACCCACATTTCTCAGCTGCCAGCACTCCACTACACAGTTTTGGAGAATGGAACACAGCCAGGAAACTAAAACATTTGGAAAAAATCCAGTAATTTTGCATTTTCTTATGTTATTAGCAGAAAACAGAACTGGTTTATGTCAGAGGAGCAAGAGGGGGAAAAAATTAATTTGTAAATATTTTTAAAATTATATTAACCTCCTCCTAAATGTATCTAATATTAGAATGAGAGAAAACATAGTACTTACCTAGATTTAAAAAAGCCAATAAATATGATTAAGTGTGTCACAAAAAAACCCAAACCTTTCATGCATCAGGAGGCTGGCTCAAACAATTGTTTAAGACAATACTATTGCAAGACATACACAGGTTGATATCAGAGAATATACACAGCATATTTTCCTTTCCAGAAACCATGCTTTTTTATGCTAGTTGTACTTTATAACAACAGTGAACTCTGGAGAAATTGATGAAAAACTGACTTTCAAAAAGCCTCCCCCAAAGTCTCAAGAGGCCATTAAGTAAAATTAATCTTGGCATTAGGGGAAAACATTGTGTTTAGATGCCACCACCAAGGCATCAAAAGAAGTAGTAGCAATATAAACTCGCAGAAAAGGGTCAATAGTAGAAGGCCAAGGTTACCTACCTAAGCCACTTTACAGAGTCTCCAATGACCCAGAAACAAAATGTGGCAAAATTCACATAAAAATTATTAAGAATAATACAAGAGAAGGAGGTGTAAGAACTTCAGATAGTCTAAACAAGATAGATAAAAAGGGAAATTGATGACAAACAGAAAGAACAATCAGCAAAGTATTATATGTCAAGGTGAAGATGCTACTCACCAACTTCCTGGATTTTAACAACAAATTCAGAGACATGCTGTCTTTCAATAGTCCACTTAAGCATGGTGTTCACTAAAAATAGTTAGGAAGTCTATAAAATGTTTTGGAAAAGGTTATAATTGGTACACTACAACCTGAATACAGCATTCCCAAAAGGCACTTTGTAAATATACATCACTCCCAAGTGGGCACACAATGTAAAGACTGATTTGAAATGCTAATCAGTTTCAATGAAGGTCAAAGTTGACAACAGTCATCTTAAAGGGGAGGCCAAAAAGCATCAGAATGTATGTTAACTGTAACCAAGAGTTATACAGTAATACACAGGAAAAAGTATAGGAAAAAAACTATGACATCTGAATTTTGTAACACGAATATATTCAGCTGGAGTGGGGTTAAAACACCACAAAGAACTTAAGACAGAACTATGAAATTCGTGGTTAATATGAGACAGTATACTTAGAATCATAGAATCAACAAGGTTGGAAAATACCTCAGAGATCATCAAGTCCAACTTCTATACAATAATTCCTCAGATCCCCAAACTTTTTTTTTAAATTAAGCTACAATCTTAACATACTTTTAAAAAGGATTACATGCTTTATTAAACAGCATAATAAACTGTAAAAACAACTGAGACTGATAACTTGAAGAACTGTGAGCTACTAAAAGTTTTGTAAGTGAAACTTTTCGAGGGCACTACATATCTTTCCAAAAAGTGATTCTCCAAGAAAGACAGCAAGATACATATGTCCTGTAATGAAATCCTAATTATTTTTTGGAGATAGCAACTAAAGGTAGAGTAGTTACCACAAAAGTTAAAATCTCAGCTCTACAGTCATTAGACTTTTTAAATATGAATTCCACACCCCCCTCTTTTGCAGAAGCCAGCAAGCACACACAACAGCTCTGCAATAGTCATAGCGCATGGTGCCTTTAGCCCAGCTAGCAAACTAAAAATTTTTTTTTTAAATTTGGTAGGTTATATGGGAGTACCCTAGTAGTCAGGCTGCAGGATCTGAATGTATTGAGATAAGGGAGGTCACTGAAGAAAACAGAACAGTAATGAGAACTCTGTTACTGCAGTGGTGGGATACAGCAGCAGAGGATCCAAATCTGCAGGAAACCAGGTTTTGTCAGCTTTGCTGCTCACAGAACAATTTGTTTCCCTTGTGTTTTACAGATTTGAATACTAATATTTCTGCTTTGATCGCTGCGTTAAATGCAGCTTTACTGAATAAAAGGATTAGTTTGTCCAGACTGGCACAACTACAACTGTGATATCAAGAGAACTCCAGGGAAAAGCCTT
Organism: Indicator indicator; assembly: GCF_027791375.1. NCBI lineage: Eukaryota > Metazoa > Chordata > Aves > Piciformes > Indicatoridae > Indicator > Indicator indicator. The sequence goes on along the minus strand of NC_072017.1, from coordinate 24,105,669 downwards.
TGACCGTGAAGTGCATGCTCAATTTTGTAGGTTAAATGGACAGTAGCTGACAGTGGGGTTTTGTCACACATATAGTTTACAGTATGATACATACAACAACACTTCTGCAGTTTAATATATGTATTATAAGATTTTTAGATTACTTCATTTTTCTTGCTTTTAGTAGGGGTAATCCCACTCTCGTCTTACCCAAAAGGCTAAGAAGTCAGGCAGCACCTAACACTCAAGTTGGTTCACAACCAGCTGGATTTGAAGAGTGGACAGCAGTACCACAAAAGCCAGAAAGTGGGGTGGTGGTGTGTAAGATCAGTCCTTTTGGTTGCAGCACATACTCCACACAAGCTCCAGCAGATCATCAAACCACAGCTGAGATGTTTCAGGGCACAGTTAAGCAGATCTAATGGACATTCAGTGCTGAAAGATTCACTGTGCATTCCCAGTGTCAGCTCTAATGCACATGCCATCTCACACTGAGCCAACTCAGTTTGAGTTTTAGTTCCCTTCTCATTTAAATTCAGGGAACTAAAATGGTAGAAAACCAACAGCACAAAATTAATTACCAAGAAGTCAGATTAAACTCAACAGCTAGCACAGGAAGAGGTTGGAGGAGGCAGAAGCTATTTGGAACAGCAGCAGCTAAGCAGGTCAAACGTAATATGAAATGATAACCCTGTAAAGGATGAGGTAATAGAACAAACTCAGGAACCTTCAGTCTGTAATTTCAGATTTTATGAAGGAAGGAAAGAGGGGTAGATTGTTTCAAGTTTCTCTCTTTTTAATCTTTGCTAGGTCATACCTAACCTATGCAATCAATTTTGTTCCCACCACACTGCCGTGTAAACAATAGGAATGTGAAGGACTAAAATGTTAATACTGCTTTTGTGCCACCAAACAAGCTTTTGCTTTCCCAGTCATTCCCAGCTCCCTTTCAAAGGGTTCCCACAGCCCATGTAAACAGCATGCAAGCTGAGCGGGATGAGTGTATATACCTTCTACATAGGGAGTCAGCAATTGCAGCATGTAGTTCCCCTAACCAGACAGCCACACATCCACCCCATGACATAGGCCACCATCCATCTCTACCCTTTGAACAAAACAATCCTGCCTGTGCTCCTGAGTCATACTGAGTGTTATCTAGCACTCCTGCCAGGCACAGCCAAACATCAGTAGTGGCTGAGCTGAAGTTTGAGCCTCAGTTATTTCAGAATCAGACCACTACTTTTCTGTTGCGTATCAGGAATTACTTGTTTTCAACATACTCAAGCATTCCAGTATTCAAAGGACAAATAACAACAAGACAATTTGCAAGATTTACCATGGCAATAAGCTAAAAAGCTGGGAATACAACACAAAACTTGAAATGAAAAAACAGTATGTCCTGGAAAACAAATCAGATATTAACCATGATCATCAAAGCTGCTTTGCTACAGCAAACCATGTAAAAGAACTGCTCTAGGTTTAGTGAGCTCTCGGGTACATAAAACTTTAAAAATTAATTTATAGACAAGCTAAGAAACTGCCATTATGAAAATAATCAGGATCATTAACACAAGCACACTTCTCTATTATGGGCTTGAAAAATGGAAAGGAGACTTGTCTATAGCAGTCCACATAAGATACTCCTAATAGAATCTATTTCACACGTATTACCATTTCCCTAAAGACACAGTATGTGAAAAGAGCATTACTACTAAGAGGCTACCAAAACTTGCATGCTACTCTTCATGTTTCATGAAAATGAAGCGGTCGTTCAGGGCTATGTGCCCCACAGCTGGTTACACAGAGCAAGTCCAGGGCAAGACGAAGTCCAGCAAGCAGGAAGGCAAGCAATGACTAAGTTGCTCTTAACCAGACTACAGACAGCAGTGTGTGAATCCACCTGCTACCACAGATAATGCAACTAACACGCCATGAAAGAAGAGTGGTACAACTACTCCCTTCTACCAGAGGCTTATCACAAAGGTACCCCATCTGCCTCCCTCCTTGACTACACAGAGAAGTTTAAATATGCACCAGATGGGCAGTATGACAGGACTCTTGCAACATGTATCAAGTTAGGAAAAAAACCAATTTTCACAGTGCCCCAAACAAACTAATAATTTTGAATTGCATCTTGCTGGAATATGCAGTAGGCCCCGCTATCTAGATACAGAAGAAACAGCACTTTACAGGCACACACACACATACAAAAAAAACAAAACTATTCCCCTCCTACCACCCAAAAAAAAAAAAAAAGGAAACCACCAAAAACTAAACACAGCTACTTTGCCTTAGCATGACATAGATCAAAAAAAAAAAAAAAAAAAAGAAAAATCACTACTGTACTGTACTCTGCAGTAAAGAAAGTTACCTGTCATTGGAGTGATCCACCCACTCACAGAAATGCCACATATCTGAAGACATATTCATCAGCTCTGGCAACAGACAAAACTGCCACAGCAGAACTCATTAAAAAAAACATTAAAAATCATTTGGATGAGGGTATCTTGCTTTGAGCTTCAGTGCATGAATTAAAACAAACTAACAAGACATAAACAGCAACAGAAGTAGGCACTCCCAGCAAACTGCAAGTTTACTGACCACTCAACCTATGCTCAGGGCTACAAGTAACACTGCTTAGCACAGACATAGCATTTGGTAATGCAAAGGTGTAGACATCCTGCCTTCGACAGATACTCAACACCATGCCATGCTACATGGGACCATGCCAGCCACAAAAGATGAGTAACATTTCTTCAGAGAGGCCTCACACCAAAGTAGTAGTTTTTGTTATCATTATTAAATGCTTACAGCCTTAAACACTGAAGAAAATACTCATTTAAAAAACAGCCTTATTAGGCAATGAAGAAGTCAACAAAAGCATGCAGTCAGGTCTAGCAACAGAACGCTACTACAATAGCCAGTGAGAGACTTCTCAAGCATGAGCTATGCTACAATGCTGAGAGGCTTGCACTCGCCAGGGAACACACTGAGCAGTTTACCCTCCTAAAAAGGGAACTTGAGAAAAAGCTTGAAACGTTTTCTTCCCCACCAGCTTTGGTTTGTGGTGTTTTGGGTTTGTCAGTCATTTAGAAAGACAAGTAGTTTGTCCTGAATTAGCCTCTTCACTTCTGAAAATATTTTGACTATTTTCACTCCTCTAGATATAGGGGGACACATACTATTCTATAAAGCATTTCACATACATGCACAGCTTGTAATACACCTAACTCCCTAGGAGCAGAGGCAGATACTGCAAGCTACAGCAGATCTAAATGTAATGGTTCATCTTAGACAAAACCTCATAGACTTTACCCTGAAAAGCACATGCTCCAACAGTATTCACCAGCACCTGTGAAAATACCAACAATATGTCTAGTAAGGACATTATGCCAGTCAAAGTGGTCCTGCCCTTCAGAAATTCAGAGCAATTGCTACAACCTACAATGCAAAACCACAGCTGAGTAACACTGACTCAGCCTGACCAAGTTCAGGAGTATTTCAATTCATCGAAAAGAACCCCCAGCACTCCAAGTACAGTCATTTCTCCACCACCACCCTTAAGCTCTTTGATCATTTCAGCAAGGGAACACACAAGGGAAGTTTCTGGTAACCTGTATCCTCCCACCTTCCTAGCCACCCAGAGCAACATTTCTAAAGGAGGAAGTATTGAAAAAGGGAGAACAACAAGCTTTGATATCAAACCAAAAGACCAAACTGCAGAAGGGAACACAGGAACAAGTATAACAATTATCCCAGAATCAGTTCAAGTTTCTAATTTTTAAAGAGAGACCAATATATAAAGAGGGGAACTAGAGAAGGGAAAGAAAGAATCCATGATTACTGCCTGGGATAGTACACTGGCAAGACTCTTTGATCCAGGTTTATGGAGAGTTTAGAAGAAACCATTACAGTGCCTTCTTCCCCAACGTCCCCTTCTCCACAGCTCCAGCACCACAAGGCCAGGTCTCACCATAGCATGTGCACACCTCTTGGCTCTACCTGTGGACAGCTTTCCTGCTTTTGGCAAGGAGGCAAATCTTGTGCTTGGAAAGTATTGCTTCATAAGCATGCCCTGCCCTCTTGAGTACATCTCACCTCAGTCTTTCTACACTACACTGAGGGGCTCAGAGTTCTCAGTGCTGCTTCTCCAGAGATGCAACAGGCAGCTCACACCATTCATATGGTGGTGGAAGTAACTAAGCAGGATTCACAACAGTGGAAGAGAGTAATTGCCCCTATTCCCTTTCTCTACCCACAAAACGTTCCCTCACAACTGAGCTGCAATGACTCTAACATTCATTACAACCAAAAAAATGATTGCATATGCAAAGCTCTCAAAGGAGAAAAACATATGTGCTTTAATACTTAAGAAAGCACCTAATCAAGCTACTAAGTTTATTTACTAATTCCAGCTGATCAGGAAAAAAAAAAAAAAAAAACCAACCAGATTAAAAAAAATTACTACTTCACTATTTTACCCACAAGTGAAAGCTGTAGAACTATGTTTCATTTTCTGTTGAACATGAAACTGTGACAGGTGTGGACAGGAAGAAAGCATTCCTCTCTCCTCACACAGAAATTATAAGGCACCCCACACAGTTGACTTGTATACTCAGATCAAGTCACTAAGCAGTGAACTGACCCCTCTTCCCTTGAAGTCACCAAACAAGTTCACCCAAGAGGAAGCCACTAAGGGTTGCAAAATGCACACAAACAACACTGCCCTAAAACACACACTGACAGTGACCACAAGGGTGTTCTGCGACAAGGACTTGTAAGCACATAGTGCTGCTCAGTCTTTCACAGACATCCACTAAAGACTACTGAGAGACATGAGATACTGGGCTAAACTGACCTTCAATTTAAGCAAGCACAGGCCATCTCACAAACAGCCGCCATACCACCACACATCAAGACCAAGAAGTTTGTTAACAATAAGCTGACTTCTACATTTAGGTGGTTCTAGGTCTTCCAGACATATCTGAAGTCTTTGTACCCTTGGCTGTCACAAGAGACTATTTTAAAGTCCATATTAATGATTCTAGTAAAGTTTTCTAGTAAACAGCTTTTGTCTATCCTGTCACTACAGGGAGCACTTCAGTACAGAACCATCCAGCAGTTTTGAAAAATTCACTAAATCACAATACTTTCTGTTATGGAAGAGCATTTTCAAGAGTGATTACGTGTAATCCTCATTGTCTCTTTCAAGAATTACCTAATTTCACACAGCCCACATAAAAGAAGGGTGAAGCAACTCTGCAGATAGGGTGTTTATGCTACTTTTATTTCAAATGTAATGTACACATAGTCAGTTAACAGGCATGTGTTCTTTAGAAGAACATCCAGAAGATTAAATATGTTCATTAAATACAGTCTCAATTTAAAACATGCTGACTAAAAGATAACTAACTTAGTTTACTTTAAAGAAACAGAAGAATAGCATTCCTCTCTGTTTAATAACATTGCCAGGCCTAAATCATCACACACCATTCCTTTCTTTTACTGATTCAGAGACAACAAATTCCACTGAAATAATTAACAAAACTTTTGCGAAGTACCACACACACACATAATGGGAGGAAGCAAAGTTAATTTGTCACTGTAAGAGTCTAAAGATAAAAATTATTTCTTACCCTAAACTAAAAAGCTACATAATATAAAAGCTTCCTTAGCAGCTAATGCAAATGAAATGCACATCCTTTGAGAAACATTCATGTTTCCAAATAGATACAACTGTAATAGTAAATTATTCAGTTTGAACAAAGGAACTACACTGATTAGATCTAAGCTGCAATAGAAGGAAAATCTTAGTGTTACTACAATGATTTTTGTCAAGATCTAAATGATGTATCTTCTTGAGATACCAATGAACCTGGAGCACCAAGAAGAATGTCTATGTGCCATCAAAAGACAAAGCCAGACTGCCATTAAGAACCAGGTGACAGAGAGTGGGAACGGCTGATTTACTTTTGGAAGGAGGAAATGACGTAAATGCAGGTGTAATCACCATATCAAAAAAGGACATAGTGCCTGTTAGCTCCTGGGGATATTAAATACATCATAGCATTGGCCATCTCCTTAACAGTAGGGCCTGAAGAGAATGCAACTTCCTTTCCAGACCTCCTAGTTCTGGGGCCAACAAAAGCAAAAACTGAAAAGATGTTAAGATACAGAGATGTTTTGGTCTAAAAAATAGAGTCTTCCTACCTGTCAGCATTCTTGGTCTCAAAAAGAAACTGCATGAAGTCAAGTGCTCTACCTTTGAACTTCCTACTGATGTATAGGTTTTCTCCTGAGCTTTCTCAGTGAAAGAGACAAGTACATATTTGGGAAACTCCCAAAAGCACAGCACAAACTAAAGCACAGAGCCAGCACACACTGATGGAATTCTGTGGTATGGCTTTCCATACATATGTCAGGTTTTCGGACCTTCAGCCACTATACGTTTCTGCTACCTCCTATTTTTCTCTAAATTCAGTCTGATAAAGAAAACTCTGAAGAGTATGACCCTGGCAACCAAATCATGGGATGATGACAAGCTGTTTATTCTTTTACTGAAGAATCAGACAAATCCTACACTTTTGCCCTTCAAAGTCTTTCTAGACTCCATCCACAGAGGTGCGGAGAAACAGTGCTCAGGCTACACTCACACAGTTTCCACACAGTTGTGATTTCTGAGCCTATGTCTGAATACCATCTCATCAAATAAATGAGATTTAATCTCCACTCTTCACCTCTTAAGTATATGAAACTAAATGTTGTATAAATTTCAACTTCTGAATAGTATAGCTGAACATTGGCAAACATAAACGTTCCTTCCTTGACTAATTACTGTGGTAGTGCTCTCTTCGGTTAAGAGCAAGTTAAAATACCCTACTAAAATAAGTTTTGCTGTATTTTTTTTACTTAGAGGTGAATTCTGCACGCTGCAGAAACGGTAAAAATCAAAGTAAAACGAAACTCAGGGAAACAAATAAGGTCCCGTTCCCAAACAAGGCCCTTCGTTCCCCAGCCTCAGAGTAAGGTTTGGAGCGAGGGCAACGGCACTTGCTCGTGTTTCGTAAGGATGCAACGTGCCCGATGAAGAGCCAATGCTACTTCTTCCTTCTAAACAGCATTTTAAAATGCTTTATGTGAAAAAGCAGCTCCTTAATAACGTTTTCCCGTGACAGTACCATTTTCCACACAAGTCTTACGTAGAGGAACAGACAGGCGACTGCCACTGAGTCTATTACGAGCCACTCAACCCTTTTAAAAGGACAAGAAGAAAAAAAAAAAAAAAAGGAGAGAAAAAAAAAAAAGGCACAGGGGGGTGGGGGATGTTTGAAAACCTCCCGGTTTCCAGCCCCGTGGCCGTGCGTTTCGCTCCCAGCCTTGCACAACTTTCCGCCCCGGCGGTTCCGCTCGGCTCTGACGGGTGGGGACAGAGGGGTCCCGAGCCCTTTCACCGCCCGCCGCCTTTGTTCGCAGGGACCGGTGCTCCTGGCCCACGCCGCAGCGGGTACAAAGAGGGCGGCAGAAGTTGCGGAGAAGACCTCGACCCTTCCTGGGGGCCACAGCGGAGGAGCCCACCCCCGTCTCCTCATGCTGCGGTGGGCGGGAGCGAGGCGGGGGCCACCCGCCCGCGGGGCACCAGACCGTGCGCAGCTGGCAACGTGAGCCGCATGGGAAGCGACGGCGGCGCCGCGCCCCCCGAGCCGGCCCCCACGTACTCCACCAGCAGACCCAGGGCGCCCGAACCCCCCACTCTAGGGGCTCCTCCCGCTTATACTTACTTTTCGGGACGGGCTTCGCTAGGCTCTCCCTCCGGTCGCGGCTCACACACCTTCCCGCCGGCGGGGCGAAGCCGGCAGCGAGGCGGAGCCCCCCCTTCCCCGGCGGGAGGAGGCCCGCTGCCCCCTGTCCTGGGGCTGCCGCCGGGGGCCGGGCGGCTTCAAGGGGGCAGGCGGGTCCAGCCCCCGCCGGGGCAGGCTGCAAAGCAGGTGGTCTTCGGGGCCGGGCCCCGCGACTGCTCACCACCAGCCCCCAGCTGCGGCTGTCCCAGAGGCTCAGGTGCGCCTCCGCGTCCTCTCACATGGAGACACCGCCTCGCTGCCCCCCGGGCCGGTCCCCGTGTCGCCGCCGGCCGGGAGGCAAGTGGCTCGGGCTGCGGCCCCCACCTCGCTCTCATACACTGCGGGCGCCGCCGGGCCTCGGCTCCAGCGGCCGAGAGGAGCCGCTAGGGCCCCAGCCGGGCGGCGCGGGGCAGCCGGGCGGCGGGGCTCGGCGCCGCGGCCGCTCCGCTCTCCCGCATGTGGGAGCGGCGGCGCGGGGCGCTGGGCGGCGTGGCAGGGCCGGACCGGGAGGGAGCCAGGCGCGGGGCGCAAGGGGGCGGCAAGCAGCAGCGCCCCGGGATCCGCTCGTTTCCTGCGGCGCCGGGAGGGGGCGGGGAGGGCGGGCAAGAGAGCAAGCACGGCGGCGGCGCACACAGATGACAGCCGTAACCGAGCAACAGGCTCCGCCCCACCCCCGTGCGGACGCCGGACGATGACGCTACAGGCAGGCAAGGCGGAGCCAAGCTGGTGCCGCCGCGACTGCACGGTTCAGTCCGGGACAAGGGGCTTGTGCGCAGCCGCAGTGGATAGCCTCGGCCCAGCTCAGGAGCTTAACTTGGGATGGAATGGGGGAGGGGGCCAGCGTGACGTCAGAGACGCGGGGAGGGTTTTAAGCCCTTGCTCGCACGCACGTGCGCGTGCCCCCGCCCCGGCGGCGGGCGTTGGCGCTGCCATGGGAACGGGAGGCCCCTGGCTCGTATCGCTGCCTGACCGTAACCCCTTCCTTTTGAAGAAACGACGGCGGCGAAGGGCTAACACCTGGCTGCTCTTGCTGTGCCTCAGCCGCGCAGGTGCTTCCAGAGCCCCGGGACGTACTCGTCCCCAACAGGACCTCGTTTTGCTCCTCGGGCCGCGGAGATCTGGGTGCCTCAGACTCAGTAAATGGTTATGCAGGCCCTCTTCTCCTAAAGATTAGGAAAAAAATATAGAAATTCGTAATTATAGGACCTTCTTACATGCATTACAGAGTTGTGGCCGTTGTAGGCGCGCTTCACCAGCCTTCTGTTACCATCTGGTGTAGAAGATAAGACACCGTTCATTGAATACAAGGAAAACATAAAATAGTTAATTGTCGCTCATTAAGTGTGTGGGATGGCTGCTCTCAGCATCCAGCCTGTGTACTGAGAAAAGCTCAGGCCCTCCAGAAAAAAAAAAAGAAAATGAAAAAAAAGGTGGTATTTGGTCATGTTGCTATCATACCCCACATACAGAACAGCAAAATAAAGATTACTCACATCTGGCATTTCCTACCCTTTGAGTGCTAATCTTTGCCATGTTGATGTATCATCTTCTGGGAAGCACAGACCGCAGACGAGATAACTGCCCTGCCTGGACCCCACACCCAAGGCTATCTAACCACATTAGAAGCTGCCTAATTGCACACTAGCTTCTCCCTCTCTGCCGCTCAGTTTTATTACTCTCTCTTCATCATCTTACACTTGATGTTTCTTCACCCATTCTCATAGATTCATTTACAGGATTATTCTCTTCCTGTGTGTTAAAAACAGATGTTTGAGTTTACCTGAGTCTCCCAACCTCTCTTTTGTCTTGTCCCTTCTGGAACAAAGTAGAAGAGCACTCTTGACTCTTCAGCCTTACAGCCAGGTCCCCTTCTTACAAGCTTACAAGCTGAAGCTCCACACCTCAGTCGCTGCTCAGCTTGTCCTTTTTGTCACAAATTGGCAGGGGGTGCTTTTGCAGAGAGCAGCCTCCTTTGCTAGCGAGCATATATCCTCGCAGAGCATCACTCACCTTTCCCATTGTAAATAAGTAAATATGTAACCAGGTAATTAATTTAAACTTTATATTTCTGGAGCAGGCAGGAAGTAACTCTGCATGAGTAATCTAATTCTAATCTTTTTACTTTGGTAAACTGGGTTTTTTTCTTAAATTTACAAAAACCCATGTGCATTATTTCCCTTTACAGAGGACATAGTGTGCTAAACCTTTTACATCTACAGTGTGGAACTTTCTTCCTAGAGCTAGGACAAGGGAGGTAGCTCCTTTCAAACCTTATCCGTGTTAAGGGGCTACTAGTTCCTGTTTCTTCACTCTATTGCTTATTCTTTTGGCTTTCCTGTCCCCACCCCACCACCCCCCCCACGTGGAGTTCTCCTCCTACCAGTTAGATTTGCACACGGATCAAACACATCTGAGACATTATTACCGAGTACAATTACTTGGGAGTGAAGGAAAAAGTTGTCTGTCTGATCAGTATAAATCATTGACAATGGCAGATGCATCACTCAAGAAACAGGACTGCTCTGCCAGCAGTGATGACGGTGCTGAGACTCTGTGGATTTAATGAAAATGTTAAAATTTTATATTAATCACAGATTAAAATGGTTCACTGCCTAGTCATTAATGGAAATGTGGTCATGACTGACTGTACTTCAAACAGTAGGGATAAAAATAGGAGTTGTACTGCAAATCAATTCATTGACAGAAATAAACAGGGAGATTTAACATTGTTGTATGCCAGACTACTGTCACCCCACATACAATTTCAATAAAACTTATTTTAAAAGTAAAACAGAACAGTTTTATGCAGAACTGTATTGTTTTCAACATGCAATCCAGTGAGAACACACAAAAAAAACTTGCCAGAAGTTATTACTGTGCATGAAATAGTGACAGAGCAAGAGAAAAGCTGGTTTTAAGTACTCTGTCTAGAGGCTGAAGGAATACCTGCTGACTGAAAGTATTTTCTTCCCATGATGTTTTTAATCTTGATGGACTTCCATCTGTACCAGAAGGTGGAACTAAGCTTAATGGCAAGACTGCAATCTATCATTTTTTATTACACTTTTAATGCACGTATAAAAAAAAAATGCACTGAGATACATTAAAACTTCCCTGTGACCTTGGTAACTAAAAAGAAGGCACAGGAAATATAGATGATTGTTTGAAAATATGTGCTAGCCAGGAAAGAGAGGGTACATATGTTAGTAACAAATCTACAGAATTGTTATTACAGAGGAAAACTGATCTTGTATTTCACTATGTCATCCTTAAAATTAGATAAATAAGGTGAACTAACCAAATGAAAGGAGGAAATTCAAATACTAAATGACCATGTTAAAAATCTGATTATTTTCCCATATTTCTGATTTTATCAGATGTCTATGATAAATTTTGTAAGCTTGAAGTGCTGTTGCATGTAAAGGGAAGCATAAAGAATTTCTTTTGCAAGAAAACATGGACACAAATGACATTAATGTGCAAGGAGGCCTTCTGTACAAGGCTCAGTCCATTTTGGCCAGTACAATTTAAGTTCATTCTTATTTTGTTTTAGACTGTTTGTCTTGAGTGTTTACAGATACATCCTAATGGTTTACAGGGCTGTGCATCACACCACCTGCAGAATTGCAACTGGAGAAGCAGGAAGCCCATACATTGGGGTCACAGGTTATGCACACATGTGAGGTTCCTGGGCTGGAGAAGGTTTCTGAGGCAAGGTTGCTGTCAAAACCTTCTTACTGAATCTACTAACTCAGATTGCCTGCTGCCACTTCCTAAGTTGTGTGAAACATCCTGTGTTTCATGTAAGGATATGACAGACTTCAAGAAGGAAAGAACTCTTGTTTCTATAGACAACCTTCCTAGCAATGTCACAGTTAGTTCTACCTTTAATTTCCAACAAATGAAACTGCAGTTCTAGCTGACCTTGAGAAGATCATTTTAAGTACCTTGAATGATAGAACCGAAAGCTCCTCCATCCTAGAAGCTAGATATTTGATTCGTTTTTGCTTTCTTGCTGTCCTTTTCAAGAATATTTTTAGAGTCACTGGTAAGGCATAATTCACATTTCCCCAATTGTTTTGCTGAGTGCTGTAAAGTGCTCAAGCAAGTTGCTCCTGGCATAGCCACTAAAATCACAGTTGAAGAAAGAACCCGTTGTATTCAAATAAAACATGGAAGATGCAGCAGAAGTGACAAGAAAACAAGAATTAAAACTGTCTTTCCTCTTCATTTCTGTAGGCTCACAGACATACTGATCTCAAGCAGTTATAATGTAAATTTTCTGTTCCAATAAAAGGAACAGGTAAAGAAAAAATAGCTAGCCAAGATCTCACTGCCAAGCGATGCAGCAGCCTAAAACTTCCCAGTTGCAGACAGAAAGTCTGGGAAAGAGAGAAGAAATTTCCAAGGTAGATAAGGCCAATTTTCATGGATGCAGTCAAACAACTGGAGTCTAAATTTCCCAAGCCTCCGCCCTGCTTGGCAGACTCAGGGAGTAAATGTACTGCAGCCAACATCGATGAAAGTTAAGCCAGACATAACTAGCGGAGAGCCAGGATCACACTGCAAGTAAAGATAAAGGATGATGCTGTGACAGCACCAGCACAGGAAACTGATAGCACAGATGATCTCACCAACAGGGAATTTCAGTCTCAAACCATAGGTCTTGATGTCCTTTGCCATTGACATCTACTTATAAATTTCACAGCTGTAATATCATATCTGAGGGGGTTTGTGAATTCAGGAAAACAGCCTCATTTTTGATACTTACAGAGGTGATACAGTGCAACACTTTTGTTGGGTTTGTTGTGGGTTTTTTTTCCCCAATTCTGTTACTCCATTTCTGCTTGTCCTGTTACAGGTACCGTCATGGTTTTGATGGGAGTAACTAATGAAATAAGAGAAACAGTGTTATCAGTGAGAATGTTGGCTAAAGATTGTCTATACACATATGCTAGTTTTCATGATAGAGTTAATTACCTTTGCTTGTCTGTCTATAGCCTAATGCAAATATTATTCAAGTTAAATCAGGTCTGGCCTAAGCATTCTATACATTGATATTTTAATTTGCTTATAAAACAAGAGCATTTCTGCTGTTTTTCTTTACAGTACTGCATCACAGAATCACAGAATGATATGTGTTGGAAAGATCATCTAGTCCAACCCCCATTCCAGAGCAGATTCACCTAGAGCAGACTGCACAGAATGCCACCCAGGAAGATTTTGGATGACTCCAGAGAAGCAGACTCCACCATCTCTGGGCAGCCTGTTCCAGTGCTCTACCACCCTCAAAGTAAAGACGTTCCTCCTCATGTTTAAATGGAACTTCCTATGTTCAAGTTTGTACTTGTTACCTCTTGTCCTGCCACTGCATGCTAAATTGTACTTTTAAAATACACAGCTTTAAACAAAAATACTGAGTATTGTCAAACCTTTGGAACAGACCTCCAGTTCAACCTCATCTGTGCAACACTGCAGGCTCAGATCTCCAATCTTAGAAGCTTTATGGGCAGGTATTTAACTCTACTCTTACTACTAACGCACCTGATAACACGCTCAAGTGAACTGATTTCTGAATGTTCTCCAAATCCACACCAAGACACAAAGTTTGGCAGGTCTACCAAGGCCATGATTACAGCAGGGCTAAACCAGCACTAGAGCCTTGTTTAAAATTAACTGAATGCTGGAAAAGTCAGAGCAGATATAGCATAGGTACTGGAGATCAATATATTGGCAGAACTATATTGAACAGCTTGCTTGAGAGCTCTCTGCTAGCAAGCTTTGTCAGTCTCTTGCTGCAATTATGCCTGAAATTAATAGTTAAAAAAAAATATCTCAGATACCCAGCTAAAGGCAGCTATTTGTTCCCATAAAATCCACAGAGGGAGTACAGAAAATCCCACAGGAGAGCATCTATTCTGTGCCTCTGTCAAGTACTAGCTTACAAAACATCACCTTATTTATAATATTTCTCTAAGTATGTACTTGAAAACGTTAGCACCTTTCTTCTATAATCTATATTTAGCAATTATAGTCTAACTGTCATAGTTAAGCAAAACAGCTTTGGTGGGAGCAAACCCTAATAAGGTATCCACTGCCACTGAAAATAACTGAGTCACAGTTGTAGTATTTAAACTATTTGTAATAGCAGTAAGCAACAGTTCATAAGAAACCACTGTGGAAACCTGTTTTCAGTAACGTTGCTGGTTTTTGCTACACGTTGATCTTAATGCTGAATAAGACCAGAACCCCTGTTTTTTACAGAAACTTTGTTACTTTTTGTCCACATTTCCAGAATTAGTTCTACAAAATGTAACATTCATGTTTTGACTTACATTTGAGTCTCTGTATTTCACTTTTATTTCAAATATTATCTGACACTGTCCTTCAATAGAATTAATATTTTGTTCTGCCATCTTCCTTTGGCCATCAACAGTCCCCTCCAACAGTTACATTTTGTTAAACAATCATTCAGTCCATCAGCTCTGGCAAAAAGGTTTGCACAAATGTAATAAAAGACAATCTTAGGGAGAAAAAGACATTGGGCTCATGTAATCACTAACTGTAATAGGCAACACAGAATTCTCATCAGTTAAAGTTTCTGAAGCCATTTCTACTTTCGATTTTAATTATATGGCTATAAAATGGGACATTGAAGTTTTAGGCAACCAGCCCCTGGTCCTGCAAACTAATTAAGTCAGTAGAATGGAGGTAAGGGGACCTTCCCAAAGCCTTTCTGAGAGAGACAGTTCTCAATTTATATGAATTAGGCTGTTAGTACTGCCATGGAGTGGCAACGGGATCTAGTCAAATTATAGCCTTTGAGGCTTTTCTGAGATTATGTTTTGTGATCAAAAATATTGGCAAGTTAATATAAACCTGTAACCTTATTTCAATTACTTTTCATGCTTTCCAATTAATAATTTGTTTCCTGTGTTGTTGGCTGTTACTTGATAGTACATTCTTACTTTTCCCATGTCTAAGCAAATCAAACTCTTTTGTGTAGTTGTGCTGCTCTAGATTAGACAAACTTTAACTACTTATATTTCAATAATTATATTTTTGTTTTATATATATATACATACAGATAGAGACCAGGAACAATTTTTAGAATACTTAGCTGTGTACTAAAAAAAATCAAGATATAGCTGTTACACAGAAGTGTACAGTACAATCTGAAAACTATATAGAGTTGGGAAGTTATGAAAAAAGAAAAATCTTGCTACCTTTTAATGGTGCAACCAAAAATAACAGTTTTGTTTAGGCAGTCATGCTGAAACCTTTTTATAATTTAGCCTCAGCCGAATAAATCCAGGGCCCTAGGAAGAACAGTAAGATACCAAGGTTTAACATTTTACACTTCCTCAGTGCTCTTTGGGATAATTTTTCAGTGCTAGCAACAACTTAACAGAAAATTATTAAATTATATAGCAAAGAGTGTCTTCTGCATGGCAAAGGTAAAGCTCAGTGCTACACTCTCTGGCTCCCTTTAGAAAATGTCTTTTCTCATCAGCTAAATCTGTATCACCTTAAGTCCAAAGGCAACTGAGAGCATCGAGAAATAGAAACATTCAGCATGTAGAGAACACTAAACATTGAAAATATCTGCATCCAAGAGCCCAGCTTCATAGAAAGAATTCCCAGGCTTTCTTTTCAAAGGCAGAACCAACAGATATTACCTGAGGAACCAAGCAGAAAGCTACAGAATTATTCTTTCTTCAGAGCATACTTTTGCTGTAGGCAGGTAACACAAAATTTTCCAGGATAGTAGAGACCTACACTACCTAGTGCTGGATACTGTCTTTTTTACCCCTGAACAAAAGGAAATCCTGAAGAGAGGGGATGTTACAGCCCTGACAATTGTTATGATGAGCAATACCTTCAGATTATTCTGTTTCATCTATCTCAGATATAAAAGTTAGGAGTGCAGCCTCCTTTCCAGAGGGTAAAATTGAAGATCTCCAAGTCTCATCAGGAAAGATTTCCCTGAAACACAAGGGAAAGAAAAGGGGCAGGGGTGGAGGGGGAGGTTGGGAAATGGAGGAGAAGAGAGAGGAAACATCAAAAAAAATTTCCTAGTATTTTCAAGGGTTACTCTGACAGTCATCATGACTTTTAGAGTTGGTGCTTCTGTACAGCCTATATGTAAATGGATATTAAGTGCTTTAAAATTTTTAATTAAAGAAACTAGCCTGAAAGCACTTGTTTATTAGAAGCAAGAAATAGTCTCAGCTGCCTGAGAGGGAAAGCTGAAAGAAATTCCAGGATGTTCAGAAGCACTCTAAGTAAGTTTCCAATATTTAACAGGCTTTTGGTATAGTTGGGCTTTCTTACTGTTCCTGTCATAATAAAAGCAAATTTTATTTTTTTTTTCAAATCAATGTGTTTATGGGAATCAAACTGTTAGGCTGAGTAACCTCAAATATGGTTCTCATTAGCAAGGTGTTACCACAGCTTTCTTGACTAGAGCTTGTATTCCTTGGGGTAATATTAACAGCTGCAATCAGAGACTGTTAACTGTTACTCAGATTAAATAGCTTGTCATTCAGATTTATGTAATTGGGGGAAGGAAATGAGGATTAATTCCCTTCTAGCACTCACAGGTCAAATATTTATTGTAGTTTAGCTAGTATAATGGGCTTGTACCATGTCGTAAGCTTGAACAAGAGTAAAATAGCATAATATCTCTTCTATGGTTCTGCTCAGGTCAGTTTTCTCACTGTTTCTATTAAGCAAAGCAACGACCCTACACATTATTTTGTAGAATTACCCCTTAGCAGAAGCACTACTAGAAAAGAACAAAAATTTCTCAGCCAGGACATCTTCTCAGCTATCTTCAGTGTTGCTCAGTATGCTGCCATGCAATAAAACTTTTCCTAATTCAGCAAGAAACCTCCAGACTCACAGTGTTTGTTGAAAAAATGCCTAAAGTTGCAATACTGAATCAGTTGCATTAATATTAATAGTGCTGAGATCCTTAATCTAGATAGTTCTCAAACAGCGTCATGTTCCTCAGCCTCCTGGGAGCATGCCTTGATGTCACAGAACTGAAAATGGTTGCTACAGCTGAGGAAAAGCTATTACCAGTTCCTGACACTGCTTACAGTGCAGAATTTGGGAAGGAGAGCGTTACTCCCGTGTACAAAGCTGCTGAGGAAATGCAACACGATAAAGCTCAGCAGGCAGAGCCTGGACAGGTGCACACCAGCAGACTGCAGCCCTACATTCCTCTGGGAGCCCAGGCTACAGCAATAACCACTCCTTCAGTCAGCTCTGTGGGCCCATCTCATCTCCATGCTGCACTGCCCTATACCCACCCCAACTATGATACCAGCTTTTTGTACAGCCTTAATGAAAACCAGATCAGAAATAATCCCTTCTTGAGGGTTTATTTTGAAGGTCAGTCAGCTAATTGCTCCTTTTTTATCTATGATGTGGTGATGTTGATGTTGGTGCACTGAGTCCACACGAGAACATGTGGCTAAGGAAGCAGGAGCTTCCCAAATCCAACCTGCTATGGAACCCAGCATACGGCAGGTTGCATTTCATGTAGCCTCCCAAAGGCTTCAATTATTTCTGTTAAATGGCTGTTAAACCAAACGTAAAAGAGGGGTTCCCAAACCACTGGCAGAAGTCACATTGATCTTACTTGGTCTAGGACTTCACACATTTAAATAAAAGGGAAATCAAATATTTCTTGTGGTGTCATAGTAAACTTTCCTGGCCCACAGCTGCCATAAAGCCTTCCAAGCTGGATGTGGCTTGATCTTCTAATGCAGAAGATGAAAGATCATGCATTTCTTACCTTGTACTTTCCCGCAGGAAGGAGAGTTTGAAACTTGGTTTATTTTTTCCTATTGGTTGCTTGGATTTTAAGCATTTGATATTCAGGGATGAGTCTCTGAGTAGGGAGGAAAGTTTGTGCCATGAAATTAAAATCTATTTCATGCCCTGTGGATCTGATTTTTAGTTTCACCTCCACTTTTCTTTAAGTGTTTGTATTTCATACACAGTGTTAGCTGCTTTTTGTTGTTATGCTTCCAGGAAAGTCATTCAATACCTTTTGATAAATGCCAATTTACGTACCTACATCTGTGTTTGTGTTTATTTCTTAAATCTGTAACTGTAGTTCCTAGAAGTTCAACTCCATCAACAAAACCCACAGCATTCGTTTTCTTCATCTTATGTCTTTTTATTTACTAAAATTCAGCAGGCAGTCCAGGTGAGTAACACGTTATGGATCACAAGGATTTCAGCAAACTGGCTGCCAGAGCTTAGCTTTGGTCTGCACTATTACAATGGTAGAACTGCAAACATTTTCTTGTCTAAATTATTGCACTCTAAGTAGTCCCCCTTTAAAAACCTTCTTGCAAAAGAAAAGCTGCTAATTGTTTAAAATGTATAGAACAAGATGAAATTTTTAAGTAACTGCCTTAAATTTATAGTACGATAATTAAATTTGATGCTTTATAATAACTACAGGAACAAAGGAGGAATTTTTAGTGTTGTAAACCCATGGAATCTAGATATACTGTAGGAGGATTTGCTCTTTGAAACACTATGTATTTGTCATGGACAATGTCAAGACACTGAACTTGTTGAGCAAATTGCTTAATGACACATTTTCTTACTTTTTTTTCCTTCATCAGTCTCTTTTTACTTAAAATAGTCTACAGTCTTGTAGATAATTTTAGAACTACATCATATTTCATTAAGATCCATTTATTTTCTAACATCAGAAGCACAGTTAGTAGGGTTAACACATTAGGCTTTCACTGATGAAGTCCCAAACTCCATTTCATCATAGCTCCCATACCATATGAATTTCGTTATTTAAATCTAGTTTCTATCAGCCACAATTAGTAGCCTCTGTATATGGGAAGACCAGAACTGAAGTGGAAGACATTTAGGTTGGAAAAGGAAAGAAGAGATTTCTACCAAGCCAAATACAAAGAAAAACAGTATTTGTCAGCACTGGATGCATGAAGTCACTCTCTACTTTCTCATCAGCTACAAGCTTCCTATGTAATATTAGATAGATGCTAGAGCCACTAAAGAATTCAGGTGCCTAAAATCTAGATAAGTCAGTGACCAACTTTTGAGGCTTTATCTGCACTGACATCAAAGCATGCCCTTCAAACCATCCTTCACTTGAACCAACCAGCAGCTACTTGCACTGGAAGTCATTACATCTCACTCAGCCCTTAGGAGCAATTCAGCCCAGCCTCAGGAACAGGAATTACCTGGAGTGACCTTGCCCACCAGTTTGCTTTGTTGTGGTCCCCTTAACCCTGCAGATTTCAAGCAGCAGTGCCACAGCTTTGTGTTTCTGGCTCACACCTGTGGACTGATATTTGAGACAAGCATGGAAATTAAAGCAAGGCTGATTGCCTGAGTTCCTGCCAGGTTAAGTAGGCAGAATAATGCTAGTTTTTGCAGCTCCAAGGTAAGATGCATGTTAGGGAGTACTTGGGCTCACAAAACCCTAAATAATGGCTTTCTATGAACCTGTTGAAACCTGCATCAGAGCTATGAGTTAGGTGTGTTTATTTTGTGTGGTGATAGGAAAGCAACCAATGCCTCAGAGATTTCTCTTGATAAATGGTATGTTGGATTAGAAAGTAGCCATTACAAGTGAATGCTGAACAGAGGTTTTTCTAAGTCTCTTTTTTTTTTTTAGTGTTCTTGGAGCTGTTTTCAGCTGGCCTGCTTTTATGTTTCCAGAGGGAAAATTGGATATATCCCTGTGCTGAGTGTTTCAGTTGGTCTGCTCTCAGTATCTCCTGGCTCAGCACAGGGTTTTCTGGACTGCTGTTCAGAGGCCCCTTTGGGAGTCAGGCAGTTTGTAATGTGACCAAGGGAAAACCAAGAAAAGAAGATATTAGAACAGATGTCTTATTGCCTAGGGCAGTAGTGCTTCAGAGTGATGGTCAGACTTGCAATGTGACAAACAGTGAGTGCTTCATATTGTTATTATTTGTTGTTGCTACTAAATGTTTCTAACCACTTAGTGTTGATTGAAATTGAGTATTCTGTAGTATTTCAAAATGTTTGAAGCAGCAAAAAGGGGTGGGGAAGAATAGCAATTCTAAGTGTATATCTAGAATCAGCTGTGCTCTGACACGTGAAGCCTGAAATGGCAAAATGGTATCTGTAGCAACGCATTTGTTCCTGCACCGCAAATTGCAGGTACAGCTCTCTCATCCCTAAAGGTATTTACTGAGTTGGAAGGAGAGTTTTATAATTCTGATTTCAAGAGTACTTCGCTGATTGACATCAGCTGAGGAGCCTCTGTTTGCTTTTTAGCCTTATCTGCTTGACAACTTGTCCGTCTTCTCATGAGACTTCGCTGTTTTCTGTTCTTAGGGTTTAGTCTTCTGCATTTTAGTGGGTGTCATGGTAACTGAAAAGCAACCACATGCAGCAGGCTAGCAAAAGAAGACAGAACTGCTGAAGGTTGAGAAATAACTGGAAGGAATATTTCAGTACTGTAAAAAAACCAAGAAAGATACTTCAAATGGATCTTGGCAGGGGAGGAAGTTTGTGAAGTAAATGGCAATAGCAGTAAATGATTACAGCTGGAACTTCTAACAGCAATGTGATGATTCA
This sequence comes from Indicator indicator, assembly GCF_027791375.1. Taxonomy (NCBI): domain Eukaryota; kingdom Metazoa; phylum Chordata; class Aves; order Piciformes; family Indicatoridae; genus Indicator; species Indicator indicator. The sequence continues at coordinate 24,085,243 of NC_072017.1, read as the reverse complement.
GTTAGATACGTTGGCAAGCAACAGGGTGTGGGTTCAAATTTGAGCAGTTTCTTCTATCTATTGTAGGAAGGCAGCAAACTAGACACATTTAGGCTCGTATCTGTGGCCAGATGAAACTCTGAACAGCTACAAATGAGACAAAACCCTTTACAACCATTATTTCCAATGGGTTTGTAAGAGCTGCAGTGGAAGCTTGCTGTGGTGTGGACTTGTGAGAAGTAGGTGCAAGGTGAAATGTGCTGGAATATGTCCTACTGTGTGGTTGGGAGGCAGCTTGGTGATGGGGGGGAATGCCTCAGCAAAGAGTTGAATTATGAGCTTTAATCCAGAGTGATGTGTGCTGAGGGATCGCAAGTCTGAGAAACATTGATTCAAAAAAACAAATAAACAATCTAGTTCACAATTCAAATCTTCTTGACCTACTGACTTCTAGGTAGTCTAAAGTAGAAGATAAGGAATGAACTTGGCCTATAACTTCCATGTATCTCACCTTTACTAGTATCCTCCAGTCATGCCCCTGGCATCCGCGAAAAATAGGCTCTTTGCTAAATGTGTTGAAGACTGTACACCGGAGGCATCTTCATAACTGCAGGACCTTAGGGATGTTAGAAACTTTTCTAACTGTGTCTCAGATAGTAAATGTCTTCACTTTAGCCAGCTTCTGATGTAGTTTAGAGTTCCCGTGTCATGGAGGGAAAGTGAGATTTCTGCAGAAGCAGTCACAGAATAACAAATGCATCCTGGTCCTGAGTTAGTTATCATTTTTGTTAGAAATGTTTCTTTGCTTTGCACTTGTCGAGCTCCAGCTTTTATCCATTGAACCTTTTAATACAGACCATAGGTTCAAGAGCTTTCTACAGTAAAAATTTCCCATTGTTGAGACGTATAAAATACTAGAGTTTCAACTGGAATCTGTCACATGGTAAAATAGTACCTGAAATATAGTATTACTTTTTTATATACAAATAATTCTTTACTGTGGCAGATTTGTACTTGGAGAATTACAGGCTTCATATAAAGCATCTGTCTGGAAACCTCTTCTTCTAATGCCACCCAAACAAAGCACTTCAGAGCTGTAAGAACATCCAGTGTTGAAAGTACATTTACAAGAGTGAGAAGGATGAAGAGCTTCTCACAGATGCTGCAATCAGAAGCCCTTTTCCTTTGTTGGTCACTTACAGACAGGGCAATTTGAAATCACTGTGGTGGACTGGTTTTCCACAGTAAAATTAGTAACTGCTCTGCTTGCTTGCTTTCTATTAGTCACTAGAAACTACATCCATCTATATAAAGGAAGCTATCACAATGTGTAGATGTCATCTAATTTCAGTGTCCTTTTTATAGATTAAGGATTTAATGAGACAGTAATTGGATTCTTTTAGATCTTGCTCTTCCCCTGCCTGTTCTTCTGGGCTATTATATCAGAGTCTTTCTAACGCAATTTCTTTTGGATGTGTACTCTGTTAGCCTTGGGTTCCCATCTCTCCCAATCTCAGTATTTCCCTTCAGTTAATTGCCTTCAACAGTACAGATGAGCACGTTTGCCTCTACCTAAAGGACATTGAAACAAGACCATTAAAGGCATAATCTTGGGACTGAGAACATATACATTTAACTGAGAAAAGAATAACAGCCCTGCAAACTTTATCTCAAAACTAATGATTAATACAGGCCTAAAGGTGCTTGTGCAATCTGTGTATAAAAATAATAGTCTGTCATCTTCTGCTTACAGGTATCCAGTGACTCTGTCTTTCACCTGCTACTGCAAAGTTGCAATGTTCTCTCTACTGCTCTTTGTTCTGCTCTGCTGCTCAATGCTCTCTCTTACATGCTAAGTGTGAATCCAGGCAGTAATTCACAGCACTGAGAAATCAGGTGCTAATGCCCTTGAGTTGGGTGAGAGAAGGTGGATAGCTTTTCATCTGCAAGCTGCACTGTTGTCCTCCCCAGCTGCCTCGGAGAGCAAAGTCATAGCTGGGGAAGCAGCATGCTGCAGCTATAGGAACAGAGAAGAGGAGTGGTTTAATACCTGAGCAAAAGTAAAGAACTGAATTTGTAGCTGTATAGCTGTTGCAGTATCTTTTGTATGAGTGAACTTAGAAAGATAGCTTTAAGCTGTATTTCTGCTTCTCTCAAAACCTAGGAGGAGTAAATTCAGGGCCCAGTGTAACCTGGCACAGACTCAGTCCTTTGAGCTATCCCCTGCTGCAGCGACAGCCCAAGCTCACTGCTGAAGCCCTGTGCGGCTTCTCTGTGGAGAACCTGCATGCTGAGTGAGGTGGAGGGGGAAGGAAAACAGAGCAGCCAATTATGCTGCTCCTTATTATAAGGCAGCTAGGTTAGGGGGCCAAAGAGTGAGATGTTTATGTGGTGATGGAAAGAATACTGTAAATGCAGTTTAGAATGGATGGGAGGGACCAAGCAATTAATCTGCTTTATTCATTTCAGCTTTATATTCAAGTGTAAAACACTTTATATGCACAAATGCAAGAATACACTGGCTGAAAGTAAAACTGAAATGCTTGAATTTCATATTAATCTGAACTTTTTGTATTAATCTGAAAGAGATGAGAGATTTATTGCTGGGAGAATCACTAGGAGGTTTCTTTTGTCTTTTTTTTGTAAAGCAAAAAGATTCAGGCCATGTCTGTCTAGGATCAAGGATTACATTACAAAAGCAGACAGAGACATCAGGAAAATAAACAAGGCACAGAACTGCAGGCAAGAAAACAGCAAACAAAACCATAAATCTGGGGGCTAAGGTAAGACAAGGGTAATGAGATTAAGAGCTACTGGGAATAAAATGCATATGTACATGGATGTGGTCAAAACTCTGAAAAGGATCTCTAGCAGTGAGGAATAAATCTCTAGGGTTTTATGGTTCTCATTTTAAATAGACTAGAGGGGAGGAGGAGGCAAAAAGACATAAACAGTGGGTAGGTCAAGCAAATGATGGCTGTAAAATTACAAGTTGCTTTGATTGAGTTCCCCAATGTGGAAAGGACCCTAATAATAAAATGTACATGTCCAAGTACTGTCTCCTGTGGGGAAAAACTCCCCACTGCTCCATGCATTTGTGAGATTTAATGAATGGGGGCAGGCAGAGATGGGATGTGGGGAGCTGGGCAGGGAACTTGCCAAGCCTTGCTTGTCAAGTTGCATTTGCTGCAGTGCTGCAGGGATGGAGCTGTGGTGTTGAGGCGCTTGCTAAAGCTGCTCAAGCTGCTGAGCCCTTGGAGTAGCCCTGCCTGGGCATGAGGAGGGGGCAAAATGGGCTGCTGCTGGGGCACTCTTGCTTGGTGCACACAGGTTGCATCAGGGAACAACATGGCTCCAGAGCTGTCATAAATGAAGTTACTGGGTTTAAAAACAGTTTTGGCTGGTTGGGTTTTTTCTCTACCTAGGTTTCCCAGAACTACACAAGTCTGGTTGACTTCCTCAGTTGGTAGTTAATGACCTGGGGACAGGAGGGACACAAATCACTGAGGCTACAGGAAAATTTATTTGCAGGAGATGCAGTAAGGCCATGTATCAATAAATCTCTTGTTCTGTCACTTGATAGCTCAGCAGCCATAAGGCACCAGCTTGGAATTGTAGACTGAGAGTAATGGCTGTCTACACCTGAGCTGTTTCAAGATTAAAAAGGGCTTCATGATGCTTGTATGAGAGTCATAGGAAAAATCCTATGAAGATGAATGGTAGCTGGGCTGAGACCAAAACTATCACATGCCTCTTTGTAGTAGTTGCATAAACAGATGATGAGTAGATCCTTTCCTTCTTTCTTCTGCTCTTGTCTAAGATCTTTCTTGACATAGATAATGATAAATCAAAAATAATAAACTTCCCCTTTAATGCATTTGAAGCTTTGGCATGAAGTGGTGTAAACAAGTTCTGAGGTCTAGTGGATGGGAGCATTAAACCTAATTATTAATAAATAACACTTGAACAAAACCTGAGGGAGCAGTTTGTGGCTGATATTATTTTATGCTAATATGTATATCCATAAATAGTATTAACTTGAGTCTCCTGTGATTAATCTTTGCACAGAGTGTATCCCTTTGTGAACGTAAGTAAACAGAATTGATAGGACCCAGTTTAGTGTGCTGCCTGCCAGGACCTATGAGTCCTCCCCTAGACCTCAGCTCTTGTCGTGCTCATGGAATGCACAAGGATAATACTTCAATTCATGCCTCCTTCTGGTTTTTCCTTTCAGTTCAGTAATTTGGCTCAAGCGAGGTAACACAAGGATCTGTCTTTTTTAGTCTGTGGTCTTTTATGGGTTTACTAGTTCTGCTGTTCACAACACTAAAAACTGGAGAGAATTATCTACAGTTAAATTATGTTATGGATGCTAGCAGTATGTTTAACCTTAAGTGTTTAAATTACAGCAAAGGGGCTTTTCATTGTTCATGTGCTTTCCAAAAACGTGACCTCTGTGAATGTAACTAACGCATGGCTATACAAATCTTTATTTTTCCTGTAGGGTTGTAGGCCCCTTATTTTATATCCACTCAATTATTTCTCTTTGGTTACCCCTTTTATCTCTGTACTCTGCCAGTCACTGCTCCACAGACAGCGATGCTCTTTGCATGTATCCATTTGCCATTGTCATCTAAACACCAGGTGAACCATTTTCAGAAAAATTTCCCCTTTACTGTCTCCATGAGTCTTGCTTCCCTTCCTTGCTCTTTGAGAATAAACCATTAAACCCTTTGACAGATCTGGCTATATAGCAACTGAAAGAAACTAGACTTCTTAAATTGGTTGATTTAAATTGTTTTCTGATTTCTTCTGCATGAATTTTATGTGCAAGCTGTAGAGCCTAGTGTGGATAAGTATCTGTTTTTTCCTATGAAAATGCTTGTACTTATTCCAGGGGAAAAAAAGATGTTATGTGTGTTTGTTCTTTCTTAAACTGCCCCTATTTTGCTACAAAATATTATTATGTTTTATTTAAAATAATTTAATATTTGGGAAAGTAAATGCTGCTCTTAAGCAATCAGGTTCAAACTTGTAGTCCTGACTTGAAAGAAGTCCTGTTTGAGGAAAATGGTCAAAATACAGATTGTAAGAGTAATTTTCAGTGCTCTAACAAGAATACTATTGTTGGTAGGATTGATCTGGATGGCTAGCATCAGATAAACCAGAAAAGATCTGACTGAAGATCATACTACTTTGGTGTTCTGTGGGAGTTAAACCCATATGTTCACATGGAAGAAGTTTGGGCTGTAGGTGACCTTATACTGGAAAAAGTTTTGCTCTGCCTGTGGCACTGACCAGCATGTCTTCATCCTCTGCTGTGATGACCCTTACAGCTGATCCCACCAGCACAGAGAGACATCTTAAAATCTTGCAGCTGCAGTGAGCCCCCAGGATGATGGGCAGATAATAAGGGTCAGTGGTGCTCCTCAGAAAGCGTTGGGAACCCCTTCCCTAGGGAGAGAGCAATTGGCTTGTAAACAATCCAGGCCAAACACTGGGGAGCAATGCAGGCAAACTGTCCCCATGCTGCAGGCTCTGCTGCCAAGGCAAACTACCCCTAAACTTTCAAGTTTTTCTTTCATGAGGGGAATTATAGTGTGATGTAGAATATGCACTGCAGTCAAAAGCATTTCTGCAGCTGCAGGTCAGGATTGCCTCCTGGGGGTGGCAGTCGGAGTATCGTTTTGAACCAGAGCTGGATGCATCTAAGGCAGAGTAAAGCAGGTGTCTTAAGCCAAAGTACGACTGGGAGAATCCCCAGCAGTGTAACTAGAGCCAAAATTTCTCCTTTTGTGATAGCTAGGAGGCTAGGAAGCAAGCCTTCTGCCCCTTGCTGAAAGGAAAACCCTTTGATTCATTGTAATACCATGCCCAAATATAGGGACAAGGACCTTCTGATAATATTATTCTATCCTGTTCATAATTTCTAATAGTTTACTGATCTTTTTCCCTGAAAAAGAATACAGCTTGCTGTATTCTACAGCAAAAGTGTGTAGCAGGACAAGCATGCAGGTACTTCTGTCCAGAAAGGGTGGTTGCCTGAACAATACAAGTTACAGCTAATCTGCAGCAGGTAACCTCAGAAGTCTGAAGCAGATAAGCTATTGCTATAATTACATCTACTGCCTGAATGTATTTGCTACAGAGGCTGGAGACATTGTAAATAATTTTTTTCCCAGGTGTTATTTGGACCTGCTGTAAAAGAGACAGTGTTTCAACAAAAAGCCTAGCTATCATCTTTGAGAAAAGAAATTAAACTAAACTATGTTTATTTAAAAAAAAAAAAAAAAGGTGAATCTGTTAGAATTACTTGAATAAGGAATTAAAAAAACTGCTTCTTCTATTGAGGAAACATCCTAGTTTTGATGCCTTGGCATGCAAATCCCAATGACAGTGACGTAGCATTTTGCATTCCTTATTTGGTATTGTAAAATGGAACAGAAGCCTGATTATGACAAACAAGTCCTAGGCACATTCATGAAACCTGACAAATTTGTTAACTATCAGATACTACAAAGCAAGTGTTTTACTCCATGTGTCTACTCCATGATCTCTTCAGCTTGTGGAGAAAATTAAAACCGAGAGTACTACCTACTTGTTGCTGATGGTTCTGTAGGCATCTTCATTGGATGTCATTTCCCAAAATCAAATAAGTTCAACTTTAGATGTGGGTTTAGTTTTCTGAGCTGATATTTTTAGCAGTAATATCCAAGTGGGTTTTTTTGTAGTAGATTTCCTTTCCTCTGTTTTAAAAAGCATAAGCCTCAAACTTTAGCCTCTCCTGTGAACAGAAGTAAGAATAAACAAAATTTGTGTTGGTGGGTGAGAGTGAGGGGATAGGTTAACTGAGCTAACGAGTTTCACTCTACTTCTGAGCTTGATGTTGGTATTCTATATGGAAAAATACTTGTTTCAAAACTTTCCTCCAAAATGTTGAGAAGTCCCTTTTCAGTAATCTTAAAAAATCTGCAGAAGTTGAAAACCACTGAAACATCTATACTTAATGTTTGGTTTTGAGAAAATTCATCCTTCTCCTGAAAGAGCAACTAGCCAAAAGATGTCCTGATAATTCTATTGAGATAGCTTTTTTAAAAGCTCCAAACCCACAGAGGAAGATTATATACCACATCTAATCTTTTTAAAAATCAGAGAAGAAACCTATTCTCTGTGCCAAAAATTCTCTTGGCATATATCAAATGGCTTCTTGTGTTTTTCAGGTGCCCAGATGAGCACTTTTTTTTCTTCTCCAGTTGCCAGAACCAAGCTGACAATTCTCACACGACACTTCTGCATTGCTGGCATAAAAAAACCCATTGAAAATCTGGCAATAAAGAAAGACAGAGTAATATACAAATAAAAACCTGTAGGAAAGTGCAAATTGGGATGTAATAATGCACTGCTCAGAAAATCCCCAACCTTGTGAGCATGGTGGTGTGATTATGTCTCTCTGTAGCACTGTTTTGCCACTGCTCAGGGGCCTGGGTGTGGAAATGATGTGCACTTTGCTCCCAAAGCCATGTGTTTATAATCATTTACATGATTGCACAAACCCACTGCCCACAGGCTGTGTTTATGTTGTAGAGGAGGGTGATGCTGCTGCTTCTTGTACCCTTGTCCTGCACCCTTTTGCAGTGTCTGTATATGTGGGTGGGGGGGTAGCAGGGAAGCACCCCCAGCCTTCAGCATGTAGTATCCCACCCAAAATCAGGCCAGGGAACCGATTCTGTGCAAAATCAGACCTGAAGCAACAATGCACTGCAAGGGTGTGCCAGCCTGTGGGAAAGCAGCTGGTGCTGCCCTTCACTGTCATATCAGACCATGCTGCTACTGCGTTCTTTTCACTAATATTCACAGACAGTGTGACTTTGACCATTCTTAAAATGGAAGTTAGTGCTTAGGGTGTACTTCCATGGATGTTGTTACTAATGCTGCCGCAGGATTTGTCCCCTGAGCATTCCTCATCTTTTCTCCTTTTGCCAAATCCGTTCCCCAACGACCCCTTCCAACCACCTTTTGGTTCACATTGGAGGAGCCCCTGGTCTATAAGGCAGAGTGATGGTACTAACAGGAGCAGAACAGGGCAAGTGTGAGTGCCTGGGAATGGAAGAATAACTTTGTTACTCCCCAGGGTGTCAGAATACTTCCGTGTGTGTGTGAGGGTTTGGTTTGGTTTTCCTCTTTCCTTGAATCCAGGAAAAATTAGTTTAGCAGCCTTATCAATTGGGAGACTCCCACTTTGGTGTCATTTTGGTGTCAGAATTCGACTACCGATGAAGACAATCTGGAATCTTTCAGTGAAAATATAATGAGATCTAAAGGAGCTTTCTTTTTTTTTTTTTTTTTCCTTTTTTTACTTAGGTAAAATTAATTTCAAAGCATTTCTGTAATTTGTGAAGGCTAGTGCATTAGTCTTCTAGGGTTTTGCTTGAATTTTAGAGAGCCGAGTAATACATCAACATACCACATATCTTTGTACATCTTCTAGGGCCAAAGTAATCTTGACATCAATACCAAATAATTAGCACTTTTTGACTTGTATCCATTAGCAGGATTATGGGAAAAAGAGAACTTGTAGACCCTAAAAACTCCTATAAACCTTTATTAGAAAAAGTTCTTTAAAATCTCAAACTCTTAAATACAATTAAGTAATATTGTGATTGAAATACTTAAATCGCTTGAAACAGCTATTTTATAAAACTGTTGCACATACATATACAGATATATAGTTTCATGTACAGATAGTGAATAAAAGTTGGGTTTATAGCCCTCCATCAGGTTTAGCATTGCAAAACAATTTTTAATTTTGTTTAAAATCTCAGATTAGTAGTTATCTATGTATCCATGATTTAAAACTACTTAGAAACTAAAAACAACATTATATTTTGCTGAGGTTAATGTTAGAGTTGTGTTTTACAAGTGCAGGACTATTATGGTGTTAATTAACTGCTGGTAATGCCTGATCTTATGTTTGTAACTTTATACAGGAGCTATTTCTATTTTGTTGAAAAATTCTCCCTTAAGATACTGATTTTTATCATACTTAGGGGGGATGCTGGGTTTTAATTAACTTTGTTTTTATCCACATATTTCTCAAACAATTCCTCCTTTGGAACTGTAGATTTTCCACCTTCTCTAGGGCAAAAAGTTCTCACGCTGGAAATTTAATGTCCAATTGTCTTGAGAAGTGCTGTAGAACTACCAAAATACTTGAAGAAAATGGAAGATGAGGCAACAGTTCCTTAGGGATCATCACATATGCTAAACATTATTAGAATAATACTGCAAGTGACTGTGTGTTTGCATGCCATTTCTCAATTTCTACTGAGAGATAATAACGTATCAGTTGGTGGTAGATGTTGCAAGATGATGGTGAGATGGGTCAGCTCAGATCAGGCTGATGATGAGGATATTGCAGCAAAGGCATAAATACTGTGTAGAGCATGGCCATATGAAAACAATTTTAAAAATATGCTAGCATCTTATCTCCTAACTGGGTGTTCTTTTTTAGTGTTATGGGTTAGAGGACAAGGATGTGTGCATCACTTAGGGGAAAATAAAGATGCATTGACAGAGGATGTAAAGGTCGTGCTCATAAATTGGAATATTACAACGTTTGGGCTGTACTGATGTAGGAATAGAATGGTCTGAATCCCTTGTGATTCAATCCACCTATAAGATTTAAATATTGAGATAAACAGTGCAATAGGAAATGACCACAAGTGTGAAACCAAAATAACAAAGACTCCAATTCTTCAGGTCCCAGTTGTGCTTTAGTTCTCTTTAGGGAGAAAGTGGTGGTTGCTGGATGCAGAGCTGCATAAGCTTGTGTGAGAGTCACTGCTGGGCACTGGCATTGCAAACTGCTGGGTCACCACTGACTACCTTCCAAGCACACAGTTGGTAATGTTTTCAAAATACATCATCTTATCTTGTGCTGTTAAAGAAAACATTCCCTGCTTTGGGCAGCTCCAGTTTGCTGCTTTGCAAATTACTCCTTGTGACAGCATTATTTCAAACCAATATTCCAAAGAATAAGTTTACTGTAAGGAACTTGTGGAAAATTAAAAAAAGTTGTCATAGGTGAACATAAAGCACGTTTTCAATGTTAAAAATCATCCAAGCAGGAAATATTATTTTACCGTCACATATTAAATTTGTTTTGGAACAATGAAGAAATATTTTATTATTTGAGAAAATTACTAGTCAAGTCATATTCAGCGATGAATTAATATGGTTAGCTGTAAACATTTTTTTCCTTTTATATTTTGACACATCCCCAATTACTGACAAAGCTGAACCCTCCTCTGTCAGCTGATAGTGACACTTAGCTGGCATCCCAGAGGCTTGGGGAATGCATTTGCTCTCTTTAACTAGGCTATGCATGATAATGTATTAGTGAAATATTTGCAGGCCAAACAAAACTTATCATTAAACAAGTTCTGAGTAGGAAGAAGTTACGTACTTAATAGAAGATAAGGATAAGAAGGATACGATAGGGTGGGATACAAGATATGGTAGAAAGTGGATTTAATATCTTAAATAAGGTGAGTGAAGCTTTGCAAAGACCAGGATTCACTTTTGTGTTGTGTTACATATTTGAACTAAATCCATGAGATATGCCATCTAAAACCAGTGGATGTGATTATGATATTTATCTTCCCACCCTGAGGTATCTCAGGAGTCTGAGTTACTTGTTTATTTTATTCTTGGTGTGATCAAAGATGACCAGGCACATTTAGAAATCTATCTTTCAGATATTCCAAGCTCAGTGCTCAAAAAAAGAAGCAGCAGAAACCTTACTGGAAACCTCAACCAAGACAGTTATTGCAGAACACATATTCACCTAAATTTCTGTTTGGTATGAATACTGAAGTGTTCAGTTTTTCAACCTCTCTTAAAAAAAAAAAAAAAAAGTTTTTCAAGCTGAATATTCCTGAAGTAGGTGGCTGTTAAAGAGGATGATTAAATGGTGCAAGCTGGCCCAAGGTACTAATCTGTGAAGACAAACTGAAAGGCAATCTCAGAATATTTTTTTCAGTTCTACAATGCCTTTAATTTGAAAACCAAAAAAAGCATGTTGCAAAGATCATGTCTTTGTTTGCCTGCAGTTGTTCCCATCAAATCCTTTGAGAGTCTTTTCAGCTGCTCTGCCTGCCCCCAGGCCGGATCTGTCAGTGCTAGCCTGGTACCTTCCCAGCCTAAGTTGTGTGAAATCAGTGCTCAATTACCAAAAACCAGACAGAAAAACATTGCATAGGTATGAGCTTCACAACCATCAAGCCAGAGTACTCCAGAATTATGGATGCTGTTTATATTGATATTTTTAAAATTAACAAACAAACCAAACCACAAAAAATACAAAGAAACACACCAAACTGGGAACAGAAGTGGTTCTGCATGATACACAACTGAAGAACTAGACAGCAATGTGGACTGTTCTGCAGACTTTTGGGATGAGGCAGGGAAAAGAGGCTTCTCTTGATTTGTGATGAATCTCATTGAAGAAGGAGTTTAAATCAGCTCCTAGTCTTATAACAGTGCTTTCCCTTTTTATCTTTTGTTGTTGTTGGGGTTTGTTTGTTTGTTTATTTGCTGTTTGTTGTTATTTTGGGGCTGGTTTTGTTCCCCTTGGTGATGTTTCCTTTCTGAATACGGCAGGACACAACAAAACCATTTTCTTCTCTGTCCTTTTGAGATGAATTATATTTAAATTCAGTTCATCCAGTATCTGGGGGACCATTAGCTTGTGTGGTGCTTTCCTTCAATCAGTTCTTTGCTGTTCTGACTTCATGATTCTCCATCACTGTGTATACATGGAAAAGAAAAAAAAAAATAACACACCACTGTCATGTTGTTGGGTTAGCTGTCTCAGCAAGAAATAATATGCAGGAGTATCTCTCCAGTCCATGAGAAGATGTTATCAGAAGGCAAATGTGTCAGCCCTGCAACATGTGAAAGGACCCATCTGTGGTGCTAGATGCTGGCAGCAAAGGCTGGTCTGATTCCTCTGCTGGTTAGTGGCTACCCAGTCCATCTTTTCTCCTGCTCCCAGGTGAGAACTGAGCAATAAAACTGCCCTCTCTCCACTGGTGAGAATATTTGTATTAAATTTTACCTCATAACATGATTTTTCTCTTTGCCCCACTGGTTTCTGCCTAGTTAGCTTGTTGCCTAGCACTTTCTTAGTAATGCTTGGTTCATGTCAGTTTTGACTATGTGCCTTTTGGGGTTTTGTTTGTTTGTTTTATTGATTAGATTTCAGTCAGTATTAACAGAAGGGGTTTAAACTGTTTCTGCAGTTAAAAGGGCCACTCATAATAATATTTCACATGTTTTTTAAATGGCTTGCTAAACTTAGGCAGTGTGGGAAAGGAGTATTTTGTTCTCTACTGACTTATTACCTACCTAGAACATCTCTCTATAAGAAAGAGTTACCCTTTCTTGGAGAGAAATACTAGGAGGGCACCTAGCAGTGTCCAGAGAAAACCAATCCACTCTGGGAGGTGTGATAAAGCACAGGGGGATTGCTCATCATACTCAGCAGCCCACAAAGACCCATGCTATCAACAGGACAGGTGGCACTTCTGTTTTGCCAGGGGGGTAAAGGTCCCCAGAGAAGAAACTGGTCATGCACAACTTGTGCACTAAAGAAACATCAGCTTTTCCCTGCCACCTCTGTGCCCACCTGCCTGCTCCTTCTGCTTGTATGGGACAGGAACCTCAACCTCAGCAAGGCTGGGGAACTTTTGTGGTTCTCTGTTTTTTAGTACTAGATTTACAAAGGCAAGTTTTGTTTGTTGGTTTGGTTTTGGTTTTGGGGTTTTTTCCTAACTAACTTATGTGCAAGTCAGGTGACCTCCACCTACAAAGGAACCTGGGCTGTCATGTCTTGCCTCTAGTGCACAAATATGCAGCCTTGATACGCATGAGTACAAATTTTTGCTGTAGTAATAGCTTTGTTTCAATTTACTTCATAGTCTTTCAATTTCCTTGCTCACAAGAGCTGCTGAAAATATGTATTTATCTGTATGTAGTTCTCTTTCTGATGTTATTTATTTAGCTAAGAGTTTGGTCAGGATAAGCAGCAGATCTTGCTCTGATAAGGTTCAATTTCAGAAAAAAGTCAGGAAATCCTGCTTCAGTTACCTTTTTGCTTTGTCATGTAGCATGTTTCAAAATTTCATGTAAAATGAAATTTGAAAAAATAGTTTTGATCAAGGGAAATACTTAGAAATTTCACTACCAGAGGGGCTATAATTTAAACACTTTTTAAAAGCTATATTAAAAAGTCAATTATCTGAAATGTGGTTTTGGAACAACTTTCATTCTGAAATTGTGAAAATGTCATTCTTGAACTGTTTAGAATCTGATATTTTCAAAATTATATTTTTAACAGAATCAATTCATAGTTCAAAACATTTGGGTCTTGGTGAAGTCTTCCCAGCATCTTTATGAAGCAGGAAAACAACACTCAGCCATTTGTCTTCAGTGAAGCCTTGAGATGTTTCCCACATTGAAATACTGGTAAAATCTTAAAAAGGCATTATTGTAGTTTGAGGAGAAATTTGGCCAAAGCAAGCAGCCTTTCAGAATCTGAAACTGAACCTAATAATCTAGCACCTTGTTTTCAATCCTTTGTCTGAGCACTATGAAGGTGTGTGTGTATATATATATATATATATATATATATTTGTTTGCATTTGTTTGCCTTCCTACAATTTAGAGGCATAAACTTCTCTACAGTGTGGTCCCAAAATACCAGTCATAAGGAATTGTGCTTAAATAACATGTGTACCTTCACTCTGACTGAAGCATACTTATCTGCATAGGGCTGCTTTTTGTTTGAGGGTGTAAGCCTCACTACATAGGGTTCTGAAATCCCAATATCTATTTTACTGATGGGGAACTTGAGGTAGGGTGTAGCCTAAAGATACTTTTTGCCAGTCGGGAGCACAAACCCCACCCTCTGAGGGAGTTAATGCAAATCCAGTACAAAGGCACATTAGTAGATGGTTTCTAAATGTTATCTCAAGCTGGTAGGTCATAATGATTTTTCTTCTGAAAGTGAACTGTTTAAGTTTTGGAAAGTAAATTTAACGCCTAGAGTGTCATTGTGCCTAAAAAGCCTTTTACAGTATAACTAACTTCTGCTTATGTTATCATACAGCTCAAGCCTGTTTTGTCCTATACTTCCTATAGTGGTATGCTCAGTAAGTCTGTTTTTAGAAAACCAAGGTGCAAGCTCCTTAATTTTCTCACTGTAGGGTACCATGTAGAGGCTGGAGGGGAAGACCCAGATGGTTAGTAAATCCAGCATCTTTTCCAGCTGTTCAGGGTGAAATACTGCATTTGCTTGCATCAAGAACCTTGGATTGATGTCTTTCATTGGGAAGAAAAAAAAAACAAACAAACAACAACAAAACAAACCCAACCAACCACAAAAGAACAAACCAACCAAAAAACAGCAACAAAAAAAAGCCCCCCACAAGACAATGATTTCTCTTGCAACAGGTGTAAGCAGAAGCCTTTTAAATACAAATAGCTGTGGTAAAGCAACCTCATCCAAAAGCTACCCTGAAACTGCAGCTTTGGAGTAACTGAGTTGCAAACTCTCCAGCAGTGGTGATGTAATGCCACTATTTCACTCCTGAGTAAGGGAGCTCAGAAAAGTGGAGGAAGACACTGTGATGGTCTACAACAGGAGCTGCAGCTCTGTCAGAGAGGGATGATGAACTGAGTTACATAGTGCTATGGGAAAGGGAAGACCTAGGTCCTGCTGCTACCCCTCCCTGCTCCCAGCTTTGCCTGCTGTTCTGTTGCTTCCACTGCACCAGGGATTTTCCTGGCACACAGGATAGTTTAACTGATGATTATTATTGTAATCTGGCACAGAGGAGCTGCTTTGCTCCTTCCCCAAAATGCAGCTGCAACCCAAGCATGCAGGCAAGCCCCTTGCTTCCAGATGGAACCAGAATTTTTAATTAGAGAAAGCGGGAGTTAAAGAGGGCTTTTGGAGTTCTGGCCAAAGCCCTGAAGAAGGCAGCCAGAAAGTTTACAAGTTTACAAGCTGTTAGGATTGTGGATTTGCATCCCTCTGGGATCTCTGCTTGGACCGTGAAGTAGTGCCAGCTCCAGAGGAGCACTACACAAGGGCACCAGGAAGATCTATTGAGTTTCTTTTAGGGTCAGACAAGTCCCTGCTTGGTCACAGCTCCAGACAAAACATCTGGCAGTGTCTCAAGGACCTATAGGCACCTGGTGGCAGAAGAGAGCTGGATATCTGCGTGGGTGCAGAGTGCCAAGGAAGCTATGCTGAATGCCTGTATTAACACCTTGGGAAACTGTGATTAAAGTCTGATCAGCAAACGAAACTCCATCTGTGCCATCTGGTTGTCTGTCTCACACAGGTTTAGAACCACAAGATTATTTAGTGGTGCAATTTACAGGCAGAGACCAGCTTAGAAATGTGTCAAACATTTTGTGTAAGTTAAATTCAAAATCCCCATATATAAAAACTTTAGAACTTAAATAGACCAAAGGATCACTCTACTTATAATTACATATTAAAAACATTAGATTATTTTGGAATCACAGTGACCATATTTCTTCAAATGTAATGAATTAAAAGTACCTTGGGTTGGCAATTGATTCCTTTTCTTCTTCTCTTACAGTAGGCAAACATTCACAGTCAGCTGAAAAAAAGAAGAAAGAGTGGGGTCACTTTTGGCAGTACTTCTACATTTCTTTCAGAAGTTGCATCAACTTTTATCAGGCAGTTCCTCTAGAATGCAGAACTCCAGATGCTCTTCTGCACCCTTTTCTTTGTAAAACATGTATGATCTCCATAGCATAAATGTTATGTGGTTTCAATCCTCTTTCCCTTTGATGGGTGTTGCTGTAACTTCTTGGTTATATATATTACAGCTGGTTTATGTACACCTATACACATGAACTACTTTTGAGGATTGTTTTCTATAAACTACCATGAGGAGGACTGTTTGTTGATCTTTGAATTGCACTTATGCTTTGTAGTCCAGCTGAGAATTTGGGGTTGGGGCTCAAGGAACACTAACAAAAAACAAACAACAAATTTAAAAACTCACATCTGTCAAATATTTGCTCCTTTCCACAGAATTAAAAATACTATTTCCCTGGGTACTGTACTATATTTAATGTCTGTCTTTCAGCACTGCTGCTTAGCACATGTTTTCTACTAGATATTACAGATCACAAAGGTCAAAACCTCATCATTGTGGAGCTTTGTGTTAACACAAAGAAATGCCCCAAGGAGTTTTACATCCTGAAAAACAAAACATCCCTAGAAGGTCAGGCAAATGAGCCATTTGGATATAAGGCAAGGGCCCAGGAATAAAGAAAATATCAGGACTTCAGCATTTCCTAGCCAGTGAAAAACTGCTAGCAGTTCAAAACCAGGCCTTGGTTAATTCCTCGTTTACTGAACATCTGCATTTATTCTAAGGAAAGCCTTCAAAGAGGACGCAGAGCATTTGAGAAACTTTGACTGGGGAGATTTCAGTTGGGAGGCAAATGGGCTTAAAAATAAAAAATGCTTAGAAGGAACTAAGAAGGAGCTGAAGATACTGCTGGTGGTATTTGTCACAGGTATTGATCACTGAATGGGCTGATAGACTTGACACAGAGGATGTCAATGGTGAACAGTGCTGGCAGCAAAGAGCAGCTGTTTCATGTGGTAGAGATGGCAAGTGACTAAAGGGGCATAAGAGTGAAGAGATGCATTCATAGGATCCTGGCAGCAATTGTAAGTAAATAGTGGTCTAAACCACGAGTATATATGTTTTTCTTCTGCAATAGCACAGTGCGAAGCACAGAACTGGAGAAACTCTTCAAGGGCTAAATGCTTCAGAGAAATTAGTATTTAGCATTAAAAATGTATATTTAAAAATCTAAATACTGTTCACAGCTATACATGTATTTAACAGAGTGTCTACTAGAAACACAAAACATTTATGGTATTCCATCATATGTTAAAAATAAGCTCCCACACAAACTAAAATACTCCTCTGAACAATTCTACCCATGACATTTATGCTGTTATTTTAGTATCTGGGAGCCGAGAACACAGCTAAAAATGTTGTAGGAAAAGCAGTGGCACACATACAAAATGTCTTCCATTGGGTTTTTTGATATGCATGGGATCTACCCCAGCTAGAAAGAGAGAGATGATGGAGTAAAGAGGTTACCGTGTACCATTTTTGTTCATGCTGTTCATCCATTTATCAAGCTCTTCCATTTCTATCTCCATAACAGAGGGGGTGTCTTCTTCAAAAATAGGACTTGAGAAGAGAAAAAAAGGCATTACAAAAAATGCTGAGTTCAAATAACTTACAGTATAGAAATTTTGCATGAATCCTTCATAATTCCAGACATATGTATAAAGTCTGGAAAGCCATCCTAGCCTAGTAATTTGAGAAGATGTCAGCTTGATGGGTGTGAACGAAATGGCTGCAAAAAGATGCGAAGGAGCGGTGGTGAGATGCCGCTTCCAGGCGGAGGTAGGGCTGACCGGGATATCACATGGTGGGGAACTCAGACAGTACACTCTAGGGTATGCCAGAGCTGCAGCTATTCCAGAAATGTCCCTACTGTAAATAGAAAACTGAAAAATAAAAGTGTTTGTCTCTGCCCTGATGGAACATGTCAAAAGTCCTGTGGCTCCAGTGATAAAAGTGGAGGGCCTGAAGTTTCATCCTAGCTGTGACTGACATTGGCAGCAACTTCAAAAGAAAAGATCATCTAAATGGCTCCATTTAGCTTTTTCCTTTTGCTGATCATTCCTGAAGTTGTATGGTAGGGAAAAAAATGAGAAAAAAAACTTTCTTTTTCCCCTTTGAAGCCAATTTAGTAACATTAGTAGCATTGATCAGCAAGATGTAGCTTACTAAAAAGTCACCATAAAAATTTCAGTCTGATAAGACCTATGCAGGTTTTTTGCTTGTTTTCCCAGCAGCTAAGGCATTGCTTCCACAACTGGGTGAGCCTTTCTGACCTATCTCAAGAGTGAGAAGACAAACTTGTAAAACAGGGGAGCAAGACACAGTGTTTATTATGAATAGTGAAAGTCTGCAATGAGCCTGGGAACTGAACCTTTTGCTCATGAGGCACCTTGTATGGTGGCTGGTGGAGCTGGGGGTGCCTAGAGCAGGTGTAGCAGCAGCTGTGGGCACTGGGTGCCTGTGGACAGCTCTTGCTGGTCTCTGTTCTGCTCTAGTCTTACACTTTCAGTGAGATACTGAAGTCACGCTTTAGCCACCTCTAGAGGTAGCTAACTGGAGCAACTGATGGCAAACAGTAATAGTGTTCAGTGTACAATTACATTAAAACAGGTGGTGAAGGAGCTAAAAATAATAAAATCCCATTAAGAGTTAAAGAATAATTTTTTTTAAAGTTATATTAATAAACTTTACCTTTTCACATTTTCACTTCCCAGCTCCTCTGGAAAAGAAAAAACTTGGTGTTCATAGTTCTGCTCTTTGTATATACAGACTGCAAACAAGGGTCACATAAAACAAGTTGCATTTTCAAAAGCCATCATAGTTAACTTGTAGATGAAAGACAAAACATCTCATCCTGTTTGTAATTTTCAGAGGAACCCATTATTTTTAATCTTGAACACATGAAAAGCAGCTCATTATTAGCACAGCCGTGCTGGGAGGAAACCAGCTGCTAGCACTGCAGTGGGCAGGACCTTGCAGATGCACACTTCCCTGAGCAAAACAGATGTTGAGAGAGAAATGGTATCCTGAAAAGGAACCACTGCTGCAAACAAATGGTTTATTGGAAGCATCAGAACATTTTACTGCCAGGCAGAATGCATGCAGGCAATCCAGCTCTGCTGGGAGACTCTGGGAGTTGCTCATGGAGAAAAGAATGGGGGAGACGGACTTGCATGGCAGATTAAATCTCAGCTGGGCAAATGAAGCTGACCTAGCCAGATGTCAAAAGCTCGTTAGGACCCTAAGACAAAGCAAATGGGGGGGAGGGGGAGGGGGAAATAGTGTAACAGCCATTATTCAGATAAATAACTTTCCCTCCAGGAATTAAGTGACTGAAAAGCCTTAGCCCTCAAAAAACCCCAAAAACTACACATAGGATTAACATTGTATACTGTCTTAAATTAGCCTATTTTTAATTAATTGTTGCCAATGGGAGCTGACACCTTCCCACTTTTTCCAGCACATTCCCTGACTGCAGTGCCACTCTAGGGAGCCATCTGCTCCTGCCTTGAGGATGCCCAAAATCTCAGCTTCATGCAATAGGCACAGGACAAGAGATCTCAGGATTGTGTTCCTGCAAGGTATTATGTTTTCCATCCCTCTGAAGGGTGTACCTGCATTTTGGGTCATCCAGAAAGAGGTAGGTAACTAGGTGTCTGGTTGTGAGTTCAGAGTTTGCTACGATAGTGACTCTAAAAACGTGCAGGTGAAAAATGACCTGAAAAAAAGACTTGAAATCTATGTTAAAAGTAAGTCATGTCTGCAGGCTGAGGAGCTCACAGCTGCACTCTTGTGTAGAGATGCTGATGTGATCATTTCAGGACTTACCAACTGTGTGGTTTTAATATGACATCTAGGTTTGTTTCTTGTGGCTTGACACTCCAAGTTACCAATTTCTTTGGTAGCAGATCAAGATACTGTCCTGAAGTGCTTCCAGGCTGTCTGTCCACAGGATTCCTAGCTCTTTTATTGTGATATCTTCATACATGCCACCACCCTACAGGATCCTTTAAAAGTGTTCTTTAAAATGCTTTTGTTCTTATTCTATTGAAGCCCCAATCAGCTTCACTTTGTGAGCAGTATAGGCAATAGAAACGTCAAATTCACCACATATGAAGTGATTAAGTATAAAGGCAGAAGTCTTTACAGGCACAGAGTTACATCCATACCCTGTTCCTGGCATTGATGGGAGCTGGACCTCAGTGCCACAGCTCCCATGGGTGTGAAGTGTAAGCAAGAGGAGCCAAGAAACAGAACAAGGAAAGTAGTGTGCGCAGATACTGCTGGCCAAGGGTAGATCCCTTTTCCCATCCATCAAACATGCAACTACAACTAGAGAAGTACATCCTAGATGTGGTATCCCAGGCCTCCAAACAACATTTTGTTAATGCTGAGCACATCCTAAAAATATCCTTCTGATGCATGAGAAGAAAAATTTACCTTGCTTAGACTTTTTCCTTTTATGGTGCGTTACAAAAAATATGATCAGCATCAGCAGCAGGACCAACAGCACAAGGGGGACAACGTATATTAAGATAGATTGTTCTGCTGCTTCTAGGCTGTCCTGATTGTTCTCAACATCCAATTCGGTACTCAGAGTACTTTTTGTTTCGAAGCTGCTTTCAACAGTGCTTGCAGTGACAAGTACTGGCTCGTGGTCACCCGTGGTTGAAGGACGTGTAGCAGGAGGAGGTGTTACTGCAACGGTGGGTAATATCAGCAATCCATCTCCTGAACCATCATTTTCAGACCCTGCCAAATATATGAGGACAGTTTAGCATTTCCAGGATTTTATTGCTATTATCATCAGTGAGTCAAGGCACACAGCATTAATATGTATTTTTGATGTGTTGTCTTAAAAAAAACAAATTGGCAGATGCCCCATATACACAGATTTTAAGTTTTGGGCATCAGATATAAAATTAACAATTTGTCACCAGATCTTACCAGCCCCGATCACCTTTGTCAGCTGGATTAGCATTAGCATGTGTGGCCTTTCTGCACACAGCTGTCTCACACAGACTTGTTTCCTGCAGGTTGGCATCCGGTCTCACCCTTGTGCTTCTCAGTGAACCACTCCAACGTGCTTTGCTCCTCAGCCTTGGTGCATACAGTGCAATCTCTTTCATCCCCCTCCTCACCAAAAGAGTTAGTACTCCCTTTGGGGAGACCATTTTCTGCAGTTCACAGATTCCTCTGGCTCACTCATATCCTTGTTTCCACACTTTTCTCAGATTTGTTAAATATGTTTCACTGTGAAAAACAGAATTAGTGATAGGAAGTCTGAAGCCTACAGAAGCTGCTGGCTTTCACTTCTGCATAGAAGAGGTAGTAGTAACACACGTACTTTGCTTTACTTTACACATGCAATTAACAGCTGCTCTTTCTGATCACATGGGCTGGCCAAAGGAGCATGTGGTAAAGGGTCAGTGCTGGTTAGTCTTCACAAAAGCTAAGACAAATGGTTTTGAGCCTTGATGTGGGTTTTGGTTTCATCTATCACGCATTTTGCAAGAGAATTGGTATCAATAATAATGAAAGACGGGGGTGTTGAGGCTAGTTAAGAGTCTGCGTTGACTGTTGTGGAGTTTAAAGTTTAATGGAAGTGCAGCAAATTCTGGGCTGATACTGTTTTCTATACTGGTGCCAAACATCTTGTTGTAGACAAAGATGTAGGAATCAGTCCTTAGATAAATTACACCAATGTGTTTCTAAATGCAAAGCCTTCACTGATTTTCTTTGCATGAAATTAAATGATCACCTTTTGTATTACCTGCCCTTTCAGGTACAATGCTGGCATGATGCAGCTCTCGTTTTATGCAATAATGCAGGAATGGATTTCATGACTTTTGCAATGACATATTTCTCCCTGCTCTTGTAAAGTGCTGGCCAATCACATTTCCACTAGAGTTAGAAAGAGCTTTAGGTTTTCAGCACCTCAGTTCAGGCATTTCCAATCTCACAGGACTGGAACCAAAGTACTTAGCATTTTAAATGCTTTTGTAAACACATTAATCTTCATAATGGCCCTGAGAGATGAACAGTTATCATCTCCATTTTACAAATGAGGAATCAGAGGACAGGGATGCTGTCCTTTCCAGGGATGGCAAGTGAGAGAGGAAAACTAGGATTAGAGCGCTACCTCTTGTCTAGTCCGTTCTGCAGCACCTCCTCTCCTGTCAGTTTTTTCTCAAAGAGGAGATGAGTATCTCATGAGACCGTACTCCAGGAAACCCAGTTTTAAACAAGCAAACTTATTTGAGTATGACAGTATTGATTTATCTAAATTTTTATGCTGTGCTCATCACTCAGTCACTTAATTGTTTCACCCTTTACTAAAAACTAGGAAAGAATTTTAATACTTAAGAAATAACACCTGATACTTCAATACAGCATTTAATACTGCAAAGGCCACCAGACCTTTTCAACATGATATGACAATGAAAATGTTAGCTTTCCAGTGGCAAAACACTTTACATTGGGTCTCTCTGTAGCTTTCTTCTCTACTTACCATTTCAGTCAGGAGCAAAACACAATCTCTACCTCCCTTGCAGCTAATGACCCTTTACACATGTGCTCCTCCACCCCTCCCTGTGACCTGCTGTCTATCCTTAATCCTGTTGCAGAGGATGGGAGGAAGAGCTCATCTCCTTTACTAGTTTAGCCACTTGACTTTTCTTTCCCAAGGTATTTTATAGTCCCTGGTGCCTGTGGCCACTCCATTACAGTTGATGCTGCTGCAAAGTGGTGAGATATCACTAGAGATGGTCACACTGCAGACTGTGGTGTGATGGACCATGGTGCTGGCAGAGCTGATGGACCACCACAGCCTCCCTGGACCACTTGGACAGCCTTGCTTCATTTTCCTCCTCTAGCCATTGCCCTTGAAAGCTGTCATCTGCCACATTTGATATGTTGACAAGGACAAGCCTGCTGCTTAAAATAGTACAAATAGGGAAGGGTGTGGGGGAAATGCCATATTTTTCATTTACTCTTAGAGCTAAAATGGATTTTTCAAATGTCTGAAGCATGATGTGACTTTAAAGCAAAAGCAAACAGTCACACCTCATTAACTGCACTACTAAACTTTGAGCTGCAGTGTATGCTGTGCTTGATTTCCAAGAGAGACTTTTCCGATGTCTCTGGTACTTATTATTTGCCTGTTTTTGAGCTATGAGGCAGATTTCACATCATTTGTCTCTGTGTGAAATAGAATTACCATTTCTAGTCTCTAGGCAAGGAATACAGCAAATCACAGGGAGTGACCTTGCTGCCATGTATTCTGTTCACTTTGCATAATTCTGGGGACAAAACGACATCTCTTCTGTGAAGACCGTTTCTTCTTAGAGATATTTTCTCCAAGTGAATTAAACACATCTTTCAGCAGAAAGGCAGCCAATTGCACAATGTTCTTGCAAGGATATTGCTCTTATTTCCTGTGTTTCACCTGCTGCATTAACACATCCCCCTCCACCTCTTCTGCCTGTCACCTCTGAAGACTAGAGCTAATGCCTGAGGGATGCCTTACCTGTCACGCAGGGGCTGCTCTCACTCTTGGGCCACCCACACATCACATGTTTTATGTGGCAGGAAAATCAAGACCTGCACCTGGGTGGATGTGCACCTGGCTTGCACCAAAGGAGCATTTGTACCTCCAGCCTGGTGGGGAGGGATGGACTTAGGCCTCCCAATGCAGGCACAGCGCTCATTGCACCCAGCTGCCTGGGACACGTGGGACCAATGTGATTGGCCCCAAGGTTGTTATTACAATTTAAAGTGCTCAAAATAGGGAGCAGGTGCTGTTGCATCTGTTTTGTAGGGTAAGTGAAAGGTGGACAATTGCATGGTTTGGAACAGGGCAGGAGAGCATCTGAAAGTCAGAAAGTCTGTGAGATGCTATTAAAACATTTTCTCCATGCCTGGAGGCAGAGAAATTTGCAGTGGTCATTCATGAACTGTCTTGTCAGCTATACTTGGGTTTCATCTTGTGGAGATATATTAGCTCCCTCCCAAAGGAAGTCTGACCATACCATACCATACCATACCATACCATACCATACCATACCATACCATACCATACCATACCATACCATACCATACCATACCATACCATACCATACCATACCATACCATACCATGCCATGCCATGCCATACCATACCATACCATACCATACCATACCATACCATGCCATACCATACCATACCATACCATACCATACCATACCATGCCATACCATACCATACCATGCCATACCATACCATGCCATGCCATACCATGCCATGCCATACCATACCATACCATGCCATACCATACCATGCCATGCCATACCATACCATGCCATACCATACCATACCATACCATACCATACCATACCATACCATGCCATACCATACCATACCATGCCATACCATACCATGCCATGCCATACCATGCCATACCATACCATGCCATGCCATGCCATGCCATGCCATACCCATACCCATACCATACCCATACCATACCAAAGCCAGTGGAGTGGAAGAAGGAACAAGTCACATCTGACCATGTAGGTATCTCCTTGACTTTGCAAAGCTTGTGCACTTCCTTTTGTCGTGCTCAGCCTCATGCTGTTGTCAGCATGTTGTCATGGTTTCTAACACCCATACTCAGCCTTCTGCACATCTCAGTCAAGGAGCAGGCACTCACATTACAACAGCATTGGCTCCAGCTTTGCCTGGACCACATATAGCATACGTGCTGGACACTTCTCCCCATGTAAAGGGAAATGGATAGGAACACACACATAGGATATAGGATACTTCAGCCCACCCCATATTGCTACTTTCCTTGCTTTCACGAGCAAAAGTGAGAGGGACTGGCATGCAAGTGTGTCCCACTCTGATGGAGAGCTAGGCAGAGCTAGAACTGGTAAACAAGAATCTGGAATCCAAGAAGTCCTCAGATTTCCATCACTGAGGTATTAAGGGTTCTGGTCCTCAGGGCTCCTAAATGCCTGAACAAGTACTAGCAGTGGCTAAAAAAAGGTTCCATTACAGTTCTTACAAAATATAAAAAGGCTATGTCCCTGTATGCAGGTACCATAGTGTAAGAGATTATTCAATATTTTCTATTTTAATAATATGCTTGGATTACTGATGGACTTTGCATGTGTTTTGGAGGTGCTCTCAAGCCTGTCTTTCAAGAGAGACAGAGGGAGTTGAATAAACCAAGCAGCTTTACAGATTGTAGTGCAGACAACTGCATCTTGAACAAACAAACAACTTTTCTGTTGTAGCAGCATTTCTTCCTCTGAGGTTCATCATTCCTTGATGAAGTAAGTGGACAAACAGGTTTCTGATTTCAGTTGGAAGCATGGCAAAGGAAAATAGCCAGCAGTCAGCACATTTGGTTCTGTTGTAAAATCATCAGTCTCCCTGGTGCCTTCTCATCAGACTCAAGGGCTGGGGTCTCTGGAGGGAATTTTTCAAATTACACTATAGTACCTACTTATAGAAGAAAAAGGGATGGGATAAAGGAAAAGCAAGAGTTAAGTTAATGGAGTAGTCAGGGTTATTCATTTGAAAGCATTTTTTTTTTCTTTAAAATTTTCTATAAGCTATAAAAGTGCAGTGAAAGGAAGGTTCATGAGAGGCTATAAAGCTGTCTATGCTGGTGTAAAGTTGCCACATCCTATATCACTCTGCTCTGTACACACACTGCTTTTGGTGGTATAGTCATACCGCTCCACATGGCCTATATGATCCTCCTTCTTATTGCTTGACTCAGGCTTGTTCTGTTCCTCTCCTGTATTTCATGTTGCTGTAAGAAGGGCTGTTCCTTGCCATGGCTATGGCTTGCCCAGCTGCCTGTTGTGGCAGGTCCTGCCTGTCAGTCTGGCTGAAAGAAGAATCCTGAAAAGCCTGCAGGCTAGCTCTTGGGTACATAAGCTCCTCTGATGAGGGAGCACAAACATTTCAGGATGGCTGATCTGTAGACAAGATCCTATTAAAATGGGGTGCTTAGAAAGTGCTATCTAGGTACAACCTGAAAGGGGAAACAACTGTGCAAGTTCATTTACAGACGATGGGAACTGCTGTCTCCTGACTGTACTTCCATCCACCTGCATTAACTGCTGGTGTTTTCATGCTTCTTAGCCTCGAACTCTGAACCCATAGGCTCATTTCTCACCCCTAGTACTGGAGATTTTCCAGACCAAATCATGCATTTAGTTGTGTCCACTTAATCTTGTGGCTTTCTAGCTCTGCATCACTGCATCACCCCTGCAACCTCACAGAGATACAAATCTCTCGGTGCTCCTTGCTCTCAAGATGACTCTGAAATTAAAGATTCAAAAGCTCCACTGTCTCTCCAGCTATCATAAAAATAGAAATAGACTGGGGTCACTGATGGAAATTTAGTATACAATCTTATTGATGTAAAGGAGGAATTTCCTGAAATGCCCCTGAAGCACTTAAATACCGCACAGTGGAAATTTATGTGTGTGGATAAAAGGAATAGAAATAAAGATGTGTAAGGAATTGATGTGCTTAGTAGAAGGGTTTTTCATCTGCTTTTTAAGGGGCTGCACTTTGGAAAGAGAGGAGGTACCAAATCCTTATTTCTTACACTGTTGCTTTGCTAGAAAGTTGTAATAGGTGACTCGGGTTCAAACTCAACCTCAAGTTCACTACTGTAGTGGGGAACAGGTCAAAAATACTACTCCCTTAGAGACCTTGGCTTTGTAGGGGGCTTCACCTAAAAGGTACTTCTCTGCCAAAGACAGAGTTGCTGCCTGTGCTCATGGTAACAGCTGCTGAATATCTGGATTTTCAATAGTACTGCTTCCTTGAACAACAGTACAAAACAGTGCAGAGTCACAACCAAAATAAAGTACTACTTGCAGCCATCCCAGCTCTTCCACTTGTGTCACACACTTTCCAACTCCTCTCTCTCATGCATTATCTTGTTCCCCATGTCAGACCACTTGTGATGCACTTGCCTTATATTTCACTTAACACAAAGGGAGATGGCATGCCCTGGGAAATGCCTGTAGGGTCAGAACCTTTTCCTACAAGCTGTAGAAGGGTCTTAACACTTCCTAGGGTCAGCACATACCTTGGTAGCATCATCACCCAGAGAGGGAAGGCCACCACTGTTCCTCAGGACACTTCCTGTCTGCATAAATCAAGGAGATGGACAAGAGAAAGGGGACTGGTACAAACCCTGATGTCCCCTTGGTGTGTAGCAGAGAGAGGGCCAGCACCGAGAGCTGGCACCTCAGGCATGCTCTTAGAGGTATTGGCTTAGAGTAATTGTAACATAGCCATGAGAAAACTGTCTGTTAATCATAATCCAAATGGCAAGGCCAGGGTTTTACATATGGAAACAGGACTTATAAAGGTTTCAATCTGTCTGTGATGCAAGATTTAATCATACTCCTACTGCCTATTTTGTAAATGGTTTCTAGACAGTGGAGGTGAGACATGGGAGATCTCCAAGAGCTTCTGCCTCCTTTCTTCAGCAGACCACTTTAAAGGTGTGTGCTGTGTCTGGCACTGAAGGAAAAAAGTGCCAGCATCTGAGGACTGCCTCAGAAGACCCAGTGCTGACAGCAGACAGGGAGAGTTGTGGCAGGACTGACTGACTTCCACGAAATCATTTCAATATCAACCAGAATTTAAAGGAGGAGGAGGAGGAAGCCTCCAGCCCAACCGGGAGGAAGCCTCTAAAAGCAGTGAGAAGTGGGTGGGAAACCTGGTATGTGACATCTGCCTAGTGCTCTGTCCAGCCTTTAATTCCCATCCCTCCACTCTATGGAGATGGTGATGAGATACTAGAAGTTAGTATAAGGCAAACAAGTTCAGGAAGCTGGAGCCTGATCACTCTGTGTTGCTGATGTTGTGTCCCTGTTTTCCTACCTTTTGCTCTGTCAATGGCAGCATTTTTTCCCCTGAACACTGTGATTCTAAGCTACATTCAGTGCTGCAAGCATATTTTCCTAATGTGTCTGTAATGCAGCAGGGTTGTGGTAACACAGACATGACCAAACCATTCTGTACGTCACTGAGCTCACTCTTACAGTGAACCACAAGCAGCTCAGCAGCATGCCAGGAGCCAGCAGCCCAGCTTTATCCCTGCTAATAGTACTGGCTGTCAGGAAAAAAAATAGCCATACCAAACCACCTATTTCACTAATGCATTTTAAAACCTTAATAGAAGAAGTTCAGTCGTAGCTGACAGTGACGGTTCTCTCTCCCAGCTTTCTGGGGAGCTCATGCTTGCAACAGCAGCACAGAGGCAATAAACACTTCCAATCCATAAAGACACTGCAGCAGCTATTTGTTTGACACCAAAATGTATATAAGCACCACCTGGCAAGCTTTTACTAAAAGAGCTGTCTTGAGCAGTCATGGGCTGCCAAAACGCCAGTGGAACAAACTACCCCCTGCAAACAGGTGAGAGCCTCTGCTATGACATCCCAACGCTTCAACATTTTATTTCTTTTCCATTAAAAGTTCTTCCCTTCAGGTCAGAACCTACAAGCATGGTGCTGGTCACTTTGTTCTGCAGCTGAAAATTCAAAATATTTGTCTCCAGAACTGTCTGTTCTTTTGTTAAACTAGTTTCAGTGCACTGGGACTACGGAAACTGGCAGTCATCTTTTGAATGGAAGCAATGCTCCATCTTTAATTTCACTATTAAATGCTGATAGTGTGGGTGTAGGGTTAAAAAAGTACAACAAATAATTAAAATCAGAACCAAAATGCCTTGGAAACCAGCATGGAAACTCCAGTTCCCCACACACCTGCAATTTAGGAAACGTAGGAATTGTAGGATTTGGTTCTGCTGTTTGGGATTAGGTTTGAAGAAAGAAAATCAAAGCTTTGAAAAAGTCAGGCAGCTGAAAACAGAGAGATAAACACAGCTAAAAGAAGCAGAGAGCAAGTCCCCACAGATCTTCTAGCACTCAGTTTGGAGGGTGTTGCCCTCCGTCTCCGTGCTGCAGGCACGAAACGTGGTCTCACTTCAGAAGGCGAAAGGCACTTTCTTACTCACCATTCCCAGCAGATCCTCTAGCCAGCGACAGGGCAGCAAGCAAGGCAAGGAGGTCTGGCTTTCGCATGCTACCCTGGCAGCGCTCCCACCGGAGGGGTGCTTCGGAGGGCTCCTGCCTCACCCAAACATTTACATTTCCTGCTTCCTGCCGGGGAGCATCTGAGCTGCATTTCTTCAGGAGATGGACTCTCTTTGATGGGTTTTAGGAAGTGATGTAATTCCGTCTGGGCCTGTCAAGCAAGCAATGATTGCAAAAGAAAAAAAAAAAAAAGAATTTGCTCTTCAAGCACTAACTCAGCAGAAGCACCTTTACACTCTAGGTGAATGAGGTGCTCTACTTTTTTGACTCTCAACTTTACTACTCTCCATCTACATGCAGTGTCATGGGGACAAACATCATAAAAATAGTAATTAGACACAAAATTTAATTTATGTGTGTAAGCAGGAAGGGTTTAGGTTGCTTTTTTAGGGTGGTTGTGCAAGCAGATTTCAATAATGCTCTTCTGTCTTGGTTTTCAAGCTGTTAATTTTCCTGCTAGCAAGGTGACACACTGTGTGCATTTGTGAGCACAGAAGGCAACCCCCAAGTGGGGCTGTCTCCAGCAAACGGGGGGAAATGGCTGCTTCACTTGGCAGCCTGTAACTGAGTATTTTCAAGTGGTTTGAGCCAGGGAAGAGGAAAAAGCAGAAAATCACATCATTTTTTGATAGGAGCAGGTGGCTTAGCTGCAAAATACTGAGACACCAGTGCGACAATGGCTGTACATGACAGGGCATGGAAGGTCACGAGCTCTACCAGGATGCAGTGCCTAGCATGAGGGTAAACAGTGCCACAATTGATGGAGTTGGCAAGGGGACGAGTAAGTCTTGCTTCCCTTCCTCCCTCCTTTTGATTTTCTCTCCCCTGCCCCAGTGGTCTCTGTCTGGGTATACAGAACATAAGGCATGGCTGTGCCTCTCCCACACTGCTCAAGCCTCTGTCCCCACTGCACACCACTTCCCACTCAGAAACATGAAAGGGTTGACTAGGGCTTCTGTGTTTCACCTGTCCATTGAAAAGTGCAATGGAGAGCTCAACATAAAACCAAACATGCTTGCTATATGGGATGGGCTGAGGCAGGGCTCAGAATCTGGGGCCCGATAATAACCATGCCTAGCCCCAGGCAGGTAGGTTTGGTTTCTTCCACTGCACAAATAGGCCTAAAATTCACCCCTCTGAGTCCAGGAGAGCCTGAACCCCAGATTTTACTTGAGAGAATACCAGGTTCAAACCATTTTAAATACATGCATAAATTTTTCCAGTAATTAGCTAAGAAAGAAGAGATGTGTGCTGCCTGTGCAGCAGATTCACAGTACTTCCCCTGGACATTAGTCTGCATCTAAATCTGATTTTTGGTGAATTAGATGAAGCCAGCATTGCCGAATCTTTCTATTCAGATTGGTGGGAGCTGCTGAAGTAACCAATTGTTGCTTTACCTCTCCAGCTCATATTCTTTTCTTAACACACTGATGCTTTTATAGGTCATCATTTAGTTTCTTAGCTTGAGTAGCTGAGAAATAGGCCAGTGATTCAAGCTGGTGCTTGTTAATAGATTTAAAACACTTCAATGATTTAGTTAACTGGTTGCTTAGTATTGGCAATGTACATTTGCACATTTCATAAAACAGTGGGGGAAAAAGCAAAGCAAAATTATAACAATGCAGCCACAAGAAGGTAAGGAGGAGCTCTGAGTTATGAAACTTCTGACTACTTAAATATTTCTCAGATATATTATATAACATGATATCATAGCAATGCATGCTAACACAAGACAGAAGCATCAGGGGTGAGAGTTCTGAATGCTGTTAAGATTTTCACATTAAAAAATGACGGAGGTTCCAAGTATTAATAATAGTGACTAATTGATATAGATACTTTCAGATACAAAAGCCCCAAAATTGAGCCTACCTTGGCACCTCAAATGTGCTCAGTGCCACCCTAGCTTTGTCTAGTGCAGCAATAGGATTGGCCACTGAGCCAGTGTGGGCAAAGACAATGTTTTCATGAGCATAGACTCAGCTCTTAAGGCTGTTACTATTGTTCAGCCTCAGCTTTTCTTTAACTTTAGTCAGCAGGAGGTAAAACCATACTTTTTAACAGTATTTCTATCACTTTAATGTATAAATGATGTGTTATCCTACTTCCCATTTCTTCCCCATCTCCTTCCCAAGTTTGCTGCTCAGTCTTTCTCACATCACACGGGCTGCAAACATGCTCTCCTGGTTTACCTTGCTGTGCATATTTGACTATTTTGCCCCATTCTGCAGACTTAGTGCAGCTCACTCATCCTTTACATAAACCTAGACTGAAAGACTGGAAAGGAAGAGAGGGTGTTTTTGTTTGTCTCTCTCATGCATTTTCATCTATGTCTAGTGTACAAGGCTTATATCCTTTCCTCTTTTCGCTTACAATCCTTCTACATAGCTTGTAGAATTTCCCACTCAGATTCCCATCAACTATTTTTGACACACATTCATCTAAACTCATCACTGCCCCTTGAGAGCAAGCTAACCACCCACTGGTGTGTACCAAATGAATGATTTCTAAGGCAAATTAAAGTTCATGAAATGTGACTTAGTGCCACATTACATTTTAATTAAGACTTTTAGAGTGATAGAAATGCATTTGACTATTTAGTTGTTTTTTTTTTTTTAAAGGTGGAGAAATAGAAGCAAGGTATTTTCAAAGATGATGAATTGGACTGTCACAGAAAGGCAGTTACCTCAGTCCAATCCCACCAGTGCTGCAATCATGCTCCCCTGAAGCACTCCCAACAGGCTTCCTTTTTCAAAAGGTTAGTATCTTGCCATGGTTGTTCTCTTCAGCTGCACACTTCTCTTTTCACAGTAGAAGTGTGGAAACCAAAAACTATAATGACAACCTTGCTGCAAAGCAAATTTGTGCATTTGGAAACCCACATGGATTCAGTCACAGATTATTTTTGTAAGAGGTAGATTGTATCTGATAATTTCATATGGTTTAGTGTATTTACTAGGATCCACAATGCACCTTAGCAAAAAGAAATGGCTTTTCACAGCAAAAAGAAATGATAACTGCATTTTGGGAGTGGTTTTGGTGTATGTTATCCAGCTGGAAAATATCTATGCATGCTTTTGGTACTGTCTCATTGTTTTTTTGTCACACAAAGGGCATTTCTGACCACCTAGCTAGGCTGTTTGCTAATGTTCTTCCCTAATCAGAGAAGAGTTTTCATCACAGAGGATGTTGTCAGTGTGACATTGTCATAAAACCACAAATGTTTTGTAAAGCTGCAGCCACACTCTTCTTGTTCCGTTTTCATAGGAAAACTCTAATAACAACAACTAAACATTTGAGAATGATGAAGCAAGTTGCTTGTTACTTATAGGACTTACATTAGAAACTCCTCCTAATGCAGCTAGTCTGCTGCAGATGTCAGCAGCTAATCTGCCTGCTCTGAAGTGCAGGCAAGGGCTAGCATCAGTTGAGCTCTGCTAGTCTCTTAATGACTTCTTTCTGCCTCTGACATGTGTTGGGAAAGGACAGATAACATTTTCTCATGAGTCACTGTGAGAGAATGAGAATTGCACTGCAGCGTTAAAAAAAAGGTTCCCAAAGCAAAGGAGGGTGTGCAAAGCCCACAGGGATCTTCTCAAGCTAGCTTGCATGCTGTCTATGATGGCACTTCAGCAGGCTTCTGAGATAAGTAAGACTTGAGAATTGAGGCTACATTCCACAGCATCCCTGTGTATAAGCTTCACAGTCATCTGGAACTGCATCCATGGTTACACTTGTTTCTGAGCAAGCTGAGTGAGTTGCAGACATAAAGCTCTCTCTCCAGTAAACTCTCTCAGTTCTGAATTATAAGAAAAGACAAATTACACTTTATTTCAGCCACAGAGGTGCTCAAGAAAAGGGTTTATACTTTTTTGAAATCAATGCCACAAAATTAGAACAATGTTTAGAACAATGAGATACTGTCTTTAACTGCATATCATAAAATAACACAACTGAGAATGACAATAAAAGCATAAAACTGAGTACCTGCCAGTTTTAAGTGTCTCTTTGCTTAACTGAGCTTGTAAATTTCTGCTTTCTTTTATTGTCTTTTTCTTTATTTTCTTCCTCACACACAACACAGGCTGTTAAATCATGGCTATAGTAATTTAGAGACTACTTGAAAGTAGTGCAGATGTTTGTATGCAAGTTTCCTTTAACAAAATGAAAAATTGAATCAAAGAGATATTCCTAACAGCAAAAACATCCTCTGAAATAAAGAAGACTACAGGGTCCAGCTGGAGCACTGGTAGACTTATGTTGAAGTGTAGCTGGACACTTCAGTTCTACTCATTTTTTTGGCAGCAGTACACGTATTATAAATTCTGCCCATTTCAAAAGATTCAGAAGTTATTTGTAACTCATGTAAAATGAAAAAAAAAAAGAAAAAAAAAGACAAAGAAAGAAAAAAAAAAAGAGAAAGAAAGAAAAATATGATGCCTGTATTTTTGTTTTGAAATATACTCCCTCCCGAGGTCTTAGCTTTACTTCAGGTAAAACCCACAGCTGAAGACTGCACTTCCAAAAGGATTGGTGTCTGGTCAGCAAAGTCATCTTCTTATTTGACAGCTAGAAAAATACAGCTCTACTATGTAATATAGGTAGTCCCAAGCAGTGCTTCCATCTAGCCAAGTGCAAGGCTTGCCCATGAAATCCTTCACCCAGGCAGGATCTTACAAGAATCCTACCACTGAAATCTAAGTGAGACTCCATGAGATCTGTCTTTGTTTCAATGCAGGCTGGATAACAATGGTTTGAACAGCCCAAAGTACAGCTTCAGGGTTTGTTTTTAGGGAAAACCTGTACTTACCTCAGCACTACCAGCTTCATGTCCCCTTCAGCAGTTGAATAACAAGGGCTCTATCCTAACTTTGCAGCTTCTGAGTTGTGGCCTTGCCCCATTTTACCCCCAAAATTGTCTGTTAAAAATGGAAAAACCTAGGTGGTTGGGCCAGAAGTCCGTGCCCTACTTTATTTCAAAACTATGCAGATCACCCTCATGAGATATGAATCCATGAGCATCTTGGATAAGGTCTACACAATGCAGTTCGGAAACAGAGTTTTCAGGCATTTTTATTAGTTCTAACAATATTGCTATAGTGACAGGAATCAAAAAGATTAATAAATTGTATATTAGGATCCTTCCAGGCCAGAGATGGTATGAAACTTTAAAAAAAAAACCACCAGTTTTTGAAAGGGCTTGGGTCACTTTCCTGATCTTTTATGTCTGAATAAATCAGGCTCTCACTTCTTTGCTGAGCAGCAGAGCTAAAGATTTGTCTCATGCTTTGAAAATAGCTATGGAAACAGGGTTGCAATGTACCCCAAACTCATATTGTAAGTGCGTATTTGGTATAAACAGTTCAAAATAAAATAATTTAAAAACAAGTGGTTCATCGAGGCACTGCAATTCTGTTGTCAGGAGAGGGTCTCCCTCCATTCCTCACCAGAGGTTTGGGAAGACATCTGACCAGAATAGGACTCCAAAAGTAGAGGCATGTAATAAGCTAGGATGAACAAATTGCTTCAGACACCTTGCAGCAGGATGTGAGTGCTCAATTGCCTGTTCAGAGCAGAAGCTGACTGCATTCTCCAGGAACAGAAATAAAGCCTTTTAGTATGGAAATGACTGTGCAGGCACAGGAGGGAAGCAGACCTCACAGTACAGACAGATACAGGACTGACAATGAAACTGAAATGCTAAAAAAAGTATCTGTGCAATTTGGAAAAACACTTCAGAGAATGGAAATGCTCTGTAACTGCTCCCGGAGAAATGACAGTGCCTGAGTGTCTGGCACAAGGATCAGAGCCTTGTCTGGTCACAGGCTTTCATGTGCAGCTCAGTCAATAGACGTGCAGCCAACAACATAAATGGGAGAAAAAGCCATTAGCCAGTGAGGTATCTTCACATAAAATGTCCGTAGTGCATGTCTTACACAGAGGCACCTACTCATTAGTCATCACTTTCAAGTCAGTGTTAGCTCACGAACTGGCTCAAAAAAAACCCAAAGAAGCTGAAGCATCTCTCTTAGAGAGATAATACAAAGTGAGATTTATGGAGTAAAGGATTGAAAACCAAACATAAACCTGACTTAGGTGTAATCACTGGTGAATTTAGTAAAATGAATACTAGAAAAACAAGGTACTTGAGGGAAAGTAAATTTGATTTTTTTTTAGTCTCTTCTTATTTTTATTTGTAGGGTGCTTCAGCTGACTGTTTGAAGGTTTGAAGTGAACAATTACTAAGAAGAGAATAAAATCTGAAAAGCACATTCTTTTGGTAATACTCAGCTATAAAAAACCACACCAGCACATCTGAACTGTAATGTGAGATTTTTCCAGACGCACCTTAAGTATCTGAAGATAAACTTTGATGTCCTACGATAATGTTGCTTAAATAGTGCTCGATACTTTTTTAGGTTGTGGCAGCTCTCATTTGATCCTCCCATATAAGTCCCTTTCTCTATTCTTGAATTAAAAGGCTCTCTTATTTTTCCTTTGCATATTTTCACTGTAATTACAGAACTTTACTTCATAAAGTGTTAATACAGAGTTCAGACTCTAAACAAACATTAAAGATGAGCTTTTTTAAAGCTACTCAAACAACTAAAAATGCAAATAGTAGACTATCAAGAGTATGGCTATCTGATCTGGGTCAACTTTAGTTCCTAGATACTTTGAAAAAGCATATTTTCCTATTTGGTCATTTAAATATCTTTAAAGGATCTAACCCAAGAGACCAATTCTAGTCCAGTCTTATGAGCCACTCTAAAATCATGGAGGCAGCCTCCAGTCCTGTCTTAGTCCAGCTCTGCAGAAGCTGTGCACATGTTTAAGTATGTAAATAGTCCCAATAGAAGCAAAGAGATGGCGTCTAGCTGAAAACCAGACAGATATTAAAAGAAAAAGTGTGACAGTCTGTAAAGACTTTGTATTTATGATGCGTATACAAGCAAGAGGCTTGCTTGTATGCACATGATAAATACACCTACTTGTCATCAGTCACAGCCCAGGGAAGAATAGATTGAGTGGAGTTAAGGCAGAAATCACCACTTCTCAGCACCATGTGTTTAACTTTCAGTTCAGTTTACCTG
Source organism: Indicator indicator (assembly GCF_027791375.1). NCBI lineage: Eukaryota > Metazoa > Chordata > Aves > Piciformes > Indicatoridae > Indicator > Indicator indicator. Next base: position 24,049,299 of record NC_072017.1, on the reverse strand, counting down.
TCTGTAGTGCTACAAGACTACCAGAAAAAAGAAAAAAAAAATCAGAATTTTTGCCTTGTGTCTCTTCTGATACTTTATTTTTGTTTCTCTCTCCCTGCCTTTCTTCATTCCCGTTAGGAAACTATGCTGAGTTATTACATGGTTGAAGTAACTGGTTTATTACACGGTGAAAGTAATTTCATGCAGTAGTTCTCTTCATTTTGTCTGAATATACAGAAGGCTTCCTGTTTACATTGCAACACACCTGTCACTTAGTGAAACCTTAAGAATTTAATTAAGTTGTGTAAGTGCTGAGCTTACTAAAATGTCAGTTAGTGAAGCCTCATGAATTTGTATAAGTTGTAGAAACACTGAATTTGCTAAGATACAGGCAGCTGCCTGTCCTCTTCCTCCTGCTTGAGTCTGGTATGGGGAGAAATGTTTTCCAAACAGCTGCGTTAGGTATGCTGTAGCTCATTTTCGGGTGGATCCATGTTTTGACCAGTATCTGTGATAGAAGTGCAAGTTGGCAAACCTTTATTAGATATACTTTTGGTTACTGTAGAGTTTTGTGACAGAGAAATATACTTCACTATGAGCTAGCAGCCCAACTACCTCTCCTAACAGCAGAATACAAACCAATATCCCTTAACTCCTATGTCTCCTTTTCTACATACCTATCCATGCCACAGTCACAACTCTGTGTAAGTGTAGACGCACCAAGCGTGGTGTGAATAAGAAATCCCTGGGTCTGACAGGCTGCTACATTGCCTATATGCTGCTCCCTGAGGATCAATCTACTCTCAGAAGGTACTATTTTTATACTGGGGTGTACCCTGTGTATGAGGTAAGCAATATTAAAATCCTGTGAGAACTGGCATTTGTCCAGTTACAGGCAGATGCATCAAACGAGGTCAGTGCTAATGGCTGGTAATAAAACCCTCAATGGAAAGAATTGTAGATATGATGTTATAGGAAGTAGAGGCTTCCTAAAAGTGGATGTTTAACTCCTCTCAATACATTTTGGTTCTGAGTACTTAATGATAAAGATTTACGTCTTCTATCATGTCTTCGAGTGTCATATACAACCTGAGTCTACAGTCCCCTTCAAAGTAGTAAGGGCAGATCTTTGCACAGTACAAAGTCTAATAATTGTTTCTCTACAGAGAGAAATGTGGAGTTCATTTGAGGTCCACAACTCATTCTTTTCCAATTAGGGCTGGAAACACTTTTAGAGAATGCAAATATCTGGTACTCAAAATAAGCAAAAAGATGCCTGCCAATATAGGCACTATATTTAAAGCCTGTAAATTAGGCAGGTGGACAGCACAGAACTATCCCAGGTTTCCAAACTGGGGGCCTGGATCAGATCAGGCAGGTGGCCGACAGGGAATTTTGAACTCTGAGGATCTGGAATGGCAGACAGGAAGGAGAGTGCATGGTGAATGATGAAAAGCAAATCAGTACCTGCATTTCTGCTTTTGGTAGATGTAATCTCACAAATATGTGCTTTGCCTGAGGAGTCATCACCCTAGTAAGAGGCTGGCTCAACCCACCCAGGAGGCAGAGCAGCAGTTACACCTCCCACTGGCTGGAGCATAAGGGCTGTTTTCCATCCTTTGCAAAATTTCACCCTAATTCCTGCAGAATAATATGTTGGTGAATACTAGCAGAGCTCCCCACAGGAGGAAGGCTGTTCAAAATACTCCCTGTTCAAGCCACAGGGTTCTCCCCTCTGTGAGATGAGGTGAGAGGATGAAGGAATCTGAAGGAAGTTTTAAATTCATAAAGCTCCCTAATCCTCATTCTAAATAATCCCTTAGGAATCTTACATTAATGTAAATTTCATATAATCTTATTGTGCAGCATTCTATCTGCCATCCCAGTATTAGTCCTCAGCGGATCAGCACTGAGAATGCAGGCATTTAAAAGAGGAATACAGGTTTGGAGTTCCACATGTGCATTAAGGTGGGGTGTAAATAATGGTGTAGGTATTGTTAGGGAATTGATCAAGTTCTTTTAATTTCATAAAGCTATTTAAAACATGAATATTTCAGATAAAATTGCAAGATGGTTTCTAACCATTCAAGCATTAAGACTGCCAACCATTCTCCTGTTAGCTCTAGTGGGTAAGTTGCTGTCATTAAATTACATTTTGACAAATCTTAGAAGTCTATGATTTTAGGCACCTAACTCAACGTGAGCTGAGTGAAGGCCAGGTGAGACTGGAACATAAAAACCTGCAAGCTTCATTCAGTTTTACCTTTTGTAGTTCTGGTTACTGCTGCCAACTTCTACATGCTACAGGGGTATGAAGTATGACATTGCCAAATTGGTGCAAAATTATGAGATCTTAAATCTCTTTGAGTTCATAAGATGATTTCTTTTGCTTTTGGAAAAAAATGGGCTAGCAATGGGACGTGTAGGGAAAGGTCTTATGATGGGGCAAAAGACAGTCCTTTACAGTCATTCAACAAGTGGAGCTGAGAGCCTGTAACTCTGTCTGCCTGTACTTGTCTTTTTCATCTTGCTGTTGCATGTCTACAGCATGTGCCAGGTCTGCTCCTGCTTCTCTGCAGACACTCACCATATAACACAGTGAGTCTGGTCATCCTCAGCTCTTACAGGCAACTGAGCATTTGTCTCTGACAGAATTTGAATTGTAATGTTTGTCTGTGTTGAATATACATATAATGCTTTTTGTCACTTGTATTTTCAGAGCAGTAAGATTTCTATCCATCAGGCCAGCTTTTCAAAAGTCGTTTGGTAGCTGTTGGAAATTGCACTTTGTAAGTCTCTAACTCAAATCCCAAGTCTGTACTACAAAGTGTCTCTCAGTAACTTCTGAAATACCATGCCAATTTCCAAGATCATCTGACTCTTCCTGTAACATCTAGACTCCACAAAAATGTTGCTCTTATACAGAAATGCTGCTTCAGCCTTGCCTTGTCTCTAAGCAAATTTCTGTTTGCTTACTGAACTTAGATGAGCTGTGGGTAGTGCAGTGAGACGCAGTTTACATAGATCATGTCTTGTTAGCTCTGGGGAAAAAAAATTCAACTCATGTCACAGAATCACAGAATTAACCAGGTTGGAAAAGACCTTCATGTCAATTAATTTTAAAGTGGGGCTGAATTATGAGTAGTGATTTCTTGCCATCCTAAAGTCAGACAACCTGTGGTGTTATCTTTTGTCTAAATTTGTGTGGCTAATTTGTGTATGGATGTGGACTTTCAGAAGACTCTCAGTATTGATTCTGAACTAAAAAACTCTGCTTTACCTGATGAACAAGTTCTCCTTGAGTTCCTGCAGGGAAATTGCAGTGGACTGGGGATTCACCTTTCAACTCCCTCTTTTTTATAATTACCTGCTTTTCTCCATGATCTCAGGCCATATGGGCTGGCTACAAAACCAAACAGGGCATAAATATCGGAAATATCACAAGCAATTATTGACAGGAAAAGTTATAGTGAAAATAAACAATTAAAAAAGTAAATTCCAAGGAAAAAACTTGATAGAAACTATCTGATAATCAAGCTGGCTTTAAGTCTGATTTATTTTATGCAACATTGTAACATGGTTAGCTATGTAAACCAATAAACCCGAACACTTTCTTTGTGCAGGTTTTGTTTGTGTTTTTGCAAGCTTAAAAAATAAATCAAATTCATGCTGGTGATCAGCAGTGCAAAAGAAAGGCTCAAACGAAGGAAAGACATGGAAGTGCTAAGAATAAAGAAGCGAAGGGGGTGGGGGGGAGAGAGAATGCAAAGAAGAAAATTTAGGGAAAATAACATACCTCAAATTATTACATAATCTTTGCTCTAAGAATATAATGAAGGAACACCTTCATTATATATATATATATATACACACTCTCTATATATATACACACTATATATATACACTTCATTATAATGAAGTAAAACAGAAAGTAAAAAACTGGTTGTCTTCTGAGAGAGTTAGATCTTTGGTTTTGGAGAAGAAAAATAGACATCATATCATGAAAAGGGGAGAAATTGTGTTTGAAATGCATTTTAAACATTAGATGGGGCCAGTAAAAGAGGAGGGAAGAAAGACCAAAAGAGCTGAGGTTAGGGGTATGATATTTAGAAATGGATATGTAAGAATGAACTGTGACAAGGATGCTATACAGGCAGATAAGGGTAAAAGATGAAAGAGAAAAGGGAATGGTTTAGACAAAGATACTAAATGTCAAATTGAAAATCTCAAAAGTACAGATCAGAAGGGACTACTAGCAGAAGGTATAATGAAGACAACTGAAAGAAGAGAAAGATTACATGTTTTATTATCACTTCTCTCAGATATCCTGGGTGTCTGCTGGAAAAATCACTGCTCATCCTCCTCTAAAAAAAAAAAGAGAAGACAAAAAAAAATATGGACACACTACATGTTCTCAGCTAAAATAAGCAAGGATTTGGGAAGGTCACTAAATACAGCAATGGAGAAATTAGGCCCTGAGATCATGAGCATGTGTACCAAGAGGGTGATACTAGTTGATACATGAGATGATTCAAAAATACCACCTGCAAAAGATAATATTAGAAATAGCAAGAGTAAGGAGAAAAGCAGTTTGCCAAAAGGTTGTGTCAAGAAACCTAATGTTAACACTAGAATTAGTGGGATATCAGTGAATATAAAGTGATAGACTGCAATGGATGAAAAAAGGTGGAAGAGGAAAGAAATATCTTTTTGAACAACAAAATATCATATTGTATCATTTATACAGCTTAGACATATGGGGCACCAACACTGCTAGAACTAAAAAAAAAACCAGCGGTTTCAGTAATTTTTCTCCTTATATGCTGAATGCAGTGGCATTCCCCCAGAATATCTCAAAAGAATTCAGATAAGAAATCCAGCAACTAGTTATCACATGTCAAAGTAATCCTTCTTGAACAGTGAGTGTTTTGCAAGAACTTCTCCAGAGAGTAAAGCTTTTCAGCTTTGCTACTGAGCAAGATGTTAAACAGACACAGTTCTAAGAAAGAAAATAGATCTCAAATGGAGTAACTGTACTATCAAGAAGAGCAATGAGCTAAACTTGAATTACTAATCCTGGAAAAAAAATGATGTGGTTATACCACAGTGCAGTCGTACCACTAAAAGGGAATCACATGTCTATACAATGCTGCTTTACCATTATAAATGAGATGTGCACACAAATTTGTTGTCTTTTCATCTGTTGCAAGAATTTTCCTATCATTAATGGACCTATTGCCAGAAGCTCACTGTCACTCATCACATCACCAAAATTCATTAGATTTGTTTGCTTACAATTTGACTGGACTTGGATTTTCAAGGAAGGAGCCCCTAAAATGTTGTCACTCAGAGCACAGAATCATAGAATGGTTTGGGTTGGAAGGGACCTCCAAAGGTCATTTAGACCAACGCCCCTGCAGTCAGCAGGGACATCCTCAAGTAGATGAGGTTGCCCAAAGTGTTGTCAAACCTGACCCTGAATACCTCCAGAGATGGGGCCTCAACTGCCTTCCTGTGCAACCTGTTCCAGCATTCCACCACCCTCATGGTAAAGAACTTGTTCCTAAGATCCAATCTAAATCTACTCTTCTCTAATTTAAAACCATTGCCCCTTATCCTATCACTACAGGCTACATGTTTTGGTTAAACGTGAGTAGGATGATATTCACTGCCACTGCAATGAACACAACCACTAAAAAAGACGTGAAGCTATTTTATTAATATTTTAAAGTTATAATTTATTTTCCATTTAGGAAAATATTGCAGTTAAAATTTAAAATCACTAGCATTTCTGTGCATTTCAGACTGTAATTCTCAAATTTACCTAATAACGAGGAACTGTTTACTTATTTACTCCCTCCATTACTTAGCTACCAAAATGTCACAAATCTCAGGTATACATAGAATCACAGAATGGTGGGGGTTGGAAGGGACCTCTGAAGATCATTTAGTTCAAGCTCTCTGCCACAGCAGGATCACCTAAAGCAGATCACACAGGAACATGTCCAGGCAGGCCTTGAAATTCTCCAGAGACAGAGACAGACATGTAGGGATTCCTCTCCTATAAATCTCTGACTCCCCCCTCTCTTGTTTTTGCCCAAGGGTGCAAAGGCTTTTTCATTTCCTTTTGCCATTAGAGGTGAGTAACCTTCCTTTGAATAACAGTTTTAAAAGGAGATGTAGTTTCATAGACATGAAAGGTATCCAGAACTGCACAAAGCAGTAACACACACAAAAAGAACAAAACCAATTTATTTAGTAATTTAATAATATTTATCAACATTTGCAAATGCAATGCATTTTGAAAAGCATAATTAATTTTACATATTATTTGTCTCCAGAATGATTCCAAGGACTCTTTTGATTATATCAAACATACTTTCAAAATACGTTTTTCTATTTTGGCCTTGTTTGGAAGTCAGTTATATTTTTAAAACTTTGTATTTTCAGTTCTCACTTCTAGAAGTCACTTTGGGTTACTGAAAGCACCTGGCTGACTTGACATCAAAGCACATAGTTATTATGTAACCATAGCAAAGAGCGGAAAAGTGTACAGAAAAAAAGCACATAGTTGTTCAAACTAATATTTGAAGTATTAAAGCAAATGACAGCCGTAATAGTCTGCCTTCTGTAGAAAAGGTTCTTCTTTATAAATATAGCGTAATCTAAAGCAATATTCTTCCTCTCCCTCCAAAAGATACCACCTCAGACACCTGATGGTTTACCTAGACAAAGTAAACAAATCTCTAGCTCAAACTATGTACACCGGCTAAAATGGCTAACATTTACATAGCGCACCACTTCCTTTTTTTCACTGCTAGCATTTTGGTTCTCAGGAGTCTGCATCTCCCCATGAACAAACACATGAAATAGCAACAAGCTTCAGAATGGATTTCATGTTCTCTATCTGACTGTAAATGCAACCAAGTGAAAAGAAGTATTTGGGCTCCTAAAGAATTCTGAAAGCTATAGAGTTAGAATATAAAGTGTTTGACCTAAAAAACCAGTTCCAGTGATTGCATTTTAGCTTGGTTTATCAGAACAAACCAGGAGCCTGGGAGAATTCATATATATTCTCTAAAGCTACAGGACTTTGGTGGGTTGTATGTTTTTTTTACAGCAAGTTCCACAATTCTCCTTCCAAGTACAGGCCAAATTTATACATCCATCCTGCTGTTTTCACAAGGGAGTATGACAGTATGCAGAACCTAGTAATTTGCTTCCTTCACTAACAGCTAATGACGTTATTTCCTATCTCCTGATTTTGTAAGCCTTATCTTGCAAGAATTACATATCTAGATTGAACCCTTGCTTAACCAAGATTTGCCACTTGCGCAAGTTTTTCTCACTCAGCTGCAACAATTTCACATTCAGAATTCTTTAGAACGCAACAGGGAATCTCCTTATCTGGTGGTCTCCACGTGGTGTTGAATCTTAAAAGAATATACACATTTATACATTCATACACATGGATGATAGAAACTTTATCCTAAACTTGCCTTTGGTAGGAGAAGGTCTTGAAAAGAAAACCATGGATTTTAAGTGAAAAGATCACCACAGGAAAATGATCTGTAGGGCTCTGTGGGATTTATATGAACTTCAAACAAGTTTAGCCAAAAAAAAAACAACCAAAAACCCAAACCAAAAAAGAGTACTTTTTATAAGCTTGTTCTTAAGTATTTAAGCAAGCAAAGTGTGTTGATTTATTTGGCACAGCTTCTGACTTTAACAGACTTTGCATCTTTGCATGTATTTTAAAGTAATAGTTAAAAGAGATAATGCAGAGGGTACCTTCTTCAGAGAATCTATAAATCTGTGTGTGTGTTTATTTATTGGAATTTAAATGGAAGTGTTTTATTTAATCATAATCTCCTTTGGGTGAAATTCACAGCAGAAATTTTATAACAACAAAACAGAAGTTTGTGGGGGTTTTCTTGAGGGGTTCTAGTAAAACATCCACACAGATCAGTCATAAGCATTTTTTCCTTCCTCCCTCAGTATTTCCACTTCTCCAACAATTTGTTCTATTTTCTGAAATGCTTTCACAAATGGATAGGCTGTCCTCCACCAGAAAGAAGAGTAAACAAAAGCTTTACCAAACTATTTATTGAAAATTTAAGACTCAAATATGCAAAAGATTGTTTCTCATGGTTTAATTATAGGCACCATAATAGATTGTTTATTACACAGGTTTCCTAAAGGGCTTCCACCAAATATTTTCTTTCTTTAATTAGAAGAATTACTATTTCTAACTTTCAAAAAAATAAAAATTGATAGATATGGAAAATATTTGGAACAGGGTTTGAAAAAAAGTCACGAGCAGTATGTCTCACATACATTGAGATTTTTGACTCTGGTATGATTTAATTGCTTGAAATACATAGTTGAAGACGTGTAAATGTACAATGATTTACTCAGCCTCACACAGCACTCATGCAACCTGCACCCCTGTTAATAGTACTTACAATAATAAACCACACTGGTGCACTGAATCCTACAGCAAAGTCTTCAAGTTACAGCCAGTAAAAGTTCAATAAGCTTTTGAGTGCAGTTACTACGTAAGGGTTTTTTTTCTGTATTTACTGCAGAAACACATGGAGTTGCACAAAAGAACCTACATCAAATCCAAATACCAAAAAAGGCTGAAAGGGAGAGAATGACCTTCCTCTTTGACCTCTTTGGAGAAGAAGGTTTGTCTTTGGACTCTCTGATAAGTGGTTACACTATTTGGGTGTATTCACATGTAAGCAGTTTTTAAAAAACAAAGCACACCCAAAGCTGCTAGCTTTCTGCTGTTCATCATTCGCTACAAGAATAAACTATGGCCAGAATTCTTGAACAAGGACCAAAAAAAGAAAATTCAATCAAAAATTAAAATCCCCTTAGTTGTCAGAACTCAAGCGTGTAATCACTGTTATGATTTTTTTTTTTGAAGTATCAAAAGCACCAACCTGATAAATACTTTCTGGGTCACCCTCAGCAATGCCAAAGACATCAGTGAAATTATCTATGTGAAGCAGTGCTAATGTCTTCTTCACTCAAGGAACTGCTTTTGCCTTCAACGCACTTACTATAGTTATGGTTTTAAAGATTCAATTAATTTCCTGTCTCCACCCCAAAGTGTGTGTTCTTTCCTCCTGATTTTGTGGGAAACTTCAGTTCACAGCCCTTTTTCTTAATTTCAAATTTCATTTTATCTAGGCACCCGAGGAAGACACACTAGAGAGCACTGCAACAACACATTATTAAACTGCTTATTTTTCTTTACTTACACAAATCCTTTTTTTTTTTTCAGTTACATGCTTTCACACTTTGCTAAAATATCTATTTACATGCTACATGTTGAATAAAATTCTCCAGGTCAGATAGGGAATCATGAAGAGAATCATTTGTGTCTTGGCTTCTGAGAAACTTTCTAAGGGTATCTAAAGCACTCAAAGCCTCATTTTTTGATGGTGAAGGCTGTTCAGCAACTTGAAATTGATCATCTTCATCACCATCTTCATCACCCACAAATGTCTCAGTGTTACCCAGTATGCTTTCTTTGATGCACATCTTTTCATTATTTTCTGGCATTTTATAAGTTATCAAGCCATCATCTAAAGCTGCATATTCTTCAAAAGATAAACCTTCTGGAAACTCCACTCCAGCTGCCTGTGCATGTGCAATCAAATCAAAATCACTTTCAGTCTCTGTGTCATTACCATTTGTTTTGGTTTCTAATTTGAATCCTGCTTCATTATAACTTTTTACAATAGTCTCTTGTGCTATTTCCCGCCAGCATAGGTTCAGCATCTCAACTGCATCAAGAAGAGTCAGCATAAACTCTTTATTACCTTTTACACAGTCAATGAATCTCTTGATAAGACAGTGCCTGTATTTAACCTTCAGACTTCTGATGACTCCTTGTTTTGTAGCTACACATGAAGAGTCTGAAGGAGAGAACACTAATTCAACAGACTTCAGGTTCTTCACTGCTGCGTGTGTAGAGAAAGAATCAACCAGAATAACTACTCGTCGATGCTGTGCTTGAAATCTGTCATCGAGCTTATGCATCCACTGTTCAAATACTTCTGAAGTCATCAATGCCGTATCATTTGCTTCATAGTCCACAGGTAGTGACTTCACATCTTTCAAAAAGTGTGAACTTTTGTTTTTTCCTATAACAAGCAAAGGAAGTTTCTCAGAGCCATCCATATTGGTACCCATCACTAGAGTTATTCTCTCTTTGCTTAGGTTACCCACAGAACAAGTTTCCCCTTTAAATGCAAATGTGTGATGTGGTAACATCTGATACAACAATCCAGTCTCTTGTATATAAAACATACTTTTTGGCTGATAATCATTTACATAATATGGAAGAACATTTTGGTACCAAAGACTTGGAGCATCCACTGGAGCAGTAGGAGCTGTTTCTACAGGCTGAGCTCTGAAAACTAAACCATACCTTGCCTTGAAACGATCGAGCCAGCCATTACTGCATTTAAAATCACTGTGTCCAAGCTTCTGGGCAAAATCATTAGCCTTGAGGCGCAACATGGGACCGTTTACTGGCACATTCAAGCACTGAGCAATTCTGTACCACTTCACTAATGCCTCCTCCAGGTCGGTATAAAAAGCAGTCCTTAATCTTTTTCTGTTAGGATCAAACCGTAAAGATTCAAAGGCTTCCAAAACTTTTTCTTTATTCTTCATAATCGAAGACAAAGAATTCCTCTTTATGCCATACTTGGCTGCGATGTCTGCCTTTTTCTTGCCACTCTCCACAGCACTTATGATGTCAATTTTTTCCTGTATGGATATGCTTTTTTTCCTCCTCACTACGGGTTCGCAGAGAGGACTCCCCGAAGACTCTGCCATGCTACACAGCACCCACTTCCAGGCGCACACGTCCACCCCCAGGCGGCCGCGCTCCTCCTCTGCCGCTTTTGGTTCCGGGCGCGTTCGATGAGGCCGGTTTTCAAGGCCACACTCTGATCTCATACGCATGGCACTTGGCAGAGGCTGGAACAGCTTCCTGCTTCCAGCTGGCACACACGCCAGCGTCACGAAGCTTCAGTCTGCGGGCCCCTCAGCCTGGGGCCGCCGCCTGTGCGGAGCCGCGGGCCCAGCAGTGCGCCTCAGTCCTGACGGAGAGCGCCTGCCGCCCCACACGCTGAGGGCTGGACGCTGACGCCGTCACCGCAGTGACCACCGTAGCCACTGCACTGACCACTGTACCCCTAGGCTCCCTTGAGAGGAGCCGCTACCAGCGGAGGGGGATGAGAAGCCCCATCTCACCACTTCCCCGCTTTTGGGTGCCCCCGAAGACATCCGCCGGGCGGTAGTAAAATATAAGCGCCGGCAGTGCGCGGGTAGGGCTGGACAGGGCAGGCAGAGCAGAGTAAGGCAAGGGAGAGCGGACCAAGGCAAGGCAGAGCAAGGCAGGGCAAGGCAAGGCAGGGCAAGGCAGGGCAGGGCAGGGCAGGGCAGGGCAGAGCAGGGCAGAGCACGCAGCCCTGCCGTCGGGTGAGGAGCTGCAGCCCCAGCTCTCGTTGCTATGGCTACAGCTCGGCGGGGCAGCGACCATAGACACGCCCGCCGCAGCCTAGAGAGGCCGTTGCCTGCCGCGCCTGCCCGCCGAGTCCGTCGTCAGCTGCTTTTCCGGCCAAGCGCTTCCGGCTCCTGCTGGTACCGGAGAAGGAAGAAAATAAAGCTGGAGAGGGGGCAGCGGCACCGCCCCGTCCGGCTTCCTCCCTCACCCCCTTCCTGTCTCCGTCCCGTCCTTCCTTCCCCCTCGGCACGACGCCCCCGGGGCCGCTGCAGTGCCGCCGGCAGGTGAGAGCTGAGGTGAGACCGAGGCGGGCCGTTGGGCCCTGGGGTCGGGTCTCATCGGGCCCGGCCCAGTCCAGTTTGAGTGCGGGAGTCGCTGCAGCGGGGCAGAGAGGGTCGCACCTCACCTCCCGCCCCGCCCCATCATACGTGTCGGACTGCGAGAGCGGCCTCCGCTTCCCCGGCAGCCCGTGGGTGCGGGAAGTGGGTGGCTGGGCCTGGTCACAGCCTTAGGACACCCCTTAGCCGCTTGCGGGGCCCGTCAGGGGGCTGCCCCAGCTGTCCAGGGTACGGTGCGGACTGGGGTCATCCTATCTCCTGGCTTGTGTGCGGGGTTCATGGCAGCGTTCTTGCTCCTGGGGAGTTGTGGGCACGCGGAGAGGGCGAGCCGGGTGTAGGTGGGTTTCGAGAGAGAGAGAAGGGGAATCAGTTTGTTGGTGGAAGAGGAAAACTTTAGATGCTATATGAATTTCATGCCCCTGGGACTTACTCCACGCCCTGACAATTACTGGTTTAAGTGTTACAATTTGTATTTTGCAGCTGGCTTTCTGTTCTCAAAACGTGGAAACGCTTTGGTGTTGTGTGACAAGCAGGTGTTGCATGTGGTATTCACAAACTAGAAGCAGTTCATGTGTTGCTTATAGTAGATCTTTGTTCAATCATTTTTTAACTGAAGCCCCCTTGCAGCCTTTTATCTTGCAACCTGAGTAGTTTCAATTTCTAATATGTGCATTTTTATACTTGGTGGAGCTGGTAAGAAGGAGCCCGTTAGTGGCACTAATTTGCAGTTAGTGTTTTTTTTATCGAAGTGTTGATTTTCTAGAAAAGGTAATGGAAGGATTCTTTTGTGGGGCTGAGGTAGGATGTCATTTGATCGCTGCAACTGCAAAACTAAACAACTGTCTGAATCATGTAGAAGTTTACTTCCATATAGAACCATAGAATTGTTTTGCTTGGAAAAGACCTTTAAGATTATGAAGTCCAATTGTATATGTACATGTCACTAAAATGTAAGGAATAAATAATACAGGAGAACAGTACACTGAAAAAAAAAAGGAATCTGAGGCATTATCTTGCTTCACTGTTCTGTTTTGGTAGCTAATTGAAACCATAATGGGAGACCATGCTTTGGCTATTCTGGAGACTCACAGAGCATTGAAGTGTTCTCTTTTATTTATGACAGGCAGAACTTACACTGACTAGAGTTAAAATTTGATGTATGTTTAAGGTGGGTTTACCCTGGTAGGGAAGGTTCTCAGTATTTCCTATCCTCTGTTCTACTCTGGTGTATGATTTGTGTGGATCTGTAGAATTAGAAGTCCAGAGTGGCAGGAGTGAAGGAGGGCAGGGTTTCAGGCTCAAATGCGTGTCAGAATATGGATCAAGCATGGGGTTTTTCCCATGTAGAACATCATCCAAAAAAATTGGTGGGGAGGAGGTTGTAAAACAAATGGTGAATTAATTTGGATTTTAATTATTTGGCTTTATGCAGTGCCTTCTGCATGGGTTTGTGAGATTGTTCATGCCTCTAGATAAGGTCATTAAGAGTTCCTAAGGCTATCAAGACAATATTTTTGCTGCTTCTAGCACTTAATAGTTTTAAGCAGCATTACCATGGTATGTAAGTTCGTATATGAGGTACAAACATAACTCCAGGATCATTAATGTGGTCAGACTGAGGTTCAGATTGTCTTAATCGAGACTGCACTACAAGATGAATTTAGTTTTCTTCTTGTTTAACCAGCAGAGCACATAAACTGCACTTACTCTTCTAGTCTATAATAAAAATATATTATCTACTGGGAAATAAGCTATTAAGTATGAAGGACATTTTCAGACATGAGCAGAGTTTGGACAGAACTGTGTGGGAAAACAGCACTTCTGCTCTATGGTCTTTCATATTCAAACGAACTCTAGAAAACTAAAGACATGTAAAGAAATTGTACTTCTTTCTTAGTTACTTCAAAAGAAATTTTGCATTGGTTAGTGAAAAACCTAACTTCATTCAGTGACAGCCCTGAATGAATTGTTTTTCTAAAGAAAAACTCTTACTTTACGTGTGTGGTTTTCCAAAGTAAAGTAATAGGTTATCCAGTGTAAAATGATCTAGATGATCTGGGTGATTCTGTGTCTCAGCCTTTCTGTCTTCATTTTATTTCCTCTGTCGTGGGAGCTGCTTACCTTATTACTTGCTTTAACTTAAATGTTTTATAACTTAGGAAATTGAAATACAATATAAATAGCCATCTCTATAATTTTTCTTATTGTGGTATGTGGCTGAACAGGTATAAAATGGTGAAAAACTTAATGAGATGAAGTCACATGTGATTATACTCAGTACTGTCAGACTCTGTTTAATTTTTTATGATTGGTTGTCTCCTTTTCTCACAGATGAATGAACTGCAGTATCACCTGTAGTTGCCAGCTATTTGAAATCCAATTTAGGTCTTTTTCTTATTTAAGCTGTATTAAGTATGTAACTTTCAGGATCACTATACTCACCAAGTTTGATTTCTTCTACATGTGCTCAGTGTTACTGTCTTTGTTTGCAGGATTTTTTTTTTTGTAAACAAAATGAAAGGGATTCTGTTTCTAGTTAGGTACAGCAGACTGAACAGCTTACTAGGTTTCAGTGGCTTATTATCAATATAAACTTGCACCATTTGTATAAGCTCATGTTTTAAAAAATTTCTCATCTTTGCAGTGGTAGATACAATCAGTGCATTATTGCAGGCAACAGTAAATATCAGCTGAGGAACCTTGTTTGGCTTCCTGAGTTTTATGTAGCAATCTTAGCTCTCTTTGCAGGGAAGATTGCTTTGTCTTCTGCTAGGCTGTATTCCTACTCTTGGTTAGATTTTGGAGAGCTAAAGACCTGGTTGTCATCAGAAGGGGGAGGTAGGGTTTTTTTACTTTAACAGAACTTGTAAAAGAAATGTTTTCTGAAAGCCTACTTCAGTTTCTTTAAGTGCAATGTCCAGCTCCTTTCACATCAATTAATGCATGCCAAACCTATTTTATTTTCAGGTATGTCAGAACACAACAGTGAATCCACAGTACTTGATGGATCTCATCCAGCTGCAGAAGAGGTCCAGTCTGACTCTGAGGTGACTGGATGATAGTTATATTAGTGAAAAATCAACCCATCCCAGCAACAGTCTCAGACTCCCAGGAATTCTGATATACATAGCACAATGAATTTAGTATGGGGAGATGAGTTCGTACACACTCTCTTGAGTGAGTGGAGTTGGTTTTGAGACACTGCTAAGAGCAACCCATTTAATTCATAACAAAGCATTATTTCAACCACTAGTGTATCAATGTGATATGATATTTGTTCTGTCGTTGAATAGATTTAGATGTGGTAGAATCTGAAAAAAAAAAGTGTGAGTGCTGCAGGAAGAAAGGGTTGGTTTTTAAAAGGCAGTAATCTTTGTGTAACTTCACTATAACAGGACATTCTATCTGCTGATGGAGTGGTGAATCTTTTTTTATCTTTTTTTCTTGGGAGTAGATATAGCTTGTACATTCTTTGTGGAGAAGTCTGTGACTTCTAAAAATTCCTCAAAATATGTAAGCAGTTGGACATGTTTGAGAGGCTGTTTTAGAAATATGAAGAGTAAAATTTCCATGAGTGTTCTAGACTAAGAATGAAAAAGGGTGATGCTGACTTTTATCACTGAGTTTCACATTTTATATCCAACTCTGATATTTGTAAACAAACATGTGTGAAGAAAATAGTGATTAACTTACTAAAGGTTGGTTTGTTTTTTTTTTTTTCCTAAATAAAATGTCCAGCTGAAACATTATGATTTTATGTAGTGCTTATGTCATGAATTCATGCCCAATAACATCAAGACAAATTTAGGAACTTCTTTGGATTTACTTTAGGATATACCTGTATACAATAATTTTTCTTTTGAGGATTCATTTTTTTATGTAGTTAGTAGCTGTGGGCTGTGCTTACTGAAGGAACACAGTCTGGCAATCATGCTTACTGTGGTAGTAGAAATACTATATGGTTTGTTGGGTTAGTTTTCTCTTAGGTCAGTAAGTCTGCCATGGTTGTGGGAGGCTGCAGGAACGTGCAGTGAGAGGTGAAGAGAAATGTCAGCTGGGTTTCTTGATGCATTATTAGCCCTCTGTTTCATAGGTACAGTTGTTGGAGCTGTGTGATGAATTGTTTTGGAGATCTGATTTGAGTGGAAAAATTACCTGTCCCTTTCTTGAGCATAGGTCACCTTCTTTTAATCTGTAGTGTTTCCACAGTCTTGTGTGCTGTACAAATACATTGTTCTGGCCCAGGGAAGAGTTTGGGGAATAGGGGAAGCTGATGAGGAGAACAGTTGGAGTAAAGGGCAGGAAAAAAGGGAAGAACTTGTTCTTGGCAGCAGTGCTGGTTTACTGTTGACTAAAATGCAGCTGGTGATTTCTTGTTATGGCTGAGCCAAATTAGCAATTTATCCCACTTCCCTTTTTCAGTTGCTCACTTCATGTGTTTGGTGCTTGTCTGACCTCATTGCAAACTGATTCAGTTCACTGAAACTGTGGAAAATTAACCTGGTGAAAAGGTCTGTTGCCAGGCCAGTGAGTTGAGTGTTTGCTGTGCAGTCAGGTGAGTAGCTGGGAGGTGGGACACTGTGGCTCACAGTAGGAACTGAAAAAGCAGAGTAGTGGAAACATCCTGCTTTCAGCAATGGAAAATGGTGTTTTATTTCAGACATAACATGAAACTGAAGTTAGCAAGTTGCTTTTTGCCTTCTCTGAACTTGATAGATAGGTTTGACTTAAGTAAGGAATGCTTAAAAAATGTGAATTGCTTCTGGGTTGTCTTGGGCTTGAAAAGCTGTCCGGAGAAGCTGATGAATTTTTGTTTTCAAACATGTATTTACTAGAGACACATATGCATATGTGTGAGCATGTATATCTGAATAAATGCATATGCTTGCATCATTGTACAATATTAGCAATACTATTGGAGATTCTGGATAAAAAGCACCCAAGCCAACTATTTGTTTTGCCTTTAACTAAATTTAGAGACGCAATTTTTTTGTGATCCCTGTCAAATGAAGCATATCCCCCCATGGTACAGGACTTCCCTGATTTATGACAATTTGTAGAAAGAATAGAAATAGCTATGGTAGCCTATGCTAATATTTCAGCATTATGCTGGTAGCTTTAAGAGGACAAGCATTTGGAAAAATACCTCACTTAACTGTGTCAAGTTCACTTCCTAGGGGTCTTGTAGTTTAAGCAGATGTGAGATTTAGAGCAAACTTAAGGAACTTGAGCTATTGGAGAGATTTCCTAAATTAAAGTCTAATATGAGAACATTTGATCTTCTGGTGCTGTATTAGCAGCTCTGTGAGGAATAGCGAGTTAGACTCCCTGATCCGTGTGGGTTCCTTCCAATTCAAGATATTCTGTTGTTTTTAAAGTATTCATAAATTAAACCTTTTGGTGTGCTTCAGTATTTTCATTTGCTTAAAGTCTGAGTTTTGAGTTTGTTGTATGAAGAATGACATTTCCCCCCCTTCTCCCCCCCCCCCCGAAAAAAAGCTGTTCTGTGTTCAAGCTGTGGGTAAAGTCAGTACTATACGGGGAATCAGATAAGCTTGGCCAATGTGACTATATGGAAAGTGACAATTCCTTTCTAGTGCTGAAAGGATGTTAAATGAGAGGGATTGATGAGGTAAGTTAGTGTGTTATAAAGTAACATTTTCTCAAATTTATAGCACACTTTTTTGCTGTAAATTATTTAAAATCTGTGCTCTGTATTTAGAGTTTGTTCAAAATCTGTACCAAAATGTTTAGCTTCTCTTTTCAGTGAAGTGTTTCTTAAAGCACCATTTTTGAAAGAGTAGCTTTTAACTTAGTTTTGCTGAGTTAGTTGTAGAGAAGGTTTTGGTCCTCAAAAGTAGAAAATATATCACTTTGGATATTACTTTTTTGGTATGCAACTCCTGGATTGTAGTTCATATGTATGGTTCTCAAGCATGGCTTGTTCTTGGCCTTTTTCTTTCTTTGTATGGGTAAAAGGCAGAATTTACTCAGAACTTGATGGGCTTCAATAGAGGTGAAGGCTCAGTAGTTTATAGTCTTTGGAAGTTGTGGCAACATAGCTTTGACAGTCATCAGGAGTTAGAGGAGCATGATAATTGGAGCCCACAGATAGTGACTTAGGAAAAAGATTGGAAGGCCTCAAAGCTTACAAAGGAGATCAGGGTTACTATTTTAACTACTCGATCCTGCTCTGGTAGGGGGATTGGACTAGATGATCTTTCAAGTTCCCTTCCAACCCCTAACATTACGTGATAAGTGAAGACCATAAGTGATGCGGGTGACGTATTAGCAATGGGGTGTGACAGAAGATGTTGCCAATTAAGAAGGATGCAGGCAACCCTGAGTAAATACCAGTAAAATCTCTGTGTTACGTGGATATCCTTTAAAAGCTACATGTGTGATTGAAGAAGCTGCTGGTGCTTCGACTAGGCCTCTTTCTGGCCCTTTGAAAAGAGCTGGTTCAGTTTGATTTAGGAGCTTTAGGGCAAGAAAGCACCTACTCTCAAGTACCTGTTGCTGGCATACCATATCTTGAATAGATAGGTACCTGGGTTGGCACTGAACAAATACTGCTTTGGTGGTATGTTGATTTTTCCATTGTTTACACTTTTTGTTGACTGATGAAGCTGTCACAGCAGAGTTGTCAGAGGGCTAACGTTTTTGGTGTCTTAGTTTTGGGTAGTAGTACAGAGCCATTCCCTCTTCAGGTGTTTGTAAGTGGTGTGCATTTCTTATAGAATCATAGAATCAGTCAGGGTTGGAAGGGACCACAAGGATCATCTAGTTCCAACCCCCCCTGCTGTGGGTAGGGACACCTCACACTACATCAGGCTGGCCAGAGCCTCATCCAGCCTGGCCTTAAACACCTCCAGGGATGGGGCCTCAACCACCTCCCTGGACAACCCATTCCAGGGTCTCACCACTCTCATGGTGAAGAACTTCTTCCTCACGTCCAGCCTGAATCTCCCCACTTCCAGCTTTATTCCATTCCCCCTAGTCCTATCACTACCTGATAGCCTAAGAAGTCCCTCCCCAGCTTTCTTGTAGGCCCCCTTCAGATACTGGAAAGCCACAGGAAGGTCACCTCAGAGCCTTCTCTTCCCCAGACTGAACAGCCCCAACTCATTCAGTCTCTCCTCACAGGAGAGCAGCTCCAGCCCTTTGATCATCCTGGTGGCCCTTCTCTGGATACCTTCCAGCATGTCCATATCCCTCTTGTAATAGGGGCTCCAGAACTGGACACAATACTCCAGGTGGGGTCTCACCAGAGCTGAGTAGAGGGGGAGAATCACCTCCCTTGATCTGCTGGCCACACTTCTCTTGATGGAACCCAGGATCTGGTTGGCTTTCTGGGCTGCAAGTACACATTGACAGCTCATGTTGAGCTTCTTGTCCACCAGCACCCCCAAGTCCCTCTCCTCAGAGCTGCTTTCTAGCCAGTCACTGCCCAGCCTGTATTTGTGCTTGGGATTGCCTCAACCCAGATGCAGGACCCTGCACTTGGTCTTGTTGAACCTCATGAGGTTGGCTTGTGCCCACCTCTCCAGCCTGTCCAGGTCCCTCTGGATGGCATCCCTTCCCTCCAGCGTGTCTGCTGCACCACACAGCTTGGTGTCATCAGCAGACTTGCTGAGGGTGCACTCAATGCCACTGTCCATGTCACCAACAAAGATGTTGAACAAGACTGGTCCCAGGAATGCCTCTTCTAGGTTATACTTGAGGTCATTCTTGAACACAGTCATTTTCCAGCTGCATTTTGAAACTGACTTGGATTATTGAATTGATGCTTTTAAGTTCTTGTTTCTGCATTTCACTTTACATTTATTGCTGTGGATGACATGGGAGTTGCATACCAGCAGTTTAGTCAGAAGGTGGCACTCTATTTTGATAAAACAAGAGGCAGTTACTATTTGTAACACATTTGCTTAAACTCATTGCCCTTCTCTAATACTTCTTATCATTAGCTAGTACAATATTTTTAATTTTTTTTTAAAACTAAGCTCACCTTTTTTATAGTTTGAGATACACAAACTTATTCTAAGGGTCATGTGCATAGAAAATATTTTGCTGGCCCCATGTCTCATTAGTGTCTTGACACCTTCCCACCCCCCGTTTCAATGGGTTAAATTTTAGTTTTCTTTTCTCTTGGATCTTGAAGCTTTAAGTTACTTTTGTCGGAGCTGTGCTAACATGTTAATGTGGTTTAGATATATGATTAAATATATACAGACCTAGCATATCAGGTATTACCAATAGGAGTTTGAAATAAAATCAACAGTTATGAAACCTATATATCCAAATATTTTCATGTAGGTCACTGATTGAATATTTAAGACAAATGCTAACCTGTTTCTTCTTATACTATAGGAAGGTGCAATGGCTCAAGAATCTCCAAAAAATTCTGCAGCAGAAATTCCTGTGACTAGCAATGGGCAGCTAGAAGATTCTCATGAGCACAGCTTTAACAGGGTAAGGATTTTCTTGACACCAACAAGGTACCATTATCGGAAATGCTAAAGTTGCAATGTGATGCAATACAGGCTTCACTTGACGTCATTTTCTAGAACTTTAATAGAAGAACTTATTTGAAGCTCAAAAATGTTGACTTAATATAATATGATGGCACATTGCAGTAACCTTTTTTGTGTAAAAGCACGTTAGTAGTGGCAAGTATTTCTGTAAAGAATTGGGTGCTCTGTAATGCATAATCAAGTGTATATGCTTCTACATTCTTGTCTCTGATCCTTGAGAATACTGATTTTATTTATTTACTTTTTTAATCCAGCTATTTTATTCATAAAGCACAACAACCACCACTTTTAAAATTTGAGACTTAACAGGTCCTGTGATTTCAGGCTGCTGTCATGTCCTACTTTGAAGTTGTAAACAGGAGAAAAGTAACTTTTCTTGTGTTGGAACTGAAAAGTTACTAGTGTATTGCTGTATGCTATGTAGGTGAGATGTGTCAGAATCCATCTTAATTGGTGTGTGTTGAAAAAAGTTGTACTTCCATAATCATCTGGGCCATTTTGAAGTCTTTCCTTTTAACCTTGATACGTTTTACTATCAATTCTTCTTCTATTTACGTGTCCAGCAGAGGGTGCTGTGGTATAGTTCATTGAATTTGGAGTTGGTTTTATTTTACTTTTCAGCTGAGGTTGACTACACTGAAGCAGATGCTGCACGTCGCAATAACTTTTTTGTTTGAAAGATATACTAGTAGTATACGTTTCTAGTTATTGATTCTAAACATTGAGGATACTGATTTTTTAATCCAACAATTTTATTAATAAAGCAGGAAATCAAGCATTTAAATATATAAAAATTATCATTTGAAATGTGTATTTATTCTATTATAAATGCATAAAGCTGTTCTAAATAAAAATGTTATTTAAATACTCAGAAGTATGTATTTTAAAATATTCAGACATAAAATACATGATGAGAACAGTGTCTGAGACCATTTGACTGTGATCACAGACTAGTTGTATAGTGAGCATGACTGTATAAAAAAGTATATAACTTCCTGAGGTGAAAACACATACATAATAGAGCTCTCACTAACAAAATACTGCCCTTATTATTAGGAATTTTTTTTCTATTTCTGCTGAATGGGCCATGATTTTTTTAGGAATAGCACTGCAGTGAGGGAGGACTTAGTTTCTTAAGATATGTCATTCCACTAAGATCTACCAGTAACAATGTAAAAATTAGGGCAACATTTAGTGAAACCAAGTTAAAGCTAAATTTTGCTAAAGATGTATCTCTGCTTAAGGGGCAAAACAGGAATAAACCTTGAAATGGTAATGAGTTTTGGTTCACGTGGAAGTAGAAAACCAGATTTACTATTTTTAAGCCTGATGACCTCGATGCTGCTGTGACTTGACTGTAAAGCTCTCTCTTCCTTAAATAATAATTGCTTCTTCAGTGTAGTGCATCTAATGCTTATAAATTAGTTATGGTAAATGGAACTTGTGCTGTTGTTGACTGGGTAGAGTCCTTGTGCAGTCAAAATATAATCACCATTTTCTATAGAAAGTGGAAATACCAAGGTAGTTTTTATCTGTGAACTCATATAAGAGCTGAAGTAGGTGTTTTCTGTCATGGTTATTATTTTGCTGGCCTGGAGTCAACTGTATTTTGAAACTGTCACAAAAATGAGTCAAATATTTGATGGAATTACAGAAAAAATATTCAACTCAAGCATAGATTATTGTGCTGCTATGTTTTTTTTTTCCCATAATGCTTATTCTGATATCAATGCAATGCATTTAAAAATTTTTTTCTTCTTTGAACTGTCTTGTACAAGTTCACACCTGCACGCGTTACCTAAACTCAGAATATGTTATAATTAAGACTTCTTATAAACAAAACAAAGAAAACAAACTCCTTGGAATTAACATCTAGCTCTCTTTACTAATCTGTTTGTCTCAAATTCTAAGGTTTAGCTTCTATTCATCTTGCTTTGTTTGTTATTTGTAGTGCTTAATGCTGTGCTTTCCCTTTTTTACCTTGCCAGGTAATTTTTTGTTTTATCCTAAAGCAGTATGCATTACACCACAAAATTTCGGTGCCAGGTATTCAGGGGTCTTTATTGACTTATGATAATGACAAGGCAAGTACTGATTTTGTAGGAGGTCAGTTCAGAAGGGGACGAGAAATCATTGCCACTTTGAGTTGTACTGCTGTCACAGTGTTCTGTAAGACTATGTGACCACAGCAGAGTTTAGAGCTCTTGCACTGCAATATACTGATTTCAATTGCAACTTCTTGGAAAAGTGCAATTTTAGTTTCTTGTTTTCTTCTTATGATCACGGAGCTGTTCATCTAGATGCTGTACAATTCAGATGTAAACAATGAAACATAATTTATCCTGTTGGTTTTTTTTTTGTGTGTGTGGCTTGGGTTTTTTTTTCTTCTACAGCTATTTTGCAGTAAACACTTGAGTAGCTTTGATAATAACTTTTGATAGACTAAGAGGTAGTTGTATAACCTTTTCTTCAGGGCTCTTTAATTGCAAAACTAAACTTTCCTCTGGACTCACTTTCTATTTAACACCTCACCTTATCACTAAGCTGCCCAAGCATGAAAATGCATATTTATTTTCCAGCAAATGCAGTATTTTTGCATACCCAAGCATGGGAAGTTTTTTATTTTGCAAGGCAATGCATTGCAAATGTGTTTACCTGCAAACAACAAATAGGGTTGCTCCTTCTTTGAAGAAAAATGCCTTTAGTTTTGCAGAACATCAGAAAAAAGATTGCCATAATGTCATTTCAGAAGGAAGGATATTAGCTTCATTCTTGTGGGAATGTAATGTATCACTACTCAATAAATCTTTTTGGTTCCTCATGTTGAAGAAAAAAACACAGCACTACATTCTGCCTTGTTTGTAATAATAAGAAATGCCTGTGGAATTCTGACAAGTTCTGTCCTGCCCATGTGATGGAAACTTTTTTTGACTAAAAGACTGTAGCTTCAGTCATCATTGGCTGAAACATCTAGTGTCCTTTTCATTAGAAAAAAAAGCTTGACTCGATGCTTTTAAGCTCTGTGTTCTGTTTAAACTCATTTAAGGCTTAAAAAACTAGTGTATAGAACCGTTTGCTGCCGATATTTGTCTTAACAGAGGACTTCAGCATTTCCTCATCAAATGTTTTTCTTCCTGCTTTATATAAGAAAACTCAGCATGCAAAACAGTTTTGCTGGTTTATATTCTTTGCTTATTTCAGTTATCCCTGAATTCTAGGAGAGTTTTCTTCCCATGCTATTACAATAACGTGATTAGAGTAGTGATGTTTTAATGTCACTGAGGGGACTGGAAGATGAGGACTACAGGAAAGAGTGAGGGAGTTTGTTACTGTTATTTCAGTAACATGCTGTATAGTGTGAAAGCTGCATGGGAATAAATTTAAACAAAAACACTGGTTGGTCTGCCTGTAAAGGTTTCTCAGGCAGCTGTAAGCTATTTGTTATGTTTAAACTATTGTACAAAAATCTATTAAAAGTTCTTATCAGACTTGAGTTTCTGAAATTGTTACAATTGTTTCTTTTCTTACTCATTATAAACTCTCTTCTCCTGGCCCTTTTTGTACTCTTAAGGGGACAAAACTGTTACTAAGCATGTATATAATACCACAAATAAACTTTAGGTTGCAAAAGATAAATTGAGTTTGTTGAGTCTTCCACTTACCTTACTAGAATCATGAAAAATCTCTGGGATCTGATTAATCAGAGTACATGTGCTCAGTGTCTTGTTCTGTAATTTAATTGCCAGACTGCACATATAATTAAGGTCTATACTTTTTTGTCTTTTTCCTTCTGGAAAAAAGTCCCCATCTTGTCATTCACATTCTACCTGAAGCATCTTCATCTCTTTTGCCATGTTTACTGCCATAGATAGATTTTTCACTTGGGGCTGTTATGTTTTAGGTAACTTAGGCTAATTTAAAATCTATTTCTGCATGTCAGTTCTAGAAAACTGTTTCCAGGAGGTGAAACAATTTAATAAAGCCTTCAGTTCTCTTCCCGTTTTTTTATGCCTTTGCTTCTTCGAGCCTTTAGCATGCTAAGTGGCAGAGAATGGGATAGATAGTCCAGCCTTTTGACTTGGTAATCTTCTGCGATGTAGGGGTTTTATACCTCTAGCTCTGGGTACAAGTGAAGTTGAAGTATGAAAATACTTCTGCTAGGTGATAATTGCATAAACATGCAATGGTTTTCAGCCTTACACAATTGAAAAATTATGAATTATGCTTTTGTGTGTGTGTGATGTGATCTCTTAACGGGTTTGTGGTTTTGAAACGTATCAACAGATTTTGATGAATTCGAAAGTCTTGATTTTCCTTTTACAAGTAAGAGAGGAAGTCACTAATGAGTTCGAAAGCAGATCTTCTGGTCATCAAAATCTTCCTTTAGCTAGAGGAACAATGTAGAGTCAAAAACTCAATTTCCGTGTTGTAATAATAAAACTACAAGAAAGGAGAACGATAAAGTGTTGCAGCGTTTTTACAACTCTAAAATGTAAATGCTGTTGTACAGTCTCTTAAATGTGAAGTTCTGTGCCCATCTTTTTTTCCTCTGTTTCCAAACTACCCTTTTTTGTAAATTATAGAAGGGATAAATTGCTTTGTAAACAATGAGAAGATAGTGTTTTGATGATCATTGAGTTTTTGATGACAAATCTGATCATGTAAAAATCAACAAATGGCAAATCATGTACAAGGGTATCTTTCTTCAGCAGGCTGTATTTCAACTGGTTAATTTAGGTGTTTAAAACCAGGTTGGAATGCAGTTCTTTACACCGAGCTTTGCCTTTTTGCCAATGAAAAAAATTGTAGATATCTTCAAATACTTGCCTGACTACATATACATATGTATATATTTATGTACCAAAAAAAAAAAAAAACCCTTATGTGTGTATATATACAGAATTATAGATCTCAATAATTTTCATTATTCAAATAACTTTTTATTTAAGAGAAAGATGTTTTACAATACTCTGGTTTATTCAACTCTGTTCACCCTATGTTTAGCTTCAAATTGGAATTGGTTTGAGTGTACAGCAGTAGTGTAGTTGTTTATATCTGAACTTTTATCTTCATGAAGCCCGTGTGCTGCGTTTTAACTTTAAATATAGATGATTGCTTAGACTGCTATTGCAAACATGCTTAAGCAGGTTGGCTGTCTGTGTTCATTCGGCTACAGATTCAGGTGTATTTCTGAAAACTCTGCAACATGCCATTGTGCCTTCAGGAAAAAAAAGAAAAAGAATACCATATCCTTTTTGTGAAATCAGTGCATCTTCTTTGCAATCTGTTTATCCTTTTTTCAAGTCTCTCTGCTACATTTTCAGTTAAATTGACTTTATTAGCTTAAACCAAGCTGAAGCAAAGGCTTTGCAGCATACCAACTGCAAATACTTAACATTGGTGCTTCCATTTAAGTCAGTTGCGAAGGCTGAAAACAGTGTGTATCCAATGTTGTAATATACTTAATTTACTTAATTTGTCAGATCAGGTTCTGCATGTGACAACTATTTGTTGTTCATGCTGTTTATCTATTGTTGTTACAATGCTTCAGACACACAAATATGGCATAATCTGTTACTAAATGTGAGTGGAAGTGTAGCCATAGGAATTGTTTACTCTGATTGCAGCAACATCCTGAGTTTTCAGTGTCACCAAGATTTCTGTTCTGCAATTCATCTGTTGATAGCTCTTCCTTTTTCCTTCTCCCAGGATTTTGTCTTAAACTAAAGACAATTATCTAAATCAGTGGAGAATGCAATCCAAAGCCACTTCTTGACAGCCTGAGCAGTATCTGAGGCAGTATCATTCTTGTGCTTTTGCTTGCATCTGGTTTATGGATCAAGCAACTACAGTAATAAGTCAAATATGGATTGGATTTTAGAGATTGTTTTCTTTGTAATTACAGGCATTGCATAGATCATAGTTTCTGCGCATGTCCAGACACCAACATCTTAAAGCTGTGTAGTTTTTCTCTGCAAGTTTCACTATTTCTTCTCCATACTTTTTCATCTCTTCTGCCACTCTGAGGAGGCAGAAGATGTGTAAAAGAGTACCTGACTCCAGAATCTGACTGTTTTCTGATTTCTTGATACTAAATTTTTTTATAAGCATGTTTTACCTTTTTGCTTTTACTTCCAGAAGAGCTATTCACTCACTTGTTACTTATGCAGATCAGTGGTTTTAAACTGCTTTGAATATCTGAATATTTTTTTAAGCACTAAATATATTCTCTTAGCAGCAGAGGCTGAAACTTAAATCATATAGCTGGAATCAACAGGGCAGAAAACCTTTGGGGGAGCTATTTGTAGAGGTCAGTAAAATAGCAAAAATGGGCAGTAACTGTGAATTATGGTGAATGAAGTCCTGGTTCAGTAACAGCCCTCCATTGGGTTTTTATGGATACTTCAGTTGATGAAAGTTGGTTGTAGTAGTTGAACTAGCTCTCAAACAAGGGCATCTCAGGCAATTTTAAATCAATGAAGTTCAAAAGCATAAAAGCTATTGAAGTAGGGTTTCTGGGTGTTTCATCCATGCCCAATATCAAAGAGATTTCCTCTACGATTTGTGGAAATTAAGAATGCCGTGAATTTGAATTTTGAGACTATTTCTTGTTTAATCTTTTTTTTATCCTTAACATTCTGATAGTTGCATCCATGTTTTTCTTTGTAAAATGTTGTCTGCTCATGGTCACAAGTCATTCTATATGCCTGACAGTTTTTAACTGGAAATACCATATAACTGATGTGGTTGGTTGTACCAGCTTTGGACCACATCACATGATGTTGTGGACCACATTTTTGGTAACTGCTGCTCTAAGAAATGGCATTCTAGTACATTAGTATAAAAAAAAATAGAATAAATACACAGGCTATACTTTCAGTGTTTCTCATTCATTTATGTTTTATTCGTGCATCAGAGTAAAATGATTTGACACCAATGAAGATATTCCAGCCTAAAAGCAGAATTGCTTGTCTGAGAACTGTTGAAACTGCATTATAATACTTTTGAGACACTTTTATCTTCTCTTTTTAAACATTAACTTTTCATTTTTATTCAAATATTTTTGAAGGACTTGAAACGCTCATTACCAGTTGGACTAGGACTTTCTGAAACCAAAATAACATCTCATGGGTTTGACAGCACCAAAGAGGGAGTTGTTGAGGCAGGACCATTTCCAGGTAAAGGTAAATGCTTTTTTTTTTTTTTTTTTTCCCCCTATTTCTTCATTTCAACTCTTTAGGGCTTTCCATCTGGTCAGAAACAGTGTTCTGTGTCTGCTTTGGTGTTAGTGTACACATTTGGATATGCATTAGCAACAACCTGTTTATCTTCTCTGGTAGCTGGCTTGTTAAAATAGAGAATATATGCCACGCTTTTGTAGCATCTCTCAGGGGACTAGAGGAAACTACTTACTGTTAAACTGATCTGCATTTAGAGGAAGAGAAGTCCTTGAGCACCTTGAAATAGTGTCAGACTGAAGAGTTTACATTGCATTGAAGTTTACTTCAATATTGCAGGTATTGTCCTGATGTGAAACATAACTGGAGGGTTGTTTATTTCTTGATACTATTGAACTCTTTCTTGATAGCTCACTCACCTGGAGCAAATTCATGAGTGGGATTCTCCTTTGTTGCCCCTGAGACTCATCTCTCTTTGGTTACAGCGCATACATTAAGGCATCGTCAGGAGTGATAATGCAGCGGGTCTTTTTATCAAGGTGCTACCTAATGAAAAAAGTGTTTGTTCTTGTATTTTCTCAGGCCAGAGTTGCTATTGTTCGTAGCAGAAGGTTTTCAGTTAATTGTTAATTCACTATGTAAATATTAATGCATGCTTTAGAGGATCTAAGCTAGTATTAGACAGTGAGAAATACAAAGTGATAAACTAGCCTGCAATGTCAGTATTTCCTATCTGTCTATAAACAAGAGTGCCACAATATAGTGACAGTGATATTTTTATTAATTATGTAGCTTTGACAGTTTCTGAATTTGAAAGGTTTGACATAATCTCAGATGAGCAGCTGTGAAAATCTCTTTGTAGTCATATATTTAATTTACATTTTGCTTCATTTCCTGTTTAGTAAAACTCTGCTTATGAAAACATTGATTTGCATGCTGTACTTTACATATATTACAAAGTAAATGCTGTGGGTTTGCTAAGTCTTTGAACTTAGCAAAATATGTAGCTAAGAACTGGGCAGATGGCAAACTGCTTGCCATTCTTCTGTTCTGTGTTCTGTTAGCAGGATAACTGTTGCAGCTGTTAAGTGCATTAGTCTGCAAGGGAGTTAGTGTCTTAAGTCACTGTTTCAAGCCACAGTAGTATGTCTGAAATACAAATCTTCTGTAGAAAATTATGTACACAAATGATGAGCTTTGGACACGTAATTTTTAACACTCCATACACCACAGTTTTTTCTAAGGATATTTTCTTCAGATTTTTCTTAATACTCTGACCAAATATGTGTGTGTGTGTGTGAGAAAGAGGTGGTAGGAACCTATACACCTTATGAAACTATAGACAAAAGTAGAATAACTGCCCTATTTCTGAAAAATTCTGTTTTCTGTTTGAGTGCCCTTATTAGGGATTCAATTTTTGAATGCCAAGTAGACAGTACTGGAGGAGGGAAGGGTTTCTAGGATTTGAGGGATGTTGAATGATGAAGCCTGCGTTAGGCTCTGTCAAATGATAAGGAATTCATTTTTTTTTTTTAGCTGCTTGTCTTGGCTTGCTTGCTGAAGTGATTCAGTCTTCAGGCCCTTAGCAGGATCTTGCAGTCAAACTTTTATGCCTGGCTGAATGCATTTGCAGCTCTTATGCAATGTGAGGACAAGTGAGCTTTCAATCTCATCTTCTCTGTGTCATTGGACCCAAACCATTGAATTCCTGTACCCCATGTGCTCTGTAGGATGTTTAAAAAGCAAAAACTAGTTGTTAATTCAGTTAAATTGTGTGATGGTTTCAGTGTTCCTGAGAACTAGATTTTGTGGAAAATATCTCAGAGTTATTCAGCAACAGCATTAATAAGGTCATTGTTCCCCCCCCCCCCCGCCCCATGATGGTTACTCATCACTACAGAGGAAAAAACTAGTTTGTTTGGGTTTTAAATCCTGAAAATTTCATAGGAGTTCTGCTTTAAATGATACAAAAGAGGGGGGTAAAGCTCTGAAAAGCATAATTGTAAACCAGCTTAGAGAGCACACATGGTAAAAGGTCATTTAAAGTTGTTAGTTGGGTTTTTTTTTAAAGAGAACAAGTGTGTGCTGTAAAATCTTTCTTTTGGGGTGGAGCCTGCACACCTTAACGGCTAATGGTTTGTCGGATATTCAGGACAGCTTATTGCTGAATGTTTACACAGACTTAAGAGCAGATGTTAATCAAGTGTATCTGAAACTGGCACAGATTTCAGAGCTTGCTTCACTCCTTACTGCTCTGAATACCATTCAGTGACAGTGCAGAATGAAATTTACTTAGACCTGAAAAAAAAGGTTTCAGCTGGGGAAGCCGCATAGAAGTCTTTCACAGGATTTTCTCTGGATAGTATCTACTTCACTGTTGAAGTTGTCAGTCATATTTTAATTAGTTTTACTGAGGAAAAAAAAAGGTTTGGCATCACAACCTAGAGAAAAAGATTAAATAATGAAAACTTGGAGTAGTTCACATGAACAGCTGCATCTCTTAAAAATCATTTCCATCAGAAATTCCAGCAACTTTTCCATGAATGCGTCTATTTAGAGTGTTGCTGAAGCAAATATTTTTGTTTTAAAAAACACTGTATAAAAGCGCATGTTGGCTTCTAAGGGAAGATGATGAATTTTCATTAAATGTGTCCCCTTTTCAGGTTCCTCAGCATCACCCAAATCATCTGTTATATCTCCTAGCAGTGCAGCAGCTAGCAGACTGGCTGGACAAGGTTGTGATTTAATTATTCCCACAGGTATCATAGCACTGAATGGATAATGCCCTTGTCTTCGCTGACACTGTACTAACTCCATGTCTCTAATGATTTGATTTATTGTTAGGTGGAAATACAACTTCTGGGGCTTCTTGATGGCTCTCATTTCTGCCTTTTAACAGTTGACAAAGTAACCTCTGCTTTCCTTTGTGTGCGCTGCATTTTGCTCCATAAAATTTTTAAAAATAGTTGTCAAATATCATTAATAACAAGCAGTAGCTAAAATGGGAGTAAGCAAAATCTTTTATTTAGGATAAAGCTGACTCTTTTGGCTTCTTTTCCAAAATGATGGTATATTCTAGCAGCATAGATTATGAGGTGTCCATTAGGAATTCACAACACCCAAACTAGGCTTTGCCACTTGACTCATTCTGTGCCTATGGGCAAATTACTTAACATCTTTGTCTGTTTCCTCCTATATAAAAGGAGAAAACCTACTCAGTTACCTCATAAGGGTGTTGAGAGGATTAATTACCAAATGTTTGCACAGCATTTTGAAGACGTAAAGAACATAGCAGAGCTTGATGCTAAAGGAGTATCTTGAGACATCTGCATATACTTTTTTCCAAAAACTTGTCTGCATAAATAATCTGGTAATGCTATAGTGACTGTAAGTAGCAGTAGAAACCAGAGTACCTGAATAAATGTTGCTTAAAAAGTGGTAGTGCTTTGCATTTTTTACTGTTTGGGACACTAGGAAATGTTCTTGCAAATTAAAATTTAGAATCCATGTGACATCCTATTCTAGCTTGAAAACGCTAAGTATTAGCAATTAATGTATGGTGGTTGACACTAGATATTTTAATTTGTTCATTGAGTCTTTCTTAGCTGCTGTTTCTACACTGGTGGTTTGTAGAAGTAATTATTTCTAATAAAGCTGAAATAAGTTAAATATTGGCTGAACATATCTTCTGGAAAGGATGACCTTCATTGGAAAAGATAAAAGAAAGCTGGTTTGAAGTATATTAGTTGTACTTTGTGACAATAGTTTTTGTGTCGATAATTTTCATTTAATGGTCACAGGCTTCAGCCAGACTTTTACATTGCATAAAGCCAAGAGAGTGTTCACTTGTTGGATTTTTAAAACATAGATTAAGGAATAAACATGTCTCAAAACCTGTTTTAAGTTTGATTAGTGAAACTGTGTGTTCAGGTAAGCTTTATTCGGCCTATTACTACATGAAACACTGAGATACATACATGCTTTGTGTCCATTTAAAAACAATTCTTTCTTTCTGGAATGTATTTTGAAAATCTGCTTATTCATCTTAAGCTCTTTCTAAGAGTCACCTTGCTCTGCTTCTTCATCTGCAGTTGCACAGATTTTTCCATACCTGCTATTAATCCCTTAAAACAAAAAAACCCCAAGGCCTTGAAGATTTGCTTTGTGTCTGACATAGGGGGCAGAGCGCAGCAGAGGAGTGGACCTGTTGTGTTAGCAGATGAAGTGAAAAACCCAGCAATGGAGAAACTGGAATTGGTGAGAAAATGGAGCCTAAACACCTACAAGGTATGCAAGTGTGTATGTATTCTAGAAATTTGCTACTAGATTGGACTGAAGTTTTCAAAGCATTGTACTACTGTATGAAAGGAACCTGTTGCAGTGAGGGTCACAAGAGGGTAACAGAGAATGCATGGGGAAGAATTAGTTTTCTTCCAAGTTATTCTTTGTAAGCTTTTTTAAATCCCTGATTTAGCGAAGTATAGACTGTTCCATTTCTCGTGTCCCCTTCAAAATACAGAATGTACATATTTCAGCATTAATGTTTTTAATTAAATCTTTTTGCTATCTTTGACTTGAGTGCTGACACAATAAATTCTTTTAGTTAACAGGGGAAAATGTCAGGCCCATCTAGAAGTTCCATACTTGTTCATCACTATTCTGATGTTTTTGCTCTGTCTTGGCTGATTTGTTTATTCTTAATGTTGGAACTGTTGCTTCCATTCATATGTCATCACGCTCATCATACTCTTGTATGGTGCTTCTTTGTGAACAATTGTGATTTGATAAAGTAGTAACAAAAGAATAAAGAAAAAGCACTTAAAGCACACCGGTTTCCAGAAGTGACTCTCAATAAAAAGCCATAGGATAAGGAACAATTGTCAGGGGATACATTGCTGTCAGAAGTTTTAAACAAAGGTAAGTTTTGAAAAATAGCTTTTATGTCTGCAACTCAAATCACAAAGGTGCAGACAGGTGGGTTGTACATCAGTAAGATGTACATCAGACCATGAAGAAATGAAGAATCTCTGGAAGAACTTCCCTTGTGAAGTACAGGTCTGAATCGCTCCAGCGTTCTTAAGTCCAGATAAGGACTTCTTTCCCAATGAGGATGGGAAACAGGGTTTGAGACATTCTGCAGTAAATGTTTATGCTGTTCTTTGTGTTATAATCAGAAATTGCTATCTCTTTTATGTCTAATGAAATGACTTCTAGAATTTTTACTTTTAATCTAAATTTTATAGCAACTGCAGAAGTCTGTCATCTATTCCTGGAATGCCTGGTGGTCTAACCAGAATATGTGCAATTCAGCTGAAGCTGTCCCTTAAAATTATCTGTTTAAGAAACATTGATGCTAGAGATTTAATCTGCAGTACCACAACTAAATAGAAAACTTGACCTTATTCTCTCTTTTTGGTGCCTTCACTTAGAAAACAAAACAAATTCCCATGACTTAATCGGAAACCCACTTACATGAAGTCATAGCCAGAGGACTAGTGAAAAATGCTGGGAAAAGTGATTGCAGAGCCTTGTTTAGAATATTATTTCTTCAGCAGTAGACTTTACAAAGCCTGGATTTTTAGATCTCTTTCTTGTCTTAAACTTCCCTCTCACTGAAATCCCACAGTTAGGGCATAGCAAACAGATTAGCACTTTCAGGAAACTAAATTAATCTTTTCATTAAGTCTATGATCTTGAAGTTATTTCATGGATATTCCTAAGGAGATGGGTCACTTTATGATCTTTCTAGAGAATCCTATACTTCTTGTATGGCTTTTTTTGAGGAATAGGATAATTCAAAGAGAGCTTATGAATTAATTCTGAGCTTCAGGGAGCATTATGCAAATGTCCCTGAAAATACTTTATATGTAGGCTACATACTAAAAGCATATTTTATTTGATTTAGCACAACATTTCAGTTAATGGACATACTGGCTTGCTTTGGTTCCCATTAGAATAGTTGTGGGAAGAAGTCTTCCTTATCTTGTAAGAGCTAACTGATCATAAGTTAGAAGATGCAGAAATAAAGGACAGGAATAAGTGGTTAGTGAGGGGAACTCAGCAGTTAAGTCTGAGCTGAAATCCATGCTATTGAATGTACCAGGCATTAATCTGCAAGTGGAGTTGGTGATGAAACTTGCTGCTAGGAGGCTCTTAAGGACTCTGACATGAGCAGTGCCTCTGTCACAGTATTAGTTGTGAAATTTGATTATTATTGAATGTGTTTCAAAAGCCATACCCATCTGTGAAGAGATGGTTAAGTATGCCTTCATAATCGTGGAATACCTTGCTTATTGTGTGTGAAACAATTGCTTTGATTACCTCCCATTTTTATTTCTGTTTTAAACTCCAGCTGAAAATCGGAGAAGGTTAAAGCTACTCTTCTGTCTAGCCAACCATAATTTTCATAGACGATATTTAACTTTTTTGTCACTTACAACCTGTTAAGATTATTCTGTTGCCTTTGTAGTATCCCTCTTTACTCTCTCCAACCTTGTGCTCGCTACTAATTGTGATTTTGCTTCAAAAGAAATTGCCCTACTGGAAAGAGCTTCCTGTTCTTTCCCTTTCCCCATCCCCTGCATCCCCTTTAGATGAGAAAAACATTTTCAGTTTAGCAAACAAGGCAGACACAAGAAAGTTGTGACTCCTCTTGACCTTGAGCAATTCTAATAAGAAGTGTATCTTTTTGTTTTCATACAGCTTCTCAAACTTGGAGGGGAATGAACTCAATATACCTGGTCTACAAGCCAAAATTTGCAAATTTTGCCTTGTGTGCCTTCTTTTTGAGGAGCACAGTCTTATTCAGAGTACCGTTCTTTATAGATATTTGTTTTGGAACAACACAAAATGAAATTTATGTGTGGCATTTTCTTTTTAACTGATGAGAATTTATAGCAACTTGTGTGTCTGTACTAGTGCACTTAGAACCATAGTAAATCAAAATACTTAGATGCATCTTCTTTCTCAGTTCTTGTTCAGCCACAGTTTTCAGCTGTAGCTACATCTCAGTTTAACAAAGTATGCAGTGTCTTTCCAATGATTACTTTTTCCTTGCTTGTCACTGCTGGAGTTTTTAGGTGTCTTACTGTAACTTCTGAAGCAAATACTCCTTGATTGAAAATATACATTCCTTCGTAATTTATTCTTGCTGCCAAACATTGAGGTGGGGAGAAGAGGGAGTATCTGATATTTCATTTTGGTTTTTTGTTTGTTTCGGTGGTTTTTGTTTGTTTCAGTGGTGTTTTTTTTTTTAATAAATAGCCAGACTTTGTCTATGATTCCATAGTTCCCAGTGATATGCTTACTGAACACTCTGATCACACTCATCACCAATATGTATCTGGCAATTTCTGTTGCAGACTAACAAGGTTGTATTTTGTGTTGGTATGATTTGTTATGCACTCTCAAATTTCTCAATCTTGACAGACATATGTCTCCTACATTAGCTGGGGTCTTTCTTGTTAATTGATTGAATCTAATTGAGCAACCCAAAGAGTCTGTAACTTCCAATCTAAACCTTATGAGTTACGACCATCTTGTCCTATCTGGTCATTCTTGCATTTTTTCTGTGTTTGTCTATTAAATGTGGAAAGGATATAAAGGTTCTGGCAGGTTTAAATGGTATCTCCTTTGGAAATAAGTAAAGACTAGATTAAAGTAGCTGAATTTGGAAACCCTGGGAAATCCAGTGCTGTCATATATTTGGGAATGTGATACAAGATAAGTTTGGGGATTGTTTCACCTAACTCAATAGCAGCTTTGTGCTTAGATTAAGTCCCTTCAGAGTAGTTGTGGGCTTGACTACTACCTTTGCATCCTTTTAATCCTGTTTCTAGCAGTAATTCTTCAGAGATATAACTTGGTTATCTCTTCAACTCTTGGGACCACAGATGAACTTGAAGTAACTTACTAAAACAATAAATTGTTTTTGCTTTGTGTAGAGGAAGTTGTATTGATTTGATACACATCTGCTTTCCAAATGGCTTCTCCTTTGTCTCAGTTAAGGGAAAGTCCAGTGTGCATCTTGGGAGGCTCACTGCCAAGTTGGGCTCAAATCTTTTAGAGAAGGTGTCACAGAAAAATGGAATGTGGTAGCAGCCTGAGCTGTCACAGTCAGTGACTGGGTGAAAGTGTCTGTAGCTTTTTCAGTTTTCTACTCGCTGTTTTCATGAACTGCAAATGTGTTCAGAATTTGACTTGGGACTGAAAAGAAAAAAATAAGCCATTCTGAGGCAGTCAGCTCTACTTTGCAGATGCATAAACAATGAGAAATGCGTTTTAATAGTTTAACATCTTTCTCAGTAAGAGTTCTTAGTTTCCCAGTCAGCTTTAAAATAACATCCTGAAACCCACCACATCTTTACCTTTTCCTTCCCCCCTCACCCTTCCTAAAAACCCCAAACAAATAACAAAAAACAAGGAACCAACCAAAACCCCCCAAAAAATAAAACCAAAAATAACATTCTTCTGAAGAGAAAATAACATGGATGGTCTGAGATTGGATGGTTGGTGGACAGAGAACCCAAAGATCACTAACTACTTTTATGCATAACCAGTAATACTCCCATTGACTGTCTTTCGTGCAGTGGGATAAATTGCTTCTTCTAATTTAATGAGATTCACCAAACTTAAAAAGAGATGTTTTCTTTTACTTGAGAAACAACTAGTTATGCTCTTGATTTGCTAACTTGAATATTCATCTTAGTAGGAGTTGAGACTTGTCCAACTGTTCTTGCTGAGTCCTGATAAACTTCTAAAGAGTGTGTTGTTTTTTCGGTTTGTTGTGCAAACTTATATTGGGAGGGGTTATTGTGAAAGAATTGTGTGTAATTATACGTCCCTTGAAGCTGAAAATGGGTGTATGCTCTGCTGTCCTGAATATGCTTGATTCTTTATAATTTAATTTTTTTTTCTCCAGTGTACACGTCAGATCATCTCTGAAAAACTGGGTCGTGGCTCAAGAACAGTAGATCTGGAACTAGAAGCTCAAATAGATATTTTGAGAGATAACAAAAAAAAATACGAAAATATCCTGAGACTGGCTCAGACACTGTCCACGCAACTCTTCCAGATGGTACATACCCAAAGGCAACTTGGAGATGCATTTGCTGACCTGAGTTTGAAATCATTGGAACTTCATGTAAGACTTTTATAGTGTTAAAAAATAAAATGGCAGAGATGAAGATAAAGCCTAATTGACTCATACAGGCTATACAGCAGTTAGCAGCTACTTTCCTAAACATTGTAGTTAAGTATATATTACATGCTGTTTGTGTTAAAAGCTTATGTAATTCACTTAAAAACTAGAAGAAATCATTGGAATTACTGTAGTTCTTTATTGTTTCTTAAATGCTTACCTGTAGTTGATGGCTGGACTCAAGAGCTGACACCTTTTCTTTGTATAGAAAATGCATTTTACTATAAATTTTCCTCCTGATGAAATGTCATCAGTGTTACAGAGTGTTATATCATTTCTTTGGGGAATATACATGAGAGTAAACAGTATAGGGCACATTACTTCACTTGTGCATATTGAATGTGAGCAAATTATTTTTTTGTAGCATGTTTAAGCATCAAGCTTTAATCTCAAAGTCCTTCTTGAAATACATTTTGCTGTTAATAGGACTAATCTGTACTCTTACGTTGTTTGTAGACTCTGAGCAAGAGAGGCAGTCTTTAGATATCAGCATTTGTCTTGTTAATGACTCCTTGGTTTAGAACTATATGTAACGCTGGCACATTTTGTGGCAAGTAATAAAACTGTCTGCTGTAAAGAGGGAGGAAGGTGTGCAATGAGCACAAAACATTGTAGCTGTCTTACTTCTGCACTGATTGTTCTGTATACCTCCAGAGTTAAAACAATTTGATACTGCTGCTGGTTCTTTGAAAAACCAATATTAAGGGGCTAAATAATTCCATAAAATGTAGCTGCTTGAAACAGCTCAAATTATCTTTGTGTGATTTAACTTAAAACCTCTTTCTGTTTATTCTTCCCTATTCATGATTGTCTATTCCCATTGAATTTTAAGGGAAGATGTACAGAGGAACCTTAACTAATAGCTAGTGGGAGCAGGGGAAATAAGAGACTTCTGCACTAGTGTGCAGGAATTCTAAATGTTACAGGCTGAAAGATCAAAATCTGTGAAAGTAAAGCACTTCTAGCAGCTAAGAAATTAAATCTGCTAAAAAGTTATTTTTCTATAATCAGTTTACCCTTGACACATATGGACATGTGGTTTGTGGCAGAACTTAGTAATTGTTATGAAGTATGTGCTGAAGCTGGATGTTTCTTCTGAAACTTGGATTAAATCTAGCATCATGTGTGTGTTTAATGATTCTTTTTCTTTCCCTTTTTTTTTCCCATGAGTAGCTTGTAACTTCTAATGGGAATACTGTTATTCCAGGTTATTTCAGCATCATATACTGATCTTGGAATTTGTTTCAGTCATTCATCTCTTGTGTGGATTACTGAATGGGGCTGTTGATGAAAATCAAATAAAGGTTTCTGCGGCTGTAATAAAAATTATCTAACTTTTGCCTCTTGGGAGACTTGCCTGGTTTGTCTCTTTCCTCTTTGTGTTTTCCCTTTGTTTAATCTGTCCTGTACTACCATCTGTAGCCTGGTCTATTCTTCTGGGATGTTTGGATAGCATTGTTGCCTCTGAAACTTGTGCAAGACTAAGACTGAGATTTCTGAAGCGTTAGTCTTTTAACGCTTAATGTGCTATCAGTATATACGTTTTAAAACAAAGGAAAAAAACCTCACAGTATTCTTAAATTTGTATTTCATATTTTATGCACGATAACAAAATAAGATCTCAATGGGATATCTGTGGAGGTATTACTGAATATAAATGTTTGGCTGTTTCTCTTTTGGATGCAAAGATAACTCCTGGTTCCAGGCTCATGTGCCTCCAATTATATAGACGGATGAATTCCAATTTTAATTGAGCTGTGCATTGAGTATGAACTGAGTGTAAACTCTTGATACAGAAAGGATTTATTGTCTCTTTCATAAGCGTTATCTGCAGAGGTCATGGACAAACTTCACAAGTTTTTAATATGAAACTGCATGAACCAGTAGAAGGACAGTTTTGGTGGCTAGCATTGTTTCTTTGTTAGTACTTCAGGCCACTGCAGAGCTGTCCTTCTTATCCTTCTCCTTTGAACTGGTAGTATTGCTCAGCCAGGTCTAGGATGATCTAGGTCAGAGGACCACCCAGAAAACATCGCAGTCTTGCTTGTGGGAGTGAAAAGAGATGGGACTAAGCATTGCTGAAGAGAGCAGTCCTGCTGTTGTCTTTGCCTATATGTTCTTATTTATTCCTTATTTTAGCACTTGTGTTACGGTGTTGCTGGCAATGTTAGAGCAAAACCATCTGAAAAATACTTCTTTTCAGCAAGATCTGTAGTGATTTGGCTGTCTGCTTTTGCCACCCAAGCAATGCAAAGCTGTCAGATCTTTAGTGGTGTTTGCAGGTCTTAGCTGGTGAAAACTTGCATTGAGTTCTCTTCCTTTTTTGTTCTTCAAATCATTCACTTCCACTACACCCCCCTTCTAGAAGATTCCTTCTTTACTATTGCGCATCACCCGTACTCTCATCAAGTCATTTATATGAAATATCATTTGGCTTTGGTGTGCATGTTCTAGACAGATGAAAGGAAACTAGAATACAGCACTTCTGAGTCAGTTGTTGGCAGTGTGCAAGCCTAAAAAGACCAAGCTTCAAATATGAACTTAGTGTTTTTCACAGCCATTGCCACCAGAGATTGTACTGTTTTGTGAGAACTCCCATCTGCAGGATACAAAGATGCCATATGGATGACATAAATGTAATAACTGAACTTGTTTGGCATCTGTGCATTAGAAAAGTCTTTGCAGACTTCGTCAGGGCTTACGCTGTTGCTAATAAAGAGACATGAACAAACGTATATCCAAATGTGACAGAAATGCTTTGGAAATAATTTCACGCTTGTTCCTTCAAAATTTATGGCTGAGCTAGATTATAATTTTTTATTTGCTGTCTATTATAATGCTCTGCTCTTCAATTATTTTCAGCCTATTGAACTGTGGTAGGTGTTTTTTTTTAATGGTTTTTTTTTTTTAGGTTTGGTTTGGGGCTTGTTTTTTGGTTGTTGTTTTTTTTTTTCCAGTAATCTTTTTCTGGAATGCAAGAAGAAAATTTCATAGCTAATTAATACTGTGTGCCCTTGTGAATTTACTTGTATTGCTGGATTTAATGTAGCAGTGTCTCTGATATTAAAGCATTAAATAGACAATCACATGAGAGATTCTGGATTGAAATCCTGCTGAATGACAATGGAAGGATTACATCAGTGCTTACTTCTTAAGTGACATTCAAGACTTCGAGTGCAGAAAAGTCCTGTTATAAATTAGGATTTAACATCACTTGGTAACAAAGTTGTAAACCGTGATTCACTGATACTAGATTTCCTAAAAACTGTGAACTGAATATCGTATTGAGGCTATGTTTAATCATAGTCATATCTGTGTGATTGGGTATTTTTTTTTTATATGTAGTTGCTGATGACTGTTATGATTTTAAATGATCTACAGTTTTGTTTTCTCTGCTTTTTGTTTGTAGGAGGAATTTGGCTACAATGCAGATACACAGAAACTTCTAGCTAAGAATGGAGAAACTCTACTTGGGGCTATTAACTTTTTTATTGCCAGTGTGACTACATTGGTGAATAAAACAATGGAAGACACGTTATTGACTGTGAAACAGTACGAAACTGCCAGGTAGCTATTCTGTATCCAGCTATTTTCATTACAAACTAATCTGCAGGAAACAGACTTTGTATGAGCTTATTCCTGGGATGTGAGTGACTAACCTGTCAGATAAAAACATTTTAACACAACTCTCATACAAATAGGATTACAGTTAACTGCCTCATTGCACATCACTTAATATTTTCTAAGTGTTCTGTGTAGACTTTATTCATTAGTTCTAGGAGTAATTATGGCTCATTTTTCCTGCGTAGTGGATTATGATGGCTTTCTTAGCAGCATGACATTGCAAAGTTAAGTCTTTTATCCAGGTGAAAGGTTATAAATAGGTAATAGGTGAAATAATCTCTTTGATTGAAAAACACTTATGCTTTCATTAATGGTCTATATGTGCAATTCACATTTCATTTTTTATGCAGAAGTTGCACACGTTTTTGGAAAGGGTAAAATAAAAAAAAAAGAAATTTTGTAGTAAGTGACATCTAGCAGTACATTGAGCTTTTATGCCCTGGAGAAGGTTACTTTTGGATATGGCATAGTACTCAGAAGCCTGGTTCCCTTTACCTGCTAGCGTTTGGACTTATGGTCATTTCTGGTGCTTGGTTCCATTATGATTTTTTTTTCCACTTAATAGTATGAAGTATATTAGTTTTAATTTGCCAAAGAAGGTAGTTCCTGCATGTTTTTTGTGTGTGGTTTTTTGTTTTTGTTGTAGCTTTTGTAAAAAAATTGCAAGCTGCTCGAGTTTTGAAGTTTTATCCCTCCTTTTTAATTGTTCTGTTCTAATGCTTATTTATAAGCAAAATAGCAAGTTATGGTTCTGATACTGAATTAAACTTTCAAAAGGTATGAAAGGCAGAATTAGTATGACTGTAACATACTGCTTTATTTTTGGCATGAAGGTATTTTTAAACATACCATCAGTTGACACGTTTTCCCGGTGTCTGTTGAAACTGTTTAAAATATCTGCCATGACTGCTCTTGCCAGTCATTTGGGGTATATGGCTCTTCTCTTATTAGATACCTTCATTACTTTGTTCATTAAAGTATTTTGCCATTTCAATAAGGCAAATAAATTACAGAAGTTCTTCACTTACCTAGCCAGTCCATCATTTTGCAATGTGAAAATAGGTGACATTTATTTCTGTGCTGCTTTGTCTCCAGTTGCACTTCAGTGTTCATCTGATCCCTTCTTCTATCAACTCTGTTTATTTCCTTCCTTGGAATTAAGTCACAAACTCTTTAAATAACACCTTAATCATATAGCAATGAAAATCATGGAGAGGCTCTCTGAATATTGCTCCTTTTACTTCAGTTATACCAACTGAAAAGTTGTAACAAATTTTGCATACTGATTTGTTTTCAGTTTGAGAAATGTCTGTGAGAAAGCATATTTTGGAAGTGAGGAATGGTCGGTTTGTTCCATTAAATGCAGCATCTCTCACATGCTCATGTGCTAGGTTCCCTTTTTTGAAAGCTACACAGAAGTATAGAAGGAAAAGGTGAAGCTTTGGGCCTTGGAGGGATTTCTGGCTCTTTCTGTTGCTTTACCTGGTCAAGTGCTAGATGGCTGTGAACAAATAGACACGTTTTGCATACTACTTTTGTATTATCCACTTGCAATAATGTCTTAAAATAAGATTTTACTGGCAAGGATCCAGTATTTGTTAGACTTATTTGTAATACTGGAAATCAGAAGATTAGTTTAGTGATACAATCTTCAAACTACTAACATTCCATAGGTGCCTTTCCCACTTAGGAATGCCGTGTTGATGATTAGAAAGCTTAACTTTTTAATCATCAGCATTGTTAGAAAACTTAAACTTTCTTTAATGGTTTTTAAGACAAAATTCAATGTGCTAGATTCTGTATTAAATAATTTTAAGACATTTTGTATTTTTACATTAAAATAAGAAAGAACATATGGTTTATTTATATTCATATATAATTAAATGGTGCAGTCTAATATAGAGGGATATCAAGGATGTTTATAGGGGGTTTTATATTTTTTTTGTCACAGTCATGGATGCTATCATGCAAGTATTTGCTTGTATTTACAAGCAAATCTACAATCTATGATGAAATGCAATGAATATGTACAAATACATACAATCAACAGAAAAGCACAACCAAGCTCCCTTTGCTTCCCCTGAGGGGACCTCCCAAGGGGCCTCCCCCCAGGCCACCCTGGCAGAAAGGAGAGAGATAGAAGCAGAGAAGCCTTTAACTTAGCTCGCCAAGGTCAGTGTGTTACTTCCAGCGAGAAGAGAAGCAGCAGCAGCAGCCAGACAGCCCAGCAAGTTGCCCCGACTGCCCCCAACCTTGTTTTGAGTAGTGGTTCTTGAACATTTCTATCTATTCAACGGAAGTGTTTAGAACAATCATTCTTTTGCTTTCTCGCACCCAATAGTGACTTGTTTACATTCTTTAGCTTTCTCTGCTTGAACTTTGTAAAGAAAAATTAAAAAGACGGTTTCAAACCATCACATTAATAAATAGTATATGTGGACTAGCTGGTTCAATTAGAACATTATCAGATATCTGTAGGCAAGAGCCTATACCATGACATCAATTCTGGTTTTGCTGTCAGTATTCAGGATAGGTAATTTGGAGAGAACAAGAATAAATTAGAAAATACTTTTAATCTGTCTTATCTAGAAGTAGGATATATACCTTTGGTATAAAGTTAGCTTAAATACATAGCCAGCCCTTAGTTTTAACTCTGTATTTCTCTGCCTTTATCTCCTTTAGTGGTGGTATTGATCCAGAATCTGACTTTCCTATGAAAATAAGATAGGCCCTCAGAAGAGTATAAATAATGCATCATTTTTTTGCAGCATGTTTATCCAGGGACAGACATGTTCTCACAAAACTACTTGTGGAAGGACTATGAAGTTGTTCCAGTGAATGCATGCAGAGAAGCCTAGAGCATGCTGAAAAAGCCTTGGGACAGAGCTTGGTAGAAATGAGCTGTTGCTCGGCTGCTTAAAGGAAATGTCTTGGTCTTGATGTTCTCTTGCTCTGAACATAAACTCTTCACTGAATTGAACAAGAGAAGAATAATGTGGAAAAAAGATCTACTAGGTTCATCTGAGTTAAGAAGCTAAGATATCTGAGCTAAGAACCTACGAAAAGCTCTGAGCACTGAAGCCACACAAAACAGAGGGTTGGGTGCACGTGGCTGAGACAGGGACAGAAGAAGGAGGGTATTTGTTGAGGCAGCTGTACTCTACTTACTGGTGGGTAATAGGAAGGGGGAAAGAGAGGAATCTTGCCCAGGTTTTTTATTTTTTACGTACTTCACTGTTTTGTTCATCTTCTGTTTTACTTGGCCTTCTCTATGAGGTCTGTTTTGAGACAGTCTGCCTTGAGGATTGTTTTTTCTTCCTCATTTTTCTTCTCAGAATTGAATATGATGCCTATCGAACAGACCTAGAAGAGTTGAATCTTGGCCCTCGTGATGCAAACACTCTGCCAAAGATTGAGCAATCACAACAACTGTTTCAAGTGCATAAAGAGAAATATGACAAAATGCGTAATGATGTATCTATCAAACTGAAATTTTTGGAAGAAAACAAGGTAAGTTACAACTTCTGATGTTACATTGAGGAGTTTTGTCCTGTAAGTTTCTGCATTGCTAGAAATACTTTTTAGATCTTAAAATATATTTTAAATTAAAAATAGAGTGTGTAAAGGGGGAAAAAAAGGCTTGATTTTTTCGCAGTTCTTGCTGTACCACTAGAAAACCCATTTTTAGAACAGGCAGCCTTGAAAGTCTGTAATCAGGCAGCTCCAGCTACAAATGGCAAACAGGGTACTAAATTTCTTGTTAATGTGGGAGGTTTCAAGTTCGGAAAAGGATTACTTTTTTCAGCTTCTTGCATATAATGATTAAATTAGTTGTACAGCTATTGATTTAAGATTGCTGGCAACACTTTCATCGCACAAAGATGAGAGAATTGTGAAGGAGCTTCTTGGGAATTTAAAATCATAACTCGACCTTAGAAAGACAACTTTCTATAATTAATGCGTTTATAGTTTCTTAAACCGGGCTCTTGAACTGTTGGTTTGAAGGATTTTTTTTTCCTCATCTGTTTCATCTATACCCTCTTAATGGACATTCTTATCCCTCTTACTGTTTGCCAGGCAGAAATAGATTTGCAATACAGAACACACTTTTAAACTGTGCTTTCTTTGGTAAACAAGTCCTTTTAAACTGCTTATAATCAGATCTTTAAAGACCTTAATTTTTGCATCTGATTTTTGCTTATACTCAGAGTAAAGGAAATGGTCATAATAATCTGTGACTATATTTCCCGTGTCTTCAGAGGGAGGAAAACGTTATCAAAACTTATGTCAAGATAGTGGTTTCTCAGTTTGTCTATGTCTACTAGTGGACAAACATTTTCAGTGTGGGTTAATTCATATATTTTAAAGATACGATGCAGGTAAAAACTGCTTGTTAGAGAACACAGAGGTGACCCTAAATGACAACAGTAACCAAGTATGCTCCTTGCATAGAAAGAGGAGACTTTGTAATGGAAAATCAAGGACACAAGCTAAACCAATTAAAACTGATTATTTATCTGAATTTTTGAATGCTACCACATAGGCAGTTGCTTCAGTTAA
The DNA here is from genome assembly GCF_027791375.1 of Indicator indicator. Taxonomy (NCBI): domain Eukaryota; kingdom Metazoa; phylum Chordata; class Aves; order Piciformes; family Indicatoridae; genus Indicator; species Indicator indicator. The sequence goes on along the minus strand of NC_072017.1, from coordinate 24,004,354 downwards.
TCAGAATAAGGATGAAAGGGAAGAAACATGAAGCATCAATAAATGAGAAGGAAAAAAAAGTGGAGAAAATCAGTAAATCTTTTGGTTTCAAGAACCATACATGCTTCAAATGTTGCTACTGAGCACTGTTTCTTCATACAGGCATTTGCGTTAGGACCAGGGGTCTGAATTGCATCACCATTAAGAGCTGATGAACCAGATCAACAGACGATTAAAAACTGGTATTGCTCTGGCTTCCATTTGTTGTTCTTGCTGAACTTGTAGCTCATTATCTTTCAAACTGAAAAAAATCCATGTTGAAATTAATTTTCTTGAACAAACTGAAGTCTGATTGAAATGCTGATGTTTAAGTTAACATTAGAAAATGGTGATAAGAATTGAGTTTTAAAAAAATATTAGGCTGAAAATGGATATACTAAAGGTGTCTTTTTTTTCTTCCCCTTTGTTTTCATTTTCTAGTAAGTTTTGTGCTGGTGATATAATGTACTACTTTTGAAATAATTGAATCCTTACCGCTCACACTCTATAGGAATTGTGATGCTTAAATTCAGATTGGTTGAAAACAGCACTTACCCTGCTTCCTCTTGGTTTTACATTAACTACATAGCAGACCAATCAGTTTGTTTATCCTGATAGGAAAGCTTCAGAGTGAAAGCATTGTATTTCCATCTTGTACAAAATTTTCCATATTTAAAAAAAAAAAAGTAATAAATTGAGTAATTTAGGGAGCATTAGCACTAGTTACAAGATGCTGTCTCTTCAGGTTCCCAGTACACCCTGAGTAGTCATCTACTCCAGAAGCATCTGCTGTGGCTGAAAGGGTGGTGTTTCCTAGGGAATGCCTAGTGTAAGCCTTGCTCGTCTCAACCCTGCTTATGTAACTTACACAAGAGGTACATTTGAAATGCTGGGAGAGCAGAGTGCTGCATCTCTGGTCATGAGATATCCCTTGCTTAGCTTGAGGGTAAAGTTCCTCTGTCTATTGTGCTCTAGTTCTCCCCATGGTTGACACAAAATACTTGCCTGGGAATCGCTTCTGAATTCCTCTGCTCAGTGCTCTAGACCTAAGCCTTTCCCCTCTGGGTCTGAGACCATTAGCACGGTCTTCCTAGTGACAGTCCTGAATTAGATCAAGCATCCTGTTAACAGTCACAGCCTACAAATCTTGTTTCTGAAAGAGATTGTTTTTCCCTTCCTGCCTTTTCTTTTAGATTAATAGTGGGGACTTTCACATGCTTAAGCCTTTTTATCACGGACTGACATTCCTCGGTTTTGACACTAGAGATGTCCAAATATTTACTTAAGAGTGTATTTAATTTTGTTCCCAAATAAGTCATAGAAAGGACTTCCTTTTCAGTCAAATACTGGCTTAAATAAAACTATCTACTGAGAGCTTTAGACTGGTAAGCTGTACTTTGGTCTTTTTGTTTGTTGTATAGGATTCTCCATAGTAAAGAACACGTAATCTTAATCCAAAATTTTTATTTCATTTCTTTTTTTTTCATCTGTCTCTGATAGGTTTTGTTCTTCTGTTACCCAGAATGCTTGCTGGGGTGTAGCCAGAGACAGTGATTGTTATCTCAGAGGTGATGGTCTTACTAGTCTGACATGTTTCTTTTTCTGGTGGCAGCCGTTTGTGTTTTTTTTTTTACTAATATCAGTGGAGGGGGAGCTTCTGTTAGACCTTGTACTTATCCTGCAGCTTGTATTAAGGTACTGGAATGTGCAATTGATTTGCCAAATAACTATATAATCATTATAAACATTACTTCTAATTTTTAGCTGCATACAGAGTGTGTGTGGCTGCTCTCAATTACATTTGATATTTTAAAGAGTTGTTAACTCAGTAAATATAGCATCACTAAGTATAGGAACTAGGTTTTAATTTCAGTTAGATTTAGTAATCCTGGATGTTCCACTTTTTTACAAAAGTGTATGATAACAATTGTGATCCATCATATTTTAAAGATTGTAAATGCAGCATGTGTGTGAAGGAAAAGGAAGAAAGAAGGAAGAACACAAAGGGAAGAAGCCAGCTGTATGACTATGTGTATAACTCAGCTGCTTCAGCTGCGGGAGTAGTGTACTGTTTAGGAGATGGCTTAAACCAGAGACCATATATGATGCTGAGTTCCCAAATGGAAGGATGATTTTGATATTGTTAAGCTGTTACTGTAGTCCCTGGGAGGAATTGTTATAAGAGCTTGTTTGTAGCTGGTTTTAGAAGCCTGTGTTGTTTCAGGCTTAATGCATAGAAGAGAAATGAGGGTTAGTATTTGAGCAGCTGTGTCAAGGTATGGCCTTACCAGACTCATGTTACAGCATACCAGAACTTGCAGATTCCTGATCATCAGCTTTATTAATACATATTGTCATGTTGCTGAATCCAGATGTGAATTAGTATTTTTTCTGAGGCTGAGAAGCCTTTTTAGGTAAGAAAATAATGCAGTAGCTCTATAATTTCTCTCTCTGGTAGACTATAAACCTTTGGGCTTCAAGCCTTGTATATATTGATACAGGCTGTAATACAGTGTGGTCTCAACCTTAGTTGTTATCACTTGTATGTTGAAAACAGAATTGTGTAATGAAGTCATTGCAAGGCAATTAAGCAATTTAGGGGTTAATTTTAGATTAGATAAATCAGTTCATGGTTATCTCCCAAAAATGATTTTACAGTCTGACCAGTATTTAAAAAAATGTAGTCAGACCAAAATGTAAATTTAATGTCAGAACAGAATCCTAGATATGCTTTTATAAACGTATCTGCACTAGATACACTCAGTTATGTTCTCACTGAAAAGTTTTGTCCCATATTTGGTTAAGCACGAGATGCAAGAAGAGCAGGGAAAACTGGGAGGTGATTCAAGCTGTCACTGCAAAGGAACTATAAAGGCAGTTTAACTGGTTGGTGGGCTCCAATTGGTCTGTGTTGCTGCAGGTGTCACCAAACAGCCATAATCTAGCTGGCCCTGTGTTGTGGGGGGAAAAAAGGTCTTATGTGGTTGCAATCTCGTTGTGCCTGTTCTCCTGGGTTCATGTTAATATTTTAATTTCAAGTCCCCCAAAGTTCAGAGAACTGCATTACAGTAAAGTTAGGATTACAATTTTCTCTGTGTAAAACCAAGATACACAAGATTGCTATTCACTTCGATTATACCATTTGATCTTGAAGTTAGAACTGATGTTGTTTGGTTGTTGTTTTCTGGGGGATTGTATTGGTGGTATCCCCAGGTGGTAGAGTTCTGTAGGAGTTTGTAGCATGGAGTAGTAAGAGTAGCTGCAGTCAACTCACAAATAGTTGGTGTTTTTGTTTGTTTTGTTTTGTTTGTTTGTTTAAAAAGGTGGTTGACCCATTCGTAGCTTAAAGTTTTCTGCCACTGAAAATTGATTGTTTTTAGGGTTTGGGGTTTTTTTTTGTGAAAGCATTGCCTTTATGAGAAAGGGGAAAAACTGTTACTTGTGTAGGTACTTGAGAAATGGCAAAGAGAATTCTGTGAACAGAAAGAAATTGAATGTTTGATGTTTAAATGCTTGCTACTACAAATGAAAGCAATATGCAATGTAATGGAAACCCAGATGACCAACTAACTTCAAATAAAGATAGCTAGAGGAAAGGGTTATGATAGTTGTAAGAAGGTAGAAACTGACAGAAAGATTGAAATGGGGATAGTCTTTGGTCATTGATGACTGAAACAATCTGATTGAGGAGAATGTAAACAAATCTGCACATTTGTGCCACAGAAAATACAGTGTCTAGAGGGAGGTGGGAGGAAGAGGACAATGTTTAAAAAGAGCAGCAGTGTTAAGAGCATCCAGAGGAAATGTGAAAGCTCAAATCCAACCCATAAAATCTTCTGTATATGCAAGTTAAGTCATCTGTTTAGGACATGCCTGTTCTTTTTGCTTATCCACAAAGTTTAGTTTTGGTTTGAGACTTGAAGTTTGTCACGTATGTTACAGAGTGCTTGCTCTGTTTGGAATTAGGAACAAAAAGGTGTATCTAGTTAATTAACAAGGAACAGTGATTTTTAAACTATGTTTAACTGTAATACATGATAGGCATGCTGGTCATATGTTGGGCCCTGTATTTTAGCAACATACCATGAACTTTCTTTGGTTGAAAGGCAGATCTTGAAATGCTCCTTTGCTGCAATAGGCACTACAGATTAATGTTCAAGAGTTGGCTTTTAGCACTGTAGTCTGGAAAAAGGTGATCCCTTCATCCTCTATGCCCCTACCATCACATTTCCTTCTCAGTTGTGTTTACAGAAGTGGTTTTGCAGCTGTGCAGAGAATCAGACTGGGGAACCAGTTCATGTTAACACAAATATGTTGTTGTCTCGTTAGTTTTAATCTAGATCTGTTCCCTGATTCAGCTGACTACATAACTTCATGAGAATTTTGCCAACAGAGTAGGGCTAAGGTGAAACAGTGTGGAAGTAAAAGTCAATGGCTGGATAGAGGAGTGAGTAAAGCTGAAATTCTTCCATGGGAAAAGTGGTTAGGTTTGAACTCGATTCTGTGTGAATACTTGTCCCGTTCTTAGCTGTGATTGCAGGTGCTTTTGCAGTTGACATCAGGTGATTTGAGATGTTACAGCTTTTTTCTCTTAGCTGGCTGCTGCTTCATAGTAGAGCTTTTTTGTACTGTGTCATGACAGTTTAAATGGCCTTTTCCTAAAAACTGAGTCTTTAAATTACCTGAATTAAGCTATGGATAAAAGAATCCCACCATTACTTCTGGAATTTACTTAACAATCTGCTTCTGAAAGAGGATAAGTTGTAACACCATGAACCTCAGCAACCAGCTTGATAATGATCACAAAATTTACACCACAGTGATCTGGCTTGGTGACAGAGCTTCATAAGATGAGTTAGCTCTGGTAAGTTAAAAAAAAACTCTACCAAAGTGCAACTTATTTTCATTCCAAATCATCTGCTTCTGCATGCGCATGTACACTTACTTGAGCTTAGGCCTGACTGAAATTATAAAATTGTCAGAAAAATTCAGGGCAGTTTACAGAAGCTTTGTGTTAAAAGCTAGCCTAACAAAGTACCAAATTGGGTCTCAAATTGATCAGTTTGGGCTGGGAAGGGTGTGTTAACTACCTGTTTGTGATGGTTTTAGCCTGGTTATTGTCGGTGTGGGGGGATTTCAGCTTTCACACTGTTACACTGTTTTGAGTTCCTATAAATAGTATGAATAAAACTCTTGTAGCATTTTGATATCCTAGAAGACTGAGTGCACAGTGAGAGACGGTAAATGCTAAATTTTTGTTCTTTAAACTTTTACAAGCTAAGCCTTCATGTTATTTTGGCATTTTCTACTGGTTTGACATGATATCTGGGAGATTAACATCATTAGATATTTTTTAAAAATGTGTCTATATGTGCATACTGAAAACAAACTGAAAGAGAGGCAGTCTTTTGTGACTCAGAAAAGCTGAACTATGTTTGTTAAACAAGTCTTGTTAACTAAATTCTGTCTCCTACATGTTAAAGTATTTAATTTTGTGAAGTCTATTGTAAATGAAAAAAGCAGTCTTAAGATATGATATGCATAGTGAACTCCTTTCTAGCCATACATACCTCTCATGTTTTTTCTTGGGAGAGTATTTTGACAGAAGCAAAAAGCCCATTCTTTTAACATGTATTTAGTTCAATTGTTCCAAATTACTAGGGAAGAAAATACAGGGATACTAGTTTTGGTCAAATAGCAACTTTGACCAAAATTTGGGTCACCAAACAGAACTTATCACTTAAGTAGGATACTAAAGTCTGTGCAGTTTATGGGCAAAACTTAATTCATGAAATGAGACTATTCAGATTGGGGGAAAAAAAATTTGTATACTCAAAAAGAAGTCTCAATTATCAGTGCTGAAACTGGTATATATAACTGAGTGTTTGCATGCGCACAGACTTGCTTAGCCCTTTTTCCTTAAAGTATTTTATTTTTAAAATATACTGCATTTCTGTGTAATAGTATAAAATGTTTCAGTTTTCTACTGTCTAACATATGTTAGGATTTTTTATTTTGGAATTTTTTCTTAAATGAAGGCAATAAAATATTTCCATACTGAGTAGCACATGTTTCAGAAAAGCATGTTAGGCAAATAACCTGTTAAAACAAGCATGGCCAATTGGTTGGCATGGACCAAATCTGGCCCAAAGACTATTTTGCTTCGCAGCATGACAGGAGTAGACTGTTCCTTGTGAACTGTGCTGAAAGATAAGGCACTGAGCCAAAATTTGAGTAGAGAAAGTTTAATCTGCTACCTACCGCATCTTCCCTATAGGTTTGGTCAGCCAACAGGCACAGGGCCACCATGTTAGGATTTGGATTTGAGCTCTAACACAAAAGTAAGGTTGTGCTAGGCTGAGAACACACTCAAGAACAATAAGAGCAGGTTTTGACTGCAGGAGGAGCTGGACAGATACCTTTTCAGCACACTACTGATCCTCATTCACAACGTCAGCCTTACTGGTGTACTGATACGGGAATGTAACGCTGTTTAGCTTCATCAGGGCTATAGACTTCATCAGTGCCATCATAGACTGGATTGGAAGACAAAAACAGTCATGCTTTCCAACTGCTCTTGTGGTTTCCTCCCCAAGTTTTGATTAGTGATATGATCTGTGTGTTCCATGATTTGCATAAATGTTATAATCAAGATATTGACCAAGTGCTTCTAAGTAGTCCTGAGTTACAGGAGATGGACATGAAATACTGCTGGGAAGAGAACATCAGTTTCATTTGACTTAGGTGTATATGAGCTGTAAAACTGCAAGGGGGAGGAGGGTGTGTGTGTGTGTAAACAAATGAACTGTATACTTAGATAATGCATTTGTCAGGAAAGTCCATTTGGCCTACAAGTAGGTGTCTTAGAGAGGTTTGGCATCTAATTACAGGGAATCAAGTACTTGTAGTCAAGTGTGTGGCATTATATGCTGTTCAGTGAATTGCTTTTGGTCTGTGCATACCAAGTTGGTATTGACTATTAAGCATACTTTATGAAAACTCTAAATCACTCCAATGTTAAAGAATTGTTTGGGTTTATTCAAAACAAAACAAAACAAAAAAAAACCTCAACACTTTTATTAAATAAACCTATATAAAATCTGAACATCTCAAATGCATCTTTTCTTTTTCAGTAACTGCTGTATGATGTTGTTAGCATCTGCTTCCTCCTTTTAATCTATCTCTATTCTTGCCGGCAGGTTAAGGTATTGCACAATCAGCTTGTTCTGTTCCACAATGCCATTGCAGCATACTTCTCCGGGAATCAAAAGCAGCTTGAACAGACTCTTAAAGAGTTCCACATCAAATTGAAAACTCCTGGAGCAGATGCCCCATCCTGGCTGGAAGAACAGTAATCAGATGAGAGGACCCAATGTTAACATGAAAACTTTAAATCTGATAATAATTCAAGGTTGGGGTTGAAAGACTGTTGTAGTGATTCTTGCACAGAGAGCTTTAATTAATCCCATCCCCACCCCCTGCCTTTTATAATACTGTACAACTGAGTTTGGTGGGAAAATGGATTACTTTAAGGTAACCAAACAATTTCTTTCCTTTCAAATACAGAGCACTCCTTTTGTATGTAAAAGTTGGTGGTTATTTCTGCAACCGGGATGGGGACAGTGGGGAGGGAAGGGAAACAAAACTTACAGATTTGCACTGACAAATGATGTTTGTGATTTCTGGTAATTTTGGTAGCTAGTCAAAATATTTGCAAATGAAGGTTTACATGATTTGTATCAACATCTGGTATTTTATTGATGAATATAGAAAACATCTTTAGTAATTTTCATATGTTTTTAAAAAGGAGAGAGTAAAAAGAACATTTTGCAGATTAATATAAGGCCTATATGTAATATCTGCATATAAGATAACAGTAGCAGTTGGCTCATTGACTAGTGGAATTGCAGGAAATGCCTTTTTAAAAGATGTACCTTTCCATCATACGTTCAAACAAACAAAAACACTAAAGCAAGAATCACTGTCAGTCTGAGGCTTCTAAGCACACGTTTTTGCTTTGCACCAAATGGTTGCTCAGTGAGGCCAACCATGAAATGTACTAATTTCATTTAAAATTTTACTTTCTCTATGAAACAAATACCGTACTAGCCTTAAATCACAGGTATGTGCCTTTTTATAAGATAATATTTTTTCCAGTGTACATAATCCAAAAATCCTTTCATGTAATGCTTTGTCAGTTCCCACCAAGGGGAAGGAGACTGTATAAATGGTGTTTCATTGTACACTTAGAGCAAGTTAAAGCTTTAGTTAACCTTCATGGACAGGTATGATTTGAGAGGTAAATGGGCCAGTATGGTTTTTCTTTCTGATTAAAAAGCATACTTAGGTAATGGGAGTAACATGGAGGATATTTTTTTTTAATTTCTCCATCAATCCTGTAGTCCTTAAATGTAAAATTGTATGTCTGTTTTACCATAGACATTTTAAATTCAATATATTTGCGTCCTCATTTGCACATATTACGTTGCTTTGTGTTCTCTTAAGTAAAATTAAATTCTTCAAATATGTTATTTACAACGGTGTGGATTGTATGATTTATGTACTGTATGTTTGAATGCCTTTCAGCTGACATTCTTAAAGTTTCAGTGCTTAACACAACTGTAATGTAACTGTAAATCAAACTTTTTAATCATTCCTCATTAAATTCTTGGCCTGACAAAGCCTTCTTTATGTTTTTGTTCCGTCAGATTCTCTCTTGTATTAGTTAATTTACGTTCCCCAGAATGTATATCCTATGTGAATGTTGTATTCATATTAAAGGTGTTTGCAGTCAAACTTCCTTGACTTGTGATGGTTCAGAGTAGAACTCAGCTTCTGCAGTGAACACTTAGTCCTGTTTTTCTGGGTTGCCATTGTTGCTGAAGCAGTACTAGGTGGTAACGCAGAGGCTATTTTGTTTCGGAATGATTTAAGAGTGTGTAAGTTCAACTTGAATGTAAATTCATAGTGAAACAAATCTTTCAGTTTGTATTTGTAATTGACTTAAACTTTTTAATGAAATTTCATTACAACTCTTATGAAGGCATTGATTTCCACTGTCTCTGACTCCTGCCATGTGTGGTATGATGGTGCAAGAAAGAAGCTGGCTTTATAACTATACAGTTGAGCTGGGAAATGCAGGTAGCATCGTTTATAGCAGGGCTGAAGAATGCAGACCTACTGACTACAGCTGAAATTGTCAGCTTTTAGAACACTAGAGGAAAAGAACATGTACTATTGTTTTCTCATGTGTCTCCTGCTGAGAACAGTTGCTGCCCAGTTAGAGCCGATCTGACGGAAACAGAGTGTAAACTTGAATCTGAAGTTGCTTTGTGCAGGGATGACCCATGTGTAACCCTCATGTTTTTGCAGTGGCTTAAAACTGCTAGAGCCTCTTCACCTGGAAGAAACGGTGGGACGACTGAGATGACTCTCTAAAATCTGTGTGATATTTAGTACTGGGAGAAGGAAGGATTACTTCCATTTTGTTCACCAAAGCAAATTTTGTTTTAATTGATCCAATTAATAGCCTCAGTGAGGAGGGTTCTGTGTTCAGCTGACTGACAAGATGTTGAACTCTTAGATTTCTTTGCCTCTATTCAAATGTGCTTACAAAATCATTTAAGCTCATATCTTATGTTCTAAATTAGCTCTTTAACCAAATTTAGAAACTTCTGCTTCTGGAGATCCTACAAGGAAGACACATCTGAAGTTTCTAATGGGAAGTAATTATGTTTATCAGGCATTCTGATACTGATAATAAAAAAAAAAGCTGTATCTTATGGTTGTAATGCTGGCATTTATCTAGGTATACAGTTGGCAGGGTGGATTTTTCTGTGAATAGGGGCCATACCCACCTGGTGGAGTCCTGCCTGTGAAAGATTTCATCTCTGTTACAAGTTACCACATTAGTCTTTTGTTGTGTGAGGTTTCTTGGGAAGAAGAATTTAAAGCAGTTAATAGTGTTTCAGAAATGCTATTGTAGCTGTTCCACCGGAGACCCAGGAAGCTGTTTCATTTCTCAGTGACTAAGTAATCTGCTGTCCTGGCTAATTTGACATTTGTAGCTCTTGTTGTTTTGTTTGCATGAATTCTCTTTTGCTCTAAAAATGTTCTTTGGTGTACTTCATCCTTTGTCAGTTCCTTACCAAATCTTTCTGGTTATAAAATATATCTATAGTTATATTTGAAGAGAGGTCTATGCAAGTACAGTAACATGCCAGTATCATTAAACTAACAGTTTGATCTCAATCTTCTGTGAACTGGTTTTCCCAACAACCTTATCTCTGTTCTGTGTCTGCTTCAAAGAAATTATCAAAGTAATATAAAGGGAAAGCTGAATGTTCTACTCAAATCTGTGTTGAACTGAACAGGGGGCAAAGTCAGTTTGTATTTTCTGCTTATCTGCTCTTGTTCCCTGTTGTGGTGGTACAAGTATAATAAGGTATTATAATTATTTAGCATTCCTCATCTGCAATTATCTTTAGAGTCACGTTTGGTTTGGTATTTTATTTTAGCCTGGTTATCTTTTCTGTGCTGTGTGCTTGATGTGGGGGGCTGTACTAGGCACAGATTTTTTAATTAGTAATTGTTTTTTTTTCATGTTTTGTGATTGCTTCCACCCCAAACTTATCCAACTACTGTCAGCTGTGTCAAATTGAAAATTTGGTGGGGGGGTGTTACTGATATTTTTTGGGCTTATTTTTGTTTTATTTATTTTGATGAGAAGATCCAGAGTTGACTGTTACTTGGCTTGTTTTTCTCTGTTCTTGGTACTTGGTCTTGGTAGTGGGTCTGGTACCTTTTTGTTCTTTCAGGCAGTTTTGGTGCTAATGCTAGTGATGCATAGAAAGCACAATTGTGTCTGTGAGAGCAGTCCTGTTCATGTCACTGCACCTATTTTCACCAAGGTCCATTCTCTTAATTTCTGTCAGTCTTCTATGGAAATCAAGTGGCCAGGTGGACTGGGGTGTGTTGACACTTTTTGTCATCATGGCAATGGTTAGAACTGAATTAAGGAAGTACTTTACCCTTTAACCTAAGTATAGCAAGTCGGATGGCTTGTTCCTGCATAAATTGATGGGAAAACAGTGGAGAAGAAAGGTGATGTGTTGCTGTGTTTCATCAAGAGTCCCTATACTAAAATGTAGAGGAGTATGTTACAAACCTTGCAGAGCCATGGCCTTGGACATAAAAGTTCAAATCTATGGTTTATGTATTTTTTGTTTCCTATGGCTGAGTGCTGGCACAAAAGCATTTCTTTTTGCATTTCACCTGCCTTTCTACAAAATCTTAGGGCAAGGCAAAATGTACCATGAAAGCCATTTTTCCCCTCTTATTTCTGAAATCTTCACTCCTATTTCTTTTTTCAGCTCCAACAATAATTATTATCACAAAATCAGCAAGAGGAACAACTCGAGAGGGGAATACATGGAATGCGAGTGAAGGTAGGGAGTTGTTTGACATCCCAAGTGTCCAGGCAGAAGTAATATGAGGACAACCACAAGATGACCCTGGAAGCAGTGACTTCAGTTCAGGTTTCAGGCTGCCTCTCCAGTGTTTCAGTTCATGACAGAGAATAAAGGGTTGACAAGTTTGAGGGCCAGCTCGTTTCAACTACATTGTCACCTGGGAAGGTTGTACCAGATGATCCTTGAGGTCCCTTCCAGCCTGGCCTTGTGTGATGCTTCTGCTTCACAGCTCAAGGAGTCATGACAAGGTCCCATTGCTGAAAAGGTTGTGTTAAATCAAGAAGTGAGACTATTGGATTGGCCTTGCTTTGAGTAGAGGATGTGAAGACAATGAATAAACACTCCCCTCTCCATCAGTGAGAACCCAGAGTGATTGCTGATCGGTGTTTAAAGGGTGGGTGTCAGGAGGATGGGACCAGTCTTTTTGCAGCGGTGCCCTTGACAGGACAGGGAGTATAGGGCACAAACTTGAGTTCCATCTAAATGTGAGGAGGAACTTCTTTAATTTAAGGTGATGGAGTCACTGGAGCAGGCTGCCCAAAGAGTGGTGGAGTCTTCATTTCTGGAGGCATTCAAGGCCCATCTGGATGCATTTCCTGTGTGACCTCTCTAGGTGAACCTGTCTTTGCAGGGGTTGGACTCCATGATCTGCAGAGGTCCCTTCCAATCCCTACCATTCTGTGTGATTGTATCCAAGCTGATACATCGAATGTTTAGGTATGATGGACAGGGCCTTGAGCAACCTGGTCTAGCCTGTCTCTGCCCATGGCCAGGAGGTTGAAACTAGATGAAGGAACTTCCCAATCCAAACCATTTTGTGATTCCATGAACAGTTCAGTGCTGTCCACTATTGGTAGCATACTCTGAAGTACTTATGTTCAGAAAAATGCACATTCAGTTTTTAACAACTGCTGTAGGTGAAAAAAGCCTTTGCTTTCTGAGCAAATACACTGTCTGATCTCACTATGAGAACCAGTTTTAAAGATAACAGCTATTAGAAGAATGGAAATATTTTATATTCTAGGAGAAGCATAGGAAGAGATCAACAGTATCTTTCAAGAGTTCCCTTGCATCATTAGTTGGTAGGACTGAGGTGGGTACCAGTGTGGCTGTATGATAACATTTCTTAATTAAGTACCGAGATCAGATATGGAACAGAGTAAACCTGAAACAAATGCTTTCTTTGGTTTTGCCTTGTTACTGTTTATGCCAGCAAAAACCCTTTGGTTCAGTCAGGGGCAGTTCAGCCATCAGCACTGTGTTCCTAGTAAATGGTATTGAACAGATGGCATGCCCTACTGTTCTAATTAAAAATAGTTACACGCTTTGCTGTCTTCTAAAGAATAATGAAGGCTATAAATTCAAGCATTTAAGAGTTAATGCTAAAAACTAGTTTTGCCTGTTGGGTCTTGATTTGTCTTTCTTACATATGTGTATGCATCATGCTAGTTTTATGTGATAGTAGTAATTAGTTGCAAGGATTTGAGAGGTTAACTACCATAGTGCTTCATTTTGAAACCAAGTAAAACTTGGGGTTTAGTGTGACTTGAGTGTCGCAGTTAACTCTCTCCTGCCTTTGTCTGAACATTGCAGAAAAAAGGGCTTGTAATTAAGATGGTAAATTTTGATCAGATGGTATAAATGCTTAGTTCCCATTAGATCTGTTCAGTCATCAGACTCATGTTCAGTCTGTAGCATTAGAAACTTTTTGTGCTCTAAGCAAAAGCAAGGTTTACAAAAGACTCTTTTTCCTCTCTTAAAAGAAGATCATGCCTTAAAAGAAGTAGTCATCTTGAAAACTGTCTTGAGCATTTCATTAACTAGAAATGTTGAGATATTCACAACAGGACTTGTCATAGTATACCAAACTATCTAAATGCTATCTGTTCTAGGGAGGTGCATTGTTGCTTATTATAGGTGGAGCTGCTATGATTAAAGTTGCTTAATACTTCCTACTGTAAAGACCTGTTTTCAGTTGTTTGCAACTCAGATTTCAGCCATGTGGGCAAAATCTGTCTGCTGAGCATTCACTTTTTTTTCTTTTTTTTTTTTTTTGTGGCGGCATGGGGGAGAAATCAGCTGAAAACTTCACCTTAATTTGCTATTGGAACAGTTCTGATGTAAAAAAACAAACAAAAAAAACCTCAGCCACCACTGGGTGAAAAAAAGTTAAGAATTTAGCTTCGCATCCAGACTGGCTCCCAGGTCCTCTGCTGCCCTGTTCGGGTTTTGGGGTTTTTTGAGATGAATTGCCATTTACTGCAGCTGGACCATTTTCACTCAGTTAATTTTGAGTGTAAATGACCAGATTCTGGCATTGTATTCCTTAAATTTTCCTTTTATCGTTTTTTTGTTTTGTTTTGTTTTGTTTTTAATTAAATGACTCAGGCTGTGTTGCCAGACCAGTAGGTCAGATTTCTGGCTGCAGAACTGTAAGCTAGGATGGTGTAACCTCAGCAACCATGAGCCTGGGCTCCAGATCTGGGACCAGAAGAGGCTGCCTGGCCTCTCACTGTTCCTCTGGTTCCAGCCTCCTGAATCCTGGGCAGAGGCAGCAGTGCAGGGGTGGCACTCCACACCAAGATGAGACACATTTCAGTCTTCCTGCTCCTGCCTGCCCACCTCTGGCCGTGCCAAGGTATTACTCTCTCTCTGGTATACTCAGCTCAAGCTCTGGTGGATGATTGTGCAAGGCTAGAAGTGAGACTCTCCCTCCTCAGAGAAGTTTCTGATTTTGTCTCCGAATTGACCTCATGTAGAAATCAGTGTTGAGGTGTAGGGGATTGTGTTTGTTCCTTACAGTCCTGACTATTTATTTCCGTGAGTGAAGATCTTCACCTTTACTCTTTTTGCAAAAATGGTTTTATTTTGGCAAAATATTTTAGAAGTGTTTGTTTCCTATATCATTTGTGGATGGTACTTTGGCTTTTAGGTGTCCCTAAGTCCTGTGAGCTGCATGCACCGTATAACCGAGGGCTGTGATCACCTCTTAAACTTGTCTGCTTTGGAGACACTGTCAGCAGGGGATCCAAGGTGTGCTGGGCTTGCTCCTTTTGCCGGCCGGCTCCCTCCAGGCTTGCTTGGCTGACCCAGCAGGTACTGCCGGGGTGAGGAGGCGGTGGGGATTGGGATTGAAAAAAGGTTGAGTGAGGAAGTGAGGGCAGAGGACAAAGGCTTCGGTCATGGATGGATTAAAGGGAAATTCTACAATCTTCCTTCTATGCGGGAGCGTGGGTCCCAGCACCCCTGCCCTGTTCTTATAGAAATAGGTGCTAGGATGTCCGTACCTGTCGGAGCTTGTCTGGACGGAGACCCACCGGGGACGCCACGGAGACACACACCTCCGCACGCCGCGGAGCCGGTAGCACCCAGCGCCGAGGAGCCGGTCCCCCTCCACCCGTGCAGGCGTTTCGGTACCATCGGCCGCGGATGGAAGAGGCCGGGGCGCCGGGCTCCCGCGGGCGAAAGCCGGCGCGACTTCGCAGACCGCCACCGTAGCCGCCGTCACCTGCCGCGGCTCCGCCCGCGTCGCGCAAGCGCGCAGCCCCGCCCCTGCCCGCTCCGGCGGCGCGGCGGCGGCGCGATGGGAGGAGGTGGCGGTACCGGGCTCTGCTGCGCGCGGCGCCGCGTGCTCCCGCGGGCGCGGAGGTGAGCGGCAGCGGCGGCAACGGAGGTGGGGGGCTCCGGGCGAGTCTCCCGCTGGCTGGGCGGGGGCTCCGCATTGCCGGGGGGCGCGCGGCTGGGGAACGCTGGGGAGGTCGCTGTCTGCGTGAGTCCTTCTACAAGGGTAGAGCTTGAGACCGTGGAGGGCGAGGGTGCCCCCGGAGTAAAGGGCTGGGGTTCGGTGTCCCCCGCTGTTTCCTTGGTCTCTTCGCCTGGCCGTGTCAGCGGGCGGGAGCTGCTGCCGCTTGTTTCGCACAGCGGGCGTGTGCGGTGAGGCTGGGGCTGCCCTGGAGACTGCCTCCTCCTTCCGCCAGGGCCAAGCTGGTGGTTCCCCTCGGTGGTCCTGCGAGGGGTGGTCGGGCAGCTCCCGCCGCCAAGTGACGGGCGCAAGGGCGCCCCCTGCGGGCAGGGCCGAGCCCGGCGGCTGGGGCGGGACGCGAGGGAGCGGCGGGAGCGAGGCGCCTGCCTGAGATCCGGCGGGAGCCCGGACTGAGCGGGTCGCGGCTGCACACTGGGTTCAGCCTAGCTACTGGAGCAGCATCACTCCCACGCTCTTTCCCCTTGAAAATCCCTCGGCGCTCCCCCGTGGCCTACGGCATCTGTCGAAGGCCCTCACGCAGTCAGGATCGCTCTCCGAGCAAGAGCGGCGGCGGTAAGGCTGTGGGCTGCGCTCCTGGCGTCCTCTGCCCTGCGGCGAGGTGAGTGCAGCGATTGGGAGCCCAAGCGAAAAAACAGCTGGAATTGAGCCCCCTGACAAAACCCCTCAGGTCCCTGACTGGCAGAGCACCCCTTTGGCTGCTGCCCATCCCGTTGCAGGGTGAAACCGCCTGGGTTTCCCTCCCCGGGCTGTCTGGACGGGCAGTCGTGCTGGGGGAGTTGTTGGATGCATTAAATGGTTTAACGCTTAAGCTGCTGTGATAGCGCAAGCTGCTTCTCCTTTGTAACCCATGAGATTTGGCAAGATCAGCAGCTGGTTATCTGAGGCAGCATTAGCAGTGCCTTTATCTGCAGTTAGCAACTAGTTGCACCTTTTACCTTTTTGTGTGGCTGTTGTTGAGACCCAGACAGCCAAATAGTGTGGTTGGACTTTGGTGTCAGTATCGGCGTTGTTCTCATGAGAATTTGGAGGAGCCCTGACATAGAAACGTGGGCAGCAGAGAACATAAGGTGTAAGTTAAAGGGAGTAATATCTTGCAGTATGAATTATGAAATGCCCTTCAGCGCACTGTGCGTTTCACCTGTTAATTTGTGTACGCAAATATAGTGTATGTCTGTCTTGGTGGCACTGCCTGTTTTTGCAAGAAACAAATTACTTTAGAGTGTTTGTCATCTTACCTGGGGAGAAAGTTGTCCCCGTCCTCTAACTTTGAAATACATTTCCAAGTTAGATTAAGTTGACTAAAACAATGAATGAGACAATGACATAAAATACTTTATGCCAAATATGGACACAATTAAAACGTGCAGTGAAGATGTTACTTTAGAGCTCTCGTGCTTCTTGGGATATTTTGGATAACAAATATGCAGTAAGGAAGTGTAATTAAGGCATCTTAAATCTTTGTTCTTGTGTCTCTTTTTTCCCTTTAATCCTTTGAAAAGTGTTTAGAGGCTCCCTAGGAGTTAACATTTTGCTTGGGTTTTGTTAACACATCTCAGTCCCAGTGAGTCTTGGCAAATTGTAGTTCACAGTTGAAACAGCTGTGTTGTTCCCTATCTCCTCTTGCTGTGCATCCTACTGGAAGGCACCTGCGCATACCAACAAGCAGCCCAGGGCATGTCCTGGCTGTCAGCTTCTCTCCTCTCCCACCCACGGTAATGGTGGGGGCACTGGGAACATTTTTGAGTCCCTCCTCTAAGAGGCAGCAGAAGAAGAGAATTTTGACCAGTCTCCAGGTATCTGGTAACTTGAGACCGCCGTCCTCTTACAAGCAGGTGACCTCTGTCACCTGCATCTTGCTTATCTGCCAAAAGACAAAGCTGAATGCCAGCCTTTATGCAGTGCCTTTCCTTTCACGCCTTCCTTCTAGATGCCAGTTTTTCCTTTTTCCTGGTTCTGGGTGACGGTTAC
Source organism: Indicator indicator (assembly GCF_027791375.1). Taxonomy (NCBI): domain Eukaryota; kingdom Metazoa; phylum Chordata; class Aves; order Piciformes; family Indicatoridae; genus Indicator; species Indicator indicator. The sequence continues at coordinate 23,987,134 of NC_072017.1, read as the reverse complement.
CTCATCTGAAGCAGTACAAGGCTGGTTGGCTTGAAAACAGTTTTTCCTGTTCTATCTATTGATTTATCTTTACATCTAGGTTGGGATGTTTTCTTCCCCTTATATTCTTCCACTCCTTTCACTAGGAGTGTCCCTTGTCTAGTTCAGAAGCGTCAGGATTGAGATCAGTCGTTTTCCACTCTTATGTGTTAGCGCTGGGACTCTGATGATTCATCACCTACAACTTTGTTTCATTAGGATTCGAACCCATTTTTCTTAAAGCATCTAAATTTATTGGAAATTTCAAAATGAGGTTCTTGCACATTGCCTAGGGGCATGATTGTTTGGTCAGTCTGTCTGTCTCCTTTTTTCTTTTTTTTAAACTCTGTGGGAACCCAACTTAGAAAGTAATAACTGTTGAATACTGCTTTGTGATTATGGAAGAGTAATACATTTTTCATTTTTAAATGAGTGCTGGGGAGGAAAACATTTTTTCCTAGTTGGATATTTCTTTAATGCAACACTTAATTGTTTTGAGTGGTAATCACTTTCTACCACTTCACACCTGTCTTTTTACGCTTCTCTGCCTCTATGATCATGAGCTTCATAGGAGACACATGAACATACAGAGCGCTGTAATAGCAGCTGGGTATTGATGCTGCCTTAAATTTGAAACCCTCTATCCTGATCCACTTTCTTTGTAGTTCTTCCCCTTTTTAACCTGCCATTAAAATATTTTCCATCATTACTATGACTTAAACTTCACAGAGGTTATTATAGATTTTTTTTTTTCCTATTCTTGGAAATACCTTGGTGATGTATGGTATAAGGTTAGAAAATCAGAAGCAGGGAAAAGGAGTTCATTGTTATTTATGCAAGTTTTTGAGAAGAGAAGGTGCAGAGGACCATTTTGTCAGTTTCCATTGATTTCAACAAAGCTGAGTGGCTGAGTCTTTGCAGATCAAGAGAGAATTTGCCCTAAGGCTTGTTTTGTGACTTATGTCTGTTTGTTCCTGTACACTCTTAATGATGGATCTCTGGCAAAAACAGCAAAGGTTTTTCATCACTATTATTCAATGTCAAATTGATCTGGGTTGCTATTAGCTCTATGCAAACCCTGCTGAAGAGGCGTACAACTAAATCAGTGCCAAATTTCTGATTTGATATTGTTCTTGTGCCAGTCCATTACTTCAGCTTTTTCTGTTGAGGTTTCCCATGTCTGATTTTTGTTCAGAGGCTGTCTTTCTTCTATCTAAATTTGTATTGAGTGGTGTATCTGATTTTTCTGCTAATTTCTGAGAGTTTTTTGAGATAATTTACGCATTTCCATAGAACCATGGAATTCTTCATTGGTCTTTATTCAAAACGCTTTAATTTGTGTTCTGAGAGAGTTATGAAGTAAATCTGTTTTAATAGATCTGGTTTGTCAAAACTGTGCTTTTTGCAGAAGTCATACTCTTGAAGATTTACTGTCGGTATCAGAGTCTTCATTTAGTTGGTGACCACATAAGAGAGATTGCTCAAAACTATAGCCATTCCTGTTAAGCTGCTTCATGAGGTAATCTAGATGTAAAAGGTTCCCTAAATACTTAAAGCTTTCTGTATGTACTGTACTTAGGATGTGTGGGTTACTGTTACAGTCAGCTCCTCTGTCCTTTCTGTTCCTGCTTTTTGAACCAGCTGTGTTAACCTAGACACTGAAGCAATTTAGATGGGGCAGCTTCATCAAACTGTGGTCTTTCCTTTCTCTCTGCATTTTGGGAGGTGGTGTAATTAGACCAGTAATGATAAAGTGCAATAAAATACTGTAAGTTTATGCTCAGTGAACATAGAGAGTTTAGGGACTGTTGGCTGGTTTTCCCTTAATTGACAACTGAGTGAAAAACATGAAGGTAAAAGAGCATACAATAGACTAGATTGTTAAATCTTCAAAATAGTGTTCATTATTTTAATGCAGCTTGGACTTCACCCATGAATTAAAAGGATTCAAACACGGTCTGTGTGATCCAGTTAGTCCACCACCATAGTCAGTACTTGTATTTTCGAACTGTGTGTAATCACCTTTAAAAAAACCCCTTAAGATTAGAAGTGGAATAAATGTTTGTTTTAGTAATTTGAGAAATAAACATGTTCTCTTACAAAATTGCACCGAACTGTAATAGGTGGGTTTGAGAAATACTGTGGATGATTTAAGAGGTACCTTTATTTTTGTATATGTTCTTGAAGTCCAAGTACCTAAAGCTGTTTGAAATCATGGTGTGGATAAATTTTATACAATTACCCTGGGAAAGACTTTTGACTCACTGAATTGCATTTCTGGATTAAAAACTTGATATACCTTAATTTTAGTGCCTTTTTAGTGCAAGGGACAATAGACATTCTCTCTGATCTGAGTCTCCCTATTGTTCTTTGTTGTAGGTTGCGAAGATGGTACAGTCCCCTCTCGTGTTGCTGCTGCTGGCAGACTAGCGTTTGAGAGAGCGTGGTATCAGTTGCTGCTGTGCTTGCTATTCAATGTTTCAAACTGATCTAAGGAAGTAACACTCTCCTCTTTGGAGAGGACATAAAATGCATGTTATGAATTGTCTCTCCTTGGTCAATGACAAAGAAAATGGGGCTATTCCAGTTGCAACGGGATTGATGAATGAGGACACGACATCATCTCAACTTGCTCAGCCTGAAGCACCACCACCGCCTCTGCCATGTCCCCTCACAGGGGCACCCCCAGCCCCTCCGCCTCCCCCAGGGATGCCTCCCCCACCACCCCCTCCTCCTCCATTGCCTGGGCCAAGCATACCTCTGCCACCACAGCTAACAAATGGGCATGACAGCCATGGCAAAAAAAAACGAATACGGAGCTTTTTCTGGAAAACTATCCCTGAAGAACAAGTCCGTGGTAAAAACAACATCTGGACAATTGCTGCAAGATCACAATATCAGATTGATACAAAGACTATTGAGGAACTTTTTGGGCAGCAGGAAGAAACCAAGCCCCAGGACCTCCGAAGTCGATCTTTGAAATCTTCATTTAAGGAGACTAAAGAGGAGGTAAGAACTGAAGTTAAACTTCTCTTTTATGTAATGCTGTAGGAACTGACATGAATTCTGATTTGCCTTATCTCTTTCTCTGTCATGCTTCATCCTTAAGGCAAATTTGTCTTGATTTGAAGTAAAGGGGAACAACAGGGAGGATAAACTCTTTGTTTTAGTGGACACGTTTATTTTTTAAAGAGCTAGTAGTGTTTTATTATTTTAACTTGGTAAGTGCTGTGATTTGATGACACGTTGAATAGAAATGTGCAGTAAGAGGTGAAGGCATCTCTTTCTGCTCATGTTGAATATCCCTTGAGTTTTCACTGTGGAACACAGGTGTATCCTAACTGTTCTCTTCAGCTGTTCCACTATGTCTTTTTTGCAAGCAAAATGCTCTCCATGTGCACGTATACCAGGTGGGAGGGAAAAGAATCCTATTGCAAACATTAATGCTGTATATACCCTTGATGTCCTAGAGATACCAAGAAGGGAAGTACCAGTATGACAGCAAGGAAATAAATAATAATACACTGATTAAGAGAATTTGTTATTTAATTGAGATAATTTAAAAGTTTCAACTTTTATAAACCTTACTTTCCTGCTAATGAAAACTTTATTTCATCTACCCTGCTTTCTCTGGATGCTAAAATAAACTTCCAAGAAGGTCTGAAGATTGTTACTGATTTCTGTTGTTGTAGTGAGAAAGTATATAGCAAGCACTTCCAGGTTCAAACACCCTCTGGTGAACTGCTAAGTAGCTTTTCTAGTTCCTAATCCTGATTTATAGACAGGCTGTTTGTGAAGCCTGAATTGAATTGTCTCAAGTGATCTTTCTGTGAAGTAATTGGAAGGTTGACATGCAGATTTAATTACTGGTGTATGTCTACGTACATGTCAGTTTAGAAACAAAATACAGAGGGTGTGGAATCAAGAGGTACAACAATGTATCAGTTTTTAGTGAGAAAACAGGGACTTGATGTTATCTTACAGGGTTCAGGAGATGTCAAAATAAGATTTGCAGGGGCAAGGTGTGAAACCCATGTACTGATAGTATGCATGTTGTACGTAGGCCAAAACAAGGGGTTTAAAAGAGGGATATGTATTGCAGACTCTGAAGCCCTGACATAGGGAAGGAGTAATTAGGACCATCATCAGATGTAGTCATTAACCTCTGCGTTATTTTCAGGCTATGTTCATCTTCAAATCAGGATTGCAGTGAGTGGACTTCCTGTGCTGCATACACATGTACGCAACTCTGGCCTCCTGTGTTTCCTTAGAAACTCCTCCTTTCAGAACTACTAGTTCTAGTAAAACCATGATAAGCTTCATAAACTGAACATGGTACTTGGTGTTCAGTAGCAGGTGTGGAGAAAGCTTCAACACGCTACATGTGTTTTCATGTACAGCTTGAAACTCAAGGGCATCCTGGGGAGCTTAAGATTAAAATTACAGACCTGCCAAACAAGGGTTTCTTCAAAAAAACAAAAGCCTGCTTTGCTTCAAGTTAATGTTTTGGTACATCCATCTGGAGCTGATAGGGTGTAACAGTGCATGTCTACTGCATGATGCCTCTCCACCCTGGTTCAGGGCTCCCGGGGTGCCTTTGCACGTGGCAGGCAGTGAGGCAACAGGACTTGCCTTTGAGTTATGCTGCTTAAGTGACAAAATGTTCAACGCTGTTGCTAAGCTTCCTCAAATGTGACACAGCAGTGTGTCAGACAGTGATGAGCAATTCCTTGTGAGTTAATGGACTTTGTAGTACTAGCTGCTTAGGAAGGAGATAATCCTGAAGAGCTATGTGTTATTGGAAGTGCGGAAGCACAGATAGGCAACAGTTCACATGCTTGATGTTACTCTGGGCATCATTCAGCAAGAGCGGGGAGATTGGAGGAATAGGCATGTTAGTAATTTCCATCATCAGTGCTGTTGGCTGCTGCTCACATGCTTTAACCCATGATGGTTATTCGGTGGCCTTGTGGAGAGCACATTAGTGTAGGGGTGAGGAAGCTGTAGTTCTGTTCCTGGCTGCATCGCCAGCCTGACAGCAAAAGGTGGGCAAGACATTTTGTGTTTCTGTACCTCTCTTCCTTTTGTGTAAAACACAATTAATTTTAGATAGTGCTTTATGGTCTAGCATTGAAAAATGTTCTTTAAAATTTAAACAGTGGGATTAGCCTCCTTCGGTAGGTCATTTTAGTAGGTCAACAACAAAATTTCAACAAAACTTTAAGTTCATGAATTCAAGCATTGCTTAGATCCAAAGTTGTACAACCAGCACATGTCCAAAGTGCTATACAGAAGTGCATGGCTGGAGAGTCTGCTCTTTTGGCTCCGTGGTGTTCCTCTTGCTGCAGTGGCGTATCTTCAGTGGCAGTGGTGAAGAGTGACTCTCCAGCTAGTGTTGAGGGCATCCCCCAGAAACTGTGGTGGAGATAGGAGTTTCCTACCTTCTCCAGATAGCACTGTTCAGTATGAAGTTGTAAATTTTGGGTAAAGCTCTCTCTTCGTGTAGGGGCTTACAATGCTGCATGTCCTTTTAATTCCTCCCTTTTCACTGATTTAGACAGAAAAATTAGATACCTAACTCAGGTTATTGAATTCCAGCTCTGGAGGACTAGGACAGTCATGTTGTTCAAATGTAAGGAGTTACTACTACCTAGTGAGTGATCTTTTTGTGTCAAAAAGGCAGTGTTTCAGTGGAGAGTGCTCACAGAAAGCAGGCCAGCAGGAGGAACGCTGTTGGCAGGGGCTGAGACAGGGACTCCACATCTCCTTGAGTCTAGTTGAGAAGTGTCCCTGCCCATGGCAGAGAGGTTGGAGTAGATGATCTCTGAGGTCCCTTCCAACCAAAGCCATTCTATAAACAGAAGTCCCTTTTGAGATTGAGTCACTCCTACAGCAAATGCTTTCCTTTTTGTAAACACTCACCAAACCCCTAGGAGGTTAATTAACGAGTTTTCTTGACTAAAGGTTTAATTTGTCCTGTGGTTTCATGTAATTTAAGCCTCTGAAAAAGATAGGGGTGTAAAGTTTATATACCAATTTACTTTCCCCTTCCTTTAGTAGTGTCACAGTATGGCATAACATACACTCATCTAGGCTATAGCTAGCCTGGCATCAGAGCAGACAGATCAGCTGGTTACCAGCCAGGGGTGCTGGTCTTGATTTCTCCATCGAACTGTTCCTCTCCTTCTGTCCCCCACCTCACCCTATTCGTGTGCTGGAGAGAAAAGGAAGATAGAAGAGGTAACAGAATGTCTCTTGTCCCCTCTCCTAGACATGCCCTCTCTCTGTTTCCCATGTGCTGGATCAGATGCTCATTCCCATCTTACTGAGAGCAAATTCAACCTGTTAATCCAACAGAGGACTAACACACCAAAAAAAACAATGAGATGAGTAGCAGGCTAGGAATGTGACAAGGAAAGATGACATGGAGTGGGATAGCCCTCCAGTAAACTGCTAGATTCACTCTGTCACACTGTGGAAGTGCACCTTCCCTTAACCACTCCAGGCACTGCATTAAACTCATCAGTCATGGTTAGTGTGTTGTGTAGTGAAGTGGAAGTTGAAGCAGGAAGTTGTTTATATCCTTCCTAACCTACAGCACAGAGCCTGCTCCACTGGGCTGGTGCATGCTTGCTGTAATTTATTAAACAGTATCCCACCATGTGAAACCCCGTTGTTCTTAACAATTGTTAGCTTTCAATAATCTGTCATAAATCCATTTTGTTGAGTTCCTGTTCCTCACTGACAGTCTTATGGCAAGGAATTCCTATTGCATTTCTGCGGTCAGTGTTGATATGGGGCTCTTTGTGTCATCCAGAGCACTCCTCTGAATCTTTTGTACTGATTGCAAATTTGTCAGAGTTCTGAAGTAGTTTTCCTCTTACCATCATCACAACTTCACTGTGGCACTCAAGTTAGTTTTCCTCTTTCCTTAATGCATCTAAATCAGCAAATTTTTCAGTAGTGGATTAATATTTGTTGAACCGATGCTGTTATTATCCCACATGGTCTGTGCCTCCTGCAGGTTTCAGAAAAACACTGAGCTGGGTAGTGTGGTGATGAGAAGCAGATTCCTGAGCGAATCAGCTGTCCTTGTTTCAAAGATTGAGCTGTTTATGAAGGAGGAATGGCAGGTTTGTAAGGCAGTGACACTTGCATTTGTTGGCAAAGTGCAGGATCTGAGATGGTGCAAAATATCTGAGAGAACTGTAATATTTGCAGAGTAGGATGAACAAAGATTTAATAGTTTTCTCTGTCAGGATGGTTGAAGAAGATGACAATGGGGAAAGCTCTCCTGAATTTATCTAAAGTAAATCATAAGAAACTGTATGAGAGTTTTCTTTGGTATGGAGATTCCCAGGAAGACTGGGAAAGCCTGCTCTTAATTCTTTGATCACAGTTCAGTGAATGTTTTTGGGTCAGGAAGACCAAGGGTGTTACTGGTGGACAGCACTTTGAAATCTCTTAAGGTGGCAAACGGAGATGTGGAACATGCTGTGCTGACACCAGTGCCAAAGGTGTATTTGAACAGAAGATAGGAGCAGACTGAGAAGAATTTATAAAAAGCTAGGGTAATGTTTAAAGGGTAAAAATCAACAACTTGGTAGGATGTCATAGTGCAGACAGCTTTTTGCAAGGACAAAATCAAATGAAAGTTCAGTGGGGAAGAAGAGTACACATTACAAACGGATGTTAAGACTGAGATTATGAAACTTAATACACAGCTGAATGTGAGATGCTAGGTACTGCATTTGTGTGCAAAAAGTAGCAACTTGTATTTATAGAGTGTCTGCCAGGTTCCCCTTTTGTCTTCATCACTCTGCCACCTAGAAACCCTTTGAAGGTAGTTACATAGTGACAGCTTTTCCAAACATATTTTATAATTTTGAAGTGGATATCAATCAAAGAGTGACCAGTAACTGAGCCATGTCTTTTGGTTGTGTACTTGAACAAGAAGTCAGAATAAATAAAGAGTATTGTCATATACAGAAGAAGTGTATGTATAAGATCCTTGTACTTAAGAACAGCAATGACATTTTTATGTTGTCCTGGTAAGACAAATGCAGCTGTATATGTTGCCATCTGTTGCTTTTGTTCAAGGGAAGATGTTTAAAAAAAAAAAAAAAAATCTCTACTTTTGCTGAGGTTGTACTGTAAATCTGAGTCTGAGTTTTGCCATGGAAACCAAAGGTTTACCCAGCTGGTGGTCACTCTTAATGTAACTGTTGTGGACTGAGACTGAAAATAATACCTGCAGAAGGTTAACTGTTAATATACTTTAAAAAACAATTGGGAAAAAAAGAACCCAAACCAACAAAGCACCACAAAAAAAAAAAAAAAGCCAAAAAGCCTCCCACAAACAAAAAGCCAAATCAGGATGGCAAACCTTAAAGGCTTAAACTTGTGCAGAGAAATCAGAGAATTAGGAGTGACCAGAGCAATTGGAAATTGAAGCTGCAGTTTGTGAGAGGTCAGTGAGAGGTCCCTGCTGTAAAACATTTGAAAAAGATTAGATATTTCAGGGGGAGAGATAGTTGAACCTGTCTTATGGTAAGGACTTTCCCCTAATGATCTGTTGGGGGGACTCTCAGCTCCTAAGATAACAGGAGAATAAACCACAATCTGTCCTCTTATCTTCGCACATGCTAAAACTTTAGGGCAATTATCTAATTAAAGCTGATACACTGGTATTTCCTATGTTTTCTAGTCTTTGCTGGGTTTGGAAGAGAGGAAACTCCAAAAATGACAGAAAATTTTAATACTTGAGCCTCTCTTTTTGAGCAGATGAGGAAGCTGTCTCCTGGGTTTATGTTGAGGATAGCACATTAATCATGCCTGTATTTTCACTGTCACCTGCTGACTGCAGGCTAGTTCCATTTTGTGGTGACAAAACATTGCATTTCTCTATGTATTTCTAATTTGTGCACTGTCACAGGGGTCAGGACACCTTTCCAGTTTTCAAACCCTCAAACATCATGTGAGTCCAACAGCAGTCTTCAACATCTGTGTGTACTGAGCTTTTTTTATTGTAGCAGTCAGGTGTCACTGGTAGTGTGAAACAATTCTCTTGTCCTTGTAAATCTCATGACTTTTGTAGCTGTTATCACCAAAATAGCTGTGGTAAAATTTTAACCTTAAGGACATGATTTGCTGAAAGAGGGCAAACATCTCAGATTTGAACTTGTGTGTCATTATAGGAAGAAAAGCTAGTGTAAAAAGAAATATCACTTCTATTTAAAAATTTATAAAATAGGGGGAAAACCACCACCTCCCTGTTCTTATTCTCCAGAGATGTACAATGTTGCAATTCAGCTTAAAAACATGAAGTGGAAGGAGGCTACTGTTTCGTTTCTATTCACTTCTAGATAAAGCAAACAGATTTGAGCCTTATGTGTCTCAGGTTTGATTCAAGGTGGACCTACTTATCTGTCTCTGGATCAGCACAGCTATTAGTTGGCATGAATTAAATCAGGAGTGCATACTGATCTCTGCTTAGAAAGCCCAGCCACACATTTGTTATAAAAACTCTGAAATACAGAGGTTTTCAAGTGTAGAGCTCACTAACTGTGGGGCCTCAGAATGCAAGCAAGAAGAGTATTTTTATATTGTATGAAATAGAATCTATTGTGATTTCATTCTTCTTTAAATGTTACTAAGGTGGAGTTTTTTTGCTTCACTTATAAAAGGTATGGATGTGCTGTGTATTTCCCTGGTAAAAACTAGTTCTGTAATATATTTGTTGATAAGAAGTAACTCTTGTCTATTCATTTGGCCTGCAATTTGCAAACAATCATCTACAGATTGCAGTATAAGAAACTATATCTGCATCACATGGTATTTTCTTAGGTAGTGGTAGATTAATCTCTCTTGCTTTCTCTCTCAGGTTTCCATTTTGGATGCAAAAAGAAGTATGAACATTGGGATATTTCTCAAACAATTCAAAAAGTAAGATCTGATTTTTTTCCATGCAGCTAGTGCAAGCTGCAGATGTGTTAAATTCTTTGTAGTTTTTGTCAAGTATATTGCCTGTTTTGCTCTGTTCTTTGTGGAGTTTACAGTTCTACACAGGTTTGTCCAAAGTAACTGCATTTCATAATTGGTTTTCAAATATGTTTGAATTTGAGCCATTATGACAGCTCCAAAGATTTAGAGTTTGCTACTGTTAACCAGTTGAAGTGATTTTTCAGGTGTATATAAAGGAAGCCTTTATATCTCATGTAATACTGCATGAGAACTGGTTTTCATTGCCTTCCTTTCTTCGTAAAGAACTAATAGAAAGGGCTGAGGAATTTTTATTTTTTTTTAAAGCAAGCTGGTTCAGTGCTGTCTTTATTCAACTGGTGATGTTCACAGGATCACAGTTGTCCTTCAGTAAAAGCATCAATCACTTTGAGTAGCCCAGGCATGTTTTTGTTTTTAATTCATGTAACTATCAGCCTGCAAGTGTTAGAAATATGTATGCTCAATTGTTTTTTCAAGGTCTGCTGAATCCATCATTGAAGATATTTATCATGGAAGAAGTGAGCCCTATAGTTCTGAACTGCTGCATGAATTTCTTAAATTGTTACCAGAAGCAGAGGAGGTAAATAATGATTTTACATGGAACTTACTTGTAGAGTTCTGCTGCCTGGGATTCCATTAGGAAAGTGCGTAAAATCGGAATACCAAAATCTTCCTGAGGCCACGGGATTAGAAACCACTGAGTGCGAAAGTTTAATCTTCATTTGATGTGTGATATTGAGGATGCAGTGTAGTCATTCCCTTCCCATCAAGTAATTATAAAAAAATACTTTTAAGATAATTCTTAATAAAAGTGATGATAAGGTATTCTTGTTTCTCTGATGTCCCTTATGATGTCCCTTTTGTTCCTTAAAAGTTTTAACAAGACATGAAACCCTCCTGCAAGTAGGTAACTCTGCTCTGTGAGGGTTAGGAAACCCAGAATCAGAAGTGTATCTTAACTCAAACAAAGTTTCACTTCTTTGGCACCTGCCTCATCCTTTCCCTCTGCAGTGCCTGTGAATCGAATATTGGTAGCCCTCTGCCATTGTTTCATCTCCCTTCTCGTTTGGTGCCTGCCTGGTGCATTGGGGATCTGCCTGTTCCTGGGCCTGGGTCATTTGGTTCCAGCAGGGTTGAAAGTCTGCTGTGCAGCAGCCATAGAATACTATGGCTTAGTGCTTCAAGGGAGACGTGCTAGAAGGCACAGAATTATCACCAGCAATTTCTGCAGCATCCCTGTGCTTGCTGTATGACCAACATGCTAAGTGTTCCTTTCCCCTCCCAGTCCCAACCTTCGAGTCCATTCAGATGATTAAAGAGTTGAAGCTTCATGGACTGACCTGGGAGCCCTGCTTAATGATGCATGGTTCCTGGACTGCTCAAGTATTTGCACTGACCCATTTGTATATACTTGAGATAAATGTATACCACAAACTTGACAAAATTAGCATTAGAATTGCTTGAGTGCTTCACATCAAAGTGATGGCTGCAACCTAGGAAATTGCTAGTTAGCATCCACACACAGATCAACTTCATCTTGCTGTGCTTTACCACTCCAAGGTTATGCTGTCAAAGGCACTTTGTTTCCTCTGTGCAGCAGCAAATCTCTGATCCAGTCAAATATGTAACCCTTAAACAGGGCTGCCTTTCCAGGGCATCTTGTAAAAATTGTTATTGTATTTAATGTATTTTTTGGGTTGGGTAGATACCAGCAAGTTGCAATATAATTTGTCTGAAAAAAAACTAAAAGTGATAATAGTACATCTATGAGTGCAAAACTATGCCTCTTTCCCTCTTTGTATGAATTTCAGTATGTATTCTTGTATTTAAGCAGAATTTATCTCCTTCCTCTGAAAGAGTCAGAGGAAAACAGTGAAATACTAACTTAAGAAGAAAGTGATTTCTGGTTAACATTGTGTGTGCTCATCAAATTAGGCTGATAGAAAGGGGTTTTTTTCCTTCTTTTCCTCTTTCTGATTTAGATTGTGGTTGTTATTTTGCAACAAGTAGAAAATCTGTCTGATATAAATGTAATTCAGCTAGAACTGCAACAAAAGTTGTTGAATTTTGTCAGAATTTTGTCTGTAATACTCAGCTAGATGCTTTAGATATCCAATAGGTGTGCTACGAGTGAAAATGTTATTTCCTAGCAGATTATTTGACAGCAGGTCTGTCTGTTAAGATAGTCAGGCCAGAGCACTTAAGAAGTGTGTTTAAGGAGGCATTTGATAGATAGAAGAGATTTTATGGTGCAGAGGAGTATTAGAAATTAAGGGACATTGGACATTAGATTTGTTGTTGCTCCCAGGGGAAGGCTGGGAAGAGACTTGTTCCCAGTGTGCAGGTATTTGTATGTATTTAGTTAGTTCTGTGCTTGAGAGATCTCATTGCTCACCATCAGGAAAAGGAAAGCCCCTCTTTCCCTTTGTTGTTCCCACTGTAATTGTTTAACCTCTTGGGAGTTTTCTCAGGGAGGGTTGGGGTGGAGAGGCAAGACAGGGAGAAGATCCCAAGGGTGAGGGTCTGGTGGTTCTGCTGGCATGCAAAACTATTTCAGTACCTTCATGTCCTCATGTTTCAGGTGTTCAAAGATTAAGTGGGTCCCATAACTTGTTTACTACTGTGGCTTCTAAGATTTTTAGTGTAGCCAGTTGAAAAATTCATTCCTTGGAGCTTTTGTTGTTCATCTTTCTCAGTGTGTTTTTTTCCCTAAATGTATGTTTATGGTTCCTCTTGTATGTCCCTTTCTTTTTGTTAGTTTATTGCTTCGCTCCTATAGTCTCCTAGAATAGTGATTCACTGTTTCCTAAGTGGAAGCCGTCAGAACTAAGAGGTAGCCCTCAGAACTACACAGCCTCTCTCCGCCTACACAGAAGTAATCCCAACTCACTACAGGTGTAGCAGTTGAAGTGATGTTACTTATTCTACTGTTCCCTATTCTGTTTAATAGTTCCTAATTTCTTTTTAATCTGACATTGACCTTTCCCGGCAGAATGTTGCACTTGTCCACAGCAAGAGTTCCCTGGGTTAGCCTTAGATGCATCCTGTTCTCATAAAGACCTGCTTTGTTGCAGGGGCTAAGCAGTCAGATCCTAAGAGGTTAGTTGTTATTCAGTTTTCAGTGAGGACTGTTCTGGTGTAACCATGGGTGTAATTCTGCAGTTCCTCTTTGTATCAGGTATTTACAGTCACATATCCCAGTAGCACAGTTGTCTTGCAGGTTGGAATGAGAGCCAGGTACCCCCTGGCAGGCATGTGCTTCACTTCAATAAATGTGTTTGGAGATGGCTCTTCCTTTTTCACAGTATCATAAATCCTAAGTCTGTAAAAGTGAAAGGAGAATGGAACCACCATTCCTGGTCATAACTGCAGAAAGGGCAACTCTGGACTGTCACATTTCTTTTTTAATAACAATGTTTCCAGTTTATCTGATGTGAATAAACATTAGATTTGTGCTTCGGTCTTATCTAGAAGTGTTGTGATATATAGCCACATTACCTGAGTGTTTCCCTCATTACTAGTTTGACATATGTGGCATATCTTACATCATTTCCATCCGTATTATCTCAGGCATCTGATAGACATTCCAGCTATTTGACAGTGGAGGCTCTCTGCATGGGCTAACAAATACATTCAATATCTTGTCTTTACAGTTGTTCTTTCTTTTCTTAATATTGTAATATGGCAACTCTGTTTACATGCAGGTGTCAGTGCTAGTAATTTTCTAGCTTTTTTCCCATAAAAAATCCCAACAACTATGAAAGTTGTTGGGATTTCTCTGTATAAGTGGCAATCACTGGCTCTTTACTGGATGATTTTATCAAACTGAATAAGACCATTATTGAAATATTGGCAGTACTGTGAAGTCTTTTGTCGAACTGAAAACTTTGGAGTATTTTCAAATGCTTAATTTTGAAAACTGGGCAAATTCTTGAAAGTGGCAAACCTGGACCTTGCTGCAGGGTTCCGCTCAATGTTTTGTTCAGGGCCATGAGTGTGGCACCAGCCTAGCCATCATAGAGTGGTTCAAATAAAGACCAATCAAAGGTATAGAAGTTCTTAATACATTAGCAAGTACAATGACATCACTGATTTTGTTTAAGCCTTGTTAGAAGTCCTGCTGTTTGTACCTTACTTTGATTAGCTGTTTTGTAAGATGTAATGGCAGACAGCTGTCATTTATTGGCATCCTGGCCAAGACAGAGAAGAAGCTTTTAGCTGCTTTTATGTGCATGTCTTCAGCAGGCCCAGACTGGTGAACGTTGAGAGAGCTCAGTGTTTAATGAGGTAGAATAGCCAGAATTTGTACTTCAGAAGGGAGCATATCATACTGCTAGTCATCTGTCACTTGTTTTACTGGAATTGTTTCTGTTGGTAAGCTCTGCTCTTTTCAAACCATGTTGGTGTGGTTAACTGCCATTAGGGTTTTGCTGCTTCTGATAGCTGCAGGATTTTCTTTTTGTCGTTTACTGACGGAGGTTTGCCACTGCCCAGGCACGTGCCCATGGTGCCTCCCCAGCTAGCATATTAGCTGATTTCCCATATGCCCTTGTAGTTGGATTTCCCTCTTGGACCTCTTGGGATTTTGGTGTATTTTAACTCTGTTTTAGTTCAGCACCCTGAATGTTTGCATTCAGTAGAGAAATATAAAAACAAACCCAAAACAAACAGAGAAAATGTTTATTTCTTTGGACTATTGCACTTGGCTTTACTTATTTGCAGCGTGGGGAATATTTCACTTATTTGATTGGAATGTGGGGAAAAACGCATTTGCAAGCATATATGAGGATGAGTAGTGTGCTGTTCTATACTTCTCTTCAAAGATCCTCCATGGGAGTGCAACGTACTTGTTCTATGCTATACAGTAAAATCCTACTAGTTGTAAGTGGTGTTGTGGATTGCATAGAAATGACAGAAAACTTGAGTTGCATGAATGCAGTACCTTTCCTGGCTGTGAGGGATAACGAGATACTGGAAACAGACACATCTACTCCAATTGTTCACAAACCAAAGATCAGACTTTCTGTGTTTCATAATGAAGCAAATTGCATCTGTGAGAACCTTCTGTATCTAAAATCTGGTTTAGTGTGCATAGGCATGCATGGACAGTGTCAAATTTATATTCCATATATAAATGGAATGGAAAATTAAATCACTTCACCCAATTTGAGTAATACAGAACTGAGCATACAATGTAATTGTATTCTGTATATATATGCTAGACTACCATATGTGCATGAAGGGAGAAGGTCAGGGCCAAAAGTGGTAGTTATTCATGGTTATTTTAAAATAAACCACATTTTTTAGCTCTTTTGTGATCTCAGACTAATTATAGGCCTGTCTGTATCTGTTCACTTGATTAACAGTGAACATTGTTTTCAGTCCCCATAGTTTCTTTGCAGTTCTTGGCTGTGTTTGGTTTTTAAATTTGACCTCTGCTTCTAGGAGCCGTCAGTGAATCTCAGTTCCCTTTAGAAAGATGTGGACACCATGACTGCAAAGAGAAGAGCCTTTTGAGTAACCTTCCTTGGAACATATAGGAGCAGCCATCCAAAATGTGTTTCAGTAGTTTTTAACTTTGAGGTTCAGAAGATGTTCCTTTTAGTTTATATAATATGTTTTGTTGTTTGTTTTATTTTTCCTCTGCTTCATAGTGAGATAACTGGTCTTTTTCAGTTACGAACTTTGTATTTATGAGTGAATACAAAATAAATTGTTGTCCTAACTTAGCTGTTCCCCAGACTATTTCCTGTTTTAAGGCTGAGTTAATAGAGGATTTTGTCTCTTGAGTTGAAAACCTAGACATGTATGGAGAACCAGGTTACGCTGTGCTGAGTTCCAGGATGAGAAGGACCTTAGAACTGTTTTGTGTTTCTGTTTTGTCTCTTTGTGGAATAGGTCACTATTCTCCACCTTGCTTGGGTTCATGGCTTGTCAGATGAGCTTCTTTGCTGCTTCTCTACCTTTGTAGGTAGAGTTAGACATCTAAGGCAAAGGCAGTAGAGGCTAAGATGGCTGATGCTTTTGGCAGGTGGCTTGGACTCAATGATCTCTGGAGGTCCCTTCCAAACTCTGTGATTCTGTTATGTGGACTGGAAAAAGTGTATCCAGGCAGCAAGAAAAGTCTTTGTTTTAAAGCTGAATAAACGGACTGTATTTTGAGTTTACTAGTGCCCAAAACTTCTTTCATTGTGACATTCACACCTTAGTTACCCATCTGAAAGTAGCCTTGTCAATGTCCTCTTGTGCATGTATAGAAAAGATTCTCCTCTGGATGATTCTAAGATTTAGAACTCCCTTGTGCAAATCCAAGCATTTTTCCTAATATAATAGGGTAGAAGAAAGAGGATTTCATCTATTATCTCTAAAACTAATATTTCACACAGATATCATTGCTTGCTACTTACTACCAAAAGTACAGGTGCTATGAGTAAGTTGTTATCCCTATTACTATCTCATAATGTCTCATTGTTCACTTCTTGTGCATTTAAATCTTAAAATTGCATCTTTCTATACTTGCCTGTGGTTTCTATAATCTTGATTTTGGTGATTTGGGGTGGGTTTTCTGGTGGGCTGCTTTTTGGTTTGGTTTGATTTGGTTTTCTCCACCCTCTCTCTCCCTACTCCAAATCTGAATGCCTATATCCTTTTCTAGGCAAACTTTGGTAGTTGCAACATATTAAAATGAGGCTGGAGAATTTGCAATCTTTGTTGTTGAAGTTGCAGAACACTATTTTTGGAAGCTAGGTTAAAGAACACCTGCAAAGACTAACTAAGATATCGATGTCTCTGACTCCCTACTTTATTAAAAAAGAGGGAAAAAAAAAGTGTTGTTTATTTTGTTTTTTTCTTGCTCATTTAACACCTTAAAAATATCAGGAATGTCAAGTCTGATCTTTCCTGTTTTTTGTTGGCAGACTTCTTAAATTACCCTGTAAATTAGGAGTTTTCTTAGGCCTCAAAAGTGGGTATACTGTTTATCTTAGAAGGAGCTTTTGTCTGAGTGTCTTGAGTTAAATGGTGGAGGGGGAGGGTGTTAGGAGGTAGAGTTAGATACCATTAATAAAAACTGTTCTTTACTTAGGGTTCTCTTTCTCAGGATTAAGGTTTTCTTGGTGTTTCTTTTTGGTGTTAGATTTGGTGTTTGTTTTTATATTGAAAAGGAAGGTTTTCCTATGCTAGGATTAAGTTGGAAATTTTCTTTTACCTTTCTTATTATGCTCTCAACATTTCTTTTTTTTTTTTGTGATGTGGAAAAAGAATAAAAATAAAGCAGAACAAAACTGTTAAAAGAATCACTCTGCTACTCCAATTTTTATTTTAAATCTCTGATTTAGCATAGCATATGTTGTCTTCCACTACAAATCACTGAATTTTTTACTGTGAAACCAGAAAAAATAACTTAAGTGATTCATTTGGAACCTGGAGCTTAAAAAAACGCTATGGATGTCTTTCTAAATCATGGCAACCTCATCACTATGGATGCCTTGGTGTAATGTGCATCTCTACAGGATAGTTTAATACGCTTTCTAAAACTGAAGACTGTCAGTGTAAATGTGGTTGTGAATGGGCTTTAAGTGTAGTGTTATGAAAAGGAAGGATGATGGTGTGTAAATTGATGGAAACAGAAATGATACTGGGTGTGAACTTGTTGGTTGCATGAAGAAGTAGTGTAACCGAGAGCGAGTTCTGCTTTTGCTGTGTTGGAAGATGTGGAAGAAATTCCAGTTACACTTAAACATGTGGATGTATTTTTCCAGTTCTCCTATTTAAATAAATAGTAAATATGTGGGCAGGTCAGTGACTTCCAGATCATGCAGATGGATTTTGGTGGAGCTCGGAAGGAAGAATGACAAAATTAATGCAGTGGTATTTCCTTTGCATAGAAATGATGTTCTCAATGTACTGACAACAAATAAAATGCAAGATTGTGTTTATCTTTAACATATTCCAATTGAATGAAAAAAAAACCCAAAACCCAAACCCCACAAAAACCCCAAAACAACAACGACAACAACAACAACAAAAAGCTCAAGAGCAAGAAATTTACCCTTAAAAGGTTTTAGAGGAAATGGTTGAAGAAAAAAAAACAAAAACCCTGTAACTTAAACCTTAGCTGCATTGTGCCAGAGAGATCTAGGCAATCCTAAAATGGACATATTGTACACAGTTAACTTCAAGCTATTCCAAAGTGTATATCATAGTAGCTGAAGAGTCTAGGATCATTTTTCACATGATCACTTAAGCAGGTATTTCCTGGGGGAACAGCTAGAGAACAGCAAATGGACCAGCTGGTAAGAAAAGAGCTCAGTTTAGAACAGCAGTCTTCTAAACAAAGTGATGAGAGCAATCATTAACCAGAAATCAGAATGATGAATCTGAAATCAGAAATCAGAATTGATGGGGTTGTTGCTAGGTTTTTGAGAGAAGAGTAATGTTACTGAGTTGGTTTTTTTTTTTTTGTGGTTGGGGTGTGTGCAAATTACAAGAGCTTGGACAGTGAAGCCAGTCAGTCACTGAATAGATTTTCTAATGCCTCCTGGTAAGTTAACTGCTTTTCAAGGTGTTTCCTTCCAAAGTGAAGTTAATCTTGAACTTTGGTAGAATTCTTTGCTAGTTTGTATTTTGTTTTTCTTTTCTAGGTGAAGAAATTAAAAGCCTTTGATGGAGATGTATCAAAACTGTCTCAAGCTGATTCCTTCATGTATTTACTAATCCAGGTGCCAAAGTAAGGATATAGTAGGTGTATTCTGTTCATGATAGATGTTCTCTTTTGGCTGTCAGTTCTAAACCTGTTTGTTTGTGTGCTTCAGCTATGCTCTTAGGATTGAAGCCATGGTGTTAGAGAGGGAGTTCTCACCCTCCTGTGCTTCTCTGCAGGATGACATGAAAATTATAAGACGGGCAACAAAAGGTAATTAAACGTGCCAGGACATGCATAATACTCTTGTTTTTGTTAGCATGTTAATTAGTCTGCATTATGGAGACTAGAGCTTGAATTTCAGGTACCTTAGCTATTAAGAGGAAGCTAACTCCCCTCTGACAGATGCCATCAGGGTGTGTCTGGTGAAATTTTGCTTCCAAAATCAAAAATCTGGAGACTTTGGACGCTGGTGATGAGTTGATGGCCAGAGTGTACAAGCTGTGTGTGCAAAACTGACAGAAGAAAAGATGTTCATGGGCAAATTAGAATAAATTGTCTTTTGAGTAGAGTTTGTTCATTTGTGCTCATCACTGCTGATTGAATGTGGTTATTACCCCTCTCTGCTCACGCTTTCAGAGATACCATGGTATAGTTTCCAGATTCCTGTATATGCTGATGTCTTTTGAGATGGCAGTATCAATAGGCTAAAATCATTAATGTGGAGACTTAATACTGTTGCTGTTCCTTTGGTTTCTGGTTTTGTTCTTCATGTTTCTCTACATTTCTCTTCTGTCCTCTGCATTTCATGAGTTTTGCGGTGCTGCAGCAGGTTATTAAAAAAGTAATCTGCTGTCTTCTACTTTGCAGGAAGATAGCTGATTTCCTAGTCTCAGTTAAACATCAGTGTTGACCTTTTCAAATGCCTTGAGTGCCTATTTGTTCTGTACCTCAATAGGAAATTCCTATTTCATGCTAGCAAATTGTTCAACAGGCTTCTACAGCACTACTTAGACTTCTTCTAGTAGCATAAAAGGGCACTGTGGTAAAAATAGCCAACTGTGAGCACCAGTGCTTAGGATAGTCACTTTCAGTGAAAGGGAGAAAAGCCTGGTGTGTTTTTTTCATCAGTGGAGGTTGAACTAGTTCTTCCTGACTCAAACCCAAAAACCAAACCAACGAAAAACAACAACAACAAAACTTAGCTTGGGCTGAGGTTTGAGTTTAGCTTTTTATTTGAATCTCTTTCAAATCATTATTCTTTGTTTTGAGCAATAGACACTTGCAAGGGAATGTGTTACATATAAAAGCAGCCACGCCCTGCTGTCCTTCATGTCCTTCACCCAGGACATCTGTGAACTGATTAATTTGTTCTCTCCAGAGGAGACACTTTGGTCTCCAGCTCCTGCATCAGGCCAGTCATGCAAATCAGACTGAGTGAGCTTCCCTGTGCTTAGTCCACTTGTGTCATGTGCTCTTTCCCATTTGGTCTTTTCACTGCAGGCTTTGTCAATAGCCTGAAGTTGTTTAGGAATCATCTCTACTTTTGTATTCCTATCTCCTGTGTTTCTTTCCTTGTAATTAAGCTGAGAGAATATTTACTTAAAGCCTAATGCTGGGGTGGTCTAAATAGCCTTATGGATTCTCATCTAGCCAGCAAGTGGTTGTAGGCTTTTACTATGCAACATCTTTAGAAGCTTCCTTCTCTTGGCCTTATGAAATTTGGTATTCTCTTTTGTATTTTCTCCTCTTTCTTCCTCCTCACTTCCTCACCTATAGATTGTTAGATCAAAGGTTATTTTATTAGTTCTATGGGTTTAGGCTGCTAACACAAATGACACAAGGGCTGTCTGCTTTCAAAATGATAGATGAGTGCATTATGTTGAGCAGTTAAATGCAGGGTAAGCTATAAAATGTGAATTTGGAAGCAAAATAGTTTTAAAAAATATTTATACTGCAATCAAAAGGATTCCACCTTCTGTGAAGGTCATCAGTGTAAAATGCAGTACCTTACACTGAAACCAGCTCATGTTACTTTTCTTGCTATATGGTCATTGGCAGATTCAGACTTGGTTTGCTGTGCCACTTGCATAATACTAATTTATTAACACTTTACAGGTCTGAATGTCTGTGTCTTGTTTTTAAGGCAATCCCTCTGGTGACTTTTAAGCACATGTATTGTTTTCTGTTCATATGTGGCTGGGTGAAAAGGTGTGTGAATTCAGACAGAGCACTGATGTGCATTTGGCAAAAAATGGAAATATCTGTCAGGTGTGCTTCTGTGATGGAAAAGCCTTGAAAGGCAATTTTATTCCACTTGATTCTTTCCATCACCTGGAGTATAATGTTGTGCTAAATTGTCTTTGATGTGACTGAAGTAAAATAAATGCTTCTTCAAGCTGGCGATCACACAGAAATGATGATTCATAGTGGGAGTGGGATAAGCAAGGAAATTTAAACATTGACTGTTATCTGTTCAAGCCTGATGGCTAAATCTCCCAAAAGAAAAAAGGTGTAGTTGTTCAAAAGCCCAATCCCAGCAGAAGGCAAACGGATCATGCAGGGCCCAGAACACTTGCCTCATGCTGGAATTAGTAGGTGGTGAGGATACTTGACCACTTTGCACATTGCAGGACTGGACAACAATGTTTTGTTAGCTGCTAGGGGTTGCCTTGGAAATAGTACTCTTGCTAAGCTTAAGTCTGAACATGTACATGTGCTTGAGGTTTGTCAGCTGAGCTTGTGAATTTGAATTACATAGTACCATTTCTTTTTCCTATGACCTTTTCAGTTTATTGTAGTTTCATGATAAAATAGACCATTCACCTTTAAAAGCTTGAGGTGAAGAGTTTTGCAACTGTGTGTATTTCTAAACAAACAATTGTTAGACAGCAATTGTCTTGTTCCTCACAGAGTTGATGACTTGTGAGGAGCTGCATTCCATATTGCACTTGGTCCTTCAGGCTGGGAATATTATGAATGCGGTAAGTGACATCCAAAATGGAGATGGCTGATTGTCCAAACTTCCTTGTTGGTATTACAGTCCATTGATGTCATGCCTCAGCTGTTTGCTCTTTTCATTTTAGGGAGGTTATGCTGGCAATGCTGTTGGATTTAAGCTGTCGTCACTGCTCAAGCTGGCGGACACAAAAGCAAACAAACCTGGGATGAGTCTGCTGCATTTTGTTGCTCTGGTATAGAAAAGCTGTGTTGCACCTGCTACAAATGTAGAGCCATAGATGATAAACAAGCAATAGAATGGGGCATGTACCTCAGAAAAAGCAGCTTTTTTACAGTTTTGATTCCAGTCTTCACCTTTTTTTGATCCTGACACAAAATTCACCAGTTTACCCATGACTGATCATCCTATCCACAAACTCATGGAAGATTGAAAGTTTTTATATCACATAAAATTTTACCTTCATCTGACATCTTCAATGTGACATTTCTTTTATTGTCCTGAATTCTTGCTCTGTGGAAGTGATTTATTTTGATAAATATTCTTTCAGCCACCCTGTTGAATCTTTTGAGTGGTATTTTTGGTAGAGGGTTTTTTTTTCCCCTCCCTCAGTGACTGACATGCATTTTTAAGCTGCTGAAGACGTTTTGTTTGTTTTTTTTCAAATGACCCTTGTTCCCTTTCAAACTTTCTGATTTTATCAGAGAGAGAATTTCTGATAATAAGGAATTAATTGGTGTTTGTGCAGGAAACATTGTGTCTTCTTGAACAATGGGCATCAGTAAATTGTCTTTTCCTGACTTTCCCTGTTAATACGTGTGGCTTGCGTTTACTAGCAGAAACAGTTGTAATCATACACTGCAAAATGGAAGCTGTTGTTTGAAGTTTCCAGTTCTGATCTCTGCCTTTTGTTCAGGGGTGTCCTCTGCTCAATTGTATTGTTAGGATTGTGTTAGGATTGAACAGGAGGAAAAACAACATGGGAGAGAAACCTTTTAAATGCCCCCCCAGAGGCTTTAGAACTGCTGGATTCAGGGACTTTGCCATGGTGTTGGAATGTTAATGGATTGTATGTGTTTTGGCTTTGTTCTGTTTATTTTAGGAAGCCCAAAAGAAAGATGCAGCTCTTCTCAACTTTTCAGAAAAAATTAGGGACGTTCATGATGCTGCCAGGTAAGTCAAAAGAAAACAGCGAACCGTGACTTGGAATTTTCTTACTTGTGGAGCAACAAGATTTGTTCAGAGAAGTCTTGGCACCAAAACTGAGATCTTTACAATTGTTTACTGTAGCTTTGAGGATTTCATTTCTATTTGCTAGCAGAAGTATTCCTGCAATGTGCCTTCAGGTGTGAGGTTTTTTATGGCACACTTTCCATAGTTTTTTGGTAGTTTTGTCTCTGTCAAATACATGTGCGTGTATATTGTTTTTAAGGGATTGAACTAAAAGCATGTTACTGGTTTTCCTTGAGCAAATTTTCATCTGTCTCTGAGCAGGCGACAATACTGTTCCAAATCTGATACCAGGTACAGTTACTGGCCCTGGTTTCTATTAGATGCTTTTTTTGATATTTTGTTTGCTTTTCTGTTTCTGTTTTGGATGGAAAATCTGAAGTTTTTGGGGCCTTGTGTTGTTTTCATCTGAAAGTCTCTAGCTGCATAATTTTAAACTGTACCTGATTTGTACCTTTCTCACAAAAGCAAGAAAAGCAAGTACAGTTAGCAAGTGCAATCTAAGACCCAAAAAATGGAAGCTAGCAGTGCTGGAGTTCAGTTCCCCAGTTTTGCAGTTTCCTTACTCTTGAGCTTTGGCCAGTCTATTTACATTCTTTTCTAGTTATAAAGTGGGTCCAATCTCTTAGATCTAATGCAGGGCTAAGTTATGTCTGCAAAGGACTCTGAAATCTTCAGAGGAAAGGAGTGGCCATAGAGTTAATCAGAAAATTTTTGAGAGACCACCTGTGTGGCTTTCTGCCATCCAACCCACACATCTTTCTGGCAGTCTGCCATGTGGCCTGCTGGGGAATGTAGCCTCTCTATGCATCCAAGCCCCCTGGCAAACAGCAGGGGAACAGGCAGAATCCCAAATATGGTGATTTTGGTTTTTTTCAACCACTTTGTTCTTTGATCACATTTGTGTTTGAAAATATTCTGTTGTAACTCATTTTGAAATCTATTCAGAGAATGCACTCTGTACAGGAAAATGAAACAAAACGAAATTCATGTCTCACCATTGGGCATGAGGAAAATCTTTATTAGAGCCAACTGTCATGTACAAGTTGCTCATAAATCCTCCCAATTAGAGCATGTTAAAACAACTGCCAGTATGTTCTTTACTTTTTTTATCTTCCCTTCTTTACTTGTAGACCATCTTCTTCCTTGTCGTGATCATAAAAATACAACCTGTATCTTCTACTGCTTTTCTTACTTGCAAAACCACCCATGGTCTGCCCAGAACAGGGAACTAACCTTTGCAGGTGAAGTAAGCACACTAAAACCAGCACACATTATATTTATTTGTGTGTTCACTGACAAACTTAAGCATGCTGCCACTATCCACTGCCATGTGGACTTCAATCTGTCTGCCACAAATTCTGCAACAGCTTCACTGTTTTTAAGTCATACTGCTGGTGAACTTACCTTAGTTAGGAGGAAGTACACAGTTATTTATCATTTTAGAAATTGTAGTGCCTCGATTCCTAGGCAAAGCTCAGATCTCTTGTGAGGGAAATGCCATAGATTTAGAAGCATCTGCCTTCAAATGACTGAGAGATTTGGGTGGGAGCTCCCATTTTATGTAGTATGGGTCTCCCATGATAAAGCTTAGATTGCAACAGCTTTTTCCTATGGATTTCAGTTTCTGAGTTCTCCACAGGAGCAGCTCTACTGCTGTTATGTGGTAGAAGGATTAAATGTTGCTGAGACAGCTTAGAAGAACTTTCTGTGCAATTTCGTGATGCCAAATGCTACTACCAGAATGGGTAGCCTTGGCTGACAAGTCCCTTGTGACTCCTTTTTTGTGCCAGCTCCTGTACTTAAACAGCCATGTTAGCAGCTGGAGCAAGTGAGTTATCCATCTGGAAGCAAATTGTTTTTTCCTTTTTCTAGTTAATTTTCAGTACACAGACATGGCTGGCCATCTAGAAAATGAGTGCCAGGCACCAGGCAGAGAAAAGGAACACCTGGTCAGTGGCAGGGCAGCATTACCTTTTCTCATGGTAAGGTTGGATGGGACTGGCTGGAGTTAATTGTGAAACCACACCCCATGGGAATCTTTTCAGGTTGCAAATAAGAAGAAATGTGCTTATCTCTCTCATAACTTTTAGTGTCTACTCTGGAAAGATTTCCTGAACAGGTAGGTCTTGTTTGATAGCCAGGTTGCACCTCATATTAAACATCCACTTTTGAAGCGTATTGTGGCTAACCTGTGGGTAACTCCCTCCTCCTTGATAAGCATTCTTTATATATGCTATTTTTAGGTTATCCATTGATAATATAGAAGCAGAGCTCCACTCACTGTCTTTCAAGGCAAGATCTGTTAGAGACAGCATTCGGAGAGACCCAAAACTCTTTCACCAGATGGAAAGCTTTCTCCAGGTTTGTAGGATATCCATGTAACTGTTGCTCGAATACAGGAGCATTCCTCAGCTGAATGTAATCTGTGTGAACATGTTAGTAAACAGAAGTGTTGTGCTAATACATCTAGCCTATCAGTTGTACAAAGGTGTTTCAACTGCATGATGTTTGTCAAGTAAGAATGTTGGAAGGACTGTATTTTTACAGGGAGGGATATTGAGTGTACGTTGCCCCAGGCTTGTTAGGCAAGCATGTTTAATGCCTGTGAAATGGCTGATGAAGATCAGTAGTTAAAATATGAGACAGTTTGGGCTGGTTTCTGGTTTTGTACTTTGCAGCTGCCCAAAATGTGGTATCTCCATGTTAAGTTATACTGGGGCATGCCAGTTTTAGCTGAGGCTGTGCTGTGTATCTGAATCCTGATTGTTGGGGGACTGAAGAGATTTTGTTAGAACCTGGAAGGTTAGTTTTCTCTGCTAATTTACCTTTAGCACAGATTTTTTCTTTATTCTGGGCCATACCATTACTTCTGGGTGGTTTCTTTTTATTTAGAACTGCAATGATTTTATGAAGAAGAATATGTATAGCGCTGAGTACATGTGATGATGCTTGGAGAAACACATCGTATACTTCAATTAAATAATTTTTCTGGTTTGTACTATAGATAATTAGTAAAAGTAAGAAAGCAGGTGTTGATCTGGAACTTAATCCACCCTGATCTTCAACTTGCAAATGCAGTTAATAGTCCCTGCAGTATTTCAGGAGATGAGAAGCTGGTGAAGAGGGGGGTGGGTGAAGATTAAAATACCTGTCCTCATTCACTCTGAATTGTTGGCTTGTATCCATCACACCCAGACTCTTTAATGTTATGTTCTAACATGTTCAGGATTTTTTTTTTTTCATTTAATAGCTGGGTTTATATAAGACTACAACCTTGTTTAGGCCACATTCCAAAAGAAATGTTGGAGAAAAAAATCATTTTAAGAATGCATACCTTACATAAACACTTCCGGTTTTTGTTCCTAAATTATAGGTGATAACCAAGCTGATTTAAAAGTCAGCTTTCATTATCTCAGCCTTGTGAATAAATTACTGAAATATGTGGGAGGAACTAATTTTCTATGGATGCTTTTATCAATTGTCCAGTTTATCTCCAGTCCAGCTTTTTATTGGGTGCTTTTTTTCGGTTTGGTCTGGCTTTTTTTTTTAAAGACCAACAAGTAAGATTTGTTCCTACCCTGCTTACTGGCATACTTAGCCAAGTAACTTTCTGATAGCAGGGTTGGCTTAAATGATCACCAGTGCCTCAGCTGCCTATTGGCATCTTGGGGTTGCAGTATCAAAAGTATTTAGGTGATCATAACTTAGTGTCAGAGAACACTTTTCTTCCCAGATTACTTTGAGCCACATGTGGTCTCAGATCTGGAATTGTGCAAGAATGGGAGTGAATGGTGATGTGGATAGGGGAGACAGAAGCAACTGCTGAAAGCATGTAAAGTAGTTCTGCTCAAATTCTAACCACAGCCTTATTTTCTTCCTCCTGAACTTTTTCCCACTAATCTCCTCCAAACCTATCTGTATAGCTCTGCACTTAACGATTCAAAGATCTACTTTATGGGGACATTTTCTGGATGTCTCAATTCCTTATCTTTCTGATCTGAAAACCTTTTTTATTTTGGTCTAGGATTATCTTAGGAACAAGTCGATTCTGTAATGTATATCTATGAATGTATGTACATGGTTTTGGGAGAAGAGTGAGGGTGGAGGAATATTCTGTTTATGTTTAGTCGAAAGGTTCAGGAATAATGGAAAAATAAGTCATGCGGAACTTCCAAGGAGTTCCAGGTAGTCTGTCAGTGTTCTAGTACAGTATTTTATTTTACTCATCTAAAAATTAAAGTTGTAGGTTTGTTCAAGGGCTTTTGAAGTTTTGCCTGGCTTTCCCTGACCTTCTTTACTCAGTTTGCTGAAATGACATGTTTCCTTTTGTGAATAAGACTTCTCCTTCAAAGTGTTAATATTCTGGGCTCTATAAGTTGCTAATATATACATGACCTCTTGTGACTTTAATTTTTCTGCCTGGTTCGTATCATAATGTGTTTTTTGCTACAGTTTGCTGTAAGACATCTAAAGGAGCTTGAACACCAGAAACGGGAATTACAAAAGGAGGGAAATGCTCTCATTGATTTTTTCTGTGAAGACAAAGAAACTATGAAGTTGGATGAATGTTTCCAGATATTTAGGGACTTCTGCATAAGATTCGACAAGGCTGTTAAGGTGAGAGTAGTGAATGAGTTTCTCACACATCTGAAATAGGTCTTGGCTCACTGGAATTGAATTGTTTCTTCTGCTCAAGGGACGTTTTATATCTCGCGGTATTTGATGTATTTGCTCAAACAGCTACAGCAAACTGCCCTCCTGTAGGCATTCCTTGCCAGAAGGCAGGTGTGAAATGGTTGTTCTGCCAAGCTCCATGTGCAGTCCCATGGCTCTGCAGGTGGGACCAGGCCATTGAGATGATACGTCAGGGTAGTCTATTGGTGTGCTTGTAAGTGGGCTCTTTCCTCTTCTTTTAGTGAGGTCAGATGAGCAGTGAGACAGATTGCACAGACTTCTTGGCTAATACTCACTGTTCAGGGATTGGACTGGTAATGTTAGATGACTGGAAAGGCCTTGAGATATGTCACTCCATTATATAGATATACCAAACTAAATTGGCACTAGCTCAGGCTTCCCACTGCCCTCTTTTACATGGCCAGACACGCTGTGCCAAATAAGGACTGCGTATTCTACTTTGCTCTTTCAAATGTTTTTTTTAGGTGAAAACTCAAGAAATGAGACAGGTGTACGACACCAACATACCTCAGCCCCAGTGTGACCATTCATTTGCAAAGTATCCCAAATTGGTCCTAAATAATTGCAGAAATATGCTAAGACAAAAGAGAAGTATTGGCATTGGCTCCAGATTTGATTCATCAAAGTTTGCATATTGTTACAAATAATATTTTTTAGACCTCCTAAATAGCATGAATTAAGATGTATCCACACATTTCTTTATTTTTCTGCCTTAGGTAATCTGCATTTGACAGCACTTTGTGTAAGAGCTTTAGTTCACAAAAGAGAGAACAGGCTTGATTTGTAGCAAGCTGACAGGATGTTCAGCTGGCATGCCTAGTGTACCATTAGCTTACCTAACCTTTACCACCCAAAGCAGCAAGCAGTTAGTCATGTGTGTGAATGTTACACAAATACATAAACCCAACTGGTGGTAACTGTTGCAGACATTGTAGAGAGAGGTGACTGCACGCATAGATGTTTGTTTATTTGGGATTGGGGATTTAATTCATAGTCACACATTGCGAGTGGTTGTGGGACAGCTCTTAATTTGAGGTCCAATGGGGATCCTTCCTCTTTGTCTCCGTAGTAAGTGGTTACACTCTAGAAATGACAAATTGGTCTCTTATTTGCAAATACAGAGAAGACTTGCTTACTATGTATTTTGTGGGGATTTAGCTCTTTGGTAGGGGTTCCCTACAAAATTATCAGAATAATTCAGGATAAAGATTGCACTTCTGACAAGTGCATGTGATGTTGGGACCGCACGGCCAGCAGTTTAAAAGGATGGCTCATCCCACAGTGGCCTTGTGTGCATATTTTGCATCTTTAAACATATTTTAAAAGTTTTTAACATGTCTGTCTGTGCTTAAAATAGATGTTTCATTTGAATAAAGTCTTCTGAAATATGTTTGGGTGAGGTTAAAATGCTCTGTGTCTAATGTGGAATATGATAATAATATCTACAATTATTTTTAACCATTTATTTTTACAATGGGGTGTTTAAAGTTGAGCTTTAGCGTTTGGCAAGAATTCATTCTGTAATTCCATACCTGTGAAGGAAAGCTCCCTGTCACAGACATTTTTCCTGAAATGCAAGTTTTTTTCCTTTTTCCTTTCATAAGTGTTCAGGTTTCTTAGGTCTTTCCTGCATCTTAGCTTTCAGAACTCAGTGTGTCTCAGGAGGTGTAAATTAACCCATTCATCAAAAAGAGGTTCAGCATTAGGCTTTTGTTTACTGAAAGCTTTCAGGCAATTTTTTCTAGTTGTGCAGCACCTCTGTTTTCACAACAAAGGGAAGATCAAACTAGACAGTGCTTCAGACAAATAAAGGTGTGGGTTTTTTAAACAGTGTATAATTACTTAGAACAGATTTAACAACATACTGGAAAATCATGTAATTTTTGAGTCCTCTCTCAAGACTCATCTCCTCCTCCTTTTGCTACAGCTGTACTGGCTCTAGAAAATGAGGTTCTCCATTTTAGAAAATAACCTGGAAAGTTCAACCAAAGGTTCAGCTAGATTAAATCTAAAGCCTAGGGGTGGCAGAATGTTGATATTTGCAGTAATGCACTCCTAATGATTTTAGTAAAAAGGTGTTACTATGTTGTATTTCAAATACAAACTAGCTCTTCTTATGGCTTCCTAAACCAAAGCCCCTCAGCCTAGCTGCCAAAATCTCCAGCCTGCCCTGAGCAACCTCTGTGCAGTAGTTGCCAGCATTTGAAGCCAACAATGAATGCAAGATCCAAAACTGGAGTGAGGCATTGATTAATAGTCCTTGAGTGCTATCAGTTGACGTCTCAGTAATGATGATTAAGACATTGTGTAAGCTTTTGGTTTTGTTTTCATATGCAATTAAGTAATGTCTTTTCCCAAAATTTCTAATTGATTGTGTTCAAGTCATAGGTTAGTAGCACCCTGTAGAAACTGCGTGTGCTGAGGAACAATTGCAATTGTAATACGGGAGGATGGAAGGAAAATACTGGCTGGGTACTCTTCAGGCAAATTTCTCTTAAAATATCAATGCTGTGATCAGGTAGAGGTTTACTCACCTGATAAAATTGACAGCTTTAAACCTAGTGGGGACTAAATGCTCTCCATCCTATAGCCAGAACTATTTGCCTGCAATTGACACCCAGTTGGCTTTGATAGGTCACATTCTTGGTCTCTGCAGGCATTTGTGCATTTTTTTTCTTATGCTGACCAGACTGATGAGTTGCCAGCATTAGTTATGCAGGGAACTGCTCTCCATGCAGGCTGTGGTTGCCATGGTTATTTCTTGTGTGTATTTATTGGGGGTTGGAGAGGAAGGTGATAGTAGTAGGAGCTAACTGCATGGGAAGATAAAGGACTTGTTCTCATGCATAGGATACTGTCCTCTGAGACATGTGTTTATGCTTTTCCTCATCAGGAAAATAGAGAACGAGAGATCCAGGAGCTTCATAGTCTGCAAAGGCGAAAGGAGCTGGAGGAAAAACGTCGATCCTGGGCAGCTGGAGAGCTTGGGAGCTTTGGGCGGAGCAGCAGTGAAAATGATGTGGAGATGCTGGCCAAAAAAGGACTTGAAGAATTTCTTCCCTTCTTGCAGCAGAGACCTCAAAGCCCTTCATACAGAAACCCTAATTCTAGACGCTCTCGACTTTCTTTGGGGATTACTGCAGACAGGGAGCTGCAGAGTTTCCTGGAAATCGCAAAAGATGAGGATGCAAACAAGTTTAACAGCCTTCCCCGTGCAAACACCCGACAGGCAAGACCAAACACAGCCTGGGAAGAATCCAAAGAAACAAGAGATCTCAACTTAAATACCTTGCACTTACACGAACAGTCTGAAACCAAAGTGAAAAGTGGTGGCCTACTGAAGGTGCCTCCAGCTCAGCCCAGTCACTTGAGTGGCTCAACCAGTCCTGGTGCCCGTTACTCACAACGAAATACCGACCACAACATGCACACTTCCAATGTGTCCTGCGAGGAGTCCACAGATATAAACGCACTGGCCCTTGCAATTGAAGAGCATGAACTTGTTAAAGGATTGTGTAAGTTTGATATTCAAGGAGCAAAGCCTACAGAGGATACACCTTTACTGTATGTGGAGGATGCTGGTGGAACAGACTTGGAGACTTTAGATGATCTAAGTTTTCATTCCCTTAGCACTGCCGATGATGACCTGCCCCCAGTTGGCGGAAGTTCCAGAGAGGCCCACGACCATAAGGCCAAGACAGCGGAGTGCAAAAGTGAAGCTTCAGAGCCCAGCAGCAGCAGCCAAGTGTCTATGGATACAAGTGTTTCAGGAAGTAGGGAAGATGGGCCAGTGTTCTACATGTCAGATACAACAACCGATTGTTCTTTGATACTGGACTCTGAAGAGGGCAATGATTTTAAATCAGCAGGCAATGGAATAAGAAGTGAGGCTGTCAAAGCACACTTTTCTGGGAATGATACTCAGGACAGGGCTCGAACGTTCTTTTCAAACCTGAATTCTTCTTCTGCCAAGGATCTGTCTCTTCACGCTTCCACAAATGATAAGGATGATGCCAATATCAAGCATGCCCTTCCTAAAGAAAAGACCATAAAAGCTAAAGATGCAGCAGGACCAAAGAGAAACTCTCTAAAAGACAGATCTCCAAGCTCCTCAAAACCTATTGGCACTCGCCCTAGCCACACAGCTCCTTCCAGACCTGTAAGAACTTTGAATGCCTCTGAGAATGAAAGTATGAGGAAAGTGGTGCCTATTTCTCGGTCAAACAGAGCACCGAGCAGCATGAAAAAGCCAGAAGCCAAGCCGGCGCTTCGTGAAACCAGTACAGTGGAAAGTCGACTGTCCCGTCGCAGCTCTGTCCGAGGCACAACAGACACCCTGCCAAGAAGTCCTTACAGGCATAGCATATCAGTAGAAGAGCCAAAGTTACAAAGAGGTACTGTCACCTCAAGCAGTGCTCATTTTGAGAGGGATAGAGTATCTCTCAAGAAGCCAAGCTCTAAACCTGTTAGGAATAATGTCAAATCAAAGGTAGATGAAGCAAAGATGTGTCGCTCCAGTGTAAAACCCCAGACTCCCACAGATGACACTAAGGTTGCCCCAGTCAGTGTTCCCAAAACACCATCCACTGTCCCAAACTTTGCAAGGAATACAGTGGCTTCTTCTTCAAAGCGTGCAAAAGTGGATCTATCCAGCTCGTCAAGACCTCCAGCCATCACAAGGTCTGTGTCCCAGAGACTGCCTAAGGTGAAAGCAGCAGTGACCTCTGATGATCCAAGTCCAAAGGAGAACAGTGTGAGTACCTTGAAGAGAGCAAGTAGTGCCAGAATGGTTGGAAGAAGCATCCTGCAGGGAGAAGCTGTTAGCACTAAACTAGAGCCTGCACCAGAGGAGCAGGGAGCAGGAGAAAAGGCCTCTCTTAAACTGAAGGATGCAAACAGGACCACAATTGGTAAAATACTGAAGCCACTACTGAAATAAAGGAGTTTTTCGAGTCTTGGAATGTGAACATTTGTTCAACCACTGGATGTCTGTTATGAAATTCCTTAAAACAGTAACATTGCCAATAAGCAGCATCATGTGCTCATGAAGTACAGCACACTGCTGGAAAAGAGCAAGTAGTTGTGTTCTGGTCTTAATCCTTTTTAATGAATATGAATGTATTTGAAGCTACTGTGACAGAATGTGAGTGTAACAGCCAAACTTTACATATTTGTGGTACAGAAGGTCACCAAAAGCCAAGAAGTTTTAAGAAGTTAAACTACAAGCTTTGCGACAGAAAACATGGATAAAGGCCAGTTTTTGTGTATATAAAATTATTGCTTAAGACTCCAGCCCTTGTGCAGGTTGGTTCCTTATTTGACGTCAAAGTGAATCCTGTGGAACAGTACTGAAAACAAACTTAGGTGATTGTGCTTTCCGTTGCTTTCAACTCCTTGGATTCAGGAACTCTTCTTGCCTGTTGCAAAGTCCATTGCTGGCAATTGGACAGACTGGGAACTGCTGGCCAAAAAATAGTAAACCAAGACATTTGCTGTTTGTGGCTGTCTTTAACCTCACTGAAGAATTTATAGCATGTTTTATGAATGTGTATGTGTGCCTGGAGGTGGCTTTCTGCTGGGCAGGAGGTTTATTCTCCAAGAATGTGGCAGCATTGTCTTGCATGCACAAATAATATGGCTGGTGCTGCATTGAGTAGCACAGCTGGAGGCTGTGCCTGTTGGAAGGGCCATTGGTAACCATTGGGATGATGACTACTCCTGACTAGTTTTGGTTACAAACAAACTTGCCAGCTTTTGGTCATAGAGAAGTGCCATATATTTATGATACATATCAAGGATGTATGCAGTTCAGCTCTTGAGGGCTGCAATGTAGTGCTGAGCACTTTCTTACCAATCTGTGTTTCCACTGGTTTATCCACTACCAAATTACTTGAATGTTACAATGGCTCTGACTGAGCCATTAATTTCCCTGCCTCCTCCTCCTGCCCTCTCTTTCCTTGTCAACATGAATATTTAGCATGAAACACAGAGCTTACGCATGTCAATGTTTTTGTAGACTTCCTTGGTTGCTTTGAATGTGGATTTTAATGTTTAAAGACTCTAAAGGATGAATTAAACTAGTATTTTATAAGCTTTTTACAAAATAAAAACACCTCTTCTTTTTTCCTGCAGATACAAATTTTAACTCCTGTCAGACTAAAGTACAGAGAATGAGGGAAAACTTGTTCAGCATGCTGTGCATCTTCTCAAAAGAAATGTATGTAGGTGAGGAAACTGATCACTGTTCTCCTAAGCATTTTGTTTAAAGAGTTGCCTTTCTATTCACTTATGAGTGAAGCCTCATTTAAGTACAAAATAAAAAAAAATTAAAGGAAAATCTCTTTGGACAAGTGGCATTGACTTACTAGTAATAGATCTGTTTGTCTGCTCTATCCCTATCTCCCTGCTGGGAGAGTGTAATTCAATGAGAAAGAGCCATTTAATTGCTCACATGCTTCTCATGGGCTACTATCAGGGACAGCTAGCTTTCTGTTTTGAAGTTGGCAAGGAGCATTTAGCTCTTCCCATGTACCAGCAAATCTTGATGCAGACATCATACCCAAACACCCTGAAGTATTGCATAGGGCCTCTTGTCTGAGTCTGTCCCACAGGAATAATTTCTACAGCTTGATTTTTGGCAAGGGAGAATTTTTGCTGTAAGTTTTTTGGATACTGCCTGCCTTGTGGGGTAGATACAAAAGCATCTCCTTTCTATTTGTATCTGTGTGTGTGTATGTGCATCTGCAAGAGCAGATGATTGACTTTTTTCTTTTTTTTTAATTTTAAAAATTTTAAAAATTATTGGTAGCAAGCTTGAAAAATAATTTAAATGTTTGGAATATGTAAATAAATTTCTATAACTCTGTGTAAAAGAAAACTGAATGTATTTAATGGGACATTTATACATTTCGGAGTAACTTGGTAGTTTAATAAAGTTCCCATTTACTGGGTATGAGGTTTGTACTTTCTCATCCCTGTTTTACTCTTGTCTTTGGTCCTGGAGATCTCCAGCAACTGGAGTCTGCATGCAGTCACTGTGGAAGAGTCCCAGAAGGAAGGACTTTGCATCAGAAAACCTGGCATTTAAAATGCTAGGGGTTTTTTTGTACTAAGACATGCAACTTAGCTTCAGTTTCTGAACATTTCTGACACAGGACTTTCTGCTTGGGTTTAGGCTTAACATGGAAGGCATTAGATGGTAGATGCAGTACTTTGTGTGCTGTGGCCAAGACAAATGTTCATGGCACTAACAAGTCTGGATCTGTCGCTGTCTTCATGCCTTTTAGCTTAGCACACTTTATTGAGAAATCCTGGTTTATGACTCCCAGGACTTTGGAAAGAAAGAGTAGCTTGTTTTGCAGCAGCAGGTGGTGACTTTTAGACTACAATCCTGAATTTTTACATTTCATCCCATTCTGCCATTATTTTTCCTTTACTACATACAAAAGAACATCTCTGTAGCAAAAGAAAAGCGAAAGCCTAGCCAGCCTCCTTTTCCTCAGGGAGCACTTCCTCCCCTCTGCTATGGAAATGATTTTTTGGTCTGGAATTGCTGCTATTTGCAAACTTGTTTAGCCCCTGACTTTTCTCGTTTGGTGAGTGTGTCTTCCCTTGTACGGAGGGGCCAGCACCTGCTGTCTGCCAGTGCTGAGTGACGGCTGCTGGTAGAAGCTACGTGGGAAAGCCCTTCACCATCCAAAGGTGTGTCTCAGAAGTTTATGGGTTTTTTTAAACTTCATTTTTATTTCAAAAGGGATTATAATTACCAATTCATTATTTAAACTACCAGCTGTCAGAGGCTGTGATGCCCTGTGGGTTTAATTTCCCATGTCATGCAATTTTCCCAAACACTAGCAGGCTGCAGGGTGAGCCTGGTTGCAGTTGGTTTTCAAGAAAGAGCCAAGACCTGTTGTCCAGCTTTGCTCTACCAAATGGCTGATTCTTCTGACTGTGAGGAGGGACGGATCTCTCTCCTTACGTGGCTGTTCGGGTGCCAGTGAAGCGGGGGAACCCAGGGGACCATGAGGGGATCTGGAGCTGTGGAGCTGGTGGAGATTGAGAGATAGGGGGAAGAGCTGTGGGAGTAAGAGGTGCTGATTCATACTTAGAGGAATTTAATATTCACATCCCATGTGGGAACTGCATACAAATGAGGGGCTCGGTGCATCCCTCATTACAACAGCTCATTAAATTATCAAGAAAGACAGAAAGGGTTCCCACCACACCTCCCACATTGTACAAGTCTGGGCTATGTCATTCAAAATAAGCTATCAGTATCTTTCTAATCTTGGGGTATGTCTGTGTGGACGGATGCAGACAGCCACACGTTTGCTCCAACCTAACCAGACCTGAGCCAACTCCAGGCTGGAGGCATCCAGCACGTTAGCTTGGTGCTGACCCCGAGCTCGTATCCCACGGCTGTAATTGCAAACCTTCGGCCAAGCTCACTGCCTCCAGCTCTCTGCATGCCGGCAGGACTATGCTGCTTCAGCAGCAGTGCAGCAGAGCCCCATCTGTCCACCCCCAGGAAGAAGTGTCATCCAAAAACCATCGCTGCTGCTGCTGCTACATGAGAGAACATAATCCCTGCGAGAGGCCTAGCTCAACACAGCTCCTTTCAGATTTGACTACTCAGTGTTTTCCATTAACTTGATACTGTTTACATCCTATTGCTGCCAATGCCAAAGATAACTGCCTTGGGAACAGCTCCCTACAGGTATTGTTAACAGCTGCTGAAAACAAAGGAGTTTGTTTTAGCCACGTCACTATCTAAACAGCCAGAAATACATTACTTTATTGCTCATAAGCCAATATTAAAAAATCTGTCTTGCTTTCCTGGCTGAAAGATGCGTTCTGGAAACCTTGCATACTGTTAGAGCTGGCAGCTAAGCAAATATCCTTGCAACTGTAGAGGAAAGTGACACTGAGGTAAAGAACATGTGAAGGTTCTTGTTGCAAGAAAGCATGCTTCTCTTCTCGACGTGTCATCACCACCAGCATGAACTACTTGCACTTGGAGAGAATTATTTGGAGCCAACAGTTCTTCTTTGCCATGTAGTTGGTTTCTGTCTTGGTTTCAGGCTGAAGGCTGAGGCTGCAGGATATGCACTGCCTCACCTAGAAATTTATTCTGATTAGTGAAAAAAAAATCAAAAATCCTCGCTAACCTCTAGCTGCTGCTATCTGTCCTTTTACCACTGAACCACTGGGGAGCAGGGAGGGGACCTTAGCACGTTGATTTTATTGGTGGGGTTTGCAGAGGCTGAGCAAACAGCAAGGGTGGCCTTGTCAGCATGGAGGGGATGGGGTTACCCACATTTCTGAGACCATTCACCCCATCTGAAGCAGAGGCTCTGGATAGATTGCCTTTGAACAGAGATGTGCCTCTTTGCTTTTGATCAGGTCTGAACAATAGCTCCTTGTTTATCCTATTCCATTCTTACTTACTGGGAAGAGAAGAAAAAAACTTGCCTCCTGTTAGATCAAATGGAGGAAAGATATGAACTCTACCTACTTGCTCTGTTTTGTTTTGTTTTTTAAACAATAGGACTTTGACTGATAAATAGAGCTGGTGGCTTCAAATAACTCTCTGCTGCACAGGGGCACCAGATAGTTTCACTGTCTGCAGTGATCCAGCAGAAAAATAGACATAAAAGCAAGAACTCTTGTTTAGCTCCAGAGTACATCCAAGTGGCAATTTCTTCTTTGCTCTGAAATATCTGTCCCAGCAAATGAACACTGGCAATGTTCATTTGGGCTGCAGCATTCCAAAGAAGCTGGCTAGAAAATGTTTTATTTCACTTTT
Organism: Indicator indicator; assembly: GCF_027791375.1. Taxonomy (NCBI): domain Eukaryota; kingdom Metazoa; phylum Chordata; class Aves; order Piciformes; family Indicatoridae; genus Indicator; species Indicator indicator. The sequence goes on along the minus strand of NC_072017.1, from coordinate 23,949,781 downwards.
AAATAGCTGTTTAACATAGATTTTATTACCCATTACTCTTCCATTTCAACAGAGAGCAGTACAGAAGGGCTGGTGGGTGCAAACCCACAACCCCAGCTCCATAATTTCCCTGGTACTTACTCCTCATGGCCCTTTTCTGTAGTGTTAGGGGGGAAAAAAGTGAGTTAACTATGTATCTGCACTTTTGATAGTTTCTTCAAGAAATTAAGATTTTAAATCTTTCCAGTGGCCTAGCACGAGTTCTGGGAAGAAACCTGCATACATTTCTAAGATGGATACATGCACAGCAGGCGTTAGGAATTACTTCAGCCCAGTAACTGATGTGCTGCCTTTGGAAATAAGGGGAAATGTAGGTAAGGGGAAATGTACATAAGGGAAAATGTGATGACAATGAATGGACAGGCACAACTGGAGACAAGTTTTCAAAAACTATATTAATCTTTTTCTCTCTGTCATTAGCATCCTCATACTTCCTTACGTGTCTGCTGTTTCTGGCAAGTCCAGGTTTAAACCACAGTCTCCAGGAGAAAGGAGACTTCCTTGTGCCTGACTCCATTGAATCACTGCAGAACCACTGGAGTCACTTGAGTTCTTGTGCTGAAAACATGACATGTTACTAGCTTCGTGGTTTGGGTTCTGGTGTTTCTCACACAGCATTTTAAACTGATGTAGACATATCCCCCATGCAAATCTTTATAATCTCATTTTTTAGGATGAAAAATGGGTGTAAATGTGGTTTTGATTTTCCCCCACCCTTTTACAGCTGTACTTGCCCCTTTACATCCCACAACAGCTTCCTCCCACTCCTATTTCTCTATTATAATTTTCTATCCTACTCAAATTTTCCATTCTCCACTAATAACTCATCCCTTTTCTTTATCTTCTTTTCATGTGGCAGGCTTTCTGTATTCTTCTGTTCACTCCATTCTAATTTCTCTCCATTTCTTGACTCCAGTGGCCATTTTGTTCTGTTGCTTGCTTTCTGCCAATGTGAGTCTTTCCACAAATGTCTGCAGAATCTGCAAGCTGAGACTTTTCACTGCCAGCTTCCAGTAAGATGTGGGAATAGAGCAACAAATGGACTCAATTTTTAAGGTTTATGTGTATGTATTTTGCAGCTTTGCCTTGTCACTGCAAGCAAGTAGCTGGAGGAGGCTATTACCAAGCAGAAGTGCATCTTTGTGTCTTTTGTATGTGAACATTGCTTACCTCCTACACTAAGAAGCCCATGGGGAGGTAGGAGGGTGAGCAGAGGAGCTGAGGGCATGGGGTGATTTTGTAGAGGTAGGTGAGGAAAGTCTGTTCAAATAAAGGAGTGTGTAATTTAGTTTTGTGGTTCAAGTCTAAAAAACCCTAATGAAAAACTCAACAGCTTGAGAAAACATTTGAAGTTATTTCTAAACCTACCCATAATCTTGGTAGCACAAGAAAATAGATTTATGCAGTCAGATCTGTGCTGTTATCCTGTGCATCAGAGCAAAATAATTGTGTTATTGTTTCTTAAATTAGCATGTAGCTTTTCATGGTGCAGATTAAGCCTCCAGTAGAGTTCAGTTTTCACTCGTAGTGCAAGGACCAAGAACTTTTTACAACAAAAGATAGCATCTGGAAGCCTAAAGATGTTTTTTGGAGAATAGGAACTTAGTTTTTATTCTGTTGGAAGTAAATAATCACTACATAAAATGGGGAGCACTTGGAAGGCATGTATTTGGTATTCACATAAGTTCTTTCTAAAAAGAACCGAATCCTGGTTAAGATGATCTTTCCTCCCAGGAAGTTATAGCCTAAGTCATTGAATAGTTGAGCTAAGGAGGCATCTCTGGAGGTCAGCCAGCGCAGCCTTCTGCTCCAAGAAAAGCTAACTTCACAGGTAGGTCACTTTGCTGAGGGACATGGGATATTGTTCTTAGGACAAAGTGGTTATAAGAGAGAAGCATGTGGTTTTGCTATTGAAACAAGGGTACTGAAGGTGGGAAAACAGTAAGGAAAGTGCTGGTGTATAGGCTATGGCTTGGAAATGGTTTGCCACCTACCCCACAGAATATATTGCAACTTTTAGGTGGCTGAAGGTGATGTGAACTAAGTAAAGAATGTGAAGACAGAAGTCAGGAAAGAAATTTGAGGGAAACCTACTGGGTACAAGAAAGAAAGATGTTTGTGGCTTAAACAAGAAAGGAAAAGTGACTAAAATTTGTAGAGGCTTGTGAGAAAGGGCAGACATTTTCAGTTTGGATGAAGACAAAGAAGTAGAGGTGAGAGATGTTCAGTAGCCAGATTATTAATTGGTCCAGTGCTGTTAATCTGAGCACAGAGAGGGCTGCTGAATGCAGGCAGCAGCTGGCAGCACCATAATCGATCCATGGGAAAGCCAGGAATGACCCTTGTAAGCTCAATAGTTCAAATCTTCCTGGCAGATATTTGCTTACCTTCTTAAAGGAATTAAGGGCCAAACAGAAGAGCAAGTTTGTATTCTTCATGAAAGTATTCTTCATGACTAGCTTATGTCCTGCAGGATGGGGTGCCTGTACTTGCATATACAACTAAGCAACAACTCTCCTGATAAATGTGATAGTTTTGATGCGTGTCTTTTCATGCAGCATGGTTTTACTGATGAAATCAGCACCTCCACACTTACAGCAGAGCTGCTGTGGTCATCCCAACTAATACAAATGTTCATAATGAATGTATAAAGCAGCAGCTAACTAGCAAGTATTTTTTCACTGCAGCAAAACAGTGCCTGGGTTGCTCTGTAGGATTTGATGCAATCTGTTGCTGGAGGCTTGTACCTCAGCTGGAGGGAGCATGAGCTAGAGCACGGAGCAGCTTCTGCTGGTGTTTTTTGTGCACTATGTGAGACTGATACGTACCCCAGTGGAGATGGTTCCACATCAGGGCTCAGGCTCTGAAGGCCTATATGTTTATGGCAGCAAAAGATGACTACAGAGAAAACACGAATGCATAAGTTAAATCTTAACCCATACCCTCCCCGTGTATACCTTGTAGGAGCATAACCAATTCTCACTGACCACTTGGACTCACTTGGCAACCAGCCATAACCAGACTCCTGCAAGACCACTTACAGATGAGTTTCAAGCTGAAGATACAGTGCAGAGGCAGGGATGACTGGCCAGGAGTGGGGTGTTAGCAGGGAGAACTCTTTAAACTATTTTGAGAAATATGACTGAAATCATCAGCTGCTCTTCAGCTGTGCAACAAGTAAAGAAGCAAGGCCACCAGGCACAGCCTTGTACCCCTGGCATCCCAGCAGACAGGGTGTCCTCAGCACACACAAAGACAGTAATCTGAAATAATGTGGAATGTGGCATAAGTAACCCTTGGGAGAAGGGCATTCAGCAGAATTCAGTAGAAATTCATCAAGAGACATTTTGTAGAAGCAACTGACAGTATTATAAGAGACTACAAAGCAGAGATTTGAAAGAATGTGTAGCTTGAAAATGCTGCATGAATTGGCCAAGTGGGTCCATGACTAATCAAAGAGGTCCATTGTATGATCAAGTCTAACCTCTTGTTTAATGAAAATACTTTTCTGAATGTCTCATTTAAACTACAGTAAATATCTCTGAATAAAATGTCCAGCCTTAATCTACAACATTTTAAATGACAGAGAAGTCACCCTAATCTTTGGTAAATAGTTCCAATAGATAATCAAGCTCTCTGTCTAAAACTGTCATAGTTTTTCTAGCACAAATTAATCGGGGTGGAGTGTCTAATTGCTGGTAACTGGATCTGTTACAATGCTGGGTGCCAAACTGGCAAGCTCTTGTTATCAGATTTCTGCTTCTCAGATTAAGTCTTTGCAGGAAAGGAGCTATGATTTCCCCTGGTGAAGACCCTCAGTGGCAATCCAGGGACAGCACAGGGTGCAGAAATATGTGGGGAAAGGTGTCCCACTCTGCTCCCACTGCCAAGCAGAGGCAGGGGGAACATTGTTCCTACCAGGGCACAGTGGCTTTTGGCATCAGAGGCAGTTTTTCTACTCGCAGGCACTGGCGCTCTGTCTCTGGCCAGTCCCACTGTTGAATATGTGTGGCTGGAGGCTGCCCTGGGAGAGTGGCTCTGGCCAGCAAGCTGCCACATGCCCACTGGCCTTGGGAGAGACCCACAGGAACTCTTTAGAAACCTGTTCAGCAGAGTTTATTTTCACATAAGGTGAAAGCTCTGGAAGGTTGGACCTGTGTTTGCTGCAGTGGTTTCCCAAAACTGCTCTTGGTAAACCTAGTTTAGACTCTGTCACATTAAAAACGTGACTAACAAAGGCACTTGCCTCAGAACTGTGTGATGGTTGTGTTTAGATGTTTGTTTAACAGGCATCCACTATCTGGCCAATTACAGAGCCGAATGTTGCTGGAAATCACCAGGGCTCTCTTTGTTCAGACCTGTTGTACTCGCTGTTCCTTTCTAACTGATGGGGACAATGTGGACACTGATAAACCCTATCGACTCACCCTTTTATTGTTCTGCAGCTGGCCTGCAGCTCTTTGGCCTTGTCCTGCTGTTCCTTAAGCTAGGAATATCCATTTTTAACACAACTCTCTCCCTCCCTCTGTGGGACTGTGTCAATCATTTGGTAATTAAGGGGGCAGAGATAACGTCAAGTAGTTCATTTACTGACATTCTTTTAAAAGGGAAGTCTGACTGTCCCCTCTTCTCCTCGGTTTCCTTCCCTCCTTCCCTTAAGTTAAGGTTTACAAGGAGCCTAGAGCTATTCTGTGGACCAAATGGTAGCTTTCCTACCTGTCTCTCAATTGACCATTTTTTTGACTGTGTTGACCGTTTTCTCTAACGCTGCCTCTTATTTATTTATTTTCATTTTTTTTCCCCACAATCTTTTTCCTTTATTGAGCCTACATGAGCTGTGCTGCTCCCTGATCACTCACGTTTGCTGTGCCACAGTTGTGAAGCTTAGTCAAGCACACCACCTTTGCTGCAGCACCTGAGGGGACCATTAGACAGGTGGCCTCAACCCAGGTAATTTTTCATTATTGATGTTATTGTGGAGTCCCATGCTATGGCAACCAAAGGAGTTGTACTCTTTGGAACTGGAGTGGGGTGGAGGGAGGGAGGACGCTGGAGCTGCTGTTGGGCACCAGCCTTGCTCCAGCAGCCGCAGCTTGGTTGGCACTGGCGCTCTGCCAGCTCACTGTGGCGCATGTTTATCCAGCACGGTGGTGACTCATGGGTGCCATGCTCCACCAAAGCCACCTCCGGCAGCTTCCCCATGAATCACTGCAGCCTGAGAAGACTTGCAGCAATTCCTGGGCCACCAGAAGGATGATCTCATTGCCTGCTGAGGGGAGTAAGTCACATGGAGCTCTGCTCTTGGAGCTGGGGAAAATGGCATTCCAGCAAAGAGCTTGTAGGTGATCTAACTGGACATGTGATTCTGTATTTTGGGACCAAACAAGGCAAAGATCCTTCTTGCAGGGAAGAAAGACATTGCAAGATACATACAAATAATTTCAGGTGACTTTCATAACAAAACCTATAAGGCAAGGAGAGGAATGATAGGGCACAGGGTCCACAAAGGATTAGATTTTACGTATTTCTCTTTGCATTGTCTCTTTTCACTTACTTTTATGATTCTTCAAGCAGTATTGCCTATCATGGGTTGTCACCATGTTAAGTCTGATCTTTGCATAACATGTTCTGTTCGTGGAGCTGAATTACTGTGATACTGGTTCAAACTCGCTCACCAAACCCAGATGAAGGAGTTATTCAGGTTTAACAGCAGCTGAAATCAAGTGCTTTTGCCTCTTCTGAAAAATAAGTTCATGACAGTTTTCCATTTCCATTGGATTTGCTATTATTTCAAAGAGATTGCCAACTTCTGAGCAAGCATCAAGTGGTCTTTTCTTATTTCAAATACAAAAAAAACTAAACTTCTGTTCCTCCCCCTAAAACAAATCTCAAAATGCTGTGAAAAGTGCTAGTTACTTATTTTACATGTGTTGTCTTGTAAAATCAAGACCAGTGCAGAAAATTGGTAGTTTTAATCATCTTGAAGTTGTACAGGGCTGAGAACTTCATCCAAATTAAAAATCAACTTGGTTTTTGTTGAGAAAGGCTGGTGGGGTGCATTTGATGAAGCTGGAATTTGCATCTGTGCCAGTGAAGCAGCTCAGAGCCGCTCCTTGCCTCTCTTGCTGGCAGCTGGAGCTCAGATCTCAGGAAAAAGAGGAGGAAACTTCATCCCAGAAATTCCTGTGGTTTCCAGATGCCACATCTGTTGGCTCCAAAGTGTGTGCCTAGGCTGTGGGAAGCCAGTGGGCTGCTACAAGGAGCAGTCAGCGGGGACCAACTCCCACATGTAATTGCTCCTTGAGCTGTGAGCACAACGGCCATCATCCTTCTTCCCAGGCAAGGCATCCCCATGCGTCGTTGCTAATTGGACAGTGCTGACAATCCTCAAAGCAATATTTCATCAGCTACTTTCCATTCCTTGACTCTTAGGTGTATGTTGTTGGCTAACTACATTTAACAGTGTAGGTTAGGTAATGAAACTGCTGTTGCTAAGTGCTGATAGACTGAAAAAAACAATCCCAGGTGGCACTTTCTCAGTGTAGACCATCACACACTGTACCATGAAGTCCACGTCCACTCATGTCCATTACTTTTCCCTTCCCCAGACCTGGTGTTGCTGTGTGTCATGGAGAAGCCTTCTAAAAATCTCAGCTGAGGATGAACACTGTGGTCCCCCATGGCATGCTGGTCCAAAGGCATCAACCCTCCATCAAGTACTTTTGAAAATCGGCCTCTTTCTGTTCAGTTTACACGTTTGTTTTTAAAATCTCTCCATTTGGGGACAGCCCTATTGCTTCCCTGCTAAAATGGACAGGCTGCTAAAGTGGGGCAAAGAATCCCTTCTGCTCATATGGGGTGCACTGCTTGACCTGGGAAGCTCTCTAAAGATCTTGCAGGTAAAATGGAATTTGGCAGATAAAAGGCTCTTTGCCTTTTCCAGAACAACTACTTCAGCAGTGCAAGTCTGCATCTGAGCACGGCCCATGTTGGAGCAGGAGCACCAAGGGAATGATTTGCACGCCCTCCCTGAATTCCAGCTCTGTTCTGGCTTGCAGAGTTTTAAGGAAGTGAGCTGCAATCACGATGACATCAGGCAGCGAACACCAAATTTGGGATTGGTGAACTCTGAATGTGCCTGCTCTTTGAAGGTGAATCTGGAGCCTTTTGAAAGAACTTTCCTTAGCCGCTGTACTTGCTCATTTGAGTCATAACTGCAGCGTGCATGGTGCTGCCCAAATGCAGCAAATGACACAAGTCTTGCTCTTTGAGAGAGTGTTTCAGCAGCTTTCAGTGTGGGGTGCTGGGTAATCTTGGAAACAGATATTTTCCTATTGAGCTTTATAAAATTGGAGCGTGTGTGCATGGGAAAGGGTGTGGGGTGGTTGCTGCTCTCCATGGCTCATTCCAATGGGATCTGAAAGGGTGGCACCTGCAGCAGGTTCCCTGAGATGCTCCTTGCTCTCTGAAAGATTTAGAGATGAGCTAAAATTTTTGAATCACAGCTATAAATGGAAGAAGGCTTTTGAGATTTTCTCCAGTCAAGCAGCTGAAAAGCAAAATTGTTTGGAAATGTTCTGAGTGCCATGGAAATAAGTTGTTTATTGCATCTCAGCTCTCCCAGGCCTGCTTTATATATAAAAGTGGCCAAAAATTATTTTTGGAGAGCTACATGGTGATGAGAAAAGACAAAGAAGCAAGATCTATTGGTCTGTTGCCCTGCTCATCAGAGGGAAAAATAAGCCCTGTGGTGGAAGGGATGCTCTTGGGGGACTGTAGGTGGCCAGAGGTGAAGCACAGCTTGTGTATCTCTCATATTTGCTGTAATACAGCCGAAGGACCCTGCTCTTAGTCCTTCACCAACACCTGAGTTTCATCTGTAGCCTGTGCTGCCTGTTGTGACATCAGTCATTGATGTGTTGGCAGTGGCCACGCCAAGGTCTCACCAGGCACAGGAGGCAGCATAGCTCCTGCCTCTGCTTTCTGCAGAAAGGTGGGAATGTGGCAGTCTGGTAGTGCCTTCAGCCATCCCAGAAAACCCAGCCTCTGTGCCCCTAAATCAGTTCTCAGCCCTGTAAGCTGGGTACGAGCACCTTGTTTTCGTGAATGGGAAAGCTCAGAGCTCAGTGTGCACCAACACTTTCTTTTTTATCTCCCCTGTCTTTTATCAGTTAATGTTCACCTTGGCCAAATCCCAGGGGTGCCTTACATCCACTAGGAACAACCAAAGGCCAACACCAAACACTTGGTGTTTCAGGGCAGATATCTGGGGCCTCATGAATTGCACACCTAAAATTAACTGTGTGACTACAGGACTCCTCACTATCGATGTGATGTCTTAATCGCTGTGACTTCAGCACAGCCCAGCATCTGAACCAAAGGCTTCCCTTTGTATGGGTCTGAAACGCACCACGAGGCATACAAAATACAAATGAGAGGTCTAGACAAAGCGTTTTACAAGGCACTTCGAATGAAGGAAATATGCTGTATGGATATGGTATCTAATTAAAAATATCCTAAAGACTCCTTCCTTTCCTTAGAGTGTTTTGCATCGTTTGTTGTATACAGAGCTGTGCTGCCTCTCTGGCAGTTTCCGATTTTCTGAGCTTTTGAGAAGTAGAATGCTGATGCTTTCTAGTGCGGAATCAGCCTCCACTGCCATGTGTTGAAAACAAAGCTTTGCTATTTATTTCATTTTATTAAAGAGAGGAAGAAGAAGGGGGGGGGAGCAGGAGGTGTGAGATGAGCAAAGACAAGCAGAGCCAAAAGCATTGTTGAGTAGTGACCAAGAAGTGTGAAATGTCCTCAGCTGGGAGCAGGTGTCCAATGTGATTCCTTGCAGAAGTTGCTCCAGGAGCAGTCGGGTTGAGGCATGCACCATGTAAGTGGTGAGTTGTTCACCATTACTCAGGGGAGCAAGACAAATGAGAAATCAATTGAACATCAAACCATTGTTACTGATTGCCTATGTTGAAAATAAATGATTCATCGAATGCTTTAATTGATTCATATACGTGACAAGGAGTTCCAGTCTTGATTTATGGATCTCTCCACCAGTCGGGCAGGAAAGTCTTGCTCCCACTCACTTTATTTGTGCAACAAATATCCTTTTCTCTTGGCATAGATTAAGCCAATCCATTTACAACCTTTTTTTTTTTTTTTTTGTCTCTCTGACTGTTTACTTTTCCTTTAAGTGATTGGTAATTCCACTCACTTACATGGTGTGCCTTTTTTCCCCCCTTATTTATTTATTTATTTATTTATTTATTTATTCTGTAGCAGTGGAGCCCAGAAAGGATGTGGATGTCTGTGTGCAAAGTGCCAGGCTCTGTGCCCAGCAGGGCAAGCAGATGACCCCGTTGTCAGAGAGCTACAGTGTACAGAGCACCGTGGATTTACTGTGTCCACTGCCGAACCAGTGGGAAAGGGGACACTGAGTAACTTAAAAGCCTTTTCTACCTCCTTGTGCAATATACTGTGGAGTGCTTTGTGCCTTCAGATCTGCATGCCCTCTGTAGATAGGAGTGGTTGCTCACAGAGGTGGAAGGAGACTGTGCCTCCACCCTGCCACAGAGCCTCTGTTTACTTACCAGCCTGAGGAGGAGGTGTTGGACATCTGCCTCTGCTTTTCCACAGCAGTTTGATAGGGTCGTCAAAACAGAAGGGAAACAAGGGGGTGTTTGCTCTAGGTCAGAGAAAGGGACGGGTAGGGAGATGTATCCCAGCTTGTGCAACCAGTAGGTGGTATTGCAGTGGGGAAAGGCATCTGGAGAGCTGCAGGAGCAGAGGGGTCCTCCCTGGCTGATCAGGGAGTGCAGGTGTCTGGTGGTGCTGGTTGGAGGGAGCATTATCCAAAAAAAAAGACAAAAAAAAAATTAACAGTTGTCTCCAAGTTTATTAGGTAGCAGAGGCAGCATCTTGTTAGCCCTGCATGCCCCTACAGTGCAAAGAGGAAATGACCTGTCAGCCCCTTCACCACCTGACCCATGTCATGGCAGCTGTTGGCATTGGATTGCATGGTTTTGCCTAGGCTTCTCTGCATGCCCTGAGGCCGGCTGCAAGGAAGCAGTGCACGTTATCTAGGGAGAGCCTTTTCCAGTCAAAAATGCCAACATGCCAACATGCTCCCTGATCTGCCAGCCACCACAAAAGAGATGGCTAACAGCAAACTGGGGCTGAAACAGCAAAAGAAAAACAACAAAACAGCAGCAATTTTTTTCTTGATTTGCCACCAAGTAACTCAGTTGTCCAGAGAATGGTGGCAGGTGGGGTCTGACAAGCTTTTAACTTGATACAACCCATAGGTGCTGCTATAGGATTAACTGGATTGCAGTGTTAATTTTTTTTTTTTACAATCTGGATTTTTTTTTTCCCCCATCCAGCTCTCTGCACCAGCACTGGGGCTGGGGGGGAAGAAGGAGCAGTGCAGAAGATGGGAGCAGTAGGGGTGTGCAGTGTAACAGTGCTGTAACAGTGTAACTTTTTCTGTAAAAGTGCTGTTTCACTTCATACCATCACTGCTGGGGGTTTGTCTGGCAGCAGCTGTACCAGCCTGGTATAAGGGGTCTCCAACCTCTGTATGCACAGGACTCCTTTGTGATTTGATCAACTGATGTTTTGGCTTGATCTGTTTGGGGATGAAAAAGATAACAGTGTTCCCATATACATTTGTCTATTTTTGGAGGGATATATTTTTGAATTGTACTGGAAGACAGCATGGATTGTGTATAGTGATGCAGAGCAGGATTAAGGATTGGGAACTTTGACTTCAAAACTGTATTTTTTTAAGGGGGAAAGGTAGCTTGGGAGTTCAGAAGAAGCAATATGTGGTGAAAAGAAAGAAGATGAAGAAAAGAAAGCGATGATGAGGATGGTACTGAGCAGATAGACGTTGTGACGAGGTAGCCACAGACAGGGACCAAAACCAGGGAGGATGCTGACTGTGCATGTGCTGCTTGTTATTTCTATTTTTGCTACAGGTTAAAAGTTAGCGATGTACCTCTGGGAAGGATTTGGCATTCCCCAACTGAAGGACACACATTAGCAGAGAAGCATCTCTGTAAGCATTGCTTCAGTGCTGGTTCTGCAAAGAGGTTGCAGGAACTCATTATTCATGATTTTTATCTTGCTACCTGAAATACATAAATAGCCTAAAGGTTCTTCTGATGGACTTGTTCCAGCTCTTTGATGTGCCAAAGATAATTTCTGTACATACTCCCTCAACCTGTCCCCACTCCCTACCTAAGGTTTAATGTTTCTACTTGTTATGTTTACCTGTCTGTACTAGACTGTAAGCTCTCCGAGGCATGGACCTTGCCATCTTTCATGCTGAAGTACCTTGAAAGACTTGTAACATCAACAGCTATAAAATGTGATATAAATTATCAAAGCACTGTTAACTAACACAACTCAACTCTGGCCTCTTCTGTGCCAGGCAAGTTTTCTGTGGGGCTGCCAGCAGCTTTTGACACCAACTTGGCACAATCTGTGCTAGCAGCCTGGCCCTAACGGGCAGCCACTCTCATGAGAGTGCACAGTGCCTTGTAAGTGAGTCCCATGGCTGTTGTGATGAGTGGGGTGATAGAGCCTGTGCCTGACTCGAGCTGTGCTCCTGATGAGGCACCAGCAGTGGCAAGGCTTTTTGGAAATTGCATTGCCAGCAGCAGGACCTCATACCTCCATTGGTTTCAGAACTCAGAACTATATCCCAGAACTTTTAATAACTCAAAAGCCTCATGGTGCTCTGGATTTAAGTATCATTGTGTGATACTGTAACGGTGGAAGCAAATGGATGCATCTCTGCCTATGTGTCCTAATGAAAGAAATAGAGCCAAGCAACCTGCATTCCCCCTGCCCCAGCTCCTGCATAACTCCAGCACACCCCTGGGTCCAGAGCCACTGTCTCACAGCATTTCTGGGAGCCTGCTGCTCAGATCCACAGTCCACAGTGCTTTTGCATTCAGATCCCTCTTGCCTTCCCTTCTTTGGAGCTGGTTTCTTTTTGCAGCTTGGGATGTGTCAGGGGGAGACCTTGTTTTTATAACCTCCTGTTATGGCTGGAGGTAATGCCTCTGTGGTAACAGCTGGAAAGCAGACTTTGATCTGGTGCATAGATGCCTCCTCTGGGAATTCAGGCCTCTGAGTCTTATTTGCCCTGGGCAATAGTCAAGAGTATTTCCCCTAAGTTAAGAGCCATCAAACCTTATCAGCTGTCTTGCTATTCTTGTGTCACCACCCCTTCAAGACAGCATCTGCCATAGAAAGGTCAGGCAGAGAAATCTCTGAGTAAAAGCTCAGTGTACAGCCAAAGCAGCACAGAACTGGAAAGGCATGTCCTGGGATTATCCCAGCCCTATGAGGAAGGAAACTGGCAGCCACTAGCCCAAGAACTCAAGTTCCAGCTAACTCCCTGCCAAGCACATAGCTTTTCTGTCCTCCCTTTAGTTTGCAGTATGTGTGGGCAAGGTGTCATCAGCAGGGTCTCACCAGCATTGAGTGGATCCCACACATCTAGGAAAAAACCTCACACAGAGCTCACTGAGCCCTGGCCAGCAGGCGAGGGGGCAAGATGGGCCAAGGTGTTTGGTCCTGCACTTGGGCCCTGGCACCCACTGGTAACAACCTGAGGTTAGACTGAGCTGCTGTGGCTGCAGCACACCTTTTGAATTTTGCATCTCTCTTCACTGCAGCACTCCAGAAATCAGAGGAATGAGGACTGGTTGAAAAGTAGGGTCCAGATTACAGACTGGAAATTAGGACATCCAAATTCTGCTTCTGGCTTTAATATACCTGCAAAAAAATGCTGTTAATACCTTCATGTTTTTCATGCCAGTTTGGTTTCTGAAGTGTTGGCTGTGACATTTGGTGGTAAACTAAGCTGAATTCTAATGCTATTGCAAATATAGGTTGCTTGCTTCTTCAGTGAAGCATATTTCCACAGGCAGGGGAGTGGCATGCTGTTAAAGGCCCCATAAACTGATTCACACAGGGAGCTGCAGACCCTACGCCCAGCCAGGCTGCCTGGCTCAGCGCTGGCTCTACATTAGACCTCAGAAGTGCCTGCAGTTTTGGTTACTCCTTTTACACATCTGCTCCTGTAGAGTGCTCAAGACTCTTCCATGTTTCTTTCAAACAGAGGTATTGTTTCACTGTCCCAGCCCCACTGTTCACTGCTGAATTGGATGCTGTTCACTGCAGCTTGAAATGCTATTTTACTACTCTTAATGCTTCCCATTCATTTACTGTGGCAATCAGCTTCATAACAGCAGATATGCAGCTTTCATTGATGAAGCAGAAATGCCCTAAGCAAAAGCCTTTTTGTACATAAGGCTCCAAACCTTTCAACTACTCATGGAAAGCCATAATGTCCCTTTTCTGCACTGCCCCTAGCCACCTGCAGCCCCTGAAAGAGCACATTGTTTCTCCAATTAAAGACACAACACGGGCAGTGTCTGCACTGGTTGCAAGGGAGGGCTCCACACAATCTCTTTTTGCCCTGCCCCCATACGGTTTGAGTCTGAATTTTGTCCTCACTGCTGTTTGAAACTAAATGGAAGGATAATTGTAGGATGGGTTCTTTTAGCTGCTAAATGGGCCTCCTGATGTTATGCAACCAGGTGGAGTTGACTCTCCTGGGATGGCAGTCCTGCTAGGAACGATTGCTGGGTGCTGGGGTTTTACATGTACAGCCACAATTTTTGGAGTTCTGTCTCTCGAAAAATCATACACCTCTCTCTGACCAGTGGGGAGTGGTTTTTTTTTTCCTTCTCTTCTCTATTTTCCAAAAAAAGAACTTGTGTGTGGGGTAGGTGCTGCATTACGTTTTGCTGAGAGAAAAGGAGTCTGACAGCTTAGCGCTGCTCAGAGACAGGAAAATTACTTTGTCTAGTGAATATTCTAAAGAGATGAAATAACAGGGCACACTCAAAATCCTCTGCTTAAAAGAAGAGCTGTCTCACTTCTGCTAAGCCACAATTTCATTGTTTTGCTCATCTTTTGCAGAATAAGATAAGGGAAGGAAAGGTGGAAACATCTGCAAACACTTTTTCATAAAGACAGGGAAGAGTTAGGCTGTAATACATATTGGCAATCAGAGGAAAAATCTCTGCCCCAACAGAAAAGTCGTGGTTTGTTATGGGCATACCTTTGCTGGCACTTGCCTGTTTCACCCACTGGAAAAAGGAGTTGTCACCCACAGCTCGGAGCTGTCAAGCGCCACCCAGCAGCAAGGCGGCTGCCATTTGGCGTGGTGTGATACCAACCCTTGCTTGTTTTCAATAAACAGATCTATGTTTTGCAGGGAATGGTAACCTTGTTTAAGAAAAACAGAGTACTTAAAGAAAGATGGATTATATGATGAGTTAGAAAAGTGCCAGAGATTATAAAGATAGTCTCTGAGCTGGCACACTGCAGATCCCCCAGTTTCATGTCACGGGGAGAAGTGGCTGACAGGTTGTTATCCCACAGCCAAGAGCTACAGGGAAATGGGCATAGTGCTTTGAATCAGCGCTTTTTCTTTGCTCCACATTTTGTCTTTCCTCCTTGTGGCTATCTTGGAGCAGCTAGAAAGTTGGGATCACCTCTGTATCTCAGGAGCAAGAGAAAGTCACCTTATGTGCCCAGGCCTTGTAAATATTCACCGCCTCCTTTCAAAAGCCATGCCTACGTTTCCGTTTTGCTCTGTTTCAGAGCAACCGCTGACAGGTGTGCAGGGCTTGGGGGAAGGAGTTCTGGGGACATTGAGGTATGGTAGCGTTGCTGTCTGGGCTGCTGCAGGCAAGCAGGGTTGAGACTATCAGACACCATTCCAGCTAAAGTCCAGAAAAAAAAAAAAAAAGAAAAAGAAAAAGAAAAAGGCACAGGACTAGCTCTCAGGGATTCCACTTTCCTGCTATTCCACTCAAGGGCTGAGCCACTTGTTTATCTTGTGGGAGAAGTCTGCAGCCACAGTTAGCTTTGCATATTTGATCCTGTCTGAGGTAATTTCTTTTCCTATCTGCAATATTTCTGTTGTAAGCACCTATAATTGTTTCATTGAGGCAACGCTTACAATTGCTCAATGAATGTATTTCCTCCACTGTCCCCATGATCTCAGATACAAATGTTGTGGCAGTCACCTATTGTTTGTGGGCTTAGTGACAGAGGTGCCAATATACAAGTGCCAGAGCTAGACACAGCTGACCCTTCAGAGCCAATGTCTGCAGAAGCCCTAGAAGCCAGGCATGGGGCCACCACCCCTCCACCAATCCAGGCTGTACTTGAATGGGAAGAGACATTTGATGGGAATCATCAGAGATGTGCAATGCTACCCATATAGGATGAGACTGAATTAATCAAGTTCAGCTTAGAAAAGGGATACAGAAGCAGAATAACAGGAGGAATGGCAGCAGTTGTTTGTAAGACAAGAGCTGAGGGATGTTAAATGAAATCATAACACAGATATTTTTTAAGACATAGAGAAGGAAGTCTTTTTTTTTTTTCCGTACAACCTTAATTAATTGGTGGAACTCATTGCCATGGGATGCTTTAGGTGCTGTGACTATACATCAGTTCAAAAAGCAATTAGGCAAATTAATGTGACAGCAGTCTATGGAGGCCTGTTGGAGCTGCTGCTGCAGATGCAGCCTGTGGCTTGGGAAGTCCCTGGGCTGCTGAGTGCTGAGGTTTGCAGTGTTGCATCAGGCTTGCCACACTCTTCCCCCAGTAACCCCTATGGGCCAGAGCCAGAGAACAGCTATTGGGTGTCTTTTCTTCCCAGGGCTCACCATGCCAGGCTGGAAATACTCCTTCTGTAAGGATTTTTCTCAAATGTAAAAAATCAAAGTACTTACGAGTATCATAATGAGGTACTCAGAGGGAGGAGAGCTTGGCAGATCTCACTTCTCTGAAGTACTTTACTGTGGGAGCATAAGCTGGCTGCCTTTAGAGAGATGCGTTTTTCTTTTCTTCTCCACCCCAAGTTCATGCTGGCAGCAGTGCTGCCTGACCAAGGGCAAGCTGAGCCACAAGGAAAGCCAACAGCTTTGGGTGCCGACACCAAGCATGCAAGGCTGTTTGAGCAGTAGGACAGAGCAGAGAGGCAGGGTCGTGTTAGCTGCCCTAGACACACCCTCCACCTCGCATCCTACAGCTGGACACCTCCTCTGTCACCTTGGAACTCTCTGTTTATCTGTGGGATGTGAAAGTGTCACTAGATGCAGGTGCAATGTCAAGGCACTGCAAGGCAACAGCCCCCATGTATACACAGATGGAGAGAGAGAGGGGGTAAGCTGCAGGCTGTGATTAAAGCTCAGTGCATTTACATTTTAAATGCTTCACTACCCAGTCCGTTTAGCTAGCTGAATCTTTGAGAATGATATAGCTTAATTAGACAGAAATAGACACTGCACAAAGAAAGCTCCATAAAACCCCAGGGCTCTAGGTATGGCAGCCCCAAGTTTGACTTCATTTTTGTTTAATGCAGCAGTTGGCTAGGCACATTTAAGACAAGCATAAAGACAAAGTGCCGGAAAGAGATTTCATGTGTCGAGTTATGTAAAACAAGACCTGGGATTTGTTTATTATATTGAAGATTACAGCCAGAGCTTTAGGATAAAAGGGTATAAAATAAATTGCATGGGAACCAAAATGGCAGCATTTTTTTGCCTGGCAAAGAGAGACACAACCTGGGTTGTGTCAGGTTGCCTCTTTTGCCTCTGCTTGGGGTTAAAGTGATGCTAACACTGGCCCTGGGTCTGCCCTACCCGAAGGTCTCCTGGTACTTTGCAAGGAGTCATGGTTTTGAGGAGGGCTTTCATATAGCAATTACGACCCATTGCGGTACATGTAGGACATGGGAAACCTGTTGGGGTGTTTTCTATGGCTGCAGCAGGTATGTCTCAGGGGTTACAGGCTTGGCATCACAAGGCCACTGACTGCCCCGATAAGTGGACAGTCAATGGATATGATCTACAGAGAATAAATCCAGAGTGACTTATTGCAAACCAAAATTTACCATTGAAAATTGGTCTTGGAAAATAAGTTATTCACCCAGGAGTTATTCACCCAAGAAAAACGTACTCACCCCAAAGTGTGCAAGCATGGGATTATTTACTGGTGCCAGAAGGGCACAGATGTTCCATGAAGGGGTGGGCAGATGGGGGTGGGTACATGGGCCCTGTGGGTAAACCCTGTGCAGGCAATGGGGAGGCCATGCTCAGCCTTTCCACCACTGGACAACAGGTGCCTATTTTGCAGAACTGAGAGAATTTATTGTAAGGAAATACTGGAAGGATTTCCAAAGTGCAGGAGCATCTACTGTGTGCCCTCCATTCATCTCTTGAGTTTTTGGGGTTTAAACTCTCCATCCAGTTAATATTGTACGTCTTCCCTCATTGTTTCTTTCCTCTGCTTATTGTCTTTTTTCTCTCATTTTCCTCTAGAGGTGATTGAGAATCATCAGAGAAACACTCATTTCAGGCATTCTCTTCCCCCTTGTCCTTCCTTGCTCACTCCAAGAGCAGTCAGCTAGGTTCCTTCTCCTTCCCCTTTACCTGTCATCTGCTTTGAGGGCAGCCCCAGCGTTTGTCTCTGCAAACGAGCCACCTCCAGCAGGGTGATGTGAGCTCCTTGGGATGCAGCACTACGTCATCACCCCTCTGTCCTCCCACCAAAGCTGAAGCTGTGCTTTGAGGCCTGAAGTGTGTCAAAAATCTCTGCAGTTTCCATCCCCAGCCGGATAGCACAAGGCAGTGAGGCAAGAGAGAGGCTAATCTATTCAGGTCATGAAGATGTGGGCAGAACTCAGCCTGTCCTAACGATCCCCTTTGAAATCCTATATGTACATAATTCATCTTGTGCTCTGGTGGATCCTGCCTGAAACTGGTATTGCAATTCTAAGCATCTGCTTTTGTATTCACTGCTTTGAGGTAGTTTACATAAATGGGTGGCTTTAGTTTGTGTTCCCATTGTGATTGCCTTCCAGCTGTGTGGGGCTGGGGCCCCTCCACCCAATTTTTGACAGGGGCGGACTTACTGAGGGCATAAGGGGCCATGGCTCTAGCCCAAAGCCCTCCAGGCAGCAGGCATGACATGCGCTCTATGACAGAGAATCAGGCAGCCCTACAGGGTTCCCCATAGCCCTCCTTACTTGTCAGAGTCTGTGACACCCTCACTGTGCAGAGCAGGACCACATAGGCAATGACAGTCTATGTCAACCCATGAGGGACACTAGGAGCTGGCTGCAATAGCTTTCAAAGCCTACTGGGTCTATTTGTACAAGGGTTTGTTTGATTTCCTTTATGAGTAATTTTGAAGGATCAGATTGTTCCCAGAACATGCTTTCCAGGCTAATTGGATTGCCATTACCCATGACCTTCCCTGCTGCCAGTTCTTGGCTCCCCTGTCTTGTTCCTCATCAGGGTGGAAACAGTTTGTGGCAGGGGTGTGGGACTTCCTGCACCAGCATATCACTCTACAGTATCTACCACAGCCCCGCTCAAATCTTGATTTGGGGTCTTTGGATGTGACCACAACAGACACCTCAGGAGCGACAAAGTGGGTCACTTCCAGGACATGAACATTTCTGCTGTTGAGAGGCACCAGCTTTATATGGGCCAGGCAAATACAGTTTTTGCATGCTAAGGCAGGACAGCAAGATGCTTCCCTGACAGTTGTGCTCTCATTGTTACCCAGTGAAAGGGTCCTGGGAAAAAGACACTATCCTGCTGCCTCCAGGGTGTTTCACACTGCTCTAACCAGCTTTAATTTTAGCAGCTTGGCATAACTTGTGTGTGTGTGTGTCTTTCATGTTTCTCTTTGCAGTCCATCTCTGCAGGCTTTGCTGAAGCTTGTGGCCTGGAGCCTGAGCACAAGGCAGATGAACACTAACAAAGGACATGAAGATTTGAGATAACTGAATGCTTTCTGCAATACTTAGAGTAACCGCATTGAACTCAGGTCAAAGATGAAGCTTTTACTGTAAAAATATATAAGAATTGTCAGACTTAAAAATAATATCTCATCTGTCTTGAGAGGACACACAATTCCTTTATGAGTGCAGGAACCTGTCCTGGGGGTTTTGGAGCAGAGAAGGCGGCAAGGAAGGGAGTTAAAAACAGCACCACCACATTTAGGGCTGAACCGGTGGTGAACATGGTGAACAAGCCAACACACACACACACAGAAAAGACACCTCGCCTCACATCTTTCCTGGTTAGGATTTCAAATAGCTGTTAATGCTGGCTAAAAATTTGAATTTGGAGGTTGGCAGCCAAAGAGAAAACTCAATATACAAAATGTTGTTTCTGGCAGATGCAAAAAGTAAGGAGTTACTCTGTCACCAGCTTGGTCACCTCTCCTCAGTGCCACCTGTAAGCTGAGCAGCAGAGACAAAACAACCTTTTGCCATATCATACAGGGGACCCTTCTTGTGTGCCAGCAGGTTTTAGCCAGTTTTTGCTCTCCTCCAGGCATAGAGCAGTGCTTTTCCCAGCTGAACCCTGGTATCCAACAGCACTGGCCTGGTGGTGGCCTGGTACCAACCACACAGCTTCCTCTGCACCTGACTGTACTCATGATTTTGGCAAGTGACTACTATGGGCCAGAGGATGCTTTTACAGCTCTCCCTCCAGCTGCCTGTGCTGGAAGGTAGGGAACTGTATCTAGGCAATGGTTATAAGGGTCACTGTGCTCCCATCAGTGCTTGGACTCTTGAGAGATAATACCTGAGCCCAGGTCATCAGTTTGGAGTAAACCTGTCAGAGGACAAGGGATTTATAAGTTTCCCTACCCACTGCATCAGCCACTGGGCAAATCCAGCCTGCCTTTTAGTGAGGAAGAGTGGTTTGCACAACTCTCCAACTAACTGGAAGGTGCTGCAAACAATGGCCTTGTGGCAGAGATTTGACAGTTTTAGAAGTCCTCCTGCTGCTGAAAGAGCTTCTCTTACTCCTCCTGCCAGGACAGACCACTGGCCTCCCATTAAAAAAGTACCTTTAATTCCATTTACTGTAACACGCCCTATACTCAGCTATGGTGTGTCAGTGAGGGTCCCTGGGTGGAAACAGACACCAGCACTTGAGCTTCTCCCTGCATGCTGCAACTCAACAGCTCTCCCTTTTTGTTACCCATCAGGGGTACAAGACAAAATTCCTGAAGATCAATATTATTTATGCTTGAATTTTTTACTCAAAGTCACAGTAAGGTGTTGCAGCTCATAGACACAACTGCCTTTTAAATGAAAGGTGATCTGAAACTGTCAGAAATCCTTCAGTTGCTCACTGCCATGTCCCTAGCACAGGTGCCAGTGGCCCCCAACGCATTCACTTTTCATTTCTCTCCTTCTTCCATTTCTTGCACTGAGCTCTGTGGCTGAACAAGGCTGTATAGACTTGTAGTAGAATTCACATGACTTAAAGCCTGAGGCTATATTCAGCTCACATTCATGTCAAAAGGCGCAGGAACGCTAAAAAGCAAGCTGGCTGGCAGCAGCTGAAAGTGCTCATCATCACCACTGCAGAGTGGATGTGCAGGAGATAATGTCAGGCTTGGGGGGGGGAAGGAGCTGGGGATCCACTGGACAGGACACTCACATCCTCCTCTGTCTCAATTCCATGCTGCCACCATCCCTTGTGCTGCTGAGGATGAGGGAGGATCTTCTTCATAGGCTCTATGAACTGAGATCAAACTGAGCTTTTGGGCAGTGAGGCTCCATGTGGCTGCTCTGAGCCCCCATAAAACTGGTAAGTGCCAGAGACACAGAGGGCCTCCAGAAGCAAAAGGCTACCATGTATTTCTTACAGGACAAAGCTCTCAAAATCCCTTGGGCCACATCTCTGCTTGGGGCAGGCTTCTGCCAGCTCAGCTCTGCAACTTGCATGCTCTTGTGGAGAGTCACCTTGGGCTGCCAGCTGACTGGCTGGGATGTGTGGGGGTTGGTGCCACCTGTGTCCAGCTCCTCTGGCACTGCAGTCTTGATGGGCTGGGCTGGCATAAGGGTGTTTGAGTTTTACCTCTCCTAAGAGTGCCCTGGGGCAGCTCTAAATCCTAACCTAAAGCTGTTGTGTGAGCATGCTGGGTGGCCAATGAGTCTCAGCAAGTCTCAAGGCAAGCCTCCTTGGTGGCATGGGCAATGGTGCAACGTGGGACCTGGGAAACGGAGCACCTCCACGTGTTTCAGGGGACAGCCAAGGAAATTTTAAAGTGACAGCACTGCATCACGGCTTCCATTTGCCTAAGTCAGGTGGCACAGCTGAAGTCAAAGACTGAATTACCCCTGGCTAATAATGGCATCTAAGTTTGCCTAAAGCCCAATAGAGTAGAAAAAAAATTATTTTTCATTATTTTTCATTATTTTTCATTATTTTTTATTTTTCAGCTTCTCAGCATCAAATTTCAACTACAGTAGGTACCGCTTTGCTTTATGAAGACAAAATTAATTATCAAATTAGATCAGAAATAATTAAAAAGCTATGTCTGTTCATTACAGTGGGGTAATATATGGTTAGACTCTTGAAAGTTATCAGTCTTCTCAAAACTGTTCACCAGGCACAGAGAACCCAGTTTTTCTCAGACTATAATCCTACAGTTTTAGTCTTGTGTGCTCCTTGAAGCTTTCTGTAAGGGATGGGATGATCATGTCACACTTCAGTGCCTGCATTTAGCAAGGCTCACTCATAATTCTGTTTAGTAATAATGTGGCTACCAAATGTCACCTGTCACAAGCACCTAAGCAATGTGACATTTGTGATTCAACCCACATTCCTGGGAACACCTTGGCCTCAGACACACTTTTGTAAGTGCACCACACCCTTTCCTGCAGGCTTTAACACACCTTGACTGAAAAGCATCTTAGTATTGCTGGCTTGAGAAAAGTGGTCCTCAGACACATTAGCCACTTGGCTAGCATTCTAGAAGCCTTCAGCTATACAACTCATTTTGCATAATGTTCCGTTAAAACACCTTAATGGTGTTTGCCAGCAAACATCTGCCATGTAAAGAGCTGGGAGGGAGAAAGAATTCATTTTACAATAATCTAAAGCAAAGGTTACCACTATGTATGACACAGACATGGAATAAAGAAAGTGAAAGATGATATACTAGATCTCTATGGATCACCTGATTAGGTAAATGGGAAAATAGGCTCATTTTGAATAATACATCAAGGTTTGGACATAAACAGTGTATTAATTAAATCTGTAGGCAGATTTTTCCAGTGATTTATAATGACTTTTTTTTCCTCATGTAAACATGAAAGCTGTATTAGTGCATTGTAGAGTGTAAGATTTGATTCTGTTTTCACAGTAGTTTCTCCAAAGTTTATACTGGACCCACTGTAGTGCACGTTTAGCAAATCCCTCTTCCCATTTCATCATATAAGCTAAATAATGTTAAATGGTATAAGCCACGGTTGTATTTGCATTCTGCTCCTAGCTCAGTGCTGTCCATGATATTTGTCAACAGATATAATTCGTGTTTAGCCTGGACAATCTGCATCCTAAAAAAAAATTTAGATGTTGCCATTATTCAGTTTGCAAATGTCTATGATTTTTACCTTTCACCCCTTTCATTTTTATACTCGTTTATCTCCTCTGCTTATAACATCTTTACAAAGTTCCAAGCAGATTCCCTGCCACCATACTTGTTTAGATATGGAAGAGTTTATAGGTAAACTAGCTGACAAAATAAACAGGATGGTTTTAACCACCTTTATGGTGGGATAATCCCTTCCGCTGTGGAGAGCTGAGTGTACAACTCTGCCTGCCTCTGATGAGGTGGAGACAGATCACTGCCAGTGCTCTGTGTAAACAAGACCTGGCAATGTCACTTCTCTCCGGTGAAGCATCACAAGGCTGCATGTTTCTACAGCACCAGGTTTTAGCCTCTCCACATCACTACCCTTGCAAGATGAGAGTGACAGCTCTTTTGATACCAGATGTGCCTGCATTTTCATTGTTTCCCTAAAATTTCTGCTCTGTATGGACCATAAGGTTGGGGTGTTATTTTACTACTGCTTTTCTCTGTATTTCTGTTGTGGTACCCCTCACTAAGGAAGACAGTTTTCTGCCCAGTTTGCTGTCACTAAATCATTTGAAAGGACAGAGAGACAGCCATGGGGAAGCAGAGATGGCTCCCATCTGTCTCTTAGGCTCTCAGGAGACTGTTGATGAGCAGAAGTGTTTCACCATAAGGGTCAAGAGCTACCAGACCCCCTGTTCCTTAGATAACCAAAAGAAACTACTACAAAGGAGGCTTTTATATCTCAGAGACAGTGGGGCATGCAAAAGCTGCTCCTTTTGTTTCCCAAACTAATTTCTGGCTGCCAAATCTACCTGGTCTAGCATCATCCTCTACTAAGGGTGAATCAGGGCGGCTGGGGAGTACGGTTTTGCAATTTCTTAATGACAGTTCGCCACAGCTTGCCCCTGTACCAACTGGCCAGGGAAACAACATTAGTGCCCGGTAAGCAAGAAGCATGTTTAGACCTGCGTCTTGGGCAATGCGGCGGCTGCCGCGGCTGTGCAGATAAGCCTGGCAGGAATTCTGTCGCTCAGCTCCACCTAGTGGCACCGTCTCTGGAAAGCTCCCTGTGTGCGTGTGGCCGCGGCAGCCTGCGCGGCCCAAGCGGACGGTGGGCGTCCGGCAGGCGTATTTAATACCTTTTGTGCTTTTAGATAGCCTGCTTATTGGCGGGGTAGGGGGTGTCGCTACAGTGAGACATACACAAAACAGTGCAGCAGAGGTGAAATGATACAGAACCACCCAAATTAGGCACAAAGCTGCTCTACGTAACCCTTTGTTCTCCTGAACTGTTCTGCTCTTTAGGGGAAATTTTGCTCAGCTGGTGCATCTTGTCTCAGTCAGAAGATGAGCTGTGGGACCACCACTGGGTGTGCCTGGGTGACACTTCATGAGGCAGGCCCTTAATCTTGAGCTAGGGTGCTCCCTGATTCTGCAACACAGTAAATAATATCCAAAAGAGGTGGTGAGGTGTGAGGGCAACTAAAGCAAATGTGATCCTACGTAGCAGTTTGGATCTGGAATGTCTGGGGAGCATTTGAATTGGGTCTCAGCTCTGGCCCTGGAAAGGACCTGGCCAGCAAGCTTGGATATGGAGTCACAAAACTCTCTTTTTTCCTGGCCAGGAATCTTCTGTGCTTCAGTGAATCTTGGAATGTTAGTTCATCTCCAGGAGCCAGAATGAATAAGATTCATGTCAACCTGTTGGCAGGTTGTAACATTTTTTTCTTTGAATTTTTGTAATTTCCCATGGCAACTTAACATAGAAGAATCAGAAAGCAAGAGCAACTCATAGCAATGGAGGATGGATAATGCCAAAATCAGCAGGATTGTGAAAAGCCTATTTGCATTTTTCCCCAGGGATGCTGATTTTTAATATAATGAAGTGCTAAAAGTAAAGATATTTGCTTATAATGACAGGGGGGTTACTAATGACATCCTCAAATAGGAATTTCTTGGACACGCTATTCCATTTGGAGATTGGAGTGTGTGGCAGGGTTTTGCACTTCAATTCACTGAGTAGAGGCATGTTCTGAGTGGCTTCACAAATCCTCAAAATCAGTGAATCTGTATGAAAGTAATGCTCAGCTTTTACATGCTGCAGAACCTTTCAACTTCAAAGTGCATTGCACACATTAACTCATCCGAGATGCGTTGTGTCATGAAACTGTTATACTTTTTTTTTTTTCACCACACTATTATTATATGCATTTACCTGGTGCCTAGAGGCCCATCTGAGCTCAGGGCTCTGCCATGCATAGACAGAAGAAGAAAACAGCTTCTCTCTGTATGAGTTCACAATCTATAAAAGTAGCAATGGGTGCAAAAGGAAAGTGAGGCACAAGGAAATGAAGTACACCCTGTGTCACTCAGCTGGCAGCCTGAGGTGCACAGGCTTTCTGAGCTGGAGGCCCTCATGCAATCTCTGCACTTCCCTGCCTCTTGTTAGTATTGAAGTTAGTAATAAAGTCTGGTAGTCATTTTGTCTCCAGCTCAGAACAAGCTAATGCAGACAAAACTGTACGTGATAACCTCTCACTAGCCTTTTGCTTAGGTTATTTCCTTCTGGTCCCTTAATCTAAACTAAGGGCTATTTTCATTGAAATCATTCTTTGCACATCATATATTTAAACCCCCCTCAGTTACAGTGTTTATCCTCTGTGAGCTCAGATGGAAAACTCACATATCTAATTTACAGGGTTGCGTATACATACACGTGTGCTGAAATGGAGATTATGTCATCTGACATTTTTCTTCTATAGATTACCATCATACCTACACTGAGAGCTTGGACACAAGAGGAAAAGCATGGCTTTCTGAAATACTTCTAGAAAAGCTTTTCCAGCAGCTTAGATAATTAATGTGTTTGATGCTTTGAAGAAACAAAGGAACATAAAAATAACAACTGTTATTATTACTAGCAGTATTTGACATAAGGGACTTGCCCATGGCAGTGAGAAGCAGTACTATATATCCACAGTAAATTCAGGGCTGTGCAACCTTGGGCATCCTGCGGGCTGGGAGAGGAAAGGGAACCAAACAAAATAAACAACCAAGGAAGCTCAAATACAAATAAGTTGGATGCAATCCATGTATTATTGCAAATAATATGTCAGGAGACAATAGGTATTAATACAAACACAAATGTCCAGGATATTGAGTATTAAACTGCATGGCAGGTTTGGAGGCTTGCTACCAGGACCCTTGAAGTAAGGAGACCATTAGTTTACTAAGATTCATTCTGTGGAAAATCAGCCCCAAGGATAAGATAAATACTAGGAATTTGCTGCAGGCCTTCTTGTGGGATTTGACACTGATTTCAAACTACCTAGGTAGACACTTTCCTCTCAGAATAAATTCCAGTGTGTTTTAGCACAGTTGAAATTGAATTAGAAAATTAACTAGAACTTTGTTCTTGTTCATTCATCTTATAGTTTATCCTCCTCTCTCTTACCATGTACAGGAAGAGCGTAAGTCTTCTTGGGGCAGAGACTTGTCCTGCTTTTATGTGCCTAACATAATAAGGCCCCACCTTGAGGGGCCCTAGGCACTGCCCTGATAAATAAGATGAATTAATCGTGTGATCATCGCCTTTACCCATGTGGGACGAATAATGCTACTGGACCTTTTCTTCTGTTGTCAGTTTTCCAAAGTTTGCTTTGGATGTTCATGGCAATTCAGGCATGTGCCACAGAACTTGCCCATGCAATCTATCTTGCTGAAGAGACCCTCTCCTATGGCTTGTATCTTTCCTGGGAGTTGACACCACTTTTTAAAAGCAGGCTTTCTGGTGATTTGATTCCTTTTGACAGCTATCTGTCCCTCTGACTAATGTTACACTGGCTTGTCAATGTCAGTCAGGAACAAACAGCAAAGCCACAAATTCTCTAAGTTGTGGAGAAGAAAATAAATACTTGCAAAGTTTTTGCTTCATTTGCAATTTGTCTTTATGTAATTTATCATCTTTCAACAACTCACCTGCATGTTTTAATTACTGTAACCCTTCCATCATTTTTGTAATTAAAAAAAAAAAGCCAATTATACGGCAATCTTCATTGCCTAATAGTCATAGTAAACTGTGCACATGCATAAGTAGGGATGATTGTTCTTTCTTGTTTGTTTTTGTGCTATTCACCTTTTAGATTTCTAGGTTATATAATTGTTCCTTTTGGCCTGTGATCAAGTTTTCAGATTAACGATGGCTCTGCTGTAGCGCACTGGGGACTTGACATATGGCTAATCCACCTGACAGGCTCTGGCTCCTCATTCCTTAAAAGCATGTGGATGGAGGATTTTGCTGTTAAAATGGCACTGTCAGTCATGTATTAAGTGAAATCAAGGTCCTGATCTCTTTCTTTGGCACTAAGAATGACAAGTTCAGTGCTGGAATACAATGCTACTGCTCTTGCAGATGGGTCTGCAGCTATGTAGGAGCCTCATATGACCTTGGCTACTGGTGCAATTATATATGCTTAGTAATTCTGAAGATCAGATAAGTCTAAAACTCAATCCCACTTTTGTTTTTCTCAAAGTAATCATAATTTAAAGACACCCTTTTGCACCTTTCTCGTATATATGTAGGACATGCGAAATTTTGTGTCTTATCTCTAGAGAAACCTCACCAATGAGGTTTCCATGACACGATTTGTTAATTCTTGTGACTTATGTGTACAGGCAGACTATCTGGCAAACCTTCCAGCAGGCTGTGACACCAAAGTGGCAGGCACTGAACATGATGACACAATGGTCCATACCATTTCAGGGGTGCAAAATTGAGACAAAAATAATCTGAAATGTACACTTATGTTAAACCTGTCTTGAGACAACACTTAGGTGTAAGGACATGTGACTAGGTTGTACCCACAAGTATTTGCAGGAATGCAGGCCCAAGTCCACCCACACAGCCCACCAAGCAAGGCTTTGTGTGGGTATAAGGTATGTGTGCCCATTAAGAGCAATTTGCATGGGAGAGACCTAACAAATAACTCCTTTGCCAGGTGTCATTGGATCACTGACACAGTAAGATAATAGGAAAATAGCTTTTTAAAAACTGTTTCTTAGATACCCAGGTGGTGCCCCTTCAGATGGAGAAGGACAGGCTGTTCTGGAATGTGTATTTGCACTCTCCTTTTCAGAGGGAAGATACTTGCAGACTTCGAAAGACAAGAACGCTATTTTCAGGATTTGGAAAAAGGACTATAAAAAGCAAAAGGCTTTGAGAAGACCTGAGGAAACCAATAATACAATTAGATTATCAGATCACTTTGCAGGTAACAAAAAAAAAACTTGTCATAAAAAATTACAGGATGTACAAACCAAAACAAGTGGCAGACACTGAGATGCTGTCTTCTCTGTGAACAATGATCAGTTCATTGTTATCAAAAGAAGACATAAACAATGCTACGACAAAGTGACCCTGTAACATAAGAAGACAGAAATATTCAGTGGTGGGAAGAAATAAGGGGAGGAAGGGTTTGGCTTGCTGATACTGGGGAAGCAATGTGAGGACTGAGAATACTGCAGGAAGAGATGGAGAAGGGGTGTATTTCTTGGGTGGAAAGGACAAAGAACAGGAGTCAGTTCAGATCAAGTTTGAAGTCTGCACATTAGCCATCACTGAATTTTATATCTTAATTCCTGCAGATGCTGAGAGTCAAGATAAGGGATTGAGCCATTACATTAAAACTGAATTAATTCACCTACTGTAAGCAGCAGCTCTGTGATATATTTTTTAAAATGCTTTCATTTAGCTCATTATATCAGTTAAGTGGTTGAAGAAGGCAATGGATCCAAGGATATCTGAAGATATTATTGTATCTCTTTGTTGCACCTACTTCAGTGTGGTCCCACCACTAAACTTTGGCAGCAATTCTTAGAATAAAATTGCCTTTTTGTTTTGTTTTTGGTTTCTGGGGGGTTTTGTTTTAATTATATAGCAAATGTGCAGACCTAGATCTCACAGCTGGGGGCAGAGGAGGGGCTGCCTTTCACTTTTTTGTCAAGATTGGGTTGGGTACTAGAACTAAAAACGTTTGCCCTAAATGAATTTTCACTTTGTGGATTGATTCAACAGAAGAGAAAATCTGAGAAAACTCAGGCTGGCCACACTGTGCTTAGCAATGGGCAAACGTTGAAACTTGCATCCTTCACAAATACAACCCTGAATAAATACAAGGAGCTTTTCTTGTGCACATCTGCCCACCACCCTTCCCCTCCAGCCCCAGAAACTCTATTAAAACGTGCACCATGCATATACATCTTTATTTGTTCCTTCTCTGCTTAAGTCCCTGAAAGCTAGGAAGGACCTTCAGCCCAATGCAGCCATGGGCTGTGGGGAAGAGCTCCATCCGAATGGAGCTGGGCGTTACCGACTAGTAGTGCACATTACTATTGCGGTTGTTTGGGGCTGCGGCAGCATGGAGATGCAGCCATGCTAGTTGCTGCCCTGTCACTGGTGCCCAGAAGAGCCCGTGATCAACGACTGTAGCCTCGGCAATGAGAACGGTCACAATAGAACAGCAGAGACATCTTCCCTTTGGCAGATGGCATTTATGGTGCCGTTTAGAAAGCACGTTAGAGCTTTTTCTCCTGCTTGCAAACGGGAGAGAAACGCCTGGCCGAGGTTTAATTAACGAAGGGTGTGGGTGGCAGCGGCCTGCAAGGCTGCAGCTCAGCTCCATCCCCACTGGCTGTGGACAGCAGGCAGGGCTTTTTATGCTCCAAATCCTGCCACATGGGATCTTGCCTGCTCTTCGGGTGGTGCTGCTCTGCAGAGGAAATACTGTGTGCCGAGGAATGGCAGCGGCTCCTCTAGCAGGAAACCCGAGTTCCTCTCTTCTTTATGGTCTCAGGGAGGAGATGGAGACTTTAAACCCACCAACGGTTCTGATCTGCTCTCTGGGAAGGGCCTTTCTCTCCGCGACAGCCCGACCCCAGAGGTGTCCCAGAGCGAGGCCGGTGGCAGGTACACCTCACTCCGGGGACCGGCACTAGCGGCCCGCGGCGCCCGCTCGGTGGCGCCAGAGGCTAGTGGCCGCGGGAGTGACTGCGGGGAGCAGTGACCGGGGGCCAGGGGCCGTGCGCCTTATGACCGGTGTGTAGGGGAGCGGGCTGCTGCGCCGTGCCAGCGGTGCGACGTGCTGCCTCGGATGCGGGAGGGGACGCCCAGGCGTCGTTTAAAGCGCAGGGCCTCTTTCTGGTGGGTGTGGAGGGGTTGTATGCGTGAGTGGCAATTTAATCCTGCGTCTGTTTCATGGACGGTGAAAGTCGGAGGGGGTGGAGGGTGTCTGTGTGTTTCTGGGATGTGCTGAGAGTGTATGTGGTGAGGCACGTTTTGGCCTTATGTTTCTAAACAGGTGCAGTAGGTATACGAGAGATTTTTAGGCTGTGTTCCTGAAGTATTTTTGCCTGCTGGTGCAGAGGTAAACATTCAAGTTACAAGGGAAGATATCAACTAAGAAAAATGTTTTTAGTGTAATCCTGGCATTTCTCTTCAGATTAAAAAAAAAAAAAATTAAAAAGGAAGTGAAGTCATCAGTTTCACCAATTTTATTTGAGAGGCAGGTAGTGTGGAGCACGTGTAGTGGCATGGCTTAAACTGTGAATCAGTAGCAGAGGTAAGAGACAGAGGGTTGGAAGCAGAGGGATGTGTTATCGTTATTCGTCATGTGGGTGATGTGTATTTCCCTGGGTTTTTAGCTACCTGCTTGTGAATACTGCATTTCTTTCCTTGCATGTGTTAAGAATGGTCATGCCTACTCATCAACCTGCTTAAAGAGATGTGGAGTGTGTCGTAAAACCCCAAACTTAGTAGTGGGAGAAGATGAATCTTAGCTGAGTGTAGATGACTGATAAAATACTTGGATCTCAGCACTGTGAGAGGGATCATGCAGCTTCTGAAGTCAGCTATGAACAAGCACCACAGGCTGAAAAACTGGTGCTTTTGGCAGAGTTTCAATTTTGTTTTCCCCTTGATCTCAAGAGTCAGACTAAATCTTCTGTTCTCCATGAGGAAATCCAGTCTTGGTCTGGAAATGCCAAGCTAAGATGAAAAATCTTCCCCCAGGTACTTTGCTCCTCTGGTTAATCACCTTGTAGATTACAACTTTGTCTGATTTCACAAATTAGTTTTCTTGGCTTAAACCACTGGGGGTTTGTGTGTGTGTCTTTCTCTGCAGTGTTAAACATCTTTCTAATAATTTTTATTTTCTTCTTTTGAAGGATTTATATACTGTAACCAGAACATCTCTTTAACTTTCTTTTGATAGTTTGAGCAGCTGGAGCTCCATAGGTCTCTCCTGCAAAACATTTTCTTGAGTTCTTGCCTCTTCTTTGTGGTTCTTTCTACTTCCTCCTCAGTTCTTAATCAAAGACTGGAGAAACAAGCTCCTCTCTACCAGTTCTCCTCTCATCAGTAGCAGAGTACAAACACAAAACATTCACTCATTTTGCTTCCTCACATGTGTCTATAATCTTGTAATTTTGAGTAAACCTAAATTCTTTCCAGGTTCTTTGTTTGGTTTGGTGGTTTTTTTGTTTGTTTGTTTGTTTGTTTTTCAGAATCCACCTGTCCTGTGCAGCCTGTGCTTGCTATTCTTACCTTTATTGCATTGTATTTGCTTGAGTACTACGTGTTACTGAGCTGAATTTACTTATGATGAAGTCCTTTTATTCTTTGCAGTCTCAGTACGATAAACATATGTGTGTAGGTATCACAAGTGCCAATATATGTTTTATGTAGTTGTTTATTTCATAGAAAACAGAAGAAACACCTCACCTGAAAGGACTGTGTACCCAAAATGAAACCCTGCAGAACCCCACTGGAAACCTCTGCAACCAATCAAGTTTCTGCACTGTCTCTATGAGTTCACCACTTAGCTAATTTTTAATCTATTGTGCTTTCACTGATGGATAAAATCTACCTTTCTAAGTAGAGTACCCTACAGCACCATGTCAAGTACACTGCTAAAGTTGTTACCATTTCATAGTTACTGCTAGCAGTCAATCCTATAGTCTCAGAGAAGGCAATCAGGTTTATATGTCTATTTTCACTATAATCTGGTAGACCAGCTCAATTTATGTTCCCATCCTTTCATTCTTTATCAATTGCGTTGCCAGTTTTTCACTATTATCTTGCCTTGCACTGAGGATTATAAATAGTGAGGTCAATCCATTCTTCATCTAGTGAGTATCATTACAGTGCTCTAATCTTCTGGCATGTTCCTAGTTTCTGGAAAGTAAATATCTTCTCTACATAGTGAGAAGAGGTATGAAGTTAGATATTACTGCAGCCCCTAAGTCTCATGAACAGCTTGATGCCAGAGGCCTAGCTAAACAAAAAGTAGTCATAACAGTGATACTATTCTGTCAAATATCCAAGTCTTTGTTGATCCTCATGAGTGCCTTGTGTCTCTAAACTTCCTTTTGATCTTCATGCTCCTCTAAATTTTATACTCCTTAAAATTGTAGTCTGGAAGGACAGGTATTGTACTGTACAGTACAAACAATGTGTTTTGCACAATCCCTGGCACTTATTGAAATGCTATTTTCATTCTTAGGAATGTGTTTTAGTCTGTTCAGATGGACTGTGAAGA
The DNA here is from genome assembly GCF_027791375.1 of Indicator indicator. Lineage (NCBI taxonomy): Eukaryota > Metazoa > Chordata > Aves > Piciformes > Indicatoridae > Indicator > Indicator indicator. The sequence continues at coordinate 23,917,652 of NC_072017.1, read as the reverse complement.
GTAACTGAAGGACTATCTGCATCATTTTACCAGGCTGTAATCTTTAACTGGGTTGTGACCAATTAATCTGACTAGGAGCAGACACAGTTATCAGAGCAAACAGCCATCTGTTCATATCCTCCCTTTTAACCGCTGTACAAAGTAGTCTGGAAGACGGAGAGAAGGGGAGAGAATGGAGGGATAAAGTGGCCTCCAGAATCATCTTCCAAAGCCCCTTATCTTGCTTTCCAGCAAGAAAGGGATATGGATTGAATCCTCAAATCGCATTTCTAAAAAGGAGTTTCATAATTCATTGCCTTCTGCTTTGCCTGATTCTATGCAGCTGAAGCTGCTGTACCTTTTGCTAATTGGGAAACTTTCATTTTGGTGGTATGCATTCTTTCCCATTCCAAACCTCCAGGCACAGGTGCAGGCAACCATCTTGAGTTCCACAATATGGTTAAGCTGTATCCATTAATATCTATAAAAAATCATTTGAGAGTTTTGGAAGACAGATGATTCTCACATGCAAAAGTTAAGTTTGCTTTTGCTTTGCTTTGCTCTGCTTTAAGGCGTGGGGGTTGGTAGTGTGCGTGTTATTTGGGGGTTTGGTTTTTTAATTGGATCATGTTACTAAACTGAAGAGATTACATTTGCACTGAGCCTGCGAAGGTGTGCACCCATGTGCTGTGTGAGAGGGTGCCTCCCCCCTCATGGTTTTTATTGGATAATGTACTTGTTCATATACCTCAGAGCTAAAAACCTTACTCACTATGGCCATCACTTTCAGCAGTGAATGGACTGGAAGTCTTTGATCTTCATAATGTGCTCAGTGAACAAGAGTACAGGGATCTAATTTCAATCACATTGATAATTTTGAGTTTGTTTTCTTTTTGATTGTGTCATACACTGTGACTTTCTCTAATGCTCGTGAAAGGAAGGAGTGCTTTGTGTGACAGGTGCTTAGTGAACTCAGAAGAATAAACTTGTTCTTTACTCTCTGATTTTCCTGTTATTCCAGTCCTACCTTCAAGTCCTTCCCTGAAGCACAGACTTGGCAGGGTTGTGTGGTGACATCAGACAATTATAGGTGTGTCAGGGCCCTGAAATGCAATGTGAGCTATTAAGTGAGGCTCTTGGCTAAATTTCTAGCTGTTTTCAGTCTGTGGAACTGCAGCTGTTTCCTCTGGTGGTGATGTCCATTTGGTCTTGCACTCACACATGCCCACTGCTATCCTTGTTCTGTATGCAGCACGTGTAGTGATGGTTCTGGTCTGTCACCAGAGACAAAACTAGTGTCTTCCCCACAAGAGTGGAAGAGCACTGGAACCAGTGCCAGTGATGTGATACCTCAATCCACATTGAACTGTGAGTGGACAAGCCCAGAATCTCAGTATCTAATGTGAAGCTAGCCCTGTGTAGGAAGGACATTTGGATTAGGTGACCTCCACACATTACTTTCAGCCAAAATATTTTTTTTTTTTTCTGCCATTGTTAGTATCCATGCCTCATTCATTCTGACTGTGTATGATCAAAAGTCAGTTTGTCACCACAAGATGGTTCAAACACGTTCTTGTGTTTCTTCCTGAAATTTACTTTTTTTTCTAGGCTTGGTGGCTCCATCTCAGAAGTCACTCAGATTCCCACAGTAGCTGCATTCTTGTCTACTTTCCCAGGTGTGGGGTCAGCTCTTACTCTGGAATACAAGTTCTGAACCATAAGGAATTAACAAATTATTAGAAGTGGCCATCTGAACTCACAGGCTTGTTCTTCACAATGTAAATCCTCCATTTACTTCAACTTACAGTAGTTTAGGATTCAAACAGTAAATGTTTCTTTAAGGTAGGGAAGCAACAGCTGTATTTCTGGCTTCCTTACTAGGAGTTAGTGGCTTAGGTAATTATGTTCATTGCTATTTGGAGCATAATCAGCAAGCATTCATTCTCCATACAGCCAGTGTATAAAATTTGCAAGAGCTGCATAGAGTGTGTACTCGATCAGCATAAATCATTTAGCAGCCCCCCACATAATGGACATCTGGCTATTGGGCTAAAAAAAAAAAAATCCACTTGGTAATACAGGCAGATGAGTCATGAACAAGTTTTCCAGTTATATATAAAAATTATCCACAAGAGTCTCTGAAAGCTGAATAGACTTTTGTTTTCTAGCCACTAGAAGTGGCTAGAAATGCTGTTGCAGTATTTTCATGTATTCTGAATATGTTTATTCTGTGCCAAGATGACATTTTGCTGCACTTAATTATTACTGATATAGCCCAGCTTTATTCACTTGAGGGACTGGGTGATTCTTTTCTGTTCACTGAGGGCTCCATGGCAGTGGTGTACCTATGTAAACAGATAGTCCTATAAGTAAGTTTGAACTTTGCACCAGGGTTTAATAGTTGCAGAATCTTCCCTGCCTGAATGAGAGACTAGGGAATCTTCTCTGTGCTTGAGGAGCAGTGTACTGTTGTTGTGGAAGCAAGAGCCTCATCTAATAATTCACTGGAGACTTCCTGGGATTAAACTATCAGAGTATGGCCCTCATTTAGACCACTGACATCAGAGTAGGAGTGTATTGGCTGAGTATCAGCAGCTGCAAGGGATGCAGATGATGAGCTTTCTCCTTGCCAACGGATGTCAAATCCCTAAACCTTTTCACTCACTGTTTGCCAGTCAGCACATGTGATGAGCAGCAAAGCACAGAGCTGAGTGAGCTCAGTTTCTTTCCTTTCTTGGACAGCTGTGTAACAAGAAAGGAAACATTGCCCCTTTCCATTGCACATCGTACTCTTTCTTTCAGTGTTACAACATGATGAATTGGTGGAGAAATTAAATATCTTACAGTTTCTTATTTGAGAAGAGAACTTGTTTAGCCCCTCTTAATACAAAAACTCTCCTCACTATCAATTATCTTACCTGGATTTAGCGCAGATTCTCACAAAATTTTCTTCTCTTTACTGCATTCTTCTATCCGCTGTCTGAAGCTCATTTGTGTACCCATATCACAGATGAAATGGGCACATCTTTGTGAGCATGACCTTTGGCTGGTTTGTTGCAGAGAATAGAATGCCATGGGTCAAACTCATTCATTTTTAGCGTTTGCCTGGCTTGCCTCATTAAGCAGGATTTGGCCCCGTAAGTCCTACAGAAATAGTAGTTCATTTTTGTATGATACTTCAGTTGCAAGTGTGTTTTGTTCTTCTTGTTACATTGTGGTACCTTTAAAGCAAAAAGGACTGATCAGATGTTTTGAGTTATCTCTGAACAGCATGGAAATTATCAATTACATTAAAATAAGACAAGAGGATCTCTTGGGTTTTAAGATACATATACTGATACTCTGCATTAGTTTTCAGTCCACAATCTTCAAGTCCTCCATAGAGGCAGCATTAGTGGGTAATATCTGCTGCTTTGGCAGATGCATTTGGCTTCCACAGAAAAATGCAGTTATGGAAATCTGTCTTTTTTAATGCTGCCACAGAAGGGCAAAACACTCTACAAAGATCTGGTCTCCCCAGACTCACAGCTCTAGGTTCAAGTAAGATAAAAGATAAAAATTGCTCGTAGATGTAAAAGGAGGAGGAGGAATAAGAGAACATGGATTATAGATCAAAGCTGTAACATTCTGTAAGCGATAATGTAAGAACCTCCTCTAGGCCACGGATCCTTTTAATGCAAATTTTCTTTCCTTCCTGAGTGGCAGATGGAACTCTCTACACATAATCCTATTTCTCCCCTTCTCTTCTGTTGTGCCTGGAAACCCATGTCACAAGTCAGAGTGGTGTGAGCTAGCTGCTGAGTTTGCTCTACAGAATTGGGGGTAAAGGGGACCCTGCCTGAAAGGGTTGTCAAGTGATTTGTCTGAGTCTCGCTAAATTCAGTTGTTCAGTGCTAGTGGAATTAGTTTCTCATTCACAGGGACAGAATTCAGACAGCAATCAGACTCAAAGCTGCCCTTTGAAAACATGTAGGTCTTGTCCCTAGGAGATGATGTACATCTAGATGCTAGGAAAAGTCATCCTAGGATGTTCCTGGGTGCTGACCTATGGTGGTTATGGAAGCAGTTTATATGAGGTGACTCTGGTATCTCCTAACTATCTTACATTGTGCCACAGCTTCAAAGCACTGAGCAAGAACAAGCTTGTAAATCTTCAAGGAGCTAGTGAAATGAAACAAACTCCGCTGAAAATGGAGGGAAAAGTTATCTGGTAAGGCAATTGATTAGACTAACAATGTGGCCGTGTTTCTTCATTCCATTTCTAGGCATGGAACAATGAAAAGACAGACTTTAATTTTTAAAAAAGGTGACTCTTCAGTGAGGCAAAGAAACTCACCCCAACGTTTGCTGGTGACAGGGAGCAGGGAGCAACTGAGCAGATGTTTACGCAACTGTTAAGATTTATGTGTGAAGACTGTCCAACCCTGAAGATGCAGGTTTTTATCTAAGGAAGAAATAGACAGTTCAATGGGTGATAACCTTCTCTATTTCTCTTCCTGTCAGGGTAAGAGACCTATAAGTAAAACTGTAAATTACCCAGCTGCAATTCTTGGGTGGTGCAGTACTTGGTGCAATAGATAAGGCCGTTTTTTTTCTACACAATGGTTTGTTGTTTTTTTTTTTTTTTTTTTTCTAGAAATAACATGTAAATATGACACCAGTTCTGGAATATACCATTTAAATGTTCACATTTAAATATTCTAGTGTGAAGCAATTACAGTGTTCACGTTGATTATTTGATGTTTTGTGTCTGTGTTTGAGATTCCAGGTACTGCCAGGGAATCAATGCAAATAGTTAGCATGCACTTTAAGTATTAGGTCCTACAGCTAAGGGATATTTCTGGATTTCCTCCTGTGAAGGAAATGAAGGCATTAAAGGAATGATTTGATTCGAGCCTTCAAATAAAATATGATAGTGTAAAAGGCTGTTTATTTTTCATGAAGATGGAAAAAATAGCAAAGAAGAGTACTGTATTTTTAGGATACTAGAAGGAAACACAGTTGATAAGGTCTCAGTGTTTTAAGTTATGCTTGTGCTGAATATGTACCAGCTAAGTAAGGAAAAAGATGCTATCTGTACTGGAGAAAAAAATTAAACCCATTTTTAAAACTTCAACATTAGTGAATTTCTATGAAGTAGTCAACTTACATACCTAGTAAATCACTTTAATTCTTGACAGATAATGTTGTACTAAAGAAAACAAAGTAAGATTATAATGGGATTTGGAGGCAGTGTACTTTGTGGGAAAGCAGCGTATTAGGATAAATTTTTCCACTTGTCTTAACCTGTTACCTTGTGGGACTCCTGTCATTAGAGCCTGAGGTAGTCCAGACTTCTTCAGCTGAGTTGCCATCTTGTTCCCTGTGACCTCCCTCTGCTAAGTTATCCTTTCCCTTCCTTAGGCAAAAGCAAGTTTGTGAAGTTGACACAATATGAAGGGACATTATTCCATTATCCCAGTTTTTAATGACACATGTCCACCTTGAGACATTCTGCCATTTCTGTACTGCTTTCTTAACCAATATATGCCAGTATATTAACTGAGTAGATGTTCCAGTGCCCAGGTCATTGCAGGCTTCATAAATTGTCAGAGGACAGGTCCAAATCTGTCTGAAAAAGTAATTGGCATTAATTGCAAAAGTGAAACACAATATAAGATTACACAGTGCAAGCCAAAGATGGGTATGATGCAGAGTTAGGCAGGGCTCTTACATCAGCAGTGAAACTGCCCACAGTGCAAGTGAGAGGACTTGCTGACAAAGCAGCAATAGGCAAATACTTTTCTTGCTCACAATTTGCAGCTACTTACTCAAGTTTTGTGGTGGTGTTTGTTTGGTTTTTTTCCTATAATATTCATTTTAAAGAAAGAAAAAGTTTCACCCAGCTTTTGGGAGGTCTTAATTTTTAGCTGTTTTTGGGGTTTTTTGATTGCTTGTGAGTGATGTTTCTATACAGATCCCTTATGATGGCATGCTGATTACATACCTTGTGTAACTGATAAGTGTGTGGCCAGCTCTTGCTACTTGCAGACCAACTCTGACTGTTCAAATTATCCAGGGACTGTACTCTTGAATGCATTTCTTTTTTTGCAGTGGGTTGCATTTTGCTGTTAACAATGTCTTCTGTTAAATTTTAAGGCAGGAGTTGAGAGGAAAAAATAAGAAAGTTCAGCAATCATGTTTAACTGTTACAAGATTCATACATGCAGAGAACTCTGGCTTTACAGATCAAGCTTGAAGGCCTGTGTAATTTTTGCCCTTTCTTACAGTCTTTGTTCCCCTCCACATTCTTTCTGTTTCCATCTCTCCTATTGATGTCATTTATTGTTAGCTAACAATTCTCACTTGTTATAGAAAGCTAAATGCAGATTGGTCGAACCAAGATCTGCATCTTGATTTGTTTTTTTTTTTTGAGATATATGGTACATGAAGTAATTAACAATTAAAACTGACGACTCAAACAGAGAAGTCCCTCTGGCGTGAAGATATAATGCAAATGTCAATAGGTGTAATTTGAAAAGTGTTGTTGTCTTAAGCCATAATAGGGAGTAGATGTCCTTTAGGATACCTGAGTAGGTTACTCAGACTTGGGAAGAACTCTGGAAGTGAGACTTTCAACTTAAAAGGCTCAGTTTGGTGTATGATAAAGGATGTGAAAGCTAAGCTTTGCACACCTTGTCCTTCAGGGCAGAAACTTCTGCCTCTGCTTATTGTGCTTGGGTGACTGCATAGATCAGCAAGTCTTTTCCTGGATGTATCGCTGCAACATGCAAACATGTGCCTATGGGATGGGAACTTACAGAATGCTGCAAATGAATGATTTTTTGTCTGAGCTGCTAACACAGCTGTTGATGTATGGGGAATGGTTGGATTGTAAGCCATTTGGGGCAGAGAATGATTTCTTGTGTAAGAGCATTTTTCAAGGCCCCACAGTCCTGTTGAAGAGCAATCTACAACATGCAGTTTGTCTGCTTTTGTGCAGTGCTGCACATGGAATTAGGATTTGGTGGTGGAGGGGAAGATGCAGGGGAAGGACAAATGTCTTACTTTTGACATGTGACCTATTTTAGCTACTGATTATGTTGAAATGGGGGTAAAATACATGGACAAACATTTCTTTCTCTATGTGTATAAATATGTATAACACAGTAGGTATTTTTCTCTGTGCCTTTTTTTTTTTTTTTAATTCTCTGCAGCAGTCTCTCTTCTGTGAGCCTATAGGATTATGTATTAAAGCAGAATTAATCCCTCATTGCGAAACACACAGGCTCAGCATTTGCCATGGCTTTGCTCTAAGAAAGGGATTCAGGCATTGTGGTTTCCATCAAAGAACAGATTCTTGGCAGAACCTTCTTCCATTTGTTTTTGCAAGTGAAACAGTTAATAAATCAGTCATGCATCATTGCTGGATTAGCAATCACACCCCCAAATGCTAATAACTGTTCTCACTCTTTCTTCTGAACTTAAATCCTATCAAAGGACACGATGTGTTTTGCCTTGGGTGGCTTTAGCACCCTAGTGAAGTATGGCCAAAGTCAACAGTCGATACACTAACTCTGACATGGTGAAAGAACAGTGTACCTTAACCAGACTCACTGTTCCTTAAAATGTTTTTAGTTTCTCCTGTCAACGTCTCAATGATTTTTTTTGTTTGTTTGTTTTTCCTTTGTTTTCTGCTGGTTTGTTGTTTTGGTGGGTGGTTTCTTTTTTCTACCTCAGCCAGTCTGGCCACATAAACTGAAACTGAACAGAAGGAAGTTTGCCACAATGAATCACTCAAGAATCTGTTGCAGGGTCGCACAGGCTAGGGGAGTTTTGCAAGGCTGAAGACTATAGAGGAGCTGGAACCAAGAAAATGAGGAGAAGGTAGGTACTTAAGTTCTTTCTTTCTTACTAATAGAGCCAATGGTCTTATTTACCTCTTCTCTGCAGCTGAATGATGGCTGTAAAACTGCCTGTGCTTCTTGGTCTCAAAGCAGAGAAACAGCAGCAGAGAGAGTTCATGGTCTGTCAGCTCTCCTTGTCTGTAGTCTCACAGGAGAATTGCTTCAAGTTGGATGTTGGGCATATGAAATATTATAACACTTTCATTGGTTTTGCAGTGCTCACCAATGAAATTACTTAGATCAGCAAGGACTCCTTACTTTACCTTGTAATTACTTTGTATTTATTTCCATGGTGTTCATTTTCACTGGGATTCATTAAAAATAAAAAAAGGAGTATTTTATATCCAGAAAACATACAGAAAGTAAGATTACACACATTATCATGTTTCGTTTTTAAGGAGCAGATACATTAAAATAATTGGGTTGGAAATCAATATATATATATATACACACACTAAAATATTTTGAATAATAATTTCTGTTCTTACAGTTTCATTATGTTTTACTGTCTGAAGGATGCATGTTAATGTAACTGTTAAATATTTTTCTCACAGCCTTACAATTTTTTTGCTGATCTGTTATTAGATTTAAAGGATTGTCTGGAGATTTTTCTTAATACACAGACACGGATAACAGGATAGAAACTGAAAGTTACAAACAGTGCTTAAACTTTATATTGAACACAGCACCAGTGATGCATGATTGTGCAAGTAACTTTTTCAAGTGCTTCCCAGTAAGTATGCAGCCACAGTATGTTTTCAGTAATATACTTTCTGATATGATCAGCATGGTTATCTTTGGAGTGAACTGCTGGGTAGATAAATAAATGGGCCAGCATTCAGAGCAGGGTTCACTGTGTCTGGCTCTAAGGCATCAGGCTGTTTCTTTCAGAACCATTATTTCCTTGACTCATAGAATGAAGTCTTCACAAAAAAATTAGTTTGTTGTTTCTTTTTTACAGACTGCAAACAAAAAATGGTGGAGGGGGGAGTGTGTTTGGGGCCAAAGTGAGAGAGCAAAGATCAACATTACTAGACAATGAGAGGTTAAATGTTTGAGTGTAGAATTGAAAAGTAAGAGATAAAAAATATTTGAGTTGAATGGAAAAAACTATGTGGAGGGAGAGCAACAATGTGAAAAACAAAATCTGGGAGGCACCCAGACTGAAACCAAACACTGATTTATACCAAGAACTCCCTTAAACAAAGACCGAAATGGGTCAATGCAATACCATTCAGTCCTCCAGCTTCACCTAATGCTCCTTTGTGGTCAGAGTCTCAGGTCACAGAATCACAGAATGTTAGGGGTTGGAAGGGACCTCCAGAGATCATGAAATCCAACCCCCCTGTCACAGCAGGATCACCTAGGGCAGCCTGCACAGGAATGTGTCCTGGAGGGTTTTGAAAGTCTTCAGAGAAAGAGACTCCACAACCTCTCTGGGCAGCCTGTTCCAGTGCTCTGTCACCCTTACTATAAAGAAGTGTCACCTTGTGTTGAGGTGGAACCTCCTGTGTTCTAGCTTGTACCCATTGTTCCTTGTCCTATCACTGGGCACCACCAAAAAGAGCCTGGCACCTTCATCTTGATGTCCGCCTGTCAGATATTTATGGATGTTGATAAGACCCCCTTTCAACATTCTCTTTTGAAGACTAAACAGCCCCAGGTCTCTGAGTCTCTTCTCATAGGAGAGATGTTCAACTCTTGCAGTCATCCTTGTAGCTCTCCACTGGACTCTCTCCAGCAGATCTCTGTCTCTTTTGAATTGGGGAGCCCAAGACTGGACACAATATTTCAGGTGTGGCCTCACCAGGGCAGAGTAGAGGGCAGGAAGAGCCTCCCTAGACCTGGACACACTTTTCTTAATGCACCACAGGATGCCATTGGAGTACACAAGGGCACATTGCTGTCCCATGGATAACTTGCTGTCCCCTAAAACTCCAAAGTCTTTCTCCATGGAGCTGCTTTCCAGCAGGATGATCCCTAGCCTGTACCAGTGCCTGGTGTTATTCTTCCCCAGATGCAGACCACTTCTATCTAAATGTAAAATAATAGATACTTTAAATTTAATTGAAAATTCAGGTTATGGGCTCATTATTGTGAATAGAATATTTCAGTGGCTTTCAAACTACCTCTTCAATTCCTAGTTTTCAAACTACATTTTTCTGGCTGCTTAAAACTCTATTTCTTGGTATGTTTGCTGACAGACTTGCTGTGATAGTTTTCTCCCAGCAGATCATGCATGTGGTACCCCCTGTTGTCATGCCAAGCAAAAATCATGGCACAGGAACCAGAAGGCCCACATGATGTTCCTGCCTTATTGCAGCCTCAGATCACTTGCTGTGTGAATTTTTTTCTTCCCTTTGGGTTTCAGCATTCAATGCTGTTCTGCATGACATCCTTGTCTCTAAACTGAAGAAAGATGGATTTGGCAGATAAACCACTCAGTGGATAATGAACTTGCCGCATGGTTGCACTCATGCAGTTAATGCCTCAATATCCAAGTGGAGACCAGTGATGAGTAGTGTTCCTCAGAGGTCAGTACTGGGACCAGTGTTGTTCAGCATCTTTGTCAGCAATGTGGACAGTGATGCGTCCCAAGGGTTCACCCTCAGTAAGTCGGTTGATGACACCAAGCTGTGCAGTGTGGTCGACATGCTGGAGGGAAGTGATGCCATCAAAAGGGACCTTGACAGGTTTGATGGGTGGGCTCTTGCAAACCTCATGTAGTTCAACAAGGCCAAGTGCAAGATCCTTCACCTGGGTAGAGGTCAAGCACAAATACAGACTGAGTGATATGTGGATTGAGAGCAACCCAGAGGAGGAGTCATTGGTGTATTGGGGGATGAAAAACTGAATATGAGCCAGCCACATACACTTAGAGCCTCAAAAGCCAGTCACGTCCTGGGCCACATCAAGAGGTGGAACTAGCAGGTTAAGGGAAGTAATTCTCCCCATCTACCATGCTCTTGTGAGACCTCATCTGGAGTACCAAATTCAAATCTTGGGCCCCCAGCATAAGAAAGACACGAACCTGCTTGAGCTAGTCTAGAGGAGGGCCATGAAGATGATCAGAGGGCTGGAGCACCTCCCCTTTGAGGAGAGGATGAAGGAGTTGGGATTGTTCAGCCTAGAGAAAAAAAGACTCTGGGAATACTTTATAGCCACCTTCAAGTACAAGAAAGATGGGGAGGGCCTTGTTATCAGGGGGATTGTAGTGATAGGGTTAAGAGTTTTAAACTGAAAGAGGGTAGATTTAGATTGGATATTAGGAAGAAATTCTTCACTGTGAGGGCAGTGAGACACAGAAACAGGTTGCTGAGAGAAGTTGTGGGTGCCCCTTCCATGGAAGTATTTAAGACCATGTAGGATTGTGCTTTGAGCAGCCTGGTCTAGTGGAAGATGTCCCTGCACATGGCAGAGGCATTGGAAATAGATGAGGTCCCCTTCAACACAAAACACTATGATTCTATGAAAAGCAGTGGAATTGCAAATATGATTATATAGCAGTTACTTGGGAAATGATGTGACTATGTTAGGTGAGACACAATTAAGAAAATGGAAAAACACTGAAACATAACACAGATAATTTTCAGTTCTTTAATGTCATGGAACTGTGTAGCGTTGAGGGCCTCTGAATTTTATTTTCCCCAAAGGCTTAAGACCTCTTGTCTTATTTTAAACAAAAGAGAGTTTGTTTGGTTGTTTTAGCATGCCACTATGTTACTCTTCTGGGGTTTTTTTCTTTTATAAATGAAGAAAACAAATGTGCTGTGTAAATATTTGCAAGTTAGCTTTGAATATGGCATGCAAACCTAGTGTCATGTAAGGAAATTATTTTTTTTTCTTTCTCAGAAAACAGTAGGCTCTAAGCCTGTGGCTACCAGGAAAATCTGAATTCAGTTCCTGCTTTGCCACAGATTTTTTTTTTTTTTTTTTTTTAATCACCTTGGGCAAGTTGCTTTGTCAGTAAGGCCTCTCAAGACCTAGGCTACCTTTCTACCTGAGGGCATCACGATGATAAGGAAGAGTGAGCTGCTTCACTACTGCTCTGATGGGAACCATGTAAATACCTACAGCAGTCATCTCCTCTCCCTGCAGCAGACCCTGCCCTGAGGAAGGTAACTTCAGATCTGGCTAGATGATGAGTAGTATTTCAGCACTGAGGGTTGATCCCCAGGCCCATATTCAGTGGACAACAGGAAATCATATGACAACTAAGAACCAAATGTAAATGCTGAGCCATATTGCGAAGCTAGAGAAATATGCAGTGCTTCCATCTTGTGACACATAGTGTGTATTCCATTATGTTTCTTCAGTCTTCACAGCACAGCCTCAGGGCATGAGAATCCTGAGCCATGACAAGGTTTTAGAGGTGCTGCAGCAATACAAATGCTGCTGCTACCACTAACCAGAGTGTTCTGTGTTCACAGTGGTATTCTCTGCAAAACCACAAACCCAAGTTAATTACACAAGGCAGGGAAATGTGGAATTACGACAATAATTAGATCAGGGCAGCAGCCTTGGTCCAGAAAAACAGCTTTAAGCACAAATGTGCTGGAGAAAGTTCGGTCCAGCTCATTAGGACCTATAAGGGTTGTAAGGGATCTTTGGGGAGCATGTCCTTTTTATCTGCTGCCCAGCCAATCTGAGATCAGCAGCTCCCACCTAGGGAAGTCAGATATTGTAATCCTCCTTCCATGCTCTTGAGAGAATTTGCCATCTAATGTGCGCTTGTGTGTTGTTTGGGTAGAGGAAAACATATGTATGTTTGTCATGAGGGTTAGTAATTAGAGTTTATTTATGACTCCTTCTAGTTGAAATTTTCCAGGGTTAGTGGATATCTTGTGTTCCAATAATACTGAAGTTAGGATTATCTGCAGATTATGGTTTTCTAATTTTTTCCTTCACCTTTTATAAGTACTGCCCTGACAATTTTGCTCTGCCAAGTGAAATATCTACTGGATTTTACACCTGCTGTTCCCTTGCCTGTTTAGAAGCTAATCTGGATATGACTCTTATCACACTGCCAATGACTCCTCAGTGCTCAGGTTAGTCTTTTGAAGCAAATAGAATTTGTAGTCACTTAACTGACATCAGTAAGAATGGAAAATTTTAACTGCAGCTGTTCAAAAAATCAGTATGGGGTTAATATTGATCAAACGTGGTAATCCTTGATTTCTTAAATCTCCTTAGAGGAGATTGCACCCACAGTGGTTTCTCATCTATCTCAAACAGCTGTGAGGCAGCAATTTTGGGGCTTTAATGCAATTCAGTTCCCACTAGGGAAGGACAGTGATATCTCCTTTCCTGAACAGATGCTGATTTCAAATAAATGGGTACTGGCCAGATGTCCACATCCTGTGGACTCCAGAAACAATTTATTGGTTTGATACTGATAGACATAGAAGAAGGTGTTATAAGGCTGAAGATAAAAAAGATGGAAAGAAAAAAAAAGGGGGGAGGGAAACAACTTGACAACTGCATGGAGGTGAGGAAGGATACCTGAGGGAGAGAAGTAAGCAATATGGATATATTCATATGAAATGGGATAGATGGGATTAAAGAAACCAAAAACATGGTTGTATGTAGTAAATACAAACACAGAAAAGAGAGCCTGAGAGGAAAGAGACTAAAAAAAGAGAATATATAATGAGAAATATCTTGATGAGCTGGTAGAAGAATGCCTCTGAAAGAGTAAAAATGCACAACTACCAAGAACTGAGAATTATGACAAGCCTGAGGTGAAACACAAGCCTTGGCAACAAGGGAAATGAAGCTCTTTAGAAGAAGGAAAAAGTAGGTTTACAAATAGAATACAGATGACACGTTCCGGAGTTCTTAACTCTGGAATTAAGTCTTAGTCTGTTCAAAGTTAGTTGATGTATTATTATTTTTAAATACTTAATTTTTCTCTTCCTGGATAAAAAAATCACTAAGAAGTGTAAAGTATTGTAATTTTTTAACAGCCTTTTCTGCAAAAGGTCTCACATTTTCATTACCGCCACTGTATGGTGTAGTGAATGACCCCGAGAGCCTGCCACCTAAGGACTTCAATTTTTGGCAGGTCTAACTTCCTCTGTAGGGGCATGCCTGCAGTATGACACAGAGAAGAGATGGCTTAAGGCAAGCTGCATGAAGTTATTGTTGCGCTGTGGTTATAGCAGCACAAGCCCCAGGGTGGTCTGTGAGTGCCTAAGTAACGTTCGAGAGCTGAAACCTATTCTATTGTCACTACTCTTCTTTCAAGTGTATTGTCAGTGGCAGTTAAGTGCAGGATGGTAGTGCAGATGTGTCAGGATTGAACAAAGTCAACATTTATAAAAATGCACTAATGAACACATTTAATGTTGTGTGTTGTTGCATCTGCTTTCCCAATCATGGTCACAGCCTTGTGTCTCACTAGTCCTGTCTACTGCTAGGAAACTGTGTGCCAAAAAAAGCCACCCCATTTCAGTAGGGTCATCTACTAAGAGAACCTGAGCTCCTGAAAGCCTTCATTCACTTTAAATGGAAAGTGTAATCTGGGCGGTTTTATTTTAGCTGCTGGGAGCTAGATTACAGTCAGATGACCATTTTATCCCCCAGCACAGTGAAACTCCTAGAAAGGACTTTGAAAAAAATTATTTCCTCTGTGTCTAGCTGAGGAATGACATTTCATGTAGAAGAGGAGTTGCTTTTCCATTGAGACTAAAGATTAATCTTCAGGTAGCTGAAACCTCTTAGCATAATTGATTCTAAAAATAACTCTTCAGAACAAGACTTGGATTATAACTGAATATTGTTTCAAGTAAAAGGAGTAAAACTTCAGTCTAGTCCTTCAAGAATATACTAAGTGGTATGTGTTTGTTTTACCTTTTTAAAGTAACTTTTCTTTAGAGTATCTCGTTTCAAACGGTGTATGCATCTGATTTATGCAAAGCAGCTTACATATGTGCCAGTGGAGAACTTCAGTTCTTATTCTGAGTTCTTTATCTTCTCAGTATGTTAATTCTCATGGCCCCACTCAAAACATTTAGCTTTGTTCTTCAAAGCAGAAAAACATCACCCTGTGCCCTCTTACCTTGTTTGTAAATTTTTACTTTTGAAGCTCAGATGAAGGAGAAAAAGAAAAAAACAACAACAAAAGATCAGAGAGCAAAACAGAAGGTTTTAGATGAGTGAAAGGGTATATATTCAGGGTGATGAGGAATGCAAGCAAGATAAAATCCATTAGTTGAAACTGGTAACGTTTTTTTAGACCTAAGATATACCCAAAAAGTTACAAAGGGGGGAGTACAGCAAAAGCAACTTTTATTTTCGGTATTTGGAAAATTTTATTACTAACTTTAAGGGTCATTGCTGCAAGTTCAAACAAATTAGAGAAAGTGTTATTTGTTCCTATTTCTAACAAACCACATTTGATAAGACATTGGAGTACTGTCCTCATAATAATCCTCTTGCGTATTTTTCTTGTTTTAATTTCTGTGCAATAGCTCTTTTAATGTATTGTCATGCCAACGTATGCCTTTCTATAGAGAAGTTTTCCACATACAAATTATTATTGCTCTGTGATGTAGCTCATTCATTTGCTCATATTTATGCTTACTCTGAAGGAGAAACATCTTTGGGAGTTCTGGAGTTTGACTCTGCAACTGACTTTCTGTGTCTGTGATCTTACAGGCATAGGGCAATGTATTCAAAAGTGTTCTTCAGATCTGGTTATTCAGCTTGAAGTGTTAATTTTCAGGCTCTGGTAACATTTTTGGAAGTGCTGAATGCCTTTTGTGCTGACAAGATCGTTCACAGGAGCAGCACTCCCTCTAATAATCAGTATATTCAATAGCTTAGCCCTGGAACAAAAACATTAGGGCCTTCAAAGAAGAAGGCTTTTTTTTTTTTTTTTTTTTGGTGCGGAGGGTGTTATAAAATCTTATTTCAGTGCTGCCTTAGTTGCCTTCAGTAGTGAAGCACAGCCAATTCTTATCAGCTGTTCTTGTAAATCTTTATAAAATGGATTAATGGAAGTCTCTGAATAGGTGCTTTGTCATGAGCCTGATAGTAGCCAATGTTCATACTGTGAGACTCCTACTACCAACAGCAGCTTTAATGCACACTCTTACGGAGGCTTCTGATCAGTGGTTATGGCTGACAAGACAGCAGAAAAAGGAACTCTTGGAGATCTAACAACTCATCATTTTAATTCAACACTCTTGAAGACTGTGGTGGTTTCGCTGTTTGCCAGTGTTTAATATTTGTACAGTGGTGGAACGGTCATGGAGATGTTTGTAAACATCAGAAGATTACTCATGGAAATCCACTCTCTATGCTTTGCTATCGATTATTTTCCATGAAAGTTTCAGCTAATCACTCATCCAAAAAGTCAGTGGACGAAAAGCATACATGTAACTCAAACAGTCAGTAGCTGGTGTGTTCACAAACAACCAGCATCTGCAAAATAGGCCACCAAACCGTTTGACAAAAGCATGGAGGGGCAAAATGTGTTCCTTTACAGTGAAAAATACTTGTGAATGATCATGAATTAGAAAAGATGAAAGTTAGTGTCAGCTGTCAAAAAGGATTCAGCCAGCTCCAACACTGGCATTTGAAATATCTGTTAAATTCCTGGAGGTGTAGAAAACAGTCTGCCTGTTAGGGACATACCTGATAAAAAGGTAATTCCTCTTTTTAGTCAAAGCTATATAAGCACATTGAGAAGGTTGAGTCCACCCAACATAAAAAAATGCAGTCTCAGTTTCTGCTGTTGTGCAGCTTGTCCATTTGCATACAAATGTCCAGCACTATAAAGACTGGAGCATCAAAAGTAAAGTTCATTATTACCTAAAGAAATCTACAGGGAGGGGGGAATTTAAAGCTATTTCAGTATGGTTACAACAAGGTGCTTCATGTCAGTTGGATGTTGAATCAATGTAATGTTGTTTCAGCAATGAAATATGACAAAGGGATAAAAGCAAGACTTTTTTTTTTTTTTCCTACTTCTTTTTCTTTTCTAACAAAGCAGTTGCTGGCAAATCAAAGACCAACTATGTCATGTGCAGGAGGAGAAATCTCTAATAGACCGCTTTAGATCTCTTCAGACATCTGATATCATAGCCCTGAAGTAGTGGGCAAGAAATTACACAGCCCCTCTGTAGTGAGGTGATTCTCACACTGATTATAAAACAACTTGATCCATATTGGCATCCCTTTATGGATTGAAGCCCTTGTGCCTATACTGATTACTGAATGAAAAGCAGTTTTCTATGGTGTTGTGGCTTTTTTAATTCATTCAGTTATTTTACAGAGACTGTGGAGGGGATACAAAAATAGCATATATGAAATGCACAGATATTGTAAGCTACAGTACTTTTACCATACTGGGTGTTCAGCACTGTGTTAGCACAGTATAAATATCATAGACAAGACTGTTCCTTTTCTTCTCTGAATATTTCATTGCTTGGCCAAGTTAATTGTACACAAGCACAGCTTGACGTTCCTTAGCTACTTCCTTTCAAGATGAGAGAAAACACTTGATGAAGGACAAAAAGTCTGATTTGCAGCAGATCAGTCAAAGTCAATTCCATTTTAATTGGAAAATGTTAAGGCATTTCTTCTTAATTAGTCAAGGCTCTTCATAGCAGATATTGTAGCATTACGAGGAGATAAGGATAGATAGAAGGAACTATCAGTAGATCGTTTATTCATTTTGCTTCTTAGTTAATGAAATTGTTACCTTTGAGTGTTAGTTACCTTCAAGGAGGACTCTTTCCATAAGGACTCTTCCCTGGCTTTTTGGACATCCATGCTCTTGTTCCAAGACAGTACTCTGTTGGTAGCTTCCAGTGATCACCTTTGTTTACTGGAAGCTACCTACTCTCACTTGTGCCAGTGTGACTGACTTCAAACCTAGGTCTGTGAAATGGTCTATTTAGAAATGAAATGAAATAATGTTCACATTTCAGTAGGGCCTAGCCATTTTGCAAGTCTGTTTTGGAGTGCAGTCATGCAAGTTGTTGGGTTCTGCAGGGTATTAACTTCTGCCGAGGGGCTGTGGCTGTGAGGAGCAGTGCTAGGAACCTGTGGCAGTAGATACTCTGTTTAAGGAACAATGACAAGGAACAACAGTCTGGAAATACAGATTCTCTTTAGAAATAAAAGGTCAGTATTGCTTCCATTTCTGCAGACACCTCTAATTATTATATTACAATGAAGTAGCTAGTCCCTGTCTTAGGTACTGCCAAGTTCTAGTTTTGCTAGAAGTGTTTCACATGCCCTACATGTCATGAAGGAGTTGAACAGGTTGTGCCTAGACTTGGAAGAAAGGGTACATAAATAGATGGGTTTTATTCTGTTAGTATCTGATCCAAAGACCTTTTAAAAGTAGTAGAGAGCCATGACCAACTTCAGTGAATGTTGAATCAAGCCCTAAATCAGTAACTTCTATTCAGCAATACAGTCTTTGAAAGGCTCTAATCAAATGGATGGAAACACTTCTGCAAAAGCTTCAGATCATCCCTGGTTCCTTATCCTAGGTCCCTCGGCAGCCTGACTGCTTTCATCTCTGCCTAGCTTTGCAATAGCCTGAAGCATTATAAAATTCCTCAACCCTGTGCCCTTTGTTGTATAGAAGCATATTCGTTGACAAACTGCCTGCAACAGACATACTTCATCTAGCATTGAAGACTAAATAGGAATGTTTTGTGGTTCTTCTGTTGTAGTTGTGCTTGTTTTGTGTGGGAGGATGATAAGTTTTGTTAATCTAAGATGTTTCTGCAATTTTAGAGTCTTTTTAGTGCTGCTTTTTGGTGTTTGAAAGCAGCTGGATTCTTTTTATCTCCAAACTTGCCAGATGAAATTTATTCCACAAACCCTTTGGCATTTTCCAGAATACATTGCCAGCCCTGACTTTTTAAAATAACTCCATAGCTTTTTCTTGTGCCATTTTTCATCTTGTTTTCCAGGTATTTTTAGTATAGAGTAAAAGCTTGAAAACATATGCATAAAATGAGTGCATTTCAGAAAGAAGCCTGAGGTTTCGAAGAGAAACGGGGTGAGAAACAAAGGCATATCAGAACATACATCAGAAAAACCTGCCAGGCATTTTGGATCTAATGCAGTTCATAAGTTTCATGCTTTAGTGTGCAGAGAAATCTCAGCATTCACTTGTAGCCAGTAACTGGACACATGGAAGTTTTTTGTGTGAAAAAGAAAAATAATGCAACATTGCTTTGCCTGTGTAGTGAACACTGCCATTTTGCCAATCAGTTTTCTATGCAAATTGCTCTGATTTTGTTTGGATTGGTCTTTTTCCCAGTGAAACAGGAAGAAAGCCACTTTCTGAGCATTTGGAATGTCACTGGGGATATTTCTGTTAAGTACCATCATTAGAAAGTTCAGAATTGTTAGAAAAGACTTCTCAAGTCAAACATGAATACATACATAGCTACAACTGAAGATGCCATAACACATAGTCTTTCAAACTCCTGTTTTTCCATTTATCTGGATGTTTGTCTTGTATTGATCTTAGGAAAGAACAGTGATAATAAGCAAGCTAATAACAACCTCTGAAGGGCACGGGAAATTGCTGCTTGCATTGCAGCCTTATCATACGTTGGGCTTACAGCTGATGAGTGGTTTTTCAGAGGGAAAAGTATCTCTTGTCGTTGCCAGGCAAGGAACAAGGTCAATAGCAGGGGATGTTGAAAGCATTATTGATGCAGTGAGGAATATACACGTACATATCAGGTTCTTGCTCAGTGCTGCCGACACTGTACAATGACATGAATCATTGAAGAGGTCTGGATCCTGCCATTCTCCACATAGGTCTCTCGCATGCAGGGATATCTCCAGACAATGTTAATCAGTGGGAAAGACATTTCCTCCACTGTGACACTGTATTGCCAACTTACCAGCCAGGCAGAAGGGCTTAGAAAAGGGAGTTCTTCTTCACTTTTTCTTTATTCTGTACAATTACTTGCGGTGGGGTTCTGGCACCATAAAAATGGATCCAATACCCTTAGCATATGTACACAGGTAAATTCATTAAGAGCTGCTTAAAAACTGTGTGCAGCACAGCATAATTGATAGGGAAAAGTGGCTTAGAAAAACTTGGATTTTACCCATTAGTATTTGTTGTAGCTTCTTTCATTTGCAATGGAAAACAAACAAAAACCAACCCCAAAACTTTTTTTACTTTCTCCTTTGCTCTCCTTTAGACTGTAGACTCACTTAAATACTGTGGATGAAAGCCCAGTTCTACTGAGGCCTGCAGCAAATATCGCACTGACTCCACTTGAAACCAAGATTTTGCCCTGAATTTATAAAGTGGTAAAGCACTATTAAACCACACATGCCATAACGCACACCCAAAATGCCAGTGGTTTCTTTTCAGAGATTGACAGAAATGCTCTTGCAAGATCATGCAGTATTCAGTGTTTGTGTTGTCAGATATCCAGTATTGTTGGTATGCAAATGAATGTTGTTATCCACTCCACCACCCAAAACTGTTTGTAATGTCAAGTGGACAGTGGACATTTTTTACAAGCTACTTTGAGTTTTAAATATATTGGCCTGTACTTGAAGTGCTTTGGAATTTGGCTTTTATGAATACATGAGATTTATCTCCATTTGCCAAAGAAAAAGTCACTATTGAGTTCAAGCATGGTTTCAAAATATCAGTTTTGTGTGAGAGCAAGTAGTGTAGGGTAATCTCTGAGGGTCTCTGTTATGAGCTTCTCCAACATGTTTCTGATTTGTTTCAGAAGAACTTTGTCTAGGCATAGAAGTGGAAGGATCTTTTGATTCTAAGACTTCCCATAAGGACAGTTAACTGCAATTCTGTATGGCACCTTCTTCCTAGAAACTGAAATAATTTTGTGCAGATCACTATACAGTTCACTAAGTGGTACTGTCCGTCACTTCTCAACTGATATAAGCTATTCACTGAAAATCAAAGAGTCTGTAATTAATACCAACTCTGATCTGCACTGATCCACCCAAGAAGTAAGCACCATTGTAGTCATACAGACTGAAAGTGACATAGGAACATGCAGCTGTAGTGGTGGAGCTGCTTCCAAAGAGTTTACTAGTTCATGTGAAATAAATGTCGATGCACTGTGGCTGACACATTTAAGACTGTCAGGGTTTTTTCTTGGGTATATTGTGATTTCCCAGAGTTATGAGACTTCTAATGGATAAATTTAAACCAAATTGCTTTTTGTGAAGCATTCATCTTACAGACTGTTCATCTTGTGTCTCTGTACTTAAATGGATTTTGATGTTTCATTCACTGAATTAAGACTTACTTTCTGCAGTCACATTATAAAGGAGGCTCTCTAAAAAGTGTAGTTCTCCTTATAGTCAAAAGATGGTAGTACAGTTTCTATGCCAAGTAGAGCAGCAACACAGAGCAACAGCTATGCATCCATTGTTTGCTTTTGTAGGAAAGGATACAGCAACAAAAGAAGAGTGAGAATCTGCAGATGAGATCACAGAACCAGTTGTTTGTCAGGCAGTAGCTATGGCCAAGATCTTCTCTGGTAGTCAGTAATTCTGAATGTGGCCACAACAGCCAGGTTTAATTGGCTCTGGAGCAGCTATGAAGCCAGCTGGTGCCAGGATGGAAATCTGTAGTGAAGGGCTTAATGAAAGGTTTAGGAGGCTGAGTGTTAAATGAAAACACCCTTCTCACCATTTCTGATATTTTCAATAAAATCTCTAAAAGCAACAATTCATATTAAAGCAACAATTTTAGTAAGTGTTTTGTAGGGAGGTGTAAAATAGTTCATAGCAAGGAAATGGTGCTTCTGGTCCAACTTGAAGGAGAGAAGTCACCACGTGCAAACTGCCCAAAAAGAGATTTAAGACAGGCTGTTCCCTGAGAAATGTGAGCTCTTCCCATCACGTTTTATTTTTTAGGAATACAAAACAAACAATATGCTGATGCTAAAGAAAAGGAACTATCTGGTTTGTTTAGTAGCAAACAATGAGATTTGAATTCATTTTTGTCTGTAATGAATCCTGTTAGAGTAGTTGTTTGCTTGATCATACTGCTGATTACAGCAGAACCTGGAAATTTTATTTTACATGAGGGATGGATTATGTTCTTCAGCACAGTAGAATCATTTAAATTCTAATATTCTTGTCACAGAAATACTTAGATGCATATGATACTGCAATCTGAGCTGAAAGCAGGAACATGGCTGCATGCAGTTTGTGCAAATATTGTGACTGAACATTTGCATCCCTTAACAATATACAGCGAGTACCTCTGTACACACTGCTATGGTGAATCTGCTTAGAAATAAGACTAATAACTTGAGATCCTGTAATACATGTGTTCTGCTTTTAGATATGTAAAATGTACTTTGGGAACTTCCGTTCCATGTGTACACTTCAGTGCCTGTAAAATTTGTGCTTAGCCCTAAAAGAATGTCTAGGCACCTTATGGAGTCAATGAATAGCCTTTAAGCTCTGCATAGATGTATCCAAAAGACAACAGAGAGCACAGGACCTGGTCCAACTTCTCTTGCTTTCAGGAATACAAGGTACAGTTGAAAGCCACACATTATTATATTTTTCTACTGAGGATTCCTTTATGGATGTCATCAACTGCCACAGGACTGTATTAGGAGAAGGCAAAACAAGTAGTGATATTTGTCAGTTCTCTGGCTTTAGGTTGAAGAGTACAATGCCATAAAAACTGTGCATATCAAGGCAGAAAGCCGTTTCTGGGGTAGATATGAGAGCATTACGCTGCAAAATAGAAGGTTTCTTTTCTGCTCCCTGATTTCAGGCTCAGCCCCAGAACAGGCAGAAGTTTGCAGCTCCTAGAGTCAAAAGATTAGTTCCAGGTCCTGGGATTATCTGAGATCTAAATAAGTCTCTCCATGATCTGGGGAAAATGATGGAAGGAGCAGATGCAATGCTTTCAATTCCTTTCCACTAAGCAGAGCCCTCTCATTTCTAGAAATCAAGGAACTCTGCATGGAAAATGACTTGTGCAAAATCTGAAGGAGAGGGAAGATACTGCTTATGCACATCATTGCAGCTTTTTCCTTCCTCTTCTAACAATCTTCATATTAATTCACTGTGATTTCTGCATCATTCTGGTTGTCTCTGGAAATCCAGTTTTTTAGGCATGGCATAGTGTGCAGTTCCTAAATTACGTAATTCACACAAATGGCTGATTTGGACTGGAGTGTTGGAAAGGATTGCTAATGAGTGTTTTGAGTAAGTGCTTTCATCATTTCCATTCCACTTGGAATCCCAACATGCCCACAGAGTTACTCAATTCATTCTAAATTGGAGCTGAAGCCATGAAGAAGTCTAACTTAATGTGTTAGTTACATTAGAATATAATTCTTCTGGTGAATAATTTTGGTTTGCGTGTTCTGACTTGATTCCTGGTATTTAGCAAACATAAGGATATTCCAAGTAGGTAGTGCTGTTTCTGGAAATTTCTCTCCTGATATCCATGAAGTCTGGAGACATTCAGTTCAGAACTTTTAGGGTACAAATGGTGTTACAGCAGGCAACTAAGTGTCTCTGTGCTGACTTAATGAAGCTAAAGCTAATTATTTCTTCTTCTAAAATGGCCAAATGGAGAAGTCATGTTGAGGTACTAAAATGCAGGAAGAATAGGGAAGGTGAAAAGGCAGGATCCAAATTGTGCCACCAGCTAGTCACCTGTTTTGTAAATAAAACTATGTTTTACTTTCCTTTTACAGGGAAAGTAAAACATCTTCCCACGTTTATACCAACACTTTTGTTCCACCTGCTGTCTCTTGCCAGCTGTTCTGTAGTTAACTGTAAGCAAGCTAAATAATTTTATTTAACAATAAAGGCCCCTGAACACTGTATGTACTGTATTCAGGAGGCTCTTGCTGGATACATCTTTAAAACATGTCCAGCTGTGGTTGAAATCAGCAATAGCTGTTAAAGGCAGCACCTGCAGCTCTGTCGCCATGACAGCTGAGAAGCTGTGCTATGCTTCTTGCATGCAGTGTTCTCTGGGCACGAGACAAATTCAACAGCATTGTGTTTTCTCTTCCAAAATTATGTCAATAGATACAATCCAGACCTTAGAAGAGAAATAGGAAAACTTGAGTAACTTTCTGCCGGAATTATAAACCCTCTGTTCTATGGAAGCTTGCAGAATTGTTTCTCACTCTTCGATGATAATGTGTCTGAATTTCTGGACAAACTAGTGAGGCATAGATGAGGCTTTCGCTTTTCACTTCTACACTGTTAGAACTCTGTAATTTCAGATGGTCAATGGCAACTTTTACTCTTCTGTTTTTTCATTATCTTCATCAAGCTGCCTGTGCTGTAGCTGCATAGATCTTGTGCAACTTCTTTCTACTTTATCCATTCTGCACCTACAAACCAGATCAAGATTTCTGGCTGACATTCTTCTTTTGATGTTTTGGGGCTTTTGTTCATTTGGGGTTTTGTTTGTTTCAGTTTAAAAGCATTTGATTTCACGTGCGTTTTATTTGGGTAGAATGGGTACAGAAAAAATCAAATAGCATAATGTTAAGTGGTAATATTTTAGGTAGCATCAATTTATTTGATGATGTAAGCAAATCTGGAAGCATGTGAGTGTTTTGAAGTGAAGAGGGATATTTTATCATGCAGTCTTTTTGATCAGAAACTCACAGATACATACCTGTGCAGAGCAAGAAAACTTATCATCTTACAAGTAGAGAGTAGAAGTAGGAAGCCATGAGCACAAACATCTAGAAGAGTTCTTGACATTCTGATATAATAATATTTGACCTAGTAAATGGGGGACTATTCTTCAATATTTCTCAAACAAGCAAGCAAACAAAAAAACCAATTAACAAATTATGAGACCTGTGGACTTTGCATATGAAAAAAAAATGGAAGACATCCTGACTGGGATTGAGTGTTGAGTTCCTATGTTGGTATTTTTCAGGTCTCTTGGTTTATGTTGTTGTTTTTGTTTTTACATCAGTCAGCTGTCTTATGAATAGACTGACTTGTATTTAGCGATTCATAAGGTTTATTTGAGGTGAAGCACCTTGTTAGAGATGGTGCTTTGCATGTTACATGGTCATAACATGTAATTTCACAGAGCAGTCCATGTTCCACTCTCCAGGCAGGTGAACATCATCTCTGCTTCACACCCTATGGAGTGACTAGTTCATTGGCCATGTCATGCAATCATATCACAAAAATCTTGGGTCTGTCAGTGTTTAATCTGCCCTGAATGATGTCTGCCAGATCAGTTTATGCTACTTGTCACTATTTTCTGGCCTGGCTGCCAGAGCCTTGGCAATGATTTCTGCTTCTAAAGCAATGAAAGAAATAGGCAAGCCTGCCATTGGGAGCATAAACTAAATTTGAAATCCATGAGAAACCCAGACAGAAATCCACCTTTGATCTGGTTCCTGTGTGTTCTAGGCTAGAGGAAATCAGGTTAGTTTTAATCCCCATAATAACTATTTCCTTGGCTGAACTTAGGCAAGATCTGTGCAAGGACTGAGGCCAGATATAGGGCTTGCCTACTCTCTGGGCTAGACTAAGAGTCCAGGAACCCTCAATCTGGAAAAGTCACAGTGGACTGCAGCCTTGTGCACAGCACTATGGCTTATTAGTGACCATGCACAGAGCCAGACTATGTGTTTCTGCACTGAACTCCCCAGCGTTTCTGGTTTGTGAGTCAGTATGTAGATCCCTGCCAGCTTGGGTGGCACTGATCCCACATTGTAGACATGACCTTAAGAACCTAATGGCCACCTTAAACATATCAGGCAGAAATGTAGGTCTTCAAAACTTGCCACGTAACCTAGATGTCTGGAAATGCTAAAGAGCAGCAAGGGCTGAGCAACTGGCAATCTCTCTCATACCTGGACACATCAGAAGACACTGTGCCTGTCCACTCTGAAGCAGATAGTCTGGGTGTGCTCAGATACCTCCTCTTGACCCCAACAAAATAGCTCCTGCCATCAGGGACACAGAAACCTGATTCTGCTGCTAATGAACAGCCAATTACTGAAGGAGAGATTCGACTTTCAAGGTTAGTGCCTTAAAACCAGCCTGACTACTAGGCTACACAATGATCTTTGTTCTCTCCCTCACTCTTATTTAGTAATATCAGGACAGCAGCTTCAGGAGAGTTCCTACCTTAGAACAACCTAAAAAGATACGATTAAATAAGAGAATATGTGTTAAATAATCATGTTAAACTTTCATCTGACTGCTGGTAGATTTGAGCCCGATCTGTCATCTCTTGAGTATTCTAATTGCCTCTCATCTTTTCCCCAGTCAGCTTTCATGAGAAAGAGAAGTTAACTCAAGAGAAGGGGTATGTATGAATCCCAGCTGGAGATGAGCATTTTCCTGCGGTCCAGATGAGGATACCAAGTTCATTGAGTATTTCGCAGTAGCTAAGTTAGGCAGCTCTGTGCTAATGTGCTGGCTTTTGTGGGTGTCATTCCTGTGGATTGCTTAAGCACAGAACTCTTGGCAGGGGGATTTGCAGACTGCAAGGCACCTTGTGGTTAGGATCTGAACTGACACCCCTGCCTGTGCCTCTTTGTGAATCTGTCTCTCCTTTTATTTACTGCTGGTTTTTGGGTTGTTGAGGCGGGGGGGGGGGTGGGGGGGAGGGGGGGGAGTGTGTGTTTTGTTTTGTTTTTTCTTTTTTTACTCAGCCAAAGCATGTCAGTCCAAGTAAAAAAGAAAGGAGAAGCTTTTCTTTATAATACAAATCATAGAATGGTAGCGGTTGGAAATGACCTCTGGAGATCATCTAATCCAACCCCCCTGATAATGCAGGTACACCTCTATCAGGTTGCACAGGAACACCTCCAGGTGGATTTTGAAAGTTTCCAGATAAGGGAACTCCCCAGCCTCTCTGGGCAGCCTGTTCCAGTGCTGTTATCCTCAAAGTAAAGAAGTTTCTCCTTAAGTTCGAGTGAAACCTCATGTGTTCTTGTTTGTACCTAATGCCCCTTGTCCTATCACTGGCTACAACTGAGAAAAGGCCCAGCCCCGTTCTCATGACCTCCACCTTTTAGATATTTATATGCATCTATAAGATCCTCTTTCAGTCTTCTATTTTCCAGGCTAAAGGGGCCCAGGTCTCTCAGCCTATCCTCATAGGAGAGATGCTTCAGTTCCCTAATGATGTTTGTGTCCATCAGTTGGACTCTCTCCAGTAGTTCCCTGCCTTTCTTGAATGGGAGAACTGGACACAATATGCCATATGCAGCCTCACCAGGGCAGAGTAGAAGAGGAGGAGAACCTCCCTCTGCCTGTTGGCCACACTCTTTTTAATGCACCCAAGAAAGAGTTGGCCACAAGGGCATATTGCTGGCTCATGGCAAACTTCTTGTCCACTGGAATTCCCAGGTCCTCTTCCTCCAAGCTGCTTTCCAGCAGGTCAACCCCCAATCTCTACTGATGCATGGGGTTATTCCTCTTGAGAGGAAAGAGGCTGTAGTGTAAATCTGATGAGCCCTCAATGCCCTGGAAATAGAAGTAGCTTCTGTAAAAGTGTGGAGTTAAGTGAGGTGGTGTGTTGGCTGGAGATTCTTCTGGAATGAGTATTGCAATATTGTACAAAGGGTTTCTGTTGGCACCCCTCTCTCTCTGAGCAAAGCTATATGTAATATTGGGTTGCTAATATATTTTTCCACATATTAATGTGATGACATGGGAAAAGATGTGGGAAACATATAATAAATATTGCTGGGATGGGTGAATGCCATTTTAAATAACCACTGGAAGTCTGCCTTTCTCAGCTGTATGGTAGGCTATAGACTTTCTATCATGCTTGGTTACTTGTGCCGAACAATATCCAGGTAATAACAGCTCAATTACATTTTTTTTCTGAGTCTGTTCACTGAGAGACCTTTATTGCACATCCTGTGCTGTCAGGAGAAGCTTGTGCTCCTGCAGTGAGCTAACCCTCTGCTGGAAGGAGGCTAACAGCAAGTTCACAGGTTACAGCTGCATCTCTGAGCGCCTGAGTCCTGCTGTGAACACAGCTCTTTCTTTTGTTAGTCTGACTGCCTTTTCAGCAGTATTTCAGCCAGGTCCCTTACAGTGTGATCAGAAACCCAACTAACTTCCAACTTCCAGGTAGCTAAAGGGAGAGGTTAAGGTAAGAAATGCAAGTGCTGGCGGCTGCCTTATTGTAAGTCCACTGATACTAGTCAGATGCCTGCTATTGAGGTTGGTGCCCAAACACCCTGTCCTATGTAAGGGGAAGCCACAAGTGTCCATGAATTGGATCACACACAGGATATTTACGTAGATAAATGGAAGGGGATCCAAATTTATGCTGGTTCCATGCTGAGCTGTCGAGATGTTTCTTATCTCAGCCCAGAAGCCATGTAACCATGCTGGCTTTCGCTGTGCTAATCTTTTGTATGTTGATGCAGTTGGCACAGCTCTGCAGTGTAGTTAAGTCTTCTCATTCTATGTCAGGCAGTTGCTTCTTTTTAAAAAAACAAGCTATTATCTTCATTGCTTTACCTTGTTATAATATTCATGTATCAATTTGTCCCTGTTACAGTCTTTGTGCAGTGTACTCTTTGAAGTTCAAGGTTTCACATATAAAAAAATATCAGAATAACATGAATTGAAGTGACAGTTTAGATCTTTCTATCTGCTTAGAGAATCTTTTCATTTTAGTGCTTTTCATTTTAATGTGTTGCCTTTCCTAGGGCCACTAAATATGTGTTTCACTACACATGGTCCAATTAATGTGTAATTTTTTATAAGATCAATTCAGAAGTGCATGTAGATGTTTTGTTGAAAATATTTTTTAATGTTAACATTTTTGTTTGTTTGTTTTAGTAGGGAAAAGTTTGTTTGTAACACATTTTGCTTAGTATGTCCTATGGATAGAACATGAGAGCCCTGAAGTTTAAAAGTCAAATGTCAGGGAGGTATAACCCCTGTGTAATGCTTGACTAGGAATGTGATATTTGATAAATCATGCAAATTTAAGTTGTGTAAGGTGCAGAGTGTGTCCTGGTGAGGATGAACTTTATCTAATCCAATTGAATTTAACACTATGCACCAAATCTCTTTTGTTCTTCTCTGTCAGGGAAAGATAACGTTTGATGCTTTTACTTGTTCATTTAACACCTGAATTTCACAGAAAAAGAAATATGTGAGTGTGTAGTCTATGCCAAAATACTGCTCTGTGTGATTGTCAGAGTAATCTGTCTAGGTCATTTGGGTATCCACTGCAATTTATAGATTACTTTTCTTCTATTTAAAAGTCAAAATTTGCCCAGTACAGGCTAACCCTTTTGAAACACTTTATATTGGACAATGTCCTGTGACTTGAGGCACCAGCAGGTTTTTTGTGAAACTCTGGTCTTGGTTCTTGAACACCTGCATAGAGAAGCAATATCCCAAACATCACCTCAGCTTCTGGCAGCATGAATCTCCTTTATAAGAGTGTCTCTACTACACAAGAAAAGAATATAAATGCTGTGGAGTTCAAAGCAGTGCTTCTTGTTCACTTTGATCCACCTGGAAAGCCCCTTTGAATAGCAGAGTGTAGAGAAGCACCTCACTTAAGTTTTGGGGAAATGTTCTGTAAGCAGGGTGCTCTCTCTTGTTCATCTTTTGAACAGGAGTAGAGAAGAAAAATTAGTCCCCATGTATATTAATGTAGTTCGTGATAATAAAAGTTGCTAGGCTGACAGGTCAGGAAAGATCTTGATCCACTGTGCCAGAACATAGATACCTCAAAGCAGGGTTTTACTAAAGTTTCCCCAACAATATTTTTCACTGATTTTTGTTTAGAGTTGAACAGGTGGCTTTGCCTTCTTAACCATTTGACTTTTGATTTGTATTACCAACTAAAGAATTGCCTAAAATGGGGGCTGTGTATAGATATGGGAGACATTCACCTCCATTTCACAGGGGTCATAAAACGTCTTTGACATGACTACCGCTTCATGTCATTCCTAACATGAAGGTCTTTAGCTGCAAACTTAAAAGGCAAAGCCTCCTCACCCTATTCAGCCATATTACCAGTGTCCTAACCTCCCTGTCTTCCTGTTATGATCCAACAGATCTGCCCCACCCCATCATGGCTGTGGCAGGTTTGTCTCCTGAACTGAGAGAAAAGTCATATAAACAGCAGTGTGCTTTTTCTGCTTCTGCTCCAGTGCACGCCATGCCTGACTGACTCATACAGCTCCTTGCAGGCACTTCCTTGAGTTTTAACAATTTCATAATGTAGAGTAAGTGATTTTTGAAGCTGATATTTCAATTTTGAATGGGGTAGATGTAAGCAGCATTTGGGCTTACATCATTAACCGAGGTAGGATGCAGTACCAATTGCTACATTGAGCCATGATGTCAAATAAATGCTTCCCTTCCTCTTACTAATTATTTTGTCTTCGTGAGTGATGCAATGGCAGTGCCCCCTACCCTCTCATTTAATTCATAATACCATTTGGGTTTTTTAATCCTGCATTTCTAATGTAATTCTAAAATAATTATATTTCTTGCCCCCAGGCCAGATCAGCTCTAATTTTGTAAGGAGATTTTCGGTGTTAGATTATTTTTAAAAAGAATCTAGGCCATATATATTATGTAAGGTTGCCATAGTAACAGTTTCTCTGAGGGGAAAACTGACTGTCTGTAGTTTCCACAGAAACCACTCCCCGCTGAGACAGGTGCCTCCAAGGGAAGTGAAGAGAATATAAATGAGAGAGAAAAAGCAGCGCACAGATGTCATATGATCTCTGCGGCATCCCCGCACTATTGCAAAATCACATGAGCGTTTCTGGGTTTATTTTCAGGTTGTTGTTTTTGATTGCATGACTGGCACCTTCATTTGTCGTGTAAACTCTGGCCACCCTTCCCTCACATGGAACTGGTTTTGCAACAGGAGGTACGGCAATGCTCCACCATGGCAATGAACTGACCACACCAGTTACTAAAGTCCGGTGCTCTAGGATCCACTGTGCCTGGGAGAACTTAAATGGTAAATAAGAATTTTCTCCCTCCCCCCCCCCCCTTTTTTTTTTTTCCCCCTGAAGGAAATGAGCAAAGACAGGTATGGAAATACTTCCTACCAGAGAATAATTGGAGAGAACTGAAGCTCAACTAATTTGTCAGTGAATGGTTTTGTTCTTTTTGGGTACAAGCATGCACTACTAGTAAAAATGAATTCTGAAAGATCAAGCTGTAGTAAAAAGGAATTAAGTCAAGTCCTAGGGTTTGTTAACTGAGTAAGAAAAGGAGAAATTTCTTTAACGTGCTTTAATGTCACTGGGCAAGTGTGGATTAACGTTTCTGAAATCCTTTTGCACATGTTTTGCACAAATAGTGTTGTTGTTTTGTTTTGTTTTGTTTTTTTTTTAATTCAAGGGCAATAAAACTGTGACATTCACTCAAGGCTTAGTGCAGCCATAACTACAGATTAACGTACTGGCTACTTCATCTTCATTCTGTCATCTCTCTGCTGCTTTATGGGGAAAGCAGGCTGACATGGTTATTAAATCTGGCAGCTGTGTTGTATGCACATGGGAAGCAAGTAGAGCACAGCATATAGAATATTAGTAGCTTTCAGATAACAGCCTTCTTTTCACTGCTGTGAGGCTTGAAAGGCAGCCTAAAAAGCTCTTTCTCTTCTTTGTAATCACCATTCGCTGGATCTGTTCGCAAATACCACAAATACAGTTGCAAATGTAAGTATTCCTTGCCTGTGTGGTGCTTTCAGATTGCTAATTAGGCTTTCTACTTCAGTGTTCTGCTTGAAAAAGCAGAGAGAGAAAAGCTAGAAACATCCTGACAGGGAAAGCTGCTCTGCGGTATTGTTCTAGTTTTAGTGGAAGAGCTACTGAGGGAAAGGGATGCATGGACGCTTTTGCAGTTCTATTTGTTGATTTTTTGGGACTTCTGCTTGCCACTTTGTGAGGAGAGAAGCCAAGCAAATGCAGGAGGTACTCGAAGAGAGAAGGATTTCTGCTCGTATTAGATGTTAGAAACACAGCAAGAAAGATGCTTCAGGAGTGATAGATGGCTTGTGAGTGCGTAAGAGAGAAATCTACCATGTTTTTTTTTTTTCACATGGAGTCTTTTCTTTAAAAATCCGTAAATGCGGAGCAGGACTTCTCATTAAGTAACTCTTATATTATCAGTAGTGCAAATAGTCATCATAAGGGGCACCAGTAAGTCTGCATCCGACCTGATGAGAACAATGAGCATAGCACGGTGAGCAATGCATGTTTTTCACCAATCCTATTTTGTCTGTACATAAAGATGATCTTTATCTGGCATGTGGCATGAAGGTGGGATTGTGAAGCAGCAGAGTTCAAGGTTTCTCAGTGTTGCAGTGATAATGTAAGGAAGAGAATTAGTATTTGGTGGTGGGTTTTGGTCTCACAACACTGAAGAAACAGCATCTTGCTTTTTGTTCTTTCTAATTCAAAGCTTTTGTAGTGCTCTTGTGCTACTTGGTTTATGGTTACTGAATTCTTACTGCGCTGCAAATCAAATCTGCTTACTGAAAACAGCCTGTGATAAATGTAAGATAATTGCACAAGAAATGCAGGCTGTATCTGATTTGTGTTGTCACATTGTGTTTCTTTCTTTATTTAGAGGTTTTGTTATTTCTTGGGGACCACTGTGGTACTGCCAGCTTTCTACGAGCCATGTGAAAATGTTATCACAATTAACAGGTGACTGCCGTTAAGGAGAGTTTATATGTTGTGTTGTTTGCTGCACACAGAGTGCTAGACATGTTTATAGTATAACCCCCTTGAAAACACAGCTATGTTTGGTCAATATAAGTTTCTTTTGTAATGCTTCAGCCTCATCTTACAGATGTATATGAAGAAATGCCTGTCTTTGCTGTAGCGAGTGAAAGGTGATTTCGGAGCTTCTCTTTCTTTCCTCTTGTCTCCTTTTCCCCTTATATACAGTGAGATTCATAATTTCCTTGAAACTTAGCTGTGAAAATGGTCATTTTTGATGACAGCTGTGGAGCTAAGCTTCCCAAGCCTGAGTGGCAGCCAGCCAACTGCTGAGACAAGTGGTGACCTTTCAGGACAATGTCTCTCACAAAAATGTCAAAATATTAAAATGGCAGACATCAAATGCCATGTGTGTGGGGAGGGGTTGTCAGCTGGCAGGCTTTCAACTGAAGACAGTTAATCCATTGCTTGACTGGATTAAACATTCAAAGCCCCTGCCTAAGTCTCTAAAATGTTGAGAAATTATCCATATGTGTCCTGAATAATTTCTTCTGGGAAGATTTGTGACATGGATGGAACATTGCAGAGGCATCTTTTACATCTGCTCAGGCATCTCCCTGATGGATGTCTAGACAAGCAGCTTTCTGCCTTTTCTTTTGCACTTTGCATCATATACGAGTTTTTCTCTGTGTAAATGGATCCTGGTGAAACCCAATTGGTTCATTGATGTGCAGTAGGATGCTGCAATTCTGATAGCGTGTGCACTGACTTTTTAGGCATATGCTCACTGAATATTAAACACTCCCCTGCAGTTCTTGATGCTGCAGCCCTGAGCTGGAACCTCATTTGCTATTACATGCATCAGTGCTTTTTAACCTTCTCTGAAGGCACTGAGGTTTGAGCATTCCATGCTCACTGGCGTGTCAGCTCCTCAGATACCTTTACCCACTGGTAAACAGATGAGTGACACGGTGACTGCTTGCCTTGTGGGTTTTCTTCCTCATGCATAAATATTTCTGGGAGGTGTGAAACTGCCTGATCCTTTACCCTGGCCTGTAGGAAAGCTAGGACAGGCAGGGTGCATGGCTGATCAGGAAACTAACTTGTTCACCTTGTGCATGACCTCACTCAGAGAAGGAGAAAGGGCACTCCAGTGACTGTGCCAGACCAGTCTTGTCTGGCAGGTTGTCAGCTGGCAACAGCTCAAGAAAATTCTCAGTATGCTCCATGCACAGGGTGAGCTGTCAGCTCACAGATATGAAATTCTGACTTGTACTAATGGCATTATAATTTTATTCTGTATTTATTTTATTATTACTCTTGACTATTTCTGTAGCATCTAGAAACACTTCTAATAGGTCACTGAGCTCAGTGCTGTAAAGAAACAGAAGCTAATCCTTAGCCCCAGATTGTTTACGAGCCTTTCAAAGAAAGCAAAAACTCCTTATCATGCAGTTATGACCTTTCTTCTGTGTTTTTCTGAATTCAAAATACAGATATCATTAGTATGTTATAACTGAACTGGTCATCAGGATACCAGAGTCTGCCTAGACAGGGGCTTGAAATTGTATGTAATTAAAATAAGAAAATTACATACATTTCTGTGACCTTATTTCAAAGCTGTCTTACTGATTCTCTTGGAGTATCTCCCATAGGCTGTTTATGTTTAGCTAATGAAGTATATTAATTGACATTAGCTCAGCTGAGAAAAACATACCTAAAATGACAAATTAGTTGTGGACCACCAATGAAGATTCTCCTTAAAATCATTAACACTATTTTAGATTACCAAATGAATAAGCCTCCTGATAAACTTATTAACTATTACTAAGGTAATAATTATTAATTTTAGTGAAGCATGTTTACCTGTGGTTATTTACAAGATCTAAATTTCAATGTTAATTACTGGCATAAAATTGCAGCAACATGATACATGCCTGTCAGGTGGTAATTGTCGCAGCATGGACATAGAGAGGTGAACAGTGGGAATCAATATGGGATTAGAGTCCTCATCTTTATTTTCTCTAAGACTAATGTTTCCTATGTGTCTGCTCCTTACCCATCTTGCAAGTAGATTTCAGAAGTCCCACATCTGTTGACATCACCTTTTCTGATGCCTTTTGTTTGAATGGTATGGTCTAACGGACCTGTAAACTAGGACTGAATCTGCCATCTGAAATCAGGGAGAACAACTCTTTAGTTCCAAAGCCATACTGCAGAACGCTGTTCCATTCTGATGGTATTTCATTTATTTAGTCTGTATACTCTCCAACTCATCCTTCATGAGGCAAGGCTGTGGCATTTGAATACAGGGCATAATGTAACTGAGCAATGCAACTGATACAACTGAGCAAAACGGCACTGCTGTTCCTTCTGGCAATTTATATTATGCAAACTACTATGATTTCCAAGTGACATTTTGTATTATGAGGTCACAAACCTAGATGTATACATGTAGGAATGAAAAAAAAAAAAAAATCAAAAGAATTCCAGAAGGCCAAAATGTAGGTAGAAAGACACGATACCATGAATTTTCCAGAACTTTTAAAATTAATTTTGAAACTATACTTTACAATAATCTTTTTCCATTTTTTCCATTGACACTGCCACGTGTATGACCGTGGTGGCATATTAAAACTAACAATGGGCATTAATGTCATCCAAAATTGAAATACATTCTGACAGTGGTACTGTTGTCCTGTCCATAAAGCAGCTGAAACGATATAAATGAAAGCAGGCTGCCAAACATGAAGGGCTATTGTATCCATCAAATGTCTTTTTTGAGGGAGTTGGTCTTTTTTTTTTTTTTTTCCATGCAGGGAACAATTAATAAAACTATCTGAAAGATTACTTGCAAGTGTGCAATTAGTCATAAATACAGCTTGATCTGCAGGGATACAGCAGCAGTTTATCAATTTGGCTAGCTAGCACTTTGAAAGGATTTTGCAGAACTCATTAGTTCAGGAATATTAAAAAACTCCCCAGGAGTAGTATGAATTGCTGTTAACAATATTTTGAAATCCTGACCTATTATTCATATATTTCAGAATATTCTTGAAAGGAATGATCTAATTTTAAAGAACCAAGAGGGTCTGCAGACTGAAAGTGAGCTACCACTGTTGAGTGCATTGTAAGAAATAAGCTTCTATTCTTTGCATGGAAATAGGTTTACTGAAACATGTCTTTGGCAGAACACAAAGTAGTCATTCCTCCTAGGTGGCAGGGCCAGTTTATTGAAAGAGGAGGTAGGCATCAACTCCCTTGACATTCTGAGTGTTGCTCTACTGATGTATCTGGATCTATGGTGGTTTTTTAGCTTTGTTGCAGAACGTGTAACCCTCAGATTTTAAATTAATCATTAGTTAATACTGGGGCTTTAAGTAATTGCTATTTAAAAGTGAAGCAATGAGGCTGAAAATTGATTAAAGGATTAGATCAACTAACACACAAATTATTTTAGCATGTTTCTAGTTCCCAGAGTAATATGCATATTAACCTTGGGCCAAGACAAAGCCACCATACAAGTGAATGTAACTCATACTGCATCTTCTCGTGGCACAATTTTACCCCAAGGGGGCTTCCAACTATTGATATTCCTACCAGGTGGAATAGCTGAAGTATTCTTTTTCTCTATAAGATCAAGCTTATGTGATTTAAAATAAGAAACAGAGAAATTTGTTCAGCTTTGTGTTTAAGAGCATGTTGAGAGCTAACAGAGTGAAGCTTGTAACGTGGATAACTTTGTATAGTACTTATAATGAACACCATGCCATGGACATCAGAGATCTTCTAGAAATCAATAATTATTGATGGGAAAGAAAAAAAATCATTATTTTCATTGCAGTTATCAGGAGACTCATGATGGTTTGCTTTAGTTCTGACCTTGATTGTTCATGCACCAAAATAACAATTGCAGCTAATTCCTTTTTCCAGAAATGTTGATTTCTTGGTTAGTATCAGAGAGTATAGGTAAGGGAGGACCATTGTGCAAAACTTGTTTTTTATTTCTCACAAAGTATGAGTTTATCCTCTTGGGCAATAAAAACCCACACCACTGACTTAGGGTAATGCTTTTGAAAAATAGCTCTGTCCTTAAAATGTCTTCTGAAAGGTTTTGCTTTGCGCTATCCTTGATGATGTGAGGGCAGTTAGAGACATCTGATTACAAGTGCTGTGGAGGGCAGAAAGAAGACAGATCATTGTTCCTTAATCCTCAGCCAGCTAGCCCTAGGATAAATCAGACCTGATGTTATGCAGTCCTGATTTATAGAGCTGGGAATAGATTGCTTAGATCCTTCAGCAACAGAGACCCCACACTACTCTGACACTATTGTCTGGAAAACATTTTCCTGTAGATATACTTCCCCTTCATTTGTCACTGAGCAACAAATGGCACAACATAACAACCTCATCTTCTGTGCTTCTGGTGAACTATCTAAATAAAGGTGTTTATAAAGGGAGCTCAAGAGAACCCTTCAACTGATACATTTAATCAGGTATGGAGATTAAAAGTAGGTGCAAGGCTTCCTCTCACACTGACAGTGTGATTCTCTAGGTCAGTGGATTGCTGTCTCATTACAGGGCTGTGTCTCAATGGGTATGAATATATGTACAAAGAAGCCCATAGTGGTTTGTTTATCTACTGATTCAGAAGAGATGCTCAAATAGCACAACTTTCATGAGGGAGGAATTGATAAAGGGTGCAGCTGGGGTGTGGATGGTACAAGAAACTCCATCCATCATTTTCCAAAAGGCACAATGAACGGCTTAATTGTTGCCACAAACAATAGTTTGCCATTTTATTTGCTATAGACAAAGTATGACCACACTGAGAGCCAACTTGGAGAAATACAGTGACAGAGGAGTCTCTTTTTTCCGTTCAGTTGTCTTTATTCACTGAACAGATTCCACTGGCTCTGTCTGGACCAATACCTTCTACTATTACTCACCTGCAAAGCCCACTTCTTGACTTGAGGTCTTAAGCTGGACTTGAGGTCTTAAGCTGTAAAGAGGGAAGCAAGAGCCCTGACAGTGAAGAAATAGTACAGTATGCAATAAAAAGAGCAGTATTTCATGTTGGGGAGTTTTTGTAGGGCAATGTGTAAAAGCAGTGTCTTCTGAGAGAGCGGCCCATGGGATTACTTATCCTCAAACCAGAGAGTTTCCTTCAGGGCCTCGTGAATTTATTCTATCCTCTTTTGTGGAACTGGATTTGATGTGTCTTGTTTAATATCTCCCTCTACTGCAAGGCTTATACTTAAGGCTGTCTCTGGTGCAACCCTTTATGTAAATTTGATTGCAGTACTGGTGTCTCTAGAGGAGATAACAGAGTACTTTCATCTTTTCCTTTTCTTTCCTTCCTTTTTTTTTTTTAATTTCTTGGAACAAAATATCTACCTGAATGAGATTTCTATTTTTATCTCTTTACATGTTAGCAGTCTTCTGTTTGTAATCATTGTTTGAAGTTAGCTAAAGGAGAAAAATTATGTGTTTTGGTTTATGCATCATCATATCTAGGGATGCCAGTGGGACTGACTGCAAGATAAGCTTCCTTTATGGCTAACTTGTGCTTTTTCTGTCTTTAACCTGTCCTTAAAATGACAAAGAAAGATAGCTTTAGAATAACTATGTTAAATAAGCAATTGCTTAATTTTAGCAATTTCATTGCAATTATCATTGCCTCCTTCTGTGACATCTCTTTAAGCTTGAGTCAGAAAGCAACCAGGAGCAAACAACAATCCTTTCAAAGCAAGAAGCCTCCTTTAAATGCGCCGCATTGCTGATCTTGTCAGGCACACAGGAAAGCACAAGCAAATGCACAGATATTTTCAGGGCCTGCTTTACATCCAGATACTGGGTACTATGCAATATTGCCTCACAACAGATTTTATTCCTAGCATGCAAACAGAATCACAGTGTGCAAGTTTTAATTTAATCCAAGTCATAGGGTCAACACAAGGGCCTTGGCAGAGCACTGGGCTGCAGTCAGGCAGCTGTGACTTTTAACAGAAATCAGGGAGTTCTTGCTTAAGAAATTAGGCAGCACATTCATTACTTTTAGAGCAATAAGAAGGCTGAATGCTGAAAGAAGGGGTTTTTTTTTCAATAGCCTTTTAAAAAGTAGAACAAAAAGACAGATGGATCTGATTTCAAATTACTATAAAAATGTCATAGCAATACTGAATTGAAGTTATAGAGATTTTAATTTTATTTAATTCTGCATAGATTCAGAAAACCTTCATTAATTTAGATTGCATTGATATTGCTTTTACATACACATTTTTATTTATTTGCTTGAGATCGAATATGCAATATCCCCAAACTTCTTTGGTGGTTAGATAGTATTTTGAAACATTCACCACCTTCCCCTCAGTTAACATTTGCAAGAAATCTATCTAGACGTTTTTGACTGCAAATAAAGTATATAATTATTGATTTGAGATCAATTGAATAAAAACTTAGATGTCATGTTTAATTCTCTGTCATGTCCTACGTATTTTCATATTGATTACAAGTACCTTTGCCCCCACAACTGACAGTTGCTATATAAACAATCTCATACAAATGTTTTCTTGTGGAGAATTTGTTTTATATACATGCAGAACTTGTACAAAATACATACTTCTGAACCATTTTAGCATTCCCTTTCTTTTCAAATCAATGAGAGCATATTGAACAGAACTCTATTGTTTCAGCATGCAGTAGTTTAGTATGTTTGAATTTTATACACCATACAGAAATATGTGATAGCATTGGTGCCTTTTATTCTGCAGTGAGCCATTTGTGTTTATACTTGTTTGTTGGTCTTGCCTTTAATAAGAACCTTTGTATGCCCAGTCTGCTGATGTCGACTTTTGTTGTGCCTCTGCAGTTCCATTTCAAATGTTTAAATTATTTAAGTGTTTCTGCATGCTAGGTAACTAGCACATTTTCTTTGGCTTGCTAGGTAGAAAGGAAGTGTAGAAGTAAGCTGGGTATGCCATTTTTCTTGTTATCTCACTCACTCCAATTCAGCAAGTAGGTAGAGGACATAAAATGCATGAGTATACAGCAGTTTACTTTTCCTTGAATGAGACTACTCAGGCTGGGAATGGGGAGGGCCAAGTCACACCTGTACTGTGAGGTGCAGACCACTCTGGTCATTATTCAGGGTAAGTTTGTGTGTGAAGGGAGTTAATTCCTTTCAGTCCCTGGATAAATCCATGGCTGACCTCACTGGTATGACAGTGAAATCAGCAGGAGTTCTCATATGCTTAAAAAGAAGCCACATCTTAAAACTGATTTGTTTGAACCAAGGTCACTGCATTGCTAATCTGAGCATTTTTCCTGTGATGGGCAAGCACCTCCTGGCCTCTGAGCATCCTATTCTCTTGTTGATGCAGAGGTTTGGTTCTGTGCCAAAGGGATATTTACTGCTGAGTTCAAGATTAATAAAGTTTACCATGAGAGCAGGGGCCACTGCTGACTTCAAGGCATATCTACTTGTTGTCTGATAGCAAGGTCTTCACAAAAATACTCTTTATTTTTCCTTATTGTAAAAGCTTTGTCTGATAAGTTAGATGGCTTTTTCTTTTCATACCAATTTGTCTGTTTTAAAGACACTGCTGGAAATGTTTATACTGCTATCTAGAAAACCATTCCTTGGAGATGAGTCATCTTGTAATTTGAAATTAGGGTGGATGCATGTGCTGCTAGTGTCAATAGCTCTTTTTGGTACTACCTGACACTCTGAATGCAGGTCTGCTCCAAAGCCCACACATTTGTGAACTCTGAAGCTAATCGTAGCTGAGGGCTGTTTCAGCACTGTTTGAAAAATCCCACTAGAAGTGCATGAAAAATCACCCCAGAACAACAGTGGAATTTAAATGTGGTCTCTAAATTCATTCACAGAATTTAACAAATGCCTGCCTGTAGTGTAGTATAGCATGGCTTAAAGCAGCTTACAGGCAGCTTAGATATAGAAACCCAGTTACACCGGGATGGTGTCCCAGACAGACTAATTTACTTTGCTTCTTGACTGAGCTCTCCAGTACTGCAGCAGCACACATACTAGACAGCCATTTTAAGAGTTTGCTTTGATGTTTCTTTGTACCTTGCTGTCACAGAGCATTCTAGACAAACTTTGAGGCTCAAAACCTCTAACTGACAGACGGCCAGGTAAGATGGAAATGGAGGCCTTTTGTCTGCAAGTAAGGTAGAGCACATCTCCATGGCAGATGAACTGCATACACAGAGTAATAATTTGAACTTGAAGGGCCTCCTCTGAGCTCT
The DNA here is from genome assembly GCF_027791375.1 of Indicator indicator. Classification (NCBI taxonomy): domain Eukaryota; kingdom Metazoa; phylum Chordata; class Aves; order Piciformes; family Indicatoridae; genus Indicator; species Indicator indicator. The sequence goes on along the minus strand of NC_072017.1, from coordinate 23,876,839 downwards.
GTGGTAGTTGAGGTCTCTGTACCACTGCTCACCAGGACACAAGACTTAAGGAAAATAGAGAGAAAACTTGCAGAAATGGAATTTTCAACTTTTAGGTTTATTGTGCTCCACAACCCCCACTATGCATGTGGTTTTGGAGCCGTCTCTCATTAGTGTGTTTCTGTTATGTTTGGAATGAGTGACCTTAGAGGTGGCAGGAATTTTTAAACAAAATTTACCCTGCCAAAGTAATTATCTTGTTTATTGGCTTTCAAAGGATATGTTTCTCAAATCAGTATTTAAAGTAGTAACAGTTTGTATGTCAAAAATGTCTTAAACGAGACATTCAAAGCACTGTAAATGTATCCACAAGGTTCTTCTGTGAAATAGGTAAGACATCATATTCCCTCTTTACAGAGGGGATTTAAAAGGTAAAATCCCTAGTCTAGATCTAACTAGAACACCAGTGATAGTAGATAGGATAGAAATAATATGACAGCTGTTTATGTACATCAGCGATATAACCCATGTTTCTTTCCACATAGCTTGTATTTTTGCTTACAGATACTATTTTGTAATAATCTGCTGCTTTTCTGCTCCTGTGGAGAAGCAAGTCTGTCTGCAGTGTGGCATTATTTACACTATTAAGTTCCAAGCAGATATCTGTGTTTGATCTGATCCTTGGTGTGGCATTACTGATAAGGTTGGAGGAGACATGACAAGACAGAAGGAGGGGCAGATTCTGGGTTCAGCAGTGGTATGCCTGACTTTTTTCTGTGAAGAAATAAGATGCTGACAGCAGTTGTTTCACTACGTCATTTCAAGCACAGGGATGTTTCCTGTAGTCAGATGTGGCTTCCAGGGGTTAGGAACATCCCCAGATTCTTTTCTGGCATTTACTAGACCTAATAAGGCACCACCAAAGGGTTAAATAGTTCCACAGTGTGTCACTGCTTCTCTAATTAGGAAGTGATCCAAGAGCTTAAAGATCAAAATGCACATGGTTTGAGCTGGGACTAAGCCCAAGTTCCTATTGATTAGAGCCTCATATGTTAGTGTGCTGCATCTGCACATAATCTTTTCCCCTTACCATTTCTGCCATTTGTTTTCTTTTTAAAAGAAAAATTAAACAATTCATCCACAGAATTTCCCTTCTTTTGTCACTGTCCAAAGTCTTTCATTGCTTGAGCTTGTGTGCTTTCTGGGAGTAACTTGTGACCCACTTTATAATTGAAACCAGGCCAGTAAAACGCAACAACAATCTTCTCACTCTACTCCATTCTGCAGCATCTGCTGCTACTGCTGGAGAAGCAGGAGAGGTCTCTTCCCAACAGAGGTATAGATTAAGAACTGGTCAGGCTGAGCCTCAGGGAACTTCAGGTTACTTGTAAGCTCCCAGAGGAGAAACAGAGGACTGGCAAAATGGCATCCAGCTGGGCTTGTGTTTTGAGAAGAAAGGACGGAGTGAGACTAGGCTGAGGCCACAAAAAGAAAAGAAAAAAAAAAAAAAGAAAAAAGGTTTTCCTAAACAAACAATAGGAAATCAAATTATTACTATTTTTCAGAAACTTGTATTTGATTAAAATAAAGTCTCACTTTCCTTTGTAAAATAGCTTTCAATAAAACATTTTAGTGCTCGTTGGAAATCAATTGATCAAATCAAGAGGTTACAGGAACTTTTGGGACCTTGCATTAGAGTGACATGCTTTTGGGGCTCATAGTTTTAGGTCTTACCCTGGAATGGATGATAGCTTCTGGGGATGACAGACAGCTTTCTTCTTATAAAGAAGTTATGGTCTCCGTCTCTCCCTCTTCTGCTTCCAGCTGCATGTGTTTACTGCTTTGCTCTGCTGGCTTTTGCTCTGTTTAACGTGGCAGGGAGGGGAGTCAGATCATTAACCTGTCTGAAAAACATATCCAGCAAGATAAATCTGGTCTGTGAGCTTTCACACTGTTCCTGGAACATGTGTAAGGGAAGGGACACGCCTGTGCAGGTGAGAATGACGATGAAGAGAGGGGTAGGATTGACCCTTTTGTTAAAAGTGAGCTGTTAAATCAGCTTGGCCATCTCACCTAGCTGGCACCTGGGGCTGGTTCCATTGGCAGTGCTGGTAACAATTTCCCTGCATCATACAAGGCTTAAGGACAAAAAGGCAGCTTCATCCTTGGCATAATTCTACGAGTGGAGTTACAGAAGTTATATCTAGAGTCACTTTGACTAAAGTGTGCCTTTTCAACATCATCTGCTAAATCAGCTCATTCATGCACTCTCTTTTGTTTCTTTATTTGTGGCTACACTGAATTAGCATCTTAAATAAATTGCCATGGGAATCAGAAATGCAATAGCTAACTTGCTTTCTCTTGTGCATCTACAAACAGTCTTTTCATAGCAGTCTTTTCACAATTTCATGTACTGTGTTTGGGCACTTGATCCATGTCCATCAGGGGATTTTGATGCCTAGTCTTTTCCACTAAAAATGTGTAAGGTGCATAACATACAGTATATATTTCTAGCAAATACAGTTTTTTATGCAGATGAAATATGTCTCTTTCTGGAGTGACTTGTTGCCTATTTGTTGGTCCTTCCTCTCATTCTGATATATTATTCCTATTTGTGATACATGGATTGTAGAAAAGAAAGAAGGCTAGATGATTTGATGGAGCGGGGGATTCTTTGTATACAGGGACAAGGTAAAGAAAGGAGAGCTTTGTAGAAAAAGAGAAGGCTGAAAAGACAGGCCTTGTGATGAAGAGAGCTGTGGGAGTGGATCAATAAGAAAGGAGAATTCTGAAAAGGCCTTGAAGCTGAGGAGAAGAAAGCATGGCTTTCATAGGAATGTAGGCAATGTGGCTAGGGTATGGAACAAAAGATGACCTTGGTTGCTGAATTTTCTGTAAAGAACAATGTAGGTGGATTGGGAATAAGATCCAGGCTCAGTGATGATAGTAATTAAAAGTAACCAAATTCTGTGAGCATACAGTGGATTTAAACAGAGATTTACATGTTAAAAATATTAGAAGCAGAGAGCTCTGGTAAAATAATGTTGTTAATATGGATAGCATAGGGTTAACTAAGCAGGAAATCTGGATACAAGTATAGGCACTGCAGGTTCTATAATTGAGCGTCAGCTGATGGAGCTGTGCGATTGCACCAGAATCTCAGGTATTGTTGAAGAACATGCCCAGTATGTCTCACTGTGAAGAAAAACTTGCAAATGTGGCCCCAGCACATTGTGATGCAGTGGTATGTGCCAGAACTCACACGCAGCCCTGCAGAGCTGCGATATGCCTTGCCCATCTGAATGAGGTGCTAATTTCAGCATCTGCTTCTGCACGGGGCTCAGCTCCTTTACCAAAGCAGAGGGGAAGGGAAATGACTTCTGCCAAGACTATACAATAATGACTGTAGTGTGACTGGACTGCTTTAATTTGTCACCAGAAAAGCATCTTAAAATGAGGAGCTATCAAGGATTTTAATATAATATGCCTGAAACAGGGTAAAAATAGGGGATCAGAGAAAAGCAAAAAGCTGCAAAATAGGAATGCATGCTTGGAGGTCATTGACATAAAAGTGGTACAGGAACCTGCACAACAAGCAAATAGTAAAAGGTGGACAGAATATAGCAAAAAGTAGGGTGCCTTGGAAGTGTGATGAAGAGGTAGATGCTGAGAGAAGAATTAGTGAGAAGAATTAGAGAAAATGCAGTCTAAGCCAAAAAGATAGCATGGTTTTTAAGGAAGGTTTTAATTACTTCCAAAGCAGAAAAGAGGTCAAAGAGTCTGAGGCTGAAGTACAAAGCATGATACTTAGGCGGGGAGTCATTGTAAGAAACTTGATGAGACTGATTTTGGTGGCAAACAGGCCTCACAGCTGAACTAGAGGCATAAGAAAGTAGGGCAGCACTGGGATGAAATGGGATCAGCAGCTGTAAGCAGGGTATTTAATGAACTAGGAAAAATTCAATTCAATTCAAACAACAAAGGGGAGAGGAACTTGGGGAGATGGATGGGATCATAGATGGCTGAGGCAAGATCAGAGGGAACTTAAATTTCAAGGAGTATTCACTCAATGCGATACCTCCTGTGCCTCTCTAAGATCACTGAACTGACAGAAGTATTTGCTTCTGTGCTACATTACCCTTCCTTGAAATGACAGAGGGGGACAGGTGGGGGCATGGTGTGATGCTGAAGAAAGAGAAGACTCAACACCTCCACTTTTGACAGCATTAAGTTGTTAGATCAGCTTGGTTGTCTCACAGAACTTTACCTTAAGGTTCTTATGTTGTGCCCATGCTCTTTTGGAGAGATTAGGGCCAAAAGAATAAGCAGTTAAGATGAAGAACAGCAATCATAGGAGGATGAATGAAGGTTAGGGGGTCAGGTCAAGAAGGTCAGGATAAGACATTTGTGGCAGAGAAGCGAGAAACCCCAGTGTCAGCAAACAAAATTTGTTAGGAAGGATGAGAATTAGAAAAAGAATGGAGAGAAATTAAATCAGAGACTTTGCAAGTGAAATTTCTTTAGAGTGAATATGGGCTAAGCATAATTCACAGGCTGTTTGTTTGAGTGACCTAAAAGGAACAATATGTTGGGAATGCCTGTGGCTTTCTAAAAGTGTTTGTATGAGTGTGCAGTGGACATGATTGTGCAGTAAATATGTGCTTTTCCTGAAGAGACTTACTGGCTTTTTTTTCCTTCCACCTTAAGCATTTTACTGCCTCGCTGCAGCCCTAGCCCTTCCCACTCAGTCCCTCTTGTTCCCCTGCTCAAGAATGAAATAGAATATCTTGAACACCCAGCATGGGAAGGAGCTAATCATTGGCTCGCACTGTGGCTGGCGCGGCAGGCCCGCCTCTTTGGCTGGTGCTGACAAGCTGTTTATGTTTGTGCAAGGCCACCCTTTAACTCAGCAGCCTGATGGCCATAATGGGACCAACCGTCTGAATGCGGCAGGGAGCTAAATCTGATCAGAGGCACAGTCCAGTTCAGCCTCTGATACTCCTGCGTGGACTCTATGGAACACTAGTAAGTAGCCTTCTGTCTCGTTGTGGCTTTTCTCCTCAGACTAAGGGCATGTTTCAGCAGGGCAGGTAGGCGCTGTCATTCAGAGGCAGCTATTAAAGTATTTTCCTCAGTCTGAAGTAAAAGAGCAGCTACTTTGTATGCAGCGTCATGACTACGAGGACTACGCTCTTTCACTCTCAAATGAGACCTTCCTGGGAGGCGAGAGGGAAAAAGTTAATAGGGACACAACCCATTTAAACTTGCCAGGTTAATTTTTATGTGACTTCAATTAATCCGCATCTAGTTCTTATTTTTAGTGGCATTTCCAGTGTTTTACCATCCAGCTGTTTTTCAAACAGCAGCAGTTTTTGCAGGGGCATAAGTAGCATTATCCATAAAAGTGTGAAAGGGCTAGAAATGGGTTACTATAAAATGAATGTTCCCAAAAATGCTGATAGATGCTGTCGTATTCTAAGATACATGCCTAGCACTACAAAAAACAAAGTCATGTTTAGAGGTTTCAATTCTCTTTGCTGGCTACTAGAAGGTAATGTTTACAGCTCCTTAGTACTGGAGAGATTGAATGAGCTTGACTTTTTGCATCTTTGGTATGCCTTTTCTAATGGTCAGAATTTTAAATAAAATATTCCATGTTTGGACAGTATTCTTCAACTTAATCCTGCACTGCAGGTATTGATGGGCTTTTGACACTTTCTCTCTTTTACCCTTTACACCAGCAGTCTTTGTCAGAGCTGGCCACCATGCAGAATCTCAAAAAATAGTCTACCCCTGAAATTTTTGCAGGTCTAGATTTCATTTTAGGTCTGTTTACAGATCTCATTTTATAAATGAAGAAACCAATTAAGTGACTTTGCCATGACCATAGAACAAAGTGTCAGCATTGAACAGTCTATTACTCAGATCACTGAACTGTATTTTTCTTTTTCTTCCTTTAATTTATTTTACAAAATTCTATCAGACAATGCAAATAATAATTTCTAGGGAAGACTGTGTGCATCTCATAGGGTTCAGATTGGCTAAGAGAAATATCTCAGGATTTGTCTGCTCTGAGCTCAAAACTTGTTGGGAAGCCTCAAACAGAGCAGGCTATATCTTTAGTTCTTACTACTTCTGACAAGGATGGAAACACCCATGTGGTACTATGACAGCACTTTGATATTGCCAGGATGGTCCTTTCTCTAGGGTACTACTACTTCAGCAATGTCCTGAACCAGAAGTGCCAGGATCTCCAGCAAATTCTTCTCAGACTTTGAATTCAGGATACTTAGGCAGGAGGGAAAGAAGCTGTCATTGTAAATAACGTCGTTCATTAAGTCTCTTTTTAAAAAAATCACAGGAATAACCTTACTTCTGAGCTTCAATCAGGCCTTTGTTAGCTTTGAGTCATGCCAAAAAAATTAAAGCAAGTCTGAAGTAAGGCCTGATGGCCATACTCTTTTCAGCTTGTCTGACTTGCCCCGCTATGGATGCACCCGACAGGGGATGGTCCTGTGGCCTGTACCTTCATCTCTGTCATGCTGATTGTGTTTTAGAGCTGTGCACAGCTTCTGTGATTCTGCAGACAGCTCTGATGCAGTCTGGAGACCTTTGGCTCAACTCTCCTACTCATCCATAATGCTTTTAAGAACTGCATCATTCAATGAGTCTTGAATTGTAGAAGACCAGTCAAGCAGTATTATCTGTGGGAAGCAGTGGCTAAGTTAGTTAGACAGAAACTTTCAAATAAAACTGGTAGAATTATGGGCATCTATTGTACTTAGTACATTTTAACTAGATGGGTCTTGATGCTCACAGTTGTTCAGCTCAGGGACTGAGCCTCCTCCACAGCAGTAGCTTGCATGGTAGTGTATGAACTAAAGCTAATTACAGCAATAAGCTACTTCTGTGCCAGGCTGTGAACACAAGCCAAAGGTTTTCTGACACTCTCTAAGTAGCAGATAGATACTAAGCCTTGATTAGTAAAAATGAAAATGAAGTTGTTTGTCTATAGATGAAGAAAGCAGGATCTCATTACTTAAGTAACAATGAAATCCATGAGATACACATCAGGCACAAATACACACCTCAGAGGTTTTGCTGTGCTCTCAGTACATGGTTAGGAATAATCAATATGCTTACCACATTGTCTCTCTTTTGACTAAAGAAAGAACTCTCTTGTGCATCACTAGCTCAGCACAACATGGCTTGCCCTATAGGGGCAGACTGTGCCCATTTGATTTACATCAGGGTAAACAGGCAGAAGATTAAAATTGATTTGTCTTCCTCACAGAGAGATAATTTTCATGACGTACTTACTGGGCTTGCTACAACAGGGTGCTGAATCAACATCCTTCATAAAAAAACCCTGACTACTCTTGAACTGCATATGCTGCAATTGAACTTTCTGTGAAAACAAAACTTTTTTACTAATGTTCATTAACCGAGTCTTCAGATAGCCTGGGAAGCAGATAAACATATCATCTTCCATCTACGAAAGAGGGAAATTAAATCTGCCAGAAAGATGGAAATAGAACTAAAATCAGCTGCCCAGGGCAATGTTTTTACTGCAATTAATTTTCTTAGCCTAGCTCTGTAGGTGCACTCTACATTGATTGTGGTATCCCTTGCCAGCATTTTCCTGCGCCTGAGTCTTAGGCTGCAGGCACACTTGCAATATAGCTATTGTTCAGCTACTCAGCAGCTAGGGGAAGGTATTCATTTGGGGCTGACTGAAACCATCACCTCTTACCATGACAGAATATACTTAAGGTTACCAGATTACGAATTAATCTGATCTATTAGATTGCCCTGCTTTGCCCTTTTTTGCCCTTCAGCTCCCAGAACTGAACAACTTCTTGGGAAAGACAGCTCTCTAGAATAATAAGAGTTTTGAGTTAGCAGAGGTGTAATTCATGATAGCCTCAGCATTTGAATTCTCGGTGAAAGCAGGAGGCTTTAAGGGTGCTTTTCATCTCAGGGTTTCAGTTTATTAGCAGGTGCTCTGCTGATGTGTCCTATATTCTTGACATGCATCAATTAAGGTTATGATGAGAGACAACCTGTGAATGAAGTACCACATGTGCCCTGTTCCCATCAGCTGTTCGAATCTGACCAGAAAACTGAACTGCCATGTAACAGTAAAAAGTCTGAGGACCTGGGAAGAAGCAGTGGCACTCTCCTGTCAGGTTTGGACAGACTTTGTTGTAAAATCAGTCACCATCAGCACTCAGGTTTCCACAGGGACAGAGGCTGAGATTTGCAAACCGCCCCCCATCAGCCTCTTTGCATAAGTTGTCCTCTATGTTAAATCTGAACTTTCTAGCTAATATTCTCCATGCTAATATCCTCAGCTTTCACCTATGTCTATGAAAGCTTTTAAAATCTTTCATTGTGGTGGGTTTTGTGGTTTGGTTTGGTTTGGTTTGGTTTGGTTTGGTTTGGTTTGTTTGTTGTTTTCCCCCAGGTTAATTTTCCTAGGTTTGAGATCCTTTTCCAGGTAAAGGATGTTGCTACTGAAGTAAAACATACTGTTTGGTTCTCAAAAATGAAAAATGTTAAGAATGCAGCATTTTCTATTTAAAATACAAAAAGCAGCGGTGTTGTAGTACTCAAATCTCACTTATACATCAAGAGCAGAGGGTCTCCTTTTAATATGTGCATTTTATTTTGGTGGCGTTACTCAGAGAAAAGGATTGCAAGGCAGCTTATATGTGCAGAATTCACCTTGGGAGAACAGAGAAAGATACTCAACCAGGAATTTGCCACAGGGACAGTTCTGTAGAGTGGCCTGTCTGAAATATCATAGAAAACCCAGGTAAAGACGGAAAGAAAAGGGACCACTTCCTACCTTCCTTGCCTGGGGCAGTGAATTGCAGTGGATAAGTGGTCTTTAGGTCTGTGCTGCCTTAAATTTGTATCTACCAGAGTCCACTAGTCTCTTTGAATTTTCTCCTTCCTGTGTAACATGCCCAGTCTTTCAACTGGCCAGCAATGCTGAAAGAAGTATCAGTGGCATATTCATACTGGCTGTGCTGTTCCTATGCTGGGAAGATGTTCCCTTGTTACTCCATAGTCAAGTCCTAAGCTTTCTTCTTATGGCAATCACTGGCTTACAGAACAGGCTCTCTGCATTGCTACTTTGCTTTGATAGTGTATAAAAGGCACAGCCTTGCAAACTACCTTCTTGTAGGGTACATGCAAGTTTGTATAAAATTAACTGCAGCCTCCAGATGGCCTACTCAGATTCCTCTCTAGCTTACCTCTCTCAGGCCTAGAAATCAAATTCTATCCCAGTCTGTACTCAGGTAGGCAGGAAATATTATAAATGCCATTGCTCCTTCATCCACAAAGGAGCTTTTAAATATTTCAGTTTTCTTCCTTTTTGCCTGTGTAGCTGAGCCAAAGGTCTAAGAAATCAGCATTTTAAGCTTGTAGCATAAAATGTCCCTAATTGAGTGGGTAGCTTGCTGTGTTCTGGTTGGTGCTGTCTGAAAAAATTAGCATAGCTGTCATTGGCCTTTCCCTCTTATCACTGCTGGTTCACAGCATGTGAAACTGAGAAGCATAGTCCCTGTTAAGATTCAAGGACTGCACTGCACTTTCCCTCATGAAATCAAATCGTACTGGGGCTCCCTTTCATACTCATATCTCTCTCTCCTTACACAGCATCTTCAGCTGACACTTCACCTAGTGCTCCCTAGTATAACCTCATAATGTACCCTGACTGTCATATTTTTTTGTTCTTTATAGTAATATCCTGGCATGGAATTCTGCAGGTCTTACTGTGGGAAAACTCCCACTAATGACAACACAGGCCTGCTTACTTAAGGGCTCATATTTATGTTTTAATTTCTGCTTCCAATTGGGATGCTTAACTCGAGATTCATATCTCAGCATTCTTTCCAATTAGTTTTTAAATGTGTGAGAGCAAGCTGATAGGTGTTTGATTATGTTAATCTTAACTCCAGCACTGCAGTGGCTGAACTTTCAGCACATTACAGTTTTCAGACATTGCCTTCATACAACCGTCTATCTAAAGAAATACGCCTCCTTCTCTGCATTTTCCCTATCATTTTCTCCTGATATCCACTCTTGTCTATCACCTTGAAACCTATACTTGACACTCATTTACACTTTAGGACCTAGAGTTACATCAGAACATTTCCTTAGTTCACAGTGGCTATGGAAAATGTTCTGCTGTCACACTCAATTACACCAGGGCTACTGTGGCTCTGACTGAAAAAAAAAAAAAAAAAAGAGGATGCAGGGATGGGAAGAGATGGTCATGTGGGTAAAGACCATTCTTGTATATGTCTACAGGTATGCAAGTAAGTTCTCAGTAGAGATATCTTCTATTCCCACCTGCCCCAAAGCCCTGCACAGCCTTAAGCCTCTCAGCCTTTCATTCTAGTTTTCAGTCTCCTAGTCTGACGCCCCTTATCCTTAAGACTCGGTCTCCAGTTCATGCCAGTGTAAAGCATCTAGCTCCTCCCTGTGGTCCATGCCCCCCTGCTTCAACCACATAGTTCGCAGCATCTTCATCTTTCTGCCACAATGCCTCTCCTTCCATCCTAGAGCTACCATTTTCACCAGGTCTCCCAGATCCCATCCTCCTGAACCTCTGTGCTCTGTATTATTTAAGATGCTTATTGCCAGTCCTTGAAAACTTCCCCAGCAATTGTTGTTCTTTGCAATATTCTGCCTCTACTCTCAGTCTTCTTCACTACAGCCTAGCATTTGCAGTCTGAGAAACAGGGGACTGATTCTTCTCCCCTACAGTCTCAGGTTCTCCAGTGCAATGTCTCAACATATCTTCTTTTTCCTCTTTCTCATTGTACTTGAAGGCAGGAAAGTAGGACATGTCCAGGGTAAACCAGGCATACACTAGCCCTTTGTATCATGTGAGAATGGATAGCTCCAGGCAAGGTCAGGGAAAGACTAAGCCAAAAAATATAAAAGCAATTCCAGTGAGTGACCTTCCCCAATGAAAACCACTGGGACATAGGCACTGCATGTTGTTTTCTGGTTTGTTACTTGAAGAATCTAGGCATTAACTCCTGTACTCTGGGCTTCAGGGTGGGAAACAGGGACCATTATTCCAGCTCACTTAAAAGGAAAAAGGCCCCAGGCAAGCCCAGATCTCAGTCACAGATGATAGTGAGAGTTGGGGGGGAAAAGTGACTTAGTGCTATGCTTATTTGCTTATTCTCCCTTTCATGGGGAGGACAGCCAGGGGCTACTGCAGGCTGCAGTGGAAACAGCAGCAGTGATGAGGCTTCTCCAGTGATGACATCGATGTTATAAGGCATTAAGTTTTTGTCTCAGATGCATATTTTTTTCTGTGGAAGAGATACATTTAAAGGTTGGACCAGCACTGAAGCAATCCAGTCCTCATCTAAGGGTAGAAGCAGGCTGCAAATGATTATCACGCTATATTATCTCCAGATCAGCTGAGAATTATGAGCCTTTCCCTAGAGGGGGACAGGCTTTTGCCAAATTCAAGACACTGGGCACCAAGCTTAGTACTAAACTAAACTTTGTAGTGAGGTGAGACCAACTGAATACAAGCTTAGCATTTGAACCCAGAGCCATGGTATTCTGTGTGCTGGATTTAAAATGTTGGTGGTAAAATTATTTATAATATCACAGCTAAATAATCTTTTTAAAATGGGTTATTGTCAGGGCCAAAATCTACACTTATTTTATTTCATCAATAGTAAGTATTGTGGTGGGTTGAAATTACCACCCAACTAATTTGGAAAAAACTACACCCAAAATAAAAATTGCCAGACCAGCTCAGTTTGGGATGGAAGTAAATGAAGCTATATTTACAAGCAAACTACAATGTAGAAATATGAACTGCACCGAATATTTACAAAATATACACTCTATGTACTACATATATATTTACAATTTATAAACAGCACAGAAACTCCTCGGACCCCCCTAGACAGATCCAAGGGACCCATTCACCTCCTCCCCCACTCCCTCCTTCCTGTTACTTCACGCAGTAGTCAAAACAGAGATACTCCTGGCAAGGCCACAGAAAGAGAGAGAGGAAAGCTGCACGCAGAAGTGACAGGAAAAGACAAGAGAAACAACTGTTTATGCCTCTGCTCTACATGCACATTAGCAATCCAATTAATTATATAAATCTTATTGTTATTTTTCTTTTACATCCAATGGTAATTTATTTTCAGTCCTTGCAGTCAGGAAATAGGCTAAAGTTCCCCCTTCAAACTGTAACAAGCGTACTGAAGCTTCACCTTGAACTGCTCCTCCAAGGGCAATTTTTTCTCAGTTTATGAGACTTGTGGTTTTTCAGTCTGTACAAAGCCTGCCAACTAGTTTGCATCAGATTCATCTAGAACATAAAACTATAACCAACTAGGAATCTGCATAAACATATTTAAAATCCTACACCAAGTAGCCTACTGCTGAAATGAAAGGTGAACACAGCTGTGGTGCATACCTATCTTTTTAATCTGCCATCCTGACTTCCTATCATTTAGGCAATTTTACAAGTTCAAATTATATTGCAAGATGCATTCTCCACCAAAACTAGACCTTTAACCTGTCACTTTCTCCATATCTAAACTGCAAAAGAACAGATTGGAAAACAGGTGGCTTTCATCTGTACCTTTGAAATTCAGCAATCTCAATACAACAACACTAGACTAGATGAGGAGAATCTAGGCCAAAAGGGATGTATATTCTGCCACCTACTGTGCATCACATCCTGATCATCACTGGCTGAAGAGGGGCACTTTTTCCTTACTTTAGTGAACATACAATGAGGTTTAAAAATGTGAAAGATGTAATTGGTTCACCCCACTTGTTCACTAAGTGGGAAAAGAATAACTCAACTGTTACAAACCTTGTTTAATGCTCTTTCAAAAAAATATTATTTGATTCAACTGATGTCTGTGCATTTCAAGAATTTCACTGCTTTACTACCTTGATGAGAGAACAAAACAGAAGAGAGAAAAAATACTTGAATGCAGACCAAAGACATGCAACTGAGCAGCATGGCACAGGAAATCTGTTCTCAACATACCTCTTGTTTGTGTGGGGTGCTTTGGTGCCTGATAATAAAACTAAGTTCATGTGCAGCCTTCTACACTGATTGCTGGATTGTATTTAACTCATCTGTAGGGCTGCCTGTTTTTCCAAAAGCTGAGAGAATATAATACTTTTGAGATCTCTAGCGTTCTACCTGATGTGACTGAAATTAATCAATGGATTATACGACTACTGGAAGGAGTTGTGACAGCACAGGCAAAACTAATGCAAAGAAAATTAATAATTTTCTTGTTTGCTACTACCAATTTGAGTCTTTAATTTTATTTCTTTTTTATTTTATTTTAAACAATCCAACAGTTTTCCACATTAACAGTCCAGCTATGTCAATACTGAATCCAGGGATCCAGGAACAAGATGAGTAGGCAATCAGCACAGTTGAGCAAAGATGAAAAACTGAGTAAGTGACAATGCTGAAGACTTCAAGGCAGAATGTTTACAACGGTGTTTTTATTTTCTTAATGACTCACTGTACTGATTCAGTCATGCTTCAGTAAGAGATTCTCAGTCTTCAACTAGAATTAAGAATATTCCCAGTTGAAAGCTTGCAAAAGTTCTCTGACAAAACTGAAGACTATAACTTGATATTTTGAAGTAAAACAATGTGCAGGTAATGCTTCATTTTTTTATGAAATGGCAAAACTTTTCTTATTCACCATAAAACTGGTTTCCCAAGTTTTTATTGGGAAAACGATGTTCTTCAGTAATGTAAACCCTTGAGGTATTCAAAAAATATAGGTGACCCCCTCAAGCCTCTGGTAGCAGAATTTAATCAGGGCAGTAGACCTTTAAATTGCTGAAACCAGGGACCGAATCATTTAGAATCTTGAAGTCAGGGACTTTCCCAGGATGCTTTTCAAAATGTTGCTGACAATCCTTTTAGTAGGATGTCCGTTCTTGTAATTAATGGACTGGATCACCACGGAGGTTCTCTAGCAGACCACTACTCTGAGAGCTGCCTTATCAGAGTAAAGTAATACTAAAACAAAACCTCCCGGCACAACAGATTCGCCTCCCACCTGGAAGCATTTAAAAAAGGATGTAGGTGGATCAGCATTCCCTTCGCTGTTTACAAACCCCAGGTTGTTCTGAATGACTCGCTAAACTGTTGAACTATTTCAAGCACCGCGCTGCGTTCCCCTCCCCCGCCCCATGCAGAGAGGCTGTTTGTGCTGGGAGGGCTGCACGCTTGGTTTGTGTTCACCGGCGTGGGGGCTGGGGACCGCCGCCACCTTCCTGAGTGCTCTGCGGTTCTCTGGGCTGCTGGGGGCTGCCTGGGGGAGCAGTCAGTCATCCGCAGGCGGGAGAACATCCCGGCATGGGGCTGGTTGTTTATTTTTAAAGCCTTTGTACTTTAGGTTACTTCTGAGGCTGATGGTTGGGGAGTTCTGTTGAAACTGGACTGTGTACATTCCCTGGTTTGCCAGTAATTTGCAGTTTATGAAAACCAGATGGATGACTCCGTGCTCCGAAGTTAGTATTATAGGGATAGGAGCTTCTGACATAAGAGCAGCTTTTGCTGAAAACACTGAGTTAAGAAGATTCAGGCTCAAGCTAGATTGCTTCTTCCCTCCCCCCTCCTTTTGTCTATTTTTACTGCATCATTGGTATGTGTCCAAGGAAAGTCAGCCATATCATTCGGAAATACAAGGGGATAAACTTTTGACTGTTGGATCTTTTCAGGCCAAGAGACTCCAGAGTAAATGAACTGGGAGAGAGCATTAAAAGGAGAGATTTCTTTAGGTGAACTTTTTTTGGTTGTCTGCTCTGCCAACAGCAGTGTACAGTAACGAAGAAACGGCAGCAGTCCTGCCCCACTCTCTTTCTAAATAATGTAAGTTACCCTTTCACGATCGTCTCTTAACTGTCCGTCTGCTTTCTCTGCCTTCGAGTTCTGTGTGGGAGCAGCATTTTTACGGCCAGTAAGCTCCTTCCAGGAGCTGTGCTGCATAACGGGGTGAATTGCTTTTGTCTTTCTTTCTGTGCTTTAAGTCAAGGCGGTAGAGGGGAAGCCGAGCAGTTTGACACCACTTTTCTTTGACAGTCACGCTAGCTCGACTTTGGATGGCTGTCGAAACCTTTAAACCTTCTCGGCGTTTGTGCAGAAATTCGTTTGTAGTTGGTAAAAGACAAAAGCAAATGTGTTGATGTGTCGTGCTTGCCGTTAAGAGCTGGCGTATCAAAGGGGATTGTGTGATGCTGTGTAAACAGGACAGGATGTGACAAGGCAAAACAAATGTTTCCTGCTCTTTAATATTTAAAAGAAATAATTGAAACGGAGCCAAGGAGTTTGCCTAGGAAAGAAATAGTGATGTTTATTCAAAGCAACATTAACAAGTCTGTAAATCTAAGAGGACAGTGCCAAAGTCTAATTATGAGAATTTTACTTTTCACAGGCGTTCAATTTTTTGTGTTTGGCAGTTGGCATTAAAGATGCCATATTCTGCTGTTGTGCTGTTGTGAAGAGTAACTTGAGCCATTACTCTTTGTGTAGCTCTTTCTAGGCTAAACTTACGTGTGTTGATTTTTTTACCCCCTTTCAGTTTACTTCAGTTTTTTCAAAATGCTGTCTAGGCATACTGTCAGGGAGAGTGATAAAGTGAAAACAAGGGAATAGAATGATAATATACCAGGTAATATACCAAGAATATGACTGAAATTGCCCTGAAGTCATTAGGTCTAAAGATTTATTTATTAATTTATATAGGAACAAATGAGAAAATTGTGGTGAAAGTGCAGTGACTAAATAAATATTTTATAAATGAGGATGTGGTATAGGAAAGCTGCTTTCTGTTCCAGCATTGGATTTTTTTGTCCTCAAGGGCAATGGATTTATTACCTGGATAACAGTTCTGTGGCCAGCTATTGTGATCTAATCATCAGAAGCTTTTTTTCTTAAAGTTGTTGCTTGCATGAGAACTGAAATTCAATTGACTATCAACACTAATGAGAGCTCCTAGACAACGTGAATATTTGGAATAAACTTGGGAATGTAAACTGTAGGATTTGGAGAACATATTAAAAGGTTTGGTTTGTTAAAATCTGCATAAACTTGTTTATTTTAAAGCTAGTCCCATATGCTTCTGGAAGATGGACTCATGATATCTAGTCTGGAGTGGTTACAGAGAGAAACAAGGTACCAGGAAGCTACTATACCTGGTCTTGGGACTCCATCGTCCTGCTAGAAAACAAAGCCATCAGAAAGAGAAGGTTAGTCTCTGTTTCCAGATGGTTTATGTGCGGGAATCATTCTGTTGGCTGATGACAAAATGAAATAAGTTGTTTGTGCTTTGGCCTTTATCCAAATCTGTTTGCTATGACTGAAGGTTTCCTCAAAGTTCTCAGCAAACCATTTGAACAACTTGAGTCGTGAAGGACCTCCCTGATCTGATGTGGACTTGAAGTACCCTCAGTTTAGCTGTAAAGAACAGCTTGGCAGTTTCTTCATTGAGGGCTCTTTTCAGTCCTTGAGACTAATCTATTTTAGTGAGAAATGGCTTTGATATACATCTTTAATACAGCATGGCTTTCCACAAGGAGAAGGCTTAAACAGAACTTTGTTGCTTTGAGGAGCACCACTAACACTTGCTGCTTCAGGCCCAGAGAGAAACATGAAGTGGGTGTTAGGACAGAAAAAAAGTCTAGATTTCATCATAGGGTTTCTGAGGAAGAGGTAAAATTAAAATAATGGAAACATTTATTTCAGCCAATTGGGAAAAATCTTCTGGTTTCTTCATATAATTTATAAAAGGAGACAGCAAATGTATCAAGTCAGATTTTAAAGATAAATATTAGAAGTATATTTAATGACTTTTTGAAGGGATCTGAAATGTCCATCTTTCTTACTGAAGTTCTTTTCCATACATGAGTGAAATCTTGGTTTTGAGGCTAGATTTGAGGCACGCAGTGTCTAAGGCTTGACAGCATACAAGAGTGCTGTCTGAATTATGCCAAGTCCAGCAGCATGCTCAGTGTTTGGAAAACTACACCTTATGTGGACAAAGACAATAATACTGATGGGGGGAGTTTCTCCAGCCCATGACAATAGTCTATGCAGAATCTCAGTTTCAGCTTGAAGATCAGGTTGTTTACTGGAAAATCCCAGATAATTGGTGCTTAAAGCCGTCATCAAAACATGCTTTGCCTGATAATGGAATTTCATCAATTCATAATAAAACTAGGATTTGGACAGCTTATATAACCACAGTGATGCTTCTGATTCCTTTCAGGAAAACTCAGGAATTAAATGAACTGAAAAGGTTTGGGTGTCATAATGCAGAGAACAAAGTATTGTGATTTAGCATAGCGAAGCTGAAATTTAATCATCTGCATGAAGTATTAAACATACACAGTTTTGCAGAAACATGTAATATTGTGTCTAGACACATGAACTATTTATACAAAAACAAAGGCAAAGAGTATAGCAGGTTAGAATAAATCCTTGAGCCAAGTGTAAAAGAATTGGATTTGATAGCTTGGCAAGCATATATCTCATCAAAATTAAATGTGCCTGAGGATACTAGCTGGTTTGAACTATTTGTTTATACACAGCTACAGACATATATATTACTCTGAATAATAAGTTCAATTTATAAAGAATGATACAAGTTGCATTGTAGGAGGGAATAGCTCTTCAGATCTAAATAGTTGTTTTAAGGACAGTGCAATATTCTATATTACAAGGAGTCACTAGTTCGAAAGAGTCTACAAATGTGCTAAAAATTCCATCACCAGTGTGTTTCAACCTTCTTTATTTTCTGAGCCCTAAAATTTTTCTCTTGAAATTTAACCTATACTCATTTTGCAGAGTAAGATATATGAACTTGCTTTTTTGAGTCAGCTTTCAGGGACCATGTTGGAGAAGTTCAGTGACTGTCAGATAGAAATCCACTACTGCAGGTCCTACACAAAAAGGGTCTCTGAAACAAAATATGTATTGAAAGAAATAAATCTTGGCTAGGAAACAATCATTATTCGGAGGTTCTGAAAATACTGAAGGGAAAAGTGCTAAAGCACTCGTATAAATAGATTTCATCTCTCTATACCTTCAGTTTTGATTGTTTGCTTTTTAAGACACAGTGTCGGCTTCTGTTAGGATTGGGCCTGCTCTTGTTACGTGTTATGTGACAGGAACAGATGGAAGGCACACCTGGGTGTGCTGTAAGGTATATATTGGCATATTTCTGTAATGGAAAGAGCTGATTGGTTGCACTTAGCAAATGCAGTTTGGAAGAATTCCTGGTTTGTGACAAAATGTGCAAGATTTCCTTCTCTTCCTCTTTATTTTTTCAACTGGGAGAAAAGTCTGCTTCCTACTGAACAAAACTCAGTTTGGCCATTGGAGAGCTGAAAATGGCATTTCATATCAGACTTTCTGAATCATTTGCATAAAGATAAGGTTTCATTTCTAAGGTTTAAATAAGTAAGTATGTATTGTATAAATTGTAATATTAAAGACATTTGTCTTTTTATTCCACTGTAGACTCTCTAGACAGAACCTGTAGATGTATGTTGGGATTGCATGTCATGGTTGGTTATGTTTGCATTTGAATTTTTTATATTTTAAAAGGTGACTTTAGCTGGAAGTCAGTAATTTAGTTTGATCACAGGAGTGGCAATTTGTAACTGAAATAGTATAAAGTGAAATAAATTATGTAACATGTCATTTTAATGTACCGTGTAGGGACAGCCAAGGAGCTAGTCAGCTAAGAAATCTGCTGCCAACCAGGCAGCCTTCCCACTTGCCAGCTGGACTTTAGGATAATAACTGAAAAGCAAATCCTGATCAAAAGGATGATTTTAAATAGTAATTGGAATATAGGTTTTGAGGTGCTGAACAGATAGCATGTCAGGTTGATGCTGGCTGGCTCCACCCATCTTGCCACTAGTTAGTTGCAGTAAGGTTAAATGAGGCACAGCTAAATTAAGGATACTAATCATAGACATGTGAAAAATGTTAGCAGCATGTATTCTGACACTGCTTACATTACATAGTGATCCTGTTAACACAAACATCAAAATATATCCTGTATAGCTGGACTGCTACAATAGTTTACAAACAAACTGCTGCTGGAATGGTTATGATGCTTTACTGCTAGATACTAAGTCTAGGCTGTAATAACTTTAAGACTACAAAAGCTCCTATAAGACAAATTATTTTAAAATGTACTGTATTCATGTTTGCCCCAATTGTTCCCCTGGAAGAACTCTGGACAACTCTCCTTTTTATGGTCACCAGTTTTGCTTGTGTGTGGAAAATATTATTCATTCTCTCTTACTTTAATACCTTCTAATTATTTTCAGTCTTGGATGTATTTTAGGAGCGATTTATTAGGTAGATAGTGATCTTCAGTCTTTATATCAGGGTGGACACTTTCTGTGAAAGAAACATGAAGATTGGAGTAGATGCAGTTACTTTTGATCAGGTTTTAAAGACATGAGATGAATGTTCAGCAATCTCTCTGTTCCTAATCCAGGATGGATTTGTTTGTCTTAGTGTTATTAGTCTGCCTAAACATGCGTATGATCAGTTTATTTCTGGGTGACTTTCTATACTTCTGTCATATAAAGCTATTTGTTCTGTGCTACCATGAGCTTCTGTGCTTAGTGATTATTTTTCTTTCAATCCTGCCAATGCAGAGTGACAATTCCTTCTTTTTCTGTTGTTTTTTGTTGTGATTGTTGAATGCTAAGTTTGAGGATGTCCTTTAATGGAACATGCTCTTTGAAAAATTGTCATGTGCAGAGTGATGGCTTAAAGAAAAAGTGCAAGTTTCTGGAAAGGTTTATACTGTGTCTGCCTCTTCCTGTGTCAAAGTTTGGTAGAACTTGGTTATTTCTGAGCTACTTTATTATAGAAGTTTATGATTTCTATACCTTCTGAGCTACTTTATTATAAAAATATATGTGCGAAGATGCTTCTGCACCTTGTGCAGAACAAAAAATCCTCCAAAGAATGTTGGGCAAACACACTAAATACACTTAGAGAGAAACAAAAAACCAGATAGCACTTAAAAGATTTTGCTGAACTTGGAAATGCTCTTGAACAAGAGCAGTGCACATGGTTGTGTGTGCCTCTGGATACATTAATCTCTATAGCAGTCCTTGGAGAAGCTTGTTGTGTGCCATAGTTATGTTTGGGGCATCATCTGTATTGTTAGAGAGCTTGCATTGCTCTGTGAGAAACACAATTTACAAATGAGCAAACAGTACCAGGTTCAGTGATGTCAGGTATTTCAAGGCCACTCTTATTCTTCTGAGCACAGCTGTAGTAGTACATAGTAAATAATGTAAATTAGGCTGTTTACAACTTCCTCAGGACTTAAATGATCTCCAGGAATGAAAACTCAGGACTGAGGAACAAGCCTTTTACAGCATACATAAACAGTACAAGAGGAAAAACTGACATAGTTTCCTGGCTTTGCACAGTGTGTTTTGTTTTGTGTTTTGTTTTGTTTTCCAGTGAGGAAATACTATTCATGAAATACCTCTTTACCACTTTATTTTCTGTAACCCCTGTATTGGTGGAATTGTGCATGTAAACATTCAGGGATTCATTTCTACAAGGTAAGATTGTGCAGCGGTTTTTTGGGGGTTTTTGTTGTTATAATCTGGAAAGCAGATTTAATTTGATATTTCAGGTTTAAGTAATTGCACTGTACTAGTCTTAGGAAACCCATGGCCCAAAAATTAGACAGAGATGCACCCTAATTTCATATCATCTGGGGTTTTGTTTGGGGTTTTTTGGTTGGTTTTGGGTTTTGTCCTGAGTGATTCTCTTGGACAATACTACAGTATAAGTTAGTGTGTGATTTTCACAGTGTGACTTGCTGAACCCTCTACAAAGAACAGGCTCTTCTCTTACGACCTAATTCTTAGCCTGCTCTGCATAGTCTTGGTAACAACTGATCTTTCTGCATCTCAGCTCAGAAAACGTTTTTATAATAAAGAGACAAAATTAAGTTATTTCATCCTATTCATTAAATATGCAGTGGTTGGTTTTGTTGTTTGTATTTGTTTGGTTGGTTTTTTCCTTGCAGTTAGGCATCTAAAATAGCTGGAAATAAATTTTGATTGTGAAATACAAGTGT
This sequence comes from Indicator indicator, assembly GCF_027791375.1. NCBI lineage: Eukaryota > Metazoa > Chordata > Aves > Piciformes > Indicatoridae > Indicator > Indicator indicator. Next base: position 23,855,687 of record NC_072017.1, on the reverse strand, counting down.
GTTTTGAGATCCTTCATTACCAATTAAATATTAATATTTTTTCCATTCCATTCACCAGGTAATCCTTTACTTAAAATCTCCCAGTCGAGATAAGTGTAATTCTTTATTACACAGGACTCAGAAGACAGTATGCAACAGAGGACTGTTTTATAAGAGCTTCACTTACATGTTCAGTGTAGATGGAGAATCCCCTCATTCCTTTGCTTTCTTATTCTAATTAGTTTGGGGTTTTTTACTATTCCCTACTACCAGGGAAAAAAAAAAAAAACAAAAAACAGAAGAACAAACTAGACTGGTGAATGCAAAAATATTTGTATATAATAAGGTGAATTTGTGAAAAATAAGTGAGCAATTCCATTAATAATTTCCTGTGCTTTATAAGTCCAAAATTTTTCTTGGTCTTATTAGAAGCTGACACACTGCACAGTCTTGAATACAAGTAAGTAAAAGAGCTGGAAGGCTTTTTCCCATATTTATCTTTTGGGACAGACTTCTATCTGCACTCCTGAATGGTATCATTCTCTGAACTACCATCATTGTTTCATCTCTGGGAGTGCACCTTCTGCAAGGACCTGTGTTGAGGATGGTGGGCAACTTGCAAATAAGGAGATCCAACATAGCAATCAAGGCATGATTTCCCCAGGCTCTGTTTCATTGCATTTAGCCTAAAATGGAGCACCTCTATAGAGAAGCAAGATGAATGTCACTCTTAAGGAAATAGCACTGGAAGTGTTTGTCTTTTAATGTGGTTTTTTTTTTTCTTTTAATGATAAAGTAAATTTGAAAATATAGGAGGAAGTGGAGAGAAATGCCAGGTTAGTATTGTATCCCCAATGAAAGGATTCTCTACTTGGGCTGATGACTAGTTAGTCACCATTGTTGTGTCTTGTTTGTATGACCTAGAAATGGATGTACATGTTAAGGGTACTCTGTGGTCCTGAGTGGCATCCTTCACTCACCAGAAGTGTGTTAAAGCAGCTGTCTGATGGATTCATTTCACCTGACATCTCTAAATGGCAGGGCTCTGCAAAGTGATAAAAACAGCCATGTGGAGCCATTGTTGTCCATTAACTATGCCAAAAGGGAGTGGCTACTTAGCTCCTGTGATGTCTACACTGAGTATTTTGAAGGTTTGTCTGGGTCAAACCAGAAGTGTATCTAGCCTAGCCTTATAATTTGGATGGCGCCTGACAGCTGATGCCTATAGAAGAGTGTAAGAATAGATCAGACATCATATCCTTCAGAATGCTCTTGCATCTTCAGTGATTTGTACATCTTGCACAATCATTGCAAGGACTGCTTCTGGAGTTCTTGTACCTACTCATAGAGTTTACAAAGGGAAGAGCATGGTAGGGTCTGCTTCTGTTCTCTGTCTGCAAGAGACAGGCTATGTAAGTTACACCCTTGCATCTCTTTGCAGAAATAGCCTTTATCCAAATAAACATCTGGCTGTGGAAACTTACACTGTCACTTAGTGTCATATCCAGGTAAATGGCAATAGTTGAATTGTGAAAGACTAAGACCTGGACTACCTGTATGCTTGCACAGGATCTGTTCTGTGTACCTAGTGCCTGTCACAGTGAGACTCTGTTACTTGGAAGAAATGTCGAGGTGCTATCAATCCAAATGACACGTGTCTGATTTAAGACAGTATTGTTCTTAGCTGTCCTGACGCCAGTGGCTTTTCAAGTGCTTTTTTTACTGCAAAAACACAGCTGCATTCACATGGTTATTTTTCTAGACTGTTTCATGTATTTAAAAACGTACTGGTTTCCCTGTGAAGTAAAATGGATGTATTTTCTTATAGAAACAAATGTCCTGTGTGCACAAGTTCAGTTTGGGAGAGTGCCATAAAATTGTGCCATATGAGTGGTTCTACTTTCCTCTTTCATTAGGTGTTTCTTTGTAAATTGCAGTGTTTAAAAAAAAAAAAGAAGTTGTATTCGTGCAGGAAGATATGTTATAAGGGTCTTCTGAGAATGTAATCTTTGCAGAAGTCTGTCTTACATCAGTGACGGGCATTTTCTTACGAGCAGCTGGGCAACACCTCTGTAGGAGCCTTGGGTGTCTAATTTGCACCTGCTGTGCATGATAAGAACCTGGAACAGGTGCCTAATAGAAAGCTTAGGAGAACTATTTTTGGAGATGAAGGATAAACGTGGACTCCTTTTACTACTGCTGCTCCTTACAGCTGGTGCCAGATATATTGTACTTAAAGGAAAAGGCTTGAGGAAAACCTGAGCTAAGCCATAGTAGCTACTTGGTAGGGGCTGAGGAGGGGCCAATAGGAGTGTCTGGAGATCCAGTGCACTCAGGGCTTTCTGGTCAGATAACTACATCTTACTGTGGCTGTAGTGAAACTCTGTTGTGGAAATAGATACTGGGAACTGATGGATTTCTGCAGATAAGGCACAAGATACCCAGAGCACTTCATCTTTGCTGTAGAAAAGTTTAACCTATTTCCCATAACAGCAGTAATTTAAATAAGAGCACTGGCATGCAGTCAGCAAATGAGTGTCCTTGCAGAGGACTGGAAAGACGTGTTTACTGGGTGAAGTTCAGCCAGTGGGTGTTTCCAAGTTTTGAACTGCTGCAGTTTACCACTGCTAAGTGAAATGGAGTGACCCTGTGAGTGCGAAGGAGGAGGACACAGCATTGCAGCTGGCACATTCAGGTGCTCTGTGCTTGAAGCTCCCCAGTGGAGCTGTAGATGGCTTTTCACTACTGTTGTTTGATGGGTTCAGCTCCTGTGCTTACAACCATTGTTAAAACCTGCTGCAGCTCCTTCTGCCAAGGTTGTTCTGACATTATTTCTCACTATGGCTGGTGCTGCCAGACTACCTGCTCTATGCAGCAATGTATTTGCTTACTGACTGTGAAAGTGGAGTGTTGCGTTTTTGCCAGCATAAAGAGCCTGCCTGGGTAAACCTCTGCCTGACACACTTGAGCAAGGTTTTCACTGAACCCAAGGAGGATATAAATGTTCAAACATATTGCGGTGTTTTTGAAAGACGTTTCCGTTCAGAAGAAGACTGAACAGAAGGTTACATTGCTGCTCAGCTCTGGGCAAGAAAATGAGGTGGGTACTGTACAACAGTTAAGGTAATTATGGAGGTGCAGCAAACTATATTTTGTGCTTTAAGCAATGTAAGTGGATAAGAGGATGTGAGCCCAAATTCAACCTGCTCACAGGCTAGAGAGAGGCTCTTAGTTCCACTTAGCTGCGTGCTAATAAGGCACAAATTCCTTCACTTTCTGCCTCCATTGTTTGCTTTTTTAATGCTTAGCTTCCATATGGTGTTTCTTGCTAGCTATGAAATACCTTTTTTCCCCTCTCTCTCTCCTTGCTTATATTTCATATACTGCTGAGAAGTGGGATTTTGAAAGTCACAAGAAAAAAATCTAAAGGGCTAGCAGACTAATTTCACAAAGAAGTTGCATGGCATGTGGTAGTTGCTGGGTGCTGCCTTCTCCCTTACCAATTTGAACTTCCTGCTAGATCAACAAAATCCTACTGAAGTAAATGGAAAAAGAGGCAGAGAAACTTTGCTTTGCACCTGATGTGTAATGTGCACCTTTCTTAAAAGCAAAGGTGCAGATCTGTAAGATCAAGTGTAACAAGATACAAGCTTGGGACAGATCCAGAGGAGTGTCTCAGGAGTACACAAAAGAAGGAAATGTTCTCTGAACAGTTCAGCCTTCACCACACAGCTCAGTATCAAAACCATTCAGCATTTGCTACTTGCTTTTACTTCTCTTGCCATTGCTCAGGAACTCTGAAAATGCCTACAGCATTTTTCAATGTACCATATACTTTACAGTAGGTAGAAGAGGCCAGGGACATCATTCCAAACAGAATGCTGCTCAACCTTCTGTGTTTTATCTGTACAGCCTGTTATTCTGTGCCTGGAAGGGTTAATAGTGATTTCTATGGAGTTGCCATGGAGCACTTGTATTTCAAGTAGTATTTCAGAGCAGATGTTTATGGAAGCAGCACTGATTTGATGTGCAGTTTTAATTATTTGTCAGTTCAGCTTGATTTTTTTTTGAGCCTGTGTGCCTATAAAGGCTGAACAGAGATGTGTCAGCATTAACAAAAATTGGTAGGCCTACAGAGCCAAAAATGTGGAATTGTAAAGGTGATGTTAACAGCACTGGGTAGTTAATCAGGGTAGATTTTTTTTTTTCAGTATAGATGTTCTAATTCACTCCTGTGGATGGCAAATACACAATTTAAAATCTTTTTACTTAGGCCTACACAACATCTAGCCCTTTAAATAATTACTTGGACCAGCCTCACTGAAGATCTATTGTGGTTTTTCTTTTAATAGCTCACCTAAGAATGTGACATTTTATTTAACATGGACAGGGCCCTAAATGTCAGCTGTGAGGCTGTCATTCAGCCTAATATGTGACAGTTTAATCTCTTGGTGTGCCCCTTCCCTCTCATTTCTTACCCCTTCTCTCTGAAATCTCATTTATGAGAACACTAACCATTTGATTGGGGATTCATGGACTTTCACTGCAAGCACACAAATTGTCCTTGCATGTGCAGTGAATCCAGTGTCCTCCAACTGTGTTGGAATTTATTGTGCAATGCCCTGACTCAAAATGAGGTCCTGAAAACCTCAGCCAGACAAATGGCCTCGAAGTGGGTATCGTATCTCCGATGAGTGATGGCTATGTAATCATATGAGCTCTAACCTGCCAGTCTTGTCCCTTGGTATATGCAGGGCAGCCATCAGCAGGTCACCTCTTCAGGAGGACAGAACAGCTGGGACATGTGGCCTGTGGGGATGGAAGCAAGACCGCTGCACTACCAAAAAGTGATGGAGGAAGGGCACTGCAAAGGCAGACAGAAGTTGTGGGGACAGGGATAGAGAAGAAAAGAGGGTACTCAATGCCAGCCATAATCCTTCTCTCCTCTACTAATTGGGGTGAAAGCATAGTATGTTGATGGCTTAAGAGGCCCACCCATGTATTTTTAGGTGTTCACCCTGTTATAAACTTAGATTACAGACTGAGGAAAGGAAGGAGGAAAAAGCAGCAAAGCATTAGACATGTAAAACTATTAGCAAGGCTTTAATTGGTAGCAGTGGCTTCTATTCCTATTTTTTCTTTGCCCCTAACAGTTGAAAGGTTTTAAAAGAAACCTAATTCATGACATCAACATCTGACAGTGGTACTGTCTATTGTCATGCAGAAGAAATGCCAGAGTATAGAGCTTGTTTCTGCTGACTGTAGTGCCTGGTCCTCAGTGCCACCTCAGTGGCAAATGCCCAGAAGAAGAAACAGAATAACAGAGAGGGAAGAAAGGCAGTTCATTTAGTGCTGCCTGACTTGCAACATCAGTGCTGGAGACAGGCAGGTTGTGCAGTGACATCAGCTAAGCTTGGGATGGCTGAGCAGAGAGGTCAGGCTGTCCCAGCTTGGCTGCAGTTATGCTGCAAAAGCTGTAATGCTGGCAAGCTAAACTAGGCATAAGCAGAAGGTAGAAGGAAATTAACTGGCAGAGACATAGGAGGATGGGTGCTTGGTGGGCTGGGAAGGTCTCCAGCAGCCCAGCATTGTATCTCAGGCAAACCTTTAAAGTTCTTTGCCTCCCAGGCTATGATAAGGCATGTGTTGGGTCACAAGCTTTGGGGAAAAGCAGCTGCTTCACTGGATCACAAGATGGGGGAGTGATCATGGCTGCAGGCTGTGGCTGGGTAGGAACCAGGACCTAGCAGAGCTCCTTTTGGGGCAGACATGTCCTCTAGCTATAAACCCACAGTGGGAGGAAGCTGTGGCTCTTCCCAGCCTGTGTGAGCTACAGTCTGAGCTGCTGGAGAATGTGAGGTCAGATCTGGAATTGCACTTGGTCTGTGGGAGCTGCTGGGTCTGCATCAGTGCACATCAGGAAAAGGTAATGGCAACTCCACCACTGCTGTGTTGTGAGGATGACTAAGGATGCCCTGGTGTGGGCATGGTCCTACAATGACAGAGCCTGATTGTTTCACTCCACTTGCTTTCCTTGCACCAGGGTCAAATTAAGGATGTGGAGCTGGGTAATGGCTGTAACAGCCCATCCTCTCCTGTAGTTGTGTTCTCAGAGTAGCCCTCATTCTCAGCATGCCAGCGTTGAGTAATTGATTTTTGGTCTCTCCCAACTTGTATTTTTCAGTCTGTCTTAATTGCCAGGGCTGTATTAGCTGGCCAATTAGTTTGGGATAAACTCTTTATTTGTTTTTTCTGCTGACCTTAAAAATCTCTTTTACACAGCAGCCTGAGTTAGACAGTCCTCCGTTCAGTCAATTTATAATAGAGGTGTTAGTGCAGCCCATTAATCTCAACCTGGAGTATTTGGAGGACCTACGTAATAGTAGGGAAGGATATATCAATATCTACCTATGGTCCATAAATTAGCTATGAGGTTTCTTGGTAGCTTATGGCATCCCTAAGAATATGAAGAGGGAAAAAGAATAAATTATTCAAAACCCATGACATTTACAGGGCTTAGATTGCTCTTCTATGAATGGTGTATGCTTTGGATTTTCTTCTCCAGAATGTAATTTACTGGTCATCAGTGACACAGATAAGTCAGCAGCAGCAATGAGAGCAGCAAATTTTTGAGGGAAAGTAGCCTGTTATTATTTTTTTTTTTTAAAGAAAATGACAACTAACCAAACCCAAGCACATAACAACAACCCCCACTTCATCTTGCAACTCAGAAGACACACACGTACAATAAACCTATTTGAAACCGGCAGTAACTGCTATGGGGGTAAAGTGCAAGACTGCCGATTGAGCTATGAATCAATTTTCTCTTCACTGGGGAGAAGAAACCCACATATCAGCATTCAACATGTAAGAACAAAAGTCTCAAGGGAAATGACTTCTATCCCATTTTCCTTGCCACAGTACCACACTTTTTTTTTGTTTGTTTTTGGTTGAAGAAGCAGAATTATTTACAAAATACCAGCTCATTGTCAGCAGGCAGCTTTTGGGAGCTGCTTGTAAATGAACTGCACTTTGAAGCAATCTCTCATTTGGAGGTGTGAGTCCCTGGGAGAGTGGCTGCAGCTGTGACTCCTGCAGTCTCCTTTGGCCATGAGGTATGTTATGGGTTCTGATTCAAGGGGTATGTAGGCTTTACTATTGACTGTAAATGGGAGTGGCAGTTTGAGCAATACTTTTCATTCTGTTTTAAAGTGTGTAAATTTAATGCTTGAAATGAGCAAGGAAAAGAAAGCAGTTAAATGATACTTGCATGTTTCTGTCCTAGAGTCTTCCACCTCAGCTCTTGGGTGCCACTCCTGAATTCTCTCACTTGGTTTTTAAATATGTCTTTATTCCAATGGCAGAAACAAAAGGTTTTGGATCTTCTTGAGGAAGATCTCTAGAGAGTTTCAGAACAGAATAACCCCAACCAAGCATTAAACCAACCCCTCCAAAAATGTGCCTTAAAACTTTGGCCCTTTTTTTAAAACTGTCAATCCTGCTGTGGAGATGCCTGTTTTTTCTGACCTGCTGAATGTTGGAGCTAAAACAAAACATACCTTGTGCTCTCTCTTTGACACAATTCAGCGCATGTTGAGAGAATCAGAGGAGCAGTATTTTGGCACAAGCACCCAAAATGCTAACACAGGCTGCCTGATGTTTCATTTCAGGTTATAAACTGGATTACAACGTGCTTTTGCCTTGTAGGCATTACCCAGGGAAACCAGGCTGCCTGCCTGATGCATAAAACCAATGTGGCTAAATGATTGCCAAGTGGAAGGTAAATCATGGACACCAAATCTATATTTTTAGAAGGAGTTTGGATTACATTTCAGTCATGATAAATGATTATTAATACTATTTACCTCATCAGTCCAAGAATGGAATAAATAATATATTCTAGAAACTGGTTAAAGATCTTAGGAGAACATTTTAAATTTATAAAATAACTATATCTGTCCTAATTAAGTCACACTAGCACAGACAGTATTTAAATCCTCCACTTCTTGATGCAAATGGACCTTTGTGTCCTTTGGTTTGTGGGAAGCTTTGTTAGCCTCAGTTAGCTGAAATACTTGCATATGATTTGTTTTGTTTTGTTTTTTTTCAAAAGAAAATACACACTGTATTCAGAGGATGCAAATGCTACCTTGTCTGCAAAATCCACCAGCTGTTATGCTGAAGACAAAGCTAATTCAGTGTTGCTTTACTTCAGTAATGTCTGTCTATTCACAAGCACTTTTTAATGACTTCTGGTACATAGCTGAAAAACACCAGACACCAAATTTCTTTTTTACTTCCTTTTGGTAATAGCCTAGCAAGGTCTGAACCAATCTGTGATTTATACAATTTTTTAAAACAAATAAATAGATTAACTAAGAGAACACACCTTTGTGTTCATGTCTGTACAAAAGTTGAACAGTCTGTTAGCTTTGATTCTTTTTTTCCTTGACTGTGAGTTTACTAATTACTGCTGTAAATACTTGACTCTAATCAGAGTCAGGTCAAATGCATAGCTTTGCAGCTGAAGAAACTGCTGCTGGTTTGTGTGTCAGTAGCACAGCTTTATAAAAGAGATTCTTGCTTCTGCTTTAAACATCTGGAGAGACAAAGACCGTTTGTGGAATCTTTTGTTGTTGCTGAAAGTTGGAACGGGGAAGAATTACACTCCAGGAAATACTCCAAATCCTGGAAAAATCAGAGTGTGGTCATTAAGTGTTAAGCTTTTATCTCCCTAATAAATGAGAGTGCTTTTGTTTCATCTGTGGTGGCTGTCCTAGTAATGGAGGTTACGTAATATTTACTCTCCCCTTCGGAGTTAAATCCCTTTTCCGATTTGCGAGGAATATTTGCATATGTATTTCTTAGCTGCATTGACATGCCAGATGCACGGTGGTAGCTGTCTCCCCTTGCTAATCCTGTAATAACATCCTGGTGACCAAATTCAATGGCGCTGCGCGGAGCCTTGAAACAGCTGATTGCTGAGTAGGGAGGGAAAAAAATAACCCAGCGAATCTCATTGCAGCTCTCTGCTGCATCCCTATCCCACAATGCTTTGCACCATTTGCTGCAGTCTTCCTACCCAGGCTGAGTGAGAAAAAGATGTGCTAAATAAAGATTGATTGGTTTGAATCCTGAAGGGGTCTCCCACTTGTAAATGACCTGGGGGAAAAAAAAAATTCATGACGACTTCACTGGGCCTCCTCTTATTCTTCCATTTTTCTTTCCACCTGTCCTCTTCGTGGAATGGAACGTCATTCCTTAGAGCACAGAATCTGTTGTGCATCTAATAATGGCTATGCTGTGATAGGGATTCTTAAACAGTTTTATGCCTGAGGCTTGAAATATTAACAGATGATGGTTTGTTCGTTTGGATTACTGCGGAACTGCAGCTCCGTCCCTGCAAGGATTTTATCCTCAGCACTGCACTGATTAAGCTATTTTTCTACAAAGATGGGTAGGTCTAAACCGCTCAGGTTTGCTCAGTGTTATTCCTGGTGTCTGCTGCTGGGTTGCTCCTTCTGTTTTGGCCCCCGATTGTTCATTATGCTTCTGCATGCTGTAAGAATTAAGAGGGTTGCTGTGTTTTAAACAAGGCACCAAGCTGATTGCAAGAGTGGGAGAGGAAGGAATGCAAATTTTGCTTATCCAGCCTTTTACACAAGTGGAGTGTGTGGCAGTTATGATTATTAATTTGCTTGGTGTGCAATGTATCAGCTAATTTTGGGGCTGCTGCTAGAAATTACTTGAATCTGTTCTTTATTCTTACAGACTCTGGACAAGCGGTACATCTGTTTTAAGAAGTTTTAAACCGCAGTTCCCCCAGCCCTTGAAGCAACATTATTGAGGTTACCCACCCTTTCTTGCAGCTCTTGAGGCCTAACTGTTCCTTTGGAAACGTTGCCATTGGAAACCTATTCATTCATCATACATGAATAGACCCTCTGGGTTGTGAATTGATAAGAAGAGGATGAACAAGCTGAAAGTAATTTGTTCTCCTCAGGCTGTACTTTCAGGCTAGTTTCAGGTCTGGCTGGGTGGAGTTCAGTGATAGCAGTGTAACAGCAACAGAGAATTCTGCTCTTTTAGGAATAAATCCAGGGAACTGAACAGGCAGTTATAAGTTTGCCAATATTCTTTTCTCAGCTGGGCTGTGAAAACTAATAGAGAATTTGATAACTCTTGAGGAATTCCAGAGCTCATGTGAAGATACCTGTATAAAGGGTGCATGTTCCTATTACATGTCTCTGTTTATCTGAAACAACTCTTCTGAAATCGTTATTTGCTGTACCCTGACATTTCTTTATCCTTTTCTAGTGCTATGGGAAGTTCTTTTCATATGGGTGGGGCTGCACCCTGACTTTCATTCCTGAAGGCATGCATGCATAGCCGGGCAAGGCTTTCCACTAGCTTAGAGAGCCATTGTTTTCTCCTTTCTTTGTTTTACAGTGTATTCTGAATGAAAATCGATTATTGTATCCTCAGCAGAAGGAAAAAGAACAATGATATTTTTGGGGGTGGCTGGAAAAATAAGTATCTGTGAGCCTCAAGGAATGACAAAGGGTATACATTTCAGAACTCTTCTGCACTTGATTGAGCAAACCTGAACAGGGCTTTCAGTGTGTGCTTCTTATAGATACATGGGTGGGGTTTTGTTTGGTGCAATGTTTCATAAACCTTTGGTGGCTTTGTATGTTTAAATTATGAAGTTAAACTATATGGAGAAGTGATTCTCAGACTTGCTGTCAAAGCTCATGCTTCATCTTCTTTTCATTATAGTGATCCTCTGAAAAGAGCTCTGGCAGTTTCTGAGCTCAGAATATGCTACTACAAAAAAGATTTGTTTTTTCCTGTCAAAGTAGCTTTACTTTGAGAAATCTCTCACTGTTAATACGCTGAAACTTGTGTAGCTGTTTTGAGGAACTGCTGCAAGCACAGCAGTAAATCAGAATGAATGCTGTCTTTGGTTAAATTCAAAATCATTGTCTAAGATCTGCAGCTTTTCCTCAAATAGTCTTTATGCAGTTGCTTTCATTTAGTCAATGGGCAACATTTCCTTCTTGTAGCTACATTACATTCATCAAAATTCATCAGAGGTAGAGTTGCCTCAGGGAGGATTCAGAATCCTGGAAATTCTGCTCAAAAAGTGTTTTGTTTTTTTTAAATGAGCCACTTTAGTGAGAATTTGTTGTACCAGGTGGTGGCCAAAGCATGAAGTGTTCCGATGAATTTTTATTTCTAGGTGTATGTTTTAAACTTGATTTATGTGAGCAGAGGGGATAAATGATGATCATGGCCTGCTGTATTCCAGACAAAACATCAAATATTAAATGCACTTATTTCTGAATTGTTAGTGGTTTCTTTCACTGACAAAGCTTAAAGTGTGAATATTTGAAAATTACAGAGGCTGTCATAAGCTTTGTGTATGAAATACTAAGAATCACTGGATTTTGAGTGAGATTGGGGAATGTGAAAGACTGAAGTGAAGATCAAATTAAATCAGTGTGAAATTTTTCAGGCAACAGTTTTCCTTGCATAGAAACTATTTGCTGGTGAGCTATACTTCATGGCAAAAAGATGAAATTACATAAAACACCTGGTTGACATTCTTCTGTTAAATGACAGGCAAGAATTGTTGGAGACCTATTCTTTCATATCTTAAGTGCGGATTGTTTTCTACAGTCTGTGTTTAATCTGTAATATTTTTTTATGCCAAACCACACTTTTCATAATGTATCAGTTTGGAAATCGTGCTTTTGATAAGAAGCCTTCCTGTTTCTCATTATCTTCTTTTGTTTGTGTCCCCACCCCTTACTTTTGGAGAGGGAGAGTGTGAGGCAAACACAGCTGCATCAGTGCTGAAATGGATTTTCTTTTGAAACACATCACTGAAGTTCCACATTCTATGCTGCCAAATGCATGAATATGTTAGTGAATATTTGATAGTCTGCTCTTCCTACACTGTTTTGTAAAAGATAGGTATTTTTGTTCCACTTCTTGTGAAGCCCTTTGTGACTCAGGCTTTTAAAAAGTAGCATGGGTTCCTAATTGGTCTCCTAAGCCTTAATATGTGTGATTTATGGCATTTAAATTAATTTGTATTTATGTAATAGTCACATTTTTGGTTTATTATAGAGAGAGAAATGAAAAAAAAAATTATTCTGAAATCATGAGTATTTGTCTCACAAACATGATATTTTATGAGTATTACAACCATCTTTAACCTTGCAGATAAAATGCTACAGCTCATATGGATCATTGTGGAACTTAGTGACCTTTGAATGAGCACAATTCGCACTGAGGCAGAGAGCTTGTTATTGCCGTCCTGAAAAGCCCAAACTGGGTGATGAAAACCTGAGGTAGAAAATGTCTAGGGAAGAAGTTATTACCTCAGGAATGTACCTGCAGTGAAGCAGCCCACCTGGGCTCTCTGCTCATACAGACGACAAGCCCTTGTTTCACTGTGGGTGTGGGAGAACTGGCAGAATTCAATGGCTGTGACAGAGATGCTGCAGTCATCTCCCCTGGGAGATGAGCCTGTGCCTCCCAGCACTCCAGCTTGCTAGAAATGCTGATGGAGAGGAGTTATTGCTGGACCACCCTGCCAGGCCATCTGCTTGTCAAGTTTTCCTCAAATATTTTAGCAGGCAGTTTATTTTTCTGTGAGGTTGCTTCCTTCCTTTCCCTTCCTTTTCTTTTCTTTCCACGTAAGAATTCTATCATCTGTACCTTCGTCTGAAAAGCACCTTAACTTTTCCCCTCCTTGTGCCTTGTTTCAGAACAGCAGGAGTTTTAAGCGTGATGACATTCCTTCAACCTGCAATTTTAATTCTGTCAGTCAATAGATTTGTTTTTTTGCTTACCCTTTTAATTCATGCATTTTGTGCCAGGATTAGGAAGAGTCTTCAGCCCTAAAAACAGGATTCTTACTACTCTTTTCTGCCTAGAACACTATTTTTCTTGCATTTATGATTTGGATATGCTTCATGTATCCTTTGCTGATTCTTAGCGTCCATCAGTTGCCTCTTCTTTGCTCAGTTTCTTGTCATGAGGCTTTTAATTTCACCTGCCTCTCCCCTGTTGCTGATGTAGAGTTTGAGCACTCCCATCCCAGGGGCCGGCAGGTTCTGGAGGTTCCTTCTTGGGATTTTCCTGTAGCCCAAACCTGCTATACCTTTGTCAATACCAGCATTGATAAGGAAAAGTAATGTTAGGTGAACCATTTTGAAAGTCTTGCCTGTGATGTGACTGGCTGATGCAGTCGCAGTTGAAGCATTTTGCCAGCAGTACTGTACCCACAAGAAATCCTATGTTGTTAGCACTGCCTGAACTTACTGGCACAAAAACATTTCTCTTGTAGGATGTCTTTATAACCAAAAGCCCTGTAACTCTTTCAATCCAGAGGCAACATGCTGTTCCAGAATGCCTATTCAGAAGTGTTACATGTGGTGGTGTAGATTTGGCTGACTGTTTTCCAGGATCTCATCACTGATAAACCATTTTGGAAGTTTAAATCTTCACTACTTTGGTTCTATATGGAAACATGAATTCTTGCATAAAGATGAAACACGGGTGAATTAGTTGTTGCTTTTATTGTTTCATGGAGTTTCTAAGCCATTTTTCTTCTTTTTTTTTTTTCCCCTTTCCCACATCCCACTCCAGCACTGTGCAGGGTAGAAGGGAACAGGACCCATATGTCAGTGGTCTAGGATGGCCAGTGAAGGCTCCAGTATCCCAAGTCCTGTGGTCCGTCAGATTGACAAGCAGTTTCTGATTTGCAGCATATGCCTGGACCGCTACAAGAACCCCAAAGTACTTCCCTGCCTGCACACATTCTGTGAGAGGTGAGTCCTTTCCTCTTGTTTGTAACTAGGTGTTTGTGCAACAAGCATAGAACTTGTCCATCTTTTAGTGGACAGAGACTCTTGTCTTTATTTGTTAAAGTCATGTTAAGGCACAAGTCTGGGATGGCTGGAGAGGCAGGCATGTAGAAGAACACTGTTATTTGTGGCAGGAAGAGAAAGCAGTAGAATATTTGGAATACATTATGTAATAATAAATCAAAAGTAAATCCAATGAAACTAATGTTTACAGTAAAAACAGTGTGAAAGGTGATGGCAGTCAGAATTTGGACCTCAAATTAATAGTCTCCAATTTATACTGGCTGTTCTATAACTAGAAACAATAAACCCCTTTCTTTGTTGATTTACTAAGCAGAGAAATAATTTTTCCATCCTGTAATGCCCAAGGGTGAGACATGATATATACATTATTAATAACCAGTGGTTAAGTGTCTTGATTATTCTGCAGCTTAGTTGACTGAAATGGAAAAAAACTCTGAAAAGGGGTACCATAAGACAGCAACCTGCTCTCTGCTGTGTTCAGCTGAATGACTTGAATCTACTGAAGTAATATTTTAATGTTATATTATCTATTGAATGGTGGGGGGAATACAGCATCTGCAGAAAAATTATCAGAAGAATTGCTGATTAGAGTTCTTTATCTGATGATGGGATGCAGCTCTGTCAACTGCCTATTGCATGGCATGGGAATTATAATAAATTACATTTTTTGGTGAACATTTAGTTTGGAAGGTTTCCACCTCTTAAAATTGTGGTGGGGGCATCTAATTTTGCGCAGGATGTAAGAAAAATTGTGGGTCTCTTGAGTGCATCAGGTGAAATTGTCTTTGGTAGAACAGGAAAAGTCACCTGTAAGTCAGCAGCAACACTTGCTGAAGTCAGTGAAGTCAAGATTTTCACCACCGTGCCTCTAAGTTTCTTGACTTCAGTTCATGTGTAAATCCTAAGGTCAGCTTCTGGTTTTCACTGTAATCCTCTTACGCTGATCTGGTTATGGAGAGAGGCTGCAAGGACTCTTCCACAGTGTGCTGCCGATGTACAAAACCTAAGCTCTCCTTTCACAGAGCCCTTACTGGGGGGTCAGGAGGAGAGCTGCCAAGGAAGGATGAACAGTGATGCAAGCAAAGTGCTTGGAAGTGGATAAGGGCTGTGTAGCCACGCAAGGTCAAACTTTCTTGGTTGGCATCTCCTGAGGAATTTGGTGTAGCACTGCTCCCATTTTAGACTCCTTGAGAACTGCGTTTTGTGAAGCTTCCTGTGCATATAGGACTACTGAATTGCTTGCATGCCTAGGAACTGTTAACTTGAATTTCAAGTCCAAAAGTGGCACTGTCACCTATACCAGTCTGCTGTATATTGTTGATCACAGAAGTTCTGTGCCAGTGTCTGTGAAATAGAGCTTTTTCTTAAAAAAACACACCACCACCTCCCCTCCACACTCAAACACAAACAAAACTCTCCTCCAAAACTCCCTGTAACATAAACTGTGATAACCTAGGACATGCCTCTCTCTGTAGTAAAGAGAGCTCTGTTGATTTTGGCTAACTGCCAAATAACTTTCCTAATTGAAATAAATGGAAGATTTTCCATTTGCTTTATTTGGACCAGGTTTTATCTCTGAAACTCTAAATGCACAAATACAAGATAACAACGGAGATTCTATTAGGAAGACAAGGGTCAATCAGTGGTTAGTCAGTTAAAGAGACAGGCTCAAATACTTGGTGCTGTAATTTCATGTCTGTAAAACTTTATCTGATAGTGTATATTTTTTTGCTGTCCTGTGAGCAGGATGCAGTAGATATCTGGAAGCATCGATCCACTCTGCACAAGTATCTCAAAGAAGGGCACATGATTCTTACAATGATGTCAGCTTATTGAAAAATCATGTGGCAGAGAAAAAGGGTTTAAAGGGAAAAAAAAAAAAGTCCCCATAACCACTTTCATTTCTGAAGCCTGGTGAGGTGATGCACCTTTCCTTTCACAAGAAGGGGTAGCACTATTTCAAACCAATTCTTAAACTGAAATGAGTTTTTTTCCTCTTTGATGACACTTTGCCTCTCTCTCCCCTTCCACCTCCCCTCCCCATAGGTGCTTACAGAATTACATTCCAGCCCATAGCTTAACCCTTTCCTGCCCTGTGTGCCGCCAGACCTCCATTCTACCAGAGAAAGGGGTTTCTGCACTCCAGAACAACTTCTTTATCACCAACCTGATGGATGTCCTGCAACGAACACCAGACAACAGCATTGAGGAGTCCTCCATCTTGGAGACTGTCACTGCTGTTGCTGCAGGCAAACCTCTCTCCTGCCCCAATCATGATGGAAATGTAAGTAAGATGAACTCTTATGACATATGCAGGTGCTGGTACGTGCTAAGTGGTCCAGTTTGTCATGGATCTTTGGTTCTAAAAAGATCCTGTTTTATTGGATACTCAGTTCAGGTGTATCAGTTGTATAGGAATAATTCAGGTGATTGGTAGTGATTACTCTTAGGTGGAACAGCTTGGTTCCCTTGCCTTTACTGACCTGCTGGAATTAGGTTGTTAATGGATAACTGCTGTAACCCTTTAAATGTGTGCTATAGCGCTGTGTGTGTAGTGGTTACTGATTAATACATTCTTAGATTTTATTTGCATTTTATTGTCTCTCCTTAAAATGAAAAAGTTCTTTTCTGATATAGCAATCCTGACAGGAGCTATTTGATTGTGAAATGCAGAAAAAAAATCAAATTGACGATGTTACTAGTTTTGCATTTTACACTAAACTTCAACTGATAAATCTTTGGGTGTGCTTAGAAAAATTGGCTTGCCTACAATAAAAAATATGTCACTTTATACTTCTCTGAGAACTCCTTAGTAGGGAAAACCCCCCCTTTGTAGGGGATTTTAAAGTCCTCTAAAAAAGTTTACTTGGCTTAGCTTGAAACATAGCCTACCTTCTAGAATGCTTGGTAGTGTGTGATAGGAGTATTTTCTTGCTTCAGTAAGTATCTAGGAGGGTTGGGGATGTGATGAGGATGACTCCAATGTAAAGATTTGTGGAAAACTAATTAAGATAAAGTGCACACATTAGGCTTTCTGAAGGGAGGAACTGAGATAAGCTTTGGAGAGAGCTGTTTGAGGCTGGCTAGGTGGTTCTGGCTGAAGGGCAGGGTGTGCTGGGCAAGGTGCTGAGCACTTTAGGCCTGACCTAACTGCGGAAATGTGCTTTTTATTGGCTTCGTGGGTACACGCCATCAGGGCACTGTGTGCAAAGTGCTTGGCTGATAGCAGCTTTGCTGGAGGCTTCAGGGAGTGAGGGAGGATCGAGGTGATAGCTGGGGGAGAATGCCTGCACATAACCAGCAGTCATTTTGGACTGAATCCTCTCTCTATTAATTTTTATGTATTACTTGGAGTGGGGTCAGACCCCTTGTATTTTTGCTGTCACAGGAAACATTAGCATCAAGTATATATCATACAAATATTACCAGATTTTCTTTTTATTACCTTGGAAATAAGTTTCTTTTCAAGCAAACTTTTCAATCTTTCCTCTGATTGAAATGGAGTAGAAACTGATGCACAGATAATTTTTCATGGATTTGCCTGTCTGCTTGTAACTTAGCATTCCATATGGATTAGATACTTTTAATTCAAAATGGTCTCTTATTTCTACCACTTGTATTTTTAATACATGCATGTGAATACCCTATTCCTTCTGTGCAAATCTCTCATCTTCCGTTGTGGCGTCTTTGTTGTGTGTTCTTATGAAAGATGAAACCTAGCTTGTAGTATCTTAACATAGGAGATGATTTCCTGTGCTCAAGCTATAAAAAAATGTTTCCTCGTATTTACCCAACACAGGGCATAAATACATGTTCTTGTTATACTGGGGTAGTGTATGTTATGAACTTTCAGTGTAACAGAAGATTCTTTTCTTCTGCCTACATATTATTTTTTTTTTCCTCAGGTGCTAAGCACCTGCAGCTCTTGTTGGATACAAGCATCTTGGTGTGAAAACGTTAATCTACAATCATTTAGTGGCAGGTACAACAGTCAGGGTAGGGAAAGCTGTGAAATTCTAGGTCCATTTCTTCCTAATGTGTAGTGGGTGGTGTAGCCTCTTTGCAGTCAGCCATCCCAAGAAGGTCATGATGGGGTTTTATTTGAAGTGAAAGTCAGCCCGGAGTCTAGGATCCATGTTTTTACAGGTGCAGTGTCTTTTCTGCATATAGAGTTTAACAAGAGAGCATTCTCAATATTAAATAAAACACTGTAAGAAGGGAGCATGCCTTATCTCTGACTAGCTTTTTCTCAAAATATCACAGAATAGCTTGGCAGCTTAACAGGTATGACATCTTGTCTATAAAAACATATCCTGAACTTGTGCAGGTGTTACTTACTGCCTGTATGCTTCTGTTAGAAAAACAAAAAAGCACCTATGATTGATAATAAAGTGAATTTATAACATACTATTTAAACTTAGGGTTTTTCTCCTCATCTCTCTGCTTCATACCATGTCATTTCTCCTGTATCTCATTAAAGTATAATCTGTTTTTTTCTCTACTCTGCAATATTCAGTGTGTCACAGGCTAAATAAAAAAAATCAGAATGTCAGACAATTAACAAGACGTAGAAGTAATAATCTGAGCTGAAAGCTGGTGAAATTTTCTTCTGCCTTACAAGGAATATTTAATCCAGTTAGGCAGCAGTATTACGACTGATACAGTCATATCTGACTGAATTGAAAAGTCATACATGGGAATTGGATGGTTCAGTTGTATGTAAGCATGTTGTTTAAGTCATCATAGTCTTCCAAAAGTTGTTTAAAATTTGCCTAAAACTTCCAGGTTTGCTGCATGAGTAAGACAAAAGCTATGACTAGGAAAAACAAAGTCCCACATTCTAAATTTCATTAGATATCTGGGAAGTATCCTAAGGTAATCCAAATTTATATTTGAAAACATACAAAGGTGCAGACTAGCCCTGGAGCAGAGGAGTTAAGCCTGTGTGTCAGATAAAGAAGAAGGCTGGCAAAGAGCTGACTCATCCTTTTTTTCAGGACTGCTGTTTTAATTCAAACAGATAGAAAGCAGAGGATGAACAATGTGATTTTTAGAGAAAAAGGGGCTTATGATTGATGAGAGCTTTATTCTCAAGACCTGAACTTCAGATGGCTTTGTGAAATCTACTTCAGAAGTACCTTCACCCTTGACTTAAAAAGTTTCTGTAAATTCAGTTAAATTACAGTAGTGAAGATATGCATGGGTCTGGAGGACCAGCATACTTTGTGGATGGAATGTCAGAACCAGTGAATATTAATGCACATTTCCTTACAGCTAATGGGAATGTTCTCATTGACTTCCATGGAAGCACAGCTGAAACCAGTATTGAATGCCATAGTATATCTTCACTTTTGAAAGGAAAAGGGTTCAGGCAAACATTTTTTTCCTGGGTTTTGTAAAGCAAACCTGGAATCATGAAATGCTTTCTGGGAACATCACAAAACATGATGCCAATGTTGGGTGTGGAGGGGAGAGAGGAACAGCCAGTAATACACTTCTGTCTGTAGTTAGAAATTAGTCCTACCTGATTAGGAAATGCTAGACAAAATCTTAGGAAATTAGCTTATCACTTGGAGCCTGAGTTGTATTAATATCAGGTTTGCTTTCTCATCCAGCTATGACACAATCCAAAGATTTTAATTGTAAATGAAAGCTGTTTCACTCAAGACTTTTTGAATTTGACTGAGGCAAAGAATATTATTTCTATGCAGACATACACATTAGGTCTTTGTAGTCTGCTTGCTATTACCATTCTATCTTATGTGATCCTCTGGTGCTTTAATAGGGAGGAAGACAGTTGATGAGGCTAAGCTTCAATATGATATTGAGAAGCTTGCTTTCTACATGTATTGCTGCAAATATAATTATGTTTATGATATGTTCAACAGGAAACAGAAGTATAAAAAGATAAAAATACTGAATAAGTAAAGGGCTTGTTAAAATATCTTGAACCCAAGCATTAAATTATAAAGAGGCAGAAAAAAGAACTTTTGACACTCATGCAAAAAGAGGGAATTTTTTGACCATGTAAAAAGACTTAAGAATTTCCTAACAAAAACCTTGTTCCTTTTGATGTTTCTAGTTGCAAATTTTTGAAGCCTTTGAAAATAATTTAAATGTTGAATTCTGTCTAACTCATTTTTTCTATGCCCTTTAAGACTGCATCACACCTTATTGCCCCCCAAAGTGACTGTCAGGCCTCAGAGAATCTAATAGTGTTGAGACTGCTAAATTCATGGTGACTGGTGTAGTGTGTATGGGGGTTGTTATTGTTCAGGTGGTCTATCTTTTTCCCCCCTTTGATCTTTTACAGTTTATTTGGAGCAGCTTTTACATTTTCTGTGAAGTGGCATACATGAATGGTCAACAAATAACTAAAGCCTTGTCGCATGTGAATCCCGTGTCTTGTGCATTGAGATAAGAGGGAAGAATGGGAATAAAATGGAAAGGAGCTTATCAGAGGAAAATCCCTATTAATACTAATAGCCACAGGCAAATCATGGTTCTTACTTCCCCTTCCTAATTCTCAAGGTGTCCTGGAGCAGCCAGCTACTTTGGCATGGTGCTGTTGCAGGTCCCTGAGAACAGCCCGTTCTACATGACCATCTTGTCAACCAATATCTCCAGTACAGACATCTTCATGTAAAAGATATGGGTGGCAGAAGCATCAGCCAAGCTAATCAAGATTCTGATAGCTATGTTCTGAATGCAAGAGAGCTGGCAGTGTTACTTTGAAGCATATTCAACAAGCTTCCTTATACTTTTAATAAACCCAAAATGATTTGTGCTCAAGGACTTCCTAGCAGTAAAAAGAAGGTCTCATGCTGAATTTGCACATATATGTGCATTATTTTGACTAATGTGTGATTTTGAGCACAGTACTCTTCTGTTTCGTGAATATATACAGAATTTGGGATGCTTACTGCATGTAAAGGGTTGTTTTTTTTGGTTTTCTTGGGTTTTTTAATCATCAAACAGCATCTTACTGGGTAGATAACAGGTTGAAACAATCTCTTTCTCTTTCAAGTGTAGATCAGCACTCTTATTATAATCTCAGGTATGAGGTTTGGGTGGTTTTAAGGGATTAGTAATGGGATGAGATGGAGATTTATTCCCTGCAGCATACTGGTTCATTTAGAGTGCTTTTTCCTAGCAAATAAACATGCTGCTTGGTGAGCTCCATGGAGATCATGTTCCACGGTTGGCCCTGTTATGAAAAACAGCCTAAATTTACACTTTCTTTGGCAGACCCTCTGGGGGAGACAAAGGACTGGGTTAGTGAGGGGACCTGAATGCCCTGCTTTTTGAGTTGTTTCGTGGAGTAGTTGAGAAGAGACACCCCAAAACTTACTATTACACAGTAAAAAGATTGTTAGGGCCAGCCTTGAAGTTGAGCATTCTGTTTCCCAGACTGCTGGTTTTACACTTTCTGATAGAATAAAATACATTTAAACCAGCATTTTTATACAAAGTATATAAGAATAACAGCCATCTTTTAGGCAGTAAATTATTGTTGTCTAAGAAAGGAGGAACTTTGTCTCGAAGCTTGGTTGTAAGACCCAGAGAAAAATGTGCTTTGAGTGATGTTATTGCTGCCATGTTTGAGTTTAGTTTTGTGCACTTTTCCAGGTGATGGAGTTTTACTGCCAATCCTGCGAGACAGCCATGTGCCGAGAGTGTACAGAGGGAGAACATGCAGAGCATCCCACAGTACCACTCAAGGATGTGGTGGAGCAACACAAGGCTTCTCTCCAAGTCCAGTTGGATGCTGTCAACAAAAGGTCAAACAAAAGTCTCCACTGAGTATTTTCCATTTTAAGTTCCACTTCTGGCTTCCTGTCCTACCTTGGGTAGATGTTTTAATGTGCTGGTGTCATGGACCTTTACCTAGAAAACAGGGATAGTGAGGCTAGCATAAGGAAAAAGAAAGTCTGTCAAGTATGACATACTGAAGAATAAAGAGCAAAAGATTCCTGTCTGCCCTCCACAAAACAGAGGCCATTAGAGGTGCAAATGTCCTCCAAAGAAGGGGCTTAAAATTAAGGGGAAAAGTACTAACCAGTCAAGAATTTAATGATAAATAAATAATACTGAATGCTTAAAAGACAAGTGCAAATGCTACGGTGGCTAAAAGACTGAAAAAAGTGAAAAAGTGGGGTAGGTAGAGTTGTATCTTCCCAAGTAGATACATTTGCATAAAAGGCAGAGGATGCAAGGCCTCACTGTGGGAAAAGCCTAAAATCTAATGAATTTCCACAGCAGAGGGTCTTGGCTTAGCCTTATTTTACCAGACCAGAATCACTTTGTGGTTATAAAAGGAATGAACTTACTTCTGGGAAATAACCAAGTTTAAAGAGAGCCCGCTCATGAAACTGTTTCGTAAAGAGGTATCAGGATAAGGGCCAATGTTTAATGACTTCTGAAACAGCAATCTTTGTAATTTAATCCCTCCCTCAGGCTTCCAGAGATCGACTCAGCACTTCATTTTATATCTGAAATCATACACCAGTTAACCAACCAAAAGGCTAGCATTGTAGATGACATTCATTCCACTTTTGATGAACTCCAGAAGACGTTAAATGTGCGAAAGAGCGTGCTGCTTATGGAACTGGAAGTGAATTATGGCCTTAAACACAAAGTAAGCTGCATGTTTTGTTTCAATGAAAAGCTGTTAATTTGATCAGCCAGGTTTTTCAAATGATGCAGGACGCCACTTTGACAAATTGTGTCTGAGGAAAACTTTGTTTTCCTGAAATCAAGTGCTGCAGAGCCTCATTTGTAGGTGCTAGCCTTATAAATGCAATCCAGACCCTGTATAGGCAGGTAGCCCTTTGTGTTTGGTGTGTGAGGATCTAAAATGGCCAACACCCTACACAGACATCTGCTTAAAGCCAGCATGCTGATGTGCAGATGACAATAAAGGAACACCAAAGGAAACTCTGAAATCCTTGGGCTGCAACCTTGTGACCCACAGGCCAAATGATTTCTCCTGAAGAACTAAGCAAGTTTTACTGGTTTGGTGTGAAGCACTGTATTCCTTCCAAATGCCTGGTAACATACTCTTCATGTTAGATGTCAGTGGCTGGAACACATGAAGATTAGAGGGACATCTTAGTTTCTTAGAGGAATGCAGAAGAGTGATAGATTCCAGAGCTATATTCACTCTATGACTTCCTATCTGGATGACTGAACCTTGTGTTGTAACTCCTGCATTGTAGACTAAGCTTCCGAGTAACAAACCAGAAATCTGCACCTTTATTAGGAGAAGCCTGTAGCCTGATGGGTAGCACTGTTGTTGAGAATTAGTAAGTCTGAATCAGGCAAAGGAAAGTATTTAGTCCTTGTCTTCCTGGGCATTTGTTTTCTGTTTTATTTAATAGAAAGATCTCTTCCCTCAAAGTAGCCTTTGAAAGAAAGTAGCATCAACAGCTGGCATTCCAAGAGCACCTGATAACATAGGGATCTCTGGGCAATCTGTGCAATTACTGAGCAGGTTAAGCTGCTCCAGGTATATGGCACAGAATTTAATACTCTCCAGAGCTAAGCAGCAGCTGTGATGATTTTACCATAAAAAATTTGGACTTAGATCCCAGGTTCATGAAAACTTACTTTCTTAGCAAGAAAATATATGCAGGGTGTGTACAAAGTTCACACCAGGTAGAATATGAAGTTAAATTTTCTTATGGTTGTTTAAAGTAATTTAAAATAATTTAAGAACCATTTTTGGGCATGAGATAACAGATTTTATACAAAGCTGAACATAAGCAGTTAAAGAGGCATCTGCCGTGTTTGTATAAAAAAAGAGTAATTGGAATTGAATTTTACTTTTGGATGAATAGTGGTCCAGCAAAATAGTTCAAACCCAAATATTCCATCATTCTGGTCATGTACTTGCAAAAATAAAAAGAAGGACTACAACTACACTAAAAGAAAGCTGGCAATTTTTTTCAGTTGTCCAGTGGACTGAAAATATGTGAAACATTTTAAATATAAGTTATGGTAGGACTTAATATTTTTCCATATTTGTAATGAAAGAAAACTATTTTGAGAAAATAATGCATTTAGAATATAGCTGCAAACTGTCTTCCTCCCCAGTCTGTAATTTGTTATCCCAAGCATATGGGGTTTTGTCATCCTGGGACTCTATTAGCTATGCTATCTACCTATAGCTGTAACTACTTACATTTTTTAATAAAGACAAGGCAGATTAGAAATGCCTTATCAGGTTTATAGATGCTTAGAAAAACAGATAAGTTGAATTCTCTGGGTAGTCTTGAAATGTGTTCATTCTGTTTTGTTTGCAAAAGATTTTGTGTTATTACCCCTTTCCTGTATCAGTAATTTATCAGCCTGGATTTTCTCCAGTAGATAGAAAACAGATAGCTTTATAAAATTCAGTAGAAAAATGCCTTTAGAATACAGTATCAGCACATGATGTGTCTCAGCAAGGGAAAAGTATTTCATAACAATAAATATACACAGTCTCTAAGTTTACTTTAAAATCAGTTGAAATGTTTCGAAAGTATTTTCAGTGGTGACCAACAAAATAACTACTCTAATCCACAGTAATATTCTGTGCCCTAGTTCTTCTCTGCAGGAAAAACATACCATGTGTGTGACTGGGTACTTTGGTCTGAGGATTTTGTCAGTGGAGAGTGTGGTGGGTAACTGGAATGTTTGGGCTTTCCTAACTGTCACCAGTTTCTCTGCTAGGTTGTTGTAATTCAGGGATTCTTTTTCCATTTCATTGCAAAACTGGTTTGAAAAAAAAACAGTTAGTCTTGTTCCCAGCCCACCCCTAGCAATTTTGAGGTCAGTACTGTTTCAAGGATTTTAGACTGAGGGCCAGAACTGAGCCTATAATAAAAGCTCTTTCTCAGTCTTAATTATAAAGTAGCTACTTGCTGCCCACCAAAACTTCAGGTGACTCAACCTAATTCTTTCCAATATTCACAACCCATTCTTTACATTTTCCTTTCCTGCCTCCTGAAGTGGGTACCAATTTACCTGCTTCTGCTAGGGAGACTTTTCCTTTCTTCACTTACTTAGATCAGGAATCACACTTTTCCTCTGGATGGGTGTACAGATCTTCAGAGTGCACTCTTGTCTGTCTTGAGCAGTAGCCCAAGGTTCTGTTGACTCTAAAGAAATAGTTTAAAGAACTTTCTTGTAGCCTCCCTTATTAATGAGCCTGATGACTCCAAAATATCTAAATCTCTGTGCACACAGTTCAGTTCCCACTATGTCATTACCTGTGACTGCTGAGAGTTAGATGGAGCAAGGTTCAACCTTCTACATTTGGCTTTGTTTTTTGTGTTGGGTTTGTTTGGGGTTTTTTGTTTGGCTTTAAAGAAAAAAAGACATGACAGACAAGTGGGCCAATAATTGTGTCTAGTGTGACAATGGATCTGTGAAGCCTTGAAGACCCAAAGCAGTATATTTTTCATGTTGCAGATATTCCAAGGACATGTGGGGGATGAGTGTGGTACTTTTTCTAAGATGATGCTTTAAATTAAACCACTATAAATTGCGTTTTTACAATGGCCTTCATATATATATATAACATATTGCATCTTGCTAGGACAGTTCTTGTGGCATAGTGCTAATCTGGTGTTTGGTAATGCACACAGGTCCTCCAGACACAGCTGGATACCTTACTTGAAGGACAAGAAAGCATTAAAAGTTGCAGCAACTTTACAGCCCAAGCTCTCAACCACGGCACTGAAACTGAAGTTCTGCTGGTGAAGAAACAAATGAGTGACAAGCTGAATGAACTGGCTGAGCGGGACTTCCCGCTGCAGCCTCGTGAAAATGATCAGTTGGACTTCATAGTGGAAACAGAAGGCCTGAAGAAGTCCATTCACAATCTGGGTACTATTTTAACCACCAATGCTGTCGCCTCTGAAACAGTTGCCACAGGTGAGGGACTGAGGCAGACAGTGATCGGACAGCCCATGTCTGTTACCATCACAACAAAGGACAAAGACGGGGAGCTCTGTAAATCTGGGAATGCTTACCTCACGGCAGAGCTGAGCACACCTGATGGCAGTGTAGCAGATGGAGAAATACTTGACAATAAAAACGGCACTTACGAATTTTTGTATACTGTTCAGAAAGAAGGGGACTTCACTTTGTCACTGAGACTTTATGATCAACATATCAAGGGCAGCCCGTTCAAACTCAAAGTGGTCAGATCAGCGGATGTGTCTCCTACCACTGAAGGTGTCAAGAGGCGTGTTAAATCTCCTGGCAGTGGTCATGTGAAGCAGAAAGCTGTGAAAAGACCTGCGAGCATGTACAGCACTGGCAAAAGAAAAGAGAATCCCATTGAAGATGATTTGATCTTCAGAGTAGGTAGGTGACTTGTCTGCTATGTAGTGACATACTTAAAAAACAGAACCAAAAAAAAAGGAAAAAATCTACTAGTTAAAATATTTTCAGGTTAAAGCTGTAAGTAGAGCAACTTGTTAATACCTTCAGTCTCTTGACTTTTGTCCATATGTACATTTTAAAAGCACATACTTCAGAAATTCTGTTTTCAGCAAGTAAGTAATTGGAATTTCAGTTGAGAAATGCATACATTTGATTTGGCATAATATATTTTACCACCTCTTCTGTACTTTATTAAGCATCATAAAATGAAAATGTAATAATATTGGTGGTTCAGATTAGATTAAATTACTTCATTAAATATGTGCATGGCAAGAAGGGAAGTAGGAGGACGCCTTCTCTAAAAGTATTGCCCTAAAGATTAATCTAATTAATTAATCTGGAACTAAATCCTGTGGTTACATAAAGTCATTTCATTATGTCAGCATAGGATAAAATTCCAATTTCCTTTATTTGTCTTTTTCCCCCACAATATCTAAATATGTTTGTTTCTTTGTATAGTGTAATGTTATCTCTAAATATGTGATATATTATATATATATTATATGATATATATATAATATATATTATATTATAAAAATATAGTAATTTGGTGTCATTTGCTGTGGTTTTCTTTCAGGCCTTTTGATGTACTTTAAAAAACTTAATAATAATTCATAATTTAAAAGTACCATGGGGTATTGTGTTTATATAATGTCTCTTTATATAATACTTTTCACTTTGCACAACTAAATTAAAAAGCAAGCTAATTCTTAGTATGTTCAAGTCAGCAGTATGTGTTACATAGTCTGACAACTAGTCAGCAGGGTGACTTTCCCCATGGTGGCAGAGAATGGATGGAGGTTTTTTTGTAATTGTATTGAAAATTCATCTGGCCACCATTTGTCAGTTGGTTGACCCTGCCTGTCTGATTTCTTATCTGACAGTATTTCTAATAGCTTCCTTGCTTTGACAGAAAGTACAGGCAATAACATAATGGTCTTCTATCAGGAAATACATTCAGCAACCGTGCTTTTCTTCCTGAGGAGGACAGTACAATGTAAGCGTTGGGTGAAGCCACTCATAAAATGACCAAGCTTTCCTAGATGCATTTCCTTGTAAGATAAACTACTCTGTAAATACAACAAATCAAAGCATTTTACAGAGGCAATGATATCCAGCATTGCTGTCACTAAGGCTAAATTTTATGGAGTCTGTTGAGTGAAAAGTTAGAAATACAATGTAGAACAATTCATACTAAATTCAAGCTTGCTCTACTGCCAGTGACCATGTTTAATTGTCCAAAGCTGGTAGGTAACCTTTGTTAAATTAGTACCCAACTCTAGAAAAAGAAGAGAAAATAATCAGAACAAAAGCTATGCATGTTTCAGAGCTTTTGTTTGAGGATGCCTCCCAGGAGTTTCTAGATTTGGAGACAGGGCTTGAAAAACTGAGCTGAGAGCAACACTTCATCCTATCACAGGTTCAGTTCTCAGCCACTCATTTCACAGAATGATTCTACAGAGAGATGTACCTCTGGGCTTCTGTGTGCATCATCTGAGAGGTCTCTTACATCATTGCAGCTGTAACACTCTAGCTTTTTACACTCTCAAAATATGCAAAATTAATGAAGACAGGCAAACTTCTGACATTTTAACAGGGATTTCATGCATGGATTTAACAGTTCCTTTAGTTCCAGTTTCAGCTCACTTAAAAACATTAAGGTTTGGTTCATTTGTTGACAAGATAATGGAAAATAAAGTTTATCACTATTTTCCAACACAACTGTGTATCTCTGTTTTGAACCCTTTGTTGAATTCCTCTGACAGCTCTTGACAAATCTGGATATGTATTTTAAACTGGGCAAGGTAAAGCTAACATTTGGGCTGCCAAAAGCTCACACAGCTGTGCTGGAGAACCATACTGTAATATTCCTATGGGCATCCAAGTATATGGAGTATGATATTGTGTACATGCTGACATATGGGCGTTAATGCAGAAGGGATTGGATCAGCTCCTAGAAGGAGATTGTTCCTGTGCTAGTTTAACAGAGATAGCTTTAATACAATATTAGTACAGTGAAGTGCTTGCTTTCATGGGGAATTGTGCATTATGTCTTTTGCCAGTTCTGTTATTCATGGCTCTTAAAATGGCATGTGGTTCTATTCAGACATTTTAAGGTTGAGATATTGACTGTACATTCATACATTGGTGTAATTCATTATTCACAAAAACAGTGTTTCTTGTTTCCTCCTCTCTCAGTAATGTACATCTGCATCCTTTTTTTTCCCCAATGGATATGATCTCTAAGAGTATGTCCATGCAGTGTGTCGCATGTACTTGGTTTATATAAATGAAAACAATAATATGCTTACAATAGCCAGAAAATTATCATTATGCAATATTTTTTGCTATGTCTGCAGGTGGTAGAAAGCACTAAAGTGAGAGGGAAGGCTCTTTTTTGTTACCCTTCTTTTGTGCCTTAGACCCATGCTGAGCAGAGGTAAATGAAGGTGAGGGATGATGACAGTGTCAGCCACTTCCATCTTTGTGGCCAATCTCTCTTGTGTCTTGCCAAGAAGGACTAAGAGCCATGAGTGACATGCATTAGCTATTCTCTCCCATCTTGTGCTCTAGATGTGCAATGCTGTGCCATATGCCTTGGTGTTTTTTTCTCATCTGTCATCTCTTATGACTGGGATTTTTGACACTGTTTAGCAGTAGTGGTACTATTTCTCACTTGAACTGCTTTTTTCTCTTCATTTATTTATACTTGGAATTGGCATCAGATACAACCAGATGGAGAGTTGGCTCTCTGCTATAAAGTTCAGTTTTCCTTTTCCTCACACTTTGTTTAGTTCAGTCAGTTCAGCCATGTAACTGAGCATCTAAGTTTAGCTGGTACATTTAATGTGTGTAATTCACTCTGGGTGTGGTGGTGTTTTTTGGTTTTTTTTTTTTTAATGCCTCTAACAGTACACTCTGTCAGCTTCCTTCCTAAGTGTGGATGTCATCTTATGGTCTCCTATCAATGCTGAAAGCAAATCAGAGCCTTACTGTGAATTTATTTCACATTAAAATTCATGACCAGGGCTTGTGTAATAATAACTTTAGCACAGTTTAAAAGAAGGCTTAGGAGAAGCAAAAGTATTCCTGATCAGGTGTTTCTTTAATTTTCTCTGAAGGTCTCTGCCTGAAATTGTATTGGGTAGTCCTGTTTGAAAGGAACAGGGCTGCCTGTAGGCACATACTTGAGCTTTTACAAAAATCCAAGTGGATTAGATGGGTATGTCTTTGAAAAAACGTGCATTTTTCCAATTGCAGTTAGCCCCTTGTATGGCTGAAACCATCTTCCTGCAGTAAGCAGCCTCTGCTTCTCCCCATTCCTCCATCTCTTCTCTTCCTTTCCAGCAAGGCCCTGTCCTGGCCACATTACAGCCCACAGGCATTGAAGAAGAAAGGGATGTGCATGTGTGGTTGTTCCATGCAGCGCGGAAGTGTGATACATGAAACGCAAAAACCCTCTCTGACAAATCAGTTGGTTTTCCTTCTCTGTTTCGGAATTCTGGAACAAACCCATTAGAAGGTAGCATGAAATAGCAAGATGCTTAGTAAGATGCTTTCTATACAGAATGTATACGTCTGTAGAAATATGAATGCCTGGCAATGGGGAAATAGAATTTGATTTTCCAGTTTATTAGCTCCAATCACTCTGAAGCTTGTTATGAACTCTTTATGCGGTTGTGACGCCAATGTGAAATTTGGCCAGGCCTACACTGCATAGTTTTGTAGTCATACCTTTTGACATCACATTGCTTACATAGCATGGGTCTGATGACAGAGACCGGTCTTGATTCAACTCATGTAATTAAGGGTTTGGCTGCTGTACCAGCAAAGAACTGCTTCTGAGGTGCATCTACCCCTAGGATTTCTACCTACTTAGGTATGGTGGCCAGAGATCTGCTACACAAGCAAGGCTTGGAGGTGGTCTTGGCCAAGCTTTTAGGGACAGATGCTGTGTAAAGCAAATCAATACAAATCAACCCAAACTTCACTACCAACACTGTGTGTGAGGATCTTCCAGAGTTTCAACTGAATTATTCATTTGTCTTTAAAGGTTACAAACATTGTATGCCTTCATCCAACAGACTGATTGATTTTGATACTTAATATTTGCATGGGGACTTGGATTAGAAACAGTGACATTTATTTTACAATAAGCATATAGCTTGTAACAACCTCATTCAATGCAGTTTTATTTATTGCAGCCTTTTGTGTTTCAGCTGTATCTATCTGTTAAGAGGGAGGGCATCACATCCTCATAATGTGTAAGATTCGACTAAATATCTTTTGGCACTCTAAGGAAAAGAAAAATGAAGATAGGATACAAGAAAACAACTCCTTGATACTTGTCTATGCCCTATGTATGTAGATCTTTCCATGTTGTTCAGTTTTATCCTTTCCTTCAGTACCACAAAGAGAATAGACCAAGAAGTATTTGATGTGTTATAGACAGAAAAGAAATGGTAGTTACACAACAGGTTATGGCTACTTTCAACTTCCAAAGTCTCCCCATTAATCTTTCTGCAAGGTTTTTAAATCTCTGAATCTATTCTCCTCCTGCTGGTGGCAGTGACATGGTTTGTCTTTGTAGTTTTGGAATCTGGTAAATCTAGGCTAGCAAGTAGGGAGGTTATTATTCATATTAGTAAAACTTAGACAGCAAGAACCACTCCTTCTATTACTATGAGCATCAAAAACGTGCCTTGTACAACAGGTTTGTCCAGAGGCCCAGCTCTTAGAGAGCAGAATTCTTTCTGCAGTTACATGATGTAAATTTTTAACATCTCCTGTAATATTAATGGGCTTTTAGATTTTTCTGTTCCATTCTTTTGGGGAAGTTCGATCAGGCCTTTATTGTTCAAGAATAAAAGATTGCAATTATCAAGCATTTTATGTGTGTTAGATTGTATTGAGCTGAAAATGGATATCCTTTTGTTGAAAGTGTATCTTCAAAACTAAATTAATTGGTGTGTGCAGGCTACACTCAGAAATGCCAGAAGAAATTAGATAGATCTGAGGCAAATCTGATTGTTTATTATCTGTATACAAAGATGGTGTGAAAGGAGCTATTCCAAATGCCACAGATCTGTTTCCTCATAACTCTGTTCAGCCATCCCTTTTGAAAACTCTCCCAGTTCCCAGATGCTTGCCACTGAAGTCACAGTAAAGCTGTGCCCCTCAGCAGCACAAAACAGGAGGGAGGTGAGGCTGGGCAAAGATAGGCACGAAAGATGCAGGCTTTCATCTCTAAACCAGGCTGCTCGGGAAACAGGAATGAGGATCCTCATTCTCTGGTTTCAGCAGTGTATGTTTGAAATGGTGGTGCCTCCCTGTGCTAAGGAATGATAGATGACTGCCCATGACTGAAAGAAGATAAAGCATGGGGTGCCTTGCTAAAGAGGGGTGGTGTCTTGCAGCAGAAGACTTGTTGGAGATTGTCTCAGACAGATATGTTTAAAAGGGAGTAATCTACTTACATGAAGAAACTACCATCCTTTGGTATCTAGGAGTAAGTTGCAGAAGCCAACTTTTCCAAATGCTGGCATTGCTGCAAGCTTTCCTCTCACTGTCTAAACTGCTGCCACTGCCTGTGCTTGGATTCAGATCTTTGCTGGCATAGTGAACGTTTCAACATTTGTGATAGGGTTGATAGCTGCAAAGTACTATGTACAAAGACACTGCATGGAGCTGAATTTCATCTGCATCCTTTGCTAGTAAATTATGATTTCCTAGACTACTGTGAAATGTGACTGTGGCATTACTGGGTAAACTCTTCTGGTTCTCCTTTGATGTGTAGGTTTACAAGGTCCTAGTGAAGGACACTCTCAGGAACTCTTTCTATAGGCATCACTTATATTTAAAAATTAAATTCATTGGCTCTCCAGAACATTTTTCTAAGGGTAAAGAGCATACATTCCATAAAGTTTGTGCTAGTTGGTTCCAGATGCTCTAGCTTATGCCTGCTCTGTTCTGACAAATGTTTCTCCCTTTTCATCCATTCTGTTTGGCTAAAAGGCAAAAAAGGAAACTTATCATTAACATATGGTGGAAAAAAATTACTGCATGCCTCCCTCAGGCATTGCTCGTTAAAAGAATACACATAAATGGCTCCAGTGTGTGTAAGGTAATTTGCATATAACTCACTATTCCCTGAATATGTACTTTCCATTTGCAGTACAAAAATGTAGAAGTATTTGCCTTGTTTAGAGGACAAAGCATGTGGAGTTCAAGAAGACAAACCCTGAAACAAAGGGACATGCTTGCAGCACGAAGCGTAAAGAAATTAAATGCCACTTTTTAGCCAGTGATAGGAAATATGCATCCCACAGCCATCACCACAGCAGAAAGGAGAGTTAAGAGCACACACATCCCTACTGAAAGCTAAATACAATCAGAGCTAACATGTGTGTCTTCTATTGGGCATCACAGTCAGAACAGTTTTAATTACTGAACTCCAGGATATTTTTAACTGGCTAACAGAAACTGCAAGTTTTTCAGTCATATATTGGAACCAGTTAATGGTGGATACACAGCCAGCAAATACTTGTAAAAATACTTTACCAGGAAAAACAGCACTGCATCCAAGTCTTGGAAAGAACAGCATACAGAGTCTTTTTGTTTCAAAATTCATTCATTCGTTATGAATAACCTTGGGTCCAAGATCATAATTGTAGTATTGTCTAAAGACTCCTGAGCCTCCTTTGCACACAAAACAGGAATTTGGATATTTTTCCTGTGCTCTTGTTGTAATTTGAGCCACTTCAGAGTTGACCTTTTTAAGACATCAGTTTGTTGTGTGTCTCTCCTTGGAATGTCTCAGAACAAACATCTAATTAATGAGGCACCTAAACTTAATAAGCTTTTGTGAAAATTAAATATTTTACAGCTCCTTAGCCCCATAAGCCACTGGGGGAAAGACTTGAACATCTGTATAAATCACTTGGATTTGTTCTTGGTAAAAATGGGACTTCCAGGTGTGTGTACTGCTTTATTAGAACAATCTAAGGTCTTTGCAGAAGCATTCAGTCTCCATGTGTTGATCTTCATTGGCTCACAAGTTCAAATCATTCAAAACCAATTCTTCATCTGAGTTTCCCTTCTAAGGAAATTTTAAAGCCTGCAACTGATAACTGTGTATGAGTGAATAGGAAACTTCCTTGTCTTGAGATGGCCCCAGCCAGAATGATCACTGATATGTTTTATCTCAACTTTGTGACTTCACTGAGGAGATTTAGCCAATTGTACTAAACCCTTGTCATTTGTCCAGGTATTTTAATCTTGGGCTCTGCCCTTGTATTTCCACTGTACTAGCCCTTCCATTGCCTTCTTTCTAAATAAAAATCCAGACAATTTTTTAAAAGTCCATCACTTAGGAGAAAACATTTTATTAGTTCCCTCATTCAAGAGGCAATTACATTTGTGGGAGCTTTGATAGCACACATGCTAAAGAGTAAGAATAATCCCTTCTTGTGCTTAAAACTGTGGATCTGTTATTAAGATAGATCTTCAAAGTTGTAGGAGTGATAAGAATTCTTCAATATAGATCTTTAATACAGAAAAAGGATGTAATAAATGCATGTCTTGGCGTTTCAGTTCTAATTTATTAGTCCTGTCTAATCTGATTTCTTTATGTGCTTTGTGTTCAATTTTAGGCACAAAAGGAAGAAACAAAGGGGAATTCACAAATCTTCAAGGTGTAGCTGCATCTACAAATGGAAAAGTATTGATAGCAGACAGTAACAACCAGTGTGTGCAGGTATGAGGACATGCTGCTTCCAGCACTTTTCTGTCTCTCTCTGCCCTCACACCTCTGCCACCTTTGTCCTCCAGGAAAGACATTTTGTGCAATTCAAACAGATACAGGAAACACAGAGGAAGCTTAACTTGTTTATTGTCCATTATCATTTAATCTTCTTGACATATAGCTATCTTTTTTCAGATCAGCACTATATCTAGTATCTATATCAGAGTTTATTTCCCTTCCATATGACATTATGGTAATGAACGAGGAAAGCAAGCACTGCAATAATCTGTAAAAAGTCCTTTTTATAATTATAATCTTATATTGTAAATTTATCATGTTGTGTTTCCAAATACAAATCTAGAGCAAGGGGCCACAAATACAATTTCTTAAGCAAATCAACAATAGGATGCAGGATGTAATTTTCAAATGTCAATTAGTCTACTTAATTGACTTTTCTGCCTGATAACATGATCAAATCCTTTCTGTGGTAGCAGCCCTAACACCCACGAAGTACTGGCTTCTGTAACCTGTGTGAAAATCAAGCTGTGCTTTTTCTTTTGCTTGCCATGTATCTTTTTTACCATTAACAATTTGTCATCACTCTTCAAGCTGCCCATGTGGTAGTAATGAACAAGGCAGCAGTGTGTGGCTTGTTCTTCAGTATGTGAAAACCAGCATGCCACATGCAGTAAGAGCTCTTTTCCAGGCCTTTTCAAAGAGGCAGAGTCAAATTTTCATCAGTAGCCTCACACTTTATAATTTGCAGCCACTTCAGAGGAACTTCAGTGTCTAATTACCTGGCCTGGGGACACAATCAAAATTTTGCATGGCTAACATAACTCTCAGGAAATGGCCTAGTACTTATCTCTAAGTCAAATAATTAAATCTTGACGTTCTCTTTTAGCTTTTAATCCTATCTTTTCTACAGACTTAGTGTTTGTCTGTGGCTGAGTCATTCAGTGCCTCAGTTTCCTTATTCTACTATGGGAATAATACAATTTCCTTCCAGCTGAGGGGGACATTGTGAAGTTTAACTCACTTATGTTTTTAAAGTCCTTTAAGATCACTGAGGAAACAAAGCATTAGAACTTTTTTTTTTGTTTTTGTTAAATTAGTGTCCAGGTGGAAGCCTCTTCTTAAGCTGGACATATCATTTTCTAAAACGGACTGTGCAAAAGTGTTTAACGTTCTTAACTCTCTTCCTGGCTATTAGTGACTTGCTAAAACCTAGGCTCCAAGAAATAGATGATGTAATTATGCAGACCTAATTTTCAAATGGATGTTTTCTGTTCCAGATATTTTCCAATGATGGTCAGTTCAAAAGCCGTTTTGGCATACGAGGGAGATCTCCTGGCCAGTTGCAGAGGCCGACAGGAGTGGCTGTGCATCCAAGTGGTGACATCATTATTGCAGATTATGATAACAAATGGGTTAGCATATTCTCATCAGATGGAAAATTTAAGGTATGGGTTGCCATGTGTACTCTCCTGAGCATTCTCCACCTTAAAAAGGACTGCAAAATAATGTTTGTAGGGTTTTTTTTTTCTGTCAAGAAACAACATCGTTTGGTTGTAACTTAGTCTAAATTCCATTGCTGTGATGTGGAAACCACATGACGCAGCCATGCTGTATCATTAGTAGAAAGAGGTCACAGCTGTTATGCTAATGTTATACCAAAGAGAGAGAATATGTCCCATTTTACTGTTCTACATGCTAGGTGCTTGGATGCCTTTCTGTAACTTACAGTTGAGGATAGCCAATGTAATCAAGTCTGGTTGGACTAGCTCAACAGCCTTCAAGTAATTGCTGTTCAGAGGATACACAAAGGTGTGTGCATATATGTATATACATACAAACAGACATAAAGATTTACGAGAACATGAGGCTTTTCAGTGACATATGGAGGAGAAAAATAAGGCAGCAGACTGATGATGACTTCCTCTATTTACTCCATACGTATGAGCAAATCAAGTATATAATTTGTGTACTATTCCTGTAATAAACGCAAGGAAAAGCAACTCAGGATGTTGTTACAGTGATGCAGCATAGACAGGAGTGTTTTAAGTGGGGTGAAACGTGATGGAAAACCTGAAAGGCAGTAATAATGTCCTGGGTTTCAGTTCTGAGAAAAGCACGCTTATTTTTATAGCAACTCTGATCCTTTTAACAGGAGTAAAATAAGAAGGCAGCTACTACACTCCACTGATGATTGCCACTCTGTAATATTTATTTTGTTTGGGTTCAGATGCAATTCCGTAGAGAAGTAAAGGTTACCTCCATTTGGTGCCGCTCTCTGAATCCACATTATCAAGTCTGGTGATGCATGCTAGAAATAGCCAGCTACAGCAGAGGTTAGCCATACACAGTTAGTGAGATAAGGTATGTGCAGGGAAAATTCTACCACAGTCACCTAGTTCTAGAGTCTTGCATTGGAGAGAAATTGCCCATTTGGAGTAATTGCCCATTTGGCAGCTTAATGACCAAAAAGCTCAGGTCCTGAGCTGCTCACGTGTGTACCCTGAAATGGCCTTCCTTTGAGTAGTATTTTCAAAGTTCTATAGTGAACAGGCAATTGTGCTTGCATAGTCCTCATTGACTTCCATCTGGGAAACAGATGTGTGTGTATGCTTTTAAAAGTATCCAGATCCCGTGTAGACTTGAAGCTAAAATACAACAATGCACTAACACGCAATGCAAGTGTTAAAAAAATATAAATTACTTGTGTTTGCAGAGAGTATGGGATTCCTTGTCAAGTAGTTTTGAAAACGTTCAGCTACACAGGAAAACCTTGGTTTTGGCTGAAGTCTTTGAATGAAATGAAGATGAAAAAAGCAACACAAAAACCCCAAAGATGTAATTTAGTTAAGAATCCAAATATTCTGAGTGACCTAAGAGCGTCTTAATAATTAACATCTTAAATGTGAACTGGCTTCATCTGGACACCAAGCATGGAAGGCTTGTTTTGCTTTCCTTCTGAAGACGTGCTGTAAATCCAGCATTTCAGATGGTGCCAGCTCTTGAGGGAAAAGCCATGGCTCTGGAGAAGCCAGGAACTTACATGCTACACACTACCAGAGGGAGAGAGGTATTGAAAAGGTGAATTATTAAGGTAGTTCCTCTGATGTGGTGCATAGCTTTTTTTTCAGTTCATGTAAAGTTGTAAAAGTCTGTGGAGTTAATACAGGTTAATGCACTGGACTTTATAGTTTTTGAGACTAGACTGATTATATGCGAGATGAAATATCAATGATATAAAATACTATTTTAGATTGAATGCAACAGGCTATATTTATGAGAGAAAAATATACAAATGTTTGTAGAAGCATTTTATATGTGGAGGACAGGCATAATAATATAGTTGAAGCACAGGACAACAGATATTACAGATCTAGCCTGTGGGAATCTGGGCAAAGCCTTGTAGTTTCTTCTGTATTGGCAATGGTAATTCTTACAGGGGCTTTGTCAGATTAATTGTGCAATTCTTGCTAAGATACACGGAGAGATAGATGAAGGCCTAATGGTGTTTTGCTTCAAAGAACTCTGTCTGCAAGCCATTGTATATGATTGCTGATGCAGGTGGGCTGCTAGTTGTTAAGTCAACATTATCAGGGGGCTGTTTTGAACTTAATCTATTTTTGTTGATGTCCGTCTTTCTCTGTTTACTTATACTTACTCTCCCTTAGTGACATTTTAATAGTCATGTGAATCAGAAAGCAAATTTCCTCTGGAGCCAGGCCCAGGCATCTTCCCACTGGGCAACCTCACCCCAGCAACCTCCACTGCCAGGCAGAGAAGTGTCACCTTCCTTACTCACTGGTAGGAAGAGAGACAGAGCTTCCATTTCCTCAAGGCTGTAAAACTTGCATAATGCAGAGATGGACAAACCCTAATCTAATGTTACACCAAAACATGAGTCTCTTAAAATGAAGGGCTGTTTTATCCTGTGAATGATAAAGCCTCAGATACAGTCTTAAGAAACTGGGGCTTCTGTTTCTTACTGTGACACAGGTCTCTCAGAGAACTAATAATCTTAACATTTCACTTCCCAGTGCTTTATTTTCCTCATCTATACAAGGCAGATAACAGTGCTGGCTTCCTCTGTAAATTACTCTGAAATTGCTTAAGAAAACTTAGAGAAGACATCTTGCTATGCCAAGGAGAGAACACATGGTGAAGCAGCAGCATCAACTTGTGTGCCAGCGGGCGTGTAGTGAAGGAACTGGAGAACGAATCCAAGAGAACAATTCTTGGTCCTTTGTGGAGAGAATTACTTTCTTTCTAGTCTTAAATGGTTGCATCTAAGATAACTTGTTATCAGGCGAACAGGGCTGCAAGTCAAGATCTATTTGAGTGAGAAAAGATGAAAGAAAACATTTTCTGTGTCAGTCTTCTTTTTATTCTCATCTTACTAGAAGAATTAAGAAAGCTGCTAAAAATTGGTGGCATATTCAGATAGGAACAGTTCTGAGAAGTGTGATAGTGGTGACAGCTGAATAAAGACAGTCACACAAATGATAAATCCATTTATTGTGTGACATCGTAATGTGTGACAAAGCTGAGTATTAGGGAAGTTCTTGGGAAAAATGGTTGGAAGTCTGTAAATGAATTCCTGACCATTGTGAACCTGTCAGACAGCAACAAGATTGGTGGACTTAAACTTAAAGCCCTAACATACCTACTTGTACATTGGAAAAGTCTTTATGAATTTTTACATAGGCTAACTGATTGATTTACTTCTAGGACTATCCTACAGTAGAATATTTTCCACCCAATTTGGGTGAATTTATAAACACATATTTCAAAACCAGTTTCAATTATTAAGAGCCTATAAAATAATGGATGTAATGTCCTTGTCTGAATCCAGTTAAACACATTATTTGCAACAAGGGGTCATATGATTCATTATACTTTATTCGTTTCTAATGGCAGAAAAATCTGAAAATACTTCCATTCATACACACTTAACAGG
This sequence comes from Indicator indicator, assembly GCF_027791375.1. Taxonomy (NCBI): domain Eukaryota; kingdom Metazoa; phylum Chordata; class Aves; order Piciformes; family Indicatoridae; genus Indicator; species Indicator indicator. Next base: position 23,816,659 of record NC_072017.1, on the reverse strand, counting down.
AGGGACTGGGTTTCATAATGTTCTGTTCTAAATAATAAAATCTATAATTCTAAGAAACCTTCTGAAATAAAAATACACAAAGCATATGTTCAGCCAGACCCAGTAATGTGTCATCAGCATATTTTGATCTAAACTGGAAACAGAGATTTTTAGTAAAAAGCACTGCAAATTCTAGCTAGGCATAGTTTATTGCTGCCTGCAAATGAGTTTTAAATTCCTGGCCCAAGAATAGTGAATTTTATTAGTCTTCTCAGAACTAACTGCCCATTAATGTAGTATGAGAGTTATTCATTATTTTTTCCATATGTATTTATATGGACAGGAAGACACCGTACTCTGGAGTCTAAGTCGTTCTTCCACAGGAATCCTGGAGCGATGGTTAGGAGGTGGTGTGATGCATATGCAGTCAAACACACAGTCATCCCAGAGGAAAGAAGGCAGAATGATTTAGGCACCCCAAAGGAAATATATCTACTGATATATGCATTGGGGTTATGTTTTTGCTGCTTTGTTGTTAGGCAAAGCTGAATACATTTTGTAGGTCTGTTCATATTTTTCCTCTGGTGAACACAAAGTCATCTTTAGTAGTTTTCCCCCAGGGATATTTTAGCATGATTTAACTATATGGGGTTTTGCCTAAATATTTAGCAATTTATAACAGTGTATGTACCTGAACATAAAATAAACACATGATCATTGCATGTTGGCTAAGAATAGTCTTGAAGCTGCAAGACTTACTCTCTGGAGTTTTCCTTAAGATTGAAAGTTGTGTAATAATACTGTTGACTTTGTACCAGACAGCCTCAGGGAACCTAGATGGCTTTATTTTGGGATTGCTTCTATTTTTACTTGCAACCTCATCCATGAGAATGCAGTATGGAATAGGAATGTGGGGCTTACTAAGGATGGTTGATCTCCTTCAGATACTAACGTGGTTGTTTGCTCCAAGAATGAGCTCTGACTGCATTGATATAGCAGACATGTCAGGTACATGCTTTCCCTGTCCATAACCAGGTGGTCGTTGGACTCAGGAATAGAATGCCATAGAAGGCAGAAGTCCTTTGTGCCTTTCTGCCTTTCTGCCTCTACAGCCATCATGATGGTTTCTGACAGATGCTGCAGTTTTTCAAGATACTGATGATTGTGTTTCTCATGGATTGTGTATTTGGATTCAGTTGCTGAGGTGGCAGATTTTCCACTCTAGAAAGGATGTACAGAAAGCAGTTTTTAGTTTTCACCTAAAACAAAATCATGAAGACAGAATAAGGGCTGAAAAAAACCCTGCTTCCCTCTGGGAAATTTTTGATGACAAAAATGTCTTTCTGTCCAGCTGTGTGTCTGTTATACAGTCTTTGAACTGCATTAACTTATTTCTATCATGCCAACATGTTTTCCTGTTTTGTGTTTTCCTTTTAGGCCAAAATAGGATCTGGAAAGCTCATGGGCCCTAAAGGTGTTTCTGTGGATCGTAACGGACACATAATTGTAGTGGACAATAAAGCATGCTGTGTCTTCATCTTCCAGCCAAACGGGAAAATAGTCACCAGGTTTGGTAGTCGAGGAAATGGTGACAAGCAGTTTGCAGGTACACTTGATGGTAATATGTAAATCCCCTTTTCTTGCCTCTTCTGCTCACGTTTGCATGAAGTTTGAGCATGTTGAAGACGCCATATCCTACTCGCTTTTCCTGTAGCAGAAAGGTTCTACTAAACATACCGCTCCTGTTCCCCTCACCAGTTACTTAATTGGTCAGGAAAACTGCAACATCTGTTCTGCAAATGTAGCTGTAACCAGATTGTTTTATCTGCCTCTCTGTGCCTGGAAGCATTTCATATCAGTGACCCAAGAAAGACTGATCTTAACTAGCATTTTAGCAGTTCTTTGTAATGCCCACATTCGGCTGTTCATGGTAATCAGCTCAAACGCCATGCTCTGTATTTTCCAGTGATCAGATACATGCTAACCAGTACCTTAAGTGGTATTGTCCCATTAAAAAAATGAGTGTAAAGATTGAGATCAGGAAGACATTTATGCAAAAGGAAAATGCCAGTTGGGGGAAATTGCCACTTGTATTCAACTGACTGCTTGCACATGGTGTCTTTCACTTAGAATGTGCAATTAACTTAAAAAAGACAACCAACCAACCAACAACAACAACAAAACCTGATATATTTTTAGTGAAAATCTCTTCATTTGAAATGAAGATGCCAAATTACATATGCAGGTAATTTTGCAGATGTTGGGTCACTGAATAAGTAAGTTATAGATTGGTCTGATATTCTGACTGGTTCACAGCATAAGAGAGAAATAGTATCAATGGTGTAACTGCTTTTTATCTTAAACTTGAGATCCTTGCAGTGTCTTATGGCACGAGTGCCATATATGTAATATGTAAGTGCTCTGGCTCTAACACAGCTAACTGTCACCAAAATTTTCTGAGTATGTCTAATGTCTTTCATTTCAAAATTTGTAAGAATGTTTCCTGCAAATAAGGTGCAAAGTCTGTAACAAGGCTTTTTAGAAATTTATCACTTCTTGGTGGTAGGCTACATGGAATAGGTAAATTGTTGTAAATTGAGTAAAAAAAAAAAAAAAATTAGTTAAAATAGGTAAATTGAGTATTTTCAGTGTAAATGTTTCACCCTTTTTATAGTTTACACTGATGTACTGTAGAAATATAAACTGAGTTCTGATCTTTTAATAACTCAAAATAGCATCAAGTTTTTTGATTCCAGGTATTTGCTTGTTTTGCTTGTTTTCAAGCTACCATTTGTAAGAATTGAGCACACAAAGCATAGAAGATTTCAATTAAGACTCTGCATGGACATTTTTGAGAACTATTTTCAGTGTATACACAACTTGATGCCTAAGCACTACATATTTCGTCTTGTTAATAAGCACAAAAATATCTACATAGTTATCTGTATATGCAAGAGGAAGCAATGAACAATGGTTATTGATAACACATGCTGACAACCGGTTGAAAAATAAACTATTTGTGTTTACAAAAAGGCATGCTGAGCTTTTTAAAACATGAAGTTACTCTTAATTCATAATTGATATTCCCAATTTGACTATTATTGCTCAGAAGCCAAAAATAATAATCTGGCAGGCTGAATAATGTTTCTGATTCAAGCAAACTTTTTTTAGTAAGTGGTATTATTATTTTTATTTTTATTTTCTTCCTTTGCCTTGCAGGTCCTCATTTTGCAGCTGTAAACAGCAACAATGAAATTATTGTTACAGATTTTCATAACCATTCTGTCAAGGTACTGTCAGTTAATGGTAACTTGGAAAGCTTTTTATTTTATCATGGTACTTTCTTGGGGAAACTGAGGTACTTCTAAAAACAAAGAGATCACACTGTATTTCTATCAAGTCTGATATAAGGGCTGCACATTCAGAGAGCTTTGCATGCAGTGCATTGCATAATGGAGATACAATCTGTTGCCTTCGGTGCCATTATAATGTTCTCTCATTCAACTGCTTAAACATAAGTTGCACCCGAGATAAATAATATCAGCTTAGTTATTTTTATTAGCTCTCTGCCAAACCTGTTATTTACTCTGTGTTCTTTCCTATTTTACGTAAGTCTGGTAACTGTTTCTGAATTTCCCAGGAAAAGCTTCCCACATTCTAACTGAATAAAATGAGAACAAAGGAAAGATACCTGACAATCTTTTAATTCCATACCTATAAGCTTTATGATTACTGGTTCCATTTACAACCCCATACTCTTAGCAGCTGTTTTCCTCAAGTACCTTTTGCACTGGCCACTAGTTCTTACGCCCATGGGAAGTTCGGACTCATAGCCTATTAAACAGTCATAGTAAAATAGGGTGGTGTATTTGTTTGCCTTAATAATAAACCAAAACAAGGATACTTGTTGAGCTGTCATGTTGTGACAAATGTATGTAAAAGACCTATAGACCATTTCAGAAATTACCTGCCGATGCATGTTTCAGGCCATGAAACTCCCTTCAGTCACTTTCTGTGCTCCTTCCTTCCCTCAACATGCAGCAGGAGCAACAGGAGGACACAAGCAGTAGAACATTGTCCTACCTCAGTTCTCAGGCCATGTGAGCTAGTCCCACACACCAGTGTGTGATGGTTTGAAATGTTGTGAATTGTGTATATTTGTACATATTCATTGCATTTCATCATAGATTGTAGATTTGCTTGTAAATACGGCTTTCATTTGCTTCCAGACTGAGAGCTAGCCTGGTTATTTTTGGTGTGGGTGGATTTCAGCTTACACTGACACACAGTGAAATCCCTGGGATTTCACCTAATGGCTGCCTGTCCTGAGTGAACACAGAGACAAACTCTCAGTCTAATTCTTCAAGGTTGATAACTGAAATAGTTAATCTTATCTATTCACCTGAAACAGAAAATCACTGTCACTGAGCATAGACGCTCTCATGTCCTGAGCAGTGCTGAATCATCCAGCTTTTGAACATGGATCTAGATCTTTTATCCTTTAGGAATTAGAGAGGAAGTAGCAACTCATGTGGTTTGGATTACAACAAAGAAACCAAGACTGCTGCAGGAGCCTTAAAGCACATCGTTTAGGTGGTTTAGCAGCAGGAGGCCCATGACTGTAAATTACCCCTTTACCATCAAGGCTTACTGTGGTAAGGAGAATGCCTGGAGAGAGTTAACAACAAGGGCAAACTAAAATGATTAAAAAAGCAAGTGAAGAGATGTAAAATTTGTGGCATCTTAGTGAATTTATAATTACTGCATTCCTAATGAGGACATAGCATTCCCATCTGTCTCTGTTGTGACTCAATGGGACAAAAATATTATTTGTTACAGTTTAGTACTAACTGGAAAGGATTCTTATTTTTGTAGTGTTCTCTAAATTGATATAGGCAATTGACACTTAGAGAGCAATTCATAATGTGGGTGATGCTGTTATCATTTTCATTTGTTAGATGGCAGGGGAAAGCAGACCGTAAAGTTTAGGTTAAATAATAAAGAAATTTTACTCTTATGGGTCCCAAAGTCTCTTTATGCCACCAGTGTCTTGAATTAAACATCCCTCCCCAACTAACCTTCAGTGCTTTCCCTCCTTCATGCATTTTCCATGGACAAACCTACTCAGTGTTGGTTTCTCTCTCATTTGGTCAATCACCATCCCTCTCTTAACCCAAGAAGGCGGCAATACATTTTTGCTGTTTATTTGTTCATGGGTTTGTGGGGGTTTTTGTTTGGGTTTTTTTTTTCATAATAGTTGACTTTTTTCTACTTTTATTTCATCATCTATGGCACCAACTTGGTACTTCCTCCCTCGTATGTTTTTTTCATTGTTCACTATGGGTGTTCAAGAATCGGATGATTTCCTAATTTCTTTCACCTTCTTTGCACTTCTGTGAGCACATGTCACTTGTCAGGTCTTTGCATTTTCTTTTGCATCCCACAGCCAGTCTCTAAGAACGCTATTGGACCTTGTGGAACAGCTGGGCCAAGGTCTAGGATGGGCCAAAATAAATAGGGATGCTATGGTAGCATGTAAATGACAGATCCGATATCTCACTTGGTCCCATTGGTACATCCAGGTCACTGACAGAATTGTCATTGATCGGTTTCATCTTTCTGCTGTCTAAACCTGTTACCATCACAGAGAATTTGTTGATGAACTGTCTGTACAGAGAGCATCATGCTGTGATTCTCAGTATGTGTTGATTATGAAAGTCAGAGAAGACTACATCAGCTCGGTTGTGTTCCTGTAAGACCAACTCCCAGTCAGCTCTGCTTAATTTAAGATGCATAAGCTGCAGGATTCCTGGGGACGTCTACTGCTGTGTCTGAGCTAAATATGAGCTCAAATGAGAAGGGAAATACTTCATGGTGTAATAGAGCTGGAGGGAGAAATGGGTACCTTTTCTTCCATCTTCAGTATGTGTATGTGTGTGTTTAGGGATAGGGGGGTTGTGTTACTGGGAACTCCTTCATTCTGTTTTGTTAACAGACGAACTGGTAGTAGTAGGTGACTAATATTTGACATGATTTCCATATTTAGGTTTTTGTTTTAACTCATGCAGGTATTTAACCAGGAGGGAGAATTCTTACTGAAGTTTGGATCAAATGGAGAAGGAAATGGACAATTTAATGCACCAACTGGAGTAGCTGTAGATTCTAATGGCAATATTATCGTAGCAGACTGGGGAAACAGCCGGATACAGGTAGAAATTTGTGTGTTTCAAAGGTGCTTGATTAGGAAAACTAACAGATTGGTAACTGTGGCCACCAAAGTCTTCTGACTTCCCAAATAACAGGATAGCAGCATTAGACGTGATGTTTATATGTCTCATTGGTGGTCTGTTCACTTTTAGAAGATATGGCTATCAGACCAGGGACTTCCCAGTGTCACTGCTAGCAATTCCAATGGTTGATGTGAACCAGCCTCTCGTTTCCAAGTAGTTCTCCAAAAGCTGTTTGATGGCTTAGGAGGCTTAGAAGCATTGCTGAGATTATAGTAATTTATAATCACCATAACAGAAGACTAGAGACATGGTGGAAAAGGTGAAAAAACAAATTATCTATAGAGGCCGTGAGGCAAATGGAGCAGATTTTTATCATCTTTTTTAAATGTTGAAAAAAAATTCTGCTTTTATGTTACGAGAATTGCATTCTTTTTATCTTTCAAGGACTAATCACAAAGTCATCTTACCTGCCAAAGAATCTATAATAAATAAGTGCATGTATTATTTTCACTGAATATAAAATTAAGGAGCTGAGTTGTTTTCAGGAAGCACTGTCAGCACTGTAAACTTGGTTTTCTCTATGTGGGAACCTAAGAGTCCTGCTAGTCAAAACAGTAGTATTTGTTATGAAAACAAGGTGTTGGTTGAGTTCCTGACCGAGTCAGATTTATTGTAGCTGTCTGTTTTTAGAACCAGGAACAGCTAAGGTGCTTTTAAAAATATTTATTTCATTGCACATTTAATTCTTGCCAGACATCCTGACACTTTTAATTAGTTCTTTTAGTAAGAAAATGCATTTGTATTGGATCATATTTTGCCCTTGCTTGTTCTAGTGTATGCCAACCGTTTCAGAAATGAGATGTGTGATGGTGTAATTGAGAGCAGACTTGTGTCTGCTATTTTTCTTTTTTATTAATGATGTTTCTTCTGTGTTTTCTCACCCTCAAAGGTTTTTGATGGAAGTGGATCGTTTTTATCCTACATTAACACCTCTGCTGACCCACTTTACGGTCCCCAAGGTCTGGCCCTTACTTCTGATGGCCATGTTGTAGTTGCAGACTCTGGAAATCACTGCTTCAAGGTCTACCGATATTTACAGTAGCCATGAGCTCTGGAGCTGGATAATTGTCCACCCTTAAGAAAAGACTGGTCCTAGAGATCCAATGCAGGATATCTCCTACTTTGAGTTCATTTTTAATAATGAAGGAGTCTCTTACAGACTTCTCGTGTTAATTTCCAAACTTACTTTGTTTACATAGGACTTGCACCTCCTAAGTTTCTCACTGAACTTTTGTTGTAAGGGTTAATCCACAGAATCTTTAACTGAATTCATAAAGACAATGTGATATTAAACACAAACTGCAACTTACGGAACTGGAATTAACTAATTAGGCAAAAATGAGAAAAAATTGGGAAAAGTCCCCAAAGCTTTTTGAAGACTGCAAAGGGTAGCTCCTGCTCAGAGCTTCTAAATTTGAAGAAGTGTCACTGTTATGCATTATTTAATCCAGAGGTGATACTGGGAATCTTCTAGATCTCATTATCATGGTAGGTATTACACTTTTAACATTCTTCAGTCTTGCTATCTATAACAACTAAGTCCTTTTAGTATAAGGTTAAGTCTCACAAAACCCATCTAGTTCCAACTGTCAGACCTAACACAGCTCAACATTTAGCACTACAAGAATCAATGCAAATTCCCTGCTCATGTGGGATTAATGAAGGATTGTTTCACGTGCTTGTTTTTCACTCTTCCTCTTGCTCAGTGTGCTGGAAAGACTTTGCAGAGACCTGACATTTCTAAAGCTCTGGAAAAACTTCATTGTAGTGATACATTAGTGAGAGCTGGATTCCTGTACGACGACAGACCTTTTGACACCAAACTAGTTCATTAGGATCAGGGTTTTTACAATGTTAACTCAATTAACCTCATGCGTGCCACTCTTTCGTATGCATTCATTGCCATGTTCCCTTAAGGCAACTCATTGTATTAACCGATAAAATAAAATGCAGCATCACACAGGACAGAAAGCCAGAAGAGGTACCCCTATGGAGGACCTACATTATACAACCAAAGGAACTGTGGTAAACAAGGGTTGTATAGGAAAGCCAAGGGTTACCAAAGCTATTTGGTTTTACATAATGAAAAATGCATTACAAATAAGAATGAATTTGAACCAATTCCTGAAGTCCTTCATCAAAGGGAATTTTGTTAGAGGACAAAATAAGGACTGTGAGATTTGTACCAATTTGTTTGTATGTGTGTATGTATGACTGATTGAAACACAAATAAATTTAAAAAAGTAAATGTAGCTTATTTCAGCAAACTGGAACGTTATGTATGCCATTTAACAATGGCAGTGCTCTGAAAAGTGTCCCTCCTTCTTCCTGCCAGATCTCTCTACTGTGTTCTTTGTTGAAATATTAATTTAACTGGAAATGCTTACAATCATATGACTTGTTCTGTTTTGAATGTTTTTTTAAGTGTGAACTTGTCCTTTTTAAACTAGCATTGGCTTTATTCTTACTTCTAAAACCAATGGTTAAAGGATGAATTGCTACATAGCCTAGTATAGACAGAGTGGTGCTCGCTCTTAAACCTCACTTGAAGAGCTGGTGAGCTTTTTGCCAATGCCCACAATAGCCTGGGAAGTACTGTCTCTCTTTTCTCATTTTTAGGGCCTTGAAACAAAAGGGCGTTGGGTCAGGAACAGGGGAGTATATTAAGCATGCTTGCAAAATTGAAAGAAATCTTTGTTAAATTACTTATTGTAAGTATTTGTCTTATTTCTAAAACATTAAGGCTGTTGTTTCAATCAATTTGAGAAAATTAGTTTTTTTGTAAAGATGCATTTGACTTGTAAAATGCAGAGCCCCAAATTCTTAAGTCTGGAGTTTGTTTCTTAAAGATGTTTTCTTTTCTTTCCCTTGTTTATTTTTTACACATAGAACTAATTTGCAAATTCTCATGCAAAAAAAGTTTTCTTATTTCATTGGAATAAAAATTCTGTGTATAGGGCTTAAGGTTTGGATTACATATGCAGCTAAGAAACTGGCAGTAATGTTTTTGAACTTAGAGCAAGTCTGTTATTACCAAAAGAAAAAAATATCTTCTGCTTGAACTGAGTTTGTCCTAAAATTCTTAAGATGGTATCTCAGTTGTTAAACAATAAAATGTCCTGTCAACATTTAACAAAGTAGTAGATCAAATTTTCTGATGATCAAGTAATTTTCTAAGTGTCCTTATAAGCACACTTCTGGCAAGCAAACAACTTGTAACATTGGAATGCCCTTAAATGGCTAATTTATCAATGAAGAAAAGGTATGCAGCATTTTAACTGCATCTATTAGCAAAGAAAAGAGGTTGCAAAAGTTCTTTGAGATAAAAAGAAAATGAGAGGTGTGCTGCTGCTGTCAGTTACCAATATTACTAATAAAATCTAGTTCCAGATTTGGATTTTCATAACGTTTTACTAAACTTGCCTGGTTTCTACTCAGGAAACATTGCCAAATATTCTGTTGCCAGGAATTCTGAGAACCACAGAAATCAGACCCTAACCTGTCAATCAAAACATATAACGAAGACTGTGCTGTTCCATGTATTGACTTTTCTCTTAGAAGATTTTCAGTCCCTTTGTTTCACCATTGTTCACTTGGATTTTATATAGCCTTTGACAACCCAGTGTGTCCTGATGAAATAGGAAGTTCTGCACACCCCCCTTATAACCCAGCTAACAGCTCTTAGGGATGATGTGGATTTTTTCTTCAGATTGAATAGTCTTTTGGGTTTTCAGACATTAGTGAAGTTTCAGACATTATCACCAGAGCATCACTTAAGTGAACCCAAAAAAATGTCACTAATTTGGAGTTCTTTCTGAGAGCAAATGCTGCCCACTAAAATTTCAAATTTAGTGGCACAGGGCATTGCCTTCCAAGGTCTGACCTTGGCACCAGGAAACCGAGAAACATGCTGCTTTTATGGTGTGCTTCTGAAGCCAACTTAGCTAAAATGCTTGGCTTACACACCTTACAAAGAGCAACCAAAGCAGAAATTCTGTTCTAAAAATCTGGCAAGTTCTTTTCTCATCCAATTAAGTGAACATCAAAATTGTGCTACTTGATTTGCTGAGTTGTTAGCATTTATTAAAGGCCTTACAGGCATTCTGCTGCCAGATTTCCAGTATAACCAAATGATCCCTTGACTTCCCCAGAATGCTAACTGACTAGCACAGCATGAGTGGTGAATGATATATCTGCTTCATTTAACTAATCTTCGGTTCAAAAGTTATCTCAAAAGGTTATCAGATCTTGTGAAATTTGGAGCATTTTAGGACAAACTAGCCAACAGTATTTTTATTGTCTTGTGAATAGAATAAAGAATCTGCTCAGATAAATCCAGTATAGACAGTCAGAGATTTTTACACAGGCTGCAGCAATGTAGCTGAAAAAGAAAAGGAAAATGGTTTAGGCAAGCATTTGCCTAATATGTATGAAGAGTTATTTATTAGGAAATGCTCTTTTGTTCTGTAAAAGCTAGAGGGCTTTTGATTTTATGTCAGTATCTTTTATAAGTAAGGATCTAGTGTTGCCATAATGAGAACTACAAGTGCCCCATATGTTGTTTTTGCTATGAAGAAACGGCTTTCAGTTATGGGTGCCAGCTAGTTATGAAATCATGATGTACAGGATCACATTCTGCAGGAACTGTGAGCAGTGATTGCTTTGGCTTGTTCATGGAGAGTGCACAGAAGGTGTTTGTGCTACAGAGTAGAAAGATCATTTCTGATGAATGTACAGCACTTCAGTTGATGTTTGTGAGCAACACAGCCTTAAGCCTGACACCTTCACTTCGGTTTTATTACATGGGAATGTTCCCTAAGCTGCATAGTGTATGGCAGTAGTCCCTGCTAGAAATCTCTACCAGCTGATAACCTGCAACTTTCCAGTTCTAGGAGTAAGTCTGTCTTTTTTCTTTATTTCTTTTTTAAGAAAAAGGATTTTGTACATTCCATCTTTGGATCCATCTCATATGTTTTGTGTACATGTAAGCCTTGCACTCTCTTGACACTCATTATAATGAAATATTGTTCTCATTTGGGTTTCTTTTGTTTGTTTTTGTTTTTTAAATCCCTCTGAGGCTAAATACAAACTTTGTCTACTTAAGGTCAAGGATGAAAGATGCGCATCAAAGTGTTTGTGTGTGTGTGTGTGCGTGTGTGTAGTTTTAGCTTCCTGTGTGCCACATTATTCTTGATGCTTTAGCCAACAATTACAAAAACAAATTACTCGGTCTTGGAAATGTAGGAAAACCTGAATCAAATGTGTACCTTTACCACACACAAAAATTTCAAGTAATAAAAATAAAGCTTGTTTCCTCTGTTTCATGGTTGAGGATTTATTTTTTGTATGTCTCATACTCACTGTGCCTAAAACCAGCCCTACAGTGCAGGATGATGGGTAATTTTTCCAAAAGAAAGCTCTGACACCACAGGTCACAAGCCAAGAACACTGTGGTTGTCTCAAGTGTATTTAGCTTTTATGTAGACACCAAAGAGGGACTTGGGTCTTTCTTGGTAAGAAGATAGGGAATTGGAGCTTCCTTGTCTTTTCCCTTAATTCTTCAGTCGTAAGAGTGAACATTTGCATTGCTGGAAGTAAGACCATTGGTGGCAAGCTTTTCCATTTGTATCATGGAAGTACACAATACCTTTCAGATATACCATGCTACAATCTTTCAAGGGCCTGCTGCAGAAAACCAAACAAATTCTTGTAGAACAAAAAATTGGTTTTAGGAGTTCAATCTAACTCCTTTCCTGCAAGAATAATTTTTCCGCTCATGTCGACTTTTTTTTTAGATAGTAAATGTCTTCTTGGTCACTGCTGAACTCTCCAAATCTGAATCCTTCAGTGCAATTGAGAACTCACTCATGAAGTAAGAGAGAACCTTCAGTTGCCTCATGGTTGTAAACAATCCACTGGAGGGACCTAGAGGTCAGACTGATTATGTGTGTTTGCTTGGTCTCAAGACACTCAGAAACAAGATCTTGACCCCAAACCCTCTAAAGGAATCAAAAGGCTTTATTTGTCTGCCAGCTAAAAAAGTCCCACAGCTCAAAGCATATCTGTGTTGGTTTGACATTCAGAACTGTAGAGCACCCATTCCTCTCCATGCTAAAAAGACCATGAAGAACAAAGGAAATGGTACAGGATATCCTGGGAGCTGCAAAATGACCAGCTGACTCTTATTGCATTCCCAATCTTTTCTCACTAGAATTTTTTTTATTCTCTGGATTATTAGAGATGAGGTTTCCCACCAGTAAGCAAAATCAGACGGACAAGCAGGGTGCTGTGACTGAGGAATGCTGCCCTTTTCCAGGAAAAATCTGCAGTAAATGGCCAAATTCCTCTTTGGCTTTCCTGTGGTACTTTCTTGAATATTGACTCCAATGTTGCAGGAGGATCTTTTAGAAGTTCTGTAAATCAGAATACAGAGCCCAGTCTCACCAAGGAGAAACAATGGTAGGGAGAGTAAGGACAAAATAGCAAAGGGTGCATATATTTCAAGCTCTCATCTTGACATAACCAGGATCTTCAGAGTGATAACCAGTCACATAACATTTGATGTTCAAAGGTGTTTAATTTTTCCTTAGGCTGTGAGTTCTCTCTCACATCCAGCTGTGCTGCTCTGCAGTTAACCATCCCCAAAGTTTTTCTGCCAGTTCATATGAGTGCTCCCTAATCTGCAGCAGACAAATCTATCTCAGTGAACTGGAACAGTCAACGTAATCTCTGTGGATACACATTGTCTCTGCGCCCCAGCTGTGCTGGTGGAAGAGATAGCTGCCACTGCTGTTAATAGCTATTTCCAGATGAAGGCTGTTGAACTTCAGATCTGTTGGCTGAGCTTGTTTCAGTGAAATGTCTAGCTACCAAAACCTAGTATTTAAGCTACTCACTTCAGTGAGTTGGTAAGCTCTGCTAGCAAAACTGTGGCAGCACTGAGTTTTGGAGGAGGACCAGCTTACAGTCCAAACACACATCTGAGGATGAAATGTGGCAGGAAATGCTGCAGAGACTGGCCTTTATGTGAATTACTTGTGGATCACATTGCTTCCTCATAACCAGCCACATCCTTCCACAGACTGCTTGGACCTTGGAGTTGGTATATCCTCCCATGGGTGAGTGTCCCCTAGACCTCTCCTCATCCTCCACCCTCTAGCTCTGCTGAAGTATCTTTCTGTTGTCAGTCATACGGATGTTGTGGGAGGCAGCCACACGGCTCAGAAGATTTGCTATTACTTTTCTAAAAATAAACAGATCTGCTAGTCACCTTGAATTCTTCTCATCTGGTGAAAAAATAGCTCCTGTAATTAAAGACAGCACCATGGTGCATATATACAAAAGTAACAAAACTGAAGTAGGGCAATTTTCAATCTCCTACTTCCCATCCTTCCTGCCTGCTGTTGTCACTTTAACCTCCTTTTCAAAACACAATTTATGAATTTAATTCAATTACAGATTTGTAAAAGCAAAATGAAGGAGGGCACAAATTTAATCTTGTCTAAGCATATTTCAACACTGACAAAGCAATGAATTCTCTGTTCCTCACTAATGATGAAAAACTGTCTTGGCTGGTACTTTAAACTGTCAGTCAGACTCTTAGCACAGAAAAGTTCAGCCCAAACTGCTGAAGCTTAAGAAAATCACAGGGAAATGAGAATAATCTTCATATAGGAAGCCACAGTTGTGAGTCCCCATTCCACAGTATTTCCATACATTGTCTTGGTTTTGTATTAAATGAATAGCAATTTTGTGAAATAGCACATTAGACGTTCTGAAGCCCCTTAGGAGTTGTTCATTCTACTTCGGTAATGGAAAACTACCTCACATGGCACAGCATGAGTTACTTCTGTGTATTCTTCCTCTGAGACCTCTTCCACCCGGTGGTCTTTCAAACTATTTAGTTTTGATCTGGTACTGCAAAATTTGGAAAATGGTAAGGAACCTCTCATTACAGAATAAATTTGGCCTAGTGGTTTGGCCATGAAAGGGCTTCAGGGCTGCGAGTGCACTTGAGGTGGCTGAGCCTGCGTGTCTCCAGGGGCTACAGAGAGAGAAAACCTGCTGAGCCTCCTGCCCCAGCATTGCCCTGGAGTGTGACCTAACGTGCCAGGCTGCCTTGGTTGCTGTGATCACATTCAACTCCTGTAACCAAGAATGCCTTCCAGCTGTGGCTTTAAGTTGTGTGCTCTGGCCATCCAGAAGCAAGACTTGGGTGTTTCCTGCCAGCCTACTTTCAGGTGTGATGGAGATGGGAGAATTGCTGCCTCACAAGTGAGCTGAACAGAAGCACTGAGGTATGTGCCTCAATCCAACTTCAGAGTGTGCATCCCTCTGAAACCACTCCCTCTCCTCCTAGCAGCATGTTCAGCTCTGACACCCACTCTGCTGGTCACACGTGTCACTTGGAGAAAACCCACGCTGCAACAGGTGCTTTGCAAATGTCATAGCAACTGTTTGCTTGGCAGTGGTGAAAAAGGGAGCAGAGCCCAGTTTTATTTCAGGCTGTGAAGGCACAGGAAGGGGCCCATATCCTGGCAGACAGGAGATCATAGTGACAGAAGGGGAACAACTGTCACAGGGAGTGTGAGGACATACTCACTTTGAGGGCTGGCCAAAGGAACGGAAAAGCAAGGGGACAGAGCATGAGCTCTCACAACTGATAAGGAGGCTTGCCAACAGATTCCATTGCAGGTTAGTGAGTTAAAAATGTGATGCATAAGGAAGTATGAAGGAACAAGAAGCTTTGTGGTTTGTACTAAGCTTCATATAAATAATGTTCTAACTTGTATTAATTTTTAGGAATACACTGGTGTGCACAATGATGAACATAGGCCAGGAACACGGGCCAGGTCTGTATTCAGGAGAACCTCGGTTTCAGGAAAAGGCAGAGCTTGCAAAAGTGATGGAAAACCTTTCTGGGGACCGCTGAACATTTCAGGTTGCATGCTTTCAATTGCTTGGATTTAAACTCTAAAATTACTATGGCAGAAACCAACATACTGCTGTTAAAATGCAAAGCAATTTCCCTGAAGTGCTGTAGCTGGAAGAAGGCAATTAACAGCACAAATAATAAATAAAACTGAAAGTAATTAAAGTCGCTAGAATAGTCATTGTATTGAACAACCGTTTTGAGTAACATCAGATGTGCCTAGGTCCTTTGCTTCTATGGACAGAGAGGGTTTAATTTCTCCATGTCCTGTTGTCCCTATATGGGGCTAGCTGTACAATACACGTGGTTTTGGACCACCATCAAAGTGTTCCTATTTCACCTTTGCTGCTGGACCCTGGACAAAAACGAATACGCAGAGCATGTGGCAGGCAGTGCTGGCACAGAAGCCTCAAGTCAGAGCTGTAGCTACGAGAAAGCATAAAGCACATATTCCACAGATCATCAATTACACAGCTGCAGACAAAGGCTCATAAGCAACCATTTTCTCCTGACGATCACAGCCAAATGTGGCAGGATTAAAATACTTTGATTTTTTTTTTGTTAATTTTAATTAATTTCACTAACACAGCAAACACATTTTGAAGACATGGCAATGGTATGTCTCAAGAAAATTGCACTTTCTACATGAAATATGAAATGGATCGGTACTGAGAAACACAGGAAGACAAATGCTCTAAAACCTGGGCAATTCCAAATGTAAAACTTCAGTACAACCCCTACACCTCAACACATTCTCTGTCACTTGTACCACGGGCAGCTCACAGGTACTTGGTGACACAAGCTTTGCTGCCCAGGCTCGCTTGTCTGCGCCTGCCTTTGAGAGCGGCGAACAAAACAACCACCCCAGCTGGTACAATACATAATGTGAGAGGGAAGCGACGATCTGCGTTCCGGTACGGCGAGTCCGCTTTATAAAAACGCAAAGACCCGTTGCAGGATGTATCACAACAGATCTCCCTTTCCCGTCAATTTCACTGTGCCGCACTGCGGACACCTTTGCCTCCGCGGCACTCCACACAGCTGATCCGACCCCGCCCCGCCCCAGCACTCTTCGCCCGCCAGCCCGGAGCTCGCCGGGAGTTTCCGCGCTGCAAGGTCGGGCGGGGCCGGCGGCAGGCGGCGCTGCGAGTCGCGCAGGCGGCCTCCCGCTGTCCTTTTCCTTCCCAGTGGCGCCGAAATCAAACTTCTCGGCTGACCCGCGCAGGAGGCAACATGGTAAGCGGCGGCCGTGGCAAGGCCGGCTGCTCTTTCTCCTTCCTCCCACTGTCGTTGATGACCGTGAGCCGGGACGTGGCGCGGTGCCGTGCCCAGGCTGAGACAGGAGGTTAATGAAGCTGTGGGGCTGCTGAGGGAGCTGCGAGCGAAGCGGTCATGACGAGCGCGGCGGCTCTGGCGCCAGTCGGGACAGTGGGGAGGGGCCAGGATAATACCGGCAGGGCCTCGCCTTCCCTCCGTCGTGCGGCCGCCGAGAGCTAACGGCGGGAGCTTTTTGCCTGCCGTCGGACACATGGGCTCAGCGTCCGCAGGGCAGCAGCAGGGCTTCTGATGAACAGCCACGACACCGGGGCTGGGAGCGTAGGGTTACCATTGCGTGGACCATTGCTTTGTCCGTTTTTCTGAAGGGAAAACGTGTAAATGTGACTGGCCGCTGGAAAAGCAGGCCCTGTAACTATAGCTCGAGGTGGGCATGGTGCCCGCTACTCCCGCCGAGACTCGCAGGCAGACAGAGTAAATGGGCAGTCGTGGCCCTTCTGTGTGAAGAGGCTGTGCTTGCTCTGGCTGCGGTCGTGGTGGAGGTGTGCTCAAGCAGGAAGAATGGTGTGCCCGGGAGCACAGATGCTCCACAAATGCTGCCCAGCGTAGCCCTGGCTACCTTCAGCAGCATGAGTGGCAGCAAAATCAATAGACCTTTGTGTGGCACACCTGGCAAAGAAATTTGAAAGAGAGCCCAGCATGAAAATTAATAAAATATTTCTGGAAAACATACTGATCTGTTACTTTTCTGTTTGCTGGAGTGCTGGTGTGAAACTTGCCACCTGTGGGAGGTAGCGAATAAGCACATGCTTTCAGAAATGCTGCTTAAATTTCACATCATGGGCCTCAGCGTTTTGTTGCTGTTGATGGTGTTAGGACTGTCTGGTAAGAAAAGTTGGTCAGTCTCTTTCCTGTTCATGTGCTTTCTTGCATGGTGCCTCTAGGTTCTGAGCCTGTTGATATACTGACATCATAGTCGACAGCTGATGTAGGGCATCACTGGCTAAAGTAGAAGGAAGAGACATTAAAAAAAATACTAATTGTGCTTTGGTCAAATACCAGATTTTTTCAGATCATGTCTATGTGTTACTGTAGCTACATGAGTTAGTTTTTCAATTTATTTTTTAAAATCTAAATCAGTCTGGCTGTTTTGCTCGATTCACATTTTATGGTATGCTGCCCAACTATGTGACTGATTTAAGAAGGAAGCAGCAAGTTAAGAAGTAAAGAATAGTATAAACTAACTTCTGCTAGGGCTTGTAAACAAATGTATGCCTTCTTTCTCAAAGCATCATGGTATTAGAATGCCCACTTCCATGATGCAAATTGCTGAACATGTTGGTTTTAGGTTTTGTTTGTTTGTGGTTGGTTGATTGTTTTCTTTTTTTTCTCCTGTTCTAGTCCAAGAAAAAAGGTCTGAGCTTTGAGGAGAAGAGAGCTCGTATGATGGAGATCTTTTTTGAAACAGTAAGTGACTCATAAATCAGTGGAAAAATAGATCCTAAAAGGAGCTAGACGTAGATGTACTCTGTATATCCACCTGTGCATTTCACCGATGCTTTATGTCATCAGTGTATAAAATACATAGATAGAGCCTGATTCATGTAGTTTCTGACCAGGTGACTTGTCCCCAGGTGGAGCTAAGAAATGAAGATGCATAGGTGGTGTCAAATGCTTCATGTGCTCCCTGCTCAAATCGTACCATTTTGAGTCTGTTAGCCTTAAGAGGGAAAGGATGAGATTAGTTAGTATTTCATTGCAGGTTATGGGAGGAAGAAGAAATCTGAATGTTAGGAAAGGTGAGAGCAGACCTTGAAGATGTTACTGAGGAGAGGAAATGTGGAGATCCAAACGCAGAGCTACACTTGCATTTGACATAAAATTTGTAATGTTTTGCTGATTAAAAGAATTACCATGGCATTTGAGTACTTTAGCAATGTGCTGCATCTGGTGTTGATAATCCAATCTGTACTGTCTCTGCCCTAAGATGTTCATAGTTTGAGTTTACACAAAATACGGTGACTTGAGAGCAGAAAAGAACAGGGCTTGTTACAACAATAGTAATTTATTGCTTAGTAATAATAGTAATTAATTAATTCTCAGAATATTCTAATTCTAATGAGGGAAATGCAGCCTGTTAGCGTAACAAAACATAAACACGCAGTGTGTTTCCTGCCTACTTTTGTTGGCATTGATTGGTTCAGATGATGCTGCCATTTGGAACTAAGGTATCTTTTGTGTTTTGCACAGAAAGATGTGTTCCAGTTGAAGGATATAGAGAAGATTGCTCCAAAAGAAAAAGGGATTAGTAAGTGTTTACAAAAGTTATTTCTCTTTAATCCTTTTTTGGACAGCCACACAGTTTAAATTTTCTTGACTACAACTTTAGGTTTGTGATTATAATAATGGAGAATCATAGAATCCCAGGTAGGAAGGGACCTAGAGGATCGTCTGGACTCAGTTTCCCCCCAGTTTTGGGTGCTTGCTGCCAGAGTCTGCTTGTTTTGAGCTGGGCAGAAAACTGCCTGTAGAATAGATCTGGGAATTTTGGTGATCACTGTCTATGTGAAAGATAAAGCTAAAAAGGGAGACTAGTCAATAGCAGAGATGTAGCGTTAAAAGTGACATCAACAACATACTCCTACCTCTATTTGCTAGTGTCTGTCACTTAGGGTCAAAATGGGAAATTATTAAAACATCGTGGCTAACCTCAACTCAACCACTAAAGTATAGGATGAGGTTTCTCCTAGGCTCTGAGATGCCTGAGTTGCAGAGATGCTATGAAATTGTTACATGTACTCGGGTAATGAACAGAGAATTTAAATGTCTATCTGTATTGTCACAAATATCTTAAAAAGTTAGTTCAGATGCACACAGTTGATCTTCTGTTGAACTTCCTGCCTCAAAATAATAACTGGGCAGCTGTAAATCAAAGGGGTTTGTATTTTCAATTAAATCCTTCCTCATGAGATATATTGGTTTCGAATTAGGTCCAAGCTTATTTATCCTGTGCTGTTGATTTTTTTTTTCTCTCTATGTTCCTCATTCTGTTTCTTTCTATGTTCATTGGCAAAAGGGAGGTGAAGCATAATGTTTGTGTGGTTGCCACTGTCCTTGACTAGCACATCTTTGCAGCACTGCCAGAGTCAATGATTTGTTGAAAGAAATACAGACCTGTGGATATTGCAAAGCAGGTTGTGTTTTTTGATGGTGGGTTTTTTTCAGTTATATCAGCGACTAACAGAGGCATTCAAGCTGCTGACAAGGTGTGGTGCTGTCTTGATTGGTTTGACGAGGAGCATGTTTAATTGTAATGTGCAGGAAGAGGATGCAAAACAGTAAATGCAAGCAATGGAATGTCATACTTAAAAATCTGAAGTGTAGAGTTTCTAAAGCTATTAACACCTTTGAATAGTCCAAATTTGCCCTGCCTCTGCATATGAAAGCATTCAAGTCCTAGTTAAGCTGAAAAGCATCTTGTTTGTGGAAACCCTGACATACTAACATACAGCCTGTAGCTTTCAAAAGATTGGATGTTCCTAATCTGAGATCCCCTTTAAACTTGAAATTGAAAATCAGGTACTGAAAAGTATGAATTAGCTCAGAAGTCCTTATATCTGCAGCACTTGAGGGTAATCACTCCTTTGCTTTGTTGAACAGGTGTCCTTTTTGAAATGGTGAATTATACCATGTTTTCTAGAAAATAATTGTTAGAAATGTTTTTGATCTTTCTGACTGCAGATGACTTTTAGTATTGAAGCAACATATCAAAAGGAAAATCTGCCCCTCCTGAGTCTGTAGACAGATCTGTACTGCTGTTAAATGGTTTAATAAGATGGAAATTATAAATTAATCCATGTTAGAATTGAGATTGCAGACAATTTCTCAAGTAGCCTCTCATGAGTTTGTTATGGTATTGTACTGCAATATGCACGTGTGTTTTATGATACTCATGGCTGGTATTTAACAAACATCTGGTAGCAGTCTGTACAGAAGAGCAGCCTTTATGTATAAACTGCTGATTTCAAAGAGATTCATCCCTTCGAGTGAAACATCAGGCATGGTGTCTTCTAGAATTCTTCCAGCTAGCTGACAGTATAGTAAAATACTCATACAGATGGTTGTAGATGATGGCTTATGATATTTGTAATTCTCTGTAGTTGAGATGCTATGCAGTTCTAATTTGGTGGTTTTTCTTTTATTAGCCTCGATGTCAGTGAAGGAGATTCTGCAAAGCTTAGTTGATGATGGCATGGTGGACACCGATAGAATTGGAACCTCCAATTATTTCTGGGCTTTTCCAAGTAAAGCTCTTCATGCCAGGAAGCGTAAATTGGAAGAATTGGAGTCCCAGGTAAATTCTATTTTAAAGAAAGCACTTGTTTACCTGAATGAGTTTGCTTTTTTTACTTATACTACCTTGTCATTCTTGTTTGTCTTACGCTAAGGCATGCACATGTGCATGCACACACAGAGATTTTGCTATAAGAATCATGGTACAACATTATTGTTACCCTGCTATCACATCAGGGAAGTTTTGAAGGTTGTTGTTGTTGGGGCTTGAGAGAATTTTTTGTCTACTTGCTGATGAAAGCATATTATTCATGACGCAAAACAGCACTTCCTTTAAATATTTCGCCAGTGTATGCTTCGATGTCTTTTATGTAAAGTAGACCATCATATGGTGATGATCTAAAAGCCATGAGAGCCATGAAAATCATAATCCTAATGCCTGTGTCAGTGTTTTCTGCTTTTGCCCTACTGTGTTTTCCTCTCTTTTCCTCCTCCTTTCCTCTCTGCTTTTATCGGTAGCTTAATTTGTGAACACTTGTAATCCTATATTGTGCTTTTATTAGAGGAGAACAAATTGGTCATGATCTTCTGCAGAAGATGTTGTTCTATTGATCTGGTTCTTTCCTACTTTTTAGGAACTGTCTTTCTTATAATTGGAGTGGAAAAGTATTCATACAACTGGAGTACCTAACAAGATCAATAAACTAGCTTTGTGGTCTGATTGCGTGACAACACTGCCAGTATTTCCCATGCTTGTTTAGCATTATGTCCATTCATCAAAGAGTTATTTGAATTAATGCAAAATTATGTGAACATTTTTACAGACATTATTTTCTTCAGGTATAGCTCTGGTATCACCATTGCCATCTTAAGTACAATGTTGTCAGCTTCAGCCACTTCTTTAAAGTTCCAAATTAATTGTATAAAAGCAAGCCTTTTTCTCCCATCTTGAACTGAAAAAAAGTAGTTTGTGAATCTGAAGACCATTCACTGAAGCAGATTAAGTAGCCTAATCAATGCAGTTGAAATTGCTTGCTTATGCAATTGCTTGTAAATCTCAGTCATTACTGAACTGAAAGAGTCCAATCCACTGTTCTGTTTTAGCCATTGTTAGATCATTTCCTTTTGCCCTGAACACTTTTGTTACTGGTCTGGGTGTTCTAGACAGCTACCTGAAGTTGTTCTCTGTGTCTGCTTGCATGGATCTGACAAAGGGAGGAGGGTACTGGTACTCTGTCACACAGTCAATACATTTGCTGCAGTTTTCGCAATCAAGAGTAAGACTTACTAGAACTTTCACTTCTGTTCTCCTTATTCACTATTTCATGTCCTTTTTATGAGCCACTGTGTAGCAGTAAGGTGGAAGTACCACAGTTTTCCATTAACTGGAACTGTGTATTGACAACCTTTCAGGCAGGTGCTTTGGATGAATTGTAAAGTGCCACTTGAGATAGATTTTTTTTTTTTTTTTTTTGGTACTGTATGTATCATCGAGATTATTGACTCTTTAATTGCAGGTTCTATCACGGACTTGCTCTGTTTTGAGTAGCTTTTTCCGTGTCTCAGGTGACCTGTTAGAATCATGGATATAAGCTGGATCTTGTGTGTACTGAGACTCGGTTAATATCAAGTTGTGCTACTGACAATTTTGTCTACTCCTTTACTGCCTTTGTTTTCGGAACTCAGATGAGCCCAGACATGAAAAATTTCCTCAATTTACCTCGGCATAGTTGTACTGTTGTCTTAATATGGCATGACTGGGCTTAAATTCTCTTTTATTGACTGGTAGCGACACTGGACTGATTCCTTCTTCAGTGAAGCTTTCAAACAGGGAACTTTACCCCTGCAATGATCTTGATTTGAGTTTCCTAATAGAGCTCCTCAACTTATTAATATATTCACACAAGTTTTAGACCAGGCTATTTAGTCTGCCAAAACATAAAACTCCAACTGAGCAACTGAACAAATGCATGCCAAAATTCTTCCTTTGTTCATAAACCACTCTGGTGTCACTGTCTTGTTGAATGCACATGATTTGGTCTTGGGTAATTTCTATTTATTGCTCATACTCCATATTAGAGCTGACTGTTGAATGAAGGAGTTGAATTTGTTGTCTTTGCCCTTGGGTCCAGTCCCATCATGACTTTTAAAGATAATCAATCGTGCAGGGCTCTGTTACACTCTGATGAATATCTGCCTACTCTGTCCAGGGGTTATCTACAAACGTGCTGTGCTGCTTTTGTGTTGTTACATTATGAAACATAAACCCATTTGTTGTTACTGAATTAGAGAAGACTTGGGAGTGCTGGTTGACAAGGTGCGTGACATCAGCTGGCAATGTGTGTTGGCAGTCCAAAGAGCCAACTGTGCCCTGTGCTGCATCAAAACATGTGCCCAGCAGGTCAAGGGAGGTGATTTAGCCTCTTGTGAGACCACAGCTGGAGTACTGTGTCCAGCTCCCTAGCCCCCAACGCAAGAAGGACATGTGTCTGTTGGAGAGGGTCCAGAGGAGTGCCACAAAGATGATCAGAGGGCTGGAGCACCTCCCCTGTGGGGACAGACTGGGGGAGTTGGTTCTGTTCAGCCTGGAGAAGAGAAGGCACTGGGGAGACTTGCAGCCTTGCAGTGACAAGGGGCAATGGTCTTAAACTAGAGCAGGGTAGATTTGGATTAGACAGTAGAAAGAAGTTCTTTACTGTGAGGGTAGTGAGACACTGGAATAGGTTGCCCAGAGAAGTTGCAGACACTGGATGAGGCTTTGAACAACCTGGTGTAGTAGGAGATATCTCTGCCCATGGTAGGAGGGTTGTAACTAGGTGATCTTTAAGGTTCCTTCCAACTCAAGCCATTCTGTGACTTAGAAGAGACATGAAGTTGATGTATTGTAATGTTAGGAGATTTAGAGAGAAAGTCTACTCATATGAACAGTTTTGCAAGATAAAACTGTTCCAGTTGAAAGAAATAGCTTTGTTACAAACCAAGTCCTGCTCTGAGCATATGAGCTTACTGTCAGCTCTCTTTAGACTGTGTTATGAGTCCTTAAAAATACTTATTTGTCATTACCTTGTGTTTCTGATGAGAGTAGAAATATTTCAGCGTTTCAGGAAAAAACGTTTTCACTAGCTGAAAATAACTTACCCATTGACAGTGGAAATGTGGCATTTCCAGTGAATAGCTCTCTGAACGTTTTTACAGGTTGATAACAGATTCTATGAGTTCAAATTAGCTATTTTAGTGTTTGTATTCTTCTTGTGTGAACACATACTGATTTACTTAAGGGTTTCTAAATCCAGTCACTGAGTATCACAAAACTTCTTGTCAGAACGTTGCAGGGCAGAGGGAAAAAGTAAGCTATTGTACCATTTCTGTTGCATGTTGCCTTTCTTGGATCATTCCTGTGTACAGCTTGTGGCATGCTGAGAGACATGTTTCCTTCCCATGTCTTGTCCAGGTAACTTGTTAGCTACATGAGTTGGCTTCTTCAGCAGTTAAAAGCCAGAATCAAGGCACCTTACTTGAAGCAGAAGCATACAAATCTAGCAGCTCGTTTCATCGTGTGGTTAATTTTTTTACCAGGAGGCCTTTGTTTGCTGAGGGCATGGGTAAGTAGGGAATGGAAAGGGGTGATCCCAAATGCTGAACTGAGACATTTGAAAATAACATGGAGGAACCAAACAGCCTTTTCCATGGCGCATATTCTCTATATTATTTCATAGCACTGAGGCTTACACCTGACAAGTCATGCCTGCTGCAGGACCTTTTTGCCTGCATGTGTTGGAACTTCATGCTTCAGCGAATAGCTCTCCGCATCTTGCAGAGCAAGTGGCTGTAAGGAGGCTGGTTTAGAAACTGTTCATGGAACAATTTTTTTGTTTCAGAGTTTTTAGTGGTTATTGAGCCACACCCCAGCTTAGACTCTAATTATTCATAATGAAGAGCAAGCCAGTCTTGTTTGTCCAGATGTTTGAAGCTGCACCTCAGAGTGGTTGTGTATACTCTAGATTTTTTGTCATGAAGGATTTACCGTGTCACCAGTATGATCGATCCCCTAAGGCAGAGATACGATGATTAAAAACAATGCTTGAAACAGAAGTGCTTCTAACATAGCTTTCTTCTCTGCCCCATCTTTCACATGCCTCTGTGGGGGCAGGGGCCTTATCAGGGACACTAACCCCTGCACTGACACATATGGCAAGTCTTGTGCTGATCAGATTAGGGTTTTGGTGCTGCCATCTAACCCAGGTTTACTGTTTGGACTTTCCCTGGTTTTCTGAAAAGGAAGAACAGTGAATGTCTTTAGTTTGTGTATCACTTGCTGCAATTTTTTCTCTGATAGCTCATAGAGTAAGGATCACAAAATATGTCCCTATGGATTTTGTATTGATTTGTTTTGCTGTGGCATGGCTGCTCTTAAAAAGGTTTATGTTGTCTGCCAGATGCTTGTTCTTTACCTCTTGGTTATGTTTATGCAGCTGTTAATTGGACCACTGAACAAGTAAAAGATACTGGAATTTGTGTTTTGGTTAGAAGGATTTATAGTTGTATTGGTACAGCTATGAGATGGTGACGCAAGAGTATAGATCGAGAAATATTGTTTTAACAAGACTTAGAGGGGGAGAATTTTTTGATGAAACTTTGCATCTGATGAGAGCACTGTGGAAGCTTTACTGAGAGGGTATTCAGATTATTTCTTTTCATAAGAAGAGGTGAAAGGATGCAGTTTCATTCTTTTATCAGTATTTTCCTGGCAGTTGGGTTCCGAAGTTTTGAATTGCCTATAATCAGTTTTATTTTGACAAAATGAGATATTCATTCTTGGCATAACAATACTGGAAGTTCAGGGTTTTATTAAGCTGAAGAAGAATTTGGCCTGTGCAGTGTAAGCAGAAGGGTCATCATTTATTGATGATTCTGCAGCCTTTTATTGTTTTCATAGCATGGAAAAAATGCAAAGACTGGAGATGAGGAACTCCAGCGTGTTAATCACAGTCATGTTCAAGCTCAGGCAAGAGCTGCTGCATGTTAATTTGTTTCATTCTGTACGTTGCTCTGTGTGTGTTTCACATGATATACGTGTTTCTGTGGAAGAGATGTGGATGTGAAGGACTGCTGGAGGAGGCATATATGCAACCAAAACCTTCACTGCACTTTGAGAAGGTAGGAAAGTATCAGTGAGTGAGGAATAGAAAAATTTCTCTGATATAACCTTAGAACAAACAGATTCAGCATAGGTTTTCTTTCGGTTTTTCATCTCTGTCTTTGGTAAAACACTTGAAACTGTGCTGTCTGTTTTAGATAAGGTGATTTACTGCTTGTTTGCATTTTGCTTGGCTTGAATTAAGTATTTATTAAAGTGACTAGTAACAATGAGGCTTTTTAAAGCCTCAAGGGCTGATGACTCTGCAGTCCACAACGCTCAGAAGCTATAAGGAGTGTCCCATCTCTCCAGCATGGTGTTCACCATAGCCAGTGTAACTGGGTGAATCTCATCTGGAGTTGCACAGGGCAGGTTTAGTACTGACACTACAGAGCTTAAGGAAAGCAGAAGCAATTTCAGTGTCCTTGGTGACATTGCAGAGTGTCTGGCATTCAGTATGATAGGGGATATATGCCTGAGCAGTAAGGTCGTAGAGGATTGCCACAGTATAGTATTTTTAACAGATAGGGATCTGAAATACCAAAATCATCATATGTCTTGCAGTTGTTAATGTAACTGTCTACCGTGAGCACTGTAATTCAGTAGCCTGGGGAAACACCCAGTTTACTTCCTTCTCCCAGTCTAGTTTTCTGATGCATGGTTTCACTGTTCACTTTGAAACACTTAATTTCATCATTTTGTTGTTAATTGTCACACCTTATTTCTCATGACTTTGCATTCTTCTGTGATTTTGGATTATTCTTTTGTATTCTCAGGCTTTGCAAGGGGATGTTAAACAGTATTATAGCTGCTGTTCTTTCTGAGACAGAGCAGGATGGTGTCACCTTGTACTAGATTAAAAAGTCTTTCTAGAGCAGGCTACAGGGTGGACTTCTTATGCTGTTCCTTGTGCTCACTTCAGGATCTGTGTGAGAAGCAGAGGCTTATGGAGAGTTTCTGGCATTCCTTTTTTTGTCTCCCACTAAGCATTGCATTGGGCCAGTGGTAATTGAGATGGAAGGGATTAGTTGATGTTTCTTTCCTTAAATCCCTGCCCTAGGGTTGGTAAGAGGAGGGATTTTTACCTCCGATGATTCATGTATTGAGCCAGGGGGAAAAAATAGAAATCAGTACGTACTAACTCTCCTTTCACAGCTAGATAAAAAATAAAAAAAGCCTATGAATGAAGTTGCCAAGAAGAGAGTGAATTCACATGTACCAAATTGTATGCCCTTATGAGCACTGAAAAATGAAAAGAAAAAGGGTTTCTTTTACATTAAAAAAGAAAAAAAGACTCAAGAAATGGGGAATTCTTTTTAGACATGCACATTGAAAATAGTTAATGGAAAAAAATAATCATATTGGTGAGTAATGTGGCTTGGAGCCTCCTGGAGATGTTTGACAAGAACTAAACGGAAGAGAACTGTATTTGTTCAGAATGTGCACAAAAAACTTTTGAGTTTTAACCAACAGAAATTTCTTTCAAGACACAGTTTGGTTTATTTCTATCCTTTTAGACAGGTGTATTTTCCTCTTCAAATACTGTTAGTGGATTACTGCATGAAAAGTTGCTGAGTAGAGACTGTTCGAGACCACTGACTAAAGCACAAGAAATTTCCACATTGTTTGAGTCTGAGCAGCCCCCTCCTTGATTCCATTGACTGACTCAATTAATTGCCAGGGTATTTTGGCACAGTTTGGAGATTGATTCAGGACTGCAAGTAGATAAAACTGTTTGGAGATGACTGGTTTAAAGTAATCAGTCCTGAACTGAAGTACAAATCCGTGGAGTTGACAGATGTTCAATGAGGGGTAGCAGGCCTAATGGTGCTTGGAGTCATGTAAGGTTGTTGAAGATGCTGGATAAGATGAATACCCTGGCTGGTGCTTTTAATCAACCAGGGAGAGCCTGTGGAACCCAGTCCTGTGAAGCAAGATTTTTGCATTGCTTCATACAAGTGTCTTCAGCTGATGGTGTATTAGCACTTCTTGCAGACCTTAGGTCTCTGTTCCAATTGTCAGCCACTGTCCATGGCTTTGAATGCAGGGTTTCATTGTTTTTTCTACTTGTGGCTGGGATGCACTGTCCTTAAGAGGTACATGTGCAACATCTTTGGAGTATGAATGCTTTTGAAAGAATGATTTCTTTCTTGGGTGCCAGATTTACACATTATGATCAATTGAATAGCTGCAGTAATTCAGTATCCAGTATGTTTTTAAAAATACTTTTTTTCATTTACTGAATGTAAGGGACTTGCATGCATAAAATGTCTTGAAGTTTATTGTCATCTTAAGCTTTGCTGAAATATGTTTTAGATGTCTTTTTAGTATGAATTTTATGAATGTTGGGCAATAGACAGCATAGTTCAAGAATTGTCCTCTAGGACCAGAGAAGTGCATCTGTACTTTTGCAGCTAATGTATGTGACTTGTGTTAGGAATTGTTTGTTTAGATGTTTTTCTCCAATATGCATGGTTACAATTCAATTTTATTAGATTGCAGAAGATGTAGTAGATTGTGCCTTTCCATGAAAAATAAAAGTCTAATTGCTGAAGAGTTCTCTTCTTTCATGCCATTTATAGTCCATAGGCAGGATCCATATGTGTTGACTAAGCAGTTATGGCACTCTTCCTATATCTATGCTGTGACTCCCTTTTCCCCCTCATATTTGAGGACATCTGATATAGCTTTTTACTTTATTTTTCCTCGGACTGGCCTGCCCAGTTTGGTAATCTGCTGACCCAGTCTGCTGGGTGATTCCATTCCCTTCTGGCTCACTTTTACATAGTAGAGAGTCTCCCAACAGAAGCAGTTAGTGACTCCTCCCTATCTTCAGCCTGCAGGCTTCCACTGACCCTCACATTTTGCTTTGAAATAAAGGACTAGATGCATAAAGAAATGGTGAACTGTAAAACTGGTATGGTGTGACTAGCTAACCTAATACCTTCCAGTAAGAAGTATCCTAAAAACAAGAGGCTGAGAATTTGCATCGCATAAACATGGAGAATGTGTTGATTATATCTGTTGTTCATCCTGTAAAGCTTATTCCCTTGATCAGTCTTTTGGAAGATGCTAGTAAAATTTTATTTGAAACAGTCCAGAGTTTTTGTTACCTCTTTCCACCTTGCACTTGAAAAATGTTGATGTCTTGAAACAATTTGGAATTTACTAAGTCCTGAAGCGTCCAGCAGAGAATACTCTTCTAATGGTGTAACTAATTAGAGCCTTCTGGAATTATATTTAATAGCATGCTACAAAGCCCTGGAGTGTATGCTTAGTTTCTGCTGTCATGGCAGGCTTCTAAAAATACAGTGCTCTGGAGGCTTCTGTTAGAATTAAGCAACCTCATAATTTGGTCTTAGTTAGTTGAATTTCATGCTTTTCCTTTTACTAGCTGTTAATATGTAACTAGATTGATGGCAGCTGTGAAGTGTAGGTTTTCCTTTCCTGCATTCTTGATGAGCACAAGCTAAAATTGGCATGAGTTAAGAGCAATTAAAAAAAAACTCAACAACCTGGCTCTGTGGTAACTGTAAAGATTATAAAGTAGGTTTGAAGGAAGAATCCTACCATCTTAAAAAGGATGTATTATTACTGTGCCTCAGTGATGTATATTATATGTTCATCCTGATACAATAGAGGAAGAAACACTAGCGTTTTCTAACTTTTTTTTTATCTGTGAAACTGACAATTTTTTTTTAAAGTAATATCACAGAGTTTGCCTTTCCTTTTTGAAGAGGCTTGCATGCTGGCTGCTGGCTCCACTGCTGATACTACAATGAAATTGTTCATCTAAAGTGCAAAGGAATTGGGAAGAAACACGGGGCTCTCACTGCAGAAGCCCAGTCAAATCTGGCACAGATGTAGTCCCATGCTCTGCACATCTCTCCATGCCCCACAGTAGGCATGGCAGTAGTGAGTGGACAGTTCAGCATATCAGCAGAAACCCAGCATCCCAAGAAATTTTAATGGCTCAGATATGTTCTGAGCTGTTTGGCAAACCTGTAAGTTTGCCTCTGCTGTAAGGGGGGTGGGGTGGAAGCAATACTGCTTTCAAAGCTGGATTTGACAATGTGTTATAACCTGATGTAATTTGGGCATTCACTTTCACCATGAAATCTTGTCATTTAATCAATATAATAGTTTAGTTTAGAAAATTAACATGCTGTCTCACTTCATAGGACTTTCAGGATTGAAATTAAAAAAAAAAAACAAAACCAACATAAACCCAAAATGAGTGAAGTTAGTTTGAAGCAGGGAAACTTCCAAGGAAAGGTTTTTCTTGTCACAGTCAGACAGCTCATTACTGTTGAACACATGGTAGTTCCATTCTTTGTATTGGGAATTTGAGATGGCTTCGTTATCTGTCTGAGCTTTACTTTAAAATGATGAAATTGGCATAAAGAGTGAATATGTAAGAGTCCTGTCAAAACTCCGAAATTTGATAGATGTATTTTGCTAATAAGATCTCAGTGTAGAATTTGGGCTTTAAAAACAAAAAAAAGTCTGTGGAATGAAGTTTTGATTATTTTTTTTTTCCTAGCCTTCAGACAGCGCTGAAGTTCAGGGAATATCAGATTAATATTGTGTTTTAGCTTGGAACTGTCTGTGCTTAGTCCCTGAAGGCATTGTCAGGGCACAGCCTTGCTGGTTAGGGTACCAATATTTAAAAGGTCTTCAGGGAAAAATTAGGAGGTGGTTTTTTTTCTCTTCTTTTCTTTCCAAGGCCAAATATTTTTTAGTGGTTTTTCTGCCTAGTACAGACCTACTAACAACTGTCTCCTTGGCCTTTGTAAGTTTTGTAAATACACTAATACACAGTAACAAGCATCCTTCATGTTCACATACTGAAATTTTAAAATTTTCTATTGTTTTGGCAGTCATGTGAATGCCTTTTAGCTCTTTCAGCCAAAGACTGAGGTCGATTAGTGAAATGGGATTGAAGAATGAGATATTTCAGGGTTTTGTTTTTCTTTTTTTTTTTTTAAGGTTGACTGGGCATACTTGGTGTTTGTATCTGAGTAGACAGCCATCTGTCCCACAGGTCATGCCAATTACGCCACCTCTGAAAGCAGCCAGAGAAATTCAGTTCTTTCATTTAGCCTGCACAACTACTTCTTTCACTTCTTGTCTACTAAGGAGATTGGCCTGGAGTGGTTGTTTTCTGTTGCATAACTAATACTTATCGAGTGGTGTTGCAAATGAATGGAGCAAGCCCAAAAGCTCATGGAGCTCATGGCAAGACCTCTTTAAGTAAACTTTAACTTAACTATTACAGCAAATCTAAAAAGATGGAAAATAAATTAATTTAAAGCTGCTTTTAATGTAGAAGGGTTGACTATATAGTAATAATCTTTACAATAATTGCAGTTAACAATTTCAGGTTTTTACATGTATGGATAAGGGTTCCAGTGGAGGGGGAATTTCACATTAGTTTCTTCTGGATATCCCACATGTTATGACTTCCTTATCCAAAAGCAATTGCAGGAAGAAGGATTCACCTCACACTCAATGTAATCTGAGAATAAAACCAGGCCTAATTTACCATGTGATACTTCATACTTGCTCTCATGTGTTAGCATGTGAAATAAATGAGGATTATAGGCCTAAATTTAATCTCAAAACACAAAATGGGTCGTTGGGGAGGCGCAAGTAAATCAGTGTTACTCACATGAATACTTCAACAAAACATAAAGATACTGCTTATGAGTGCAGAGATATAACTTCTGAATTCTAATTTTTTGAGAATCTTTATAGTGCTTTATAGGACAATTTTATGGAGAGCCAGAAACTCAGTTCCCTGAAAAAATCACAAACTTAGTGACTGATACTTTGTTTTTATCACTTACCTAAGTTACAATCCAAACCTGAAAAATACCCACTTGCTAAGATCTTTAGTACTCCTTTCAAAAGACAGAACTTGCAAACTGGCAGAATTAATAGCATATTTTGGAACAAGTATTACTCACTTGAAAGCATCATTGTACCAGCCCTTGATTTTGAATAGTGAATATAACTTTGTTTGGGTCTGTTATACCTATAATGCAGTATTTAAGAAAAAAATCTTAGAGAAATATGTTGAGCCCTAACACTATATTTTCTCTTTTTCTATAGTCTGTTTCTGATATGTTTTATGGTGGTCTCTTGCTGCAGAAAAACATTTTGTTTTCTATTCAATTTCTGAGTTAGTAAATCTTGTTCTATATTGATTTCATCTCTGCGCTTGTCCTTACCTGTATATCTTGAACCACTGCAGTTTCCCAATTGCTTTTCTCATGCTCCTTATAAGTCCCAGCAAGCATGATTCCCAACCTTGTACTGCTGAAATGACCTCTAGTGACTGGGGGTGAGACATTGCACGCTTCTTTTCATTTTGCAAACAAAAAAAACAAAAGTCTTTTAATTGATGTAATTAACAAGCATATGTTTGCTGTCTGTGCTTCACCAAAAGTACATCACATTCCTGACCAAAGTCCCAGTGAACCTGGGACCTCTGTCTACTGTAGTTCAATTCACTGGATGGGTTATGTGCAAGAACGTTGTTTCGTGACTGGTGGGCAGGCGTCCTGAGAGCAGAGCAGAAGGGACAGCACTGCAGTTCACAGCAGCACTCTCTGTGCTGCTGCCAGCATCATTAGCTAACTTCAGAGTTTACTTCTGTGTATTGTTTGCTTTGTGTAGTACTACAGAAAGCAATTCTGCACATTGATGTGCTGCCTATTTTTTTTTCCCCTCTTGTATTGTTCTAGTCACCAGCGACTGCATGGTTTCCTTTAGCAATGCTCTGTGCGTTGCTGAAAACAGGTCTGTTTTCAATCTTTTCAGATTGTTCTTTGGCTGTTAGTCCTTGCATTTGTGCTGTCTATATGTTATTACTTTGCTTTCTGGCTTCAAAAATTTTTTGATCTTTCTTTAAAATCTTGAGGAATGCTTTGAAGTCCTTTCTCTCCATGCCTTCTGTCAGTTCCATTTAAGTGTTTCAGTGGTAGGTTAGGTTTAACATCAGAAAGAAATATACCCATCTACTGCAAATGTCACCCTAAAACTCTCGAACTGCTTTTGTTTAAGCTAAAAGCAAACAAGCCCTTGCCTCTGGCTTGAAACAAAGCATAGCAAGCTTCAAACCTAGAGTAAATAACTTTGCAAAGTTATAAACAGTTAAAAAAATGATGTCTCGAATTTTTCTGTAGTGCCTCAGTGAGTGGTGCCCAGTAGTTTTTAATACCATTTTTGGTTGAGTTTTTTGGCTGAAAGGAAAATGAGCATATGCTATTTTTCTTTAAGACCCTAATGACAGTGGGCTAACAATTGAGAGTGCTCTTGGTGGTTGGCATTTGAGACCTTGGGTTGATTCTCATCCAGTGTACATACTCTAGGGTCTTGTGTTTGCATGGCTTACAGCAGATTTGTAGATATTTCAATATGCTAGGGAGACAAGCTACATGTTTAGTGGGATACTGGTGGTTAGAGTGGTTAAGAATGAGGAACAAGAAGGAATACAACCAACAAAAACTTTTTAGAGGATAAAAATCCAGTTGTTCAGAGCTAGGACCTATCAGGCAGGTTTTGAGAACTGAAACCTGCTGCTGTGTGTCAGGGTTAAATGTTCCACTTCCAAATGTACGTACATCACTGACCCGCCACAGTGGAACCCTAGCAATAATGTGTGCATACTGCATTATAAATTGCCTGTGTACAGCTGATCTGTATCCTTTCATACAAACCAGACCCCAAGGCCTGGGCTGGAACTGATGGTTTTCGTCAGCACACAGCACTTAGCACAGGCGAACTGCTGCACAAATATGTAGCTAAACATTGAGAGACCTTTGCAGAGTAAGAAAGAATGTCCTTTTGGGGGGCTTTGGATTGAATTAGTGTTGAAGCTGAAGCTGGGCCAGTGGTTAATTGACTGCAGTGGTCTGTAAAATTAAAGTAACTGCTTCCCAGCTCTTCTTTTTTCGTTGATGCAAGTTACTTCATTAATCTGTCTTCTTGCAGACTCCCACCATATTTTGCAAACATTGAAAATGTTCTTGTGGACAATTTTGGTTTTACTTTTTTAAACTTTTGATTATTTAGTCTCCCTTCTCTGAACAGCTTTTCCCTGGATGACATTTTTCCAGTTTTCTTACATTTTGCTTAATGATACACTGGTATGGAGCAGTCAGATGGACTGGAAACACAGAACTTTCTGATACAGTAGAATATCTTTCTGCCATAGTTTTCCACACCTGGTCAGTTACCCTTGTGGCAGAAGGTTGGTTTGTGTGTCAGACCAGATACCTCACTTAAGAAACATAGAAGGACTATAGTTAGTAGCTTTTTCTCTAGATCAAACTCAGTGCTATTGGCTAGAGTCGGATTTCTCTCAGGGTGGTTTCTGTTCATTGAGAATTTATTTGCTAGTTCCCATGAAAAATATTCCAAGATTTGCTGCAAGGATTGAAATCTTCCATCTGCTGCTGTGCTCCTTTTCCATCAGGCTGGTGAGTGGGAAAGTAAGCCACTGTATTTGGCCAGATGTGATTCTCTGCTGTTGTGCATACACAACACTTGAAAATTCTGCTATATTTTTTTCCTCTAGTTTTAATGCCCTGCAACTTATTATCTGACATTTGCCCTTACCTCTCAGTTAAGTATTGTATCATCTGTATTCATCCTTCCTCCAACTCCTTTATCTTTCCTTCTTTCATGTACAGTTATTTTGAGCTTTGTTCCCGGTTCTGTATAAAAGCTTTCCTGCTTCTGCCATGATTGTAGATTTCTTGCACAGACCCTCACCATCTGTTCCTTGCCATTTGCACCCTTGTTTTAGGTTTGCTTTTTAATTTTCTTGGGTTTTTTTCAGTATCTTGCCTCCTGCAATTCTTTTCATTATCCTCATCTTTTATTTGTTGTCATGGGAATATTGACTGTGTCTTCTAAATAATACACAAAGAGCCGTGGTTTCATTTTAATTTGGAAATATTGGATTGTGAAGTCAGAATTAAACAAAGAAAACCCAAACCAAACACATTTAAAATCTGTTGG
This sequence comes from Indicator indicator, assembly GCF_027791375.1. Lineage (NCBI taxonomy): Eukaryota > Metazoa > Chordata > Aves > Piciformes > Indicatoridae > Indicator > Indicator indicator. The sequence goes on along the minus strand of NC_072017.1, from coordinate 23,781,723 downwards.
AGAAGAAAGTAAAATGTTCAAATAATTTTTTTTAAAATCATCATTTCATTGAGAGAGGAAGATCTAATCTTCCAACCTGGAGTCACCTTACGTGTTATGTAGGTCAGAATCTGATAAATGTCTGTTTGTCTTTCATGCTTAAATACTTTTGAATATAGAGGACCAAGAAAATAATAAGATCCCATACTAGGAAAGATGCTCCCAAGCTTTTATGATTTTATTGCAATTCCCTGAATGTTCCTTCTGTGCTTCCATTTTAGAGAGTGTAGAAACATTCCTAAAGAACTTCATGAATATGCAAAAACAGGAGGCAACACTTTTATGGCCTCTGTTGCAGAAAGCATTGAGGTTTTTTTTGCACTTGGGGTATATAAGCCTAGAGTTATTCCTTGGATTCTCTTTACTTTGCAAGCTTAGCTCCAGAAAAATTCTTTGTTCAGAGGTATTGAATGATGCGTGCTCTGGTGTTTGTCTTCATGAACTACGAACTGCAACCAAGTACTTGTCCTCTTCTGAACTGATTATTCTACTTAGTACAGCATAATGTGGGGACTAGCACTTAACATTTTAAAGAATTTTGTGGAAAGCCCAGAAAGAGTACTGTTTAACTATCCACCAAAACTAAGATGTTGGTGTACTTCAAGCCACATACTGAAACCCCACACTGCCTCTGTGGTTGCTTGCGCTGAGAGCGATGAGTAAACAGATGGACATGTTTTTCCCCAAATTATATATGCCTTACCCTTAGTGTAATTTCTCTGCATGTTAAAGAGAAATGAAAACATTGTTTTTGAAAGGAGACCTTGTTGCCTGTATGTGTGCTCACACATGCATGAACACATATTTATCCAGGCAGTAAGCTCTGCCTGATACTTACTACGCATTTGCAGTTAATATATATTTCTGAAAATAAGGACTGACATGAGTTTAAATAGAAATTAACAAGTGATTATGGCCCCCAAATAGTCCTGTTTGTATTGTATGAATGTAGTTTTGGTGTTTCTGCTGCACAGGAATACAAGTGATATGGCAAGATTATCAAGGACATGATAGCAAGGAATGTCTAGGAATGCTTTTCCACTCAGTGGGATCCTCAGTGAGCAAGGGAAGATGGAAGTGGAGGCTTCGGGTGAGGGTTTTTGGTGACAGCCACATTCATCTTCATAATTAGTCTGATATACTAGTTTTCTACCTGACTGGTATTTGGAACATCTTAAAGCTTAATCAAAGAGCGAGTACTATCAAAGTGTGCTGTTTTTTTCTTTTATGTTGGTTTCAAATGCAGTTACTAGTTCCCAAACTGTATTTTATCAGATTTATTTATTGTATTTAGTTCTCATTCCTCTCATTTAATACTTCACGGTTATTTGGCTAATGCTGAGTATTGGGTCCCTGAGGGGTGAGTCATACATCCTGCTCAGACTGACTTTCCAAAGTGTCTTTGGAAAACTTCCAACTGAACTGGAAGAGTGTGGTTTGAGATGAGTAGCAGGTTAATGGAGAGAGATTCGTTTTTATGAATGATTCCCCCTGGAATAATGGGACAATGCAGGGAGTATTCACAATAGCCCTGTGAGATGTGACTTCTGTGAGGTTCCTCTTTCTCAAATGTGAAGAAAGGTGACTCTGAAGTCTATCAGTGTGAATGTAGCACATATAGTGAATGTAGAGTGCTTTTACATGCCTTTGAGCTATAGAGGTTTCTAATCACCAGTATGCAAAAGGCCATGCCAATGGCATATCAGACTGGGAAGACTGGTATCAGCAGCTGAATAAATGGATCTGGTACAGCTTTTGCCACTGTTTCATTGAATAAAGAGAGCTGGAAGAGGACCAAAGGAAATCATTTAATCCAAAGCCTCCATGTTATGGAGTCCTTTGCACAGAGATACCATATTATGGTGCAAAATAGGATTTTGGTTCCATGCTGAACATGCAATACATAACAAGTATATATGAAAATTTCTTAGGCTTTAAACTGCTTTCTGTGATTTAGAGCCTCAGACTTATATTTGGGTGCTTTTGTATTTGTTTTTATTACACAAGGTATAAATATCTATTAATTTTTTCTACTTTGAAGTGTATGTCCACCTATTTAAATATTTCTATGTACATACATTTTATAGGTACTTTTTATATATGTTACTGAACATGTCGATTCTGTTCTTTGTTTCCTTCACCAGTTTGCTGAAAGCACTCAGAAGAAAGAGGCGTTACAAAAAAGCATTGAAAAATCAAAAATAGGACGTGAAGACACTGTAAGTTGCTTTGTGTGGGAAAGGATTTCCTACCAGGAAATAGGGCTGCAAGTATGCATGGTTTGTAAATACTCAAGTAATTGTTGGAAATCCTTTAAGAATTCTAAGTACTGGAGACAAGAAAGGGACAGAAAAAGAATCAGCTATTAGTTTATTGTTAGTTGGTCATGCACTAATGCATAAAATGTTGTCAACTGGCACTCCAAAGCTGAGAAAATGTATGACTGCCTGAAGGCTGGTAATCTTCCAGGCTCCCAAATAGCTTTAAACTTTAACCACCCAGAGCCTACCAAAGTTGACAATGCTTGCTGACTTACCAAATCTAGTAACTGCAAACTTATGTGTTGAGGGTTGTCTTCTTTTTTTTTTTTTAATATGTATCTTATTTTATAATCTAGATTTCTAAATTATTATTCTGAGCAGCCATGAGCTTGGTGCTCTTAGGATGCTGAAAAATTAACACTGTTATTAACACTGAAAAATAATGTTTAGACTTCATATTTGCCATATATATGAAGTAACATACTATCTAGAAATACTTCTTATGGTATGCTAAATTGCTCATTTGTTTTGAGATGCTTGGTTTAAAGTGGTTTAAACCTCCCAATAAATGAGTGCATAAAAAGGTGCAATTGAATTTTGTAGAGAAGTGCCAAATCTTACAGAAATACTCTGGGTTTGATTGTAATCAGAGAATCACAGGCGTGTTTTTTTCAAGCAGTTATGCTTGTCAGGTTTCCAGATGGACTGTTTGAGACTTGGGCTTCTCTGCCATGTGGCCTGCCCCAGTTAAAAGAAGCTCTTGATCCTGGAAATCCTGTTCTGACTGATTCCTTAAACATTTCGGTTCTGGATTATACATCAAGAAGTTTTTTGAAATAATCTAGATCATGATGGAGGTTGCTAGCCTCTATCCCCCAGCATCTGGAAGCTTTTGATTTCCATTCTGTGTTTTCAGAACATGCTGAATCTACACTGTTAGCAAAAGGACAGGGAATATAGAAGTTTGGAGGGGGGGAGGAAGTCAAAACAAACCCAAACAAAAACCCACTCCCAAAACCAAAACAAAACTTCCAAATGGGCTGCTGTGGAGATTGTCATTGGCTAAAAAAGCTGATGGTTTACAAACTCATGCTATCTGGCATTTTTTTGTGCTATCCAGTGCGCTATCATGAGTTCTTTGAGTATCAGCCAGTTACAATGTTTGGCTGTAACTGGCTATAACTACAGACTGAATTAGAAGTATGTGCTGAGTTGGCTATGGGAGAGCTCGTGTTGAGTCAGTGTCTGCAGATCCTTAGTGATAAGTCAATCATTTGAGGTCAATGTTGTATACTCTCCCAGCAAAAACTACCATGTCATAAATATCTAAATTTATTTTTGAGACTACTGGTCTTAAATGTTGTGGGGAAAAAAAAAAGGAGAAAAATAAATTTGGAGGGTGTTTGTACACAGCACCCCTATTTGTGTAAGTGCAAAAGGAAGGTTTCCTGTCTCTAATTACAAGACTAGCACTCTTAAATATCATTTAAACCTCTAAACCCAACAACTAAGAGACTTGTTTGGAGTTCACCAAACCACACTGCATTCAAAAGGAGTAGAAAATTGTTCTTTTGTTTATCAATTCTGATCTTATTTTTTTTCCCCTTCCATTTTGTATTCTGTATCATTTAGTGTCACTGAGAGTCTTGTCTGTGCATAAAATGCTCCTCTGGTTCATTGCAGAAAGCAGTGATGAAACCAGCTTTTAAATTTACATCTCTTTATGTCTTGAGAAATGTTCTGTGCAGTAATTACTGGTTTTGGGGTTTGTTTGTTTGTTTTTCTATGTTCTGACATACTCGGAATCCTCAGGCAGAACGTGCAGCGCTGATAGAAGAACTTACTGCTCTTCGGCAGAAAAAAGAAGAGCTGAAGGCAGAAATAGACAAATACAGGGAATGTGATCCAGAAGTCATTGAAGAAATGCGTATGTTGTGTATTGTTGCATGTGAACTTCCTCCTGAATTAATAGCAGCCATTAATTCTTCTAAGTGTGCTGAACCCTAGAATGTGTGTAACAAGAGTAGTCTCTGGCTCCCATTTACTTTCAGTTCCCTGCTGGCAAAACAAGGTATCTTTTGACTTAACTTTGTCTTGTCTGTTTCGTTAAGGATTTCATTAGAGATGCTTAATTGTCATTTCCACCTAAGTAAGGTATTACATTGTTGACTTACTGTTTGTGTTGTCTCTGATAGGCTGGGGTTTGGTTGGAGTTTCTAATTCTAATGGAATACAAGGAGAGATGAGTGATTTTAATGCTAATACAGAAATGGACACTGAAATGTACTTAATATTCTCATCCTTAGAATGAAAAATGAAAAGCATGCATGAAATGTTACTGAATTTTCTTTACTTGAATCTTCATGTTTTATTGGGCTTTGACACTGCTACCCAAACACCATTGCATATTCAGTTTCTGTAATGTCAAAATGCCATTGCAGAGTGACGAGGAACAGGCAGAGACCTTTTTCAGAGATCTCTGACTGAATCATTCTTATTCTTCTAACAAAGTCCACAGCTTTAGAAATGTACTGAGAGAAAGCCAGGAACATAAACCAAGTTGGCAGCATACCTCAAAATTGTGCAGATATTACTTATTTTGAGGGGCTGTGACATTTTTTGTCAGCTGCATTATCTTTCCCCAAGCATGTAAGCAAACTTGAGACCTGAGGTTAGTTACTGTGCTGTAAATCTCTCACTGGGTACTCTCCTGAGGATGAGTAATAGGCACACTCCAGTTGATTCCAGCTGTAAAAATGAATGAGATTAGGCAGATACCCATAGCAGAGGGATTTGTAGAGCCAGGTATTTTAACTGCTGAGATTCCCATGTAGTAAATGTTGCACCACATGATTTGAGGAACCTCTCTTTAGAGGCAAACACAACAAGCACCTTCCTAAATACTAGGCACAGGGGGACAAATCATAGCTTGAATGTTAGGACAGATGAACTGCTTTAGCCAGAGGCTAATGTTCTGAATAAAAGAGGAGGAAAGGGGAAAAAATTAGTCATTAGTTACTTCAGTCATGCCTTTCTCCCTCTTTTGCTTTTGGTGTTTATTGTTGTTTCTTGTGGGTGTTTTTTTTGTTTTGTTGCCTTTTTTTTTTTTTTTGCTGGGGGTTTTGTTTGCTTTGGTTTTGTTGAAGTGTATGGAAGCTCCACATGAGTTTCAGCAATGGAGGCATGAACATTTAGGAATTTGGTGAGGTTAGCCTTTTTGGGCTACCTTTAGCATGGCACCGCTTCAGAAATTAGTTGTCTGCTTCATTAGGTTTCATCAGCCATCATTGCCCTGGCAGTGCACATTGTTGCTGGCAGCAGAGAAATGAATAAATGGTGATGTCAGTTTTGAGGACTTAGTGTCTTTGTCAAAGCTGAATGGAATTTTACAGGCTTTAAGGGAAAGAGAGGAAAAAATATTTTAAAAGTAGAGGGGGCTTTTCTCTTACTCCAGAGTGCAGGGAAGTGCATAAGCAAAACAAGATGCAGGAACTTACGTTTTGTTTAAGTAAGAAGGCAGTAAATAATCTCAGGCAGTGGAAGGTGTTCAGCTAGACATCGATGTAACTGCCACATAGAATAACCTTGTAATTGGAGTTACTGGTTCACAGATGTTAAAGTCTTCATGTGATAAGATTTTTGTACTAGGTTTGCAATTCAGATAACATGATCCTTGTGATTATTTTCAGTTAGATCAGTGGAGTGGGTTATTAACTATAAATTATTTTAATGTTGAGTCTGAAATGGGTGTTACATCACATAACTGCACTTCTCCTAAGAGTCGGCTTGTTCGATACAATACGTTTTGTAATGGGCAGTTGCCACTTTGTACGTTTGGGGTTTTCCCCTTTCTTCCATAATGAGCTCAACCTGTAAGGAAATCTTTTCTGACGCTCAGTGTAAAATTTCACTCGATTTCCCTTCATCCCATATCCTAGAGCTGCCTTGTTTTTTGTTATGGTACTTTAGGGATGTATCAAATTGTCATCTGATTTCAGTGACCTTTAATTTTGGTGAATGCTTTGCTATGCCTTTTTAATTGCTCTTTCCCTCAAAGGAGTATTGCAGAAACAAACCTGTTGTATAGCAATGAGCCTCATTAAGTCACTCAGGTAACACTTCCAGGGTCAAAACAAAGTTTAGATGATTCATAGCAAATATCTAAAGACTCAACTAAAAGTTAAACATGTGTCTTGCTTCCTGAGTCTTGTGATGGGAAAGTCATGTTTGACCATGTAACTAAATACATTCTATTGCATATTCACAAGGGGGCAAATCAGAATGCTAAAATACTGGGTTTTGCTGACTTCACTGCTTGTCCTTTTAGTATCGGTAACAAATGTTTTGCTCAATGTTTTGGCTTAATTTTCTTGGCTTTTGTATTAGTTTAAGTAGAATCTCTAATGCCTTCCCCATTTTGTAGCATCTGAACACAGAATTTCAGTATTTGTGTGTAACAGCTGACTACAGTATTTAGCAGAGGAAGCAAGATACACAGGGACTGACCACTAGAGGAAGCTACGTAATAGTCTGGTCTTGTGGAGATAATTCCATTTTATAGGTAGGATATTGTAAAAAAACATATCTAGAATTGCAAAATACATGGATTTCTTCCACCAGCCCCTACAGTTCAGTGATTGGTTGAGTTTATCTTTGATGCTTGGAAATGTTGTTCAGATCATCTTGTGTGAGTTAGAATTCAGTAATAAATTCTTCCTTAACATTAAAGACAGTAAAACTGACAACAGTCATCTGAAGTTAAAAAAAAAAAAAGCAACCAACCACCCCCAAAGAACAACAAAAAATAGTTACTGGGATTTTATACTAATCTGTTAAATTTTTAATCCTTAGTCAGCTTCTGCAGGACAGAGTTTCTCAGCTTTGAGGTAGATTTTTTTTTTTTTTTTTTTTAGGCTAGAGGATATGCACATGGGAAAGCAGCTATTGTGGAGAAGAGATTCTGTAGTTACTCCAGATGAAAGGCTTATAGAACATAATATGAATGTATGCAAAGTTGGATACATGTGATGCTGCTAGATTCCCTAAAGATTACAATAGAGGACAAAGGCATTGAGATTGCAAGCTTTAAACAGTTTTCAGATTTTCATAAGGCTGACAAAAAAAGTTCCATGCAACATCAAGATTAACCTGCTGCATAAGTTCAGTTTAATTAACAGGTTAGTAAGTTTTAATCTCTTTCTGTCCCCCAGAGAGAGACTTTTGGGAACTAATGAATTTTTTTGACAGTTTTATAGAGAGGTTTGTCTGGCAGCCTAAATGTATAAACACTTTGCTCTGAGTTCCTGGCCCACTTGTAACTGGAAGCAGATAAGCATTGTCAGTGTTCACTACAAAATAAACATTTTTAGTTTTTCAAACTTCTTGTTCTACTGCAATTAGAAAAACGTTGATTTATACTATATTAAGCATTATTTGGTCTAAGCTTTCTTTTTTTTTTCTCCCCACAGTAGCCATTCTTTTATTACTTTGTGCCTTTGCATAGGACTTCAATCTCAGAAGCAGTAACATACTGACTGAAAGAAGTGACTTCCATGTGGATGATTGCTAATATTTATGGGGCTGGTCTTAGGTGTTGCCAGTCAGCAATCTCATGTTATTTAGCATGTTTTTAGAATGTCCAGTTGCTGGTAATTTTTCTTCTCTTAGGCTTTTACCTTTAAAACAGAGAGATGAATGTGTCTGGACAGTGTGTATTCTCAAAAATTAGTAAACTGACAGATACAGGGTGTGTAATATAACAATTTTGGTGCCAACCTTTTTTACTTCTGCTCTTTTTATTTTTTTTGTCTTGTAGCAAGAGGTGTAGGTGATTTCAGAGGCAGTCTAGTTCAGGTTTATATTATTTTCTAAAACTAATACTTACCTGGCTGTGTGAAAATAAGTTTTGAGAAAACAGCCAGACTTTACTGAATACCATGGAAATGTCTTGCTATACATAGTATGTACTTGAAAGTGTTTTTTATTGTAGATTTTTCAAAAATTTCAAATTCTGATATGTCTAAACATTGAAAATTTCAGCTTGACAAACTGTTATGAAAGGTTATATTGGGATGTACAAACAGTATGAGAACATAGTTCTGGGTTTATCAGTGTCTTCATTTGTCTTAATACCTGGAGGATGAAAGCTGAAAAGGTAATGTTGATGTAGCTGCTGCATTTTATGGAGGGCATAGTTTGGGTTTTGGGGTTTTGTTTGGTCGTTGTCTTGGGTTTTTTTGTTGATACACCCAGTCATTATGTTCTGTTACATTCAAATCAATTTAAAAATGTTTTATGCACACACATATATTTAATGTTACAAAAACGTAGTACCAAATGTTGGATTCTTTGCGGGGTTTCTTGCTAATTCTGGGAATAGTCTCTGTTCCCAAAGGGTTAATGAAATTAAGATTAGACTACCCTAGCTAATGGGGAGGCTTTAAGATGAATTGCATCAATTTTACTCAAAATGCATCAAAACACTGATAATTTACAAAATTGTATGATGGGTTTTCATTTATATTTTGTGGCAAAGACTATGGCTTAGAAAACATTTAATGAGCCTTGTCTGTGCTTTCAGTTATGAATGAAGTGGGTATTTTTATAAATGTAATAATTCACTTAGAAAAGTGAATGTCTGCAAATAATTCTAAGCCTGGTACCACCAAGATCAGCAAGGTACAGATTCAAGCTTATAGAGTGTTGGTTTTTTTTTTTTAATCACCTCCAGATTCAGTATGTTCAGTTTGCCATTAAAGAGGATGTTTTCTAGCTACTGACCATGAAATATGCACCTGGCATCTGAGAGACAAGCTGTGCTTTTTATGGTTTATGCATCAATACCATTAACAAAGATCCGCAATTAGAAATTTGTCATTCTGTTGAAGTTAGACTGGAGGCTCCACCCACACTTATGTTAGCCCTAGAAGGTTAAACTAAACTTTCTCTGAAGTGAACCAGGTACTTGCTTAAAATACATAGGAAAAACAACAGATTTAAAAGCAAGCATTCCTTTTTTTAATTTTTTTTTTTTTACTTAGTCTTGTCTTTCAGAAAGTTCTATATTTAATGTATTCATTTGCCAAAGATCTGGATGATGCAGGATGAAGAATATGACAGGAAATAGTGTATGTTAATGTATGGAACTTGTGGGCTATCTGCTACTAGTAAAAACAAAACCATAAAGCCCACTCCTCTTCTTTTTCCCCCCCTTTTTTTTCCTCCATCATCATAGAGTACCAGAATGTACATAGAAGTGCACCAGTAGTGAAAGAACTCAATGAATTGCACCACATTAAGGTTGGGGGGGTGTTTATGCTTCCCCCATTCCTTATACTGTTCTTTGAATGGCCTATCATTCATTTGGAAGGTTGAATTACCTGTTCAAAAGTTACATTAAAAGACAAAGCAAAATGCTTTAACAAAGCTAAACATAACTTTATTCCTAATTCTTTCTAAAAATTATAAATGTACTTGTATGTAACTGTAGTTAACACATAGTCACACTGATTATACCTGTTAAGTAAAGCTGAAAAAAGAACAGGGTACTAAAGAGTGGGATATCAGAAAAATATCTGGAACAGAGAAACAATTTAGAAACACCTAGAAGAGCACTGATTTTTTTTTTTTTTTTTTTTGCATCTTTGCCACTGTAAGAGACCTTTGTAGATTGTGAGAAGATTTGTGTGGTGTTTTGACTCAATTTTGCATGATACTGTGGTAAGGAAAGTGGGGAGGCCACATTAGTGTGACTCTCACACTTGGGAAACAGCATCAGCATGAATCTCAAACTGGTTTATAATGGTACTCAAGGTGTATTGGTTAGCAATTCAGTGTCAGAAAGAGAGGTAGAATCAATGATGCTCTATAACAGGGTCTGTTGTGTCTGTGCATCTGCTTAGTATGGATATTAATGCATTGAGTCATGGGTACAGAGACCAGAGGACCTTCTGCAATGTTCTTCTGTGCAGCTTCTGTGATGCATGAGGCATGCAGCAGTATTACATCCTCAGCAGGTCAAAAACCATATTGCACTGTGGTGGGCCTCCTTGTGAAATGCACTTCAGCAGCATAGAAAGTTGCAAGTTCCTTTAGCTGTGCTGTGGGTATGGAATTTGTTAGTAAATGAAGTGAGGGAGGACGAGTTGTCCTCTGAAAATTAAACAAAGTGTTGTTAGGGAGCCCTGAAGCAGAAAGTTGATGTGCTCATTTCCCTTTCGTAAGCACACTGCTTGCCTCTGTTGTGTGGATAGGAACAGATGTGTTTTAGATTTGCAATTAAGAATTCATTGTGGGCTTTCAGGTAGAGTACTCAAAAGGTAAAGAGTCTTTTTCTGTGGGTACATGAATGTAGTAACCTTAAGTGCAAGAGCATGTAGAGCACAGATGAGTCTTTTGGTAGCAATTCTGGCAAATTCTGTTGGACATTTTTCAAAGAGACACTGTGTACATCCTGATGAAATTTGACAGTGTGACCTTTTCGTATGGGACAAAGGAAGCTTTTGCTGATGAGACTTGACGTTTTTTCAAACACACTAGCATAGATCATAGACCCTTTAAAAGCATATTCCTAGTGATGTGGATCAGCTTAGTAGCTCTACTATGCACTGCCATGTCTCTCCATATAGGCAAGACTTGGCTCTATGTTATGTATTTGCTCAGGTTTATTTTCAAGCATATATATATATATACACACACATACACACAGAGCTGTTGTTCAGTTCATTAATACAACAAAATTTGAGTGTTTTTCTTCCACAAGTGGCTTTTATTATGTTCTTCGCTTTTCAAAGTAGCTGTAGATCAGTAGGTAGGTTTCATAATCATCAATGCTGCTTCTTGTAGTTCTGAAACTTTATTCAGATAGTCTAAATGTAGGGAGAGATACTCTTTATTATTTAATAATATGTCAGTACATATAGTTCTGTGGAATTTGTGATGTCATTTAAATAAGAAATTATATTTATGCATTGATTTGAATTTAGTCCTGAATTCTAAAGCATTGTGACCTGTTGATTAATACCATGGGCATAAGTTTAACGTGGGAAACTGGAGTATGGGGGAAGAATGATGTGTTACTTTGAATTCAAAGGAGCTGACAGAATTCTGATGTGCTATTAGTCTTCTACACAAGAACTCTTTATTCTGCTTGTAAGAGCAAACACTTCTTTGGGAAGCATGTGGGAAGGTAAAGACACATTGTGAAGGTATCTCTGCCTAGTACTTGGTTACAAAACATTTTTTTTAAAGCAGTTCCTGCTCTTTGGTGAGTTACTCTTTTGACAGTGTTGTAGACTACTTAGTTTGAAGGATACTCAAATGTGAGTATCACCATATTGCCATGGTCACACCATGGCCATGAATAGTCTGTAATGGCAAGCTACAGTCTTGCAATCAGAGTCTCCAGTGTCCGTTTGTTGTGGACATGTCAGTAGGAGATGCTAATTACGTTTTTATACTCTGGAGGACAGCAGGTCCAGAGGAGAGCAACGAGACTGGTGAGGCGGCTGGAGGGAAAGTCATATGAGGAAAGGCTGGGGGAGCTGGGGTTGTTCAGCCTGGAGGAGACTTAGAAGGGGACCTTATCACTCTCTACAACTACCTAAAAGGAAGTTGTAGTCAGGTAGGGGTTGGGTTCTTCTCCCAGGCAACTTGTGACAGGACAGGAGGGCATGGTATGAAGCTGTGCCAGGGGAGGTTTAGGTTAGATATTAGGAAGCACTTCCTCACAGGCTGATTAGGCACTGGAATGGCCTGCCCAGGGAGGTGGTGGAGTCACCATTGCCAGGGGTCCCTAAGAAAAGATTGGATGTGGCACTTGGTGGCATGGTTTAGCTGATGTCGTGGTGTTAGGTCATAGGCTGGACTTGATGATCTCAGAGGTCTTTTCCAGCTTTAATAATTCTGTGATTCTGTATTATTTCTATGTTCACCTTCTACCCAGGCCTTTAGGGATAGGCTCTTTATTTGCACGAGACATTTTCATTAGTGGAAAAGATTTTTGGAAACAGTGCATCACAGGATGATTTAATGATGCTTCTTCAGGGGAGGTAGGGCAACAAACCTGTCACGATGGGATAACAGCAAGGTAACCAATGTTTCTGGAAAGTGAGGGCAGCCTGCAAGCAGGAGAATGGATAACTCTGCAGAAGACAAGGAATCATTGGGAATTAAAGTTCACATACTCTTCTTAATGTAGTTGCCATTTTTCATATTTAAATTCAGTATAAGTGGATGCAAAATTATTAATGGGATTCAAATCCACCTAATGAAATTAATTTACCCTGACTTTTTTTTTTCCATGAAAGAGATTGGGAATCTCTGGGCTAATAATCCCCACTGGCCCCTGACAGCAGTTGCAGCTGTTCTCTGCATTTCATGCAGAAGAATTATGACTCATAGTATAAAATTACTCCCATCACCCAAATGCTGAAGTCTGCAGATGTGTTTTGCATGTATCTGCTGACAGTCTCATGGGTTGATGGGTGACAGTCTCCCTGAAAAGGTGCCAGTTCCTTCTGCAGTCATGTGTCTTACATGAGGCAACCCATGCATTTTTCTTGTGGCATTAGCCTGTGCTAGGTTAAACTGGCACCAAATTGTTCTAGTTTTATAAGTATAATTACCTTTTGTCATTCTGTAGAAATAGAGGTTCCTGGACCTGAAAATTTTGTTTACACATAAAAACTTTACTTATAATAATCTTTAAAGTTCTCCTGAAAATGACAGAGTAGAAACTAGGAGAGGAAAGCAAGCTGCAGCTCTCCTAATTTCCAGGTCTACAGGTGGTTTTGAGCTGCTTCTGGCTGTTGAGATTTCCTCCCCAGTCTGATTCTGAATGCCATTCAGTTACTATCTTTTTTTATTCCTTTAATGATATATGCAGAACTTAAGCTTTTAGAAAGAACCTGAAAGTAGGTTTGGAAAATGTTTTTGAGGCTCACTGTCTTGGGCATATTTCCAGGTGTGTTTTGCAAATATAACAGACTAGTGTTGCTAGTTGTGCTGCTTCCGGGCCTTGCGTTGCTATACACACACTGGTTGCTTTTGTTAAAGAACCAAAATGCAAGCTTTCATTTTCCTGCTTAGAAAACAGCAAGTATGCCTGAAATTGGTCAGTGGAGGATACAGGTGTGTGCCTCAGCCAAGTGAATGACTTGTGTCCTGCAGATGTGGGAGCAGGAATATCTATTGATGCATTGTCCCACAAATTGTTGGAAATAAATATGTAATGTCCAGGACAAAGGCATTATTCTGTTGCTTCCAGACAGCAGTATATCTATGTGCAGATGTATAGATATAAAATAGAGTAACTAGGGCCTAAGAGTGGTAAGGAGGACATCTGGAAGTGTCTGGAACATATGTTGCTCCCTGTATCCCTTGCCTCTTATGCACAATTTGGCCCTTTCATTGTCTTGCACAGCCTTCTGTACTGGAGCACTACTTAGTCATTGCTAAAAATCAAGTTCAGATAGGGCAGTTCTGGTCAGCAGCAGGATCCAGCTGAGCTTGGGACCCAGTGGTCATGGTGGTTTTGACAATTAGCCACTTGCCCTCAGTGCTATCTCTGTTTCTTCTTTTACAGTTCTCACACTTCATGTCCTGATTCTTCCTTGTTCTATACATTAAGTTCTCATGCTAATGTCTTCTTTAGATCTTAAACTTTCTTCTTCAGTGCAATTCAAACCCCAGGAGATCAATGGCTGTGTGATCTTGTGGAGCTAAAGATAGGTAATCAGACCTAGCAAGTCTTTGAGTTACATGAAGTAGGTGTGTTTGGTGGCATGTCTGTTTTACTAAGCCTCCTTTCCCTCACCCTCTATGCACATACACATGAAGCAAACAATGAAAGTCCCAACAAGCAACTATAAAAGGTTTCCAGAAAGTAGTCATGGTGCAGATTTCTTCATTCCTTATAGTTCTTGTGATGAGAGTTGGAGGCTTCTGGAAGATGCTGATGTAGCTGGTGTCTTCAGGTGATGAAGGTCTGTATCTACTAGTACTTGTCTCTCCTTTCTCTTTCAGGCATGGTGTGGGATACAGCAGGCAGACAAGATCCTGCAGTGGGATAATAGGCAAGAGTTGAGCCTGGTCTTGGGGGACTTCAGTCTTTCCTTTAGATTGTGAAACGCTCAGCCCATAGCCATGAGGCAGCAGCTGGGGTGATGACACAGTAGTTTATTAAAATAAATGCGAGGGGAAAATTCAGGTGAAGGAATTAGTTGTTAAGCAGAGCACAGTGCCATTCTGCAGCAGTGATAGTCTCACTTGATGACAAGAGCCAGTACAAGCTGTCTTGTTTTCATAAGTTTGCTCAGGTAGGACATGAGTAACTCAGGGGTGTCTCACTCCTTGTCAAGCGAACTGGCATTGCCATCAGTACAATATGCCTGATGGTCTAAGCAACTTTCAGCATGGCAGGATAAATCCATATGTACATCCCTGTGGTGCTGTCATGTACATGGATATGTGGGTCAGCTGGTGTAGAAGGGAAATTGCAGGTAGCAAACACTTGTCCCCACCTCTCGTGAATGCGTTTTTTGGCACGTCAGATGCCTGAGGCTTTACGAGCATCTCTGGTTTCCCCAACTCCCAAGCCCCTTCACAGCAGAGTAACATGGGGGTTGTGTGTCCCAGTCTTTGAAGGACTGAAGCAACCTCTTTGATACTAAGCTGGATTGTTTGAACGTCACCTTCCCTATCGTGAAGTTCTGCCTCCATTTGAGATCCTTCCACACTTCTACCATGGCACTGCTGCCAGTCTGTGATCAGTCCCAGGTGGTGCATGGAAACTTTTACTCTGAGAAGTTTCTTTAGTTTGTTTTTGGTTTTGTTTTTTGTTATTTCTCTGCTATTTCAGTCATTGAAGGTGCTGCCCACTGTGGGATTTCCCCATTATGGCTTCCTACTCTTGCTACCATGATTTCATTTCCAGCTACAGCTCAGTTACAGGCAGCCACTGCCATTCTAACCATCCTGTCACCCAAACTGTATCTGTTGGTCACTCCAGTCTTTTCTTTGACAGAAATAAGAATTCACATTTTAAAATTACATGGTCACCTATGTATATTTTAACATGCACTAGTAATGTTTGAAGGGTGACTGCACCATGCTGCCACTATTGTTGTGTTTTTGTTTGTTTTTGTTTTTTTTTAATGTACCATGTGGTCACTGGGCTTTAAGCACAGGGTTGTGTGCTAAAAGCCACAGGAAGCTAGAGCTTTTGTGTGATGCAGACACACAGGGCTCAGCTGGTTAGCTGCTTCAAGCAAAGCAGAGCTTTCTGCTGAGATCTAGCAGGTGCTATGGTTGTCTCACTTGCCATCAGGATGCTGTCACTTTGCAGCTCTGATCCACAGAGTTTAATGCTATCCAACATTCCTCCCTTTCATTTAAAACTTCATTGCTTAGGAGTCAAATACAGCTTTCCGCTTTTACCCTAGAGTTTCAGAAAAGTGCTGAGGGAAGTCTCATAGCTGACACATTGAAAAACTCGACCAGTGAAAGCCCTTACTCTGCAGACTTGTTGGGTAGAGTGCTGTTCAAAATGCTGCCAAGGAAGTGAACCAAGGTGGGGGTGGCAAGGAGCAGTCAACAAAGGAAATAAGGAATATCTTTCTCAGGCTGGGAATAACTTGAATTTCTGGTGCATGCAAATGAGCAAAAATGCCATCCTCTCACCTACTCCCTTTTTTTCCTGCCCATCAGGTGTTTAGGGTTTTTTTGGGGGAGGGGGTTGTTTGTTTGCTTTTCTTCATGCTCTGCCCAAGCTTTCTAATTGTAGGCCACTTCTAGAAACTATGCTGTTTCTGAAACAGTGTTTTATTACAATAAAAACATTTTTCAGATCACTTACCAAAGTAATAAGGGTAGAATAATGAGTGCTCAGCTTTGTATAATAGCGGATGATTTGTCAACATAATTTAATTTTGCCTGAAAGTGTAATATTTATAACAATGGATACCTGATCGTATATTCACTTCTTGGTACCTCTGGAGACAAATTTCATGCTGACCATTCAAATGAATATCATGCAAGTACTAACAAGTCCGACTGGGAATAACTGCATTATGTGTAGGCGTGAGAACCATAGTGATGCTGATAAATTCCCACGTTACAAACCAACTTGCTTGATTTGATTCAGTACTTATTTTAATGGGAGCAGGCTAATCTAAGAGTTTTTCTTGATACTGTTGTGCCTTATGGAGTGGAGGTAAGGGAGATAAGCCAGATTTAACAACTAGGAGTATGATTTTGTCTTAATTTCATTGAGGGGGTTCTCAAAGCCTGGGAGACCTTGCATAGCTGTATGATAAACTTTTGGATTAATGTGATAGACTGCTACCCACCCTTGTCAGTTTCCTTATCTATACAGAGCCTCTAGTATCTTCAGGCTATGTATCCAGTTCCTATCTTGGTATAGATAATTAAGCCCCCAGGCAAACCAAACTGGGATTATTTTATTTTAAAATACACTTCAAAAACTCAGAGTTGTTCATACAGTATCTTTTATGCTCTTTTACTCATGTTTTTCTTTAACTTAACTTTGCTTGCTGGAACGAATGAAAAAGAGTGGGGAAAAAAATGAAAAAAAGAAGCAGGGGAATAATTTCCTAATAATGTGTGGTTCTCTAAAAATGATATCAACAAAAATTTAATCTCTCTGCCTTGAAACTATTGTATGATTTTACTCTGATGTATGCTGTTGTTTGTTTTCTTCCCTCTTTCAGGCCAAACAAACAAAATAGCAAAGGAGGCAGCCAATAGATGGACTGGTGTGTATGAATTTATATTGCCTAACACAGCTTCAGACCAGAGCAGTTTCAGTGAAAGACCTAATTTTAAATTTGATTAAGGCTTGATGTAAGATAGCCCCTCACCTACAAAAACATGCAGAAGTATATTTTGCTTATAAATTATCATGATTCCAAAAAATAATACAGTTTCTAGCTGTAGTTACTGAACACACTTCATGTCATATGCTTGTTCTTCTGGTGCTATCTTGCATACCATGCTAAAACCTGCAGCTCCTTTTCTTGGTTGAGCTAAAACTTCCTAAGTTGAGAAAAGCACTAATAGAAAGAGGCCAGATATGGTTGTATACAGTTATTCAGACAATTTAATTCTTATTTTCTGAATTTTCATCTGTTTCTAAAGAGTAGAATGCTTTGTGGAACCTTATTGCTGCTACCACATGATAGATGCTAATACAAAGTAGGCATTTGTGAAATTTAATTCATCATCTTAGATACGCAGGAAGAACATTACATGATTTTGAGGAGGGTTACTGTGATAACATTCATATGGAAGTTGAACTCTGTTTTCTGCTGTTTCTTAGCTTTGCTATATATTTGCAGAGCAAGCAATGTTTATGTCCTTTTAAAAAATTAAGTGTTGTTTGTAATTTTTTTTTTTTGGTAGAATCTATCTGCTACTGATAAACTGCTTACTATCACTGGTTATGTTACCTTTTTTTACTGTTTTATACCTTCACTTGCACTGGGTTTTTCACTGCATATAGGCAAAAAATAACTTCTGGGAGTACTGTTGTCAGGGCTTTCTGCTGTTGATGACGGGCTGTTTTTAAGGTCTTGAGAGAGAGGAACTATGCCTCAGCCTGCAGAAAGCATGTGGCTATTTAATTAAACAATTAGGGTTATATACTGTAACATATTTCTTTTGAAAAGGCAGTTTAAAAAAATGCTTGATTGTTAAGGAAAAGATGTGCAGACACAGAACACTTCCTGTCTTAAGGAATGTTGCAATTTATGGATGTTAGCAATGACATAGTGAGTTTCGGTTAATACTGGAGTGAAAAATGATGTTAAGTTAAATTTAATAGAATTTATATGCTGAAATAATATTAATGTGATGCTAAAGAGGTTTTGACTGAAATAAATCTACTTAGTATCTTTTTCAACTTTCAAACAAAAAGTGCATTGTCTGAACAAACATACATAGGACTAGGAAGGACCTTGTACTTAACTAATTGTAGTTAGTCACACAGTAAGTATCTTAGTTGTTAAATACTTACTATGCATATTCACATTTACTTCATCACTCTATAGCAGCCTTATACTGTAATTCTAGCTTTCAGTCCTCTCAGAAGAGGAGCAAGGAAAGATAAAGGTAACCTCCAAAAAGGATGATTTATTTTACTTAGTACTGTGTAAAAAAGTATGCCATTTATAGAAGTCTCCTATTTTCTCTTCCACTTACTAATGATATTCCCTATTATGTGCTTTTTTTCATATACACAGAGGTAATGCAAATCAAAGGATTTTGTTGTAGACAAGACTATAATTTATGCTTTCCTAACTATTCAGAAGGGAATATTTTTCATTTTGTTTACAGATAACATCTTTTCAATAAAGTCCTGGGCCAAACGTAAATTTGGATGTGAAGAGAGCAGAATCAACAAAAGTTTTGGAATCCCAGAAGATTTGGATTACATTGATTAGCGTTCAGCAGTTGATGGCTGACACTGTTGTACATAGCTTGTTAAATATTCCCAGTTGGCATTTAAATGTGTATCTGAATCCTCTGTAAACAAGTGACCTTTACTTTGAAGGGTTTGTTAAAGTTAATAAAATTCTAAAAGTATTTGTTGCATTTCCTTTTTCCCCCTTGATCTCTCTGGACACTAAATCTCTTGGTTACTTTTGTGACACAGACTAAGAATGGACAAGTGTTACAGGGAATAACACTGTCTTTTACTCTTCTTCGGCTTAACTAGGAGTAGTACTAATGAGCTAGAAGCTCCAGGGATTTATGTTTAAATATGCTGAAGACTTCGAAGTGGAACTATCAGGGAATAACATAGTATAGAATCAATTTTTCCCTCATCTTGATTATGAAATAAAAAAAGAGGCATTATCCATTAATAAAACAGCAAGGCAGTAAGGATGTGGGCAGAGAGGCTGAGGTCTGATTTCAAGTTGTTCTATATTGTGTTGCTAGACCTGCTTGTAAGTTTAGTGACAATATTTTGTTTGCTGTTTGTAGATCCATAGAATGGTTTAGGTTGGAAGAGACCTTAAAGATCATCTAGCTCCAGCCCCCCTGCCATGGGCAGGGACATTTTCCACTAGCCCAGGTTGCTCAAGGCTTCATCCAGACTGGCTTGGATCACCTCAAGGGAAGGAGCGTTCACAACCTCCCTGGGCAATCTCTTCCAGTGTCTCACCAGCCTCACTGTAAAGAATTTCTTACTAATATCCAGTCTAAATCTGCCCTCCTCAAGCTTAAAGCTGTTTTCTGTTGTCCTATCACTGCAAGCCCTTGCAGAAAAGTCACTTCCCAGCTTTCTTGTAGGCCCTCTTCAGGTACTGGAAGGCTGTTATAAGATCTCCCTGGAGTCTTCTCTTCTTCTAGGCTGAACAGTCCAACTCTTGCAGCCTGTTGCTCCTCACAGGGAGGTGCACCAGCCCTCTGATCATCTTTGTGGCCCTCCTCTGGACCTCCTCCAGCAGTTCCATCTCACTTTTAAGCTGGAGCACTGGAACTGGACGCAGAACTTCAGGTGGGGTCTCCCAAGAGCAGAATAGAGGGGGAGAATCACCTCCCTCATTCTGCTGGTCACACTTTTGATGCAGCCCAGCACACAGCTGCCTTCTGGCCTCAAAGTGCACATTGCTGGCTCATGTTGAATTTATCATCAACCGACTCCCCAAAGTCCTCCTCAAGACTGTTCTCAAGCCGTTCCTTGAGCTTTGTGCTGCTCCAACCCAAGTCTAGGACCTTGCACTTGGCCTTGTTGAACTTCATGAGGTTGTCTTGGGCCCACATCTCAAGTCTGTCAAAGTCCTCCTGGATGGTATCTCTTCCCTCCAGCCTGTCAACTGCACCTCACAGCTTAGTGTCATGCGCAAACTTGGTGAGGGTGCACTCAATCCCGCTGTCCGTATCCCTGGCAAAGATGTTAAGCAACACTGGTCCAAGATTTAGAGTGCAAATCTGTGATGTGAGAATTCAATTTACTGTTCAAAATTGAGCATCTTTGGCTTTATGCACAATTTTCAATTTTGGGCTTAATAAGCAGCCAACCAAAATAAACAATTTTAGAATGTTTTTGTTGAAATTTCACTTTGCATCAGCTTCTGTTTTCTAGCTCTGATCAGTGCCTAGCTGCAGAAAGAGCAATGGAGAATACAGGCTGGTCTTCTAGCTCCCACAGCTATGACCTGCAAGACAGCATTTGGGCTGGTAGCTCTGAAGGATATAGGCTTTCCCTTTAAGAGGCAGGTGGGCCTGCTGTGGGGTTAGGTGTGTGTATCACTGGAAAGCGTCTGTCTGCCTTTTATGTTATCTCTGATGGCAGCTGAAAACATGTTTCACTGGAGATAACACTCAGAAGTCTGCCTCTTGTGAACTTTCAAAATAAAATGTTTCCAAGCAGAGTATAGCGAGTGTTAAAATCGAAGGATTTCAGGTGTGCCCCTGGCTATTGTCATGTCTACAAAGACAGCAAAGTTAGTGGGAAGATAGGAAGTAGAAGATCTTCCTCTCACAGAGGAAGCATAGCAAGCTATCTGTTGCCTAAGGAAAACGCATGTGATGCCTGGCATACAGTAAAATGTCACTGTGCTTACAACGGCAATGAAAGCATTTCTGTTTGTGTGTTTGGAAAGATTTATTTCTAATATATCCAATATATCCAAATATATCCAAAATACTTAACTGTTCCTATGAACTGAGTAACTGCTGCTGATCAGCTACAAACTGCTAAAAGCTTAATTCTGGTAGGTAGTGCCGAGCTGAATGCAGTGTTTCTTACCAGGCCTGGCTTTTGCCCTCGTGAATGTGATACCATCCACCAAAGCTCGGAGACAGTGCCAAACCCAAAGTACTGATGCAGATGCAACTTGGGTTATTGTTTTTACTCTTGGATTTTGTGCTGTGAAACACAAAATGAAGAGTTTATTCCTCTCTTTGTAGACTATCTGTCTTAAATAAATAATTCTTTTTTAGCAAAATGTTTTTCCTGTGAATCTATTCTGTACCACCTGATGGGTGTCAGAAGCTCCTTTGCACATCAGTGTTTGAGAGCATGTATCTGCCACACACAAGTGATGATTATGATGACTCATAAGGCTTGTTTGCGTGAAGGAACATTGAGCACATGAATTTCTTGGTGTTTCTTACCTCTTAGAATCACTTTTGCACGATTGAACTTATACTTGTCTAGAAGTCTCAGGTAATTTATGGCCTGTAGCAGTTAGTGCTTTCTAAATTCAAGAAAAAAAAATGAAGATGACCAACTATATCAGTTCAACTGCAATATTGTGGCTTCTTGTCTATAGTGTGAAAGAATTGTGGACTGTAATAAAACCATTAAGTATAATAAATAGCAGCTAAATAACTACTTGAGGTAGACTTGCTTTGAGATGCTACAATCAGCCAACAGGAGCAATACCTGTAAAATGTGAAACACAGCCCTCATACTTTGGACACGTGTAGTTCAAATGCAAGGAATTTCTAACAATGTAAATTTCATGTAGAGTTTTGTGTTTATTTTATAGGTACAGAACAGGATATAGTTATGCAGTCATACCCTGTTTTCTGCTCCTGTCTTCTGATGTTGGTTAGCAAGCCTGGCAGGAGAATGTGTCTTCTTCTGTAAGGAAACAATTTTGGAACAGCCAGAAAATTTCTCAGCTCAAGACAGGCATGGAAGAGGTGGCTGCATTTTTCAGAAATCCATGCTTATTCCTCAAGTGGAACTGATTGATTTTTGTGCTACCTTTCTCGTGATTCTGTATTTTTAGTGTAGGTGACTTTCAACAAGAAAAGCAGATTCAAATCGTTTCTGAGACAAAACCAGACAATTCAGTATTCCAAGACACTTGCAATCTGCTCACTTTTGGAAGCAAAGCATACATGGTTTAGTATCTTTTCATGTGGTTTGACATGTGTGGTCACTCTAATTTTTAAGAGAAGCTGAGACTTTTGTTTTCTGCGAAGTTAAAATTCACCAACAGTTTAAATTACTTTCCTTCTCCTGAAATGTCTTTATTGGCCTGTAAGAAACATGAAAACAATTTGTCTCATCTTGTATCGCGCTTAGCTTCTTCAGAGCTTTCTGAAGAAGGGATGTTTCTGAACAACCTGACATGAAAACAACGTGGTTTAAATGCTCACTTCTCCTGTCATTCTTGTGGTTACGTCACAGCTGTATTATCTATCTGTCTTCCTCCCCCCCCCTTTTTTTTTTTTACCTTCTGCCCTGTAGGGTTTTTGCCCATGTAAGGTAAATATTTTCTACTGTTATAGTCAAGAGGTTAGGCCCTTACTGCAATTCAGGTTTATAATTAAAGCAGCTGCTGGTCTAAAGTGTGAAAATCAGAGGCTGTTGTTTTCAGCAGTCTGCAGCTGTGACAGGAGCAGTATCAGGTCCAGCTTTTCAAAATAATCTCATGAGTTTATCACTACAGTAGCAGACTGAAGTGTCGGGTAAGCCACTGTGAAACAAACCTAGACACAGGAGAAATTGCTTGTACCTGATCTACTTAAAAACCATAGCAGTCTAATGGAAGTTTACTGTCTGTATCTGCCCTGAAACAACCTCTTGTTCTTAAGCTTTTCTTTTAACTAGGCAAGCATGGACTCCAGGGTTCCTTTCATAGTACTTGCAGAGCATTAAAATGCTAATGGTCACAAAGGTTTAGGTTTTGACATAATCCAGCTGCTAAACCTTTTCTTAATGCAGCCTCTGAAATGTCACTACTTTTTAAGGGTGTAGTAACATATGTGTTTTAAGAGGGGAAATCCAGGCTCTGAAGAGCACAGTGATGCTGTGACTGAGTGGCAAAGCTGGAACTGAAACTTGCTGGGAAAGTGATGGGGAAAAAACCTCAACCTGTAACAGTGACGAAGAACTTTGATGCAAGAGTTCCTTACAGAGTGCTCCTGTCACACAGGCACATTTCCACCAGTCAGATGACCTGGCTGCTGCTTATCTGCACCTCGTTTCTTGTAGTGGTGAGGCTTGCACGATTATGTTTTTTGTCATTTCCCTCCTCCTTTTCTCTCCCATTATTCTTAAATTTCACAGTGGATTTCAGCCAAGTTTAGTCTGTTGGGCTACAGTGCAAGCTCACAATTTATCTGTTCTGCTTGACTGGCTGGCTGATAAATACTGGCTTTCCCTTTCCCAACTGCCAGTTTAGGGACCTGAGAATGGCTAGAGCATGCTGGAGGTGGGAAGTGGAAGGAAAAATGTCAGAGGGCTGTGAAAAACCTGAAAGTGTTTGGTGTCTGCTGGTGACAGAGTTTGTGAGGGTCTGGCAGCACTGCTGGAGTAAGACGGGACAGCGTGTGCATCGTTTCAGTGTGAAGGAACCGGGATCTAGAAAATTTGTCTGTTGGCAGCCAGACACTGTTAGTTCTGCTGCTCATGGAGCTATGGTTATTAGTCTGCAGGTTTGTGGCACTGTAAATTTACACAAAGCTTTGCTGAGGCAGCAATTAGATGTCTTGCCTGAATTGGCACACCCTGGAAGTGCACATCTGGCGACTTCAGCAGGCAAAGTCTTTGGCTAATCCTTGGTGTCACACAGATGACTGGATTCTTACATTTGCAGTTAAGTGCTCTCTAGATACGGTACTCATGTGAATATTCCTGTGCTTAAGGGATCAGCCTTCACAGTAGTGATAGCCTTTCTCTTCAGCTTACTTTGCTCCTTGTCCCTTTTGCATTTTCTCTTTCATTGTTCCACTGTCTCTTCCCTTTTCTATCTGCTTAGAGGAACTGTGTTAGGCTGAACAAGTAATACACAGCAGGCTGTACAGATGGTTGTCTGTCTTACTCCTCTTCTTGCTGACACACCTGGTCAGCACACACCTTCCAGTGCACAGGCATACAGGGAGGCAAGCATTAGACTTGCCTCTCTAAACTGTGTGCAGAGCATTGCATGTCAGGAAGACTTAGAAGGCAAAAAAGTCTGAAAAATCACCACAACCAGCACTGAACTTCTCAAGGTCATTTTAGCAGCTTTTTAATGCCCCATAAACAGCTGAACAGTTTTTATACTACAGATAATTTAGTCACCTGGTCATTATTTCACCTAACCTAGTCAGAAAAAAAATTGTTTAGGAAAAACATTCCCACTGAAGTTATTGATAACAGCTTTCAAGCAAAACCTGCTGGACAATTTTCTGTTTCTAGTTGTTTGATGAAAACCCAGGATATTCTGAGAAATTAAGAGCCTTTCCACATGAAAGTCTTCATGAAAAAAATATTTTAAAAAATCTTTCTGGTCTATTGGCAACCAGCTCTAACGTAAATCCTATAACCAGTCCAAGGGGCACCTTGTTTTTGGCTAGGGTGATAAACTTGAACTGTGCTGCTGCAAATTAATGCCTCTGGTGATCCTAGCATTCTGGGGGGTTTTTGGAAGCAAGATAAAAGTCAGATTTTCATATGGCTGTTGAGTCAGAATAATTCCTTTCTCTTCCCCCCTCCACCCATTGTGCTTTACTTGGTCAATGACACACTCCCAAAAGCAGAAATGCATTTAGATTAATTTTTTAAATGGATATCAATTAATCATCACAATAAACTGTATTCTTTTGTGGCCTTTCTTTCATCCTAAAATATATTCTAGGGAATGTGCCTTTCACTATGTTTCTTAAAGTCAGTCTTTGTGAGATCAGTAATTTTAATTGTTGTTAACAAAAAAAACAAACAAACAAACAAAAAACCACAAAACAAACAAACAACAACAAAACAACAGATAAACAAACCCCCAAAAAAAGGTCAAGGCTCTGTAGCAGATCTGGGTTTCCACTTCTTGGTCATCAATATCATACCTGTTTGAGAAGGAAACATGAAAGATGAGAAGATTTTATTTTTAATTGTTGTTCACTGTATACTGATTTCAACTAGGTATTTATCATTAACATGTTCAGCTGTTAAAGGGAAAAAAAAAAAAAAAGAGGAAAAGGAGCCTGGATGATACATTCTGGTTTTGCTGTAACTACTGTCAATGATTCAATGAGTGAGTAATTATTTTTTGGACAAGTTATTTTGAACAAACCAGCTCCCAATCTATCTTTGGGAAACCATTGTCTTGTTCTGGCCCTTTCAAAATTAAGGTGTTACAGAAGTACTGGTTTAGTGTTCTGTCCTTAGATGGGAGTTGGTAAAAAGGAACATAGCATAAAAAATTCAAAGTCAAAGTTTTAGTTTAAAACATTTTGTTCAAAATTTGTTACCATATCTTTGAAGTTGTCTTTTCTCTTTACCAAAAAAGTCTAGGAGCCTTTTTGTGTCTGTCTCCTTAGAAGATGTTACAAACCTAGGCAAACCACGTATGCCTGAGTAGGACATATATCTTCCCTGTTTTGAGTAGGCATTTTGAGGCTGCTTATTTTTCATTCTTACTCTTTCTTCAATGCTTATGCTACTTACTGAATCAGAGGGAGATTTCTATTCAGTGCCCTTTGAGATGCAAATTAGGCTGTGAGCTTGATCAGAACTTGGGAAATTACAAAGAAGAATTTAATTTTGAATATTGTTCATTCTTTTTAGGCTTTTGCCTTGTCACTCTTGAGCCAATGGACTGGGCATTGTCTGACCTCTCTCTTTGGACCAGCTTCACGAATTAGAAAATCATAAACAAAAAGCATTGATTCCTGATTTGCTATCCAAATATTCCCTATACAAATCCCCCACTGCATCATCCAGCTTTTGGTAGGCAGCAGATATAGAACAATAGTGACAACTTCTTGTAAAGCTTTTTCCCTATTTATGGTTGCTATTATTGTTTAGTAGATCTCTCTTCTGAATCATGCCTAGAGGGAGGAGGGTTCAGTGCTTAAAAAGCACTAGCAAGATCTATGGTTAGATCTACATTTGATAGCAGTTCCCCTCTCAATTCTTCTAGACAACTTTATTTTTGACATTACAACTCTAATAAATGCTTATCTTGGCAAGTGAGTGGTGAATAAATGTACTTTAGTGCAAGTACTTCTGCATCATAAACTAGTTCCAAATAGTTTAATCAATCACTTGCAAATAAATAAAAAAATTCAGAGGCCTAAGCTTGCAGGTGTATATGGAGTTACTAAAAGAAACCATTTGATGTCAAGCTGTCTATCTGACAGTGTAATTTTTTTCAAGGTAATCTTTTTCAGAGGCTATTTTCATTCACCACACCAATGCTCATAGAGTGGCTCTGTCACCTCTTCTATGAATTACTACAATTACGGTGGGACACGTAGCTTCAGCTTTTACTAAAATTAAAGATATTTTGCTAAGAGGTCAGCAGAGGAAGAACCTTCTGAGCAGAATCAATCTACTTGAAAAGGAAACGTTTCTGCAGTAAAGTCTTTACTGCCTTCTTGATTTCTGAGTACTCTAAAAAGTATCCAGATCTGATTAAGTTACTTTATTTTCTGATCCAGTTCTGTGCTCATGTCCTGCAAAAGCCAAGGGTTTGCCTCTTCTCTTTTCTCCACCTGACAGGTGTTGTCTCATCTTGGGTTGTAGCTGTTAGAGGCTGGCCCCAGAAGTCTGAGCTGCGAGGTTCTTCTTCCAGCGCTGCAGGTGGCTGTGAGTGGAGATACTGCTCCTTGGTTCCTTGCAGAGAACAGCCTCATACCTGTCTGGAAAGCTGAAAAGCTCTTAATAGCCTTGTGTGAGAAAAAATGTGGCGGTGCTCGTAGAATGTTATTCCCTTTACTTTAAAGCTCATGTCCACATATTCTTTCTCTTTTCAGTTTGAAATACAGACAATGTGTCCAGCCTCCTGTCCCTCAACCTTTGAAGTTCTAGGAGAAGCAATAAAAATGGAAGGTAAATTCAAAACAGAGTGAAGACTAAAGATGAGGGGAAGAAAAAAGCCTCATGACTTCTACTCTGAAGTCAACATTTTAACCTTATATGTCAAGAGACCCTAGAAATGTCTTCCCTTATCTCTGCCTCACACTTAAACCTCAGATTTTTTTTTTTTCTTCACAGAGGATGAGTATTGTCACTTGCAGACTCAATAGCTGTTCTCAAGGTGGGACACCTTGTATATCTTGGGACAAGCAGTTTTTATTTGTTTGCATTTATTTTTAATGGGAATGAAAATTTTAGGTGTCAGTGACTTCATGCTCACAATAATCATCATTCTAGTGGCTTTTTATTCCCTTCTGCAGAGGGCTGATCTCTCATTAAGAATACCTCCATCTGTACAAGCTGTACTTCCTTAGAACTTGAGATACCCTCACAGAAATTAACCCCTTCACTGTAAAAAGCAGACTCATGAGGTGATGGACCCCTCTGAAAGGTCACAGCTCTTCCTGGCTTTTTGAGATCAAAGGGCTGGGATAATGGGAAAACTCCTCTCTGCTCAATATAAAAGAGTGACCTGTTGCTGCTTTGGCTGAAGTAAATCACAGATGGGCAGTCTGGGGATATGTGCTTGTTTCAATGCATGCTAGATTTTACAGGCAGCATTAGTTGCTTTTTTTCAGTGGCTTCCCCACAGATAGTGAGGAAAACATTTGTCACCAAGGTGTGTAGTCAGCATCACAGTAGCCATTGGGGTATGAGGCATTTTTCAGTTTCCCTTGTCTGTGCAGCAGTCACAGGAAGAAGCAAAGTATGTGAGCGTAAAGGCACTGGTGAGCCCTCCTCTCTTTGGGCTGCCCCACATGCCCTTGCATTTTGCAAATGCGAATTTTCTGTCTGTGGAGGAGAAAACTCTTCCTTCATAGTAAAACAGAATGATACAAAAGAAAAGGATAGCCTAATTGAATTAAATCGAGGAGAGGTGCCCACCAGTCTCTGACTTTCATTTGCTGAGAGATGCGGTGCCGGTCAGGCTGGCTAAAGCTGTGTCCTAGGAGAAACTTTCTTTTGAGTTCCCTGTCCACAGCTTTGAAGGTCATAAAGGCAGACTGATATGAAGCTGTGGCAGCTCCATTTAGCATTGCCATTCCACTCCACTTTAAAATGTGTTATCTTAGTTCTTTGGGCCATCCGATCAGGTTATCAATCCAGTTAGGGGAATGGGATGCTGCTGGTTCACTAACCTTTAAAATAAACTCTGCACCATAAATGCTTTCTTGTTATTTTCCAAATTGGTTTCCATGGTAACTCTGTCACTGGAACAATCTTTTTGTCGATGAAAAGGAGGAAAATCATTTCCTTTTTAGGAATTCTCTGCTCAGCCTAGTAAAATTCTCTCTTTACTTGAACCCTATTCATGTCTAGGGAACCAGGATTCTTGTCTCCACCTCCACTAACTGTGCTCTGGATTTCACCCCCACAATGTCCATCTCCCACTCCTTTCTGCCTTCTGAGTTGAAATCGGTACATTTTCCTTCAAGGGTAAAAAGCTTTGCGCTGCAGAATTCCTTGGTACATGGCTTCCATCTTACCTTTTCACTAAAGCTTCTTGAATTGCACCTTGTTTTTATCAGAACAGCGATTTTGCTGGAGCACTCTCTGCAGTGGGCCTGGGGGGGTAGCATAACACTATCATGCCTCCCACCTTTCCCTCATTGCTGATGTCTCCTTACATCTCAGCCCCAGCATGCATTTGAGCCAGACCACTTGATGTCAAGGCAGAGCCTGGTAA
Organism: Indicator indicator; assembly: GCF_027791375.1. Taxonomy (NCBI): domain Eukaryota; kingdom Metazoa; phylum Chordata; class Aves; order Piciformes; family Indicatoridae; genus Indicator; species Indicator indicator. The sequence continues at coordinate 23,752,853 of NC_072017.1, read as the reverse complement.
TCTGCTGTACACTGTGGAGCTTCTCTGGAGGAAAGCTTGTGATTGCTCAAAGATTAGTCATGCAAAGAGTCTCTGCAAACAAGCCTTGAGTGCTACATGTTTTGTAATGTCTTGCTGCAGAAACAGCTGTTGTGTGTTGAAAAGAGAGTGAGATGCAGCTTCAGCCTGCTGTGGAGAAAAGTAGCTCTCTGCAGCATCAGAAGGCTGTGAGACCAAAGAATTTTTGATGAAAAATGTGCTCCTGTCAAATGCAACTTGAAGTGCAGTCATATTGCAGCCTAGCCTCTGGAAGGCACCAGCCTGAACTGATCTTTCCATGAGCATCATAAACAGTACTGCTATCCTTTTTTTTCTTTCATTATTTTTTATATATACCTCCTTTTAATCTGCAAACTAAGGAAAAGATCTTACTCCATGGTGCAGTTTCTACTGAAGCTTTCCTAGTATGCTCTAAGCAGAACACAGTCTTTTTTGCTCCCAGCCTCTCAGCAGGTTATTAAGTGGTTTTTAGCATCTGCTCTGACATCCCCAGGGTTTCCAAGTACAGCTCTGCTAAACGCCATGCAAGGCACTTCTGAATGTCTCTTTTCAGAGTTTTTCAGGAGACAAGTTCTACTGAAATTAGTGGAAGCCTAAATTTTTTATTAAGTCTCAAGTTTCTTTCCTAGGGTAGTTAGATGAATCCAAGTAAATAAGGGAGGTTCTGTGAGTTTTTTTCACTTAAGCTTTCTGTTTGTCAGAGACAGCAGGATTTTAAATTGTCCTTTATTGCAGGAGACATTGTGCCTGGTTCTGAATACAGCACGAATATGCAAACTAAATGGAAGTAATTTTACTCACTACTGTTTTCAGAGCCCAGAATCCCTTGGATTGGATCTGGAGTCTCAACAGGCAGTAAAGCAGATATTTTTTTTCCAGAATAACTGGGTTTGGAATTGACAAAAGTCTCGGGTCCTTTTTCAGCTTGAGAATCAGTCTCATCAGCTTTCAAAGCTTTTGAAGGGTGGATGCTTTATCTTCGACTACTTAGAAACTGAAATAAACCAAGTTTCAAGTTTAGTCCATTGTGCTTTTCCCCCTTGTTTTTGTGTTTGGAGTTGGAGGGTTTCCCAGGAGAGTTAGAGGTGAGCTTGCACTCTTTTTCCTTGAGAAAGTGGCATCAAGCATCTGCTGGTTTATTTTCACATGCTGGTCATGCTAAACAAATTTTAAAATTATATTTAACCTTTCCCAAGTGGATGGAATTGAAATGCTTAAATTTGTGTAACGCAAATAAAGATGGTCTGGGTCTCTTGATGAAGATTCATGAGTTGGCGTAAAACTTTGATGCATCTCTTTGTAGGTTAGGAGTTAAAAGTATGTCCATGCAAACTCTTGCCTCAGGTTGCTAGGACTATGAATCATGAAGAATCTATGATTCTGGTATTTTCATTGCTCCTTACTTATCATCCTTGCTATTCTGTGTCATACTAGGATATAAATATACAAAAAATTTTAGAATAGTTTATCCTATGACTTTTTTGACTTTTCAGTTTCACATATTTTCTGTTGGCAAGATGATTACTTACTGCAATTAACTGGTTTTGATCATCATTATCATATGGCCACAGATAAGTTCAAGTAGTGAAGCAGCCATTTCAGAGTTTTGCACTGAGTAGTGATTTATGTCTTTATATGCTTAATTAAGACAAAATTAAATATGCCAACAGGCAATATAATTCCTTAAATCAGGTTTCTAGCTTTTATATGGTATTATTTATTGTCCCTCTCTGTCTATTTAGTCTTCTAGCTTCATGCTTGTCATGCATGGCAATTACCAAATCACAAAAGTATTTTCAGGTTGAAACTTTCACCCTTTTTTTGCTGCAGGAAGCACAGTTGCATCCCTTCTCTTGGTGTTTTGGGGAATCATGATGTGATTAAATTGCCTCTTGGATTCTTATACTAACAGTTTCTACTACATCTGTAAAAGAATATTAGCATCAGTTCTATTTAATGATTCAAAGTGTTTAACCTAACTGTAAACAAGGAAAAAAAAAAGTCTGCTGGTAAGGAGTTGTTTTGTTTGGGTGTTTTTTATTGTAATGATGAAGGCACACATCTGCAAGGCAGTAAGCCTGCTCCTGGACTTGAGGAGTTTGGAGACTGAGAACAAGATCCTGGGGTTACCCCGTGGGCTTCCTGTGCCTTGACCTGAGAGCGTGGGGTTGATGAACCCCTCCTCTATATCACAGGGAGCAGAAAGGGAAAACATGGGCAGATGTTGGCCTTATGGTATCTAGGTTTCTCCTCAGGTCAGGTAATGGGCTTGGGGCAGCTGAATGGTGCTGCAGGCTGCTGCAACAGTATTGGGTAATGCCAGAGGGGAGTCAGACCTACCCCAGTGGATTTTATCCTCACATTTTTCTTGCAGGACATAGATGAAACCACTAAACTGAGCTATGGCAGTGGTGGGCAAGGAGAAGACAGGTGGATATTCACCACCAGGCAGGCCTTGGCATACAGCTCTAATAACCATATTCCTGGCTGGTTTTCCATTAAACTTACTGCTCAGGTTTAGTTGGAACAAACCCGAGAGCAATGGGGCCCTGACCATCCCCCAGAGCTGCAGTGGCAGTTGCTCATCCATGGTGATGCATGTGCCAGCTGGCTCTCATCAGGTCTGATGGCAGGGCTGAGGGGCAGGCGCAGTGCCCACGGGCCAGAACTGGAGCCCCTCTGGGCCTGTGATGGGGACAGGCATCAGTGGGGCAGGAATGTGCGCAGCTGCAGGAGGCTGTTATGGCACCAGGCAGCCTCACTACGCACAGCTTTTGCCCACCTCCTCAAAAGATTTATTCACTCAAAAATAGTTTAGCTGTAGGGATGCACTAGAAATTTCCTTAGTTAGAAATGAACTGGCACTTTTGTCACTGGCAGGGACTATATCCCCAACTGGGTTTAAACACAGCATGGGTTATTGACTGCCTTTTTACATCTGGGAATAAGTTAGTTTCTTGTTAACAGTAACTAGCATGTGGGAGAAGAAAAGTGGCATTAAACCCAACCCTGGAAAGAAGAAAAATCAAATGGAAAATATGCATTTTTTTAATATGCCACTGGGTAAGTATATAACAGCAGAACAACATTTGTTGTAACCTGATATCCCTCAGGAATGAGGGAAAAGCTGACTGCTTGCTCCAGTGAGCCAAAAAATAAGAAAACATGTAAGTGCAAGTGTGCAGTCAGCAGCATAAGGAATAATGCCTCAAAAGCCCAGAGCAAAGCTGGAGCACTGAATGTTAAAGAGCTAGCAGTTCTACATAGAAACACAACCCCTTATTATTTAACCATTTGTATGATAGTCTTTGACATCCTAAAGAAAATCCCAATCCTTGTGTACCCACCAGATGGGTGTTTTGGCAGAATCTATGGAAATATTGCATGATAGCCATCTTCTTATTTCTTGCTAGAAACTGAACAGATCTTGGATGTAAACATGTAACTGATTGGAATAACCCCAATGTATTTCTTAGGATGGATGTGTGGTTTTCAGAGGTCTATTTGTTTAATGTTTTATCAAGCCCTTTAGAGCAACACTGCAGTGGATTTCATTTAAGCATTACCCAGCATATAGGACAGGCTTGGAAAAGCAATGCCGTGTGGCCTTCAAGCACCTGCCAGAGTACACTTTCAGCATGGTATATGGAGAAATAGGCACCCAGCTCCTGTGGCTGATGGGATCCACACAGCTCCTCATCCAGACTATACTGGAGCTATACTGCTTCCCATCCAGCTGGGAAAGCTGTGCCTCTGGGAATAGCTGGTGAGTGAAAGACCTGGAGAGACCATGGCCCTGGGATGTCAGTACAGCAGAAGAATGCAAGCACATCCCTGGGGAAATGGCAGAGGTGCTCTGAGGTAAAGCCCTGCACGTAAATATGTGCCCCCTAAGGAACTGAAAGTACCTGCAATTATTTGGAAGGAAGCTATGTTCAGAAGGCAATGACAGCAATTACAGTTTCAGGGAAATTATTTCTGGGAAATAATAATTATAAAAATCTTTAAAATGTCCAAATAATCTGATTGTTCTGCAATGTTTTTCTAGGTAGCATCTGATAGCAGATTATAAAGTTAAAAGTATATAGCCTGATCCCTAGCTATAGGAATAGAAGTGTTGCTCTTTTGGCTTTCTCAGGGCAGCCCAGGCTCCCCTGCTCTCTGCTGTGCTGTGGTGTCCACCACATATCAAAGATTTCTGCAGAGACTCCACAGAAATCCAGCCAGTTCAAGTGAGGGGGTGATGTGGCTTCTGACCTAGGGCAAGGTATTACCTCCCCACATTTCCTTATCTGAGCTTTCTGTGGGGTTCATGTATATTTTGTGTCCTTTGAGAAATGCTTGTTTGTAGCTTGGCACCCATGCTTGCCACCTCTGGAAGGAGCATCCCATATTCACATGGAACATTTGATTTCTGTGGTGGTGGAATTGGGGCCCTGGAGAGAACTTCAGTACCCTGTATCTGCAGGGCTGTCATGAGATACTGAACTTTTGCCTAGGATTTTACTGCTCTACACAATATAGACATCCAGAAAGGACTGCTGTTGATGTTGTGGGTTGAGCTTGGGTCCTGTCTCCTTCCTTTTTCCATGGCAGACGAGTTGTTACTCTGGCTCTTTTTTCCCTAAAGCGTTAGACCCTTGCTTAATTTACTGAAAGAGCAAGGTGCTGGGGAAGGGTGCTCAATGAGAAAGTGGTGGCTGCAGCTGTGCTAGCTGTCTGAAAATAGGTGAGAAAATGGGTGCCCAGAGGTGATGCCTCCTCATAACCGCTCTCATAGAGCAAGCAGTGAGCTGGAGAGCCTGACCCATGTGTGCTCTGTGGTGCCCTGGCACTGAGCAGGGCAGCAGCCAGATCCTGGCTTCTCTGAGGGTGTAGAAAAAGAGATGGCCTTAAGGCTGTGGCTTGAAAAATCCCTGGTAATTCACAAACTGTACACATTACACTGTTTTTTCTAAGTTACCTAAATTCCCCCCTCAGTTTCAGATGGAAGTGAAACCTTACTTGCTGTCCAAATGGGGTGGCTGGAGGGCAGGGGATGATTTTGCAAGGCGACATCTTTTTCCAAAAGGGGTTATTTGATCATGTAACTGCAACTCACAGGTTTCCAATTGTTCCCCTAAATGCCCTCTGGCCTGTGCAACAAAAGAAATAAACACATTCAACTTCTTTTTTCTTACAGAACATCTGTAACCAATTAACATTAGATCCTGGGCTGGGAAGCCAACTTAGGAGCCAGGCCTGAAGCATGACTTGGGCAAATTCACTTCTCTGGGAGTCTGCTGTTGCTGTTCTCTCTAACATTTTATCAGCATGTTTATTTTTGTTGTAGTAGCACTTCAGGACTTCAGAAAGGAGCTACAGCAATATTTTACTGTGTTTAAGTAAGCTTTTAACAGGACTGGTTTTAGTTGTATTTTGAACTCTTTCTTATCTTTGTGCTGCTTTTTTTCAGTATCACTGCATCTTCCCCCCCTCAAATGCATCTGCACACACATGGAACAGCTGCATCCTTAACAGCTAAGCTTTCTTCTGACATGCTGCAGTTCTAAACTGATTGAGTGCTTTACACCTTTATGAAGCTGTACGCCTTTGGCTTAAAATTTCCCCTGCCCGTTATCTGCTTCCAACTGGTTTATTTTCCTTGTTTTCAGTTGCAGTGAAAAACAGCTCTGCTGGACTGAGGTTAAGTGAAACTACATTTTACCCCTGTTACAATCTTCTACAGCTATTGAAGTTGAAAATTAAACTACATGGTAACTCTGCTGTAGCTCATACCCTCTCCCTTTTCCACTCCATCGAGCTTTGCCTGCAGCTGCACCCGGATGAAATACTGTGGTCTTACAAACAAGGTGCAGCCCATGAGACACGATGTGGCTCTCCAAGTGCTGCCGCAGCACCGAGGTGTGCCCAGCTTTTATTGACAGTATTTGTCATGCTCTTAAACCCTATCTTACCGTTTCATTTCTAAATCCACTCATGCCTGATGACTTTGCACAAAACTGGCATGTAGAGTACCTGTTTGCTGCAGACAGTCCTTTCGATCTGCTTATGGGCTTCACGTAGCTGACTTGATCCATAAGGTGTGATTTTACATGGATCATTCCTATTTTTGCATGGGTCTCACCCTCTTCATCATTCTTGCTGGCAGCTGAGGTGGCCAAGAAGCTTCTGCCCACAGCCAAGCACCAGGGGTTTCACCAGGGAAGTCCTACAAGGCAGGAGCAGGTACTTTGTGCCACTACAGCCTGAGGTCGGGGATGACCTTCAAAGCCCAAGTGAGGTGGTGTGGGGTAGGGTAGATGCTTATTTTTGGGAGTCAAAGAGATGTTTTCCTCTTGTCTTGAGATGTCATTGGCACAGTTTATCACTGTGGTTATGCAAATGACATGCCCTTGCCTAGAAATGGTGACGGGTGGGGTTATACCTTGAAAAACAAGTGTCTTTCAGGGAAAGCACGGCTTTACTGATGCCTCTTTTGCTGCTATTTCCCTCAATTCATAGACAGCATAATTCTGCATTAAATGCTGCTTTTTGCTCAGTCCAGGGATGTGCAAGCACCTTACACTGCAGGACAGGGGAGTCACAGAAGCCAGACATCTCCTTGCGGCACAGCTGCTGTGTCGCCGCTTGTTTTTATTGTGTGTGCTCCAGGCACTGTTTTCTTTTATTCGTAACAGTGTAGAAATGCACTTAGCAATGTCTTAGAAATCATTCCAGAGTGACAGAGTAGATGTGCATGGGTACAAATCTCAAGGGCAGAAAAAAATAAGGATGCTTTTCTTCCCCCCAGTACAGATGTGATATTCAGGCATGAAAGCAAACAGGCACCCCAGATTTTCTGCTCCCCCACTCTTCGGTGCCTAGCTACTGCAGGGCTCTCAGAGCAGCATGTCATGCTTTGTACATAATGCCATCCCTTCAAACCATGCACTGAACTCATGGGTTTAGGGAGTCCAGCGTCATTGTCTCTGAAGCTTTCAAAGCTTCGCTTCAGTTTTAAATGCCTCTTTAAGCACAGACAATGCTCCAACAAGCTTGCTGAAACTAAATGAAGCTTATAAAGCTTTGAACGCTATTGTAATATGGTAGGTCCCGCAGGAGACTGCAAAATCCTGCTGTGTGCAAGGATCTACCATGCTTTCAAGTGGATGCACTCTATGTACTAAAAATGTAGCCAGTGCAGGGCAAGGAAAGGACAGAGTGTGTCAGCATTATTTTTTTTTAATTACCTAGCATTTGATTGATACCACAACAGTAACTTCACTTTCTAAAATAAAAACGTTGTACTATCCTTCCTTATTTTAATTTAGTACACAGTGAAGCTTGGGACAGATATATAGACATACATAAAAAACTGTTCTCTTACTTGAGATACCAGAGGCAGAATCCCATAAAAAGCTGGGATTTTTTTTTCCTCGACTTTTCATAGGCTCCACTGCTAAAATAACTTAAGACTGTTCCGCAGTCATCAAGTCTTCCTTGTCATCATAGGGATGCTTGCTTTACTGTGGCAGATTTTTCCAATGTAAAAAGCATGAAAGGGGAAGAAATGAAAAAAGTAGGCCAGGTAGGTAAGCACCCTATTTTTCTGGCTCTGTTTAATTACAGCCTAGAAAGTCAAAGTGAGCTGGCAAAAATTCTGCTTAGAAACAAGAGCAGAATGTTTGTCATCCATAGTGATGAGTACGGTGTCATTAGCAGCTTACTGGGGCAGTGCCGTGCTGCCTCTTTGCTTTCCTGTCCCCAAACAGGCGATGGGCTGCTGACCCAGATCGGGTGTCTAAGATGAGAGTGATTCCTTCCCCACAAGCCTCAACATTGACAAGTGGTCATTAATTGCAAGAGTCCCGCCAGCATGAGGTTTTAGAAACAATTTGTACTTCTTTAATTATGTTGCCAAGGCAAGCTTTGTCCTGGATGCTCTCATCAGGCTGAATTAGTCTTTAAAAAAAGAATTAGGCTCAGCGCAGCCAGAGCTGCGCTCAGGAGCTTTGCTAAAAATCGTTGCTGGGGGAAGTGAGAGATGGGGGAGGTGCGTGATGGTAATTGTCACCAGGAGGAAGAGAGAATCTCTTGTTCCCATATTGTTTAATTATTCTAATGATGCAGAGGCAGCCTGATGGAGATCACGGCCCTGCTCCACTGGGAGTTTCACAAACACTGGGATGGTAGAAGTACCTCTGCTCCAGAAAGCTGTCTGGCTAAGCAAGCAAGCTGGGCCAACACGGGGGAGAAAATGGAGGGCTGCTTTATTTTCAGTTTTCACACAGGGAACCAAGCACAGAAATTTATGGCTGTGCCCTGCCAGGTCCTCTTTCTCTATCTTTTCTTCCCCTCCCTGTGTGCTCACCCCTGAGCTGATCTTTAGGGAGCGTGTAGCTCCATGGCAAAGGCCAGTGGGACTCAACTTTCCCTGGATAGGACTGAACTCATGATGATTTGCCTAGTCACCCAGTGGCAGGTGTTTGGGAAAATGCTGCCATTCTGATGAAAAAGGAGCTAAATAGGAGAGGGGATGACCCAAGTGAAGGTGCTGTCCTCCCCGAATCTCCCTTTGGGATTTGCAGCCTTATCAGAGGAGACTGCCCATAGCTGTACTTACTGATAGGACCAGCCCTGGGTGTGCAGGGTGGGTGTAGGGATGTACAACCACAGGACTGATAATGCAGAGCCCAAGTGAGGTGGGGAAGCTGCTGGGGAGGATGAGAAGAGGCCCTGAACTCTACCAGAGATGGCTGCAGACCCCATAATGGGAATATTTCAGCCCATACCAATGGGGCTTAACACTGTTGAGTATCTGACTGGGGATGGCAATGTAAAGATAACACTCCTGAGCAGACTGACCACTTACCTGGGGCTTTCTTTTTAAAAACATATCACCTTTGCTGCAAACCATCTCTCCAACTGTACCTAATGCAAACCCCTAAGCAGAAGATCAATATACTTATGACAAGCATGAATCGCACGTGGCGCATTACGTGGCTGCAAATGAAACGATGGCATACTTTGACCAGAAAGGCTTCTGCTGGGCTCAGTTTCCCCAGAAGTTAATTTTCCCTAGTGTTCCCATAAAGCATCATGCCTTTTTTGAAAGCCAAGTAGCCTTTCCCATGCTGAAAGTAATGGGGATTTTTAATGTGCATTTAAGGCTGGATTAACTGCAATACGCTTTATGAATTGTAGAACTTTACAGCAGTATCTCCAGATTGCTGTAGGTAAAACTCAGCTCCTTTTCTCTGTAGTTCAAGGGAAAAGGATAAAGTAAAAATAAATATTTCATCAGCAGCATGTCCTACTACTGAAAACCAAGTCAAAGATCTTAAAGTATGCCAGCGCAGTGATTTGTTTCACATGAATACTAAGTATATGTATAGCCTCAACAAAAATCTTCCCTAGCTTGGGAAACAGCATTGTCAGTAGCTCAGCAAGCTTTGGAGGACCACTGACACATTTGCAGGTAGCTGCGGGAGCAGCATGGGCCAGGTTCCCTACTGACAAGTTCCTCATCCAGATGTTTTAGCAGTTGCTTGCTTTTCCAGTTGAGAGGGGTCAGTCTATTGGCTCTGGATTAGTCACTACTTTCTGAGGAATGGAAGAGTACCACCAAAGAGGGTGAGCAGGGACACACCCACAGCCTCTGTTTCCCTCCTTCCGTGTCTTGTGCACTGAGCTCCTTCTCATCGACAGGTCTTCAGTAAGGCTACAGGCATGAGGTGTCAATGTGCACATAACTAGATGGTGAGGGATGTGGTGGTAGGGGTGCCCAGGCTGCCTAAAGGTGATGTGAGTAGAGAGTGGCATTGCATGTTAGATTAGACATTAGGAAAAATTTCCTCACCGTAAGGATTGTCAAGCTTTGGAACAGGCTGCAAAGGGAAGTGGTTGGGACACCGTCCCTGAAGGTATTTAAAAGATGTGCAGATTTGGCACTTAGTGACATGGTTTAGTGGTGGACTTGATGTCAAAGGTCTTTTCCAACCTAAACAATTATGTCATTGTATGATTCTTTGTCACATTCTGGCTCATGGCAGGCAGTGCCATGGGCTGTGGGGGAAGAATAACCCTCACTGGGAGAGCACAGGGCTGGCACCCACTAAGCATGGCCAGGAGAAGATGGGGCAGCAGAAACCATTGGGGCAATGGGTACTGCGAGACACAGCAGGTTTGGGTCCCCTCCTGCACAACCAAGGCCCATAAAGTCAGATGTTTCAGCCTGAAAAAACCCAAATATCCATTCTCTTATGACTGCAGAAGTAATTTTGAGCCTCACCTGCGAGGAAAAGGTTCCCCCTCCAATTCCATTCTGCTCTACCCACCCAGTATTCTCCCTCCATTGTTTTCCCCTGTGCCTTCAATTGTAGGTGGCAACTCTCCTGACCTTCCTGGGGCTGGATTAGGAGCATCCCCATTTATTTAGTAGCAGGTACGTTTCATTTAATCTCATTTCATTCATGAAGAACAGTCCTAGACATATTTTGCTAGTTAAGTGATGCAGAGAGGCTCAAGAGTGGGAACATAACTAGGTCACCGGCTCCCGTCTGATGTTTGTTATGCAACACATATGCAACCTCCTCTTCAATATCAACATCTGCATCATGGTCCTGATTTTCTCCCAGTGCTGCCCGTTGCATCTGAACAATCTTTAAGAATGGAAGGTGTTCAGCTGTGCCATCAAGTTGAAGTGGCTCTACCAGGACTACAGAAAGCCTCATGGCCCCACTCTGTTTTCCAAAGCTGCAAACATGCCCCTTGCTTTTCAAAGGAGAAACATCTCCCAGACTTCAGCTCAGGCCACCTCTCTTGCCCAACCAGGCTCTTCTCAGTTGCACCCTGTGATAGGACTAGGAGTAATGGATATAAATTGCAGCACAGGAGGTTCCACTCAACACGAGGGGGAACTTTTTCTCTGTGAGGGTCACAGAGCACTGGAACAGGCTGCCCAGGGAGGTTGTGGAGTGTCCTTCTCTGGAGACTTTCAAGACCCATCTGGATGTATTCCTGTGTGATATGAGCTAGATTCTATGGTCCTGCTCTGGCAGGGCGGTTGGACTGGATAGCCTTCGGAGATCCCTTCCAACCCCTAACATCCTGTGATCCTGTGAACCTAAGTGAACTCAAGACTGTCTAGGAGAGCTTTCCTCTAAACTGCTACATACTGCCAGACAGACCCCTTTCTGCAGACAGCGAAAACACAGTCAACTTCTAGTGTCAGACAGGAAAAATCAGCAGCTCACACTGACATGGGTTTTAAAAAACTCATCAAGTAAAAGCTAGTAATTTAAAGCAATGTTAACTCTCTGTCTTTAACTGGTATTCCCCCTGGCAACGTTTCCAAAAGTGGTAAGAACAGTTCCTTACTGAATGCATGGTATGCTCAGGGTGGCATGTGGCACTTGGGTGGGGTTGTTTATGCCATTACAACCTTCTTCTCTCTAAAGCAGCTATTCAGGCACGGCTGCACGTTTGCAAGCAGAAAACCATCCAACTACCCCCATTTTAAAAGGTGCTGTTTCCGTGCAAGCCCTAGGGCACTCTGGGGTACTCTGTGGCACAGGCACAGGGTTGTCATGGAGATCGTCCGTACCACCGGGGCAGTCATTCCTCTGCTGGTGTGTGTGTAAGCATGTGTGATGTGATTAAAGACGCAGAAGGACAGGGTGTAAAACAAAAGACCCATCTAACAGGCAGAGAGCAGAAAAATGAGGGGAAGAGAACAAAGCGAGAGGAGGATGTTGGCAGCAGACAAGACTGCGCTGCCATACATTGGCTGTTGTGGAATACTGGCAAATGCCAGAGCTTTCTCCTTTAGGGAGGGGTCAGTACTGCTTTTGCAGTAAGCACGCCCACCCTTGCCTCTAGTCAAACCTGGACGGTCTCAGGGTGAGAGAAGCTTTTACAACTGCTGAGTGGCCAATGGGGATCATCAAGGTCTCAAATGGCCTGGTGTACTGTCTCAGCTCAGGGCTGAAAGTGGGTTTTGTCATTTGTGCGGCTTTATTTATGAGCCTTTGGTGGGTAAGCACCATATTTCCATTGTTTATGTGAGTTACTTCATGTGATGCATAAGGAGAAAACCAGATGAAATTTTGGTGGTGTGCAAACCACCAAACAAACAGAGCAGAGCATTTGTTTTCCTTTTTACCCCACCTCCCCCCCCCCGCCCCAGTCTGCAGAACAACTGCATTTTTTTCCCAGCTACTTAAGCATTTGAGGGTTTATTTTTTGAGCAAACGGTACAACCGCTGTACGATACTACTGGGAGGGCGTGTGAGGCGCACGCCGGCGCCGCGTGGCCAGCACATGCGCTTGCTGGGCTCTGCTCTTCGCCAATATCGTATCGCATGGACCCGCCAAGCCCCAGGGTGGTCTCGACACCAAACCGGGCCCCCCAAAGCGCAGCACTGCCGAGGAATAGGAAGGCACACAAGCCCCGCTGCCCCCGAAAGTCCACTCACTGCTCACTTCGGCAGCGGCCTCCCTGCAGACCCCTGCACCAGGGTCACAATCGCGGCTCATTTAAGGCCGTTGTCCCTCTTCCCCCTCCCCCTTCGCGCTGCATCGTAGGTTCGCTTCCTTCACCGTTTTAATGCGTTTATCCTAAAAATAACGAGGGAGCAGCGAGCCCCGGCACAGTGACATCCCGCACGGGCAGCAGGGAGGGAAGGCACCAGCCACGACCGCCACCAGCCGCGGCCGGCCCCAACCACGCGCCATCTGCACACGCGTGGTAACCAAACTGATTTTGCATCATTCTGCCCGAACACCTCCTCCATTCCCTGCATTTCCCTCTTGGTTTGGAGACGGGGTGTGGGCCAGGCGGTAGCGTGGGACGGCACCGGGAAGGTGGTGCGGGGGGCGTGCCCCCGGGGCGTGCCCGTGGGTGTGGTGCGGTGGCGCGCAGCCGCGCGGCGTGGCCTGGGCGTATCCTCGACCGCCGTGGGCACCGCCCCCTATCCCCGCCCAGCCGCAGCACGGCGCGGCACGGCATGGCGGGGCTGCGCTACCCGCAGCACGGCGGCTACTGCCGCGCGGCCGCGGCCATGAACCTCCTGCTCGGCGTCTTCCATGTCCTCCTGCCCTGCTTCCGCCCCGGGGAAGCTCAGGGACAAGGTGAGGGCGCCGACGGGGCCAGTCGGATCTGGGGAGGGAGCGTGGGTATCGCCGCTGCCCACTCCCGGCGTGCGAGTGGGGCCGTCGCCCCCGCTCCCTCGGGCGGCTGCCGCGGTGGCAGCCCTGGGGACACAAAAGGGAGTTGCGACGTGGGTCCTATCCCTTTTCCTTGCTCCCGGTCTGGCGCCTCGCGGTGCCCTCCACGTTCCGGTGTTAACCGGGCCGCGCGTCTCTGCGGGCCTGTCCCGGCGCGGGGAGCCCCGGGCCGCTGCCGCCTGCAGGCTCCGGGCTCCTGTCTTCCGCCCTTGTGAGCCCAGCCGGCTCATCTGCGGTTTCTCTTTCTCTGTCCTCGCAGCTATCGAGCCCATCCCCGGCGTGGTGGAGCTGTGGCAAGCCGAGGAGGGGGAACTACTGCTGCCCGTCCAGGTGAGGGAGCGCTGGGGCTGGAGGCGGGGGGGGGGAAGGGGGGCGAGGAGTCGGGGAGACCATTATGAGCTCTTGAGGGGCCAGGGGGCGAGAAGTCACGGACCATTATGAGGTTCTGAGAGGCCGGGGGATGGGGGGAGAGGAGTCGGGGACAATTATGAGACCCTGAGGGGCCGAGGGGGGAAGGTGTTTATGCCCGAGGGGCGGGTGTGGGAGCGACAGGGGGTCACGCCGCAGCCACGGCCGGGGTCCCTGCGACTCCTCTCTCTGTGTGCCTCGGTTCTTCTGGGCTGCAATCAACAGCCTGTATTTTCGGCCTGCCTTTTCTTCTTGGGTTTTGGGAGTTTTATTTGTTTCCCCATTCTTTCTGTATTGTAAAATGAATGCATTTGTGCACGGTAAATACTGTGTATGTATATAGTGAATATGTTTATGTCTCAGACCTGCTCGGGTGAAGCCATTGTTCCCTCTCAAATGACACATCATTTATGATGTTGTTCCTCTCGTCCTAGCATATTTTTGTTGTGCTTAGCTGCTTTTGTTGAGCACTAACAAGGTTTGTTAAATTCTGTGTTGGCAAGCGGAGTCAGTATGGTGAAATGCATGGCCAGGCTGGTAAGCAAGGCAGGGCATTGGAAGTGGTGGTCTGGAGTTTATGGCATTTGAGGCAGTCATTTAACTTGCACTGACTGACTCTGCCATATGTTGAGCTGGGCCTTCCCAGACTTCAAGGCACCAGGCTCGTAAATGGGAAGAAGGAGTCCTTAGGGACAACATCTTATGTGAGAGGGAAACGAGGGTAATTTATTTCTTTTAAGCCATTATATCATTCTCTGTTTAGTGTTTAGCCCCATTAACATAGGGAAAAATAGCAGAAGTGTTCTTTCTTTCCTTCCTTAGCTAGCTAACAATTGATACAGCTTTCAGGCCCAGCATTTTGTATCATGGTGTTACAAAAATTATTATCTATTTTATATACAAATAATTAATTAAAAAAAAATGAATATTACATTGTTCAGAATTTGTGTAGTGCAGATGTAGTAGTAGCTAAGGAAAGGTACAGACTCTCTGTGCCCAGGGATGCTTAAGGAACTTGGCCTTTTGCTTATGCATTTTTTACCTTGAAGACATTGATATACATTAGATGTAGAACTGTGTAATGCAGTTGTTTATAGTTGTTTCTCATAGGGACGGTGCAGTTGAGTGATGGTGACATGATGTTTACTTCCTGAAGAGATTAGGTCTTTTTGGAAAACACTTTGTTGTTGAGCATCCTTGTAAAAATAATCTGTCGTGTGGCTGAAGGAAAACTGGGCATGAATGAGCCATGAACTTGGGGCGTGGATGAGTGTATGGCTCTGCTCAGTCCTTGCAGTAGTGAAAGGTGAAGCTGAGGCTGCTGCTTCTCTGCTGTATGTATGCAGGAAAGAAAACAGGTCTTCTGGTTTCAGTTGTGACAGTGAGGCATCAAAGTCGCAACAGGCTCACTGAAGTAAAAGGTGAACATTAAAAGCCAGATGAACCAGTCTCTGAGCACTAGTGGTGCATTGGCTGTTTTGTGTGGCTTTCCCCTCTGAGCTTGGGGACCACAGCAGCATCTGATGCATTGGTATCTACTTAAGTTGAAGCAGAAGGGCCTGGGTTTCTCAAACAGGTTTTAATCATGAAGTTTGGTTCTAGGATCATCCCAGATGTCCGTATGTCTCTTCCCATGTGGGTTTGGGCATCGCTCAGCACCTCTTAGTCTTGGGACCTGTAGCCAGATTTGAAGCCACCTTTTCCAGTTTTCAGGAGGAGGAGAAAAGACAACCTCCTCTTTGCTTGTGTGGATGTGACGAGGGACCCTTCCAACAATGCTCTCATGGAACGGCAGTACTGCTTTGCTGGTCATGGCTCTCCTCTGAGCACCTGAGGAGTCAAGGGTGATCCATCTTGCCATGAGATCCACAAGGTCCTCAAGGCGATACAGAGGCAATTTGGCATAGCTGCCTTCCATGGTGGCCATTACATTTTGGTAAGGGGCATCAGCAGAGATGCTGACATCAGTTTCAGAGATTTGAAAAGCCACTTCATCTGTTAGCACCTGACTGCCCATTGGTTGTTAGAGGGATGCTTCAGCTTGCAACAGGTTTATTGCTTGTCTGTTTCCATGCTTCACTAAAAGAAGTGGTCCGACTTACAGCTATGAGGAGGTTGTCCATGTTGTCTTCTTGTAGGACAGACTTTATCACTTAAACCTTCACAGAGGGTTGTTGCTCAATATAAGTGTGCCACAACAGTGGTGATGTGATGGTGAAGTTATAGTAAGAACTTCTTCTTTGCTGTTCAGTGGATAATACATGCTGCTTGATAGGAAATATTTAAGGAAGGGTTGCTTCATTCATGTGTTTAAAGATAGGTCTCTGGGAAGAGTTTGAGAGTGGGACGTGTCCTTGATCTGGTTCTTCCTGCTCCCTCTTGAAGGAGGGTGGGTGGGAGTGCATCTCAGGAGAGAGAAGGCTTCACATGCAGAAGCAAAAAATCAGGGAAGGAACCAGGCATGCTCCTCTCCTGAAAAGCACCTCCCTCCTGTCTGTGTGGCGCAGGGATACAGATTAGCTTGCCCTATCTGCCCATCCCTTTTGCCTCTTTCTGGCAGGTTACCAATGCTGCCTGCTGGATGCTTTTCCCTTTCTGTTGTGGCTTTGCACTATTATCTTATTTTCCATGCATCCTCAGCTGCCTGTGACAGAGGAATTTTGATAATTCCTTGATGCCTCCAGAATTTGAGGATGAAAGTTGGACGGGTCGGTAGCCCATTCAGCTGTCAGGTTGTCTGTACGCGCTTTTGTTCCAGGAGAAAGAACGTACTGAATAAAGACATCATATTAAGAGGCGAGGGAGGGGAAACAAAGCATTTTAATATTTGTAGTTGGTTTCCAGGCCTCTCACAGCATTGCTTTGTCTACGTGAACTGCATGAATTTGCATGCTGGATTGCAGCCGGCCAGGGCCCCCACGCCTCCACCCCAGTTGGTCGTTCTACCTTCTGTTTCCTCTTGCTTCCCTTTCATTGTTTGTTCTTCTTGTATGCCCTCTCCCAGCTTCCTTCTTACATGTATTTGTGCTTTCTCTTCCCCCCCCCCCTCACGATCTTTTGATTTTGGCTTCCTCTAAAGCCTGCAGAGCCACCTGGGGATTGCCCACCTACTGCTCTTGTTCCATAGCCAAGCCTGAAGGGTGCCCAGAGCACTGCAGTCAGTGAGGGTGTGCGTGGGCTTGTGTGCCAGAGCTGAAGAGAAGTTGTCTGTATCTAACACGCTGACAGACTTCCACTGGTCTGCAGCTTCCTCCAGCTTCTTCCTGGGCTGCCTTTTTGCTTTGAGACAAGTTGGGTTTCGCAGTCGGATGTGATGTATTCCCCTGTGCCCAGTTCTTTATTGTTGAAAGTGGTATGGAGTGTGGGACAGCCACATAGCTCCTGCTTTGCTTTCCTTCTCCCTTTTTCCCTTGACCTCATTTTTGTAGGAAGCATCCCTGGGGTGAGTGGCAGGACATCCGGTTTTGTTTTTTATCCCATCATTTGTCTTCAGTGTGGAAAAATGTAAAGTCTTGCCTACCCTGATGGTTGGGAGATACATGGAAAACCAGTGGGATTTTGACAAGGAAAATCTCTGATGTCAGAGGCTCGATTAGAGCAGTTGTGATTTTTATTCAGACTCCTTACAATTTTGTGGTTTTGCTTGTTTGTTTGTGACTTGTTAATACTTAACGAAAATGCTCAGGAGAAAAGCTCCTTTGTGTACGAGTTGACACCCAAGTCCTTCACTATGAAAGGCTGATAAAAGCTCCAAATATAAACAGTCATGTTGGAGCACTTCAGTGTAAAGCTGAAGGGCAGATAGTTAAAAGTTGTTTCACTGGAGAGAGCCCAAGGAAAAGCACAGTAAGAGTATCAGGTCTGCTGTCTCCACAGCCACAAGTGTATGAAAGGAGCACCAATGCCGTTTGTTGTTCATGGTGGACACCATTTAAAATATGTATCAGAGTCATGGCTGAGTGTTTCTGACTGTCAGAAACTGCTTTGGTGATTACTATTGAGCATCTGAAGGCAGGGGCAGGTGGATTAGGCTTCTGCAAAGTGGGGCATTCAGCACTTTCAGCCCCTTCAGTTCTGAGGGAGAAACTAATTGAAACTGAAATAATGAAGATCACAGAATTACGGAATTAACCAGGTTGGAAAAGACCTTCAAGATCATCAAGTCCAACCTATAAGATTAAGTTGTAGATCTTGTTATCACAATTGAAAACAACAATAAGTCATCCAAGGCAATATATACCAAACTTTTTTTGTGTTTGTCACTGCGATGTCTGCCTGGTGTGATGTGTTTTATACTGTTCTGGAATGCCGCTTGTAGGAGATGAGAGAGATGTTTCATTAGAGAAATGCCTTGTCTATATTTCAGTTTACTTGCAGATAGTTGGGAGGTAAATGTCTACCTATTTCACTTTATCGTGATAATGTTTCAGGATGCTTGAATTTTGGAGAAAAGAGAGAGATAATACAACACTTCCTGTATTATAGCCTGTTACAGACAGCAAATACAGAGCTGCTGCCTGGGTTTTAAAAGTTCTGCTTGGTTCTGAAAGATTTTTTTTTTCCTCTTCCCATGTAGTAGTGACTCGTCTTCAGTTCCTGTTCTTCAGTGCAGCACAGGGGCTAATAAGGTTAATTGTTCTGCGAGTTTTGAAAGCTTATGAAGACCTTGATCTTATATCTGTATCAGAGAGATGCGGCACTGCATCATGTCATTAAGAGAGGTGCATCCCAGGAGATATGCACAAATTGAATGTACCAAGTCACCTACTTCAAAGCAGAGTTTTTCTGAAAGCACACAATTTGTGTGAAAGCCTGAGACAGACTTAGGGTGGGAATTTTCATCCTCTTTGGGCTATTAAAATGTTCCTTTAGCCTCCCGGCTGAGCTTCTGGATGGTGCTGATAGGACTTCTGGCTCGTTGTCCGTGCAGATTATGCAGAAGCTGTCAGCCCAGGCTCCCATGACTTGTGTGACATGAGAGGGGCACTTTCAGGGGCTTTCTAGCACAAGATAAGCACCCAGCCATTCTCAGGATGAGGTTTCACAAAAGGGATTTTTTTTCATGCTGGGACCTCTGTTTTGGTTTCAGGAGTTGTTCCCTTCCACCTGTTTCACTGTAGTGCTTCTGTAGTGATATGGTGGTTTGAGAAGTTTTTTTTAGTTTGTTTATTTATTAAATCCTCAGTGTAAATATACAGCATACAGAGGAGAGAAGATAGGAGAAACCTGGACATAGGCCTCTGTGTGCATACTTGCAGTCAAGGGTGATTACATTTTTTTTTTTTCCTTTCACAATTGAGATTTTGTGTTGAGGCTGCATTGTAGATTGAGAAGGTTTCTTCATTGTTGTTTGGGAAAAACTGAAGAGGAGAAGTGGTAAGATAGCTAATGCTAGGAATGACACAATCCCAGGTTTCTGATGCCTGGCATATGTTAAGCCATTTAAAGGAGTTAAGCCATTTAAAGTGAGGATAGCTTGTCAGCTTCTTGTGGCAGAGAAGCCTTTTCTGGAGAAGGTGGATAAGGAGTCCTCTAATTCTGCTTGGTATCTGTTGTACTGAGGTCCTGGAAGTACAAAAGTAGTCTGGAGAAGCTGGAAAAGGGATCATGGGTTTGTATTGTGCTGGTGGAGTCTAACAGCAAGGCTTTAGCTCTTTTGAAGGCCAGGTGCTAGGATCTCTGGATAGGTAGGTTGGGTTGTGCTGAAGAGCTGTGTGATATGCTGCAGATCCTGGACAATTATCATGATATCTCTAACCTCCCTTTAAGGGCAGGCATACAGGAAGATTGTCAAGTCCTCAAATTAACTTGTACTTCCCTGTCAGTCTTGTTACTGATTTGGTTATGCTATGACAAAGGCTGTGCTGCTTCTGTTTGATCAGCTGCTTGTGGCAGAAGATTGAAGTTTAGATGCATCTTGTAGCTTTTGGCAAGATCTGTAATAATATTAGCTGTAATAATTAACCATATTTGCTGCCTTAGTGTGGTTGTAATTTTTTCTCCCTTTATGAAGCTCAGGTCTTCAGAAATCCTGCTCTCTGGTTTGTTCAGTAAATGAATAGGGCTACCTGTTCTGCTTAAGCATTTGAAGCCTGTTCAGTGTTTGTGCAGGTGATTTGATTCCACCACACACAACTCCCTCTCACCCAAGTACGTATGAAAATAGGAGTTAGAGTCAAAGCTGTTGACTTGGGGCCTGTTCCATGATGCACTTGCGTTGGAAATGTGTAGGAGGGGTGGTAGAAGGAGCACCCTTTTAATTTCAAATGGTGATTATTGGGGTTTTTTTTCTGCCTTTTCATTGCTAGGGTCTGCGGCTGATGTCTTGTGGAATCATAATGTGCAGAAGCAATAGCTGGGAAAACTTACTGGCTGTTCCTGGCAGAAAATTCTGACCTCTTCCTGAAAAATGTTAATCTCTCTAAAGTTATCCTGGTTTCATCAGTGCCTGTTGGGTGGTTGTAGCATGCTCCGTTTTGAGTTGTACCTAAAGCTTTTCTGGAGGTCTTGGCTGATTCAGAGCAGTGACCTGCTTGTTTTAAGTGGATTTCCTACAGGGAGTTCATTGAACCAATGCTTGTGTTCATTTCTGTAGACAGCTCAGAGTGGTTGTGAATCGTAAGCTGGCACAGCTGAACTGTATGTCTCAAAAATTATCTTGGTCCAACAACTGAGCTAAGGTGTTGTTTAATGTGCCTTCTTTTTCCACTTTCTGTAATTGCTGCTGATCACTGATAAGATTGGAGTTTGGAATCTTGCCCTTTCATTGGAATGTGGTATTTTACCTTTACCATGTGATCTGAATTTCAGGGCGTTTTGCATCTTATTTTCTCAGGCACTGGCTAGTGAAATTTGCTGTCAAGGGGGCAGATAATTTCAAGGTGGGGGAAACAGTCTTCCTGTAGTTTGAGGATGATTGATGGTTTCATACTGAAATTGTAGGTGTGCAGAATTCTGTATAAATGCATTTGTATAAATGGAAAATGAGTCTGTTTAGTCAACATTTGGAAAAAAAAATAGTGGAGTAGCTGCATTAAGTTGCCATTTATCTTGGCAGAATGAGCTGAAACCTGAAATGGGATTCATGGCCAGCATCTACCTTACATGGATCACAAAGAATCACAGTAGGAATTTTAGATTCCTAAGTTTGTATTTCAAGCAAGTCACATGAAAGTCCATCTTTGGGGAGTTAAAAATAGTACATATGCCCAGTTGGCACATACTCCTGTTGCAGTTCTGAGATTCTCACAAAGTGTTTTTTCTGTTTGTCAGGCTGATTCAGAGGAGGATGTGGAAGAGCATCCACAAGAGCAAAGGTAAGCAAAACTTGAGTGAAGACAAGGTTATTGGAGCTTGTGTTGGTTTTTGCTTTAGGAAATACTGAAGTGTAATTGGACAGACTACTAAAAAATGATTTTTTTTTCTGCTGCATATTAGATTTGGATTACTTGTGAGTTGTGATTTTTTTTCAGCTACTGTTAATATTATTTTGTTAGCAAAACAAGAAAATATTACTTAGTGTATACTGAAAAACCGTCTTGCATCTTCCTCCATTGTTTGTCTCTAAGCTGCATTAGCTTTTCATTGCTTTTACACAAAAAAGTGTTTGTTTAATTCTACTTTACTATATATTTTGTAATTAATTTCTTTAAACAAGAGGGCAATTTTCTGTTCCAAAAGTGGCAAATGTAAGTAGTCTAAGAGTCTTAGCGTGCACCAAGCTGGAGAGAGAAGTAAAGATGTAAAGCCAAAGGTATATTAATGTCTTCTTGTGGAACAATAAATGTCCTGCCTTATTTTATAAAATCAGACAAATCATAAAACTTTGAAGAGTTGTACCCTCAACTCTGCTGTTTCTGTTAGTATCAGGCCTCCTCTGTTTTCAAGGGTTGGGCAAATAGCATCACAGATTATTTTTCAAATACACATTGTTTCCTCTGAGCATCCAGATTAAAATGCTTGGACATCTACCAGTGAAACACTTCCTTCCTTTGGTATGTGTTAATGTGGGTACAGCTCACAATGCCATGCCAGCCAGAAAGATCACAAGACTTAAAATAAACACATGTAGCACCAATGTGCTCTGATGACTGCAGTTAGCCAGAAATGCTTTTCTCATTTATCTCTCGTCTTTGCCCTTTGCTTGGGTTTAATGAAACAGAAGCCTTGCTAGGAGCTGGTAGAAGGGGTAAGCATAAGGACAGGAAAGGGATGATTATGATGTGTCTGTCCTGCACTGCAGTGCTGCTTTGTGCAGCTTTTGCCCCTTTCTGTCCTGTCGGGAGCTGTCCGAACACAGCTCTGCCTTAGGGTTCCTGTGCCTCGTATCCATGGAAAGGGCAAAGTTAGTGTAGAAATAGGATGAGAGGGGCAAAATACTGAATGTTGATGTTTTCCCTGCACAAATACAGAACTTTATGATTTTTCAGATGGCGACTACTGTGGTTTTGATGAAAGATTTTCACCGTGTAAGAATGCCCTTTTAATTGAGTGGTAGTCAGAAGACAGGAGTCTCAAATGCTGTGTTTAAGATGATTTCTGAGATTTTTTGCTAGCAGAGTTCTAGTTTTTGAAGAAAAAAAACAAAAACAAACAAAACGAAACCCAAACACCTTCAGCTGCCCATTTTTTCTGGAGGTGGACAGAATAACTGGCTACTATGGCAATAATAAAAATATTGTTGAAAGATAAATACTTAAGACTCAGGCAAAAGTGGCTTGATTTTTTTTTTTTTTTTTTGGTGTCATTTAGGTGCTTAAAGACTTTTTTTTTTCTAGTAATTACTCCTTTGCAAAGGTGAACCATTTTCTGAAAATAACATTTGTAAGGTTCACTTGCATGGATGGAAATATCCTTCCATTGTCATACTGAAATGCTTCAGGAAGCTTGCCTAAATAGACACTGGTTTGTGTGCATCTTTTAAACTGTTTTGGTTTGCTGCCACATGTAAACGTTGGTCTGTGTTCTCTGTATGCTGAAGGAATGCTACATTGCGGACTTTATGAAGAAGACATAGCACAAGTATGTTAGGAAGACTAGATTTTATTAGTTTCTTTCCAGATTATCTTTCATTCCCTTGTCTTATGTTACTGTATGGTGAAATCATGGGGATTTCCTTTTCCTGTAGCAGCAAAACCTGAAAGCTTGCAGCATCTCCATCTCATTGTCTGCCAGTGTGCCCTGGGGGAAATCAGCTAAAGCTACTGAAATTTGATATGAAGCTCCTAGAAGCAAAGCACCTTAAAGCAGCCCTGTGAACAGGAATTAATGGAGATAGAGAGTTCAATATTTTCCCCAGAGCTGAAGAAGTAGAGAGAGTTCCGCATCTTGAGCCATAAAGCAGAAAGTCTCTTCCCAGAACATTTTTAATCAGTTTTTAATTCTGAGTTGATGGGTTCTCTTGGGAGCTTGCTAGCCTGCTTGAAAAAAAAAAATAAATAAATGGTCTATAAACTGACTTTGTCTGCATGTGTGTCACAGGATCTTGCATTTGGGCTGGGCTTCTTGGTTTTCTGTTGGTTGTGTCAATTCTAATTTTTGTAAGAAGCTCTTTCAGAGGTGAAGGAGAAATGGGTAATTTGGAGGTCTATGGGTTTTCAGCTGCCCTGAAAGAGAAAAAAATAATTAGCAACTATTTAATTTCAAGTCTAGGATTCCTGCCTTTGTGATTGCTTGGATGCTACCACAGGTTGGTTTCTGCTGTTCTGTGTCTCTCTGTATCAGACTCTGAAATAAGAAATGCTGAACGGTAGATACTTGGGTTGGATGTACTGCTTCAGGCCCCAGACTTTGACACTATTCAGGCCATGCATATTTGGAATAGCCTATACAAAAAGCCTCAGGTTTCTTTAAAAGCCTGCTTCTTAAATTTAAAAGTCAGCAGTAAAAAGATGCTTTCCCAAACAACTTTGATTCAGGAAGTTTTGTTAGAGGAAAGTCAGTGACAGATCTTAACTGAAAGTTTTGTTGTTTGGGGTGGTTTTGTTTTGTTTTTCCTTCAAGCTGGTGACTGTTCATTTGCCTCAGCTGGCAGTAGCAAACTTTGAGGTTTCAGGTGCTTGTTTTTTTTATTATGCTTTTGCTAAAGCAGCAGAATGAATCAAATGCAGATGATGGCATAAGTTAAGGGGCAAAACTATTAGGTAATGTGCACAAATGATGCTATCAAGGTTTTTAGCTTTTAACCTTCAAAGAAGCAGACATTGGACTACCAAAGAAAAATAAACTTTCACATGTGTGATGCTCTTAATCCTTGATTTTGAGGACTTCTAGTGAAAGGTCTTTGAGGATCCTGTTTCCCAGGTGATACGTTAAAAGACTGAATGCTGTATTTGAGATGTGGAGCCTGTAGTCGTAATAAGTGATGTGCATTAGTAGTCTGCAGGAAAGGAAAGCCATACAATGCTGTGATTAGCAAGTAGAAGGGCGTTTTCTAGCATTAACCTGTGACAGATTGTATTTTGCTTTGAGTTGATAGGTATCAACTGCTAGGAAAGCTATCAGTGTGTTGCATTTAGCTCAGTCAAGCATTTCTGTTGAACTTTGCCTTTGATCACTGGGAGCACGTTTGACCCCATGGAATGGAGGTCCTTGGGGCAGTAGATGGTATCAGCTCCCAGTGGGTTCTTGCTGGGGTGATAATTCAGCCCCAAGAGTGACAGGTGGTACCCAGCACTTTAACCTCTCTGAACTGGGAGAAGTGGGATTACTTCTAATCCTGTGATTTTTGCTGTTGGTGAAATAGCAATCCAAATATGGTAGGGAAAGAGGAAGGTAAAGGTATCAAGGGAGTAGCTTACTAATCACCTGAGAGATAGCAAAGCAGTTAATGTGCAGAGACTGCAAAATTACTTGGGACTTCAGCAGATAATTAATAGATGCAGTTATTTGCTTCAGGAAAAATCCAGAGTGGCTGGGGAGAAAGCCTGCTTCATCTTGCAAGGTCGTATGTAGCAGTTTCTCACTGGCCACAGTTTTCTCTCATCTCCAGTCAACAGGCACAGATGAATTTGATGCTATGGATGGACAATTAAGACACTTCAGGGGTGACTCATCCTTCAAAAAAACCTGTGGTTTAATTCCATCATTTCTGACAGTCCAGTTCTTGGAAAGCAATGGCATAGAACTGATGGTATGCCTGTGTAACAGTTAAGTAGCTTGGGTGGTGGCTAAATCAGGAAAAGAAAGATTGAAAAATAGATTAGGATCAATGGAATTTTTTTCCTTCATATTTTTACTGAAAAGAGTAAACATTGATTTTTGTGCCAGAAGTGTCCAAATATTAAAAAAAAAACCCTACAATGTTTATATGTACTTTTAAAATATCTTTAATAAAGTCAGACTTACTATCCATTGAAGAAGTATTTCAAAGTGAAAAGCTGAAAGGTAGTTTTGATAGTATCAGTGAGAGTTTAAATTGAAAAGAACCATCCTAAAACATTATTTTCAGCCTGAGCTTGTATTGAGTACCGCTAATTATTTAAATTGTTGTTAAACTCACCCCCTAAAAGTAGTTGAAAAATTACATCAAGACGTTTCCTAGGATATGCAGTTTTATGGTTTTTAGCTTTAAATAGTTTTTAAAGGTGGTTGTGCTTCCCCCCCCCCCCCAAAATAAGCAGAGATTCATGTGCGTATTAAAAAAAGCTTCATTTCTTGCTAAAGCCTTTTTAATCACTATTAATGCATTTCAAAACCTGCCTGGATGCATTCCTGTGTGTCCTGCTCTGACAGGGTAGCTGGACTGGGTGATCTTTTGAGGTTCCCTCCAACCCCTACCATTCTGTGATTCTGTAACATACTTCTACAGTATGCACAGAATAGGTGGTTTTTCTGGGTTGTACCAACACTTGCTTCATTATTGGTTAACTTTTGGTTTTAATTGCTAAGTTACTGCTGTTATATCCTAATCACAGTTTCATCAAATTACCAAGGGACTCCTAATTTTAAGTTTTACTGGCTGCCTAAAGAAACTAAATGTGCTTTATGTAATCCGTAGAAGTAACAGAGTGTAAATGAGATGCACACACCTACCTATTACACTTGCATGAGAATCCCTAATGAAACACCTGTAGAAAACAGGATAATATGAAGCTAGAATAAAACAAGCTTACTCAAAAAAATGTCTAGAAGAGAGCAAAGTTGTAGAATGTCTTGTGGATGAAACAGATTGTTTTAGAAAGAATTATCGCTATTACTCTTCCTCTACTTATACTTCTGCCAGGTGCAGGTAGGATGGCAGGCTGGACTCTTGCTGCTTTAATCCTTTATCTCCGTTTTATGTGTTGTAATTGATTCACTTATGAACTTTGCCTTGCTGAACTTTGTATTAAATGCTGTTAGGCACAGCTGGGCCCTCTGTGCATTACTTCTTCCAAAATATTGGTCCTTTTGCAAAATCGTGTTGCTTGTCTGCTGATAAAGAGTGTAAAAAACTGTTTGGTTTTGGTTATTTCTCATGGGACATTGCATGCTGGTGCTGTGTGCTATCAAATGACTCAATGATGCATTTATTTGCTTCTGAGTTTCTGAAGTGAGAGCAGAGACCTGTGCCAATTGTGTTGAGTTTCACACCAGACTGATCCTGTGACTTTTTAGGATCTGGAGTGAATGGCCAACAAGACAATCCTGCTCATTCTGCAAAGAAGTGGCAAGCTTCTGTGCTCACTGTAGGTCCTAACTGACCTTAACTGAAGTATTTTAAAGATAATGTGTGGCCAGATTTAATTACTCTTTGATTGTAATTCTATTAATTGTCAAAGCCTTGTCTGCTCGCACTGAAAAATTTCATAGAATCTATTTCATAGAATAGTAGAATTGGTCTGGGTTGGAAGGGACCTCCAGAGGTCATGTAGTCCAACCCGCTCTGTACTAAGCAGGGACATCCTCAACTAGGTCAGGTTGCCCAGAGCCCTGTGGAACCTCACCCTTGTTGTTGTGAGCCCACTTGGGCTGGAAGAAGCCCATGGTCAGATCACTGAATATTTGATCTGTATTTCAGCTTGTACATTGACCTAAAATGGACTTTCTCATTTATGGATAATAATCTGACTTTGAGAAATGAAGCCAGTCTTGGTGTGGTAATTGAGAATTACCACACCTGTGCTTTCACATGGCTTCCACTGCCTTGGAAAGCCACATAGGCTGTCTTTACCCCAGTTTCTATACTGGTAAAAATAGCAAGCAGTGAGAATCTCCGCCCAGCTGGGGCTGTAAGGTTGCTGTTTGCACAGGGATTAATGTATGTGAAAAAGCTCTATTTGTGATTACTTGCTAAGCTTTCTCACATGTATTGACTTGTTTTAAATGGGCAAGTAAACTGCTTTACATTTTAGTGTCCTTTCTTTTCTTCTATTAATAATTTCTTTACTTTCTTTTTTTGCTTTCTATCTTTTCTGCAGATCTCTTGCATACCTTTTATGGCTTACCTACTTTCTCTTTAGTTTCTGTCCAGGCCATGACTGAAATGGTTGTAGTTTCTGTACTGCAGGAGGAAGAGCCTGTCTTGTTCATTCTGTTGCTTCAGTGCTGTCCCCTGCCTTGTGCGGTCCTATATCAGAAAATTTCTCTGGATTAAAAGCATTTCTTTGTTTTATTTTTGTCAGGTTAGCATTTAGCTGTGATCGTTCTTTGGTTTTGCTGTTGCTTTCTGGGGCAGCAAGAAAATGGGCATGAATGTGCTTCCTTTGTCTCTTCCTCCTGCTCTTCTGGATGATTGCCAGACCTGACACTTGCAGGACAGCATCTCTCCTGTTCTGCTCCCAGGGAGGCCTGCTGGTGTCTCAGTGTGGTTCTGGTCCAGACCTTGTGGTGTCTTCCTGCTCTTTCCTCAGACCTACTGGGGTGGGTGGTTGCATAGTGGTACTCTTGCCAAGGCTCTCTGCTCCTGTATCAACTGCAGTGCAAGAGGAACTGGGGGGGCATCCAGCCAAATCTGTTGCTCTGTGCACTGTCGGTGAGATAGATGAGCAGGTTTATCTGTGAAAGTGTGACGCTGAGAAGAATATCTTTTACGTTGGGAGTAATGCCTTGTCTAATGAATGGATTTTGGGTAGGAGGAGGATGGAGTAAGTGGATCAGTGTGATGGATAGCACTGCAGGTAGCTCATGATGTGGCCAGTTGTACAGCCTGTGCCCCTGTTTGGAAAGTCAAAGGCAAGTGTACACACACATCATCTGCTGTGTGTGGTTTGAATTTTTTTTTTTCAGATTTTTGGTAAACCCCTGTAGCTTATGTTTTGGGCAGAGTCCTCTCAGAATACATGGTCTTTAGAGTTAGGACATTAGGCATACATTGCCTTGTTTCTTGTTCTGTGTTTCAGTACTGGCTACTTTTACAATATATGTAGCTCAGAATAGGAATTCTCATACTTCTACTTAAACATTTCAGTACACTAATAATAAATTTCAGATGTATGTTAATCCCATGATTTGTGGGCAGTGGGTCATGAAAGATTTAGCTTTAGACATCTATTTTTAATAAATTGGTTTTGCTCCCTTGATAGCTGCATCTTCATTGCTCTTAAGAGGGCTTAATTTTTTTTTTTTTTTTTTGGTAAGCCAAATAGATTTCAGGTAACTTTATATCTGATGCAATGCAATAAAGTCTTATAAGCAATGCTGTTACTTGCCTCTCATCTTCCTAGAGACTTAAAGATAGCACAGACCTAGCTTATAATGCCTCATGTATTTTTATTTGACTAAGAAATGTGCTCTGGAACAGCTGTGCTCCTGCCCTGGCAGTGGCTCTGAGTGCAGGACTTAGAGGCAAGTGGCTGAAGGAGCCTTTCCAGTCATTTTAAACTTAGCCAAAGCCATAGTAACTTAAGTAAAACGTGGACAGAAAAAGCCAATAGCTCATTTGTACCCCTTTCAGTTCAGTTGTGGCCTAAGTTTAGAGAAACATCTTATTTACATTGTCTTAAACGTTTTTTTTAATCCACTTTCTTCAGCAGCTGCTTTGGGAAGGCACTTTTCTTTGTACTGATTATTGTAGAATGATCAACTCCCCTCTTTACAGAATAGTCCTGCCCACTTCAGGGAGAGGAAAAGTATTAGCAAGTATACTTGCAAGTGACAGCAGTGTATATTAACTACTTTGAAGTGTTTGGAGTGCCCATTGCATACATTTGCTTTATATTTGTAGAAGACTTTAGCTTTAATCATCTAGGAGAAATTTGGTCAGTGTGAATAATTTGTCTACTTGTCTTCTCAGGGGTCCACCATTCTGTGTTACTTCCAGTCTGCCACCTGAGATAAGGAAGACAGGAAGGCAAAGCTGGCTATGCTAATAGTCATCTTATCTTCCTCTCCACCTCTCTTTGCCCCCTAAAGTGGTATACAGATAAACTACCCTTGGTTTTTTGTGTGTGTCTTAGTAACTTTTAGAAAGTGCAATGGAAAGCTGATTAGACAAGGGCAACTCAGGTTATTTTTTGTGTGTACAAATCAGACCTTGTGCTCTGTAGAACAAATGGATTTTATATACTTTTTAAATACAGGAATTTCTCAATCAGAAACAATCATCACAAATAAGTGTGTTTTTGTTTTTCTTGGAAAACATTTTCCCTTCTGTGATGGTTTGAAACTGTCTTTTTAATTTTTCCTTGCAAAGTTCAGAACAGAGAAAGTGAAAGAGTGTAAATAAGTCACTATTGGGTGTAAGAAAGCAAAATACTGATTGTTCTAAACACTTCCATTGGATAGATAGAAATGTTTAAGAACTATTACCCAAAACAAAGTAGGCATTCGGCACATTCTGCGTTCGGCAGTGGGGGCAGTTGCTGGGCTGGCTCACACCGACACACCTTCTCTCTCCCTTTTCCTTATAATTTTAAGAGAAAGTGAGAAGTATCTATCTGGTATTGGTTTTTCATGAAGCTCTCATTTTATGGTAGCCTTTCGCGTCAGTATGTTGTGAGCTGCAGTCAGTGGTTTCCCATCTTGCCCACCTGGATAGCAGAACTCCACAGATGCCAAAATTACAAAATCTGAAGTGCAAAATAATGGTTTTTATAACTTCCTATTAAAATTTAGAAGTAAAAGTCGGCTCTTGTGAAGACATGTGAAGCTGTAAGGACCTGGAAGTAAAAATGAGAAGGTTAGGATGATGTCTCATCTTCAGTGCTGTTGAAAACATGGACCATGTTGACCCTGGTTCATGGGTTTGTTTCAGTTAGAAACTGGGCTTTCTGAGCAAGAAAGTTTTGTTTAAATGTTTATTTGCAACAGTGTGCTCCCTAAAGAAACATGAGAAATAGAGAAAATAACTCACTTTTTAAGCCTAGAAACTGTTCTTTTGATGGTGCAGTAACATAGCTGAGCTTGCATTATATAATACCTCAGTTCCTTTGCAGTCCTGAGATTTGAAACTGGTCTGGCCTTCGGAGATGGTCAAGGTTTAATCCCAGATGGCAATTTATATACAGTAGGATGATAATTTGATACGCTTGAAAATGTTTGGTAAGTCTTTCAGGAACCTGATGATTCTATTGTCATCTCTCTGCACTTCTGTCTCAAAACAATGAATTCTAATTAAGTGGTCTCTGCTTTGCAAAGAAGATAGAGAGATAAATGACCAGTTTGTAATCAGCTTAATTTCTGCTACTATCTGCCTTTCTGGTGGCACACGTATTTAAATTCTGAGTGGGAATTTCCCAGCTATTTGTAATCAAGTATGAGTGTTGATACCTGATGTAATGGAAGGCTAATAATCTCTCTTGTTTTACTATTCTTGGTTCTTCTCTGTGCCCCTTGAGTGCTGCCACCTTCTTACAGCCCTGTTTCCCCTCCTGATTTACTGGAAGGCTTCTCCTAGTCACCTGTGGTATGAGTTTATGCATGAGAAGCTTTTGCAGGTCCTAAGAGGCTCCAAAACGGGATTGTTATATAGACACCCAGATTTCTGGAAGCTCTAGAAGACAGCTTTCTGTCACTGCAAGTGCTGCCATCAGCTCCTGCACACTTCTTTCAGAGCTGACAGTGTTTGGCAAGCAATGGATTCAAATGCTAATGCTAAATGTTTTTTGTAGGTTTGTTGGCTTACTGAGGTCTTGACCTTTCCTGGAGAGCCACTTCAGTTATTTCTGTGATTTCTGGTTAATCAAAATTAAGCAAAAAAGCCACCTGGGATCCTGCTTCCTGCTGGTGCTCTTTAACCTGTGAGCACTTGAGGAGAGTTCCTCTATGGGTAGCCTGTGGGCTCAGGGAGCTCTTTGCAGTCCTTCAGCTGTAGGTATTTGTTTCTTATCAGTGAGAACAGAAATGGGTTCAGCTGTCTTGTATCAAACCAAAACTGGGCCATATGAATGCATGTGTATGTGCTTGAATGCTGTCTGGCGTTTAGGAGACTGATCCATGTTTGTTGGAGCAGTGTGTTGTGCTGCTGTTGGGAATACACTTGGAACAAAGAAGGACTTTGGAGACTTATTTGACTCTGAGCCAGTAGTCTGTGTGATGTGTTTATCACTGGAGAGAGAAAAAACAGATGCATGATTGTTTTTGTATTATTTACAAGGAGGATTCTTTGTATGGTTTCCAGGGTCTTGCGGTTCCTGTATATTGTGCTGCCTTTTAACTCCCTTGCTGTAATGTGCTTGGATGAGAGGGACAGTTGCCATAAGTAATTGAAAACACACATGTGGTGTTTTTTAAGGCTCTTAGACCCCCTCACTGCTCTGTATCAGAGTGCTAGGGCAAAGTGCACCATGTTCTTGAGGCTTTTTTTGGTGGGGAAAATGTGAAAAGCTGTTAATTACTCATCTGTTACAGGCTGGCCATTTTATGGACAGGTGAAGCCCATGGATACATTTCACTCCATTTGAAACCCATCTTCATATTGTAGTGTTAGCAGAAGAGTTGTAAGGACAGCAGCCAGGCAGAGCTGACCTGCCTTGTGTCCTGGAGCTGGCCCTTGGAGACAGGCAGGGTCCATCTCCACCTGTTGGTATGTGATATTGCCTGTGGAGAAGCTCCCTTGCTGAGCCACCCCCCCTGTTGGTATGTGATATTGTCTGTAGAGAGGCTCCCTTGCTCGGCAATGGTGGAAGAGTAATTTCAAGACAGAGCTTTAGATGTAGAAAGGCTGGTCACTTCCAGCTCCTGCAGTGAGAGAGAATGGTGAAGGAGTTTAATTTAGTGGCTTTGAATTGCCCTCCGGAGCAGCCTATTTCCCCTAGTCTTTTTGGAGGGAGAAGGAATGGCAGGCTTCCTAATTTCAGAACTCAGAGTGCTTGCGTCCCCTCAAGCTCTCCTGTCTCTGCTGCTTCCTCTGTGACCTGCAGTTTCCTTATGCCTCAGAGGCTAAGGCAGCAGGTGAAGTTCAGTAACGTTTTCAGACCCAGCACTGCTGACTTGCACAGTGAGCCTGGCCTGCCCTCCCCACTCTGTTTTTTGTACAAGTTCAGAGACTTGAGATGCCCAGCCTCAGTCTTATTCTGGGGCAGCAGCTGTGGCTGGCAGTCTGCACCTCGGGCACTGCAAGAATTTCTGCTGCAGAGTCGAAGGGCACCCCTGCAGCCGACAGACCTTTCTTGGGGAGTGGCTGTGGCTGGCAGCTCCCATCTGCTTCAGCACACAGGCTGCTTCTCTTCAGCCTGCTCCTGCTTCCTGAGGCTCAGAGCAGCATGTTGGCTAAGGCAAAACCTTACTGGAACAGGACTCCTCCATTCATGCATGGTCGCCGGCCTGGCCTGAGGAGAGAGGCAGGGCAGCCACTGAATTGCAAATGGTGCTGGTAAGACATCTTACCTAAGGCACTGCCAAAAACCACTTGGATGTGATGCTGAAACTCTCTGGGCTAGAATTTGGCAGTGAGGGAAGGATGGGGGGTAATTGCTACAGAGGATGGGGGCGGGCGGCGGGGGAAATACGGTAAAAGGAAAAAATGACTGAAGATTGTGAAGAAGAACAAAAAGGAAAAAAGGATGCCCCTGATGATGAAAATCGAATGTGAACAAAGATACTGATAGGAATGAAAAAATGAAAGCTTGCTTATCTGGGGTGATATGTAAAGCTGAGAAGGGACAACAGCAGATTGCGGTCTAATGATGAAAGTTGCACAACAGCAGGAGGGAAGTGAAATGAAAGGAGGGAATGACTGATTCATACCTGCTTGCACCTTGTGTGACTGCCACCTCTGCTTAGGTAAAATCATTTTAAGGGTCTGTGCAAAATGGAATCAAGCCTCCCTACCCCACTTCTGGCAGAAGCAAGCAACAGTCCTGCTGCATGCTCGTTTAATGTCAGCTGTCCCACGGGGTACAAGGCAGCCAGCAAGTCAGACCTCACTAGTGACATTGTAGGTCACCTCTTAACACTTTGCCTACTTAGAGTGTTGTGTGTGCTGAATTAGATTGTCCTAAAGACTGAAGTTTTTGGTTGACATTTTAAAATTAAGGTCTCTGCAATAAACACATCAGTAAACATACAAACAGTGAAGACCTGCACAGAGGGGTGATGAACATGTTATGAACATGTTAACCATATATAAGCATAAATTGTGTAATTCATGGGGTTTTTTTAGATGAGGCTGTAATAATGAGGAGCACTGCACTGCCCCTGGGAAGTGAGCAGCTGTGTAGTATTGTAGAGTAAGTTTTGCAGTTCCTTATTGTTTTGTGGATGTAAGATGCCTGCTTAATTTTTGTGCCTGTGTGCTAGTGCTGTGTGCCATGTGCTGGTTTGTGTCTAAATCTTGATTCCTGGCAACTGGAGGAGGGTAGGGAGTTGAAGGGCCTGTACTTGACCAACTCCTTGACCCGTGCTTTATATGCTTTGTTGCTATTAACTGTCTTTCTTCAATAGCTATTGTCTAATTTCTGTCTTGGTGTGTTCTGTCTTTTATTTGAGTCCTTTGCTGCAAGCCTGCTGCCTATAACCCACGAGGTGCCTGCTGACTGCTTAGGTATTTCTGTGGCCTGTTACTGACCCAGTTTCTGCAGCATTTAAACTGCCCTTTTGAAGAGGGAACATTTCTGGTCTTTGTGAGCATTGCCTGTGTTGCTGGGATAATGTGGCTGGTCCCACAGATGCGGGTAGTTGCTTTAAAACAAACACTACTGCCACCACCCCCCACCCCAGCCCTGAATGCCCTGCTTTCAGTCTTGCTTCGATTTTTTTTTTTTTCCCCCCCTTTCCTTGTAAATAAACCCAATTATTAATGCCTTATGGCCATTGAAGCAGTGGTCTGTATGTTCTTGCAAAAATTACTGAAATGCTCGCTGTGCAGAGAGGGGAGGGCAGTGCTCAGCCATAAAGAATGCATGCTTCCATTTTTTTTAAGATGGGGACCTTCACTTTTCTTCTCAAACTGAGCAATTTTGTTTAGGACTTGGAGAGCTGCAAGTTGTCCTGTGTCTGGTATGGCTTTATTGCAAGGAGGTCTGACAAGGAGGTTAGGTTATGCTGGATGCTAGTGCAATGACACCGTGTTTGAATGCTCACTTTTTTTTTTATTTTCCCCTCTATCCACTAAAATTTTACAGGCTGTGGAAAGGTAAGATGAGGTGTCAAAAAAAATGACTGTGGAAACTGCAAAAATCCAAATATTACCTGCTGCTCACCATGGTTTGGAGCAGCACCTATCGCTTCCCTGTTCCCTCTGTGTTTTTGCCAAAAGCCACATCTTCCATTCTGGAAGGGAGAGGTCCTTTACAAAGCCTTGTTGCCCATTTTTAGTGTGAAACATTGCCGTGGAGCGACACGAAGCCCGTTCACAGGCTGAGCTTCCTCTCGTGCACTTAGCTCGCACATCTATCTGCTCATTCAAATGCACCTGTAAGAAGGGATGAAGTGCTCCATTCTGGGTCCATTCCAGCTGCCCCTCTGCCCATTAGAAAGCCCACTGGCTTCAGTGGGACTTTGGGCAAGTCTGGTGGTTCCCATGTGGGGCCATGACATTTATTTGCTTGTTACTTTGCAGAGGAGAGAGTGGTGAGAGACATATATCCCAGCTTGGCTAAATACCCCTTTGTGCTGCACAGAGATCTTTGGCCTGTATGAAGGAGCTGTTCCTCTCATGGGCAACTTTACAAACTCTCTGTCAAATGGATTAATTAATGTGTGGAGCATGCAGAAGTGAAGCACATCCTTTGTAGCGGAAGCACATCTCTGGTTTGAGGCTCTTGAGAAACTAAAAATAGTATTGCTGATTCTTTACCTTTAGTTTCACAGGTGAAAATTTCAAGTTGGTAAACTTGAATTAGCTTCTTAGCTTTG
Source organism: Indicator indicator (assembly GCF_027791375.1). Taxonomy (NCBI): domain Eukaryota; kingdom Metazoa; phylum Chordata; class Aves; order Piciformes; family Indicatoridae; genus Indicator; species Indicator indicator. Next base: position 23,717,981 of record NC_072017.1, on the reverse strand, counting down.
AAATAAAGGAGAAAATGCAGGATTCTGGAGGAGGTGGAGTTCTAATGTAGTAGTTGATTGCAAATACCTTAACTGATAGAAAATAATCAACAGCTGACTTCCTGCTGTCTCTTTCTGCTCATTTTTCTCATTTTCCTCCCCAACACCCCCAGCTATTCTGCTGAAGGAAATGAATGTTACCTCCTTGGCTCAAGGTGCCCCTTGCTAGAAATCAGAACTCTAGAGCTTAACATGTCAGCCATAATATACCTGAGGGTTTTGTGGTGGTAGACATTTTGTTAATAAACCTGTGAAACAGGGTGTGTTTCATACATTTCTATTTTGTTTAGTAGCAGAAGGTTGCAGCATTTTGTTTGTCAGAAGAAAGTGGCTCAGATATGCTATGCATTGACTTCAACAGATGCCAGATATTTTGTAAGGACCTAGTAATTTCTGCAGTGAGCATTGTAAGTACTAATCCTGGTAATTCCAAGAGTTTTGAAATTTTTGCCAGTTTGAATCTTCTGATATAAACTTTTTCATACCTACATTTTAACGACGTCATCTAACGAAGCATAAACATATGGTGGTATTTTGGAGTACATCATAAGCACACAGCGAGAGTGGTTCCTTTTATTCATAGCACTAAATCAAGGAGCTGTCCTTCTATTATGCATACCATGGCCCAGAACACTGAGTGACACAAGGCAGGCAAGTGCAGCAAGCTGCTCTTTACAAAAGGGGCAGCTGAGGGAATTTGGCAGGCCATCTGCATGGTGTCATGACACTGTGGGGGTTTACTTGCTTTAGGTGAGGAACTGGAAATGGTCTGATGCTGTGGAGAACTCCCCCTTTCTGCCTGTAAGAGGGCATGTACTTAAGTATAACTGGAGTTTTGCATGGGGAGTTGGAAAAGAAAGGCTTTTTAGTCTGAGAGCAGGTATGCATGACTGTGCTATTGAAGCACATACATGAAGATGAAAATGCACGGTGCAATCAGTTAATAAAAAGTAAATTAACAATAAAAGTAGCCTGCAATTTTGTAAAAATTGCCATTGTATGTTAAAAGCTTTTTCATAAGGAATAAGTTCCATATTTGTCTGGAGCAAACACATGTCCTGTCTAATAACTAATATTACATATCATATCTGTAAAATGGCCTAAATACAGGAGGTTACTGCTCCAGGATAAAAAAGGTGCTTCATTAAGTGACACCAAAACATTTTGAGGGGGACTAAAGAGGGTAGAATATATCCCAACTGGGAGGAGTGAAAAACATGAACAAGAGAGTGATGCTCCTTTGATATGGAAGTGTTGGTTCTGTCCTGAAGCTGCTGTTTGGCTGTTCCTGTTATGTTAGTGATTTCTGTTTTAATCTCTCCTTCTTAAGATTTGATAATGGACCCTGTGGTATGGGAGAGAAACCTTGTTCCCCTGCTCTACACATGATGACTGTGTATAACTGCAACTTCACCCTGCAACAACATGCTTAAGTACCTTTAAGTAGTGTGTTGCCTTGCTCTTTTTATTTCTTTGCATCATATTTTCACAGTCATGCATTGTGGCTTGTGGAAATGCTGTTCAGTAACATTATAAATTAGGTATTCTTAGAAAGCTAGTATATCTAGATTAAATTCTGGATAGTTTGCCTATGCTTCCAAGTTTTAGGTGAAGTTTCATCTCTTAGAGAATGAAGTTTTTAGTAAGTCTGGGAATCAATAGCAACAATACTTTTTCTCCTTATATAAAACTGAAAGCCAGTCTTGGTGTGTTACTCAAGCGAATGCTTGGTAAAAGGATTTTGAAAGAGGTGCATGTAGTTAAGTTTTCGAGAGGGACTTCCCCAGTGCCTTATCAGTTTTAAAGTAGCTTTCCACCTGATGCATCTAAACTGTGTATTGCAGTGTTTGCTTTTCCACATTATTAGTATTTGAAGCAGTCTGGTAAACTACTCTGTAGATAGACTGTACGGTTTTGCATATTGAACCCTCTCTGTCTTCGTATGCTGGCTTAAAGAATGGTGTTGGAAGCTCATATGTAAACTGCTGTGCTTGGAAGTTGATACTCAAAGATTATACTTTGATTTTAAATATTTGGGCTGAAATTCACAAAGGAGAAGAAATGTGAAGTCCAGGCTGATGTTTTCCACTATTGTGTCAAACTTGAGTTTTGCAGCTTTTGAGTCAGGAACTAACGAACTTCTCCCTGGCATCTTTTCAGGGCAGGTGGTATCAGGTGTGCTCTCCAGACCAAAGAGAGTGAATTGAAGGCAGACAATTACTACTTTTTTAGGTCCTAGGTCTCTTTTTTTGGGTATTTTCTTAGCTTTGATTATAGGTAATGTTCCTTTTCCTGGTTGTTTTTTTTTTTTTTTTTTTTTTTTTTGATTTGTTTTTTGTTTTGTAGGGTGGGGTAATTTTATGTACTTAATGGGTTCTGTGTAAAGGTTCCTGTGGGCTGTTAAGATCTACCAAGCAAACCTGTGTCTTAGCTGTCCTACAGGCCTGTACTTCTTACATTATAAAAAAACAAAAAAACAAAACCAAACCTTAGCAGGCTTTGGTTAATGCAGAAGCAGCAAAAGGCATCTCCCATAGTACTTGTAATTATTTTGCAGGTCAAACTTACCAGCAGTCACAGGGCACTTTCATGCATTTTGCTGAACTGTTCTAACTTTTTTTGTCAAGTTGGAAGTTTTTGGCTGTGGCTGTAAGCAGAAAAAGGAAATGGTTGGGTGCAATGATACTTGACAAGAATGTAACTTCCTATTGCCCTGAGCTTAGCAGCCCCACTGTGCTTCCTGCCAGTGCCTCCCCATTCTCTCAGGGCAGGAGGCAGATACCCTGAGCCAGAGAAATAGTGCATTGCCCTGACATGTGAAAGTGAAACACTTGAAGAAGGGTTGCTACTGAATTCACATAAATTGTCCATTTGTTACTCATCTTGGGGAGATTTTTTTGAGTAAAACGGTGTCCTTGATGAAAAGAACTTTTGACAGCTAAAAACGTAATTGCAATTGACACATTAGAAAAGCAAGGTCTTTTTTTTACTTGGGTCTGTTGTAATTGTCCTGTAGACACTCTACAGGAACAGGAAAAAAAAGTTCATTGTAATTCTTAAGAGAATTAATTTAGTTTCAGGAGGGTATGCTAGAATTGGTATTTGTTTCTTCTGGAATGCCTGTCTCTTCCTTTTTTATTTTTGTAACTATGCTAGCACAGGACTATGCTTAAAACGAGCTCTTTCCACTAAAATTTCTGCTATGATTTTGATACTGTAAAAACAGAATTAAATGCTCTACTACCTAGAAAGTAAAAATAAGTATGCTCTGAGGGTACCAGGCAGGTGGGGTTGTGGTCTGTCATCTGCTTTTCCTAAGGTTCTTTTACCCTACCTCTTCAGAGGGCCATGCTGTGAAATTTTACTGCTTTCAGTAAAACTCTTTGAAAACAGTGGGTAGAACTCAGTCACTTAATTTTCGTGGTATTTCAGCACAAGGCTTGTAGTTAGTGCTTTGCTTTTAGCTGGAGAGGCAATGTGCTGACATTGGAAGCCTTTTTCTAGGTACTTCTCCTTGCACTCTTTCTCTAGGGTTCACGTTTTCAAAGTGTCTGAAAAAGGCTGTGAGCGGCGTATCTTCAAGTGAAAATGTTTCATCTTCAGTTTAGAGACTCTGGGCAGGAGGTTGGATAAATTGTGTGATCTTTCAAAGGAGTCCTCTTGAAGTGATTGAACTGAGAGTTGAGCAACCTTCTTCAAAAAGCAGGCGTTTATTTACATGTATCAAGTAGCCCAGGGTGCTTTCAGGTTTGACTACCTTTCTTAATGCTTATTAATTAAGTAAGATAGGCAACCTTAACATTTCAGAAATTATTTGTGATCTTAACATCAGTTGAAGAACAAACCTAGGTTTGTTATGCAGGTATTTTAAAGGGGTTGGGTGTTCAGTTGTTTGGTGTGTTGTAGGGTGCTTTTTTTTGTTGTTGTTGGTTTGTTAGGCTTTTTAAAAAGGATTTGGCAGCTATAGGGTAAGCAAATTACTCAAAAATGAATTTGACTAAAAAGTTTTGAGGTTTAAAAAAGGAAAAAAATAACATGAATTGCTCTGTGTGTCTTTGGGATTTGTTTTTATTTTGAATACTTACGAAGTAGAACCATTCTTTAAAAGGACTTGTAATGCAGTATTTTCTCATAAGCCCAGAAGTCCAGGATCTGGTAATTCAAGATAAAACATTAAGAATGCCAAGGCTCCTGAAGGAGCCAAAAGTGTGTTTCTATTAAGCAAGTGACTTTTAAAATTTGTTTTGGGAATAACTTAAAAGAATGAACTTTATTATTTCTGTGATTTTAACAGTTTAAACAGAAGATTGATGACTTCTTAAAAAACATTAAACAATAAAGAAGCTTAAAGTCAAACTAAAGGTTGTATTTCAGAGCAATTATTGTTGTCTTAAATCTTCATTGTTGTCTTATGAAATATTTCACAATTAATAAGCAGTTGTTAAAATTATGTGAAGCAGAAAGGAAAACTGGGGTGAATATTCTGCTTGCCAGGATATTTCGGATTTGCTGGTAGAGGTGGAGATACTTCAGAAGAAAGTATTTGATGTGTATGTTGAACCAGTGGGCCTCATACACTGATCCAAAATAAATAACTTGGATATTTCTCAGCCTAATTTAAACAAGACTTTTCTGGGTCCACAGGCAGTTGCAGATTCAACTTATGCCACATGGGTACCTGATTTGCATGCCCAACTGTCTAACTCACATGTTGTTTTCCTAGGACTGTGCTTCATAGTTTCTAGGAGTTTATAAATCTTGATTTTTTTTTTTTTTGTTGTTGTTGTTTGTTTTTAATTTTTGACTTTGTTCAGGCAGATTGTCTGTCTAAGATATGAAAAAAAAAACCACAACAAACTAATTTCCCTGAGTTATCTCTAGAGAACGTTGGCTATTGCCTGAGATCTGTGTGGCTAAAGGATTTTCAAAGAAAAGGCTTCAGAAAACAATTGCAAATTAACTCAACTCATTGTGAATTAATTTCTTAATTTAGTGCAGATTTCAGTTATTCAGAAATTGAGGACTCGTTTTATAGGAGGGAATAATTCCATTCTGCTGTTAAACTTGTTTTGTTGTGTTACTGCTGGTGCTAACGTGCAAACCACAGACTCATCTGGAGAAGAAAGCCTTTTCACCAGGGTGCTTGCTACAGGGCTTTGTGCCTCAGTGCTCATCTTCTCTGATAGATTTCATCTTGAGTCTTATTTTACTTTTGTTGTGGTCTGCATTTATCTTTATTGGACGTTGTTCAAGGATACTGTTTGGGTGTGAGGATAGGGAGAATAGCCATTTTTTTTTATCTGCATCTTTCTGTTTACATCCCATTGAGAAATGCAAATTTAATAGCACTATGCTGTGAGGTGCTGTGTGCTTGGTCATTGCAATTTGGTTGTAGTTTTGTAATAAAACTGAAGCACTGCTGGCTTAGGTGGCTGTTCTGCAAAGGGTTTGTGTAAACATCTTTGCAGAATTTTATGGGAAGAGGGAGCACAGGCAGCGAGAGAGGGGAAGGTTACTCAGAAAGACAACTAATGGCATGGGAAACACCAGGGCTAGAGGAAAGGAGCAGAGGAAAGGAAGCTGCTAAATTTGCTGGATGAGAGCAGTGCAAGAGGGGTGAATGAAAGTAATGAAAAGTGCCAAGCAGTAGTTATGAAGATTAAACTGCGGCTCCTGAAAGACATCCAACAGCTTTGAAAGAGGTGATAAAACTGTTTAGAAATACGAAATCAAAACTCTGCTCTGGCAGGGGAGCTGGACTAGCTGATCTTTCAAGGTCCCTTTCAACCCATAATGTTCTGTGATCAAGGTAACTGCTGAAAACAAACAGGAGTATTTCAAATTATTTTTTTTGTAACCAAATGTAACTTCTGTAGCCAGAAAGAGCCATCAGAAATGACATTCACCTTGCAACAATGTTACACAGCTTACGCTTTACACAGTGAGCTCAGCTTACCTACCTATCTCTCTTTTGCACTGCGTTTGAAATCAAATATCAGCCTATTAAGACTTTGGTAGTGGCAGCTCTTGGCTATGTGCTACTTTGCCAATTTTAGAAACAAACAAACAAAAAAGATTGCTACACCTGTTAGCCTCCTTAAATCATGAATTTGGTCATAAATCATGGGATTTGTTTTTAGAGAAATTGTCTCATCCATATAGCTACAGCATATAAAACCGGTGTGCATGCATGTATGTTATCTGATGGGTAACACCATTTTGGCCTTTCCTGCTTTCCACAGTCAGTCCCTTATGGTATATAGCACAGTTTAGAGGAAACAAAGACAACCAGCCCTCTTCCATAAGCAGCACAACTCCCTGGTAAAGCATGTAAGCAAATTCCTAACTATGGGTTGCCAATCCCAAGCATTCAGACTCCCATAGTGAGTCAGTCCTCCCGCTCTTCTCTAAACAATGCAGTGCTAAAAATATCAGTCTTTTGCCTTCTAGGTTTCCAGTGGTTAAAATTCACATTTTCCCCCCTTCTTTTAAATGCCAGACTTTTTTTTTTTTCTTTTCCCTCTTTAAAAAAAATAAGTGTTACCACATCAGTCTTTGGTCAGTGTAGGGCATGAGAAATCCTGTAAGTCTCTGGAGCTGAAGTGGTGAGTGTGGCAGGGCTGAGGCCATGGGAAGCCATGCAGGAGCCACATTTCTCGAGGTGCTGTTTTCAAAACTATTGTATATCTTTTAGGAGCTGCAGTTTAATCTTTTTAACTACTGTTTAGCACTTTTACCACTTTGGTAAATGGGAGGTTGAGAGAAGGACTGGGGAATGTGACAAAGCTTTGTATCAGCTGTGCAGAAGACTTTGGTTCAACTGCTGTTTCTATTTCTATGTCAATTTCCTCTTACCTCACTGTTTTCAGTTGTTAAAATTATTTCTTTGCATCAACTATAATTGGAACTATTAAAAGTACTTGAGTGTGTTTGTTCTTGTACATGTGGATTTCATCCTCTTCATCTGCTTTTGCTTCTTAGGTGTGGTCTAGAAGAATTATCTAACAATAGTCAGTAAATGAGAGTTTTAAAATTAATTTCTCAGGTTCAGTTTACACATAAAAACTGTGATTTCCTCTACAATGTGTGCACATGTTTGTATCTCAAAACCTCATTTTGTGCATTTGTTAATATTCCTGCCCTGAATGTACTAAGTGCCAAAAAGTCAAATTTTACTTTCACCGATATACTGAAAAATAAAACAGTACCACCTAAGGAGATTAAATCATGAAGGACCTCTTGTGCATTAAAGAATCCAGTCCTTTTTTTCCTGCTGCTTCCAAGAAAACCCTGTAACCATAAAGAAAAAGACCAGACAATAAAATGCCTTCCCCTGATTTGCTTTTTCTTCATCTACTGTGAACAAAGGGCACAAAAAAAGAAGAAAGGACGCCAAGCAGCAATTGCCATTAGTCTCATCTGTAGACATTGATGTGTGAATCATTAGATAGCATGCACCCTAGGATAATATAAAGTAATCAAAGCAATGAAATAAAGACGCAAGGAAGACTTGAAGGAGCTATACAAGAAAAAGGATGTGTGGGATAAACTTCTTTCCAGACAGTGTCCCTTTGCTTCTGCTCAGATGCAGCTCATTCTGTAGATTGAGATTTTTTTTTAAATACATTTTTAGATGAATTAACTGAGTTTTGCAGTTTTATTAAAATAAATTTTAAAATTGCAACAATGCCAAAAAAACCCAATACAAACCCCAGCATTTTTTTTTTTCCAGAAGATTTGGTCTTTTGTTTGGATTTTTAGGGGAAGTAGTTCTCTTGTATTTTTTGGTGGCGAAGTATGAATAAATCTGTTATGAAGAAAGATCTTTTTCTGTTGCACTGTGGGAGAAATAAAAGGGTCTTTGCTCCTTTGGAACAAATGTTTGTGTATAATATACATTGCATATAAATACTGGATTCTGGGGCTGTGAATAAATACATAAAATTATGCTGACCTGATTGTTTACCTATTTTTACTAATTATATTAAAGAGTAACAGAACAGTAAAAGAAGTGAAGGCAAAACAATTCCAAGTATTAGCATCCCCTTTTGTTAGTGCCACATCAATAGGACAGCCAAGTATCCTTTCCTGCAGAAAGAAGTGTTGTAAAAAGGCTGGAACTTCTCCGTGTTCTCTCATGTCCATTTCCCTATGATAAGCACCTCTTTGAATTCTCAGTGGAGGCAATGCAGCTTTTACAGCTCACCCTCCCTTGAAAAAACAATCAACCAACCAAACCCACAAAAGAACCCAAACCAACTGAACAACCAAAACCAACCAAAATCCCTACCCCAAACAAACTGCTGGCTTAGAGTTACACATTTTTCTGCTTGCAGACATTTCCTTCATCCTGCTCTTCCATAGTGTCCCCAGTCTTCCTTACACTACCTTCCCCTCCAGCCCCTTTTTCCCTGTTCTGAGAGTTGTCTGCATGCTCAGAACCTGTCCCTTTCTGCTGCATGTTTTCAATGAATTGAGAAGATGAGTGGGAGCGGGCTGGAGCTGCAAGTGTCTTGGACCCAGCCTTTCTTCACCCCCCATGAGCCTGTCCCCCATCTTTCCCTCCTGTCTTGGGTGACCATGTGGATCCCTCCCTTGCCTCCCCAGAGTATCAGCTGTTTTTTCCCTTTTTTTTTTTTTTTCCTGAAGAAGGATGATCTAGAGTGTCAGTGTTTTTAAATAGTGTGAGGATGCAGAGGAGGAAGGGCATTGAATTGTTGGGCTGCAAAGTGATAATGGAGCCAGTTAAGCTATTTTTTGGTACAAATGCAGTTACTACTGTTCAAACTAGTTGCTGCTTCTGTTTCTCTCTGGTTCTGTTCACTTGTTCAGAATGTACTCTGAAATGTCAGAATTAACCTGCTGTATCAAAATTTATTACTCAGAACTCATTGTTTAGGTGATCTGCTTGAAAAAAGAGAGATGTCATTGAGTGTGGCTTTGCTGGCATGCCTAATGTGACATTAGCTGATTTGAAGAGTACATGGAAAAAAGGCTTTTTCTGTTTTGATGAGGGATCTTTCTCCATATTTGTTGTTCCAAGATTTCCATTCTTAGGCTGATATTTGTGTGTCTTTCTCAGGCCTGTTACATTCTCATTAAATGACTCTTTTGGACATGCTGTCTGCAGCCAAAGAAGAAATTTTCAGCATAATTTGAGATGAATCTCATCCAAAAAAGTAAATCTTTTGTTTTAAAAAGTGCCTTCACCTTTTACATATCTTAATAAATGTCCTTTGATATTTATTTCCATGTCAGATCCCCTGCAGAGATCTGAGTGTGTTGAATTGTGTTTGGAGAGTGGGTATATAGAAGAGTGTTCTGCTAGCTTCCAACTGACTTAAAGAGACTGGACGTTACACATTGGAGATGTTCACTCCTAATGTAGATGGGCCTGTCCCTTTCTCTTCATAGTGGTGGGCTGTAAAATGTATCCTGGGTGTTCAGGTGAAACAGGCAGAATGATCCCCTGCCTGTTCCTCCTATTCTGACTTTTCATCTACCCCTTGAGAAGAAAACTCCCAACCCAACAGCGATGGATTTCTTTTTCCAGTAGTCCTGCCATTGAATAAACTCAGCTCAAAGTTATTTTTTTGGTGCTACTGATAAGCCATGCATGCCTGGAGCTGGCCAGCAGTCAGGGTTATGAGCACAGCACCAGTAGGAATGTGGCTGTTCTGCTTTTGGGACCAGGTTTTGGGCTTGGAGTGGTTTGGCAGCTTTTATGGGGTGCAGAGCAGAAGCTGTGGGTGTCTTGTAACCACTGTCCTGTTCCTGGGGCTGCTGGGGAGCAGCGTGCAGGGATGCTCTAAAATCACCTCCATACTCAGGAGTCAGCTTAGAGCCTGCAAAGTTCATTCACTGAGGCTTAGCTTCAGCTATCCCAGGTCCAGGCTACCTTCTTCAGAAGCAATGGGTTGGCAGCCCTAGGATACTGCTAGCTGTTGCCTGCCGTTGCAGAGATTTTCCTGCTTTCTGATTAGTAGAGGGTTGGCTGTTACTGTTGTACTGTTAAGAACCAATGCTACAGCATGACCTGGTTCACCGAAATGAAGTGAAATGCATCTTGCTACATCCACAGCTGGATTTCCACCCAGTCAGTGTTTTTGGTGTTGTTGCAGAGAGTGAGGGTTGAGAGGAAAAGAGCTGATGCTGCTAGAGCTCCCCAGAAGGAAGATTAGTAAGTCTTGGAGAGCTGCTGCCAATGACATGAATTGGCACAGAGGAGCACAGCTTCTTGCCCTTCTTGGTAAAGGTTTTTCTGGTGGGAAAAGATATTTCATTGGTACCTTTTAAGATTTTTAGAAGCTTAAGTGGTGAATGAGGATCAGGGTGATACTGTAGTGCATAAACCATTGGCTTAATTTTTATTTTGTCATATATGTGTATGCATATACAAAGAGGATCTGGGGACCCTTAAGCAATGTGCTTCTCTCAGATGTCTTCTGGGGCTTTCACTGCTATAGTAATTTTTTATTTGTGTGTGCTCAGCAACACTGCTTAGACTTCCCTTATGGATGCATCTCTGAGGCTGACTTTTGGAAGGGTATGAAGGTGCTGTTTGCTGTGTTTCTTGGCAAGAGTTGGCTGGGGCAGAGACAAGGTGTTTGGAAAGAGTGTCAGAGACTGTCATTCACTCATGCTTTGTAGTTCTGCGTTATCTGTTCTTTTGTTGCTTTTCCTGACTGGTAGTAAATTGTGATGTCCCTATTGGTTTGGAATACATCATCAGAATTACGTAGGTACTTTAATATATTAAAAGTATAATATTGTAATATATTAAAAGTATAATATTGTAGAACTAGATTGGAAAGTTGGGGACCAGTTAACTGTACTACGACACATTATGCAAAGCAGGTGGATGACTAATGAGACCACAGTCCATTCCTTGCAAAATCTCATCCTTGCTAGGATGCTTGTTGGCATCATACAGTAAAGATGAAGCTGGTTCTGACTATACAACATGCAGACTGCTTCTGGGGAAGTTTTTAACAGCATCACAGTGTGTCTGCAGATGTAATGAACAACTGCTGGGCTTGTTTTTCACCACTGTGGTTGCTGGGACTTATGGAGGACAAGGTATATTTGAGAAAGTGGTGAAGATACCCTGGGATTTCTGTCTACTCTGTTGTGGAGTATTGACTCATGTTGAAATAAGCTAAAAATGTGCTGCAGCTGATGGGAATTTTGTTGTTGGCAAAGGAAAGATGATGATGTTTGTATTTCACATTATTTTTCACTCTCTTTTACATATAATAAATGAGTTGGTTTTGGCATTAAAGCCACAGCTAGGCAAGCTCTTCTTTTGATGTTGGCTTCTTCACAAGCTATTTATTCCATTACCTATGCATCTCTCAGGTGTGCTTATACTGGTGCTTGTGTGAATGTTGAATTGATGAGACTGGGAATCTGCTCCATAGCGATGTAATTTTCATTGCCAAGGACTTTAAGTTGCTTTTGATCTACAGTTCACTTTGCAGCTCCATAAAGCACAGTATATCAGTGTGACTGAGGGGGTATGTGTAAGGAAGTGAGGTTGTCCAAGCCAGCACTGCCTCTAAAATGGGATACTTCTAACTGTGCTTTTACTGGCATAAACATTCCAGCATGTGCTGTTGTATGGAAACCTTCTGAAAAGGTCAGGCTTATGGCAGCAAGAGGAATGTAGGAAAAGATTTGGAAACAGAGTGTGTTTAGAATATAAAGTCAGAGCCTGCAGCATATCTTCCTGCCATGCAATATATAGCATCATACCTGCTAAATATTAATTGTGGCTGCTTTTCCCTTTTTTGTCAGCTTCTCGGCAAAGATGCCTCCAAATGGGAATGCCTTACATTTTCACCCGTCAGTTCTGCATTTTGGAATGCAGTGAGTATCTTACATGATGATTATTTTGACTAATAACAAAGCAGGGAATCACAACTATACTGGGTTACATTTGATTATGCCATCCTCTGAAAAAAGAAGAGAAATAGAAGATAGGGATGTTTCAGAGATGCACAGGATGAATGTGTAAGATCCTGGGTTGTAGGATGTGTTAGCTTAAAGCAAAAGCTTCAACAGAATCGTTGCTTTAGCTGATAAAACAAGACTTCTGTTATTTAAACTTCTTTGACCAAAGCTTTGAGTCTCATAAGTTTGCCTTTTTTATTTTTTTTTTTTTTTCTTTGAGCTCTTGTTGACTCAAATGAGTTTTGGCTAAGTGCACCAATCACATCCTGAGATGTGAGAGGCCTTTGTATACAAAAGGGCAAAATTTGCTTGGCGTGTTTCCAAAAAAGAGTTACAACTAGGAAGTTGTTGCATATCAACATGTTTTAGTGACTTGTGTTTGCTGTTTTTTGTGCATTGCCTGTGCTTACAAAGTGAATAATTTGTTTCTCTTTTCCTTCCCATTAGATTACTGGGGCTACCCAGAGCTAAAATGCTGCATGCCTACAACCCTAGCAGAGATAGAGAAGTTGTAGTGAATTCTGTGTTTACAGCTACTAGACAGTTTCATGTGTCTCCTGCTCATAGCCGGGTGAGTGTTGATGTACTTTTGGAAACTATGTAATGGCCAAGTGCCAGGCCTTCATGCTTCTTTTGGCCTAAGCTTTTCGTTCTATGTTTTCTCTTAGTGCTTTTTTATAGGACCTCCAACTTTTTTCGTCTTACTTGCATTTTTTTTTTTGCTTACTTCCACTTAGACTGGTAAGGAAGAAGGCATGCAAGACCTACAGTAGGAAATGTGTTTTACAGTAACAGAGGAGGAGTTCTTTAGTATTCCAGAGGCTGTTTAAATCTTACTCTGCTCTGAACAGCATTATGCAGTAATCTGCAGGCATGTGGGTATTTTACAGCCTTGAAATTTCAGTGTTTTGAATGATCATTCATATTCCTCAAGAAATGAATAACCCAGCAGTAAAATGCTTTCTGCGTTTTGCATTGCAATTATGAGCATATTTACCTTATGATCTAAGAAAATTGTTTTAACTCTTGATTTTTTTTGAATGATCTCTAACAATATAATACATACTAAGACTGAATCACTATGATCTCAGTTTGTTGAAGCCCAGATTTTATCCTCTGATGATGTGCAAAAGGTTTTTATTATGTTTTCATCTGATTAGTGTTTTTACTATGGATGGATGGGTTTGAATGGACATGCAGACATAAATGCCAGTATTCTTTGAGTTAGACATATTTAGTCACTAATTGTTTCCCAGGTTCATCTTTGACTCATTTGACTGTGTCTCTCAGTGGGGATCGATTCACTTTGTAATAGCTGTCTAAATGTGGGGAAACATTTTTGTGCACACAGAGGCTTTTGGTGCTGCACAATTAACTTGCACAAAAAGGAGTATTGACTGATGAGACCTGAACTAGCTGAGGAACTCCAGCCATAATATGGGAAGTTGTTGCATGGTCTCAGCTCTTCTCCATAGTAAGAGTGAAGAGCTGTGGACAGATGAAGCTTCTCAGAGCTGAGGTTCTGCTTAGTGGAATATACAGATAGGAATGCACACTGGAAATGTTTCTTGGACCATGAGACTGAATGGTGATTGATGTGGTCAGTGGCACTGAGCAAGCAATCTTCTTTGTGGTCTCTTGCAGGTGATTCCAGCAATGGGAAAAATTTCTTTTAGAGTACTCTTCCTGCCAACAGAAGAAGGCAGTATTGAAAGCTCATTATTTATAAATACCTCATCTCATGGAGTACTTTTGTATCAGGTAACTACTCTTATTTTTAACTTAAGCTTTTGTGGTTGAAAAAGTGATTTTCATGCATTTTGATCGTAGAGACTTCTGAAATTTGTTGAATTCTTCATACAAATCATGTAATGTTTACAACTCATCTGTTTTTACCAGATATTGCTAGTCTCTTGATCTCTCATACATGTGTATGATTAAAATTACTATTGCTAGTGGGGCTAATCATGGCAGTAAAGCTAAGTTCATTCTTACACATGTTCTTAAAAGATCATGGTCCTGTCACTAATAGTTGGCCTCATTTAGTACTGCAGTCTAGACTGCACTGGAATGCATTTGTCATGGAAAAACTTTTTAGGAAATATTTTAGGTAGTTTTCAGCTACTTTGCAGTATTTTATGTAAATGTATTTGGGATGTTAACCAGAGTAAGAGATTTAGGCCCTTAAAACATGTAAGTCAAAGTAATGGTTGGGCATTAAAGCTGTCTGTTGTCTCATTAACAAGTGAATTCAAGCAGGCCTTGAGGGTGTTTTATTTTTATGAGACATGATATACTCCAAATTCTTAGCTTTTTAAAATTTGTTAATGAAAAATCTGACCATGAATTCAGGGGTTTAAAACTATGCCAGCTTTAATCAACCATCCAGCTATTCCATTCTTTGATACTGTGCTGGAAAACAAAGCTCCTTAAAGTGAAGTGTAAGTAAGTTCAATTTAGATACATGGAATTTAATACAAAAGTTACATTTATCTTGCATTTATTAGAAGTAATGCCACATTTGGCAGGAACAATTTCATCAAGGATGAGGGAAGAGTGTATTATAGACTGGCCTTTTGTTTTGGACATCTTTACTTTCCTTGCATGCACTCTTGACCCTTTGATTTATTGCCCAGTCAGCTCAGCTAGGGCCTTTTATCAAAAAGTTGCAGGGAAGTACTTGTGTCACTGAAAAATCAGTTTGTCTCCTGTTTGGCTGCAGCTAAAATCAGTAATGGACTGGTTTTCATGGACAGTTTCACCAACTACCTCAAACAGAGGGAGTAGCTGCCCATGTTTTCAGCTGAGTTTCGAAAGGGGGCGTAACAGCAGTGGTTGATGCACAGTTGCAGTGCTCCTGAGAGCACAAAAGCTTTGAAATATGTTTGGTGTTTCTAATACATTTATGCAAAAGTATGTACAGAAGATTTACCCAAATGGAGAAGAGGGAACCATCATAGTCAAATGTACTTTGTAAATGCCTCCATTAAAAAAAAAAAAAAAAAAAAGAAAGCATATTCCCTTTGACCTGATATTTCCCATCAATAGTCAGAGATCTTTGGTGAACACAGAACATGTTGCATTATCCCCTTAATGAAAAAACAATTTTTGTGTACAAGTAAAAAACCCCAAGACGTTTTTCTTAACCTCTAATGATTTTAGTGGTTTAGTGTTGGGGTTTTTTTGGTTTGTTTTTTTTTTTTTTTTTTTTTTTTTACCCCTGTTAACTTGCATCTCACTGTCATAAACTAATCTTGGTGGAGTGGAGTGGAGTATAAATGCAGTAAAAACGTTCAGTGTGCAGATCTTGCCGTGTTCTGGAAACTGCAGGCTTTTAAAAATGATAAAAAATTGTTTTATGTAATTTTAAAGGAAAAGCCTTTGAATTCAATATGCAATTACACTAGTAATAAAATTTTTCCAGAAATTACTGCATTGCCAAGTATGTGTATTATAATTGCCTGAAGAATAATAACAGAATTTATGGTCCTGGTGAATGTTTTGGTTTGGTTTTGTTGTATTGCCTGAGTGAAGATACTTAAGTGCCATTTTTATGTGTAGTTGCTTTCTATGTTGGAACTTTAGAGATAGAAATTGTCTTTTAAGAAAGAACCTAATGTGATAATCCAGTCTGTTTCTTGGAAAGATTGTTATTATTAACAAAGCAGTTTTGTATGTTACTGTGATAACTGAAATACTAGATGTTGATTTAATGACTACTTTTTTTTTAACGCCAGGTTTTTGGAACGGGAACTCTGACATCTCCTTCAGAGGAATCTAGAATTCAGCTAACAAATGCCTACTTACTGCTTCCACACATTCAAAACATTCAGGCATCATACACGCTGGTACAGTATGCATTTCAAATGGAGATGAAACATAAATCTTCTAAGACAAAACATTTTTGTCCTCAGGTTGTTGAGATAAAAGGAACGTTAGCAGAAACTCCAAATACCAGTAACTGCAGGAGAGAGGTTGTGTGATACAGGGCTAGTGCAAATGCAGCAACGTGGATTTAAAAGGCGTAACTATTTCAGTTGAAAGAAGTTTTAATTATTTCTGTCGTTTGGTTACAATTGCAGGTATTTTTATAGTCTTCTGGGCCATACAGAACCTTTTCAAGTGAATAACTAACTGGAAAAATGGATCTTTCAAATTTCCTTTTGTACTGTATAAAGATTGAGTTTGTTCAGAAATGTATTTAGAAAATCTTAGTACATAAGAATTTAATCTTTTGTGTAAATGTAAGATACATTGTTTGCCTTCATGATGTCTTCTATCTGAGAAAAATTTGCAGCTTAGATTGTCTTTTTCAGTCTGCTACCTGTATGTTAGAGCAATCTTGCCTATACCTGAGGATAATGCACAATTTTCTTCTTTTTCTGTGTACCAGTAATCATACATGTATGGGTGTATACAGAATCTTGTGAAGGAACCAAAAATTTTCTGGGTTTGTAATTTGAGGTGCTAGGGTAAAACTGAGAATGGTTTTTTGGATGCCGTTCATGACATGTCTCTCTGCATCTTCACATCTGGCTTGATGGGTTGTTGTCAAGTGTTGGTCTGAAGTTTGGATGTGAACTGCTGGTTAGCAGTTTCTAAGCAGCAGAACTCCTAAGTGGAGAAATTTTGGGGAACATGTGACATTTTCCTTAACTGTATACTGAGGAACATTTTCCTGTGCTTGCTTTCTCTAGAGTGCAAGTGTGAGGTCATTGTTGGCAGTGCAGCATGGTGCCACCTGGCACCAGTCTTGTTGCAGGACATGAGTTGTGAGAGAGTGTTGACTCAGTTCTCCTAGTTGTGGGTGTAGTTTTCCGGTGCTGGACTCTTAACTGAGGACTTACTCTTGTGTTGACCGAATGTTACCACTTTGGACAGAAATGCTGCAGCAGTGAGCCAGGCTCCTCATCTGTGAAGGTGGTAGACAAGATCTAAATACTGCAGAGGAGCTTATGGCTCAAGTTTGAGTTCCTTTTGGAAAAATACTGCTCTGCAGACAGCTGTTTTCTCCTGAAGTACCTCCCTCAATGCAACCTACTGATATCCTGGTCCACATGCCATAAGAATTGGCATGATTCTGTCTTGTCCAGTTTATATTTTAGGCTCAGAAGCCATGGAAGGAAAAGGAAGTCTGTGAGGTCTGAGTGAGTGACTACGTGTGCAAACTTAAGGATATTAACTATTAAACATACAATGGAAATCTGTAGTGAAAAAGCACTTAAAGCAGTTATACTCACTTAACAGTGCTTGTTTGCTTTCCCCTGTTTATTTTTAACTGAAGTGAAATACCAGTGTAAGTTCAGGATAGCATAAGCCTCATTTACATATCCCTTATCATCCTGGGATGGATGAGCTATAATCTTGGATCACAATATCTAGTTCAAAATGATGAAGATATCCTACCTCTGAAGTCTACTGATACTGCTTGGAAACTGGTTAGAAAGCTTCTATTGTTTCTTGTTGTGAAGGTGTTTGTGTTTAAGATGTTTGGTAATACTGACAGCCTTGATTGTTAAGGCCAGAAAGCATTGTTTAGTCTCATCTCATGCTTGGTAAAATGGCTTCTCATAAGCTCTCATATTATTACCATAGCCCCACATACCTCTTCTTATTCCTCTGATCATTGGCTTCCAATCTGAATTGCTTTGTGGGTGGTTTGTTAAGATATGCATTTATTTTCTGTTAACTTCTGCTTCTGACATACCTAGGAGCACTGCTAGGTGGTCCTGAATGTTTCAGCCTTTGTTTTGCAAAGCTGAATGGTCCATGCTCTGTAGTATCTTCTTCAGTGATGAGATGTCTGTTTCTTAACCAAACTGACACCACCTTTCTGCAGTTTCTCCAATTTGTAAAAATGTCTTTTCAGTGCGAATGGCCAGAATTACATTTATAGGCGTATGGGATGAACTGTTGTCTCTACAGAGTATTTATGTGGAAAATATGATCATAGAATCGTAGAATGGTCTGGGTTGGAAGGGACTTCTGAGGGTCCAACCCCCTGTGCCGTAGGCAGGGGCATCCTCAACTAGATAGGTTGCCCAGAGCCCTGTCAAGCCTCACTTTGAATATCTCCAGGGATGGGGCCCCAACCACCTCCCTAGGCAACCTGTTCCAGTGCTCCATTACCCTCACAGTACAGAACCTGTTCCTAACATCCAATCTAAATCTGCCTTTTTCTAGTTTGAAGCCATTGCCCCTTGTCTTATCATTACAGGCCTTTGTAAACAGTCTCTCTCCATCCTTCTTGTAGGGCCCCTTCAGGTACTGGAAGGCTGCTATTAGGCCTCCCCGGAGCCTCCTTTTTTCCAGGCTGAACGACCCCAGCTCTCTCAGCCTGTCTTTGTAGCAGAGTTGCCAACCTCCTGATCATTTCTGCAGCCCTCCTCTGGACCCGCTCCATCAGCTCCATGCCCTTCCTGTATCGAGGGCTCCAGAGCTGGATGCAGTACTCCAGAAGAGGTCTCACCAGAAGAGAGTAAAGTTGTAGAATCACCTTTCTGGATCAGCTGGCAACACATCTGTTGATGCAGCCCAGGATGTGATTGGCCTTTTGGGCTGCAAGTGCACACTGTCTGCTCATTTCTAGCTTCTCATGCATCAGTACCTCCAAGTCCTTTTCCACAGGGCTGCTTTCTGTCACCTCATCCCCAAGTCTGTATTGATAATGAGGATTGTTCTGGCCCAGATGCAGAACCCTGCATGTGCTCTTGTTGAAATCCATGAAGTTCACCTGAGCACACCTCTCCAGCTTGCTCAGGTCCCTCTGGATGCCATCCTGTCCCTCTGGCTTACCAACAGCACCACTCAGCTCGGTGTCATCTGCAAACTTGCTGATGGTGTATTCAGTCTCACTCTCTATACGCTTGATAAAAATATCAAACAGCACAGGTCCTAGTACAGACCTCTGAGAGACTCCACTCGTCACTGCTTTCCATCTGGACTTCAAGCCGTTGAGCATTGCCTCTAGTAAAGCCATGCTGGCTGTCTTGAATCCACCTCCATGTCCTCCATGTGCCTCAGCATGTTGTCTAGGAGGATCTTTTCCATGATATTCTCAGGCACAGAGGTGAGGCTGACAGGTCGGTAGTTCCCTACCCTTTTAAAAATGGGAGTGATGTTTCCTTTCTTCCAGTCCCCAGGGACCTTACCTGGCTGCCAGAACTTTTCAAATATCATGGAGAGTGGCTTTGCAACTACATAAGGTAATTCTCTCAAGACTCTGAGATGCATTTAATCAAGTCCCATGGACTTGTATATCTTCAGGTTCCTCAGCTTATCATGCACCTTGTCTTCACTTACAGTGGGAGGGACCATCTCACCCTGGTCTCCATCTTGTGGACCATCAACATGAGGGCAATGAGGAGAGGGTTTGCCAGTGAAGACTGAGGCAGAAAAGTTACTGAGAATCTCAGTCTTCTCCTCCTCCACTGATACAAGTTCCCCACTGTTGCTCACCAGGGGGATACATTTTCTTTAACCCTCCTTTTCTGGTTAATGTACCTGTAGAAGCCTTTCTTGTTTTTCTTTACATTCCTTGCCAAGTTCAGTTCCAGCTGTGCCTTGGTCTTCCTAACTTTGTCCCTACACAACTGGGCAACATCCCTATACTCTTTCCAGGATGCCTGTCCCTTTTTCCGTTCCCTGTGTAGTCCCAACTTGCCCTTCAGTTTGACTCAGCCATGGTGGTCTCTTGCCTTCCAAGACTCCTAAAGCTGTGTTTTGTGCCAATGGACAGAGGATCAGAGAAACGAATGTGTGTAAGTGTGGTGCTTGGGTGTAGAGGAAGGAAGGTGGTATGACAGTTTTATTGGTGTGCCATACTGATAACTGCCTGCAAAAGAACTGATGAAACTGTGCTGAATCATTATTACAGGGGCAGGTCATTAACACCATACAGAGTGAGCAGAAAGAGCTCTTTAGGGCCAGAAACTGTCCAGGGCAGAAAGTCTAGGAGACAGAAAGGCTGAAGCCTGAATAGAGGGGGAGGCTTGTTCAGTACTTGGGTTTTTTTAATGACACTGTAGCCAAACTCAGGAAGTGGTTAGAACTCTACAGTCTTGATTATGGTGCAAGAGTATCTCTGTGAAAGTCTTATGTAGAGCTGTATTTGATTGACAAAGCACCTCAGGCAGAATAATAAATTCTTCCCTGAAAAGTGACTTTGGTTCTGTTGTTGATTGGTGGCTTTTGAGCTTTCCTATGCCAGCCATCCTATTGATGCTCCATTGCTCTTTTGGTGGATGAATTCTTCCCTAAACCACTGTCACCAGCAAGACAACCTTTTTGAGGAGAGTGGAGCTCCTTCCTGATGAGATTTTTCATGTTTCAGGATTTTTTTTTTAAGTGGTCTCCATTTAATTAAAATTCAAATGTAAGTACTTGCCAAAACTGGTAACAATTTAATTTGTGTGGCTTCTATCAGACTTCTTTATTCAATTTGCACAGGATTTGAGAATGCTGAGTGTGTATGTGTGTGTGTGTATGTGAACCTATACAAAGTAGAGGCACCATGTAATGAACTGGCAGTGGTTGTACTGCTCTGCAACGCACTAACTTTTCTCCTTGTGCTGTGCCTCTCCTTTTCACTTCACCTCTGGTGCAAACATATGCTGCATAACTCAGTTCTGTGCTCTGATTCATAGAGAGTGATATTAGCAATGCAAATGGAGTTCTTACATTGCTGGGAGATGTGGATGTGGTCCTGCGTTTGTCTTGGAATCTCTGCTTCTGACAGTGTTTTCTTCTCAGACGCTTTACCTTTTCTTCATGGTTACACAGCCACCCTACCAGTGCTGTAAAAGAGTAAAACACGACAGTTATACATCTGTTGTCTGTCTTACAGAAATGAAGACCTTTTTCCTTGTAGGAAAAGTATGATTCAGATTTTTTTTTAATTATTTTTTATAGGAGTGTGGGGTTTTAAACTTCTTTGAACAATGGCATTGAATAAAGGCTAACAACTCCTTATTTAGGACCATGAAAGTTGTAGTGTTCTCTAAAGAACCACTGAGAAGGGAAGTCTAAGCATCAAGGTTTATCTGACCAAAAAATCAAATGCTGAAGTTGCACTTAATATAATCTTACTGCCTTGTTAGAACTCCACTAGCAGTGATGGTCATGAGAAGTTAGTAAGTGGTGCGTATTTTGTAATCAAATGGGGCTTTTTTTCTGCTCCCTAAAATCTGATGAGAACAAAAGCATTTGGAAAAAAGAGGTGGCAGGTGTTCACCGCCCTGTCAAGAGAGCTGACCCAGGGACAGGCTTTGGGTTGCTGCTGAACCACCTTTGCAGATGTTACATCGCCCTCTTGTGTAAAGCTCCAGTCATTTTGGAATGAAACGCATCTGAATTGGGAATGCGGAGTGCAAGTTGCTTTCCTTTTAGCAGTGTGGTTTTAAAACTGGACTCTGTGAAAAAACACTTCTGTGGTAAATCTACTTTCTGCTTAGGTGCACCCTGCCCCCTTCTGCCTGTCCTAGGGAGATACAAAATAGGATGTTGGTTACTTAAAGAAAATTCTTCACAGTTTTCTTTTTCAGCATCAAATTATTGAAATTCCTCAACGTTCAGTTGTATTGACACCTCCAGAAACTTGAACCTGCTCATACCTCACTCAGATATTTAGTTCAACATGACAAGAGAAACTCTGTGTGTGTTTGTCTGTCCGCATCAGTCTCAAAATCGCTGTCTGCTTTTGCTGCAATTAAGGCATTGACAGGGCTGTCATTCAGATTTTGTTTAATTTAGAACCAAGATATATTGTCTGAGCAGTTTGTGCAAGTAATTTGGCAGCTTTTATGAACTGTGCTTGGCTTTGTTGGCATTGTTGGCCCATTAGAGTTATGAGTGTGTTACAGACTGGCACATTCAATGTTTCCCTTTCCAATCAATAAAAAGGCAAACAAATCTTTTGTATGTCCATTTTGGTAAGAAGCCATGTCCAAGAAGCATTATGTTCTTGGCATGGCAACTGTATTTTAGTATCCAATCAGCAAAGAAAATATACAGTAAGGAAGGAAATAAGCTTTTATATTGTACCAAAAAGGCTCTGTTGAATATGGTTTATATTAGAGTTTATGAGGGTTACTTATGTTGATGCTGCATATTTAATGTATAATAATAGTTTGATAAGTAAGTAGATAATGATGGAGTTTCTGAAAATTGAAGATTGATTGTTCTACTTATCTTAAAAAAAAAAATTCCTTATGCTGCTGTCTCCTGCATACACAGCACCAGTCCTATTATCTTTATAAGTTGTGGTGTATGAGTCAGTTTTATATCATAACATCTTCTGAAGCAATGTGCCTGATATTTTCTTCACTTTTCTTTCTTACAGGCAGAAACTATGAATGCCAGTCTCTTACGTGTTCACCTTGAATGCAGTTTACCCAATGATGCATATCGCCAAGCTAAGGTATCTTTTGTCATCATTTTATATCCATTTAAGTCTTCTTATTTTTATCTTGAGTTTAGAGGGGCACTTTCCAGAGTGTTAGAAGTTTTAGTAATAATACAGTTTCCAATGTTTCAGTTTAAAAGGGAGTTGTGCTTTTAGCTGTGCTTATAAAACAGTACCCAGTGGTGTAAATCAAGTGTAACATATATTACACTACAGCTTTCAGGGGAGAGGGGGAGATGGAGAAAAATACACCTACTCCTCCAAAAAAAAATCAAAACAAACCCAACAGACTAAGTATTTTAATGCGTAGGAGTTGTAATTCTTTTAAGGAGTACAAAAGTGATTAGATTCCTGTAATTTCCTTTCTCCAGAAATGTTTCACAAGTTTCTGGTTCACACTGACAAGAGATTCTTGAGTTGAGAGGCTACTGTCTGGGCTGCTTGGGCCACATGCTCAGGTGGCTTTGAAGGTGGCCTTGGTGTTGGGCAGAGCTGAGGAGGGGGAAACCCATTAACAGAAAAGTCCCCTTGAAGAGCTGTTAGAGTTCAGGACAGTAGTTCTCTTCCTCCTGGGCAGTGTCATCTAAATCCTCCTCGGCTCTCTCCTCAAATGTCCTTAACAGTAGATGGGTGTTGGTTCACAATGATGGTAGTACTTGGTGAGGTATTTTGTTGCATGAGATGTACAGGCTCACACCATGGTCTGTGGCACCTTTGTTTCAAGTGTGATGAGGCCCAGACTACCTGGCAGTTTTTCTGTACTTACGCATCACAGTCATCCTGTGCTGTTTTACTCCCATGTTTGATTCATGGATTGCATTGATGGATAAGGCTAGGCCTGAGATGCACCTGAACATTTGAGATTGCACATAGTGCTGTTGCCTGCTCTTTTGATGCAAGCTTCCCAGGGGCACACCATGCCTGTGCTTGAGTCTCCACAGCAGCCTCCTCTTCTGTTCCTGGCAATCATTTCAAGTGCTGAGGATTCTTTTATGCTATGTGAATGGTGAGCTGGCATCCTTTCCCAGAGATGCTTCCCCACTCATACTGTACCTCCTTGCAGCAATTTAGACTGGCTGAAGGGATTTTGCTGCTGCTTCAAAAGAGTATTTTATGTTTTCTTGTCCTCCTGAACAAATTT
Organism: Indicator indicator; assembly: GCF_027791375.1. NCBI lineage: Eukaryota > Metazoa > Chordata > Aves > Piciformes > Indicatoridae > Indicator > Indicator indicator. The sequence continues at coordinate 23,694,447 of NC_072017.1, read as the reverse complement.
AGTCCTTTAGGTAGGCATCGAAGCCTGAGTTTAGTGATCTTCATGGTGTGATGTAGGATGAGTTTGTTAGTTGCTGTTGATTACTGAGTTTTGTTGACTTTAATTTTTTGTGAGATGATGTCTGTGTTTTTGTAGCTGCTAAAACTCAACTGTCTAACATCAGTCACTCCTTAGAGAAGGAAATAAGATCCTATTTGTATTTTTCTGAAGCATTCTAGCCAGGCAACAGTGTTTCCCATTCAGAATTGTACATATATGTGGTTTTTTTAATTACTTCAGTAAGACATGGAGACAAAAAGCACAGGATTAGTAAAAGTTAACTATAAACAGATCAGTGAACATGAATTGTCTTCCTACCATTAAGACACATGCATCAGTCTGTTTAAGGCATATTTTATTGAGGGCAGAGGATTTAACAGAGGAAACTGTTTCACAGTCCCTGAGGTGAGACTAAGTTTATAAGTTTACATTCTCTCAAGATTCGGTGTCCTTTTATCTTTGTTTTTGCTGTGCTGTCTCTACTTGCAGTCTCTTTGGTTTCTGCTGAGATTTTAGCAGAGGTCTGAATTACTTCTGTTTTGCCGGCACTTAGGTGCTGGAACCCTTGTCTGTTAGGTAATACCTGTGATTAACTTCTCAAGGTACCTTATTGTAATGAATTTTTTCCATTCCCTTGCCCACCACACACATACCATGTCCCCTTGTCTTGCTCCAGAGTTGCTGTTTTATGTCTGATGACCCAATGCTGCTAGAAATGACCTTAACGGTAAGAATGGAAAATGCCCAACGAGATTTTGTGGAGCAGAGACAATACTTACTGGAGAATCTTTTTATAGTTTATGTAGCGATGGAAAAACCGAAGACCTCAGGTAAGCTGTGAATATGACTGTTAACTGTAATAGAACTCGGTTTTATGCATAAGTTGTAATTTCATGTACTAAATTGAATCACATTCAGTGACTGCTCAATTTTACTAGTAAGGGAAAACAAATCAGTATAGTGAACACAGCCTATCAGCCACTTTGTTTAGGACAGTGTCACTGTAAATGCAGTCGTCATTATAAGGGTGGTGATGGTAAAGTTGTAAACTACATCTGTTTAATTCTTTAGTTCCCCATGCTTATGCATCTGCTTAAATAGTATGGAAATATGTCATAGCCCTTCAATTTCTACAACTGCATTAATTAAATTAACTGTAACAGAATTGTGAAGGCAGAATGGTTTGTACAGTGCTGAAGGTAGTGACTGTTGTGGAAAGTAGGGTAATGAGGTAGTGCAGATGTGCACATCATTTGATCCTTGTAATCTGGAATTCCACAGGCAAAACAATCAACTCCTTGCAGTTTCTCTATGCAGCATTTATTGAGTGAACAAATCTTTTGAATCCAGGGGATTTAAAATTATTTGTAGAGCTTTACAGTCAGTTTGAATAGCTTTTTTCTTTTTTAGACATTTCTGCTGTTTTGACTTTCTGATTTGAAGAAGGACCTACTTAACAATCCAGATTAAAATAATAATTTTTAACACTGTTTGAAAAGGAAATTTTTTTTTGGACAAATTCTGTCCCAGATCTAGTCACAAAACAATATATGCTCTTCCCCTCATGCCTGTTCTGTGATGTGGTATTTACACAGAGCTGAAACTGAAATACCCACGGTAATTCTAGTTTCCCTGCTGGTGAGATGACAGTGATTTGTTATGTTAAGTTGTGGACATACGTTTATTCTGATGCTGATGGAGAATTGTTCACATCTGTCTCATCAAGCATGCTCACTGTTAACACTTGTAATGGTAAAAGTACTAGAAGTGTGCTTTTAAGACTGTTTTTCATTAAATGTAACGCAATTAAGAGTCTTCAGTGTGTTAGAGGTTGCTCATATAAGCCCTTTGGACTTGCTGTTGGTAGGAAATCTTGCTCCATCAGTACTGGTGTGGCATCAGTGCTTGCTTGCCTTCCATTGGTATAATTAAATGAGAGACAGTCTTGAGGAAAAGATCTACCAAAAGGGAGTACAGTGCTGTGCTAGTATACAGTACCTGTGTTAGGATCTAGAGTCAGGCAGCAGGTAGGCAAGGTTGCACAGGTTGAAGAGGAGTCTCTATTTTTAACAGTTGTGGGTATGTGGAGCATCTGCTTACTCACAATCAACATCTTGAACCCTCTTTTGGAAGCTGGTACCTGTAGTCTTGCCTTCAAGCAGCTGAGCAAACCACGCTCAGAAATTGTGCCTGGTGAATTGCAAGAATGTGCTTTTATGTCAGCGTGCATCTACAGATGTAACTCAAATATAAGCAAGGGCAAGGACTGAGGACATCATGGAAAGATGAGCCTGGTCTTGCACTTGGATCACACAAACCATATGCAATGCATCAGGCTTGGGTGAACTGGCTGGAAAGTTGCCTGGTGGAAAAGGACTTGGGGGTGCTGGTTGACAGACATCTGAACATGAGCCAGCAGTGTGCTCAGGTGGCCAAGAAGGCCAACAGCATCCTGGCTTGTATAAGGAATAGTGTGGCCAGCAGGAGTAGTGAGGTGATAGTTCCCCTGTACTCAGCACTTGTGAGGCCACACCTTGAATACTGCATTCAGTTTTGGGCCCCTCAGCACAAAAATGAGGTTGAGTTGCTGGAATGTGTCCAGAGAAGGTAACAAAGCTGGTGAAGGGTCTAAAGAAAGTAAGTCTTACCAGGAGCAGCTGAGGGAGCTGGGATTGTTTAGTCTGGTGAAGAGGATGCTGAGGGGACACCTCATTGCTCTATAGTGAGGTGGTGGTTGGTTTCTTCTCTCTAGTATCAGGTGATAGCATGGGAGAAAATGGTCTGAAATTGTGCCAGGGGAGGTTTAGATTGGATGTTAGGAAATGTTTCCTTATGGAAAGAATAGCCTGACATTGAAATTCCCAGGGAGGTGGTGGAGTCACTGTCTGTAGAGGTGTTCAAGAAATATGTTGATGTGGCACTTTGAGATGTGGTTTAATGGCCATGGTAGTGTTAGGTTGATGGTTGGGCTTGATGATCTTAGAAGTCCTTTCCAACCAAAAGAATTCTATGAGTGTGAGATGTGATAACCACCCCAATATAATAGTAATCTCTTGTTCTGTCCTGCTGCTCTTCTTTTGGTCCTGTGTACAGGAACATAGCTCTGCCAGCAATGAGGGGTGATACCTAGTATAGCTGTACCATCTTAATGGCAGGTGAAAGCTAAGTTATACTCATCTTTTGTTGCTGTAGTCAGTAGGTTACTGTTCTACCAGGTGATAGGACTGTTCATGTTTTAAACCCAAAAGGTGTTGAGCACTAAGTCCAGCTTTGCATTGTCTCCTGAGAACGCTTGCTGTGCAAATTAGGCGAGCCAGGATCTTGTATAGCTGTGTGCTTATATAGAGTAGTTTTTACTGGATTCTCTTGTGCTATTGCTAGTATATTTAAAAAGTTGCAGCATCATCAGCCATCCTTCTTTCCTTCAGCTGTGCCTCCTGTCTCACAGCCTGTGGGAAAGGGGGGGGGGGAAATTGTGCTCCATCATGGATTTAGGAGACAATGAAAGGAGATTCCCTTTTCGTCCTTGCCTTCATGCTTCTGGCCAGGCAGCTTGCTGAGTGGAAGCTCAAGATTGAATAGTTCATCCTTTTTTACAAGGGTAGCTGTTGCACAAAGATTTTTAAATATCTGACAAAGCAAGAGTGCTTCCATTCTTGGTGAACTTACTGCAGTGTTCATTCTTTTGGACAGGTGGTTCTTCAGTAGATGTGTACGTTATGCATTCTGGGGACAGTCTTGTGCACATACAGGTAATTGTGGGCCCACTGGCTTACTCTCTAATAGGAGATTCATTTTGTTAGTGGCAAATATCATGCTTCTGTATTTTTAAAAGGTGCCAAATCATCTAATAGGTCTTTTAGGTAAGAAGTTGTAGTGCAGTGATGGGAATTTTTTAAGACATAGCTGTGAATAAAAAAAATCCATGGATTGGTTTAGGAGATGTGAGAAAGTGGCAGATAATGATTTGCAAATTTGGCAAGAAGACACAGTAATACAGGAGCTACAATAATAATGGTAGTACTATTACAAGGATCATTGTGTCTTATCTTCATGCAGGAAATACAGCAGCTGTCACCAGAAGACACATGGTCACCTCTGGAGTTTCAGCCAGTACTGCTATCTTCATCATCTACTAACTTTACAAAAGTTGCTTCTATTTCTTGTCAAGGTACAGGATGTATAGACTTAGATATAATATGGTCAAACAGGATTTGATTACAAAACAGTAAATTTTTCAGCAGATAAGAGCCCCTGAAAGTTCTCCAACTCAACTTGTCCAGACTTTTTTGAGAAGAAGGATGAATTCTTTTTGCTAATTGTTTCCACCATTTTTGTGTATGTGTGCTTCCTCTTAAGCTGATGGAAGGTTCTAACCCATGCGTATTTTAAAAAGAGGAAGAAAACA